>NC_138879.1:56271584-57569836 GCF_965194805.1 Balaenoptera borealis
AAGACAGAACTTGCAGCGTGCCATATAACACTCCTCTATCAGAGAGTCTCTGGTGTCTTTTGCACCTTTTATAAGATCAAACTCCTCTCAAGTTCATGTCCACATCTTCTCCATCTTTCAGGATCCAGTCAGATCCATCTTTCTCTAACCTGCTTCTCTCCAATCACCCCATCTTACTTCACTGTATCTTACCTGGTCAGTTTGACTTGGGGTGTGTGTGTGTGTCATTTTTTTCTGTTTCTTGAAGGTTAACTTACACCTCCAACTTCCCCTTTCCCAACTAAATAGATGGGTAGCGGTCCTCTAGTTGGGGGCCTGTGCTTTTTAGTATTCCCTAGAGCCCAAGCAAAACACTAGGCACCACTTAGCCTCTCAGTAAATATGCACCGATTAATTGATTAAGCTCTACAGTACTGGGGGCAAGAAATGCATAAAGATAGACCAAGAGACATTTTAAATTCCAGTTACCCTCCGTCTGCTGGGTCAGGACATCTATCCTTGTGGGCGATTTTATTTCAGTCAACAGTCATTTCAACAGTCACACCAAGACAAGGAAATGCTCTGAAATAGAGATGGTGCCAAAGCCTGGACTCTGTGGACCACCCACCGAGGCTCTGAGGGAAAGGAGAGAAGGCACTGGGGAGTGATGAAACGGTTCCGAGGATGCAGAGTCCGGACAGATGGGTGGAGGACCACAAGGTGACCCAACCAGGGCAAGAAGGAAGAGGAGAGGCTGCTGTAGGTCTGAGGCAGCAAGGAGTTTACATGGATCCGTTTATACGATTGGATTAATACTGTTTGGCTGAAAAAAATAGTGTAAATAAGATGAATGTAAGCCATCTGGTTGGTATGTGGGTGCAAAATGGTTGAACAGTAAGTAATGGAGAGACAGGTTGAAAACAATAAGAGATGCATTTTAGCTTTTGAAGACTTAATACAGCTTTGTTGTTTAAAATTTGGGGAAATTGACTAGCTTCATGCCATAGTGATAATCACACAAGGAGCAATGCAATGAACTGTGCTTAAGCGTGTGGCCCCATCTTGCCATCGTGGTCAACGTTCTCTAAAGTTTCTCAAAGTTGGGAGCAGACAATAGTGTTTCACGGCCGGCCAACTTGCGATGCCTGAGCCCCGCCAACAATTTTGTATTGCAGTTAATTAAAATTTACAACAGTTAATCTGGCAACAGCCGTGTATTTAACAATATGGATAACTGTTTTGCCAGGGAAGTTTTTCCATATGAATGGTGACCAGATCCCATAAATGCTTGTAATTTGTGTTTCTTTACACAGTGAAGCTGAGCCTTTACAGATTGTCTCTGCTTTGTTAGGGGTCCAATAACCCAGAAACATAGCCAGTGTTAACAGTTCTCTGTGACACCGAATTAATCCTCTGCACACACACGCACATGCACGCGCACGCGCACACGCACATGCACCTACCTTAAAAGACAGACGTTCTGGTTTGAGTCCTTGACAATGGACTCTCCTTTCCCTGAGCAGTGCTGCCCACATCTTCGCGGTGCTGCCCCTCGCATAAGAGAGGCCCTCTCTCCATTGCTGGATGCTTCTTATCCCATCAAGGACCACAAGGGAGCCTGAACTTTGAGCCCCACCTGGCTGTTGTGTGAGAACACAGGAACCACTCAAGGGGGGCTGAGGAAGTTGGAGCCCTGAACTTGGGAGAGGGTCCTGGTCTGGCAGGGCAGGCCTGCAGGTGAGCGGAAAGGTCCCCTGCCTCTGGGGCCCTTGGGGAAGAGAAGAGCCAAAAGATGAAGCAGTAACTCTTCAAAATGCCTTGTGTTGCCCTTAATTTTTTTCCTCAATAATATAAATACATAATTTTTGGAAAAATTGAAAAAATCACATGATGCGAAAAGAAGAAAATAAACGAGACGTGCTTTTGTAGTTCCAAGCGAAAACCACTTTTACCTGTCCCGTGTCTCTGCCTGTGTGTGCACACGCAGAGTTCCCCCTGAATGGGATCGTACTGTTTTGTAATCTGCTTTTTCTCTGACTAGATCACAGACATCTCAACAACTTGTTTCAAATACATTCAAGACATGATCTTAATAATTGCATAACCATAAATGTTGATTGTATCGCATGCTTGCTATAGATTGGAGGGCTCGCGGGAAATTGCTTTTTAGGAATTCAGTAATTCAGCCTCCCACAGGATGGAAGGTAGGGTTCCAGGGATAGGGATTCTCTACCCACGTGTTGGAAATGGCTTCAGGCTCTAGGTGGGTTTGTGGTTGATCTACCTAACATTTGCACAGCACTGTATAGATTCAGAGCACGTGTACACCCTCGTTGGAGATGGGTAGGAGAGGTGTCTTAGGCAGTCCCGGTCGACGTTGAGGAGACTGTCAAGAGCTTGCACGTCTTGACCCAGGTGGAGGAAGCCCCGCTCAGAGCCTCGACTCGTAGACTGGATGGTCCTCAAGCTCAGGTCTTTTGACTCTAAGTCTCCATCCTTTTACATTCTTCCTAAAAAACTAATTCTTTTTGATGAAGGTTTGGGGGTCATTGTGTTACTGGAAGGGGAACCTCTTCCAGAGCCTGAGAGTGGACTCTTGTCTAACACTTGGAAATGGAGTGTCCGAGGAGACACGTGTACCGACAAAGCAAGAGCCTTTGTTGGGGAGGGGCGCCCGGCAGAGAGCAGTGGAGTAAGGGAACCCAGGAGAACGGCTCTGCCACGTGGCTCACAGTCTCGGGTTTTATGGCGACGGGCTTAGCTTTCCGGGTTGTCTCTGGCCAATCATCTGGCTCGTGCCCATATTTGGTCTGACTCGGGTCCTTCCTGGTGGTGTGTGCATCTCTCAGCCAAGATGGATTCCAGTGCGAGGGTTTCTGGGAGGTTGGCAGAACATATTATGGGCTGGCGTCTCCTCCCTCCTTTTGGCCCCTCCCGAATTCTCCTGGTTAGTTTTCAGTGGCAACACCGTGTCCCTTATCAGGACCTCCTGTTGTGAGACAACTCATGCAAGCAGTTTCGGTTTCTGTCAATGGAGCCCTAAGAACTGGATGAAAGATAAAGCCAAGAAGCCCTATTCTGCCCTTCCAAACTCTCCAGTCCTAGACCTGCGTGCAAATAAGTACAAGCACTCTTCCTCACGTGCAAGCAGCAGAGTTCCCTGCTCGGTGTGGGGTGCTGCTGAGCACCGTCACCTGCATGGCTGACCATGGCGAACTCTGCCCTTTCCACCTGGGGACACTTGAGAGCAGCCTGTGAGGGCCGCCATATGCGAAGGGCTCTGGTGGTGGGAGGGGAGATTCTTGCCACTTACTCACGAGCAGACTCACTAGGAAAACTCTATGGGGACTGCCTGACCCCAGGAACGCAGCCCACTCGGCTCCTGTCGTTCCTGCCAGGGCACAGTGACACTGTCCGAAACGGCTGTGCGTCTGTGCCATGCTCTGCCACCCGTCCCTTTGGCAGGCTCCGCGGGCTTCCTCTCACTGGTCTGGCATCAAGGGACTGGGAGGTTGCAGGGTTGGTACCCGTGTGTGCATCCAGCGTCTGAGCCAACATTTCAAGGAAGTCAAATGGTGGTTATTTACAAGGCACTGATGTAAGTTGCTCCCTACAAATCATGTATTACTATTGAACTGAAAGCGATGAGCTCATGTCTGAAAAAAAAAAAAAAAAAAAAAAGGCCTTAATGAAATGATGGACCTTTGGCTTCTCCTGGAGCCAGTTTGTTCTGGAGGGAGGAGGGAGGGAAGAAAGGAGGGGAGCCTCTCACTCCCCTTCCAACAAATCTACCATAATCTTATAAAATAGGGGTTTTTAGCTACATTTTCCAGTAAGCTCAGTGACTTCACTTACATGGGAAAGATTTATGACACAAGTTCACTACCATAGATGTCTCTGACACTGAGTCCTTTGACCCTGCAAGTATTCTCCCTCTGGTGGAAATTTTTTTCTAAGTTTGAACTCTGGATTTTGAAAGAATAGTCCTATTTAAGGAGGCAATCCTATCTAAGGAGTTGGGGATGATGTGAAGTGAGTTTCATGTGGCCCAAGCTCAAACAGTCATGGTTCCTTACAAGTATCTGAAACCCAGAAATAATTCTGACATCTTTTAAATCAAGAAAATGACCCTGTCTCAGTTTTCCTGATTGAACTCCCCAAATGACGTAACCTGCCTGTGGATTAAAAAAAAAAAAAAAAAAAAAAAAATCGAACTCTGAGATGTTCAATGTGGCATCATTCTGAATTGAGTTTTCCTGAAACATACACACTCAAAATCTGTTGCCCAGAAGAAAGAAGCCCGCATAGTTTTTAAATTAAAACAAAACAATGACAACAAAAAATAAATTTGTAAGATTTTCACATTTAGCTAGGGAATCAAGAACTTTTAAAAATGAATATAATAGGTAGCACATCCATAATTCAGTATCATGAACAAGTAAGAGAAACAAGATCAATCAGGACAACATTGGCGACTAGAAATTTCTGGAAAGGAATAGTGGACAGTGGAGAAGAGACATTCAGGGAAGAAGTAGACAAGGTTCAGAGAAAGTGAGATGCAAAGACCCATTCAGCCCCTGCATCCCCCTTGACTGTTCTTAATGCCTGTTCTACTCAAAGGCTTGTGAAACCTCTATCCCAGTAAACTTCTGGATTCTCTGAAAACTTTCACAGCCAGGCCTTTGCTTCTGACCACTTAAGTTGGAATATTTATTTCAGCTTTATTTAAATACAAATCACATTCCATACAAATGACTCACTTAAAGCGTATAATTCACTGGCTTTAACGATATTCCCAGAATTGTGCAACCATCACCACCTTCAATTCTAGAACATGTCCATCACCCCTAAAAGCAGACTTATTTGATGGGCTAAGAAAAAAAAAGCCACCCCCAAAACACCCCTTTCTTTTTGGCTCTGGAGTCTTTTACAGTGTATTTTTCAAATTATTTTTGGCATATCTGTTCTACTGATAATACATTAATAGAAAAGTCTAATTTAAATCAAGAAAATGACCTGCTTCTAAAAAAACAAAAAACAAAAAACACTCTTCTCCACACACCAAGGAGAAACACCCATGTTTTTTAGGTAGAATTTGTTCTCTGAAAGGCTGTGTATCTGTAAGAAATCACCTAGGGACCCTTTTCTGTTGTCCACATTTCCATTTCCATTTGTAAAACATCTTTTTCGTTTAGTCTTTCTTTCAGTGGTTAATTCAAGCTGTTGGCATTTTTGGTGTTTATTTCACATGTATAGAGATGACAGCAGCCTCCAAATTTCCCTGTCTTCATAATACGAACGAGTTTTAACACAACCATCCCATTTTTTTCTTACCCAAACCCCATAGTTGACTATGGTTCCTCTCTTTGAACTTGAATAACCTTTGAGAAGGATCTTTTTGGGAATACCCTATAAAAGTAGGGTGCTGAATTATTGCGGGGTTATCTACGCTTCAGTATGTCAATTCCCTGAGAAACCCCCCCCTTTTTTTTTGTACAATAGGTGATTTTTTAAAGCTCCGAAGATATTTGCACGTTAAATGTTCAAATTTGTATTTCCTTTACACACCTGTAGGCAAAAACTGGTTTTAGTGGAGGGCAAGGAATCCCTAAGGGTTAATTTTCTCATCTAGAATGTGACAAGATTCCTAGAATTAAGCTGAAAGCTGAGGTCAGTCTAAAGGCTGGAGGCTTTTTATACCTAATTTAAATTGCCCTGAGAATTGTTTATGAAAGCTTCTAGAAGTGGAAAAACCAACAACAACAAAGGGATAGACAGAAAGAGAGCCACATTTTGTTTTTCTAAGCCAGTTATATATATTTCCAAGGGTTTAGCCCTAGAAAAATCTGAGGAAAGTATGTGTAATACAGTCACCAAGAGCCAAGTGGCTTTTATTTACCTAAAAAAGGGTCTTACTTGAGAACGTAGTTTCCAATAGAGTTCCTATTCTTGTGGTTCAACATTTTTTAACATTCTAAAATTAGCGAGGCAAACCTGATCACTTGATCCCAAGAAGAATTTTATTACCTTCTCAGTGCTTGGAGCATAAATGGACTTGGAGTGATTGAAATCAAGCTGCAGGTTAAAAAATCTTCAAAAATCAGGTAACCCCCTTGAGAAAGCACAGGGTCTCAGAAGGTGAAGGTGGATGTCGTGTAGCCCTCGGTTTCCCTCGCCTCCCGGGCTCCCCAGTCCACGAGGAGGCCCTCCTTCTGCCCCGGCCTCTACCCTGCTTGGCTAATCCCACGTTACAGTTACGCAGGGCTGACATAGCTTTTCATTCATTCGCTCCCTGCTCTACTAGACAGAACCGCTGCAAGGGAAGGAGAATTGAAATTACTGTTTCCATCGTCTAGAACTGTGCTTGGAGCACGTTAGGAACTCAGCAAATATGTGCTGAGTGTGACTGTGTGTGTGTGAGTGAGAGAGAGAGAGACAAAGAGAATGAAGCCAAGAAAATATTATATTTTCAGTTAAAAATGGTGCAAGCTTGGTTTGAAGAACAGATTTGAAGGGGCTGGAGTAGATGTGGAAAAGCACCTGGGAAGTTATCCAGGCAGCCCTGGCGAGAATGTCTAGGTGGAGAAGGGTGTAAGAGATGGTAGCAAAGAGACGTGGACCACAGTGATCTGAGAGAGATTTCAGGTGTGAAATCAGGAAGGTGGGTGATGGATGGGCTCTGAGAACTGGGGGAGGGACACGTCTGACCTGACCTCAGGGAGGGGTGACGGTGGGGCTGCAGTGTCCACAGAGCAGGACCCACTCAGTTCTCTGCCCCACTCCTCCCCGCCCCCGTCCCCTCCCCACCCCCTCATCATCCTGCTCCTTCAGACCTTGGGCCTCGACCTGAACTATTACGTACAGACTCTTAATTGCTCATCTTGCTGCAGGTTTTGGGTTTTGAGTCCATTCTCCTTTCAGACGTACATCCCTAAAATGTGATGCAGCACATCTCACCCCCTCACAGAGGTACCCACAGGAGAAAGAACTGTCTCCTAGCTGATCCTTCATCCTGCTACTCTGAATCCTGTGCCCCTAATATTCCTCTCTTTTTGCCTCTGTAAATGTCTTTTTTAAAAAATAAATTTTATTTATTTATTTATTTATTTTTGGCCACGTTGGGTCTTCGTTGCTGCGCGCAGGCTTTCTCTAGTTGCGGCGAGCGGGGGCTACTCTTCGTTGCGGTGCACGGGCTTCTCATTGTGGTGGCTTCTCTTGTTGCAGAGCACGGGCTCTAGGTGCGCGGGCTTCCGTAGTTGTGGCACGTGGGCTCAGGAGTTGTGGCTTGCGGGCTCTAGAGCGCAGGCTCAGTAGTTGTGGAGCACGGGCTTAGTTGCTCCGCGGCATGTGGGATCTTCCCGGACCAGGGCTCGAACCCATGTTCCCTGCATTGGCAGGGGGATTCTCCACTACTGCGCCACCAGGGAAGCCCCTGTAAATGTCTTAAGTCTGACCACGCCCCCACCCCTGAGCAGTGTAAACTCTTGCGAGCATTTCTCCTCTGGAACCCTATCCTGTTTACTGCCAGACCGTTCATCTGTCCATAGCGTTCAGTTCCTTGAGCGGACATTTATTGGGTACCCACCCCACTTGCAGAGAATTCTACTAAATAACGTACGGGCAGGAATCCTTATAAAGCATTTTGGCAGTTTGTCACATTAAGGAAGGATCCTTTCTTTTTTCCAATTCTTATTAGTTATGGATGTTAATTTTAACAATGGTCTCACCACTGCTGAAAAGAAAAGTATGTGATGCATTTAATCGTTAGACTTCTTCTTAAATTATTTTGCATCCTTTAGTTAAATCAGACCTCCCTGAGGAAGGGTATTCTTTTAATATTCTGAAGAATTTTTGAGTTTTTTATTGAATTTTTGTTTCATTTGTAATTTTGTCTTAGGTATTATATTGACCTATAATTTTTCTTTTCTGCTACAGTATTTTTTTCCCCCAAACCAATGGATCAGGACCTTGAAGAGTCTATATGTTGTTGCAAGTTTTTGGTCCTTGATACATTGGCTCTTACCTTGGCACATTTTCAGCCCCAGGCCTTGTTAGGTGGTAAAGTCTTTGAAAACTTATTCAATCCTTTCGGTCTTTTCAGGTTTAGAGTTTGGGGGGAGCGGGTCCTTTAGTAATTGTACTTTTTCCATGTGATTGTAAATTTCATCAGATTTAGAAATCTGATGGATTGATTGGAATGTGGTATTTACTTATCCTTGGTATTTATTGCTGTGTTACATTTTTTTATTCTAATTTCACTTTCTTTAGTCTTACTTCGTTTTTCCTGGTTAGACTTGTTGGAAATTTGCCCGTTTTATTGTTTATATTCCTTTAAGATTAAACTTGTTGATTTATTATTTTTCTTCTATTTCTATTTTTAAATAAATTAATTCTAATTTTTATCTGCAGTAATAAAAGCATTTAGGGCTATTAATTTTCCTTGGAGCATAGCTTCCACTGCTATACATATTTTGGTATGATCCGTTCTTTTCTCTTTTCTCTAACTGACTTGCAATTTCAATTTTGATTTCCTATTTCTTTGGTCCCAGAGTTATTTAGGAGAATGTTTCTTCTTAGCACTGAAGGTTTTTCAGTCATATTTTTTATTTCTAATTTTACTGGATTATGATCAGAGAATATAGCCTAAAAACGTTCTTCTTCTTTGAATTTGTTGTGCTTTCTTTGTGGCCAAGTATGTAACTGATTTCTGTAAAGCATCCGTGGATGTGAGGGAAAAAATCTGTATATCTTTATGTATTATTCAATTGTGTCAAAAAAAGAGAAAAACAACTTATTTTCTGTACCCCAGAACTGTCTGATTTTGAAAGAGAGATGTTAAAAATTTCCAGGACAGTTGTTGTTGTTTTTTCTTTTAATCAACGTTTCTTGGACTCTCTAATCATTAATATCATATACTTTGGTGCTATGTTTTTATCGAACATACAGGCTTATGATCATTGTTTCTTCTTCATAAATTGTCTTTTATTACTACACAATGTTCCTCCTCGTTTTGGGCTTTTAGCCTTAAGTTCCACCCCGTCTGATATTAATATTGTCATCCCTGCTTTCTTTTTGTTTGCATTTGCTTGACATCTCTGCTCATCTCTTGATTTTCAATGTTTCTTTTCCATTTAAAAAAAAATGTTCCTTATTAACAACATGTATCTGTGTTTTGTTTTTTAAGTCAATATGACAGTCTCCGTGATTTAATGGGATAATTCATCCTGCTCACATTTGGTTTAACATATGATGCTTAATCTCATTATGCCCCTCTTGATGATTTGTTTTACTTTGTGATTCTCCTTTTTTTTTAGCTGATTTTATTTACTTTCTGGTTTTTTTCTTATCCATTTAAAAGTTCTACCATATTTTTCCATTCTGCTAGGGATGAACATTTTTTGACCCTCATACTCAAGCATACATTTTCCACTATTTATGGAAGTAAGAGATTCCTACTTTTCCTTATTAAAATGTGCAGTGGACTGAATAGGCCCATCCAAATTTCATATGTTGAAATTCTAACCCCTGATGTGATAGTATTAGGAGATAAGGCTTTAGGAAAGTAATTAGGTCATGAGGGTGGAGCCCTCATGAATGGGATTAGTGCCCCAACAAAAGGGACCCCAGAGAGCTCTCTTGCCTTCTTTCTGCCATGCGAGAATGAAATGAGAAGTCACCCGTGTATGAACCAAGAGGTACGCTCTCAACAAACACCAAATATGCTGGTGCCTTGATCTTGGATTTACCAGCCTCCAAAACTGTGAGAAATAAGTGTCTAAGCAACCTAGTCTATGGTCCTTTGAAATAGCAGCCTGAACTAAGAAAATTGGTACTGAGGGGGTGGTGTGCATTCTAAAAGTGTGGAAGTGGTTTGGGACTGGGTCGTGGGTAGAGGCTAGAAGAGTTTTGAGGCACCTGCTAGAAATAGTGTACATTGAAGTGAATGGAGCATTAGAGACAGTTCTGGTGTGAGCTCAGAAAGAAAAGAGGGGAGATGCAAAGAAAGCGTCCATCTTCTCAGAATATGAATAATCATGAACAGAATGTCGGTAGAAATGGGGATTGGGAAGACCATTCCAATTTGGTCTCAGATGGAAACGAGGGACAAGCTATTGAATGATGGAGAAAAGACCATCCTTGTTATAAGTGGTACAGGACGTGACTGAATTCTGTTCATGTTTAGTGTTTCGTGGAAGATAGAACTTCTGAGCATGGAGTCAGGTATTTAGCAAAGAGATTTCTAAGTGTTGAAGGTACAGCTTGACTCCTCCTGACTCTGTAGAGCAAAATGTGAAAAGAGAGAAATGGCTTAAAGGCAGAATTGTTCAGTGGAAAGCAAGCAGAACTTAAAGGTTTAGGAAATTCTCAGTCTGTCCGTATTCCAAAAAAATGAGAAAGTGTGTTTGGAGGCGATCACTCATGATGTGGCCGACTGACCATTTGACAAAGAGATGAGTGTGGGTGGGAACCATTGACTTAAACAGCCATCTCAAAAGCAGCCCAGAATGGAGGTGGAATTATACCAGCAGAAACATTGCCAGCTGCAACTAAAGGAAACCGAGAAAACAGGACCAAATGGAGGAAGACCGTGGGACTTCTTAGATCCCACAAGACTGGACCGTAGAATGATTGGGCTGTGAATGTGTGCTGTTCTTCAAGACGAGTGAAGAAGGACCCCAAAGGTTCAAAAATTCAGAGATCCTCAGGGCTGTTACTCCAGCACAGGCTCAGAATGTATGGACCCCGGGGACAGAGCTGCCTGCAGCACCATGACCCTCATGAGCCCCGGGGGGCAAGGCAGCCCAGTGGAGCCAGGGCGACACAACCCTCACCCTAACAGAGACCCCAGCATGGACAGGGCCCCCATCAAGAGCCTTGGCATGGGGGGAGGCACACTGCAGAGAGCTACAGTGGGGGGAGCCCGCAGCCAAGCAGTGGGAGTGAGGTTGCAACGCCAGTGGGTCTGGGAGATGGGGTTGCTGCCCCTGTGGGTCTGGGTCTGAAAGGCAGAGTATCAAGCCAAAGAGGTTTATTCTTGAGCTTTCAGATCTCATGGAGCTTGCCTGGCTAGATTTTGGACTCACTTTGGACCTGTCACCCCTTCCTTCTTTCTTCTTTCTCCATTTTGGAAGGAGAAAGTCTGTCCTGTGGCTGTCCCATTATATTTTGGAAGCACATAACTTTTTGGTTTCACAGGTTCACAGCTGGAGACGAGTTTTGCCTCTGGGTGAAATGCACCTTAAATCTCACCGATGTCTGGTATAGATGGTGTTTAGATGAGACTTTGGACTTGAGAGTTGACGTTGGGATCAGTGAGGACTTTGGGGGCTGTTGGGATGAAATGGCTGTGGTTTACATGTGAGAAGGACATGAATCTTGCGAGGCCAAGGGTAGAATACAAAGGATTGAATGTTTGTGTCCCCCCTTCCCCCCACATTTGTATGTCGAACTCCTCACCCCCAATGGGATTGTACTAAGAGGTGGAATCTTTGGAAAGTAATCAGGTCATGAGGGTGGAGCCCTCCTGAATGGGATTAGTGCCCTAATAAAAGAGACCCCAGAGGGGTCTCTCACCCTTTCTGCCATGTGAGGTTACAAAGAAAAATTGGCCATATATGAATTGGGAAGTGGGCTCTCACCAGACCTGAATCTGCTGGCTCCTTGATCTCGGACTTCTCAGTCGCCAGAATTATGAGGAATAAGTGTTGTTGAAGCCACCCAGTCTTTGGTACTTTGTCATAGCAGCCCGAATGGACCAAAACAAGATGTTCTATTACTGAACTTCTCCAACACTGATTAGAATATTTTTACTCTCCTCCTTCCCCAGGGTCTCCAACTCCTGTGTTCTAAGAGAGATTTCAGAACTTTAATTTCACATCAGTATTAAATTTTCTCTTACTGTCTGTCTCTTTTTCAAGAATCATTCTATAGCCGTCTCTGGAATTACTACAATATATGTTAATAGGACCAATCCTCCTGCTGGAAACTAAAAACTCTGGAGAAATAGTCATTAAAAATTATGCTCAACAGCATCAAAGAAATGACAAGATAGTTGAGGGATTAGGAGGTCAGATTCTAAAGGACCCAAAGGAGGTAAGCAGAGCTGTGAAGTGACTTTGACCTTGAAGGCATTTGACAAATAGGTAAACTTGCTTTGATTGTAGTGGCAGAGTGCCTCAAATAGAAAACAACAACAAACAAGCAATCCCAAGAGGTTTCTCAAAATGATCATTGAAAAGAAGATGCTTCTATCATAAATTGATATTCTCAGAGTCAAACCCTTAGGAGAAAGTGAATCAGATGTAAACTTTCCATTCTGCCCCCACTCCCACGGGACCACAGGGAGAGGTTTGGTTGTTGTTTGTTTTGTTTGTTTGTTTGGCACTGAGCAGAACAAGGTGGGGAGGAGGGGGTATCTCTAAGGAGTTGTAGTCACCACCTTGCCCTGGGCAGATTTGCCAACGTAGAGTAGCAGAAAAGGCCACCCCTAAACATGCCACTTTAGCATAAGGATTATTTTGAGTTGTAAAAATCTGAGAAGACACAGATACAGTTAAAGCTCTCTGCCCTCTCCCTATTTGCCTAAAAGCGGGGCATAGCTTTATAAAAGGGCCCTCCACCCACTTTCTTCTCTACCAGAATGTACAAAAGTAAATCGTCAGAGACAAGTTTAGATCCTATCAACCCAGTGGACTCTACATAACAGACTTTACTAACTGGCCCTTACGGGTTTCATTACTTCCCTTCCTTTCATTATTTGCCTTCCGGAAACTTGCCACCCTAGAAACACAGAGTCCTTTGCTCTACATCGTCACTTCTTTGCTCTACATCGTCACTTCTCGAAAAGTGTATTGTTCCTTTGCCAAGAGGCCATATAAGCCCAATTCTAACCACCCTTTCAGTTACTCATATCTGGGTGCTTCCGCCTGTGTGTGTGATGCACATGTTAATAAACTTCTGTTTGTTTTTCTCTTGTTAATTTGTCTTTTGTCAGTCTAGTTTACAGGGCCCAGCTGGAGAATATAGGAGGGTAGTAGGAAAAATGATTTCTTCCTCTTCTACATCACATATGTCCAATACACCTGATGGAGGTCAAAAACGTGATCTGCTAATTCAGCTTAAAATTGCCTAGAACCAATAGTGTCCCCAGGCACCCGACAGAGGCAAAAGTAAATTCTCTCTTCATCCTTGCTTCAAAGAAGTTCCACAGATGATTTTCTAAGGAAAAAAGAGTGTTTACAGTAATACAAAGCACACCAGAAAATGAGACACCATGAGCAAGAAGCAGCAGAAACAGCCAGCAGTGTAGACTCATAAGCTTTTAGATAATGGAATTACCAGACAGATAATAAAACAATTTTTTCTATATTTAAAAAGGCAAGGTTAGAAATTTCCTCTAAGAATGAGAATCTCTAAAATCCTGACCTAGCATTTTCAAAAAAGAACCAAGTGGAATTTCCAGCAATAAAAATATAAAATAATTGAAATTAGAAATTAAATCAGTGTGTTTAATAGCAGATTAGACACGGCTTAAAGAGTTTGTGAACTAGCTTGTAATCAGATCTTGGAATAGTGCAGCACAGTGACACTTCCAAACCAACAGGAGAGAACTGGAGAAGGTGGGGAAGGAGAGGGGAGAGGGAGAAAAGGAAAGAAAAATCCAATTTTCTCCCAGTTTGGACGGGATAAACTACAGTGAATGCCCCCAATTCACCGAGATGCCCCAAATTCAGTGGCTTAAACACAGAAAAAGTTCTCTTTATGCAGATAGAGCGTTTCTCACTAGATACTGCTGGTCACTTGATAGCTCTTCTCCATGTGGTAATTCAGGCTGCTTCTCTCTTAGGACTTGGCATCTTCTGGGGTCTTATCACTATATGTATCCAGTGGCTGCAAAGGAAAAGAGTGTAGTGGAGACATACCTGTTTACCTTGTTCAAAGCCTCGGCCCAGAAGTGGCACAGATCCCTTTGGTTACTGGTGAAAACCAGCCATGGTCAGTAGAAGCTGCAAGGGAGGCTGGAGAAACGTAGTCGCGGGTGACTGGCACTTCTTAGCTTTATCTGTGGACCATAGAAGGGGAACACAGGTTTGATTGACAGCTGGTCGTCTTTGTTTCTCGAGGAGATAGAAACACACAGCAAACCTAATCTGAAAAAGTACACTCAGGCATAGTAGAAACTAATATTGATATGACTGGTGTTTTGATTGTTTTTTAATAAACATTTAAATTATAATGTACTATATACCTTGAGAAAAATATACAGATTCTCGGTGTGCAGCTTAATAAATTATCACAAAGTGAAAACCCCCACCCAAATGCCTCCCAGACCGAGGAATAGAATGTTGCCAGCACCTGAGAAGCCCTACTTGGGAGCCCTTCCAATCACCATCCTGAACCTTCTCTTGAAAGATAACCACTATCCTGACCTCAAACGCCTCAGATTAGTTTTGACCTCTATATAAATGTCATATTATATGGATTCTTTCCTGTCTAGCGTCTTTTGCTCAGAGATTGTGAAATTTACTCATAGTTACATATGGTAGGTGTTCCTTCACTTTCATTGCAGTATGACATTCTGTTGTGTAAGTATTCTGTAATTCATTCATCCACTCTATCTTTGATAGACGTTTGAGTTGCTTTTAGATTTTGGCTATTATACATAGTATCCTTTACATTTGTGTGCCTGCTGTGTGGGTGGGTGTGTGTTTACCAGTATACACATTATTTAATTGAATTAGGTAAGTACATTAACAAGTGAAATCGACAAAACACATTTGGAAACAAACTATTGACTTTTTTTTTTTAAATAATTAAATGTGTCTACTGACAACCATCTGTGAATTAAAGAGTCATTTTTCAGAACCACAGAATATTTTCCACAATATTTCGTTCTAGAGATATTGGTAAAAGACTCCTTATGTGATGATTTTACACAATTTTTCATAATACATTTTGATATCTATTATCAGATGCTCACATTTTTTGTAGATTGTGTTGTTTAGAGAATGTCACAAGGAGAACAAACTATTGCCTCTTGAAGTACCTAATTCAGTTGGTGGGAATGGAAATGCACAGGTGTACTGCTTGCTACCTTTGAATTTGGAGTCGGACGTGAAGAAAGACTCGGTATTTTCTTTTCCATGTTGATATCCATTTGACTCAGCACCATCGTCACAAATCAAGTGTCTCTATTGATGTGGATCTCTTTTGGGACCCCCATTTTGTCACATTGTTCAAATTTCCTATCTTTTTTTTTTTAACGTCTTTATTGGAGTATAATTGCTTTACAACGATGTGTTATTTTCTGCTTTATAACAAAGTGAATCAGCTATACATATACATATATTCCCTATCCTTTTCTTACTGTCTTATCACTGTAGCTCTATAATGAGCCTGACACCCGGTAGCATTCATCGTCCACTTTGTTCTTCTTTGTGGTTGTCTTGGCTATACTTGGGCTTTTATATCCCTGTATGAAATTTAGAATATGTTTGTTAATTTCTGCAAAAACTTGCTGGGATTTAGGAGTGAGCAATAAATCTGTACATCACTTTGGGGAGAATTGAAATCTCTTTACACTCTTGAGTGTTCTAATCCATGAACATGGTATATCCCTCTTTTCCTTAAGTTTATTTAGGGCTCAATGTTTTGTAGCTTTTTTTGTGTAGAGGTCTTGCCCAGCTTTTTGTAAAATGTATTCCTATATATTTAATTCCTTGTTTGTTTTTGATGCTGTTTTGGATATTATTTCAAATAGTTTTCTAATTTTTTCCTAACAATACAGAATGCATTTGATTTTTATATGTTAACCTTGTATCCAGCAGTTTTGTTGAAATCAGTTTAATTCTGGTGGTGTACTGTAGATTCCTTGGGATTGTATAAGAACAAAATCACGTTGTCTGTGAGTAGTATGTTCTTTCTTTCTAGTCTGTATACTTTTTGTTTTCGTATGGAGCTGGATGAGCTCCATCACAATATTGCCAGGCAAGCTTGTCTTGTTTTGGATTTCTGGATGAAACTTTTCACTATTTTACCATTAAGTATGATGTTTGCTGTGGGCTTTGTTAGATACCCGCTGGTAGATTAAGAAAGTTCCCTTCTGTGCCTAGTTTGCCAAGTGTTGGTGATTTTTTAATCTTGCAAGTGTTTAATTTTATCCAAGTTTTTTCCGCTTCTCTTGAGATGATCACATAATTTTCTGCTTTATTATGCTATTGATGTGATTTACAAGGGTGGATTTTTTTTTTTATTTTTGAATGTTAAACAAACTTTGTATTTCTGAAATAATCTCAGTGTGGCCATAATGTATTATTCTTTTTCTGTATCATTGTTTATTTATGTTTTCCTAATATCTTATCTAGGATACTGTACTTTTGTTGATGAGAGATACTGACCTGTAATTTTCCTTTCTGAACTTGTCCTTATCAACATCAAGGTTGTGCTGGTCTTGTAACAGGATTTTTGAAGTTTCACATGTTATAAATTATCTGGAAGAATTTGTGAGATCTATTTCATTTCTGTATATTTGAAAACATGAAATGCTGAAGCTATCTGGACTTGCAGATTTCTGTGCTAGAAGATTTTTAGATTTTCTTTGGGAGACATATAACCATTCGTATTTTTAATATATTTTATGACTCTTTGAAAAGTTTTGGTTTGACTAGGAATTTCTCACCTTTATCTAAATTTTCATATGTATTGGCATAAAGTTTTCATATAATTTTTGTATTGTATTTTTAACCGCTTTATCTTCTCCTGCCTTTACCTCAGCTACTTCCAGTCTTCCATTTTCTGTGAATTTATTCTTTTTCTAGCCTTTTGTGATGGATTCCTAATTTGTTTTTGGCCTTTATTCTTTTCTGATGTATATATTTATGGCTGTAAATGTCTATCTTGAGGTATGTGGACTGGTGCTGGGAAGAGGGAGTCATTCAGGAGTTCCAGGGAATGTTCTGCAGAGTTGATATCCCTTTAAGTGGTTGTATCCGTCCTGGGTTTTGTTTTATTCAGATTTGTTTGGTTGGTCTTTCCCAGCCATGACGAAACCAAAAAAAGAAACAATGACTACTAGGTCAAGAATTTTATCATCACCAAATTGTTGTCTTTGGATTACTGGCTATCAGACAGACAGAGCCCTCGGGGGCTTACCATTTTTACAACTTGTAAGGGCTTTCTACTTGGACTGCTGCTTACTGGGACAGTGGCGGCATTGGGAAACAGAAAAAAAGATCCACTGTGTTGAGGAACATTGAAGGGAGGAGTTGGCCGAATTTGGTTCAACAACTACTGAAAGAGATTTAAGAAGAGGTTAACAGAGTATTTTATTTGCTCAATAAATATTTACTAAGTGACTAATATGTGCAATGAATAGTGGGCGGGAAGTTGTTGGCAGCGGGAATAAGAGGCAGTAAGTGTCCTGGTCAGGGTCACAATGGGGAGGAGGAAGGAGGATTGACATACATTCCTGACTCTGATTGTTCAGAAATACTAAGGAATGTCCTTAGCTACACTATTCTAAAAGGTGCCAGCCCTTCGGGAAGGGCTGTCTCTTTCTTTGTCTCTGTCATTTCACATTTTAGCTGGGTGACTGAAGGAAAATTATTTAATGTCTTTGTTATTTAACAGGCCCCAGTTTCATCATCTGTAAAATCCTTTTTTCTCGCCTTAAATCAAAACGAGAAAATCTGTTATTGTGCTTACCATTGGGCCTTGTACAACCCACATCAGATATTACTGTTACCTCTTAGTGTTTCTTGTGCTTCTACATCCTACACCTGCCCCTTCCATCTCTGCATTTCTTTTTTCCTTCCATGTAGCTGACTATAATAAAGAACACGAGAATTATTATCAGCCTTTTAAGAAAATTTACTGAAGTGGAATGTTTCCTGTTCTTGATTTTAAAATTATATGTATGACTTTTTTTTTTAAGATTCCACATATAAGTGACATCGTGCAGTATTTATCTTTCTCTGTCTTATTTCACTGAGCATAATGCCCTCAAGGTCCGTCCATGTTGTTGCAAATGGCAGAATTTCCTTGTTTCTCGTGGCTGAATAATATTCCATTGTGATTCACACACACCCACACCTTTTTTATCTAATGTATAATGCTGAGTATAGTTGATAACACCATATTGTATTGCTAAGACAGAAGAACTTAAATGTTTTCACCACACAAAGAAAGAAGGTAAATATGTGAGGTGATGGATGTGTTAATTAACTCAGTGGAGGAGGGGGGAATCTTTTCACACTGTATACATATGTCACATCATCACAGTGTATACTTTAAATATCATATAATTTTGTCAATTATACCTCAGTAAAGCTAATATATATATATATATGTACGAGTTGTCATATTTTTTTAATCTAATATAGAAAAGTTAAAAAAAAATCTCATGGTGGAAATCAAGTTTAACCCCCATTTCCCAGCTCTTCAATTATTTTTGTACCACTTTTCAGCACATGCTTCCTTTTTTTTGCTTTTGTATACTGATTTCTTTTAATAAAAATTTTTTTTTCCAGTTTTATTGAGATATAATTGACATACAGCACTGTATAAGTTTAAGGTGTACAGCATAATGATTTGATTTACATACATCATGAAGTGATTGTTACAGTAAGTTTAGTGAACATCCATCATCTCCTGTAGGTACAAAATTAAATAGAAAAAAATTTTTTTCTTGTGATAACTCTTAACAACTTTCATATATAACATACTGCAGTGTTAATTATATTTATCATGTTGTACGTTACATCCCTAGTACTTACTTATCTTATAACCGGAAGTTTGTACCTTTTGGCCCCCTTTATCCAATTCCCCCCTCCCCCCTCTGATAACCACAAATCCAATCTTTTAATGAGTTTTTGAAGTATAATTGACCTACAACACTGTTAGTTCGTGTTACACAACATAGTGATTTGATATTTCTGTACATTTCAAACTAATCACCATAGAAGTCTAGTAACAGTATGTCACCATGTAACACACTAGTTACAGTATGTCACCATGCAAAGATATTACATAGTTATCGACAGTATTCCCCACATTGTACGTTTCATACTGGTGACTCATTTATTTTTCAACTGGAAGTTTGTACCTCTTAATCTCCCACACCTATTTCTTTCCTCCCCTCAACCCCCCCCCTTCTGGCAACCACCTGTTTGTATCTATGACTCTTTCTGTTTTGTTGGGTTTTTCATTTGTTCTGTTTTTTCAGATTCCACATATACGAGAAATCAGACGTCTCTGTCTGACTTATTTCACTTAGCATAATACCCTCTTGATCCACATTGTCACAAATAGCAGGATTTCATTCTTTTTTATGGCTGAAAAATATTCCTCTGTGTGTGTATGTGTGTGTATCACATCTTCTTTATCCATTCTGTTGATGAGCACTTAAGTTGCTTCCCTATCGTGGTTATTTTAAATAATGCCGCAATGAACATAAGGGTGCATATATTTTTTTCTAATTAGTGTTTTGTTTTCTTCGGATAAATACCCAAGAGTGGAATTGCTGATCATATGGTAGTTCTATTTTTAATTTTTTGAGGACTCTCCATACCGTTTTTCATAGTGGCTGCACCAATTCCCACAAACAGTGCAGGAGGGTTCCCTTTGCTCCACATCCTTGAGGATACTTGTTATTTGTTGTCTTTTTGATGATAGCCATTCTGGCAGGTGTGAGGTGATAGCTCATTGTGGCTTTGATTTGCATTTCCCTGATGATTAGTGATGTTGAGCATCTTTTCATGTACCTGTTGGCCATTTGGATGTCTTCTTTGGAAAAATGTCTATTCAATTCCTCTGCCCATTTTTTAATCGGACTGTTTGTTTCTTTGCCATTGAATTGTATGAGTTCTTTGTATATTTTGGATATTGACCCCTATCGTTTAACCTTTTTGAGGGCAGATATGGGTCTTACAAATCTTGGTATCTTTTTCCACTACTAATATAATGTAATAAGTGTTTTGAATGAGAAGCATGGAAGAAAACTTTCAGTGTTTTAGCCATATCAATTTATCAAGGGAATAGAGTATGTCCGGTCAAAGTGGGAGCAGTGAGGAAATATACTAGATCATGTGGTAACATTTGTTTACCTTCCTGCCTTACCCTCCTGTGTATATGATGGGAAATATTTCTTTAGTTATTTTGTCTCTGTGTGAAGTGTGTGTATGTGTATGTAAACCCCACATATACAGTTCTTCTCTTTACTTCTCATAGGTACACACATATATTTGTGTACTTGGAGGTGACGAAAGATCTGATTTTTCAGATGTCAGAAACAGAGTTGCTTCGACATGGAATTATGAGCAGCAGGGTTGAGTTCATGGTGAAATCCATTCCCTGTGCATCCAGAGAGTTCGTTAGACAGTCACGTACATAACTCCGTACTCCCACGGAGGGACACTGACAGAGGTGGGGAAGCCCTGAAGCAAACCATCATCAGTCACAATGTTGCTTCTTAGCTGTAACAGACTGTGCAGACATCAAACCAGAAGCATCCAGAACCGCCGTTAATAGATATTTTCACGTATTCCAACTTTTCCCTGTGAATTGCCCAAATTTAACAACAAGAACAAAAACCTTGAAGTATCTTAGTAGAACTCCAATGTGGGGGGAAAATCAGGTTTTAAAAAAAAATGTAATGTGGCCAGTTTGTGGTCTTTTTTATTACCCAAAGATTGATCACATTCGCTGTGTAATTAAATATCTACATCTGTGGGGCACAAATGTTTTATGTTTCCCACATTTATGGTTTGACATCGGAAACATCTGTGCAGGCCCAGGAGGCAACATCTGGAAGACATTTCTGGGCTTTTATGACATGCAGAGTGATCTTTGTTTTGGAACAAGTGTGTGGTTTTTGCCAGTAGCTCTTCCTGCTGGTAATGTCCTTCTAATTGGCATTTCGCTGGGGGATTGAAAGAAGCCTGGCTTCCTGACCTCCGCTGGGCGTCAGGAGATGTTTCAGAAGAATCTTCACATCGTCAGGATTCCCAGAAGGAGAAGATGCTGAGTCATGGGTTTAACTCACTTCAACCACGATTCATTGATCCCAGGGAGCAGGTGGAGAGAAGGAAAGGGAACCTGGTTATTGGGCCAGAATTTTCCTAGGTGCTTTCTTCAGATGAAGGTGTTTATGGCAAAACAAACATCATTGCATCATTGAGACAAACCTGTCTCAGAGAGGTTAATTTGCTTAAGGTCACCCAGCTGATCAGTGATATTTATTTATTTTTTAAATTATTTATTTTTTTAAATTAATTTTTATTGGAGTATAGTTGATTTACAATGTTGTTTCTGCTGTACAGCATAGTGAATCAGTTATACATATACATATATCCACTCTTTTTTAGATTATTTTCCCATATAGGTCATTACGGTGTATTGAGTAGAGTTCCCTGTGCTATACAGTAGGTTATTAGTTATCTATTTTATATATAGTAGTGTGTATATGTCAATCCCAATCTTCCTATTTATCCCTCCCCCACCTTTCTCCCCCTGGTAACCATAAGTTTGTTTTCTATATCTGTGACTCTACTTCTGTTTTGTAAATAAGTTCATTTGTACTTTTTTTTTTAGATTCCACATATAAGCGATATCATATGATATTTGTCTTTCTCTGTCTGACTTACTTTACTCAGTATGATAATCTCTAGGTCCATCCATTTTGCTGCAAATGGCATTGTTTCATTCTTTTTTTATGGCTGAGTAATACAGACATGCGATGACCAAGAGGCACATGAAAAGATGCTCAACATCACTAATTATCAGAGAAATGCAAATCAAAACTACGATGAGGTATCACCTGACACTGGTCAGAATGACCATCATCAAAAAATCTAGAAACAATAAATGCTGGAGACGGTGTGGAGAAAAGGGAACCCTCTTGCACTGTTGGTGGGAATGTAAGTTGGTACAGCCACTATGGAGAACAGTATGGAGGTTCCTTGAAAAACTAAAAATAGAGCTACCGTATGATCTAGCAGTCCCACTCCTGGGCATATATCTGGAGAAAACCATAATTCGAAAAGATATATGCACTCCAGTGTTTATTGTAGCACTGTTTACAATAGCCAGGACATGGAAGCAACCTAAATGTCCATTGACAGATGAATGGGTAAATAAGATGTGGTACATATATACAATGGAATATTACTGAGCCATAAAAAACCAAAATGATCAGTGATAGATCTGAGATTTAAATTGACATTTGTCTAACGTTGTGTTAGAAGATGTTCTTGCTCTTAAAGAGAGGGCAAGACAGCTTATTAGGCAACAAATACTTATGGAGGACCTACTATGTGCCAGGAAGTAATCTAGGTGCTGAGGATAGATCAATGGACAAAGAAGACAAAATTCTCTGTCTTCACAGAGCTTATATTCTAGTGCAATAGAATGACAGTAAACAATAAATAAGCTGCATGGTAGGTAGGAAGTGGACGAGTGCTATGGGAAAAAAGAAATAGAGCTAGGTATGGGATTCAGGAATGTCGTGGAAGGATTTATTTTAGTTTGGGGTTCAACCCCCCAGCAGAGTCTGAGGCAAGGACTTGGAAGTGGGTAGTTTATTTGGGAGGTGATCCCAGGAAGCAAAATGAGGGAGTGGGGAAAGTGACCCGCGGTGAGAAAAAAGGCCAAGAAAGGACTGATTAACAAACGGATTACCCAAACTGGTTCTCTTAACTAAGAAGTAAAGAAGCCACGTAGAACATGCCGGGACTTGTCCTGTGGCAAAACGGGGAACTTGGGGCTTTTATCCCTCATTGGTTAAGAGATGCTCCTGGGGAAATTTAACTCCACTGCACTTGCAGATTGTGCCTGCAGAGAAGGAGAGGTCTTCTGTGGCTCTAAGGCAGCGACACAGAGGGGTGCCAGCGCACGTACTTGGCGTGGGATGCTGGAAGTGTTTCCAAAGTATGCTGAGTTCAAGTGGGCTGCAGGCGTTGGCGTGGTGATCCTAAGTGACGGCTGCGGGGCTGAAATTTAAAGTGGGAGGGGAACTGCGGGCCTCACTATGTAAGTGATATTTAAGCAAAGACTTGAAAGAAGTTGAGGGTGAGCCGAGTGGCTATCGAGATAGAAAGAGCATCCAAGGTCCCAGTGGGAGAGGATGTTGGGCACAGGCAAAGGTTGTGGAGGAGGTCTGGAAGGGAGGGGAGCCATAAAAGTTGAGGTCTAGGGTAGCAGGAGACCAGATCCCACAGGGCTTGTGGATGACTGTAAGGGTTTTTGCTTTTGCCATGAGAGAAAGGGTGAGCCATCGGAGGTTTTTAAGCAGAGGGCTGATGTCACTTGACTTACTTTTAAACACATCGCTCTGTACAACGTAGTGATTCATAATTTTTACAGGTTATACTCTGTAGTTATTATAGAATATTGGCTATATTCCCTGTGTTGTATAATACATCCTTGTAGCTTATTTTATTTATTTTTAATTTTTAAATTTTTATTTTATATTGGAGCATAGTTGAGCAATTTTGTTTCAGGTGTACAGCCAATATTGTACACCTGTAACTTATATAATACTGTACATCAACCATATGTCAATAAAGATAAAATAATAAGGATATTTAAAAAACATCGCTCTAGCTGCTGAGATGACAGTCAGCTTTAAGAGGGATGATGGGGATGGATGGGACCAGAGTGGTAATGGTAGATGTGGAGATGTTTTGGTGGGAGTTCGGGGAAGTTTTTCCTGACTGCTTCAATTTTCTCAGTGCAGTAGGACACAAGGTCATGGCATTGGATGTTGAGAAGAGAGAGGTGTAAACTATTTATCTAAGAGAGTGAGGGAGAGGACATAGAACTCGTGAAATATGGTATGATTGCCTGGAAACAGCATTAAGTGTCCATTTCAGGTTCATAGTCATATATTTACTTTAGCAAGATAAGACCCACAAATCAACCATTGAAGAATAACAGAGACGAGTGAGGTCAGTGTTGCTGGTAGGTTAAGATTCCCTGCCACATGCTCCCAGGGCATATTTCTTTCTGATCGCTCATCAGATTTTACAATGGAGCAGGGAAAAGGGCATTCTCATACATACTAATGGCAATGAGAATTGATAACACCTTCTGAGTAAGCAGCCTGATATCATCAACAATTTAAAATACCTGCACCTCTAAATCCCATAATATTGTGGTGCGCTGCTCAAGGCCCCTTCCCCAGGAATCAGGCACTCTCTCCCCAGCTGCTGGGGTGCCGAGTTGTTCTTTGGGCCTTGCGCTCAGCCAGAGAGCCACCCCAGCAGGGAACAGCCTGCATCCACTGACTGGTCCATGTGGGATGGGTGTAAAGACCTGCCCTCCTTGCCTCAGGGTGGGATGATTCTGAAGGGCCGTTACAGGTCCAGGGCCCCGTGTGAGGTCTGCTGAGGCCTTTGTGGTTGCATCACAACTCAACAACCCCTTCCTTCCAGTTCTGTTTCCTTCTCAACCCAAAAGGCATTGAACTTTAGGGCATCCTGACAATCTCTCTACACTCAATCACACCCTTAGCCAGTTTCCCAGGGAACCCAACCTAAGAGCCCTTTGGTTCAGAAATTATACAATTAGGGATGTATCCAGAGGAAATGAGGGTGCAAAGATGTTGTTGATTATTTATTATAATATTATAATATTACTATAATATTATTTATTATAGTGTAAAAGTGAAATGACATCAACAGGAAACATTGCTTAAATGCCGTGTGGTCTGTCCATAGGATAAAGGCGTCAATCTGCTATAGATGCAATTTCAGGCCATGGAAATATTTTCACAATATTTTGCTGAGTGAAAAATGCCAGTTACAAAGCAGTGAGTTCAGGAGGATCATTAAAATCATCTATACGGATACCTGTGTATGAAATGTGTCGTAAGAGATCTTAACGATAATCACTGAGATCTTTAAAGTGGTTAACTGGGGATGAGAATTATAGGTGGTGTACATTTTTTCCTTTTTGTTCATATTGGTTATCTAATTTTTCTGTACTGGCCATAATTTGCTTTTGTAGTGGGATAAAGCAGACAGTTCTTTTAATTTGAAGAGAAATGTATTAAAAGGTCTTTAATCTTCAAGAGGAACGGGAAACTCCCGTGGGTAGGTGGGTAGAGTGGGTCAGTGTAGCTTTGCTACCTACACGACTCACAGGAGCTTGGATTCCAGCCCACAGCAGCAAACATTTCAGGACATCAGTGGACGTGTCTACATTTCCAAGACTCAGGGCACAGGGTCTTTTAAGGATGTATGTTCTGTTTGGCCTGTCTGTCTCAGAACTGTAGTTTAGATGCTGAAATGTCTAAATTGCCAGGGCACTTCAGTGATTTATGGGGATAATACACAGAATATTTGAAATCAAGACATTTGAAAAAAATGTAACCTATATAATCACCATAAATGTAGGTATTTCCACTTATTAAGGCTCAAGGCCACTTGAGAGATACCAAGATTATGCTGCAACTTTTGACAAAATTATTACATCCATGGAACTTTAGGCATTGATGTGCCACCTTTGTGATTTTTTTACGTCTGTGCCATCTGTAAGATGACTTACTCAATTTTTTTCCTTAAATAGACTCTTTGTAGAAAGGTAAGAACTTTCTTGTTGTGATTCTAAATGATAATGTGGAAGATAAAATTAACTTAGTTTACTAGTAATCATTTTTAGATGCGTATTAAAATAAGTACATAAGCATCAAAATGGAAAATGTTTGTCCTCTGGAAAATGGTCTCCTGCGTTTGTCCCGTGCTTTGGGAACACGCTGAACTAGGTTGTCAGAATCTGAAAGAACAGACGTTTCTGGGACTTGAGGCCATTCTGATGAGCCGGAAAGAGGGAAGGAAGGTTCTCTGAGATGTCTGGCCCGACCTCTTCTCAGGACCGGCACCCCGACTTCTGCCAAACATTTAATTGTAAGTCCATCTTGTGGAGCATTAACATATAATATGTTAAATGGGCTTTTATGGGCACATGGAAGAAGGCAGTTGCCCCGTAAAAAAGTGTAAATTTTTATGGACTTTTCTCCCTGAGGCCGATGGATACCATCACAGACATGACTGATGTGTTTATTTTGGCCAAGGATGATTTACCAGTGCCTGACACCGAGTTGGTGGTCACAAATGTTTCCTGAATTTAATTGGCTGAAACCTTTGAAGACTTTTCCTTTAGTATCCTGGGAATTTCAGAAGGAGAATGTTTTGAAATTGTAAGGGATTCAAAAGCCACATTAGGATGAGGGACTTGGAAGCAAGAGAGGAAGCCGATTTGCTTGGGCTGTCCTGTGGGATGCAGGAAGGTCTGTTGAGGGGATGTCTCATCTCTGTTGGGGAACTGTCACCTCAGCCCAAAGAGTAGGTTGTGGCAATTCACATGGTACCCAAACTATCCCAAGCAGTGGAACTCTTGACTTGAGATGCGGGGCCCAATGTCTGGCACACCTCCCATGGCTTCTCATCCCTTGGTCCAAACTCTGTCACTTGGCATCAATTCAGAAATGCCCAGGGTGGGAGAGAATTCTTTTCATCTTCATTGTCTGAGCCAGCTCTGGTTGGCCTTCTTTCTTATTATAACTTGAAGAACACAAACAAAAGAAGCTAATTTATTGCCATTTTCACAGACTTCATCCTGATGCAGTACGCCAACTCCAACACACTTTTCCATTTATAATCTAGGAAAGTAAGAATAATGATAGTTTGTGTTAATATTACATATATACATATGTACGTATACACACACACACACACTTTTATACCTGCTTGAACATGTTCTTTTCCTCAAAATGCCTGGGGAAAGGCAGGACAAATATTTTTATCCCCGGACCGCAAATAAACTAACGTTATGGGAGTACCACTACAATCCAAAAATGGTGCTTAGCTGTTTTCAAAGATTTTAAGTCACCTAATGATGCCTCTAAGGTAGACATCACCTCATGTACAGAAAAGAAAACTGAAGTCAGGAGAAGTTAAATGATCTTCCCTACGGAAGTGATGTAGATGCACAAGATGGAGGTGGAGTCTGAAAATAGATCGTCTGGCTCCAGGTGGAGTGCTCTGTCTGATGTCTGTTATGGATACTCAAATGCCATCCATAATTCTGACTTGGAAGAAATTCTTTGGGGGTCTTATCTGGACTCCATTAATCTATTTTTTTTAACATCTTTATTGTAGTATAATTGCTTTACAATGGTGTGTTAGTTTTTGCTTTATAACAAAGTGAATCAGTTACACATATACATATGTTCCCATATCTCTTCCCTCTTGTGTCTCCCTCCCTCCCACCCTCCCTATCCCACCCCTCTAGGTGGTCACAAAGCACCGAGCTGATCTCCCTGTGCTATGCGGCTGCTTCCCACTAGCTATCTTATTTTACGTTTGGCAGTGTATATATGTCCATGCCACTCTCTCACTTTGTCACAGCTTACCCTTCCCCCTCCCCATATCCTCAAGTCCATTCTCTAGTAGGTCTGTGTCTTTATTCCCATCTTGCCCCTAGGTTCTTCATGACCTTTTTTTTTTTTTTTCTTAGATTCCATATATATGTGTTAGCATACGGTATTTCTTTTTCTCTTTCTGACTTACTTCTAGTGTAAGTAATTATCAAGTTGGAGGGGATTGAATCCTGTCATCCAAAGGCATGTTCCTCAGAGCTTCCCCAAGAGAATATCGATCGATTTATTTTCAAGGTTTGGACATGCTTATCTGGTTTACCCTGAGGGAACTGAGATCTCGAGCTCTCTCATATGGAAACGATCTTGCAGAGTTACGGTGAGGACCGGCAGTGATGTACAAAAGGCAGACATAATCATGTTTGGTGGTGTGGATACTCAATGGCTGATATATTAAGAGGATGTCAGAAACACGAGCATCAGAGTCAGACAAACCAGGGCTCCCATCCGGGTGCTGCTAATCACTAGCTCTGTGCCTTTGAGCAGTGGGGTTAACCCCTTAAGTCATAAAGTGAAGGGGACTCTCAAACAACAGTAGCCCGCATTGTTATCTTCTTTCAAGGGTCTTCTGGCTGCCTGTGTACACCCTTGTCTGTGACTATGTCTGTAGTAGACCTACTGTATGCCTAGTGTTTTGAGCCTTTATTGTGGTTTTCAACCTGGAAGATGCTGAATCAATGTGAACTAGAGCTGTTGGTAACAGCCTAACTCCCAGCAGAAGAGAAACACTCTACATCCTGCTTCTCCTTTTTGATCAAGCAAATTTGGGAGGCCCACACTGTGCAAGTCTATATATGCTGAAGCTACGTAGAGGAAAAGATGAAGCTGCCATCACCTTGGGGCTTCGTGTGTTATCTGCTATCAGTATTTTAGGAGGAGTACAGAAGTGACCTGTGACCTAGAGGTGATGGGGAGGGTCTCTTGGAGGTGGAGGAGGAAGGACAGGATTATGAAAGGGGGTTCCAGCCATGGAGGAGTGCGTGTGTGGAGGGCACACACAGACATGTGCATGGCCTGCTGGAGAAAACATGAGTCCAGCTGTGGCAGAAGGAGTAAGATGTAAAGGAGGACGACGTGAAGGAGCGTGGAGGACATTGCAGGCAGGCGCCTTCAAAGATGAGACAAGTCAGTTGAAAGACGGTCATTAATAGCCTTTCTACTCACTATATTTATGTGTGCACCTAGTGGGAGAACTTGGGGGGGATTTGGATTTACTAAGATAGTCATTTTTGTAAGCTGAAAATGCTATGCAGATAGAAGGAATAACGATTATTATAGATCTGCTCCATCGGCCACTTCCTCTTCCCTCCGTCAGTTATTTCTTCCTGCGTTCTCTGTTTCTACCACTTCCCTCTCTGCAGTGTTGAATTCTGAGCGTGGTAGCTTGTTGCTTTGGTGGCTCCCTGTGAACTATGCTCCTGGCCTTCACGTTCTAGTGTATCCCCACCCACTGAATCTGGGCTTCCTCGTGACCTGTTTTATTCAGTAGCACGTGGCAGAAGTGACACTGATCCAATTCTTTACCTGTATCTTCAGAATGCCTAGAAGCTGCTGCTTTTGCGTCTGGGGAAGCCATCCACCATGTAAGAAGTCCTGATACCCCAAGACCTTAACGCTGTGAGAAGCCCAAGCCAGCCATGCTGAGAGTTTATGTAGAGGAGAACCGAGGTTCCCATCCATCAGATGCAGCTGTTTCACAGCTGGTACCCAGTACCGCTGACTCAGCCATGGGAGTAGCGCCATCTTGGAACTGGATTCTCTTGCCCCACTCAAGCCTCCTCAGTTGATGCCACATGAAATGCAGACGAACTGTGTGTTCGTTTCCGGGAGTAGCTAGAACAAAGAACCACAAACGAAGTGACTAAAGAACAACATAAGTTTCTTCTCTTACAGTTCTGGAGGCTAGAAGTCTGAAATCAAGGAGTTGGCAGGGCCCTGCTCCCTCTGAGGGCTCTGGGGGAGGATCCTTCCTGCCTCTTCCAACTTCTGGTAGCCCTGAGTATTCCTCGGCTTTTTGGCAGCCTCACTCCAATCTTCAATCTGCAGGGAGCTGTCTCGCCTCTGCATCTGTGCCCAAAGTTCTGTCTTCTTATAAGGAAACTAGTCATTGGAGTCGAGCCCACCCTAACGAGCTCATCCTAACTTCATTACATCTGCAAAGACCCAATTTCCAAAGAAAGTTGCATTACTTGGTCCTGGGGGTTAGGACTTAAGCCTATCTTCGGGAGGGGCACAATTTAATCCATTACAAACTGTCCACAATGAGCTCTGCCCTCGTTGCAGAATCGTGAGCAAATATAGACTGATTGTAGTTTTTAGCCACTGAGTTGGGATTACCTTGTCATGCGGCAGTAGATAATGGGACCCCGAGGTGCACCCATTTGATGCCCTCACTTCAGAGACACCTCCGTCCCCTGCGGTGGATGGCACTTCTTTCTTTCTGTCACCGTTTCCTCTCCAGACAATTCCTGCCGTAGGGAATGTTGATGCCCACAATCCCAATTCTCTTATTTGTATAATCCCTGCTAATCTTCCTGGTCCCATGCAAGTTTGCATTAGCGGTCATGTCATTTCTTCCTTTCCCAGTGCGATTATTCCAATAATTTCAAAGTCTTCTACATTCTCACTTTTCTAGATCTCTGCTGGATGTCTGGCCTTACAATAGCCACAGACTTCTGGCAGGTCCCTTCTTCCTTTCATGGGTCTATACTCTCTCTCCTCACTGTAAGGGTCGGGCTCCATGTCTTGTCACTGGCTTGTGCTGAGGATCTGGCAGGTGTGACCTGGACCACATCAAAAGTGCAATAAAATTGGAGGTAGTGAGCTAAGAATTGGAGGTGGAGCTGGGTACTTGATGTGGATTCAGGGTGGGGCGCGATGGAACGCTAGAGCGGGAATGAACCTATGGGATAATTCTGGCTATTTCATCTTTTATTCCAGCCTAACTTCCCTGTCACTCATAAGCATCCCAAATCCTTGCTTGTATGGTCGCTAGTTTGGAAAATTATCTCCCATTCATTTTTATATTAATCCACATCATCTGTCTCTTTCAAGACTCCAGTCCAAAACTCACCTCTCTTTCTCCCTTCTCTTCCATCACATCGAATCTCTGGAAGTCCAGCCGTCTTTCTCCATGCATTATTAATATCTTTATGTCACCCCCAATCTGTGCACATATTCACACAGAGATAGACTCTGGGTCGTCCACGGCTTTGTCTGACTTGATGTGCCAAAGTGCTACTGATGAAGACATAAGAGTTGAGGGTGGGAGAGAGGTCCAAGATGGTTCCCTTAAGTCTCAGGACCAATGGACATCAGAGAAGCAGGGGGTATGGAGCGAGCACTGGAAGGCAGGCATCTTCAATGCACATTATTCTACAGCTTCCTATGGATCCAATACTTTCCAGAAGGTGTTATGTTTCATGAGTTCAGAATGGATAATTCTCTCATGCAGATCAATAGACAATTAGATAGACCTTGCAGTGCCTGACCAATGAACCAAAAGAAGGAACAAGGGTAGAAAGAGAGGCTTAATTTCCAAGAAAATTGCATCTAATCATGCACAGCTTGTAAAAAAAAAAAAAAAAATCTTGCCCTCAATTATATATGTGTTATCACGTATGCCAATGATCCTAATAGAGGAATTTATTACAAGGTGACACTGAGATTGCGTTTTAAGGGAAAAGCATTGGACTGGCCAAAAAGTTTGTTTGGGTTTTTCGTAATGTTATGGAAAACCTGAATGAACTTTCTGGCCAACCCAACATCCTTTCATTTGTTACTTCATGAAGAAAATATATCCTAAGCAACTGTTTGGTATTTGGCACTGGATGTCTTGGGTTTGGTTCCCCAGAAGACCTGAGTGAAGGATTCTGTGCAAGTCTTTCATTAAGAGCATGCTCCCAGGATAAATTGAACAGGGAGGGGGGAGATTCTGGGATTCTCTGAGCCCAGTAGTTTCCTGTGTGCTGTGAAGAGGCAGAGAGAGAAACTGACAGAGTCAAGAGCCTTCTGTCCAAGCTCTGGTTCTGGCTTTATCTAGTGGTGGGCTTAGATGAGTTCCTTCAAAAGCTTTCCTGAAAGCGTTTGGCACAGTTAAATAGTGTAACCTGTCAATTTAACAAATGCCCAGCGAGAGCCTTCCAGGCTAAGAACAAGGAGATAAAGCTGCAGAACTGGAGGATCCTTCTGGGAGATTCCCAGCTGTGATAACGAGCTGGAGTCTTGAGTCAGCAAAGCAGCCACACCCAGCCAAGAGGGTGCCAACCAACACTGGCGTAAAGTGGAAATGGGGTTGCTGGTTAATTTAGGGTTTCACGTGTGATTTTGTCCATAATGGAACTGTGCCCCTCTTGGGCTGAAGACAGCAGTCTAGAATAGAAATAAAAATTCACTTCTCCCCGATCCAGCCCCTACCTCTGCTAAAATAAGTGTTAGCGAAATAACTCAAGATTCCAGTTAGAAAGCGTGGCATCTTTTTTTTCTTTTTTAATTTTTTTGGTTTTATTGAGGTATAATTGGCGAATAGGACTTGTATATATTTAAGGTGTACCACTCAATGTTTTGATATGCATATACTTTGTGAAATGATCACCACAGTGAAGCTAATTAATACATCCATCGTCTAAGTTACCATTTCCTTCCTCCCTTCCTTCCTTCATTCCCTGTCATTTCTCTTCCTTCATCTCTCTCTCTCTCCACTTAAGATCTACCTTCTTAGTAAATTTCACGTGTCCAATACCGTATTGTTAACTACCATCATCAAGCTGTACAGTAGCTCTCCAGAACTTACTCTTCTTGTATAACTTTGGAGAATTCCTCCTCATTTTCCACTCTGGTAACCACCGTTCTACTCTCTGTGAAGATGTGCATCTCATTGCCTGGCTATAACACCAAATAGTTGGTTTGTCCAAAGCACCTCCATGTTCGAATGACCCTGTGTGAGACCCCTCAGCCATGGGATAGCAGAAATGGGCTCAAATCCATAACAGTGAGGTATCCCACGGTGTTATAAAAAGTTGAATTGTTAGGGGGAAAACATCATATCTCCTTTGTTCATTCAACAAATATTTACGAAGCCCCTGCTAGATACCAGGCATTGTTCTAAGCCGTGGGACGCAGCAGTAAGTAGAACAAACATAGTCTCTACCCTCACAGAACTTACATTCTAGTGGAAGACAGATATAAGAACAATGAATAAGTAAACATAATAGTGTTTCAGGTGGTGATAGTGTGATGGAGAAAAATAAGCCAGGGTGAGAAGTGAGACTGCTCTGTTGTATGGGGTGGTCCAGAAAGGTTTCACAGATAAGATGGCATTGGAGGAGAACTCTGAAGGAGGTGAGCCATGCACCCCTGGCAAAGTGTGTGCAGTAGGTGTGTGTGTGTTTAGAGTTCAAAGAATGCCTGCTGCGGCTGCCGGGAATCCACTGAGAAGCAGAGTGGAGGTCGTCGTGGTGGGAGGGGCCGGTCATACAGGGCAGTCGTTCTCAAACTTTCCTGTACGTGAAAACCACCGGAGACCTTTTTAAAATCTTAGTGTCCAGCCCGTACTCCTGATCAGACTCTGTGGGGTTGAGACGCCAGTGGTCAGTGGTTCCCAAAGTCCTCCTGGTGATTCCATTGTGTAGCCATGGCTGAGAACCAGCAGTGAGGGGCCTGTGGGCCATTGTTGGGAGACATGATGGTTCATTATGTCTGTCAACCCGGCTGGACCACAGTGCCCAGACAGGTGGTCAAACATTATTCTGGATGTTTCTGTGAGGGTTTTCTTGGATGAGGTTTATATTGAAGTTGGTGGGCTTTGAGTAAAGCAGATTGCTCTCCATAACGTGGGTGGGCCTCATCCAATCAGTTGAAGACCTGAATAGAGCAAAAGCCTGATCTCTCTCTGGAGCAAGAGGGGATTCTGTCAGCAGATGACTTTTGCACTTGAACTGCACCCCTGGCTCTCCTTGACTCTCCAGGCTGCTGGCCCACCCTGCAGATTTTGGTCTTGTCAGCCTCCATAAACACATGAGCCCATCCCTTACATCTCTCTCTCTCTATACATCCTGTTAGTTCTGCTTCTCAGACAAACCCTAATACAGGAGGATCATAAGCAGGGAAGGAATTAAAATCTGATTAACTCTTTAACTAAATCTCTGGGTGCTGTCCTAAACTTAGACCATAGAGGAGTCAAGGGCAAATGCAAGAAGACCGCTTAGGAAGACACAGTAATAACCCAAGCAAGAGGTAGCGGGGGCCTGGACCCCACTGGTAGCAGGGAGCTGATGCAAAATTGTAGGATTCTGCATGATCTCTGAAGGTAGAGCCATCAGTATTTGCTGTTGGATTCATGACAGTTTTGTTACAGTCTATTTTGGAGATCTAGGGCTTCATCAAGTCAGAGGTTAGATTAGTCACTCATTTTTATTCGATTCAGATCACATGAGGCCAAGCAGAAAGGGACCATAAGTGTTAACAGAGACATGAAGCAAAGTGAAAGCCTGATCCTTAGAGAATTCTGGCCTCAACCAAACAATTCAAACCTTTTCAAACATGTTGGAATAAGCAAGAAACAAGACACGCTTCGACAGATCATTTATTTCTAAACTACATGTATCTTAAGTGTAAGTGAATCCAGCTGTTTCTCCTCCTCTTCTCCCTCTCTCTCCCATCTTTCTGATGAGGCACTGACAGCCTCAGAACACGTCGAGTGCAATGTTCGCACAGCGGGACAAACATTGCATCACTCTGACCTCAGGAGGCTGAGTTTTCTCCCATAGATCATCACCCAGACATTCAAGTGTCACTGCCATTGGCAATAGAGCCTCCACTCAACCCAGGTCTGGCACGCACCGGGCAAAGCCTTGGTCAAGGTGGACGAGGAGGCTCTTTCTGTCCCCGTGCTCTGTCTCCTCTCTGTTTCAGCCCTACCCTCACTTCTCAGGTCCAGGAACCTGCCTGCTGTCTTGTACTTCAGTGTCTCCGTGCAGGTGTCCCCTTTATCTGGTGGCCATTTCTCCCACCTGCTTCACCTGGCCTGAGATCTCAGTCTTTCCCACGGAGCCTCTGCCTGAGGTGGGACAGACTATGTCTCCTTCAACCTCTCCTTCAAGGCTTCTTCCACGCTGGAGCCTTCCTTGCGTCCCCATGCACACTAGGTCACCTCCCCATTATTGGCCTCTATAGCAACCTCGAAGATCCATTGTTTTAAAAACAGCCAGCCCTCCATATGCATCCTTAGGTCTTCTCTTATACTGTAGCCTCAAGTTCCATGAGGACGGCCCCAAGCCTGCCTGGTTGACTTCTCCACACCCAGCCAGTAGCAGAGGACCGTGTGCCCTTGACCATCAGTTAATAATTCTTGAAAAGTTGCTATGTGCCTGGCACTGTGCTAGTCCCTGAGTATACACTGGCGCTCCAGTAAAGATTTGTTGATGGACTGAGTCATGTAATCCAAATTTAAACGCATCTAAATTCTTGATCATTTTTCTGAAACTTAGGTCCAATTCCCAGGTTTCTAGTATCAGTAAAAGGCATCACGATGCTCTCTCTCAGTCTCTGAGCTAGAAATGCCGCTTTCTTGATTTCTTGTATGAAGTACCAGCAAGTCCTATAAGTTTGTCCTTTCAAATAATCTTTATATTCACCACTTCTTTATTCCTGCTGATACTAACTAGTGGTCCTTGTCATGCCTGAATTACTAAAATAGCTATGGGCATCCTTCCTTCCTCCTCAGAGGAACATTATCAGGAATTTGGTGCATATCCAGTCCACAATTCTATACTCTTACACACACACACACACACACACACATACACACAATATGTGTATAATATGTGTATATATGCACAGTTGACCCTTGAACAATGCAGGGGTTAGGGGCACCGACCCTCTGTGAAGTTGAGAATCTGAGTTTAACTTACTATTTTTATGGAAGTATAATTGATGTATAATATTATATAATTTACAGGTGTACAGTGAAAATCTGAATATAACTTTCAGTCAGCTGTCCGTACGTGCGGTTCTTCCGTATCTGTGGATTTTTTCTTTTTTTTTTTGCTGTAAGCCTTCCAGCACTCTGACTTATCAAATGATTGGAATAGAATATTTTGTTTAAAACTCTAAAAATAAAGGAGATGGTAAAATAAATTATGCAAATACAAGCCAAGTGAAAACATTGTGATGTTAATATAAAAGTAGAATTCGAGGCAAAAAATATTACATAGGACAAATATTTTTTTTAATGGAAGCTTGTGTCCACAAGGAAAATATAAAATCATGAGTATTTGTGCTTCCCGAACACCATTAAAATAGATAGATAAAAACTGCCGTAGGAACAATTGCCAGAAACACAGCAGCTTTTGGGGTTTTAGCATAGCTCTTTTAGTCATTGTTAAATAAAAGAAACAGGAGGGAAGGGATAGAGAGTTTAAATAATACAATTAATAAGGTGGTTTTAATAGGCATGCTGTCTATTAAACAGAAGTTGTATTGACTGTGCATTCCAATTATGAATCTATAAAACTAGAAATAAATAACCAAAACATAATAAAATAATCCCAATCATCTGGAAATTTTAATGCACTGTCCTAAGTAGCTCTTGCAAGAAAGGGAAACATTGATCTTCAATGAAAGTATATTTAGAAAGCAATGATAATGTGAACACTACAAATTAAAATTTATGGGAAATGGCAAACAGAGCATTGTTCAAAGAAAAATTCATAATCATAAATACTTTAATTCCCAAAATGAAATGAAAATGAAATATACTAACTCAAGAAATTGGGAAAAGAAAAATGAACAAGAAACTGAAACAAGAAAAAACAAACCACAGAATATAGGAAAAATGAAACAGGAAAAATTATATAACATAAAAGCAAAAATCAATGAATTAGAATTTATAAATAATACAAGTCAATGTTAAAGTTTACTTTGTCTAATAAAAAAGGAGACACACTCCAAAATGTAACTTTAGGCACTAGAAAATATGTATAATCACAGATATCAAGTAGATAAAATACTATGAAAATAAATAAGGTCCAAAGCTAAAAAACTTGAAAACTTTAGAAAGATATAAATTAGAAAAGTTTACTGAAGCAGAAAATCTGAAATACTTAAGAGAAAAATGGAAAAAAGATATTACCACCAATAAATGTGTCAATTCTAGACACTTTTATAGGTGAATTCTGTCAAACTTTCAAGGGACAGATAACCCCCATCATGTAAAAACTCTTCTACATTCTATCACTTTCTAATTGTATATTGGAAAAACAATCTCTTTGAACCTCAGTTTCTTAAGTAATGAAGTTAAAGTAATAATAGTAAATACACCTGACTCTAAAAATGTAAGGAATCATACACACTTAAAAAAAAAAAAACAAAAGACTAGACTTGATAAGAAACTAGTCATGTGGTCAATTATAAAATAAACATATAAAATCTTAACACCATTATAATAGAACAGTTGTCTTTGTAAGATATAATTAATGCCATTGACACGAGTCATCAGAAGACAGAGTGCCAAGGGGAATGGTACAGGGTGCACCAACGTACTGAAGGACCCAAAAGAAAATATGAAGTACGTGGACAGTGTGATGCTAAATTTCTAATTTTTCTGTGGCATTTGCTTTTGCGCTTTGATTTCTATGAAAGTGTTGGTCTAAATATTTTCTGTTGTTCTCAACAAAGGGGAATATCTCCTCTCATACATTTCTCTAGTTTGTAATAAATTAGTTTTCTACTGAACACTGATGAACAAATACGTTTCCTATGTTTAACTTGTATTGTGAGTGGGTTGGCTTCTATATTTTGGAGGAGAGATTGCCTCTTTTGCCCAAATGGTGACTCATGTAAATTAAGTACATGAGGATTCTCATGATTAGATCACCAAGGAGGCATGAGGGGACCTCCCAAGAGGCCAGAGCAAACAACATCTCCACCACTGGTCTGGCATTTGGGGCAGCAGCAGAAGGACATGCGATTAGACATAACACATCTCCGAGAAAGCCTAGGGTGGATGTCAATTCCCAGAGATCTGTGCTCCTAAAAAAAACCCATGACATCAGCCAGTGCCAGACTCCAGCTGCTTCCTAAGAGTGCCCATATAGCTGCTGCTTTATCATCTAGTGGGAATTGGAAACAGTCTTCTACCCCAGAACTTTGTCCTGTAACAGGGGTTCCAAAGTAAGTTAGTACAGCAAGGATGTTGGGATTTTTAATATAAATCTCCTCAGGCTGGAATGGTACCCTGCCATCCATGGGGGTGTGGGCACAGAGGTGGCTGATTGTTCAGAACAGGCTATGATGAATTTCACACACATATCCACCACTGGTATGTTGTCTTATCCCATCTTGATTCATCTCCCTCTTATCTTTCAGAGGTAGATATTTTCACTGTCTTTTCTCGGTTCATGTGATCCCCTCGTTGGTAGTTCTAGCTCTGGATATTGTTCTCCAGATCCTCTGATGATGCTTTCTTTGCCCCCAGAAGATAGTTATTGAGCGCCATCCGTGTTCAGGGAACAGGACTGGGAGTTAAAGGGACAAAACCCTAAGACGCGGTTTTTGTTACTGAGGGGTTTACAGTCTTTGTTGTGTAATCCTGATTCACAAACAACGTCCATGAAAAGCAGGCTCGGCCAAGGGCTGAGTGAGTGGTGAAGGGCCTGGATGGTAAAGGTGTTCTGGGGGTGGAGAGAATGATCATTGAGGCCAGTGGAAGCGAAATGGGGAGGGGACAGATGGAGGTGCTGGAGGGTCAAGGCTGGCTCGGGCACCTGGCTCCTGGCGATGGGAACTGGGCTGCTGCCTTAGGAGAGGCTGGGAGACACCCCCAAACCCCAGCCCCGCCCCACGCTCCCACTGCTGCAAACATTCACCGAAGCAGAGCTCTTTGCTGGGGAGTGTGGCTTCCTCCCCCTGAATTTATGAAGGTGGGGCTCCCAGGGCAGATCCAGGGCAGAGAGGCTGCAGGGGGAGGGGAGAGTGTAAGGTGAAGGAGGGCAGCCTCGCCAGAGGTGTCAGGGGGCCCTACCCTGCCCCACCTGGTCACAGGGGAAGAGGGAAACGGGCCGCAAGGCTGAGGGCTCTCCATCTCGGCAAAGCTCTGCGCCAGCATCCCATGGCCCCCGGTGCCACGGCTCCGACGGGCCCCTCCCCCCTTCAGGAAGGGTTGTAGGCAGAGAAGGAGACTCCCTGAGAGCGTGTCTTCTCCCTCCACAAGCAGGGTTATATGATCTGGGCTCCAGGTCACAAAAGATGGGCTCGCCCTGGGTGCCTGACCAGGATAAATTCAGGAGCCGCATCCCAGGCAGAGAGTCCTGCTTGGCATATACTTGGGGCAGGTAGAATGTGAGGTGGGGTTGAGGTTCGGGACATTCGCCCAGCCACTAATGAAGCAGCAGTCCAGTTTCCCTTCGGCTTGGGGTGCCGGCACCCGTGCCTGATGCCAAATCTCAGCCACCTCCACTTGTCCCGCCCCCTGCTTTTCACTGGTCCTCGTGACCATTCTCGTCACCCCAGAGCACCTTAGCATCTGTGGTCTGCACGACTCACCGAGCCAGTGGCTCATCGTGCTTCACCACAGAACTGTCCTTAAATCATAGTGCCTTGATATAAATAGGACTCTGGCTCTGCCACGTTACGATTTCCTCACCTGTTATCCGGGACATGGTACGGGGCAAGTTATAAAACTTCACCCCACTCGACGTCACTCATCACTAGAGAAATGGAGGTCAAAACCACAGTGAGGTATCACCTCATGCCTGTTAGAGTGGCCACCATCAAAAAGACAAGCGATACAATAGCCAAGACATGGGAACAACCTAAGTGTCCATTGACAGATGAATGGCTAAAGAAGTTGTGATGTCTGTACGTACACAAGAGAGTATTATTGAGCCATAAAGAATAAGGAGATCTTGCCATTTACAACAACATGGCTGGATCTTAGGGGTATTAGGTTAAACGAAATAAGTTAGAGGAAGACAGAAACTGTGATTTCACTTATATGTGAAATCTAAAAACAAGCAAATCGACTCATAGAAAGAGATCAGACTTGTGGTTATCAGAGGTGGAGGCGGGTAGGGGAATCAGACGAAGGTGGTCAAAAGGTACACACTTCCTGTTATAAAGAAAAAAAAACAAAAAGCAAAAAGCTCACCCAGGGTGGGAGCTGGGTCATCACATGGCAATGAAGCATTTGAGCTAGCGCTCCGAGGTTGAGCGGGTGTTCTCGAACTCGAATTGGCCGGGAGGAAACTAGCCTAGAAAAGGAGAACGGCGTGAGAACTCAGCTCACAGAAGGGGAATTCCGTGGTTTGCTCGGACGGCGTTAAGAAGTCGGTTTTGTTGGAAGGTGTGGACTTTGAGGGGCAGAGCTGTAGGCAGGCAAAGGTTGAGGGGGAGCCGGGGGCTCAGGGAGCCAACACACAGTGACGTATCCAGTCACATCTCCGTCCACGAATGTCCTCTTGTGACTTGCAAATCCAATGTGGTCCGTGGGCCAGTAGCATTGGCATCCCCCGGGAGTTTGTTAAAACACGTTTGTTAAAACGCACCATCTCAGGCCCCACCCCAGACCTTTTGAAACAGAATCTGTATTTCCACAAGAGCCCAGGTGACTTATGTGCACATTAACTTTTGACAAGCACTGTTCTATCGCACAGATGATTAAAAGTCCAAGCCTCCCTTGAAGTCTTAAACAAGAACAGATGGCTCTGAAATACGGCTTAACAACTGGGTTTCGAGTCATTGCCTCGAACCTTCCTTTCTCCACCAGCTCCCTGCATCCTCCACGGAGATGGGGCCTCAGGTGGTCTGACAGTTGAGCAAAAGCACAAGAGCAGCCAGACAAGGGCAGGTTCTTGGGTTCCGCCCTCCACCACTGCCAGGGGATCCGGTGCCTGTTGTCCCAGGACCAGAGTGTGAGACGCACTGGGCTAGAAGCACCGCTCCTCCTCCTCGAGTACAAGGTTCTGGAAGGATTGGGGCGCTCACAAATATTAATATTTCCTGTGCAAAGAAGGTTCGGATTCATTGCCTTGGTCTTTCACTTGCCCAGCCCTGCTTTAACTGGACATTTATCACAGTTAAGGTGTAAATAGTACCATTAGCTTTCCAAGCAGTGATAAAATTAGCCATGTAAACAAAGCAAGTCAGTGACCTTAGGCAGACCCCTTGGTGACTCTGACCCAACACCTACTAAGATGATTAGTTAGGGCACATTGCAATGGGGCAAAGGGGCCCCGGCGAAGAGAGATGGGGTGGAGGAAACGGGATGGTTCTCTCCCTGTTTATTTCCTGAGAACCATCCGATGCCCGGGACTGGGTCCTGAAACGTCTGCGGATGATTAGGGCTCTGGATGTCTGGAGCTTCAGCCCAGCTCCGTGCCAGACTCCGTCACAGTTAGTTTTCTCCTGGAGCAAAGGTCCTTCCAAGTTCAGATTTTCTTGCTGCATGCACTCTGGCTCCCTGAGAAGGGGATGCTCTCGCCCAAAGCTCCAGTGAGGAGACACCAGGTGGAGCGGGAGGCCAGCCACGGTGGCTGCTTCCATTCTTTGTGAAGATGGGGTCCTTTCTGGGTCAGTGGAAACTGCTAGTTCGAGGCAGATTCGGATAGGAGCCCCACCTCCTCCAGGGGGTGCCTCTTGTCGAGACGCGGCCCACGTGCGCACTCCTGCTTCTAAACTGCTGGTTTGTGTTACTGACTTGGACTCCTTCTTATTGGATTGTTTCCTCTCCTGATCGTTAAGATGATGGCAGAGGTCCTGCATTACACTTGCTTTTGTCTTCCTGATAGAAAAAGCCCAGAATCTGAGTCAGAGGTCCTGGCTTATTGTCCTAGTTCTAATGGAGTAAAGGAGAGAAACATTCCTTCCATGCTCCTTTTAGATCCTTCCGGGGGGACGGCAGTCCGAATCTGGTGACGTCAGGTGGCAGGTGTTAGGGGCCGCTTTGAGTGGCGAGCCACGTGTGAAAAGGACCAGTTTGCAGGTGAGTGTATGTGTGTGCATGCATATGTATGTTTTATGTCTGCATGTATGTGTGCGCATGCATGCATGTGTGTATGCATGTGCGTTCACGTGTGTGCGTGTATGTGTGTGCATGCACATGTAGGTTTCTAGATCTGTGCATGTACGTGTGTGCGTGCGTGTGTCTCCATGACGTCCTGCTCCCAGGCAGCGGCAGCAGTGAGCTCAGAGTTTGAAGGGCTCTCTCCGCTTTCTCATCACCCCCGTGCCAAACAGGCCAGGGGCTAATTGGAAGCGAGGCCAGCCTAGCCCTCGTTATTAGCGGCAAACAGAGCAAATCAACACCGTCCCTTGGCTGTGGGGACCCTCTCTGGCTCTCCTCTCCTCGTCCATTACGTGTAAGCTGGCGCCAGAGTCATGCCCCAGCTCGGGTAGCAGGGAACTCAGCGTTAGAATTCAAGCTCGCAAAACCCATCTGCCATCGCTTCCCCACGTTGACTCCTCTCTCAGGAGACCTCCAAGGAAGGGTCTGTGGTGATTTCCGTGTCCAAGTCTGTCAATTACCACCTGAATCCCATGTTTACCCTCACGTTCTACTGTGTTCTGGCCCTTCTTACAAATAGGTTCTAGTACCTTCTTACCCATCACATGAAACTTTCCCAACCACAGACTTCTCTATAAAATAGAGATCATGGGATTAATGGCCACACTCACAGAGATTTAAGTGAAATAACGTTGGACAATGCTTGGTGGATTTTAAAAACATATTCAAAAGGAAGTTTCTTACTGTCTTTCTCTGCGGGCTTGGTGTGCTTTCTTGATGGAGACAGTGATCGTTATAGGATGGTTGATTGAACAAACAGGTCACACTCGTTTTTTACCTATAATGGATGAATTACCGTATCCACTGAGAAGTGATTTTATATTTTTACAACGAGGTATAAGAGTGGGAATACTCTGGCGGGGAGGGAGGGTCTATTTATCAATCACAAGTTGGCTATGAGGACGAACACTAGGCTCTGCCATCGAAGGTGTCAACCTGTTAGGGCTCCTTCTTAAAGAGGGCTCCCTTAATTCAAACAGTATGGTATGGTTTTGCCAACATATTGCTCTAAACAAAGGTGGATCGATTTTTATGCTGGGTGTGGTTCCTAAACGCTTGACCTCCATAAACATACTCTTGACATGGAAAACAAATAGATCAGGACACTGATATACCCTTCCCACATCAGAGGAACATCTCGCTCTTTTGTTTAATCTATTGAGCCTTCTGTATCCAGAATGTAGGAAACCAAACACTGACATGAAGGACAATCCCCTGATAAAAGCCCTCAAGGAGGCCTGCTGTGCTCTGTATAGTATCACTGCCTTGCACACGGGCCAGCTGATTCCAATCTCCACTGGCACAGTAAGGCCACGTGAGCTCGGATAAGGGCATCCTCTCTGCGCAAGCCCTGACATCCACTTCCACGCTGCTGGAAATCAAGGCTGGTCCAAGTCCCTCAGGAATTCAAGCCAACCTCTTAGGTCAATCTCTCTCTCCGTCTCCGTCTCTGTCTCACTCTCCCTGTCTCTGTCTCTCTCTTTCTCTCTCTCTCACCCCCGCCTGGGTCTCTTGTCTCCTGCCTACAAGCATATTTATCTCTCTTGTCCACTGAAACGAAAACAAATCTCACAAAACACAATAACTTCTCTCTTATCCTACCATTTTACTATAGGCACGCTGCCTACTTTCTTTCCTTTTTGTGTCTCATATATGCAGAGACCTCTTCACAATCTGATACTGTTTCTTGACCAAAAATTTTCTTTTTTATCCCTTTTGCTCCGACCTCCCCACCCAGATGGCTTCCTAACAGTGCTCTCAGTGGCCACTCGGTTGGCAAATCCAATACCTATCTTGTAGGACTCAACTTCTTGACTTCTTTTTTTTTTTTTTTTTTAAGTATTTTTTAAAATATTTTATTTATTTATTTATTTATTTATGGCTGTGTTGGGTCTTCGTTTCTGTGTGAGGGCTTTCTCCAGTTGCGGCAAGTGGGGGCCATTCTTCATCGCGGTGCGTGGGCCTCTCACTATCGTGGCCTCTCTTGTTGCGGAGCACAGGCTCCAGACGCGCAGGCTCAGTAATTGTGGCTCACGGGCCCAGTCACTCCGCGGCATGTGGGATCTTCCCAGACCAGGGCTCGAACCCGTGTCCCCTGCATTGGCAGGCAGATTCTCAACCACTGCGCCACCAGGGAAGCCCTCAACTTCTTGAATTCTTTACAGCAGTTGACCCTGTTACATTTCACTTTCCGTTGTGTGAACAATGCTTTTTTATTTTCTGTTTTGTGATGCTCTGACATCTAGGGCCTTTGCTGACCGTGGTGGGGGGGGGACTGCCCCTCCCAGGTGTAACTACTTCCTAGAGGTAGGAAACAGTTTGCCCTTAGTGAACCTTTCAAATGCAACCCTCCAACCCCTTCTTCTCCAGGGCCTTCATGCTCAGGGCCGCTATTCTCCTGCCCTAATCACTCCAGGGCCAAGTAGCAGACAACTAGGGGCATCCCCTGTGCCCTAGAGCCTGCTGAAGTGATTTAAACCAGCCAATCCTAAGCCTGCTCACCCTGCCTCACATGTTTTCTCCCAATTAGACCACAAGAAAAGCTCTTATCCATCTTTTCCCCTCACTCCCTGTCTCCTGACTGACCCTGGTGCTTCCCCATGTGGCCCTGTGTGTCTCGCTTCCTGTTTCTAGGGATCTGTGAGTATAAAAACACTTCCTTCATGAAAGATCATTTCCATGTCTGTGTCTTACCATAATCAATTAAAAGAAATCCCAGGCACCTTTAAAACACATTCTCTTCTTGGAAAGTGCTTTTGGAACAGCTCTTAACTGCTGCTTCTTGTCTTTTTGCATTATTCTATTTTTGTTTCTGATTTGACTACAGAAACTCTGGAAATCAGGGTCATACCTATGAGCTAAGAGATTTCTAACTGTGAGATGAGGTGGGTGGCAAATACAACATGGTTTTGTTTTTCTTAAAGGTAATAGAGAGGAAGGGTTTAGAGAAGATGACAGAATAAACTCTTGGAACTGTACATTGTACATGTTCAACCTGTGAGATAAAATAAAAAAAGCAACTTTATCTCCCACAGTCCCTTTAAAATTGCCCTTGCCATTGGATAAGAATGGCAAGACCCAAGGTTGGGTACTTAAACTCACCTGTCAGTCTGAGTACAGTTAGTAAAATGACCTATTCCATGCAGGAGCCCAAATTTCAAACTTGACTTAGTGTTATATCTTTTTTGCTCCCCCTGGTAGGACTAGTTGCCTGCTGCCTAGGAGGGAGGGACAGTCAGCTTTTTCTTTATGTCTGGTTCATCTCAACCATCATCTTACTTTACTTTAGCTTATGTACCTTGCAGGGCTGGAACACAGGAAAAGAAGAAGAGAAAATGGATATTCAGATTTCTTATTGGACTGATACTATCTCAAGATGGCTTTGCTCTGTTTGTACCGGACAAGGGTTAAAGCTGTCTCTTCCTCCAGAAGGTGCTGTTATGAGCTCTCTGGAGTCTTTGCTGCTGCTGGGCCCTTGGGCTTCAAATCCTGGGCCTCTCTTTTGGCTACTACTCCCCTCTCAGCCCCGAGATTTCTGGTTGTGCACAAAACTTTCTCTGTCGGATTGCATTGCACTTTCAAACAGTCCTCTTGGACAGGGTTTAAAATGGCTTTAGGACAACATGCCTTTTTAAGACTTAGGTCTGATCCCCTCCCTTTGGAGAGGAGCACAGTCACTTCCCAGACACACAGGCTGCTTTACCTTCCCACGTGTTCTTCCCAGTGACAGAAAGCACATCTCGAAAGCTCTGAATGGTCTCATTCCAGCCCCTCTCACCAGGCGTGGGTTTAAAAGAAACACCACCTACCCCTGCCCCATTTGTGGGCAATGGAATTCAGCCCAGCGGCATCTCTTTCCCCTTCTCTTTGGAACAGAGCTTTGGAAATGCGCTCTCTCAAACTTTCCTTTGAACCCTTTATCCCCCCAAGTCTCAGAATCAAAACTTCCATTCTCACATCTCAAAGAAAAGTGAGAATTCTTAACTGATTTTAAGATACCCATATTTTTAATGATCTTCCTTGAAATTATGCAACTATGTAAATTATATAGTACAATTAGGTATTATGTTTCTTCTTACCAATGTATCATAAGGAAAAATCAGGCTATACTTTCTAACGCTGAGTTTTCTACACCTGTGCAAACTCTCTCTGTTTGGACAAGACCATAATCTAAATTTGTGATTCTCAAACTGGGCAGCACATCACTATAACCTGAGGAACTTATTTAAAATTCGAATGTCAGGATCTATTCCAGGTGGACTAAATCAAAGTCTCCAGGCCATCAGCATTTTTATCAAGCTTCACCTGTGATTCTCTTGCATTACTAGGTTCATTGGTCTCCTGGTAGTAGGTAGTCAGAAATGCCAATGCCACCTCCAAGGATATAAACAGCCCCCGACAGGCACGTCTTGTAAATTCAAATTTACGAAGCATTAGTCTCCCCTGTAGTTCCAATTAGGAGTAAATCTCAGCAAAATGTTATTTTTATTTATTTGTCACGAGGGTTTCTCTTTCTGTAGCTTTCTCTTCTCTGGAAGAGTGAAACCACCTCCAGGTTTACCAGTTAGCTCCCTGTTGAATCTGTTGTTAAGGGATGTCCCCGTTCAACAGAGTTGCTAGGGAAGCCTGAGTCCTAACCTTCAACCCCTGGTGTTGACCTTCAAACGGCAAATCCGTTATTACTCTGTTGATCCCCTTGTTTTGTACTAGGCCTGACTACTTGGGTCTTTGCTGCCAATTCTCTTGTTTTGTGTCTTGGTAGCCTTGGGGATTTTAAACATTTCACCCCTTTCTCTTTCTCCTTAATCAAAAGAACTGACGTTCTCCATGGCTCTCATCAGTAACCTCTGGGTATGAAAAATTATATCAAAAGTTCATGACCATTCAAACGTCTTCCCCATCTCCTATTCTGATTTTGTCTTCAACCAGTGGTAAAGAGCTCCCTCTGCTCTAACACACAGTCTCAGCTCTGATGCTGTGAGTTTTGGGGGTTCTCCTAAGAGAGATAGGTGGTGCTGCCCAAGGCAGAACACATATTTGGAGGTGAAGGTCTGGGATACAAATTACAATCTATACCTTTCTTCGTCATCATCCTTGGAATCTAGACAGTTAAAAAATTCCAGTTCTTCTCTCTCATCTTCCCTAGCCTTTACCTCCTTTCACTTCAGTATTCATGCAGTTACTAGAGTTACTCTTGTCAATTCTAAATCTCCCAAGCCTAATTTCCTCCACCCCTCCCCTCCCCATGCTCCTTTACAGCTTCCTATTATTCACAGATGGAAATCCAGAGTGGGCATATGGCTGAGTCCCTGTACAACCTGGTGTCAAAGGGCATTTCCAGTTTTGACTTTCATTTCTCCCCATGATGCTCCTAAATTTTTCCATTTTGTCATGGTCCTCCAAATATGCTTTGTCCTTTCATGGGAGCATGCTTTTACCCCATGGAGCTCCCCTCCTCACAGCTGGAATTGGGGAAAGGAAAGGGAACTCATTTGTTGAGCTGCTACTATATTCCAGGCACTATGATAAATGTCTTTTGTGTGTGTGTGCGTGTGTGTGTGTGTAATTCATGTCTTTCAATAGCCATTAAAATCCTTATTTGCAGCCCTGTTTTATATATAAGAAAATATCAATAGATGGTTTAAATAATCTTGTCTGTAATCACAGAATTAACAAGAACTCCCCACAACTGAGCTTCTGTGTCACTTTTCCATGAAATCTCTTCAGTTTGTACATAGTTCATTGCTCTCATTCCCTTATTCATGTATACTTATTTATGAGTATTTAGTGAGAATGTACTTTATGCCAGGCACTGTGCTGGGTCCAGGGGCAGGAGTAAGACAGAACATATTCTTGCCCTCGAGGAGTTACATTCTTGCGGGGAGGTGGATAATACACCATTAAACAAATAACTAAGAAAATTAGTGTGGTAAGCTCTGTAGAAGTGATAAATAAGGTAATAGCAGGTGAAAGTATCTGGAAGGAGCCTACTTAAAATACAGAGTATCAGGAAAGGCCCTTGTGAGGAGGTGATATTTAAACGGTGACTTAGAAAATGAGGAAGAGCTAAAATAAGTGGTAGAGGATGAGCACTCCAAACACAGGGAGATGTAAGTGCAAAGGTCCTGGGGCAGGAAATTGCTTGATATGTTTGGGGGGTACTTTTGCATGAAGTGGTAAAAGCTGAGGTTGCAAAGGTAGGTTGGTACCAGATCATGTCGAACTCTGAGGTCACTTGGGATTTTATTCTGAAAGCAATGTAAAACCTTTCAAGGATTTTTTAAATGGCTTTATTGACATATAATTAACATACAATAAACTGAACACATGTGAAGGGCGCTATTTGATCAGTTTTGACATACACATACACCCATGAAATTATCATCATGCTTGAGACAATGAACATAGCCATCATCTCCCAAAGTTTTGTTATGGTCCTTTGTAATCCCACACTCAGAACCTTCCCTGACTGCAACCTCAGAAGACCACTGATTTCCTTTCTGTTACTATAAATTAGTTTGCATTTTCTAGTATTTTATGTAAATAGGATCAATTACTTGGGTCTAAGGTATGTACTTTTGTGCATGTGTATGACTTGTAGGTTTTTCATAGATTAAAACCTAAAATTTCATAGATTTAACCTTTAATCAGGTTAAAGAAGTCTCTTCTATTCTTACTTTACTGAGAGTTTTTATCAGGAATCGGTGCTGTATTTTGTCAAATGTTTGTTCTCAGTCTTTTGAGATGGTCATCTTTTTTTTTTTTTAGACTATTAATTGATTGTTTTGAATGTTAAGCCAAAAATACGTTCCTGGAATAATCCCTACTTGATTTATTATCCTCTTTACATATTGTTGGATTAAATTTGCTAAGATTGTGTTTAGAAAATTCGTACCTAGGTAGTTTTCCTTTCTTGTAACATCTTTTTTTGGATTTGGTATCAGAGTAATGCTGGCCTTATAAAATGGTTTGGGAAGCATTGCCCCCCTTCAGGGTTCTTTGAGTTTGTTCGAATGGGTGTTATTTCTTCCTAATGTTTGGTAGAATTCACTAACGAAGGCATCTGTACCTGGAGTCTCCTTTGTTTACAAGGTTTTAAGCGACAAATTCAATTTTTAAAAATAAAGGATTATCTGTTCAGATTATCTCTTTCTTCTTGAGCAAGTGTTTGCCTTATGTCTTTTAAGGAATTTATCCATTTCTTCTAAGTTGTCAGATTTATTGTCATAAAGCTGTCCGTAAGAAATAATCCTTTTAATATCTGTAGAATCTATAGTAATGTCATGCCTCTCGTTCTTGGTACTGTTAATATCACCGCGCCCCCCACCCCATGGGTCTGGTTTACCCAATTTATTGCTTCCCACATAACCAGCTTTTGGCCTCATTTATTTTCTCTATTATGCTTCCTGTTTTATGTTTAATTGATTTTTGTTCTTTGTAATTTATTCTATTTTTTTTTTTTAGTTTAACTTGTAATTCCTAAGAGTTTTTTGTTGGTGGGGGGCATTGTTTATTCTTACGGAAGAGGCTACCTGTCAGTGGCACAATGTTGTGTTAGTTTCAGGGGTACAGCAAAGTGATTCAGTTACATATATATATAATATATAATACATATATATATATATATATTCTTTTTCAGATTCTTTTCCATTATAGGTTGTTACAAGATACTGAGATATTGAGTACAGTTCCCCATGCTATACAGTAGGTCCTTGTTGTAATATTTGTTTTTGTCTGGCTTACTTAGTATGATAATCTCTAGGTCCATCCATTTTGCTGCAAATGGCATTATTTCATTCTTTTTTATGGCTGACTAATATTCTATTGTATATATGTACCACATCTTCTTTATCCGTTCATCTGTCAATGGACACTTAGGTGGCTTCCATGTCTTATTGTGTATTATTTTTTAGTTATTTCATATGGGAGGATAAGTCTATTTATTTCACCTCTGTCAGAAATGAAAGTCTTATTCCTTTGAAGGATTTTGAGTGGAGGAGTGATACTATACCAGTTGAAGTTTAAAAAGATTATATACCAACTGCAGTGTGGGAAACAGATTGGAAGTGTGATGGGTCTTGAAGCTAGATTTTTTCAGGGAGCGTGCAAACAGAGAACAGGTCCAGTTGCCTTGGGAGATGGAATCCACCTGACTTGGATATGGAGAGGGGAGGAAGGGGAAGAGTCAAGGCTGCCTCCTGAGTTTTTCCCCAGAACAACTGTGCTGATGGGGAAAGCCATGGCGGGGCCATAGTGGGAAGGCAGACGTCATGACTTACTGTTTGTACAGAAGCTTGAGATGCCTCTTTAATCATTCAGGTGGAGCTGATCAGACAGGCAGAGGGCAGTAAGAATGTGGAGCTCTGGGGAGAGGTCAGGGATGGAGACAGAAAAATATTCATCAACGTACAGTTGTTCAAAGCTCTGGAACCAGATGAGACCACCTAGGGAAAGAGAGTAGATAAAGGAGAAAAGAAGACCCAGGACTGAATCCTAAGGGGTCTAGAGGTCAGGGGAAGAGGAGGAGCTGAGATGGGAGACCAAGCAGAACCTGTCTTCCTACGATACTTAGTTTCTTTATTTAACCATGAATCATTCCGTATTATAATTCCTGTAGGTCCACCTGTCACTCAACTGGCCTTTGAGCCCCCGAGGTTGGGGGCCCTGTCTTACTCTTTATCACCCACTTCTAACTCAGTGTCTGGCACCCTTCAAATGAATTCTTCGAATAAATGAATGAATGGATGGATCTATTGAAATGAATGAATCCTTCAAATGAATGGATCCTTCAAATGGATGGATGGATGGATGAGGTTAGGAGATGATTGGTGTGAAAGCAAAGGGATACAGCCTTTTCAGAGTCCAGAAGACAATTCTGAGAAAAATTAGGCTCAGGAAAAAAAAAAAAAAAAAAAGGAAGATTGTCGTGAGCCCGTTTCCTGATCTGTAAACTGTAAGGCCTGGAGGAGCGATCTCTCATGTTCCTTCCGTGGATACAGTGGACGCGGACGGGAACTCTCTGGCTTCCTGCTACAGAACCCCAGGAGACAAAACAGTGTGTTCACCTTGGGCTTCGTCGGTGGATGTTTCTCTTCTTCTGGTCTTTCTCTGTTTTCAAGCAGATCAAAGCACATCTTGTGAAATGTTTTGGCCCTGCATTAGGATTTAAGATGTACAAAGGTCAAGAGTTGACGGTCATTTAAAAAAAATCATTTTGACCCTGGTGAATCGGGGGGCCACCACGAGGGTCAGAAGAGGCCAGGTGCATCCCTGCCAGCCCCCCTGGAGACATAAAGATGTCCCATGAGGGTTACTGACAGCTCTGCATCGACCCCCTGCCGAGCCGGAGCACCAAGCCTCCCTCTCTTGACTTATGGGACTGGCCAGGGCAGTGACAGCAGCCTGGCCGAGGAGCCCGGCTGAAACCCTGGCCCGAGGGAGAGCCTTGCAGAGCACTGCAAAGAAAGGCAACCTTCAGAGACGAACCACGATATTTATAGTCTCATTTCCGTGGAGAGCCGTGGGCTCGGGTTCTACACATTTCAGCAAGTTGAACAGACCCTGAAAGGTTTAACTGTCCAGTTGAAACTGTAATAAAGTTTATTTTGGTTAGAACCTGAAATGAGTCTGAGTTTGGCTTTTTCAGCCTGGTGGCTTTGTGTAAACGGTTTACTTAATATCGTTTTTGGCTCCTTTTCAATAAACCACCATGATAATCCCATTCACAGACAAAACAGATCACAGATTAGCAGACAGGCCGCTGTAAAATAGCGCATTACCTGCTCTTTGTGTGCAGTGTAAAGATCTGGTTTTACAGTTTTGAAGAAAGGACTCGTCCATCTCTTTGTTTGCAGTTGGAGACATGGTTTCTTTAGACTTCCATGGAAGAGAAGGAACCTAACATTGTTTAGCTCCTTTTTATACCACAAAAATAGCTTTTAATTAAGCACATAATGCGAGCTGGGCTGGGAACTGTTATTTTCCAGAGAAGCATGCTGGCTTCATTCAAATTGGAAGAGACCCCAGGAGAATGCCAAGATCACCTACTGCTTACATTTCATTTTAATGTGCTCAAGTTCAATAAAAGTTTATCATCTCCATTAAACCAGTACCTATTGGAACTGATTTAATCTCATTAGTGCAGAGAACCACATGAAAGAAATCAAGTCCCCAGGACAAGATTGGGCGAAGTACAGTTTGGGGGTGTAAATTACATGAAAGAAACGAAGCGTCTGCAGAGGACAGGGTGCCTCTTACCTGCTCGCATGCGCATCTGGGTGTGCGGGGGTGTGGGGGGTGTGCACATGTGTCCATGGGGGTCCATGCACTCTGCCATGCAGGCTTTGGCTGCCAGCCATGGTGCAGCACGCCTGAGAGGCCGCCAAGCTCGGGGGTCCTCAGCCGCTCAGTGTCACAGCCCCGCCATGCTCCCATTCGGACCTTGAATTGTGTGACATTTGAACAAACAAATGTCATGTGTAGGGGTGCTAGTCAAACGTCTACTGGCAACAGCACACTGAAGACATATATCTTGATTCTAGCCCCAGAGAGCTCCAGCAGACACACACACACACACACACACACACACACACACACACACACACACACACACACACACACACACACCACTTCCTCTGCAGGAAGAGTCAGTTTGCTCATCCCTTTCAGCAGCATCTTTTCCATGTACCAGAGAGCCTCCTGTAGTTCATGGCTAGACATGAGCAGAGCCCAAGAATCCAGGGATGTCAGGTCTCTTATTCAACGTGTAGCTTGACCTTGGGACTCAGTCACACGGGACCTGGATGACAAGTTGGCACGGGGGTGACTGGCTACCCACAAGTGTCTGCTGCCCCGAGACACATCTCATGGGTCAGTGGACACAGTAGCTGTGGTCTGGAGAACTCATTGGAGACCAGGCTGCAGGCAGAAGCTGAAGCACCTGTTTCCCTAGAGGATTCAGCAGAGGACCAAATAGAAGTTCTAGGGCTAGGTGAGAAGGGCACAGAACAGAACGCATGTCTTTCCCCATGGCTACCCCATGCCTCAGTGGGGGCTGCGGGGAGCACAGCCTCATGTTGGCACTCGGGGGCTTGGAGCTTTGGGACCAGAGGGTGGCTGTCACCCTCAGCATGAACACCTGGGTCTTAGCCATGGGGACAGTTGGCACAGTTTTGAAAGCAACTTGGCTGGGCTGGAAACCTGGAGTGGAAGAATATGTGATGACTTTTTTTGGATTGCTGTGAGGCTCTCTTAGGATCTCCTGGAACTATCTGGTGAAGCTTTGAGTGGAGGGTTATAGGTCCCTCTTATGTAGGGTGAGGCATGAGTCATGCAGGACTGAGGGGCCGTGGGCAATGATCCCCTGACTCCATTACTCGTTCACTGAAGAGAATTTACAGACTCTTTATCGAGTGCCAAGCATACTAGTCATCTGTATGAGCTTGGGCTGCCATAACACAATACCATAGACAAGGGAAATTTACTTCTCGCACTTTTGGAGGCTGGGAAGCCCAGGATCCAGGTGCCGACAGGTACCTTTCATTCTGAGACCTCTTCTCTTGCTTTGTAGGCAGCTGCCATCTTGCTGTGTGTTCCCATGACCTCTTGTGCATGTTTGGGGTGGGATGGGGAGAACTTGAGAGAAAGAGTAAGCAAGCTTTCTGGTGTCTTACAAGGGCACTAATCCCATGAGACCAGGGCCCCACCCTCATGACCTCATCTAACCCTAATTACCTCCCAAAGGTCCATTTCCAAATTCCATCATATTGGGGGTTAGGGTTTCAACATATGATGTTTGGAGCACAAACATTCAGTCCATAACACCCTGTGGGGAGATTGTGGTCCTTCCAGATCCTTCCTTACATAATGGAGACAACCAAACAGTTCCCGGGGGAAGACAGCCGGCAGCAGCCTCCTCTTTCCCTTCAGCTCAGCCAGAGCCACTCGCGTGGCTTGTGCCTGTCTCTCCAACGAGTGTCCCTGCTGGTCCCTCCTCCTGGGATCCCCTTGCCCACCTCTGAACGTGCTGGTTTTCCCAGCCCTCAGCTGTGGTCACCTCTCCCACTTCCCTGTGGGGAGTCCCATCTGGGGAGAGGGGCCTCCCCACTACTCCCAGCTACTTAACCTGTTTTACTTTTCCATATCACTGAAAACTAGTTACGAGCATTTTGTGTATTTGTTTCCTTGTTTATCATATGGATAGGCCCCCCTCCCCCAGCAATGTGTGCTTTGTGACAACAGGGACCTCGTCTTTCAAGACCATTTCTGTGCCCCCCCCAAAAAAAAAAAAAACTAGAACAGTATCTGAACATGGTAGGTGTCAATAGGCAAGTGTTGATGAATCCAAAGTACCAGAAAAGGTGGGTACAGGGGAGAACAACAGTCTCTGCACAGCTGAGATGGGCCTCGTAGGATGGGGAGGATTTTGACAGATGGACCTGTGGGGTGAGGAGGGAAGGTATTCCATCCCTTTGACTCTGGAAAGACTACATTTGGATTATAACTTTTTTTTTTTTTTTTTTTTAACAAACTCACAAGCTTCTTTGGAGAGGGCTCTTTGATGGTCTTATTGTAGTGCATCAGAACTCTGGTTGTCAGGAAGGTCTTGATGTCTGACCTAAAGGCTGACCTTCCTTCCCCAACTTCAGCCCAGTTTTTCCTGCCGTTTGATAGAAGCACTGTAAACTCTTCTCATCCTTTATAAGTCCTTTCATCTGGAAAAAGACTATGCAAGTGAAAAACACTAATAGTCTTATTTTCGATGTTGTGTTTTCACTGAAAAAGGCTAAATAATCCTGGGGGTGGGGGCGTGAGGAATTGTGTTTCGGGTCCATGGGTGGCCCTGGGTTTGGGTTAGGGTTAGGGAAGCTTCTCGGGCTCTTATCTGAGTGGGAAGTAGTGGGAAAGGCAGAGCAAAGGGGCTTTGGAGGAGGACCATTTCTCTAGATACTGTGTTTTATAGCTTCACCACCTGAATCCCTAAGAGCACAGGCACTGCTCTGGGAGCTTTGCTGTGCAAATGCGCATCCTGCAGTCATTTACCGGTGTTGCTCCGGGGCCAGAGCTTGTGCTCGGTGCGGACCCATCCATGAAGGCAAATGAGACGGGGCCTCACGCAGGGCATGTGGCGTGAAATGTGAGTCCCGAGGGCGGGACTTAAGTGTGGAGAACGACACAGCAGAGGGGGAAGAAAAGGCTTTGAAAAAGAGGCCAGATGGGGTCCTCGGAGCAGTGCCTTTTCAGGATGCTCTGGACCTCTGGCCTCAGTCGTAGCCTGGGATGCATTGTGGCCGGGCCAGCGCCTTCCAGAGCCTGCGAGGACCTGAGCCTGTCCCTCTCCTTCCCGGCGTGGCAGCTGTGCAAGTAGACCACAAGGCACAGTCCCGTTTTGAGACCCGACCAGCGCGTCCCAGCCCTGAGCGGCAGCTCGTCTCTCCCCAGGCCGTTCCCCCGAGGTCCCGTGGTGGGTGTGTTCTCGCAGCACACAGAGAACACAAATGAAGGTTCAAAAGCAGGCCAGCAGCGAAGAGAAGAGCTGACTTTGAAGTTGAGAGCCGTAGGTTGAAGGGAATTCTCTTGGCCGAGACACAAAGGGAAGAAAATGCCATCCTAAGGAGAGTAGCTTTAGATTTTTCACTTTATCTTCCAAATAAAAGATTAGGGACACAGTTCTGGTTGAGATGGTTAGGCGGGCGCCTGTATAATTCAATTTCATGCTCATTATTTCCCTCTGAAGTGGTGTACACGAGCAGTCATTGGAAAGCAGGGATCACAGACACGCTGAGCTTTCCAAAAGTTTCCAGGTCTTTTCAGCATTTACGGTCGCTGTGCAATACCTACGAGGCAGTACTGATACAGGCCGTGAACCCACCAGGTTCAAGACAAGCTTCCCCTCCATCAGCAAAGTTGTCATAGGATTTAAACATTTTATTTTCTGCACAAGATTAGACATGGTCTGGGGGGAACTTTGTGCTGCACTGGACAGGCAGTTTGCCCGTAGCTTTGACATCTCATAACTGAGCTGTGTCAGAGTCCAAAGGAAGAAAAGACCAAAGGTCTGTATGATACTCTGCATGTGGGGGGCAGGGGGGTTATAGGAAATCTCTGTACCTTCCGCTTAGTTTTGCTCTGTGCTGAAAATTTCTCTAAGGAAGTAAAATCTTTTGTAAAAAGTGTATACTAGGGTCACTGTTGTGATAAAAGTGGACTTTGGTGGCCCCCTTTGAACGCTTGTTTCTTCTTCGCTACTAGTTTTTTTGTGTGTTTTTTTTTAAAGGAGACCTAGAAGAGATTGTTCAGTGCAAATGAGTGGACTATCTATAGTGAGAATCCAGCAGTCAGTTGGGAAAAGTTCTCAGACCCTTGGATATGACCATGTTCTGTAAATTGAAGCTTGATTTGAAGCTATCGTCTGTAGGTCCCATGAGGGACTTCCTCCTAGGTGGGGAGAGGAGGGAGCTGCTTCTTTGGACCCCACTGTGTTCTCAAGAAGTTTGGGGGCAAGGATTCACAAGCACATCTTTCCTCCCCAACAAAGGCTTCTAATGCCGCTTTCTGGCAAGCTTCCTCCCTGCATGTTCTCTTGGAGCAAGGTCAGGGTTCAGGGGTCTCAGGTATTGACTGCAAGGTCCTTATAAGTCTTCTTGGGGACAGAGGAAAGGAAGGAACTGCCATTTCTTGAGCTCCTACAATATGCCAGGCACTGCGGCCAGGCCTCCCGTACATGATCTGAGAGGTGTGGGGATGTCGTCATCCTTACCCGTGCTTCTCAAACTGTCTCCAGGGAAAGGCCAGGGATTTTCATTGCTCTGCATCAGTACCAGTCTGTGCAGCAACAGGATGTGCACGATGGTCAGAGAAGGTAAGCCACCTGCCTGAGGTCTCATGGCCGGTGAGACCTGCGATCCCACTTCAGGTCAGGATATCTCCAGCACCTCCAGGTCACCTACAGCAACTGTAGAAAAGGCTGTGAAAGCAATTATGCCAAAGCTACTAGATTTCAAATGAATTATCCATGGAAAGAGACCGGAAGGAAGGATAACCTCTCACTTGCCTGAATTCTACTCTCCTGATTCTACAAGCTGATGAGCCCCTCCAGGGAGGACCAGGAATCTCCGTGATGGTTCTCGTATCTTCCTCCCACCCCATTCCCTGCTACAGCCGCCCCTTCCCCCTTCCCAACGACTCCCTTAGCGAAGAGTCTGGAATTCAAGGGGCTGGGGGGAGGTGCAGCATCAGAACAATGAAATAAATTACAGAGTCCACAGAGCGCTCGGGAATCCAAACAGAGCAAAATTATTATGTTTAACGTAGAAATTGGACTTCAAATAATTCTGCTCTGTGTTTAATAACAACAGGTATGGCTCAGCTAAGCCAAGTCAGCTAGGTCCCCTCAGCCAGGCCGCCTGGCTTCTCTTAGCAAAAAGATAAAGCAAACGAGAGCTCTTGAAGTTTCATAGAATCTCTCACCTCCCGAAGAATGCAAACTGTATAAATATTCAGGTTTTAAAATAAAATCCCCCAAAGCCAGCATTGCCAAATGAGGTCAGCTGGGTCTGGCAGGGCCCGCTGGCTCCTCGTCCGGGCCGGGTGGCGGGGCATCCCGTGACCAGGACGTCCGTGACATATCGACACAGTCTTTGCCTCTAGATTGTATACTGAAACCGTGAAAGCAGAACTCCCATGGCTCAAGTTTATAGAAATACGTGACAGTGTTTGAAGTAGCTGAGCTGAGACTAAAACAGTCTGACATCACAGTCTTGGGGAAGATGATGGAAATTTCTTAATTTCTTTGGAAAATTGAAAAAAACAGATTCTTTTCAGGTGTTCGATTGGCCACCCAAGCGCAGCTCTTGGGCTGCTGTTCTCTGGTTTCAGAAAATCACGCAGAAATGCAGAGCCTGAGCTGAGGATGTCAGCCACAGCTTAGGATTATGGGTATCAGACCGTGCTGGGTATTTTCCATGTACCTCCCTCCACACCCTGCCCCCGATTCATTCTCTGTCCTACTCTGCTTTGCTCTGTGCCCTTGGAGACTGACCCTGATGGATTGTGTTACCTGGGCTCCCCTTCCTTTGGACTTCCAGTTGGATTTGGCCAGTGGGAGCCACAGCAGGAAACTGGCGGGAGGGAGGAGAGAGAGGTCAGGGACTCTTCCCCTCCTTTGCCACACCTCCAGCTGTCCGGGCTCCCCTACACAGTTTCCTCCCATTGGCCCCTTTGGTCAAGGTAAAAAGCAAGAGTTTCCTACTGTCACAGACCCCTGGGTGACTCACCTTCTCATCCCCTTAATCCTGCCAACAGACCTATGTGTTTCCTGTTGGGACCCTGGGTAATATGCAGACTTGCCCCTTAGCCTTTGGCTTCTGGTCAAGAGCTTCTGTGTCCTCATCTTAATTTGATATTGTAACACTATACTGACCGTGAGGAGGATGAATGAAGTACGCTCATATCATTAAGAACAAAGAAATATATGAGAATTTCTTTCCATCTCTCAAGCGTTTGTTTTTTTTTTGCATGTTGCGTCTTATCACCTGTTGATGGGGAAAGGAAACAGTGCTTTATCATTTTTTTCTGTTTCCTGCTTCTGGACTAATTATCATCTCACTTGTTTTTCATAGCAAGGTCAAACATTCATAATCTATATTTCATATATTCAAACTCGTGCTGTGTAGGTGCATCTACAGCTGTTTCTTGAGTTCCTGTTGCTGCTGATTGTGTTTGGGGGATTTGAGTTGCCTCCTTTGGTTTAAAGCAGGCTTTCTTAGGGAAATGCCCAGACTTTCAGGCTTTCCCTGCCCATCTCCTCACAACCACCCTCATCCCTCTCCTCTGATCAAGATGCTCGTATACGAGGATAATGGAAAGTTTGCGTCCTCATGGCACTGCTTTAAGAGGCCTCAGGTCCATGACTGTCTCTGGGTCCACACTGGTCTCTGCCTCGGGTTGACCGACCTGGTCCCTGGGCACTCACATCCCAGTGGCCACTCAAATAGGTCCAGTCCTATCTGTTGGAACATCACGCTGCACTTACTGTTGATGTCTGGGTCCTGGCCTTTGGTCATAAAGTTTCCGCATTCAATTCGGATCCCTCTGCTAAACTACTGGAACCTTCAGTCCCTCTGTATCCCCCATCAGAACTCATAGGACCTCTAATACCCTTCACACCATATACCAAGTATGGAGAACCCAAGGTCTAACTGCAACCCATTTGTATAGATGCCTACCTCAGCTCACAGGCTCCATGTTGGTCTGGTACCCAATCAAATATGAAGCATTTAGAAGGATGCTTAAAGCGTTGCCAGTGTGTGGCTAGAGAAGAGGAGTGGGCCCCGCAACGGGATAACCCCATCATTCATCTTTTTTTCTGTGAATGCCCTTATGAGGATTTTGAACTCCTGTTCCTGACTTCCTGTTCCTCTCTTCCCTTTCACGACTCTTCCACCTGTGCCCAGATTATCCCCACATCCTCCCTGGGCAGAGGGGGGACCTCTCTCACGGGGTATTGGGTTTTATCTACTTATAAGTGGCAGCAAAACGTGAAATTGAATCTCCGAACTCTGCTTTGAACAGGTCAGAGGAAATTTTGGCAGTTGGTAATCCTTTTTATTTCTCAAGAAAGACTGGCTTTCAAGATTATCATTTCTTCAGGAAGCAGAACTTACAGCTGGAGGACTCCTGTGTGTATTTCTTAGTCCTTCCTCCCTCCCTCCCTCCCTCCCTCCCTTCCTTCCCTCTTTCTCTACCCCCGCTTCTCTCCCCCTTCTCTTTCTCTTTTCTTTCCTTTGTTTCAACAAATGTTGATTGCCCACTACACCCACTCTGCCTATTTTATTTGCAGTAGAAAATTGTTCACTCTAGAACTTTGCAAGTCGCCTTACACACATACTGGGTGTGCTTACCAAGGAGGATGGGACCAACATTGAAACTGCTGTCAGACTTCGGGGTAGAATTTTTTTTCTCATAAAAGCTAGATCCTGTGTTTAATTCAATCACAACTTAGAGTCACTGTCGTGCCCCTAAATTGGATTTTGATTTGCTTGCTGTGGTTGTAGAGCTAGTCGGTTAGAAGCCAAAGTCATAGTTTTCATTCAACTTTAATTGGAACCTGTAAATGTTTTCGTTATATAAATGTTTTCATATATTATAGACACACAGATTCTAAAAAAAACATGTGTTTGTGTCCAAGAGATGAGAGAAGAGATGATAATTAGGATCTTCTGTGGGGGGGATGTAAATACAGAATGTGATGACAGTAAATTGATGTATCATCCTCACAAAGGAATGACAGCACTGCTGGTTATTTTGATGGTAAACTGTGTCGACTGGAAAAAAATTCACAACCTAAAAATGGAGAATTACGTTCTATTCAGTGGACTTACTGAGGACTTAAGCCTGGGATACAGCCTCTCAGATAGCTCTGAGGGGCTAGGATATATAGGAGTTTTTGCAAAAAAGAAACAAAACGCTAGGTAGCAGAACATCAAAAGATTACTGCTAATTAAAGAAAAACCAGACATCTTAAGTAAATGATTTGAGTGGTTTTCCATATATGGGAAGATACAAGAGTCTGGGCTTTTTGAAATCATTCCTTTGATAGGCATCTTAACCATCTAGGGCTAGTATCCTGTTTTTCTCCATCCAGAGTCCCTCAGGGTAGACCGTTGGGGTCAACTGCTTTGACCGATGGCTTGGTGGCAGGCAACCTGTTTTTCTCTACCCTGAATTCTCCTCAGGGTATGGCTACAGTGGCTGATGGCAGTGACATCCTTTGTTCACTGAAATGGCAGGTGACATTTTTTGGTCCGCGACTGACAGCATTTGTCCCCTCCTTAATGTGGCCACTGCTGGAGTCCAGCCCCTCCACCCCTTACTTGCCTGATAACATCGGCCTCCTAACGTCTCTCATTCTCTGCCAACCTGTGTTCCGTTGTGCAACCAGAATCATCTGGGGAGGAGGATGGACCTAATTTTAGAATTTCATTTGGCCCTTGGAAGCAGTCATTTAAAAACACCAGCTACATTTTTTTGAAGCTAAAGGGCTTGCTCTTAAGAGACAGGTGACTAAGCAGTGGACCATTTCTTATTTCCTGCGAGTCCTTGGGGATGTAATAGAAAGGGAGTGAGGAAAAGAACAAGCAAAGGACTTCATCCTGGGTGACACAGCGTTGAGAGCTAAGAGACAGGTAGGAAAATATGTTCCTCCCCTTTCAGAGTTGGGCTAGCGCTGAAAACCTCAGGCGCCAGGCCGGTCGAGTGACCGAGCGTCATGGGCTGCTTGCAGGAGATGATGAGAGAGCCTGCCTTGTCCTAAGGGATCACCATTACTCCACTCCAGCCAATGGTAGTACCAGTTTTTTCCAGAGCAGCAGGAAATCTAGATGTTTATCTGAAACTTGATAATTTTTGTGTGTCAAATTCTGTGTTGGATTTGGCCCTGGGACTTCAGTTTGTGACTTCTGGTTTAGACTGGACTATATCTGACACGTAGGGGTACTGGTGGTGCGTGTGTGTGCGTGCGTGTGCAATTAAACAGTTACCTTCTGGTCAGTTCGAGGGTTAAAAGAAAGTCTGTGCATCACCTTGGGGGAGAAAGGACTGGAAACACTCCCGCCACCTTGAAATGCTCCTTCCAAAGTTCCCTCCTTCCCTGCCCATCCCCCTCCTCCCTGACACACACATAAGGACAGACTGTTGTGTGGTGCCTGGAGTGTCAAGGCTGTGGAATTTCCGGCTCCCACCCCTTTGGAGTGTTTTCTGGATTATGCAATTCAGACTTGGGGGGATGTACCACTGGAGAACAGGCCATGACTCTGGGGATATGACCCACCTGGGTGGACATGGGATGCTGTTTCTAGAAAGTTTGAAAGCCTCACAGCGGAGGTTAGAATAACGAGTTATGGTTGCAGAGAGAGGTTGGCATGAGGATTGAGGAGTGAGGGGAGGAACTGGAACCCCTTGGAACGTCTCATCTGGGTTATGAGAAAACTCATGAAACATACAATGGTGAGTACTCCGCCCTGGGGGTTACAGTTTCAGACTAAAGGGAGAGACCGATGTTTAAAACCAAACCCCCTAATGAATGAGTAAGTGCAGAGTGAGGTCCTAAGATTGCGTAAGGACAAAAGAGACTGACTAGACCAGGGTGGGGCGGGCAGACATCAGAGAAGCCTCCCCGAGAAGGGAAGGGAGATTGAAGGTGGGTGGGTTAACCCCAGGACCGGGGAAGGGAGTGGGAGAGAGCATTCTAGGTGGAGGGACCACCACGTGCAAAGTGCATGCTGGGAAGAAAGGCGGGGCATTGAGGAAACTGATAGGAGAGCACAGAGGGTAATGAGTCAGGAGTCAAAGGGGGAGCCTGGTGGGAGATGAACTTGAGAGAAAGCCGAGCTTCACCGGGCAGGGATTTCCATCCCCCGAGCCCAAGGAGAAACCCAAGGAAGTTAAAGTCAGGCAGGCACATGGTCAAAACTGATACTGGAAAGGCTCATCCTGACTTTGGTGCAGAAGAGAGATTAGAACAGGAGGAGGGTGGATTCAGGGAAGCCTTAGAGCATTTCTTTAGGCTAGTTTTTTTTTTTTTTTTTGAAATCTTACCCTATGCCAGACACTGCTTTGATAGTTTTCATCATTAAAATATTGTCAGTATTACTCAGCCATAAAAAGAAACGAAATTGAGTTATTTGTAGTGAGGTGGATGGACCTAGAGCCTGTCATACAGAGTGAAGTAAGTCAGAAAGAGAAAAACAAACACCGTATGCTAACACATACATATGGAATCTAAAAAAAAAAAAAAAAAAAAAAGGTCACGAAGAACCTAGGGGCAAAATGGGAATAAAGAGGCAGACCTACTAGATAATGGACTTGAGGATATGGGGAGGGGGAAGGGTAAGCTGGGACGAAGTGAGAGAGTGGCATGGACGTATATACACGGCCAAATGTAAAATAGATAGCTAGTGGGAAGCAGCCGCATAGCGCAGGGAGATCAGCTTGGTGCTTTGTGACCACCTAGAGGGGTGGGGTAGGGAGGGTAGAGGGAGGGGATATGGGGATATATGTGTACATATAGCTGATTCACTTTGTTATAAAGCAGAAGCTAACACACCATTGTAAAGCAATTATACTCCAATAAAGATGTCAAAAAATATATTAAGTCTTCCAAAGCTCTATGAGGTGTTACTATCCCCATTTTACAGATGAAGAAACTAAGGCACTGAGAAAGGAGTTTCCCAAGGTCACGCAGCAGGTAAAGCGCTTGGACTAAAGGGGTGTCAGTGAAGAAGGTGAGAAGGTGTTACTGAGTCTAGGCTCGTACTGCTCACCGCATGACAGGCCAGTAATTGAGAGATGAGTTATTGGGACAAGGAATAACGACTTTTTGGAAAGCCAGGAAACTGAGAAGATGGTGGACTCATGCCCCAAAGAACCATCTTGCCTGAGATAGAATGCAGGCTTTTTTTTTTTTTAATTTAAAAAAAAATTATTTATTTTATTTTTGGCTGTGTTGGGTCTTCGTTGCTGTGCACGGGCTTTCTCTGGTTGCGGCGAGCGGGGGCTACTCTTCCTTGCAGTGCACGGGCTTCTCATTGCGGTGGCTTCTCTTTGTTGCAGAGCATGGGCTTCAGGCACACGGGCTTCAGTAGTAGTGGCTCACAGGCTCAGTAGTTGTGGCTCGCGGGCTCTAGAGCGCAGGCTCAGTAGTTGTGGTGCACAGGCTTAGTTGCTCTGTGGCATGTGGGATCTTCCTGGACCAGCGCTCGAACCCGTGTCTCCTGCATTGGCAGGCAGATTCTCAACCACTGCGCCACCAGGGAAGCCCAGAATTCAGGCTTCTTTTATACTAAAAGGGGAGGGAGTAAAGTCAAACATTTCCTGGTTCCCATCAGCCTCCAGGGGAGGTGTTAATTTCTTCCTTCCTGCAGCCATTCAGAGCTGGGCCTGGTCAGGATGTTTCCCGTGAGCTAAACAAAGGTATTTTAGCTTAATGCTCATTATGTATAATTTAAGCTTCTTGGTGACATCCCTTTAGTGATTAACTTGTAATAGAATACAAAAGGTTCTTCTCTGTTACAAAGGGAAGAGACCTGAGAGGCAGGTGTTCAGGAGCTAAAATGTGCAAGATTTGATGGATTGGGAATGGAGTATGTGGGTCGGGCATCACCAATGGGGATTTCCGGGCTCCTGGCTCGTGGTGGACGAACGGTAGACACATTCCTTAAAATTGAATAACTGAAGAGGCCTAGGTCAGACAGCAAATAACAGAAAGACGCAGAAGCCAATCTGGGCGTTGTAGCTTTGGGGTGGGAGGTGGGGTCTCTGCTCTTAACCAGTGCAATATGCTGTATCTTTTTCTACATACACTGTGGAAAGAGGCAGGCGATAAAGCACACCCCAAGGCAGACGGCATACGTGAAATCCTCATTAGAAAGTTGTTTTTCCTCCCAAAGTCATCCTGGACCATCAGCTGCCAGTCATCCCTCCCTGTGTTACAGTGTAAGCCTTTAATAATAATATTGCTCCTGTCATAGGGAAGAATCTTTGTGTTCTGTTATCAAGGTAATCACTAAAGGGATGTGGTCTGTAAGCTTAAATTACACATAACGGCCCATCTCTGGGAACCCTGCCTCCCAGGTCACGAGCATTAAGCTAAAATACCTTCGTTTAGCTCACGGGAAACATCCTGACCAGGCCCACCTGTGAGTGACCGCAGGGAGGAAGGAATTAACACCACCTCTCCGGAGGCTGATGGGAACCAGGAAGTATTTGGCTTTACCCCCTCCCCTTTTCGTATAAAAGAAGCCTGAATTCTAACTCAGGCAAGACAGTTCTTTGGGGCACGAGTCCACCATCTTTTTGGGCTGCTGGCTTTCCAAATAAAGTCATTACTCCTTGTGCCATCAACTCGTCTCGCGATTATTGTCCTGTCGTGTGGTGAGCAGTACAAGCTTGGACTCAGTAACACTCCCACATAAGAGCTAGCATGAGCCCACGTTTATTTGGTCATTGGCTGTGTGAATTCAGCATTTAACTCTGTCTCAGTTACCTCATCTCTATATAATTTTACCTTCCTCAAGGGATTTTTATAGGGTTAAATGAATATTTATATCTGTCTATCAATATATCTTAGAACAGGATCTGGTATATAGTAAATGCTATGTAAGTACTTCCTATTATTATTTCTGTTGTTATTGTTGTTAATATTGTTGACTTTTAAAAAAATTTTATTTAAGTATAGTTGATTTACAATGTTGTGTTCATTTCTGCTCTACAGCAAAGTGATTCAGTTATACACATATATGTTCTTTTTTATATTCTTTTCCATTATGGTTTATCCCAGGATATCGAGTCTAGTTCCCTGTGCTGTACAAGTAGGGCCGTGTTGTGTATCCATCCCATGTATAATACTTGGCATCTGCTGATAGCAAACTCCCAGTCCTCCCCTTTTCCACCCTCCCTGCCCCTTGGCAACCACAAGTGACATTTGTTTTTACTCTAGTTGTGCTGGTTTCTCTAATATGCCCCCCCTTCCCTTGCTCCGTTTTCCAAGAATTATGTTAACTTTTCTTCCTTGCACTCCCCGCCCCCCCCACCGCCCCACGCAACTCTGGATATTGTATTAGGACGCCTCATTTTATGGAGACTGTTTGTAAACTTCTGTATTTTGGTTGTCAACAGTCTAATTGCCCCGAGGGAGGTCTGACTGCAGCTGAAGTTCACATCTAAATTGTTCAGCTCTTTCAAGTGCCCCGAATCTCTCTCGCCTTAGAGCCCAAAGAAATGGTCATTTCTCTTTGGTCTCAGAATTCATGCAACTATGAGTATGCCACATCAGTTATATCCATTCAGTCTTAGCTAAATGCCTCCTCTTTTGTGTCTTGTGATCCTAAATCCATTTGTTTATTGATTGAGTAGGTGAAATCAAGCACATCCTTTGTGTATAAGCCCAAGGCCCTGTATTAGGCCAATTAGAGGCTTAAATACAAGCTTAAAATCTGGTTGACACAAGAGTACTGTACACACATGGAGAACCTGAACACATATTTCAGGATAAAAGAACAGAGGTGTCACAATTGGCAATATTTATCTCTTCCTTTTGATTTTGCAAAGACATAATTGGAATGAAAATAAAAATTAGCTGACAGGGCTTCCCTGGTGGCGCAGTGGTTGAGAATCTGCCTGCTAATGCAGGGGACAGGGGTTCGAGCCCTGGTCTGGGAAGATCCCACATGCCGCGGAGCAACTAGACCCGTGAGCCACAACTACTGAGCCTGCACGTCTGGAGCCTGTGCTCCGCAACAAGAGAGGCCGTGATAGTGAGAGGCCCGCGCACCGCGATGAAGAGTGGCCCCCGCTCGCGGCAACTAGAGAAAGCCCTCGCACAGAAACGAAGACCCAACACAGCCAAAAAAAATAAAAACAAATAAATAAATTTAAAAAAAAAAAAGAAAAATTAGCTGACATCTGTTGGGCTCTGTATGTATGTGCCAGGCACAATGTTAAAACTCTGCATATATTATCTCATTTGATCCTAAACAAGGCTATAATGTAGGCATGTTTTTTTATCCCCAGTCTTCAGATGAGAAAACTGAGGCTTAGAGATATTAAAGGACTTTCCCAAATTCACACTGTGGTGGAATAATTGAAGTACTAATTTGAATATCATCTTAGAGGCCAGCAAGTTTTCCTTGTCATCATTTTTACTCTCTTTATTACTATTCTTCTCTATCAGTGATTCACTGGTGATGAATTTCTTTGGTGGCTTCTGTTTTAAATTTAATTATTTATTTATTTATGGCTGTGTTGGGTCTTCGTTTCTGTGCGAGGGCTTTCTCTAGTTGCTGCGAGCGGGGGCCACTCTTCATCGCGGTGCGCGAGCCTCTCACTATCGCGGCCTCTCTTGTTGCGGAGCACAGGCTCCAGACGTGCAGGCTCAGTAGTTGTGGCTCACGGGCCCAGTTGCTCCGTGGCATGTGGGATCCTCCCAGACCAGGGCTCGAACCCGTGTCCCCTGCATTGGCAGGCGGATTCTCAACCACTGCGCCACCAGGGAAGCCCTGGCTTCTGTTTTAATTTTCTCAGTGGTCCTTGATTGTGTGGTCCTTTTCCTCCATGAAAGCATTTCTTTACCATTCAGTTATTTCACGTATATTCATCACAGATTTACTCCGAGTGAATCGGGTTTTAAAAATTCATCTGTTTATTGGAAATGTTCTAAGTAAGTGGGTAAAAGTCCTTTGGATGGCTTAATTTAAATGAATTCTGGTAACTACTGGGAAAAGGGGGCTTCTTAGAAATGGTGTTTGCGGACTTTCCTCTCCCAATCCAACAAAAGCAAAATAGACATTTTTGAAAATACTAAAAAAGAGAATATACCCAGTGGCATTCAAATCAAAGCATGAATATAGTCTTGTATCTATAATCTTGGAGATTGGGCAGGCTGTGCTCAAAAAGCTTGAACTATCCTCCCCGACAGTTTTCAGGGAAGAGTTTTTATAGGCCAGATTTTGGGAGGAGGGCTGCAGCGTGTGTAATCCTCCTCTGATTGGTTGGTGGGGAGGTAACAGGGCGGTGTTACAGGAATCTCAGTCATCAGCCTTCTGGTTCCAACCAGTCTGGGGTCCACGTGCTGTGCTCAGCCTGAAGTTACCACCCTCTACCTGGGTGGGGGGGCCTTAGTTTCTTAGACTCAGAGTTGTATATCCAGTTTTTATGTATATATCCCTTGAGGGGAGGAACCAGGGCCCTTCCCCATTCCTCCACTATTGTTTCTTGACTGCTTTTCCTCTGTTTCTGCATCCCCTCAGTCCTCTAATTAGTTAACTGTTTGAATCTACCCTTTGGATCTCAGAGAAGGTCTAGGAGCCTGAAACCTTTTTCCTACAAAGAAGAAATGGGGGACACCAAAAGGCTTTGGTACCTGGGAGGGCCCCATAGGGTCCTGCTCAGTTTCAAGCATAGGAATCATTACAAATTCATAATGAAAAATAACAGAAACTAAAGTCACCTATTGTAGCTGTTGATGGCACCACATAATCCCCAGCCTGCTCCCCTCCACCACTGAGCCCTGCCACCAAACAAGAAATGAGAAAGCACACTCTGTATTCTCGCAAGTGCCCACAGAGCTTCCTTCGTCAAGAATGAGGGAGACGAACATGAATCACAGTGGCCGCCACGGAAAACACTGGGAGATTCCCTGCTCTTGTGACCACAAAAGGAACATAGCACCCAAAAAGCCGATGAAGAATCTATTCCAATTTACCCAGGAAACATGACCAAAAATTCTGCAACAAATTCTTCCCTCTCTCAGAGGATTTGAGTAGACAGGAAACCTATGAAGCAAGGGATGTACAATGTGATAAAAAAGATGAGATGAAAAGGGGAAACTGCAAAACTAAGGAAACAATGGGGCATCAGAGAAAGGAGATAATTAGAAAATAAGAAATACATTACAAACAAAAGAAAAATAGATCAAGCTGAAAATGAGTCAGTAAAATGGAGAAAAGGCTTGAGATAACAGCACCAAATGGGAAGGAGAAAAGCAAAGAGGTGAAAGGATTTGAAGACTAGTTAATAAATGCAAGACAGATAGTGATGATTTAGCAAATGGAGAATGGAAAAATACAATAGGAAAATATTCATAGCTATAGGAAAAAAAGAATTGAAATAAAAGAACTAAATCTGCAAATGAAAGGGCATACTATGTTCTAGGGCAAAAATTAGAACAAACAAATGAGACATAGCCTAAGAATTCTTTGAGCTTCAGGGATAGAGAAAGAATTCTGTAAGTATCCAGCAGGACAAAGCAAGTCACTTAATGAAGGAAAAAAGAAAAAAACCTTGTACAGCCTCATACTCTTCATAAAAAAAAAAAAAAGCCACTATCAGGAGATAGTGGAGTCATATCTATAGGATTCTAAATGGGAAAATAAAAATGGCCCTAGAGTTTTTAAGCCCAGCTAAGGTGTCATTCAGATACAAAAGGCAACTGTCTGGAGTGTCCACGTAATCAAGGACTCAGAACACAGTTCATACAAGGTGAGGTTTCCAGATAAAATATAGGATGCTCAGTGAAATTTGAATTTGAGATAAACAAGGAATAATATTTTAGGATAAATATGTTCCACATATTGTGTGGGACATATTTATCCTAAAAAAAAAAAGTGGGACATACATACTTATCCTAAAATATTATTCCTTGTTTATCTAAAATGCAAATTTCACTGGGAGATTTGTATTTTTGTTTGCCAAATCTGTCCACCTTAACACAAGTCATCTTTGAACAATCTATTTTATGAGGAATTTAGCCATGTTAAGTGTTCAATTAAAGGGGAAAAAAAGGAAATCAAGAAGATGAAGCACGACTACAGAAGCTTTAGTATGAGCACCCACTCTGTTTAAATAGAGATCCAAGAGGGGGAAAAGTGAGCATTATGCTTTCAGAGAAAAGTATAGGTATCACTAACCTTGAAAGAAAAGATAACACTGTTAATATGCCTATATACATATATAAATGCACATATATATGTAAAATTCTCAGCGATTCTGACCAAAAAAAAATTGGGAGAAGGAGGAATGAAGCTGTGAGAAATAATAAGTGATCTAATTTCCTTGTCTTCCTTAGCAAGAAACCAATAGAGGCTGCCCTATTTTAAAGTTGATAAGTGAAGACTGAGTTAAAGGGATGTCACCACATCTTATGACTGGATTGGGTTCCCAGGTCAGCACAAGTATAAACCATTGTCTTAAGATGCATTTCACTGCAGAAAATCAGGACAAGTTCAATCTGACTTCAGTAAATGAGACTTACCGACTCAGATAACTTCAAGGCCACACATTGTGAACACGGGCAGGACTGGTTTGACCTCAAGGCTCAACTGTGTTCTCAAGGATTGGTGTCTTTTCCTCATTTGCTTTTCCTTCCTTGATATCAGCTTCCTGCTAAGGGGGACTGCCAGGCATGGCTGCAAAATGCCTGCCAACAACATTGGGGAGATAATATGCTTCCTCATCCAAGTCTGAGGATCTGGAGAGAGGAGGTCATACCCTTCAGCTCTTGCAAAGAGTGAGGAACTTATTTTTTTCCCCCCAGAAACTCTCAGAAAAACCCTCCTTGTACCTTATTGGCATGACTTGGGTTGTGAAAGTAAAGGGTGTCACCAGGAGAGTGGGAAACAGACCAACGTTGACAAAGCGGCCGTGATGTCCACTGGAATCGCCCCTAATCAAGATTGCTCTGAAAATCTCTAAGGAAGGTGGCTTGTTGGAAGTCAGTCTGCCGTCATCGCAGCAGATTTTCTCACCAGTCTCAAAATATGAATTTTTTTCTTTCTTTTTTTTAAACTTAAAAAAATTTTTAATTGAAGTATAGTTGATTCACAATATTGCTTTAGTTTCAGGTGTACAGCATAATGATTTAGTTTTGTTTTGTGTTTTTTACAAATTATATTCCATTATAGGTTATTACAAGATATTGCGTATAATTCCCTGTGCTATACAGTAAATCCTTATTGCTTATCTATTTTATGTATAGTAGTTTGTATCCGTTAATCCCGTACTTCTAATTTGTCCCTCCCCCCTGTCCCTTTTCCCTTTGGTAACCATAAGTTTGTTTTCTACATCTGTGGGTCTGTTTCTGTTTTGTATATAAGTTCATTTGTATTATATTTTAGATTCCATATATAAGTGATGTCAAACAGTATTTGTCTTTCTCTGTCTGACTTATTTCACTAGGCATAGTGGTCCAGGGTTGTTTGCCTGCTTTTAGGTGCCATGTTATAGAAAGAATGTACATCCAAAATACTATTCTAGTATGATTCCATTATGACGGGAACAGTAGATTGTCGTGTCCTCCTTCTGGGTCATATGGTCATTGAGTGGAAGTCAGGGAAAAATGACCCCTCCCTATTTAAAAGATCATTGATTTTTCCCTTTTTGAAGAGCATGTTTAATAGAGTACATTTAAGGGAAGCACAGTGCACATATGTGTAGTGTCTAATGTTATAACCATCATAGGAACTGAGAAAGAGTATAAACCTTAGAAATTATCAGAAAGGAAGATTTCCTTCTTCTTTTTTTTTTTTTAACAAGAAGAAACAGATCATAAAGTAAAAGATACTGCATTAAAAAAAAAATTAAAAAGCAAGGAAGTATTAAAACCAAGACTGAATGTAAGGTAAAAAAGGTAAAAGAACCGAGTGCTACTTTATAATAATAATTGTCATAAATCCAAATCCGGCAGGCTCTGCATACATAAGGCGACAACTAAAGAAAGGGAGCAGTAGACAGAAACACATAGTGACATGCAGCTTCCCTCACCCTTTTCAACACATGACACAGCTTTGGACACAAAGAGGTAAGTGTATAGTGAATCTGATTAGCGTAACAAGGACACGCTAATAAATGTAGAACAAAATCCAGATCCTGATGAAACAGAAAATAGACATTCCCCCTCAAGTGTCATGATATATTAGGACATTAAAAAAATAACTCAACAAATTCTAATAGTAGAAATAATACAGACCTCATTCTCTTAACTACATTGCAATAAAGCATAAAATAGCAAAAATAGAGTCAAGCAAACAAAAATCCCAAGTACTTGGTAATAAAAGTAGCCTATGAGTTTTTCTTTTCTTTTTTAAGTCAATGAGGAAATTCAAAGCAGAATTGCACATTTCTTAAGTAAAATAACAATAAACAACTCTGGGAAGAGAATACTCTTGTGGAAAAAAAACATTCCCAGTCTACATACATCAGAAAAAGTAAAACGAGAATAAGTAAATTAGGCATTCAAAGTGTGGGGTTGAGGAAGAAACCTGGGTCTATTAAATAAAACCAATCTGTGGCAGGTTTTAATTTAAAAAATAAGGAGGTAAATTTATATTAAGGAAAAAGGGAGAAAGCACAAATAGGCAAATTTAGAAATGAGTCGAGGGAAACAAATACAGATAAAGACAATGTTAATACAGAAGAGGCTACGTTTAAAACTTCAGGCAAAATTTGAAAACCTGTTATAAATAATGATTTTTTTTTCCCCCTTGGAAAATATGAACAGCCAAAATTGACCCCAGAAGAGAGAGAAAACCCAAATAGAACCTATTATATAATCATGGGCAGAATTTAAAAGTTTTCAAAATTAAAAGGTTGTGTCAAACTCAGTTTCACGAGGAAATTCTTTGTAACTTCCTGTGAGTAAAAAGAGCCAGTGCTGTTATTGTTACAGAATATAGTAGAACAGAGAAAACATTTAGTTGTCAAATTTCTTTTTCAAAGCCATGGTAACATGGTGTACACACACACACACACACACACACACACACACACACACAGAACTCTAGAGAACAAAATCCATTATATTGAGGCAAAAAAATGTTAATAACATATTAAATATAATTCACCAATAAATTCATAGTCTATGACATTACAACCAAGTGCATTTCGTTCTAGGAAAATAAGGTTGTTCCTATTATATATTAGATAAGTCATTGCACTGAATTAGTATTTTAACTGGTCAAAGGAGAAAAAGCGTATTATCAGAGCGACTAATGCCTAAAATATATTTGATAAGATCAGCATACATTTTTAATGAAAACTCTTTAGTAAAATAACAGTAGAGGGATACTTTCTTACCACTACTTTACACACACACACACACACACACACACACACACACACACACACCCTCTGAAATCCAGCCATGTGCTTAATGAGGAAATTGGAGACATAAGTCCATTTTTTTGGAGTCTGAGGTCAGGAACAGAAATGAGATTCCCGTTTTTACCCCCTTTACTGAACATTGCTCTAGAAACTCCAGGCAATACAATTAAACAAGAAAATAAAATGGTAAGGAGACGCTTAGAAGGAAACAAAACTGCTGTTTGAAAATTGTATACTTGTAAAATACATGCGTATCAACACGAAACCTGTTAAAAATAAGAGAATTCGGATACATCCAAATCAAATAGATTCAGTAGCTTTTTAGAAGATACACAAATGTTAATGATAATAATAAGAACATGAACAACTAGCATTTAGGAGGTGCTTCCTTTGTGCCAAAGTTGTTTAAAATGCTTTATATAGATGCATTTGCTTAGTTCTCGAAACAACCTTACAATGAAAGAAGAAAATCTCCTTTGAAACATCAAGAAGATAAATTACCTAAGACGCAGAATAACGTAGTGGCTAAGAGCCCAACTACCCAGGTTGGCTAATGCATGACCTTGAGCAAGTTAATTAACCTCTTGGTATCTGTTTCCACGTCTGTAACCCAGAGGTGTCAATAGTATATGCTTCATAACATTGCTATGAAATTAAATGAGTTAGTGTGTAAAATGCTGAAAACAGTATATAAGTGTTAACTGTCATTATTCTTAAACAAATGTAGTAAGAAATGTGTATAGCCTAGAGGAAGAAAACTTTAGAATCCTGACCAAGGGATATACAAACTTTTTTTTCCCTGTATTTAATACAATTTAATTTCCACAGATTCTTGTGACATCATTTGAGTTTTTAATGAACATTTACAGCAGATCACTCAAAATACTAGTCTAAGTGATTTATAGTTACTCAGAGCCCCAGTGATGAGGAAATGAGGAAGCCTCATATGAGTCAAGGGCCTTGTGATGGTAGCCCATTCTCTTGATCAGGAAAATGTAATCAGTGAAAGAACAAAGCTTCTGTGTGTGTCTGATTGCTAATTAACCCATTAGCAATAGGGAGAAGAGTCTTTCCTCTGTTCAAGCAAAAATTTTAAGACTACCATTTCTGTTTTTCATTACTGCCAGATTTAATTGTTTAGCTTAAAATCTGAAAGGTGACTTTCAGTGTATAAAGTTCAATATTAAAACCTTGAACTTCTAAACTTTTTCAAGATTATTTCAAGTCAGATGCAGCATATTTGCTTTTCAGGATATTAAGTGGGTTTTTTTGGCTAAAAAAAAATTTCATAATGTACTATTCACCAACCCCCCATAACTCATGATTATATTTGTTACTTAGATTTAAATAATCAGATTTTCAATGTTTAATTCTAAAACCCAGTCACAGTAGATCATTGAAAAGTAATCTCATTTAACATCTATTGAATATATGTTGTATATGTTGTAAATACTAAGTTAAGAAACGAATTTTAATTTGAACTGCCCATTAGCCCTTGGCCATGTTCCCCTGGTAACCTGCCATCTTGATTCTTTCTCTGTCTCAATGATGGGTGACCCCATCATCATATTGACGACTCAGTCTATATTATGCAAGATAACAGGGAAAAGAACTTCAAATAACCTGCAGGAGTCGAAGTGTTGAAATACTTTAGGACTAGACCCCCAGACCCAGACTCCAGAAGAGCTGGGGGGAAGAACAATGCAGTACAGAACTACAATTTACCTTCATAACATTATAAATTAAAGAGCGCTAAATGCTCAACTCGGCCATTATTTCCCATTGACATAAGAGGCTGGCCTCATATTTGCTGTAGGAGATTTTTTTTAAGTAATAGACTTTAAGAGCAGTTTTAGGTTCACAGTAAAATTGAGTGGAAAGCACAGAGAATTCCCAAGACCCCCCCCCCCCACCACTGCCGGCACATATAGACATTTCCCCACTGTCAACATTCCCCACCAGAGTGCTACCTTGGTTACAAATGATGAACCTACATTGAATTATCGTTATAATCCAGACTATAGTTTACATTAGGGTTCACTCTTGATGTTGTGTAACCTACAGTTTTGGACAAGTGTATGACTTGTAGCCCTCCTAGTAACATACAGAAGAGTTTCACTAACCTAAAAATCTTCTGTGCTCTTTTGATTCATCTCTCCCTCTTCCCAAACGCCTGACAACCACTGATCATTTTATGATCTCCGTAATTCTGCCGTTTACAGAATGTCATATTATTGGACTCATACAGATGTAGCCTTTTCACATTGACTTCTTTCACTTAGTAACATGCATTTAAGGTTCCTTCGTGTCTTTTCATGGCTTGATAGCTCATTTCTTTTTAATGCTGTATAATAATCCATTGTCTGGATGTATCACTTCTTTGTCAAAGATCTGTTGACTATATTTATGTGACTCTATTTCTGGGCTCTCCATTCTGTTCCATTGATCTCTTTGTCTCTACTTTTGCCAATACCACATCTGTCCTGATTACTGTTGCTTTATAGTAAGTCTTAAACTCAAGTTAGTGTCAGCCCTCTGACTTGGTTCTTTTCCTTCCATGTTGTGTTGGTTGTTCTAGGTCTTTTATCTCTCCTTATAAACTTTGGAATCAGATTGTTGATATCCATAAAACAGTTTGCTGGATGTTGGTTGGGATTGTGTTGAATCTATAGATCAAGTTGTGCGAAACTCATATTAATCATATTGATTTTTCCTATCCATGAGCATGGAATGTTTGTCTATTTGTTTAGTTGTTCTTTGATTGTTTTCATCAGTTTTGTAATGTTCCTCATATAGATCTTATACATATTTTGTTAAATTTATAACTGAGTATTTCATCTTTGGGGGTGCTAATGTAAATGGTATTGTGTTTTTGAATTTCAAATTCCATGTATTCATTGCTGGTATATAGAAAAGTAATTGACTTCTGTGTATTAAACTTGATTCTACACCTTTGTATAATTACTTCTTAGTTCCAGACGGTTTTTGTCAATTCTTTTGGATTTTCTACATAGACAATTATGTCATCAGTGAACAAAGACACTTTTATTTCTTCCTCCCCAATCTGTGTACATCTTATTTCCTTTTCTTATCTTATTGCACTAATGCTTTCCTTATTATTTTGTTCATGTTGTTTTGTTCATGTTTGTTGATTTGCGTTAGTTTTTAATTCTTTTATAGTGAAATTTGTTATTTTTAATTCATGGAAAAACTACCCTTCAGTTTTCCATGAGTCATACTTTTGCAGTTTCCTATGCAAGATTTATATTTTTTCGCAAGCACTGGATCTTTGTAATTCTTGACGTACTCTCCCACTTTGCTTTCAGTATTATGCTTCTGTATGGCCATGAATTTTGTAGTCATATTTTATTACTTTTAATTCTCTACTTGGATCATTACATTCTGCTTTCTTTTTCATAATCTGCACAATCTTATAATAAATTCGATTTCTTTTTTCTCTCTTTTGTGAAGATGGAAAATATTATTGAAGTCTGATTATTACTTCATGGAAGATATATGTCAAATATTACTTGTCTTAAAGGATTTTATACATGAGATTTGTCAAATATTACTTGTGTTATAGGATTTACTATATTTTAAAATTTACTGGCTTCATCTCCCATCCCACACCACACCTGAGAATTACCATCAAACGTTTTCTTGAATTCTTCACATTCTTCAGAACTCAGTAAGTCAAAGAAAATGTATTCCATTTTTAAAGATCTCTACTTTTTAGAAAGTCCTTCATCAAACTGAACCAAGATCTTTCACTCTGAACATTTTACCTCTCAAAATTTTGCTCTCCAGATTCACAAAGAACCAGCCTCATGTACCTTCCACCTGTTAGTTCTTTGTATATTTGTAGACAACCATCATGTTCCTTCTCTCTCTTTTCTGGGTTAAACATGCTAGTATCTTGAAATATTCCTGGGAAGAGATGACTTCCCATTCTCTTTATCATTTTGGTTCTTCTATGCTAGAAACCATTTTTAACTTTTAAAATATGAAAACAGTCATGTTTGATTCCTTGAACTAACCTGTCTTGGCCTGAGGGGATAACCTCGGTGTTAGGAACAGCTATCTAAGAGCTGACGGACAATAGATGGTTTCCACCAAGGGAATGAACTTTGAGGAACGGGTAGGTGAGGCATCGTTATCTCTTACTTTATAGATGGCTCATTCAGAGAGAATCACATGCAGTAGTTGGAGGTGGAATTTAGAGTTTTCCAGTCTGTATCAGCACCTAGAGCACTTTGAAGATGGCAGATCCTCAAAAAACAATGGTTTGTACATGCTGTTGGTGGCCTTTTGCGATGGTATAACAGACCTCTGAGATTGGGAGCAGGTTTATGCTCAAGACTTGTGTGCCACCTACTTACCTACAAGAACCAGAATGAATAAAACTGGGCAAAGAGAAGCTCATTTGGGAACCTGACTTATGAAAATTTTCTTCCTCTGATGTGTGCAGTCATTCTGCTACACTGTGTTTGTTGATATTTTAATGAAAGTTTTGTCCCCTTTTCATATGTGGCTGTTAATTATTAACTCATGGTGTGGATTGATAACATAATTTCTCCAAAGAGCTACAGAATGTGGGGAAAAATCTCAGTGCTTCCAACCCCTTTATTTTATAGATGATAAAATAGAACCCTTGAGGGACCAAGTGACTTGGCTCAAGGTCCCTTAATCCTGTGTCCTCAATGGGCCACGGCTATGGTGAGCTCTAAGTTTGCCATTCCCTGTAAATAGCCCGGATATATGGAGCAAAGTGATGGAGGAATCAGACCAGCAGAGAGAAAAACAGCAGCAGCAGGGAGTAGGCAAGGCGCTAGAGAATTCACAGTGTTTTATAAACTTTAAATTCCCAACTGCTACGCTATAATTCTGTCTTGGGAGTCCATTATAAGGAAGTCATTTTGGTGACTTGGATGAGGTCCATAGGAGATGTGCCTTGACATCTAATTTGTGTGTGTGTGTGTTATAGTGAGATGCCATTAAGATTCTCGCAGCCTCTTTGGAATGTGGGGAGGGAGGACGTGTTTATTTTATAATTCCACAGTTAATGCTTCTGGTGTCTAGAAGCTTCCATTCATTCATTCAAACACATTTGATGAATGCGCGTATCCATTTTGTACAACACACTGTGTTAGATGTTTTGCATTTAAAGTGAATAATTCAAGCCTTGAATTAAACCATTAAGGTAAAGAAATCAGCTCTTCACTGTGAATTAAGGAGGCTTACTTTTTTAAACTGGCTTGTTTTACTTCGATTCAGCATACCAGCAAACTGAAGAAATAATTGTTTTGCCTAGAAATTCAATGCCTGCTTACGGTCATCAAGAAAAAACTTTAGCAATTCCTGTCCTAGGAATTTATCCTGAAGATATATACTCACACATTTCCCAAAAGATGTATGTACAGGATTATTTTTGCATATTTTTTAATAAAAAAAAAGATTAAAGATAATCTTAATATTCAGTAATAGAGAACTGGTTAAATAATGGATATACATGGAAAAAAATATGCAGATGTGAAACAGGACCAGTATATTCTTTATATATGATAGTTACCTCCAATGATGTAGATACTATCTATCTATCTATCTATCATCCCCTCTAACTTTACATTTTGAAAAATTTTAAATAGAAAAGTTATAAGAATATTCAGATAAATATATAATTTTCAAGTATACTCACTAGTTGTTTTTTTAAATTTTATTGAAGTAGAGTTGATTTACAGTGTTGTGTTAGTTTCTGTTGTATAGGAAAGTGACTCCATTATACATAAATATATTCTTTTTCATATTCTTTTCCATTATGTTTTATAGTAGGATACTGAATATAGTTCCCTGTGCTATACAGTAGGATGTTGTTGTTTATTAATTCTGTGTATTATAGTTTGCATCTGCTAACCCCAAACTCCCAATATTTCACTCCCCCACAACCCCTTTGGCAACCACAAGTCTGTTCTTGATGTCTGTAGACTCAGTAATTGTTAATTTGCAGACATCTTTGGGGAAACTGTTTAAAAATAAACTATAGAAAGCATAACATTCATCCCTAAATACAAAGCCACGGCACCACACACCTAAGAAATTTAGCATTGAAACAATAGTATCATCTAATATATTATTCACATCTCCTTGGTTATCACAAAAAAAATTTATGGCTTTTTTTTTTTTTTGAGATTTGGCTTCTTTTTCTTTTTTTTTTTTTTGTAGAATTTGGTTGTCATGTTTCTTTAGCTTCTGTTTATCTAGTCTACCTGCCTTTTGTATTTCATGACAATGATCTTTATGGAGAATACCAGCCAGTTGTCTTGTAGAAATTTTCATAATCTGGATTTATCTGTTTCCTCACAATTACATTCCAGTGAAACATCAAGAATATTACAGAGATGCTCTTAGTGATAAGTTTATTCATTTGGTTAAGGTAGTGGCTGCCAGACTTCTCCATTGTAGTTCCCTTTGTATTTAGCAACACGTCTGATATGGACTGAATTGTATTCTCCCCAAATTCATATGTCAAAGCCCCAACCCCCCAGCACCTTAGAATGTGAGCGTAGTTGTAGTCGGGGTTTTTAAAAAGATAATTAAAGTTAAATGAGGTTGTATGGGTAGGAGCTAATCCAGTGTGACTGGTATCCTTTTAAGAAGAGGAAATGTGAACATATTAAGAGACACCAGAGCCACGTGGGCACAGAGGGAAGCCCATGGGAAAAGGCAGCAAGAGGGCCGCCGTCTTCAAGACAAGGAGAGAGGCCTCAGGCAAAACCGACTCTGCTGGCACCTTGATCTTGGACTTCCAGCCTCCAGAACAGTGAGAAAATACATTTCAGTTGTTGAAGTCCCCCAGGTCTGTGGCACTTAGTTATGGCAGCCTGAGCAAACTAATATGACATCTGAGGTGTGGTACTTTGAGATCATGTACATATGCCCACAACATTTCACTCAGTGGAGTCTGGTTATTCTTCACAGAGACTTGTCAAAACTTACTTGGGTTATGCAACCTTAGATTTGGACAAGTCACTAGACTTGACTGGCTCCAGTCTCTGTTGATTCTTGCCTGAACCAATGAGTACATTGGAGGTGGCAAAATAGTCATTTTCTAAAGCTACTAATGTAACTTTATTGTCAGGAGTTCTTATGAGAGAAGGGTTCCACCTTCCTCTTTTTTTTTTTTTTTTTTTTAACTCTATTATACATTAATTGATTTTTAAAATTCAATACGTTATCATCCACTATCATTATTTTTTTAATGCTCAGATTACTTCAAACCCAACTGTTGGAAGCCCCTTCACGCAGGCTCGTGTGTATGTTGACATGTCTGGATCAATCTTTGAGCATTTCCTGACACAGTAATAAGATGTTACAGGACTACTTTGTATTTTCTTTGCTTTTGACGCAGAAAGAGCCATTTCCCAAGATTCTGAGGTTTTTCTTTTTTCTTTCTTTCTTTTTTTTTTTTTTAAAGTGGGGAATAGAATTTAGAAACCAAGATCTGGGCATTCCCAAGATGTACTTGTTGCTTGTGGAGTGACCACATTTTCAGACCTTTTCAGTGAATGGAACTAGTTTATATTAATAGTTCTCATTTGTCTTAATCTGCTCAGGCTGCCATAACAAAATACCGTAGCCGGCTGGCTTAAACAGCAGACACTTATTTCTCACAGTTCTGAAGGTTGGAAAGTCCAAGAGCACGGTGCTGGTCAGTTCGGCCCCCCAGCTAGGGCTCTGTGGATGGCCACCTTCTCACTGTGTCTTCACACGGTGGAGAAAGGGCAAGCGCAGCTCTTTATTCCTCTTCTTACAAGGACACTAATCTCATCAGGAAGGCCACACCCTCATGACTTCATTTAAACCTACTTACCTCCCAAAGGCCCCACCTCTGAACACCATCACATTGAATGTTAGGGCTTTAACATATAAATGGGGGCAGGGGACACAAGTGTTCAGTCCGTAATATCATTTTAGTCTCGGCACAGGGTTTTCTTTCTCACTTTTCTCAGATACGTATCTCCCTCTCTCACATGAGAGAACCCATGATTCCCAATTACATCAATTTGTTTATTTTTCTCTATTCTACAATATACTCAAAATCGTTTTAGAAAAACTACCCTCTACCACTACTGAACAACAAACAAAATAAGTAAAAGTCAGATTTCTTTACAGTTCTTTTTAGTTCTTTACAGTATATTCTGTAGAGTCAGAATTTACTGGGTCCGTAAGTTAGTGAAATTCCTTCTTCTTTCTCTGTAGTGATATGATAGCAATCTGAGGTAGAGTCATTTCATTGGTGTTTTTATATCTGTTTAATTTTAAGACTTGCTTCCAAGCTCTATTTCAGGTGCATAATAGTTTGAACAGTAGGTTGGTATTTGAATTAAAAGAAGGAAAATGTAAAACATTGATTTGTTTGCATAAATATATGTGTGGAAGAATGTGCTAGGAATCGATCACTGATTCTGAAAAGGAGAATTGAGTGGCTACAAAGGGAGTTGCAAGGGGGACTTTTCACCGTGTACTGCTTTGTACTTTAAAAAATTTTGGATCAGAACTGTTTTATCCATTAAAAATAAATTTGAAAATCAGAAGGAAATAATCCACCTTTCTTTCATCCATCCCCCTCACACGCCATTACCTGAACGTCTAGATGCCTTTGTGAGGCACAGCTTAGAGGATTCTACCTGATCCCAAGAAACTCCCAATTACGGTTACTTTGACTTCCTGCTGTCTCAGTGATGAGTGAATCGTCTAAGCAGAGAGGCTGCATCTTCCAAACCATTTGAGTCACTTCCCCAGGATATTTCCATGAGCCATCAAAGCGCATACTTTAGCAGTGTCTCGATGTACTTGTTAAGTTTCTTAGGAACTTTTTTTAATGATTCAGTGCATGCTCTCTCTGAGCTGCATTTTGTCACCTTCAACATTCAACAGATGTATTTGGCTCACGGGCTGTTTCTGATTCTCAGAGAGGAGGAATTTTTTTCTCCTCTCTGTTCCGCCTGGTACTAGAGGCATTTTCAGTTAAATGCTCTCTGTCTCTTTCATTTCTCTAGTGTTTGAGGCTCTCTGTTTAACCCTGGATGCTACAGTTATCTCTTCAGGACTTACACCACCTCTGGAAACTCGGTGTCGTTGCCAAAGTGAAGCGAAATTACAAATAATAACCATCTGTGGACTCAGGCCACCATCTGTTGCAACTTTGTCCTTGGTAACAGGTTTTAGTCTGAACTGTGTGGATTAATATTTCCTTGCCCTACGCCCTTGTTGCTCTTATGATAAGTTGACAGTTTTTGTGTGTCTGTGGGTATGTGTCCACGTGCTTGTGTTTCATTACAACGGTGACTGTTTACTATTTGCCGTTCTAGAACTCAGGAATCCCAGTTATTTTACAAACACAGACAAGTAAAACCCAGAAACCTTCCTGGGGTGGAATTTAGTTGCTAGTAGCCTGGGTGGGCGCAGGGGTGGGCAAGGAGCTGGGTAGCAGTATGCTGGAAACAGAAAGAACCCTGTATCAAGAATCAGCTCACCTGGATTTGCACCCTGGCTTTCATCATATTACTTTTTCATTAGTTCACACGTGCCTTCCCTCACTTGTTCAACAAATATTTATTATTTCCTGTGTGCAAGGCACTCTTTTGCATGACCTTACCCAAGACACTTAACCTCTATGACATGTATTCATTTTTTAAAAATAGACTTGATTTTTTTTACAGCAGTATTAGGTTCACAGCAAAAATCAGTAGAAGGTACAGATTTCCCATAAACCCCCTCTCCCACACACGCATCACCTCCTGCGTTATCAACATCCCCCCACCAGAGTGATGCATTTGTTAGAGTTGATGAACCTACACAGACACGTCATTCTCACCCAAAGTCCATAGTTTACTTCAGGGTTCACTCATGGTGTTGTACATTCTGTGGGTTTGGAAAATTTTATAATGACATGTGTCCATCATTATGGTATCACACAGAATAGTTTAACTGCCCTAAAAATCGTCTGTGCTCCACCTTATTGATCCTTCTCTCCTCTGGCAACCACTGATTTTCTTTTTTTTTTTTTTTACTGTCTCCATAATTTTGCCTTTTCCAGAATGTCATATAGGTGGAATCAGACAGTAGGAGCCTTTTCATACTGACTTCTTCCACTTAGTGATATGCATTTAAGGCTCCTCTATGTCTTTTCATAGCTTGATAGCTCATTTCTTTTTAATGCTGACTGATATTCCATTGTCAGGCTGTATCATAGTTTATTTATCTGTTCACCTACTGAATGACATTGTAGTTGCTTCCAAGTTTGGAAATTATGAATAAAGCTGCTATAAAATGCATGTGCAGCTTTTTGTGTCAACATAAGTTTTCAGCTCATTTGTGTTAACACCAAGGAGTGTGATTGCTGGAATATATGGTAAGAGTATGTTTAGTATTATTAAAAAAACAAAAACAAACAAACCAAAAACTGCAAACCTGTCTTCCAAAGTGGCTTTTCCAGTTTGCATTTCCAGTAGCAATGAAGAGAGTTCCTGTTGCTCCACATCCTCTTCAGCATTTGGTGTTGTCAGTGTTTTGAATTTTGACTTTTCTAGTAAGTGTGCAGTGGTATCTCGTTGTTTTAATTTGCAATTCCCTAATGACATATGATGCTGAGTATCTTTTCATATGCTTATTTGCCATCTATTTATCTTCTTTGGTGAGCTGTCTGTTAAGGTCTTTGACCCATTTTTTTTTTTAATGGAAGTAGAGTTTCTTTACAGTGTCACCATTTGGCCAGCAAGATGGTGGAGGAGGGCATGAGCTCACCCCTTCTTACAATTTACCATGTTGTGTTAGTTTCAAGTGTATAGCAAACTGATTCAGTTGTGTGTGTGTGTGTGTGTGTGTGTGTATATATATATATATATATGTATATATATATATATATATATATACACACACACATATATATATATATACATACACATATATATATACATTTTTTTCAGATTCTTTTCCATTATAGGTTATTAAAAGATATTGAGTAGGACTTCCCTGGTGGCCCAGTGGTTGGGAGTCCACCTGCCAATGCAGGAGACAGGGGTTCGAGCCCTGGTCCGGGAAGATCCCACATGCCGTGGAGCGGCTGGGCCCGTGTGCGACAACTACTGAAGCCCAAGCGCCTAGGGCCCATTCTCTGCAATGGGAGAAGCCACCGCAATGAGAAGCCTGCAACTGCAATGAAGACCCAACACAGCCATAAATAAATAAATTAATTAAAAAAAAAAAAGATATTGAGTATAATTCCCTGTGCTGTACATGTTATACATATATACGTGTGTGTGTGAGTATATATATATACACACACACACACACACGTATATATGTATATACATATACATGCTATATATGTCCCTGTTGTTTACCTATTTTGTATACAGAAGTGTGTATCTGCTAATCCCAAACTCCTAATTTATCTCTTTCCCCCCACCCCACCATTCCCTTTGGCAACCGTAAGTTTTTTTTTTGGCCCATTTTTTAATTGTGTTTGTTTTCTTATTGTTGAGTTTTAAGAGTTCTTTGTATATTTTGGGTAACAGTCCTTTTTCAGATATGTCTTTTGCAAATATTTTCTCCTAGTCTATGGTTTGTCTTTTCATTCTCTTGACAGTGTCTTTTGCATAGCTGAAATTTTAAATTTTAATGAAGTCCAGCTTACCAATTCTTTCTTTCAGGGACATATATTCATTTTTTAAATGGGGTTAATATTGCCTGATTACCATGTCTTACAGGTGTGTGATGGGTGTAGTATAAAAGTGCTTTCTTCTTTAAGACATGATGGTGGTGTGTGTTTCTGCCCTCTCAAATTCTAGCATGGTTCTATGTCTTATTTTCATCGCTAAAAGATGATGTGTTGTCTTCCAGGTGTAACTTGCAAGGAGCAACCTGACTTTCTCTTTTCTTTCTGTCACAGATATTAGCAATGTCCCATAGAGTGGATATTGCATTAGACTGGATCCCGGAGTGAGAGAGATCTTAAAACAGAGCCTCTAGCCCATCTGCGATGGACACATCATACAACCAAGAAGTAAACTTCTGTCGCTTTAGACCACTGAGAATTTCAGGATGTTTGTTACCTCAATGTAACCCAACCTATCCAGTCGGCTACAGAGGTCAGAAAGATAGGATAACTTCAGAGCACCTTGCCTTCTGCGAAATGAGGGAGTGAGACTGAATTCACAAGGTGGCCCATGTTGGCCCGACCCACAAGGACTAAGGATCTACAGCCTCTCCCATTCTTTGACCCAGGATGAGGAGCAGAAGGGAGAAGAGTGGGACCAGAATCCTCCGGGGCGCTGTCTCTGAGTGGTGGTGGGCCATCTCAATGTCCGGATGATGATGATTTCCATGCATGGTTTACAGCCTCATTGTTTAGGGCATGACATAGCATAGAAATAAACTGGAGTCAAGAGGAAAGGTTAGCAGAAGTTCTGCTTTCTTCCATCTTTAGGATGGAATGTTTTTCATCTCAAAGAGGCTCTCTCAGGCCTAATGAAATAAAAACAGACAGCCATGGCCTGAAACCACCCCTCGTGTGCTTCAGGTCCCAGGAAGCTCATTGTAGGGCAGGTGCATTTATGAGAGTAATGAGGATGGGAGGAGAGAGCGTGTTTGTTAAGCACGTATTATATGCCAGGGTCATACTCGGCTTTGTATATGTGTGTTAGCTATTGTATCTTAAAGCTAACCCTCTGACTTCTTAAAAAAAAAAAAAAAAAAAGAGAGACTCAAAGCAGTTCAACTCTTGTTACAGGTTTTATCTAGTAAATGATGGAGCAGGATTCAAATTCAACTCTGTGTGACTCTTCTTCCTGAGCTTTTTGCATGGCCCCATTCTTCCTCCCACATAAGTTGCTCAGTTGGGTCTAAAAAGGCGAGGAGACTGAAATGACATTGTTTCGAAGCTCAAATTTGCCTCTCTGGAACTGAATGCTGACCGTGGGTGACAGCATTGGAACAGACCTCCAGATGTCGCTACCAGAGAAATTACCGACAAGCTGAAGCGCGATCGTGAGGTTGACAAATATGAACTTGACGGGGGTTTTGCTGCATGGCGTAAAGTTCTCTTCCGTGACCTCTCTGGACCGTGATGGTTGGTGAACACCCAATTGAAGGTAAGACCAACTCTCCTATTTGTTGGGGGACTCTGGGTGATGGTGTTATTCAACAAAAAAGGCACTAGACTAAACTGTACTCACTCATAAAGATAATCATACAAACTTCTGCTAGATTTCTTGGACAGTGTGCCAGCAAGCATTCTTCAGGGTCAGGATTGTTCAACAAAGTGTTGCCTGATTTAAAAAAAAATAATGATAATAAAACTGAAAAGGGGGGGGGAAAAGGGCCTGCTGATAGTAAATTCATCTGTCAGGCCAATAAACAAATCCATTAAAACAAAATAACAACAGGAAGCAGCAGACTCCTAAGTTTGGAGCCTCTGAGTGGCTTCTTACTTCTCAGTAACTGTGTAAATGCTCATCAGTTAAGTTGAGGGCTGAGAGATAGGAACCAACAACTGCACACAGAAACCTTTTGGAAGAGCTTAAAGATTTAGCAATGGCCCTTCTCCAATTTTCCATCTTTTATTTAACTCCTTTGAACTCCCACTAATTTCCAGGCAACACTTTGGAATTCCATTTTTAGCTTTGCCTTTTGAGTTATTATTTTTTTCCCCTGGGTGTACAAATCTGTGTATGGAGACGGCCTCTCCTTTTCATGAAAATTTTTCTTCTTGATTACTGAATAATGTTCGGTGCCGGGATGATGTAAAGATAAAGACTGATTTGAGGAAGAAAATGAAAGTGATCTGTAACCCCGTCACTCAGAGGCAGTCACTGTTAAGGTTTCAGTGTATTTCTAGCCAGGATTTTTTCTAAATGTGCATATACTTTTTTTTTTTTTAAACATGGCTGAGAGCATGCTGCTTTCAGAGTCTCCTGGGGAGGAGGCTGTCAGGAGCACAGACTTTGCATCAGATGGGCTTACAATCATGACCCAGCTCTGTCACTTAATGATTCATGGGGCACGGGGCAAATCAGCTATAAGGCTCTGTTTCCTCAGTAGTTCACTGGAGATAATATTCATACTAACTGCTTTTAGGTCTTTTGAGGGGTAAATGATACCAAGACCTAAGGCCTTTAGAGAAGTGACTGACACTTAACTAAACATTGAATAAGTGTTAGCTATTATCACTGTTCCCCTCATATTATATACATTTTTCCATGTTATTAAATATTTTCTCAATCATGATTTTAATGGCTGCATGAAATTATATTTTAAGGGTATACTAGAATTTATTCCTCTCTTATTGAATATATTTTCTGTTTTTATGAGTTCTGTACTTTATGCTGCACTGAAAATCTTAATAGACAAAATTTTTTTGGTGGTACTGTTTATTGGGTTCTTAGGATTGTTTCCTATAAGTGGAATAACGAAGTGGGAGGAGTTTAACAATTTTCAAGGTTATTAATACATATTCAAGAGTTGCATCTATTTAGTCTCTCACCATGATTATGTCAGTATGACCCCTTCACTGTCAGGGTCAACCCAGAGTGTCATCATGCAACGTTATTAATTTTTCTTATTTTAAAATCCAGACTATGTGTTAAATCATCTTTACATTTTGTTTTGAGTGTCCTAGGGGAGGTTGTATTTAATTTGCAATCACATTTATTTAGGTGAGTCTTTGTATTAATTGCTTTTGGTGCACACCATCCAGTCTTTTGTACTCCGATTTCCAACTCTTGGGCTCTTTAATTTTCTTTGTCATTCAAGCCGTTAGACTATGTCTTCAACTTTTTTTTTGTCCAAGAAGGTTTTATAGGTGGTATGACTTCTTAAGCTGTTTGTTGCTTCCACACATAAAAGACAACTTGACTGGGCATAAAATTCTTGGGTTAAAAACCCCCCAACATGATTTGTCTCTAAGATGCCCAGTCATCTGGTAGAAATAGAAAATGTATACGCAAACACTTGTTTCTTCTCAAGAGCTAACAGAATCTACAGAACTCCAGAACGGGACTCTCCAGTAGAACTTTCTAGAGTGGAGTAAACGTTTATTGTCTGCACTCCCCAGCATGACAGATGTCAGCCTCTTTTGCAACTGAGGAACTGAATTTGAATTGTTTGAGTCAATTTGAATATAGTTACTCACATGGGGCTAGTGGCTTCCATATTGGACTACACAATTCTAGAAATATAGAGTGGAAAGAAACCATCAAGGTTCACACCAATTTTGCTGCCATGAGCACATCACCTTACCTTTCTGGGTCTCCATTTCCCCATCTATGAAATACTACTACTTTCTCAGGACTACATAACAAGTTCATGTTAAAGCTTAGACCAGAGCCTTAAGTAATCATTCTCAGTCTGGTTTTCTTCATATTATGGTGCAATTGAATAGTTTAAACTTTGAGCTATGATGCCAGAGATGGTTAATTAGATTGATTCCCCCCAACCCCCCGATTTCTATGCCTTTTAAGCTAATAGCTTTGGTTTACCTGACCACCCTACATAAAATGGCATTTCTAGTTGTTCCTTATTTCTATTTCCTGCTCCATGTTTCTTTCCTTATCACTACCTGAAATTCTGTTAAATGTTTATGCAATCGTACATTTATCTGTTCCCCCACTAGGAGGTCAATTCGGAGGAATCAGGGACTTTGCTTATCGCTGTGTCCTCACCGTGTAGAAAGGACTCTGGGCATGATTGGTGCTCATTACAATTTTGTCCGGTAGGCGGATGAGTGAAAGAAATCTATTAATCAAGCTCAACTGGGGGAAGTTTGCTGTAGGGTGAAAGGGGAGGAGGAGGGAGCTGCTTGATTCCGTCACATAGAGATTGCAGTTTTCAGTTCACAGTTAGGTTTCGATTTGAGATTTTGTCTTTTTGAGCTCTGTGCTGTTGGGTAGGCATGTTGTCTTGCAGAGACGTTTGATTTCTCCCCGATGAAATATCCATCCCAGAGGACAGCTGTACTCTTACTGTTTTTACTGCTCCCACTACACAGGAGTCGACCTTCCGAGAAGGTTGATGTGTTCATCTGAAGAGATGACCAAGGCCCAGCCCAGGAAGACCTTTCATTCCCTGAAATCATTCTCTGCTTTAAGTGAATCTGTAAAAGGGGGAAGTCATCCCCGCACCATAGTATGAACATGAGGATATCAATGAGATAACCTAGGAAAGCATCCAATATGCCTGTCAACATGCATTGCCTTCTCTCTCCCCCATTTTAACCCTGAAAGTTATACTCAAGTGGGAGAGCCATGCTCCAAACCCGGATTTTCTTTTGATCCCACTGGGCTGCCTGATCACTACTCAGCATAACTGAGTTGAGGGGAGAGTGGGAGTGGGGTGGGGATGGATGGCGTCGATGTTCATGGGCTCTCCCAGGCCAAGTCTTCCAAAGCCTGTCCAGCTTGCAGTGATGTGCCTAGGCGCCGTGATCCCAACTAGGCAGGTTGTGGTCAGCCTGACCCAGCACCTTGCCCCATCGAGCTGCCCATCGACTCCGAGAGTATACAGATGCCGAGGAGCCCTGACAATGAAGCCCTTCACAATGGAGTGCCTGGATTTTATTGAGAAAAGCCAATCCCCTCCCATCTGTCATTTGGCACTTAGCACTGTAGTTATTCTAGATGAGTGAACACTTGTGTTATATTTTCCAATAGCAAAACTGGGGTCACCAGGGTGCCTGCTGTTTTAGCCAAATCCAGATGGGGTTTTCCTATAAACAAGTGCGCATGGAATATTTATGCCGCCCGTGGCACCTGACGCCTTAATACTTAGGCCTTCTATGTAGTAGCCACTCTTCCTATAAGTCACTTTAACACACTAAGTAAATATTTTAATATAGCCATGTCACTGTTTATTATAGAATGGCTTGGGCCCAGATCTTGCCTAATGCTTGGTTAAAAAGTCAGTTTATACCATCCTTTAAAGTGAATCAAAGAATGCATAAACGCCACTCTTTTGTTACTCAGAACTCTGTTTACTTTACTTTTCTGTAAACCTTGTGAAATGCTTGCTTACAAAAAGCTGACAGATGCCAGATTTGCTCATTAACTGGAGGTGTTTTCCAAGTCAGGAAGATGAGGTGTGAACGTGGGAGGTGGGCTTTCTTCTCCGAGGACATCTTCCAACGTCCACTGCCCAGGGGACCTGCCGTCGGGCCCGGGGATCTTGACCTATAGCTACTAGGCAGTGAATGAGATTGAGAAACACCAAATCCGAGACCTGGCTCCTAAATCAAGCCTGTCCTCAGCCTCGGAACAAAAAAGGCCACTTAGACAGTGGTATAAATGGGACATGCCTCCTTGATGTCTGTAGGCAACATGATTGTAATTAAATCACCTTCCATCCTGGTCGCTGGACTCACCCCTGCTTTCCTGCATTAGCCACCAAGGCCCTGACCGGAAAATAGGAGGATGCTAGTTGAGGCAATAGAGTTTAATTCTGTCTTCTCAGCTGTGTCTGTTTTCCCTTCTTTCTGTACAGCCCCCCTTTAATTCTGCATATAATTTTTCATCTCTTGTTTTTATATTTCACCCCAGCCTGTTTTCTCTTGTTGGTTGTTGATCTTACTACATACATAGAAGCCAGTTGTCCTAGTTCTCTTTTGAGCTGGGGAGATGGGATATTGGTGGCGGAGGGATCAATCTTCTTCCTGCCTCAGTAGCACATTGTCCTGGGGCTAGAGAACGGCGGTCCAGTTCTCTAGCTACAAAGACAAGTTTAACTTACAAAGGTTAAGTTGCAAGGCCCCTACTTGCAGTGGCCCTTTCCACCATCCTGGAGAGGGCCCTAGAAGGCTGTGGACCTTCTCGCATGTTTTTAAAAAATTTGTATGAGTATGATATTTCGATGACAATCTCATGTTTTTATAAAATTTGCACGAGTATGATATTTTGAAACGTCCTGCCCAAGTTTTTCGATATTTCGACAATCACTTAAGACAAGCTATCTTTTTCACTCCTGCTCTCCCGTCATACTTCACCTCCTGTAGAATAACGAGGGCATGGCCTCAGGGATTTGGAGATCTAAGGGGAGTTCAGTTCATTTTAATTTCACAGCATGCATTTCTGTGAGTTAAGTCACTGCTAGCTGTCCAGCTGTAGGAGTGGCTTCTAGGGGACTCCAGTCGGCCACAGTGCCAGCTCGCCCTTGATCGAGACAGTAGTGTTCAGGTCCAGAGAGCACCTCATACTAAGACATGTCACCTAGAACCTGAAGATACAAATGTATGGAATCAAAGCTGGTCTATGGAAAGTTCTTCGAAATCTTACAATGTATGAAAAAAATATATATTTCCCAAATTTATAATAATTCTAACAATTTACGTGGTATTTCCCAGTGTTCCTGGGAAGCTAAAAGAAACTTACAGTTCTCATTATTTGAGAAGGTGATCAAAGAAGGTACAGACAAGAAATGTAGGGAAAGTATTACAGAATCATGTTAGGCAATTAATTATTAAAATACTATGTACAGTTTTGGATTTTTGTGATTATTGTATTTTTCATTTTTTTTTAAATTTGTAATTTGTTGTGATTTATTTTCTCATTCTAAACAAAATCTCATTTGTGTCTAATTTTGTCTTCTTTTACCTAAAGAGGCTGCAAACATTAGGTAAGTTCCAGCCCTGAGAAAGTCTAGCTCTGCCCCAGTCTAGCTAGCCAAGTTCTTCCCTCTCGGAGTCAGGGGCCACATTTGTGGGACGTCCAAGAGTCCAATATAGTTTTCAGGTAGACTTGGTTTCATAAAGCCAAAGGTAAACCATACCCTACAACGTCCTGCCCAAGTTTTTCTCAACCTAGCCCCATCTGTCTTATAATAAACCCAATTCTTCCTGTACCTTGGCATTAAATTCTCTACTTATTTTGTTTGCCAACATTACTGTGAAGTCTTCTCTTGTAATTTTAGTGAGACTCTGATAAATAATGCAGGGGAGGATGTTACTTAGATGTCCTTTGAAGTCAGGAGGCTCAGTAAACTGAACTCTTAGTAACATATCCAGACATCTTCCAAAATTGTGTCCTGAGTCTGGCAGTAACAATGCTTCTTAGGAAGACATTCGTTCTGATTACCCCGATTCCATTAGTTCTCTTAACTTGAACAGCGGTATCCTTTTCAGATGTCTGGTGGATTTCTTGTCAACTTGGTAAAGACTGGAGCCTGAAGGGAACGTAGGCTTATCCTGTATAGGACTTTAAAATGGATTCTTTCAGAGACGGATGTGAATTCTGGTTACATAGTTGTGGTCCCGGTGGAAGGAGAAAAGTTTAGGTCTCTGACAGTTTCGGTTTGTGATGGTTTTGACTTTACAAATTCAGAGATCTAGAAACCTGGAGAAGAAAACGAAGAGTATCAGCACTGGAGGAAGCTTCTTAGGAACTGTACCTCTCGTCGAGAGAGATGCATTGTTGTGTTTGCTGGAGGGCTGGGGCTTAGCAGTTACCCGGGACGGAGACCCTGACCTTCGCTAGGCAGAGGCTCTCGGCTCTCGCTGGCAGCCTGATAGTGCAAGGATGCTTTTTTTTTTTTTCTTTTCTCTTTCCTGGGCTGGGGTTAAGAGGAGAGAGAGAGAAACAGCATGGTAAGCTTCCCATTCAGGGTCATCTTCAGTCCCAAGGACCCAGCAATGTATCCCAGATGTGGCCCTTGGTCGTACCCCAGTTACCCTTCACCTTCACGCTCCCTCCCAGTCATGAAGCTTTCAGCAGTTTTATGGTCTTTCCCCTTTTCTTTCACAAATGCAGCAGGAGTTTATATGTCATATTGGCTTTAGTTTCAGTATAGACTCGTCAACCTTCTAGAAGCAGTTTCTCAAAGTTTCTGGCTTGAAATTTCCTTTGTTTCCAGTGCTTGTTCACTGAGTCGTTATTCATTCACTCACTCATGCATTCATTTGACAAGGTTTTACTGAGCACCTACTATGTGCCAGCCTCTGCTCAAGGTACTCAGGATCCAGAGATAAATTAAAGGGATAATGTAAGTCATTGCCTTTCTTACATGGGGGAAAGACATGGCAAATAAGTAGTATTTCCTGTGTTTATTCATTCTAAGGTACTTCCCATTTAACATCTCTGAAATTGGAATGTATTTTACAATAGGTGACATCGTATAACTGCTGTCAGACAGGCAACAGTCATGACAAAGCTCTCACAGCCTACATGTGTGCAAACTTGGCCGAAACTCCTGTGCTGTCATCCATTCAGTTGAGTTAGCAGCATGTGTTTGCTGATGCTACACATGTCGAATTTAATTATCTTTTAAAACATCTTCAGAAAGACTACATTATGATTTGGCTTTGAAACAAATTCTTTTATAGACCCAAAGGCACAGCAGTGGGGCATAAATTTGGTATTAGAGAAGCAAATATTTGTTGTCGGAGAAATGAGTGCCATTCCATCTTTTCTCGCAAAACGACAACTATGCTTTACGGAACCTAAGGAAAGAACATGTCCACGATTAGCTTATACCTATCTTAAGCCAAACAGTGCAACTGAAGGCAGGAGAAATTGCCAAGTCCTCCAAGATAGATAAAAAATTTCCAAGCCCTGTGAGGCTGGTGTGATGGATTCTTACATTCTTCATGACTCCTGTGGAGACATCAAATGCCATCATCTTATTGCCCCTGGGTTTTAAATTTTTTAATTTATTAGTGGTATGTAAATCATTGGTGCCTTCCATTTAATGATGTTTTAGATCTGATGAAATTCAGTAATAAGATGTCAGGTAGTAACAGCTGCTATAAGGAAAAGTACAGTAGAACAAGGCAGTGGAAACCAGTAGCCGGAAGGATGAGGGGCATGGCTGTTTTAGATGGAGCAGTGAAGGAATCCTCTTTGAGGTGACCTGAGAATGGAGACTGACATTGATTGTCATGGGATGACCTTGGAAAAAAGGATTCCAGGTGGAGGGAACAACAAATATGAGACTGAAGCAAGAAGACATTTGGAATGTTCAGGGAAGAGCAGAAAGGTCTCCTGGGAATGACGTGGAGAGAGTCCAGAGATGAGGTTGGGCAAAGGCAAATCACACGGGGCCCAGAAGGCCATGATGGAGATCCTGGATTGGATTCTGAGTGTCCTGGAAGGAAGCCACTCAAGGATTTTGAGCAGGAGAGTGACATTATTAGATGCTTGATTCCAAAGATGGGTCTGGCTGCCATTGAGAATTGATGGTAGGAGGTCGGGGTGGAAGCAGGGTGACAGGTTTAGAAGAAGATTCGAGAAGAAACAGGAGGTGAGAAAGCAAAGACGGATTTTGTAAGTCAAATTCAGGAGTGACCTTGAGCGGATGTGGATCAGGAGCCGGGGCATGGGGTCTAGGGAGTGTTTGGTTTTCTTTTCTGGAGGGCTCTTTTAAGATGGCAGGCGTTAGGGTGGGCGTGAATGATGACAGCTAAGCCATCCAAGGTCCAGGGCAAAGAAGCTGAGGATGCAGGAGCGGAGAGGAGCTACAGGTCCGGCTCCTCCTCCCTCTGTATCTTGGGGTCTTTTCACCTCAAATATGAAAGGGGTTCGGAAGGCACCTGGGCTCCCTTTTTCTCTTACCTGAGATTCGATTTCCTTTTTAGGACGGAAGATGCACACGTTCCAAGCATCTGACTCTCTCCTGCTCTGGTTCCTCTCCTCTGGGACCCACAGGGCTCTAACATGCAGGAAAGTACCTGTGCTTGTCTCCACATTTAATCCCCTTTATCTTCGGTTCTTGAACCCTAGCAATAAATGTTTCATTGACACGGGAAAGTGAGTTCTAAAGAAACAGAAGTTTATAGTTGGGCAGGTGGCAAAGAATCACATCTCCATTAGGCTTTATTGCTTCCTTTTGTGTAGAACCATGGTCTCTGGGCTTCTCCAGATTGCTTAACACTTATGCCCTTTGGCTAGTTCAAAGCTGTTTAAGCAGGCAGAACAGTTATTTAATGATGTACAAAGTGGTTTCCTCACAGGTGTTCTCTGAGGAGATTTCAGTGTGACCTTCGTCTCAAACTTCTACTGCCGACCTCCAAGTTGAGTTTAAAATGAGCTAAGCTGTGGAAGGCCCTCCCTGCCCATCTTCTTCTCCCTCTCATCAGCGGTACTGCTTTCCTCCACTTTTCCTTCCTCATCCTCCCCTTCCTGCCCTTCTACCTCTTTCTGGAAACGGAAAGCTCTGTTTGGAGGGAGGGCATCTATGAAATGGGCAGAGAAGGAAGCAGAGGTATCTCAACTCATAATGAGAATATGTGTGTGTGTGTTTGCGTATCTCTAGATATAATGCTTATATAATGAGAGTAAATGCATATGTACACTTATTATTTAATAATACATATTAAATCTATAAATTATATGATATAAATACAGTGTTTATAAATTATAAATGTATTATTATTAAAACCTCATTCAGCAGGAGTGTGTATACATTTTCATTACGTAAAATGAGAATAGATATATACATTCTAACGTGTTTAAATATATATATAGAGAGAATATGTATGTATGTAGAGAGAACATATAGAGAGAATGTGTATGTATATGCACTTACATATAATACATCCTTATTGTATATGAGAATATATATACACTTTCCCTCTCAATAGGGTTTTAATACCAGCTTGACTTAATCACCATTTTGGTTCTGAATCCAGGGTTCATCTTTCCTGAGGGGGTGATGTAAAGAGAGTTTGCGGTTATCTCGTGTACAGTTAACCTGCTCGTTGTGTAACTTACAAGCTGCCTGTGATTCCCGCCCCCCCTCCTCTCCCCCGCCCCCCCTCCTCTCCCCCGCCCCCCTCCTCTCCCCCGCCCCCCTCCTCTCCCCCGCCCCCCGCCCCCAGGGCTTAATCCCCAGCAGAGAGCTGGCTGGGCGGCCTCGCTCTTCCCTCCCCTGGGGCACCCTCGTACGAGCAGCTCCCTCTAAGCCCAGAGAATGTGTTACTTGGCATAAGGCAGATGCCTCCTTCCAGCTAAATCGTCCTCAAAATGTGCTGCCAGACAAGACCATCAAGTTCTTTCGTCACTCTCTGAGGCGCGGAGGGAAGGGCTGGGGCCCGGGCCGCGGGAAGAGAGACGCTGAGCCCAGCTCCGGGGGCCGCAGGGGCAGGGCTGGCCTCCTCTGACCCCGGGGGCGCCGTGGGGGGGACCTGCTTTCCTCCTCTTCCCACGTCCTCCCTGCCTGTCTCCTCCCGCCCTTGCCCCTGCCCCGCCTCTCAGCCGACTCCTCTCTGTGTGGAAGAACTCGCCAGTCTTTCAGGAGACCCCTTCCCGCGCTGCCACGCCTCCCCCGTCTCGCCGTCTCCGCGTCTCTGCCCTGTGTCCCATCCCTTCGCCTGGACGATCTTCCTCTTTAGGAGCCGAGTGTGTTCCGCTCTGTGGACAGAGGCTGTTAAGGCGCTCAGTGTGTCACCTCCCAGGTGAGGTGTGCCTATGCTGGCAGTGGTGTCCCACAGAAAACAGATGAAACCATTTTTCTGTCTCAGTTCCCCTGAGCGGTACGACCTGCTAACCTCTAACCTGCTAACCTGCTAACCCTGGAATTGTGGTGGAAAGCGTGACCCAGGGCCGGAGGGCTGTGGCTTCGGTCGCCCTCTCCACCGCGCACTCGCCAGCTCTGGGACCCAGGACAGCTTCATTCATTTGTTCATTCACTCCACCACGAATCTTTGAGCGTGAACTACAGCTGAGGCTCTGTCCCAGCCGCTGTGGATACAGAGGTTTGCAAAACAAAGCCGCTGCTCTTGTAGAATTAGGAAGATAGGGAATCTTCCATAGGGAAGATGGGCAATCCACAGAATCTCATACAATTTTTAAATTCTCAATGCATTTGCATGAGTTAAGTGTGAATAATAGTATCTCCTTCCTAGTGATACTGTAGGCATCGGAGAAGAATGCAGCACACTAACATTATAAATCAACTATCCTTCAATTAAAAAAACAGAAGAATTCAGCATGTTGCATGTGGTAAATACTCAAGTGCACGAGGTAAACATAGTTCTTTGTAGCAGCACAGTCACGCTGCGGTGAGTCTCACGTGGAGGGGAGGGGTGCCCATCCCCGAAGGGACCTTCAGGGACTGGCGATAACTGTTGCTTTGTGTGTCCAGCAAGGGTTCCCATCGCTCTTCCAATTATAGTCCAGCCCCACCTTTGCCACGTGACCTGGTCCAGTGTCCCATCCTTCTAGCAGCCATGATTGGCTCAGGAGGTGAGCACGTGACTCAGGCAGAGCCAATCTGAGTCCTCTTGGGCCTGCATATTAACTGTGAGTGAGAGACGCTCTTTCCCTTCTGGGAATTCTGACCTGGAGCTGCTCAGGAATCTGCCCCGTGGAGAAGCCATCTTTGCAGGAGAGAATGAGGTCAACCTGCGGAAAAAAGCAATTACGAGGAAAAGAGATGCCGTTAATAATATTAGAATTCCATGTTGCACATACATTTACTGCTCTTTAATAACCTTTGAGGTAACTACTGTTGTTACCCATCTTTATTTTATTCTGTTATTTATTTATTTTTGGCCACGCCTTGTGGCTTGCGGGATCTTAGTTCCCCGACCTGGGATTGAATGTGGGCCCACAGCAGTGAAAGCGCCGTGTCCTAACCACTGGACCGCCAAGGAATTCCCAGCCACCTTCATTTCAAAGATGAAGAAGCTGGGGACAGAAAGGTTCAGTAACTGCCCAAGGTCACACAGTTACTAAGTGACAGGACCTGAAACAGGCATTGTTGCTGAAACAGGCACTCTGGCCCCAGGATCTATATGCTTGACCAGTGTCTCTTTCTTTTCTGGCTCTTCAGAGTCCAGAGTTGCAAGATCCAGGTGCTGGTTCCCTCAGCCCTTCCTTTGATTTATGAGTAACGAGAAATTCCTTCCCAGGCACGTAAGATTATCTGTATCTATACTTGTACCATCTGTATCTTTATCTCTCGTTATCTACATCTATTTTTATTCCTAAAATTGGTTTGAGTTGAGTTTCTGTTACCACAAGTACCTGAAAACCATTGCCAGAGCATTCTGAAATATGTGTATCATTTGGAAGAAATCCCCTCGGCCGATTCTCGTTTGCACCGCCTCCCCCTGCCCCCCTCCCCCCGACAATTACACTGCTCCACCAATCTGTATTTGAGAATTACCACCTTAATGTAGTTTAATTCTCATGTAGTTTGTTTTTTTTCAATTGAGTCAATGCTTAAAGTGTGGGTAGTTGGAATCCATCAGAATTACTTTCTAAATTGACTTTGACCTTCCTGGTACTATGACCTTGGACTGTCTGTCTGAGTTCCTTACATAGAAACTACCCTGGAACTGAAAACCATGGAGGGGTTTTGTTATATTGGTGCTTACTTAGCATTAATGTTATTTCTATAACATTGTTTGTCAGCGGTATTAATAGAAATCTCCTGTGCAAATCATTACCTAGGGGATTAAGTCATCAACTTGATCCATACGTACAGTTGCATTTTAAACTTAAGAACTTGCATCCATTCATGAGAATCCCCTGTGAAGCTTCTCCTTCATGTTTGGACTGTATGAGAACCTCAGTCCAAAAGAGTAGCTTCTGCTTCCAAATGAGAAGCACAGAGAATTCTAGAACTTTCTGACTATTGTGGTCTATGATTTCTTTTCATCCTACTAGGGAAACTACATTGGAAACCGGTCCTGCATAATTTGATGAGTCTTTGTCCCCTTTGGAATGATAGCTTGCTGGTTTATATCCCTACACCAACTGAAATGTTTTATTTTTTTTCCCCCATGTGTAAGTTCCCAAGGTTCTGTTTTCTTTTAATTTATTGGGTATAATCCAGTCTATGTTTCCAGTTCCCTGACGTCATTGCCAAGGTGGCTGGTTCTAAATGAGCTTCATTCTAGAATAGAATCAGACATCCTTGGTCATCAGTGAGACTCTTGGTGCCCTTTATGGTCAAGAGACCTCAGTTTATTCAATTTAGGGCTCTCAGAAGTGGAGGGGGGAGGTCATAAAATCTATTGCCCACTTAGAGATTCAAGCTAAATGGAACTCTGGCGAGACCTGGCAGCTACTATGGGGAAAGTAACATTTGTCATATCACTGAAGATCAACATTAGTTAATCCCACTTACTTGGTATGAAAGTGAAAGTACTTGGAATAAAATGTTCTGCCTTTGTGCAAGGACACTGATGTAAAAAAAAAAAACAAAAAAAAACTGGCTTGGGACACATTGAAAAGGAATCTCACATCCTTGAAGCTACATGCTACATAAAGGGCTTTGCCCATCCTCTGCAGTTCCACCTGGGAAGGACGGACATCATTCCATGCTCTATGGGTCACCTACAAAATGAACTTATTTACAAAACAGGAATAGAGTCACGGATGTAGAAAACAAACTTATGGCTATGGAGGGAAAGAGGAGGGAGGGATAAATTGGGAGATTGGGATTGACATATACACACTACTATATATAAACTAGATAACTAATAAGGACCTACTGTACAGCAATAGGGAACTCTACTCAATACTCTGTAATGATCTATAAGGGAAAAGAATCCAAAAAAGAGTGGATATGTGCATATGTATAACTGATTCACTTTGCTGTACAGCAGAAACTAACACAACATTTTAAATCAACTATACTCCAATTAAAAAAAACAACAACTATGCACTACCTACAGGAAGAAGGAAACTTGTCCCAGTACCTGAGGGGAGAGTCATGGTGGATCAGAGACACCTTATTGAAGGAGAGCTGTGTGTAGATCCTCTGGGTAGGATGAGAAGGGGCCTGTATTTCTTAGCGAGAAGAAAGTTATATGCCAAGACTCACCAATCCCTCAGTTGCAGCTGCAGGATCAGAGGTGAATGAATAATTGCCACATCTAAAAGGAAGCCGAAGGACGCTTCTTGCTCTGATGAACTTCAAGGGAGAAAAATGGAAGGCCCTCCGTGCATATGTGATATTTCCAATATGCAGAAGTGACTTGCTGCTAACTGATTTGAATATTTAGAAAAGCTGTAAAGTGGTGTAAGTGAAAAAATAGGAGTCTCTGCCGGTGTTCACAGTGATTTCAAAAGGCCTATCCACAGACCACTTGCTAAATTACTCAAGACTGGGCTTTCTGTACAAAAAAAAAAAGCACATATAAAAATGCAGAGTCAGTGACAGTAGTACAAAGTTTGCACACGACAAGCTGCTCGTGACTATAACGTGGGGAAGTATCTATGGTCTCAGATATCTATGTATCCTAGGGCCAACAGTGTGAGAAAATGCAATATAGTCCAGCAGGTTCAGAAATATATCACAGGCATATATTTGTAATCTGAAAGACATTTTAAAATATGTGATAAGACTCATTTCATTTGAAAGTATAACACTTTTAATAAGAATCAGATCAAATAGAAGGGCAAAATGAGTTGCATTCTATGGTTTTAAAAGGCATACTCATTCACTTGCTTATTTAAACAGTATTAAGCAGCAACTAAGCTTGACTTACTCTGCCAAATGCTGGGATTAGCAATGGAATACTACTCAGCCATAAAAAAGAACAAAATAATGCCATTTGCAGCAACATGGATGCAACTAGAGATTATCGTACTGAGTGAAGTAAGTCAGAATCACAGACATAGAGAACAGACTTGTGGTTGCCAAGGGGGAGGGGGTTGAGGGAGGGATGGAGTGGAACATTGGGGTCAGCAGATGTGAGCTATTATATATAGAATGGATAAACAACAAGGTCCTACTGTATAGCACAGAGAACTATAGTCAATATCCTATGATAATGGAAAAGAATAGAAAAAAAAAAGTATATATATATATATAAAACTGAATCATGTAGCTATACAGCAGTAATTAACACAACATTGTAAATCAACTATACTTCAATTAAAAATAATTTTTAAAAATATATTGGCTCTTGCCACTAAACAATTCAAAACGAAGTGAAAGAGATTCACATAGGTTCAGCATTCTAATGGGAAGTCATTTGGCAAAGAATAAAGAAAGAAGTAAGATCATTGTTGAAATATATTGAATTACATGGCCAGACCAAGAGAGTGCAAACGCAATTTGCAGATTGGGCACAGAGGCCAAGTATTGTCACAATCGAGGCACCTTTTGTGCAACTGATGAATGTTACATTTAGTCAAAAAGCTGAACACCTAATACATTTTTCCCATTTTTTTGTCGTGGCAAAGTATACATAAGATTTATCACCTTAGCCATTTTTTAGTGTACACTTCAGTGGTATTAAAGAGATTCCTATTTTTGTGCAACCATCACTACCATCCATCTCCAGAACTCCTTTCATCTTGCAAAACTGAAATTCTATTCCCATTAAGCAACAACTCTCCATTCCTTTCTCCCTTAAGCCCCTGGGAACTACCATCCTGTTTTCTGTCTCTAGGAATTTGAATAGTCTAAGTATCGTATATAAGTGGAATAATACCATATTTGTCTTTTTGTGACTGGCCTATTTCACTGAGCATATTGTCCTCAAGGTGCATCCATGGTGTAGCTGGTATCAGAATTTCTTTCCTTTTCAAGGCTGAATAATACTCTGTTGTATGTATAGACCACATTTTTCTTTATTCATCCAGCTGTCAATGGACACTTGGTTTTTTGCCATGTTTTAGCTATTGTGAATAATGCTGCTATGAACATGGGTGCACGAATGTCTCTTTGAGAACCTGCTTTTAATTTTTTTTGCGTATATACCTGGAAGTGTAATTTCTGGATCATATGGTAAACCTATTTTTAATTTTTTGGGGGAACCACCATAGTGTTTGCACAGTGGCTATGCCATTTTACATTTCTACCAAGAATTCACAAGGGCTCCAACCAAATACGTTTTGAACTGGGTTGCTAACAATAGGATATTAAACTTGTAAAAAGTAATTCAGCTTATAAATCTTTATTAAACAATACCATATTGAAGACTCTGTCCTAATAAGCATAGTGGAGCACACCAGAACCTAATTTTTTTTTTTAATTTATTTTATTTTTGGCTGCGTTGGGTCTTTGTTGCTGCGCGCGGGCTTTCTCTAGTTGTGGCGAGCGGGGGCTACTCTTCCTCGTGGTGCGTGGGCGTCTCATTGTGGTGGCTTCTCTTGTTGCAGAGCACGGGCTCTAGGTGCGCGGGCTTCAGTAGTTGCGGCACGCAGGCTCAGTAGTTGTGGCTCGCGGGCTCTAGAGCGCAGGCTCAGTAGTTGTGGCGCACGGGCTCTAGAGCGCAGGCTCAGTAGTTGTGGCGCATGGGCCCAGTTGCTCTGTGGCATGTGGGATCCTCCCGGACCAGGGCTCGAACCCGTGTCCCCTGCATTGGCAGGTGGATTCTTAACCACTGCGCCACCAGGGAAGCCCAGAACCTAATTTTTAACAGGGAGAAAGTAATTGTCAATATGAAAGTCATAGGTCATTTAGGAAAAAGAGACCATTTATACTCACAATTCCTAATATTGTAGAAAATAATATATTTCTTCAGTTATAATATAAGCTAGGGAACATTGGTTTCGAAAGTTGAGGGGAAAAAAAATGGACAGAATTCATTCCTGGGTACACAAGGCAAAGAAAATCTCTTTAACATTTAATCATTTATTTTTATTTATAGTTCACCTTGTTCTAGAAAGGTTTTGAGAAAATTTACAAGAATACATGTACAGAAATAAAAACTAGAAATAAAAATAGAAAACTAGAACCATGGAAATACGAACACAAAAATGCCAAACATAAGTTAACCCATGTGTCCTAGTTACACTTTGAATTTAGGTGTTCTTTTCCCTGGTTAAAAAAAAAAAAAAAAAGACACGGTTTGTTACCTAGTTCCTGTTACTGGATATCAGAGGAACACTGAATTCTAAACTCTGTTGCCCAAAATGTCAGCAACAGCATCAATGGGAAGATCGTTAGAAATGAAAAACATCAAGTCAACCCCAGACCTACAGGAAGAGAATTTGCATTTTAAAAAGATGCCAGGGCTTCCCTGGTGGCTCAGTGGTTAAGAATCGTCTCGCCAATGCAGGGGACATGGGTTCAAGCCCTGGTCCGGGAAGATCCCATATGCCGCGGAGCAACTAAGCCCGTGTGCCACAACTACTGAACCCTGCGCGTCTAGGGCCCGTGCTCCGCAACAAGAGAAGCCACTGCAATGAGAAGCCTGCGCATCGTAACCAAGAGTAGCCCCTGCTCGCCGCAACTAGAGAAAGCTCACGCACAGCAACGAAGACCCAATGCAGCCAAATATAAATAAATTAAATTAAAAAAAAAAAAGCCAGATGATTCACATGTGCATTAGAGTTTGAGGAACCCTGTTCAGACATCCTTCACCTGAGATTTCATAGGGCGATCCTGAGTGATACAATAGGCAGTGTATAAGATTTTTTTTTTTTTACAACAAATGCAGTAAATAACTAAATATATCTGTTTCTTATGGCAATTTTTAAAATGATAAAGGATATAATAAAGGTAAACCTATGTCTAAGAACTGTTTGACTTGACACCAAAAGCACAATTCATAAAAAAAAATGTGATAAATTGGACTTCATCAAAATTTAAAACTTTTGCTCTGACTGGGGCTTCCCGGGCGGTCCAGTGGTTAAGACTTCGCCTTCCAGTGCAGGGGGTGAGGGTTCGATTCCTGGTTGGAGAGCTAAGATCCCCTATGCCTCGCAGCCAAAAAACCAAAACATTAAAAAAAAAAAGTGATAGTGTAACAAATTCATTAAAGACTTTAAAAATGGTCCACATCAAAAAAAATATTTTTTAATATTAAAAAAAAAGACCCTACTAAGGAAATGCAAAGCCAAGCTAGAGACTGGGGGAAAATATTTGCACAGTATATCCAAGAAAGGACTTTTATCTCAAATATAGTATATGAAGAACTCTTAAACTCAATAGTGAAAGAAACAATTGAATTAGAAAATAAGCTAAAGATATTATGGGTGGAATTGTGTCCTCCCCCCACCCCATACAAATTGATAAGTTGAAGAAGTCCTGACCCCCAGGACCTCAGAATATGACTGTAATTTGAGGTAGGGACTTTAAAGAGGTGATTAATTTAAAATGAGGCCATTAGGATGGGTCCTGCTCCAATCTGACTGGTGTGTCCTCATAAAGAGAGGAAATCTGGACACACAAGGGCAGACTACATAAGGATGCTGAGAAGGCAGCTTTCTGCCAGCCCAGGACAGAGGCCCCAGGAGAAACCACACCTGCCAACACCTTGATCTCACACTTCTAGTCTCCAGAATTGTGACAAAATTGTCGAAGCTACCCAGTCTGTGGTGTTTTGTTATGGTAACCCTAGCAAACGCATACAGACAAGAACAGACATTTCACCAAAGAGCATATACAGAAGGGGAAAAAAAGCACGTGAAAAGGTACTCAGCACCACCATCCACTAGGGAAATGTGGATTAAAGCCATGATGAAATATCACCTATTTCAACAGCTAAAAGAAAAAGTAGTGACAACACAAAATGCTGGTAAAGGTGTGGAGGACCTGGATCTCTCGCACATTGCTGATGGCGATGTCAGATGGGACAGCTGCTATGGAAAGTAGTCTGGCAGTTTCTTATCAGAGTAAGCGTTCACTTACCACACAACCCAGCCATCTTGCTCCTGGACATTTATCCCAGAGAAGTAAAAACTTATATTCACTCAAGAACCTGTATGCAAATGTTCATAGCAGCTTTATTCATAAAATCCAAAAAGGGAAAGCGACACGAATATCCTTCAACAAGTGAATGGTTAAATAAACTCTGGTATCTTCATATAATGGAATACTACTCAGCGATAAAAAGAAAGGGAACAATTTAGCTGGATCTCAAGGACACTGTGCTTAGTGAGAAATGCCACTCTTAAAAGGTTACATGTGTTCCATTCATGCGACATTCTCTAAAGGACAGAACTATAAAAATGGAGAACACATGTGGTTACTAAGAGATAGGTTAGCCGGTGGGTGGGACTATGAAGGGGCAACTTGAGACAGTTCCTTTGTGGTGATTAAACCATTTTGTGTGCTGATTATGGTAGTGATTGCACAAATCTGCACATGGGATCTCATTGCATAGAAACACACACACGAGTACATGTAAAAACTGGTGAAAACTGAGTAAGATCTGTAGTCCAGTTAACAGTATTATACCAAAGTCAGTTTCCTGGTTTCAATAGTGTACTGTCAGCTGAAAGAAAAGTACACAGTGTAAGAGCTGTGAGTTTTATTTGGGGTCTTACTGAGGACTGTAGCCTGGGAGATAGCCTCTCAGCAGCTCAGAGGGAGCTGTTCCAGTAGAGGTACGGGGGAGAAGCCAGTTTATATGTGATTTTTATTTTTGCGGGGCGGGGGAATGCTGGGGAAACCATGAAGTCAGGCATACATCACAGCTAAAGGTTACTGCTAGTCAAAGAACAGCCATCTCAAGTTAATGATTGTAGTGCTTTTCTATGTATGGGAAGATGCAAGAATTTGGGTGCATTAAAATTGTTCCTGAAATATACGTCTAACTATTTAAAGGGGCCTGCTTGTCCAAAGCACAGAGCATCCATTATTGTCTTAATCTCCTGTGTCTGAAGCACAGAGTGCAGTCGGCCAGTGATTGCAGTGGGTTAATCCTTGCAGAACGGGTTGATGAGCAGTGATGCTTGCTGTTCTGTGTCTGCCGTACCTCAGTCAGACGTCACCATCGAGGGAAGCTTGGTGAAAGGTATATGGGACTCTCTGTACTTTTTTAGCAACTTCCTACGGGTCTATAATGGTTTAAAAAAATTTTTTTAAGGTTTAAAAAATGAAGCATACGATATTCCAGAGTGATAATGGAACTTGCAGGCGGGTTATCGTAAGTCTATAATTCAGATATCCAAGTGTCCCTAGAAGCAGCAGCAGCAACAGAAGTCAGCACTAGGAAACCCAGAGGGGGAGTGCAGGAGCTTGAAAAAATTCAGTTCAGAACCAGACACAGGACACAGAGTTATGAAAACTGACTGTAGATGCAGTATCCAAAGATAAGCAAGGAGTCAGAGACAAGACCAGGGTGGGGCACTGAAACAGCATCACAGTCTTTTTAGCTGACCTTTCATGGCTCTGTTCTCTAGGTGATGGCTTTTGTCCTGGGGGCATCCTAAAGGCACTGCAAGACCTAATTACCCGAGAAAGAAGGGAATAAGAAAGGGTTCCTGGACACATCTGTGGATTCAACTTGTAGAATGTGCTTACCTAACAAAAAATATTATAGTGTCAAGAATAAAAATTACGTTGATAGCAGGCTGGGTTTAAGCTCTACTATTTGGAAATGGTACGATGGAATAAGCATGTATCACACTGGACATCACTGACAACACATCGCTGGGAGGACTGTAATGGGGTCCAACCACTCTGGAAAATAGTTTGGCATTTCTAAAAATCTAAGATGCATTTACTGTACAATCCAGTAATAGTACTCTTGCGTGCTTCTGTGAAAAATGATGGAGAAAAGATTACATCAAACAAAAAGAATAAAATGAAACATTGTAATTTTTTAAGTTGCAGTATAGTTGATTTACAATGTCAGTTTCAGGTGTATAGCAAAGTGATTCAGTTATATACACACATTATATATATCTATTCTTTTTCAGATTCTTTTCAGCATTGCACTTTTCTAAAACTGTTTACAATGTGTTGTATTACATTTAAAGCTGCCCCAATTATATCAGATAGGTTAAGCAGTTAAATTGCCCGTATTGAGGATTCCTTGAGACACAGCATGAAATAAATGCTCAGGAAAAACATTGCATTTTGAAGCAAAGCACTTGTACATCTTTGGTTGTCGATGCGGATTCAGGCTTATCTGAGTGTTCATACTTATGGACATGGCTTAGATGCCTACAGGGTGAGCAAGTCCTTTCTATAATTGCTTCCTTTATAAGCAAATCTCTGTTTCTGTGTCAGAGAATTTGACGTTACCTTGGTACTTTGATAATCCCATCATTAGAGATAAAGCACCGTAATAAATTCATTAATTCCATTTCACATTTTCTGATTTGATAAACAAGGCTGATCAACTCGATTTTATTCACATTTCAGTTTAAAGCTTGAGAAATTATGAAATATTCATCTCCCTCCTTGCCCTCTTGGTATCTTCAGAAACCACGTCTCCATATGGGTGACAGCATGCAGCTTTCTTTTAATAAATATCCTGCTTAGACCAGATACACAGAATTTATATGGACGTTTCTTCTAAACCTATGGCTGGGAGACATGGCTCCGGACCATTTCTTATAGTTCTCTTCTGATGGCTGTTTGCCTAGTGTTTTGTGGTACAGATCCCCTGTTTATTGGAGACTGGTCTCTGGATCTGTTCACACCGATGCCACCACCAGCCTGGCAGATTTTACCAGGTGGAAGTGAGTGAATTTTCCATAATGCAAGACCTCGTCCCAGCTTTCCAGTTCAGGAATCTCATTGTTTAACCAGTACCTGAAGTGGGAACCTTTCGGAAGATAAATATTTAATCTTTTGGCTCTCCGTCACCAACTGGCAAGGGCTCCCCAGCAAAGTCCCCCAGTCTCTTTAAAAATAGATGCCAGCTCTCTTGGCAGAACTGGACAGATACCAAAAAGTGAGTGAGTGTTTCACCTCTGTGCTTTCAACATCTGAAAAAGAACAGGTCATGCAACTGGGAACTTCAGTGAAGGTTCCCGACTATTCTCTCTGGCTAAGTTTTGGAACTACTGTAGTGCAGGAGGAACATGGAGCTAAACCTTAGACCGTATGAGTTCTAGCTCTGCTTGGTCATTTCACCATCGTTATGTATATAACTATGTTATGTATATTTCCTGTTTCTGAGTGTTCATTAAGAAAGGTATAATTTTATGTAAATTAGAATCATCTGCTTAACCTTAACCACCTTGAAATGAAAATGTGCTGACATGTCCCCCTTTATGCTCCCACCTTCTCCTCCGGCCCACCCCCCTCTCTGTTCTGTTCGCCTTCCCTCTTTCCCTACCTCTCTCCTCTCTTTCCTCGCTCTAATTTAACTAGTATTTGGCTAATTGTTAGAGTTAGTAGACTTGAACTTTTTTTCCCAATTGTTTCATGGCCATCTGGATAGTCTCCTCTGTGAATTATCAAATTACAGTTTTCTTATATATACGAGAAGAAATAGAAAGTCCCTGCCTTTTTTTCTACCTTTACTTTTCAATGTATTTCCTTTTGGTGTTCATATGTTTTTCTTTGAAAAGCAAATGTCCAAATTTTATTTTGATATTTTTAGCTCCACTCTTCAGTCTTTTAAAAAGGGACTTTTACTCAGTTGTATTTATTGTGATTATCAATAAGCCTGGGTGTATTCCTGTCATTTTATTCTGTGTTTTTTATTTACTGCATTTCTTTTCTTCTTCTGAAGGATTGAATGAATCTCATCCACTCTATTTTCCCCTTAGACGTTTAGCCTCTTGTAGTGTGGCCTCTTATTTTCTTTATAAACACTACGTGTAAAGAATCAACATCTTTTTAAACACTCTCTAGAGTTGGTAAGTACCTGGTTTGAGATCAGCAGGACAGTGTTTAAGAGCATGAGATCCAGAAACAGACACCCTGAGTTCAAATCCTGGCTTTGCCCCTCACTAGATGTGTGACTCTGAGCATGTTACTTGATGTTTTGGAGTCTCATATATAAAAGGGAAAGAAAAATTAAACCTCTCTGAAGGTTGTTGTGAAGAGTGAATCAATACATAAAAAGGGGTTGGAACAATGTCTGGTGCATTAGAAAACTCTAATTAGAGCTTTCTCCGGATACATGCCCAGGAGTGGGATTGCTGGGTCACATGGTAGTTCTATGTTTAGTTTTTTAAGGAACCTCCGTACTGTTCTCCACAGTGGCTGCACCAATTTACATTCCCACCAACAGTGTAGGAGGGTTCCCTTTTCTCCACACCCTCTCCAGCATTTGTTGTTTGTAGACTTTTTGATGATGGCCGTTCTGACCGGTGTGAGGTGATACCTCATTGTAGTTTTGATTTGCATTTCTCTAATGATTAGCAGTGTGGAGCATCTTTTCGTGTGAGGAGGCATTAATTTATATCCAAGTTTTGGTATTTCCAAACATCTCGCCTCAAGCTTATCAAGCAGGTGTTGTTGGTGAGCATGTGTAGAAACTGAGACACATATTTGGCTGGAGGGAGCGCAAGACAGTGTGACTGCTTTGGAGATCTGCTTGGCAGTTTCTCATAAAGTGAAATATACAGTCACCATATGACCCAGCAATTCCACTCCTAGGTAGTTACCCAAAGTAAATGAAAAAGTCCATTAAAAGAAACTTACATACAAATATTCTTAGCAGGTTTGTCCCTAATAGTCAAAAGCTGGAAGTAATCCAAATGTCCATCCACTGGTAAAAGAAAAAGCAAATTATGTTCCATTCACCCAATGGAATACTACTTAGTGATTAAAAATGAACTACTGATAACTACAAAAACATGGGAGAGTCTTAAACACTATTTCAGTGAAAGAAACTAGACCCAAAGAATATACACTGTATGATTCTGTTGATAAGACACTCTAGAACAGATAAATGTACTCTCTAGTGACAACAAAGAGACCAGTGGTTGCCTGCAAAGAGATATAGGGAACTTCCCAGGAGTGATGGACATATTCCTTACCTTGACTGTGGTCGTAGTTTCACAGGTGTATGCGTTTGTCAAAACTCATCAAACTACACTCTAAATGGGTACGTTTTCTTGTACGTAAATTGTACCTTGAGAGAATTGATTTTAAAAGAAAGGCATTAGTAACTAGAATAAAAGTCAGCAGATAAGATTTTCTATTCTGGATGATGTAATTAAAACAACTCAAAGTCCTGGTATGTCTACGAAGAGAAAATACTTAAACCTCCAAGAAAAGCAAGTACAAATTTCAAGTGGTAAAATTGGAAATGACCAGAAAACAGCAAATGGCCCAGTATTCCAGGAGGAATCAAGGAACTGAAAGGAAGATGAGCCACATCTGGCATGAATTCCTCCACGGCCGTGACTTGCTCTCCTTCTAGCCCCAAAGTGAGGTAGGCCCTGGGCACACGTGGGGAGAGAGTAACTATTTACATGGTACAAAGGGACCCAGGACCCTCCCATGTGACTGTGCAAAGGAAGAGACTTGGGGCCTGATTTATGTCTCCATCTGCTCTGGGCTGGCAAGAGCCTTAGCGAGAGATGTGCTCGGCGGCCCGACCGTGCTTATGATTTGTAAATAAAACAAAGTCAAACGATGATAAGCAAACAGTGTGTGGTGTGTCTTCTGCCCCAATTCAACCCCAGAACCAGTGCCGGCCGGGTGTGTTAGGAAAGCACATGTCTCTGAGGTCAGCCTAGAATTCCAGTTTAGAAATCAAGGACCCCGGTCTTCACTTTGAAAATGAAACTGCTCGATGTGCAAAGCGGACAGAACGTAAATAATGCGTCAGCCCTGTAGAGAGGCCTCTCCAATGCTGGTGGTCTCTGAACACTCACTGTCTGGCATTTCATGTTACATTTCAAAACCAGGATCATCCTAAGCCACATAAATCTGTCACTTCAGCTGAATCTGTACATCACCAAATCCCTGACTAATTTTTCAAAGATCCTCTGCCCAAACGAAGTCTAGGCGCTCAGATCCAGTGGGCTTTCCTGGGTTGTCACATCACCCGTGTCGCAGCTTGTATTTTTATTAATGTGAATGAAAATTCCCCAAGAATGTTGAACAGAGTTCAGCGTTGCTAATACTTCACAGAATATTTAGGCAACCAAATTATATTGGACGTTGCTGTAAAACTCCTTTCTCACAAATCTACCTGAGGGAAGGCGTGCCTGCTCCGTGCCTCGGTTGCCATGGTTATCTTGATTATAATTACAGAGCAGGCACCACCCTGCCCGCCCTCTGCTTCCATCAGTGGGCTCCTCTCCCATGCTTCTCCCTGGAAGTTCAGAGTCTCTTCACCTTCCCTCAGGTCCATCCTTTTGATTTTACTCTTTTCCCTCCCACCTTACTCCACTTAAAAGTCCCAGTTTCCTGGAGTCTGTGATTAGCTATTTTATTTAAAAATCAGTTCTATTATTAAAGTTATTAAAGCATTGCACATTGAGGATATCAGTATTCTGAGTGAGTAATTAATTTTTCAAGGGAATTAAGAAATTTTCCAGTGCTCCAGATCTACTTTTTGGATCTCTTCCCCTGGTCCTCCATTCACTATGCATACTGCTTCTTCAGTAACCTGACCAAGAGTAAAGACCTTTCTCTAACTCATATCCAACTCTTGCTTCCTGCCCTCCTTTTATCCACACAGACTGCAGACCCCAGAAAATCCACCCCAAGTATGTTATGGTGGTGTCTCTCACGCATTTCCATAAATAAGTCACCTGTCTCGTTAGGTACCACCTACAGCTTGCCTTTCCCTCCCATTCTCCTTTCCAGCCCCATCTCTGCCTGCCCTGACTACCAGGTACTTCTGTCTCCCACTGGGTTCCATTGTCTTCTGCCCATCATCTGCTGAACATCATTATTTCTCCCGAGCACAACCTCAGTACCTGCCATCTTACTGTGCACAAGCATTGACTTTCTCCCTCTTCAAGGTGCCAGCACTTCCCAGGGTGTGTAACAAAGTAGACCGTGTATTACAGTCAGTTGCAAGAGACCCGATCTAATACCATTTGTGCCGTATTGTCTTAAAAGGTTTTATTGGACTGACTTATTCTGTTTTCATTTATTGTCCTCCCTTTAACAAAGGACTCAGACATGGGACTAATGGTCCACTTGGTTTGGCAGAGTAAGAGATTCTACTAAACTCAGAATGGCCCTGCTCCTACAATGGCTTGGACGTTTACCAAACTTATTCAAAGGAGCCTGTTTCCCTGGGTTTTCTTTATCTTAGAATAAACTCTCACTCAGGGGGCCCCTCCTTTCCTCCTTTCCTCCTTTCCTCCTTTCCTCCGGCAAATTGACATCTAGGTGACCCGTAAGAGAATGTTCTAACACATATGAACCTTGGGAGTCAATAAAGCTGAGGCTGAAACTGAGACAGCCACTGTACCTCTGATCAATGAAATTTTTAAGCAGTACGCATTTTCAACTCAAACATATTATGAAATTATGTTGATGTAAAGGTGAACGATTCTCTATTTTCTGATTGCATTTAACCGTTTTTTAAAGTTTGAGTGTTGAGGTTCATTCCAGAATGTTAGTACAGATATTTTATTGGGAGAAATCTCCGGATTTTTTTTTTTTTCTGAAAGTGATGGAAAGTCTTTGTCAACCCCATGCTGAAAACGTTTCAGGGTCAGATTGATAATTTGTTGTGATCTCTCTGGCTGCTGTGTGGTGATCTGATCGGAGAGGAGATGGGTGAAGGGGGTGATCAGTTTGAAGGTGTTTGCTGTTGTCCAGGACAGATGATGAAAAGTTGGGTTTTCTCATAGTTCTAGAGACTGGAAGTCTAAGCCCAGGGTGCCAGCATGGTCAGAGCTCTGGTGAGAACTCTCTTCCTGGCTTCCAGATGGCCACCCTCTCACTGTGTCCTCACATGGCAGAGAAAGAGAGACAGAGAGAAAGAGAGCATGCCCTCTGGTCTCTTCTTGAAAGGACACTAATCCCATCTTGATGGTCTGATCCTCATGACGTCATCTCAACCTCATTACTTCCCAAAGGCCCCTAATCCAAATACCAGCACATTGAAAACAAACTTATGGTTACCAGGGGGGATTGGGGGGAGGGATAAATTGGGAGATTGGCATTGATATATACACACTACTATATATAAACTATATAACCAACAAGGACCTACTGTATAGCACAGGGAACTCTACTCAGTGCTCTGTAATGACCTATATGGGAAAAGAATCTAAAAAAGAGTGGATATATGTATATGTATAACTGATTCACTCTGCTGTACAGCAGAAACTAACACAACATTGTAAATCAACTATACTCCAACAAAAATTAAAAAAAAAACAAAAATACCAGCACATTGAGAGGTAGAGTTTCAACATAGGAAATTTGAGAGGGTATAATTCAGTCCGTAGCAGCATGTTCAGACACACACACACACACACACACACGCACGCGCGCGCACGCGTCCAGACCAGGAGGCAAGGTAACCCAAGACTCTTCACTCATTAGACTCAAGCAGAGTTGTTCTCTAGGTTTGAAAATCAACATGATGGTCTGTGGTGGTGAATAGATTCACACATAACTAGCAAGTTAAGTTACTTCTCTTTCAGTCTGTTTTTTCCTCAGAAGAGCAAGATTAATAAAATATACTCTGAAGAACTTTAGAAGTTAGAGCTTGTGGATTCTGAGGACCTGGTTGAGAGCCTGATATATTGTAAGATATAAATGGTTGCCATAAGGCTGACGTTCTGCATGTTTTCTGGAAAACGGAGAGTAACAGAGTAAGAATTTAATACTGTTTACCCAACAACCTCTTCAAGTCACTAGACGTGAGTCATTAGAAGTGTACTCTGCCTTCAAACATGGGTAGTGTCCATAACTTCCTTTTTAAAACAGCCAAAACTACTCATTTAGTCATGAGCCATATATATTGAGGGTCAGACCTGTGCCAGACACTGCGCTGAGGACCAGGGACCTGGTGGGGAACAAGACAGGCTAGGACTGAGCCTTCCTGGAGCTTCCAGTGTGCTTGTGGATATGGGTTTGGAGTCAGTAGCTATAAGGATGAGGATGCTATGCAGACAGAAAGATGAAGCGGATGGAAGCTGGTCGTAGACAGAGCTACAGTAGTCTAGGGGGTCACGTCAGTCATCTTTGAGGGAGCAACCATTGGGCTGAAATTAGAATGACGAATAAGAGTGATGTAGGTGAAAATTGGAAAGAAGAAGATCCCGGGCAAATAGAACAGTATTTCTTAAATGTTTAGAGACCCAAGAGTGTGGCTTCTTAGAGGAAGTACCAGAAAAACAGTGTGACTAGAAAGTAGATGGGAAGGGGAAGATGGCTCAGGATGAGGCTGGGGAGGTGGACAAAGGACAGAACACAGAGGATCTTGCAAAACCGTATGAAGAATGTTGGACTTTCCTGAGGGCAATAACTAGAAAACCAGTGAAGCTGCAGGCCTGGGGCATCACACACTGGTGTCCTGATCTCCAGTCAAGGAGTTGTAAGGACAAGAATTATGATACCTAAGCGTATACCAAAGAGTGAGCACCTTGGACCCTGAGTTTTGAAGGAGTGGGGCAGGGTCTCCTCCTTTAAACAAATTGCTGGGCAGTGACTCAAAGGGGCAGCGACCAAGAGATACTGAGAGAAAGAAGTGGGAGGAGGTTCTGTCCAGATGGAGGGACATGTTTGGGGCTACAAAGAAATAAGATGAACACAAACTCCTATGACACTTTTCATGAGATAAATGGAATATTTCTATCGGTTTGAAGTCTCTGTGTTGCAGGTAACAGGAAAACCAGCACTCAGATTGGCTTAAAAATAATTAAATTAATTGGCTCAAGTAATTGGAAGTCCAGAAATAAGGCAGTCTCCAAAGTTATCTGAATCTATGGATTCCAGCTCTGTTTCTCTCAGCTGCATCCTTCTCTGTACTGGCTACGTTTCCTCCTGGCTTTCCTCCTGGTGGCAAAATGGCCACAGCACTGCATACCATCTGGGACAACCCTGGCCTCCTCACATGATTCCAGTTGGATTCCCTACCCGTTTTTGAAACAATCTTTGTGGTTGGGGGATTTCCATGGACTTATTGGCTTAGACCTGGGCTCTTGTTCCAGTGAAGTTGGCAAGCTCGGTGGGCCCACCTGTGGACCAGTCAGAGACGAGGGAGGGTAAGCATGCCTTGAAACACCTGAGCTGCGTGGGGGAGAGGTAAGAATGTAGACACATCAAGACCCTGTTAGGAAAGAAAGAGAGGGGAGTGGATTCTGGGTAGAAACCAACAATCCCCTACACCAGAGGATGGTAAGCTTTTTCTGTAAAGGGACAGATAGTAAATACCTTAGGCTGTGTGGGTCATACGGTCTCTGTCACCACTACTCAACCCGACCATTGTAATAGGAAAGCAGCCGTAGACAATATATATTAATAAATGAACAGGTGTGGCTATATTCCAGTAAAACTTTATTTACAAAAACAGGCCAGATTTGGCCCTTGGGCCGGAGTTTTTTGACCCCTGACCCACACTATCTCACAGTAATCACTATCATTTAGCCTTCTCTAGATTGTTCTCCATCTGAAAATTTCCCTTGGTGTTTATTTGTAACCGTATTTCATTCATACATAAAAATGCCGAGGGCAGATACGTGAGGCAGCAAGTAGAAGAGAGTTAAAAGATAGCAAGATAAACAGTGGATCTCTCCTCTCGGCCCTGTGGGTACGTTCCCTCCTGTAAGAATGGCAGCTTTGTCATGCTGACATTTTCAGATGGTGTTATTTGAAAAGCTTTAAACTTAATCCAAATAAAGAATGCAGACCTCATTTCATATTCATTGCTTTGCACACTGACAAAGCTTTAGAAATTTTGCTAAATGTGGACTTGGACGTGAGTCATATAATTTTTACTAGTGGAGTCATGGCTCAGTTCGCAAGGCAAGACACACACATTAAGGGGACATTAAGGTGATAAATATGATATGTGGCTGAGACTGGATATCCAACATTTGTATGTTCTTCCTGCTCTTTTTCTGTTTTGGTATAGAGATTGGGGAATTAAATTCAAAGAGGAGAAAGAGATGGATTTCCTTTCAAGTGGCAAGAAGTGAAGAAAGGGTAAATGCTTTTTCCCACTGAACACAAAACTGCTAGTTTTCTGGCATGGTGCTTGACAAGAAGTGATTTCTGACTCACTTGCTTAATTCTTTCAGATTTCAACTGAAAAGTCTTAGAGAAAGTCAGGAGTTGCAAAATGGACGTCTGGGATCAAAAAAGCAACTAAACCAGGGAGCCAGAATGGGGTGGGTGAAAAAGGAAACGTAAGGCAGAGAAGTAACAGGTGTTAGAAAAGCAATGTTACATAGAAAATGTTATAAAACATCTTACATATAAAACAAGAGATTCAATAATACTGATCAATCTGTAGAGATCATCACTGGCTGAAAAGACACAGGATGAGCTATGTCACTCCAAACTGAGTGTTTGAATCCAAAAGATAGCAGTAAAGAATGGAGGAATAAACCACATGTGCAAAAAGTAAAAAATCTTATTCCTACATTTTCTCAACCAATTGACAAATTTGTAGGCTGGAAAAATACTCTTGTTGATGTTGTCTTTGGCCAGACAACAATCAAGAGGGGCTACCAATCCAAGTTACATTGATTGAGACTTTAAGCTGCTTTAAAGTCTTCTTTTTTCTTTCTTTCTTTCTTTTTTATTGGTGGGGGAGGAGGGAGGTGTTCCATTTAATCATACAAAGAATTAGAAGTTAGGTATGACCATCCAAAAAGCTTTCTTTGTGCTTCTGTCAAATTCAAATTTTCACTAAAATAAAGTCACCAATAAAAAATAGTGGAAGGTGAACAGTCTCCTGTGACTACTCGGATAAAGGTAATAATTCAGTAACACTGAAAATTAAAATCAACAAGAGGAAAAGATGCCAAATTCTGATACCAACTGACCTAATTATAAAGCATGTGGAGCCAGGCTGAGTAAAAACCCCACCCAGGTCAGCATATGGCAACCCAGTTTTATCTTTATCAAAAAAGTCAAAGATGCTTTTATTCCCCTTTCCCCTCCCACCTCTGTCTCCTGTCTCAGGAACCTGTGGCCTGTACTAATGAAAAAACAGAGCAAGAGGGACTGCCCTGGTGGTGCAGGGGTTAAGAATCCGCCTGCCAATGCAGGGGACATGGGTCGAGCCCTGGTATGGAAGAGCCCGCATGCTGCGGAACAACTAAGCCCGCGAGCCACAACTACTGAGCCTGCATGCCACAACTACTGAGCCTGCATGCCACCACTACTGAGCCTGCGTGCCACAACTACTGAAGCCCGTGCACCTAGAGCCCGTGCTCCACAACAAGAGAAGCCACCACAATGAGAAGCCCTTGCACCGCAATGAAGAGTAGCCTCCGCTTGCTGCAACTAGAGAAAGCCCACGTGCAGTGACGAAGACCCAACACAGCCAAAAATAAATTAATAAATTTAAAAATTAAAAAAAAAAACAAAAGCAGAGCAAGCATCCCTCTGACACCTTTAAGTGTGCTCTAGGGGGCACACGTAAAATTATTCTTTCTGATTTCACGCCCATCATTCTGTGTCCCTGTAAAGATTTCTTTTTTTAACCCAGGGAAGTATCTGGACTGCACAGGGAGGCATGGGCGTGGCCCCGTCTGTTACCAGCGGTGCCATCTTTAAGAGGAAATTGATCCAAGTGGGGATGAAACTAGGAAGTAAAGCTCAAGGACTGTACATTTTGGGAATTTTTGTTTTGCAAGTCCTGCATCAGGTAAAAAATCCAGGAACCAACCAGGAATGGTAAAAGATGCCCCCCGTTAAAGAACAGAAAAAAATGTGTGAAGACATCCCAGAAGCAGGATTAGGCTAGAGCATCAAAATACTCTCCACGCTGTAGTGACTGGAAGTGGATTTACCATCACACACTGTATAGATAAGGACACCTGGGTCCATAACACTCCCCTGGTCTTCGGGTGAGAATGGAGTCTGGGCAGGTTTCATCTCGTTCAAGGATATGAAGAGAGAAATGCCTCCTTCAGAAGTCTGAAAATAATACTCTGGGACAACATACAAGGACAGCATTCAGACGACTAAGGGGTGGGGGAGTCTGAAGATTATCTCATGTAGAATCCATGTGAAAAATTCAGACAACTGTTTGGATTTCTCGACTTGCTTAAAGAAGCCATAATCTCTACACAGTATCACGAAGAGAGAAGAGGCTGAGATAAAAGGGGACTTGAGTTTGAGCAATGAAATTCAAGAAAGAGAAGATGGAATTGCTTTCAAGATGTAGAAGCTGGGATGTACAGGGTCTGCAAGAAATTAAAGACAATAGTACTAGAATTAAAATTAGCCTCAAAGGCAGGACAGAGCAAAACAATGGCATGGCAGCCAAGTTTGCACATTTCCCAGAAAGGCTATGATCTGACACCTACCTTCTTCCTTAGGCTTACGTTTTACCGCTCACCCCCCACTTCTTCAGCCACAGGTGTTCTTTTCTTTTCCTCAAATTCACCGACCTCTTCCTTTTCCCAGAGCCAGCTGTTTCTTCCAGCCAGACTGCATGCTTCCCTACTCTTCTCTTCACTGGGTTCAAATCCCAGCTCAGGCAATTTACTTGACTTCTTGGATACTCAGTCTCCCCATCTGTAAATCTGGTTAATAACAGAATCTTCTTTCCGTTGTTGTCATGAGAATTAAATGAAAAATATACAGACCTTAACACAGAATCCAGTATGTAGCAAGTGTTCAATACACATTAGGTAGTCGCAACACTAGTACTGGTATGGTACTGGTATGGTATGGTATGGTATTCCTCCTCTAATAAGTGCCTTGCTCACAAGAGTAATAATTAGCTCCATGAAAACAAAGATTTTGCTTTGTCTGTTTGTCCTTATCTATCCTGCACCAAAATACATAGAAAATGGTATGAGTTAAAATTGAAGTTATAATAGGACATTTCTTGAGTTCAAGAAAGAGTTTTCTCTACAGAATAAGGTTCACTGTATTTCACTCAAATTCACACTGAGACATTGTCTAGAAAACTCTTCGACTACATCGATGAAGAAAATTTATCAAGCTTCTGTATAAGGAAATAATAAGGAAAAAAGTAATCCATGAATAAATACGTAAGAACTAGGCTGGTATCACACTTTTTTAGTGCAACCCTAAATGCCAGAAGACGATGGAGACCTCAAAGCAATTTTGAGAGAAAAGGTTGTGAATCAGGAATTTTATAGCTTGTCAGGCTGTCTTTTATGTGTGACAGTAACAAAAACACATCCTCAAATAGAAGGACTTGGAAAATATCAGTCACGTAAGCTTCATGGAAAAATGTTCCTTGAAGAAATAATTACAGCCAACAGAAAATCAAAATTAGATGTTTGAAGCTGGGAAAATAATAAAAAAAGATTGGCAATATGCACTGAAACAAATTAAAATTAAGAGGCATCCAAATAATTGTAAACCTGTCCTAAAAGTGCCACGAACTAGAATTGTCCTCACAAAAGAAGATAAAACATTTTAATATGAATATGAATGATATGAATAATCTTGATCTATAAAACCACATTACATTAACAGAGGCCATAATGTGAATGGGGGAAAAGAAAATGGAAGTGTGTTAAACATTTTGCTTAAGTTAGAGTGACCAAAAATGTACGTTTCTTAATTCTAGTAATTTTAAACTGTAGGTTAAAGAAAATACTGTATTTGAAAAACTCAGAGGTAATTCATCAGAGAAAAGCAAAGTGAAAAAAAAAAAGGCTGACCTGGTTAGGAAAAAAAGAGAGTAAAAGGAGAACTCATGAAGCAAAAACAGAAAAAGGAAAGTAGACATAGACCAAATATAGTACTTGTAAGAGTGATTATAAATGAGATAAACTCACTTATTAAAGAAGAGATCCTGAAATTGATATGTAATGAAACAAAGTCCAGTTGTCTGCTATTGACTAAAGACATACCTAAAAGGAATCCGTATTAAAAAGTACAGCAGACACAAAAAGAAAAAAGAAAAAAGTTACAATTTAATAGGCTATATAGAATTTAATATAGCATCAAATGAGACTATGAACAAAGACCACCATTTTAATTGTAAAAACTAAAAGATAATAGAGCACCAATTAACTTTTATGTTCCAAAATCAGTGAATGAAATATATGTAAAGCTCACACCCTTAAAAATAAAAGGAGAAATTTATAGAAACATGCCTATCTCAAAGTAATGAAAGAATAAGCGATGATGTAGAAAAATATTAATAAAATGAATAAGTTGTATTTAAAGGATACGTTTTGAACTATATATCCTACAAACAGAGAGTATGCCCTTTTCCAGGGAACATGGAACTTTAGTTCGTTTAAGTATTATGTATTAAGCCACAAATAAAGTCTCAAGTATCAAAACAGAGAAATAAAATAAATATAGAGGAAAAAAAGGCAATAGCGTTCACAATTTATCACCAAGAAGCATTTAGAAAGTACAGTGGGAAAAGATCCTAATCACTAAAACAATCCTCAACTATAAACTGCCTGGGAATAAGCTTCAAAATAAAAGTACAGATGAAGAAAAACCGTAAAAGTTTACTGAAGAATTTAGAACGAGATTTAAGAACCTCAAGAAACATATTCTGTTTGGAGTATAGTAGGACCTAAAAGTGAGAAGACATCAATTCTTTCCTCAATAATCTATAAGTTCAATGTAATTTAAAAAAAAAAAAAAACAGGAATGAGATTTAGGGGGAACCTAAATGTCTTCTTTGGGAAGAAAATGAGAAAATAGCCAAGAAAATTGTGAAATGAAAGAGTAATTAGAAATGCATAAAGACAATGAAGATTATCCGAAGAAAACTTAACAAGTATTTCCTGAGTGGAAATCAGGGCAAAGATGTGTAGGGAAGGAGTGAGCCTTCAAGAAACACAGTTCTAGGACCACACTTATAGGACCAGGACCCCAGCCTCTGTTTCTCAGAGGAGTGCCATTCTGGGTCCTTATCGTGTTACAACACAGCCGTGACCTTGGACTAGTCCATTCATGCTTCTCACTGAGTCTAAATTCCTTAGATTCCTGGTCTTCGAGATGCTGGAGTGGAACTTGGTGACATGCGAAGTCCGTTCCATCTTAAGTTGCTTCTGAGTCTCGGGAAAAATTGGACATCCACGAAACTCAACTGGAGATGTGCAACCTTTTTTTTTTCTATAATTCTTAATTTTTTCTGTAATTTCTATCTCAATACCTCATCTCTTCTGCTGGCAGGAAACAGAACTTAGTCAATTTTTGGAAAACCCATTTCAGTATAAATCACTCAGTTCTGGATTTCACACCCTTTCCTGTCCAGGCATCATTGAAGTTGAGGACTGCCTAGAACCCAGTGTGGGGCTGGGTTAGAGAAGCATCCAGTCCACATCCTTCATCCATCCTAAGGACAGCATCCACTGGAGTGCACTTTGCTATCTGGTCCTCGTGTGTGTCTGATAAGGTTCCTATGATCCCACCCATGTTCCAGCTACAGAGTCCATCTCTCCTCTTTCTGCCACAGCCTTTCCTCCTGGTGATGAGATCCCTTTATATCTACCACTTCTTATTCAGTGAAGCTCAGTGCCTTCCCATTCCACTCTGGGACCACCAAAGGCTCTGAGAGGCTGTTTGAGATGCTCTCTGTCCCTTGTATCCCACACAGCCATCTGTGCCCACTCTCTCATGGCAGTTGGTGATGCCTGAGAGGCTGCATTTGACTGCTTGGCGCTGTTTCTGATCCACATAGATGTTTATATGGCTTTTGAACACAGATAGATTCTTTCTCCCAAGTCTCTTCTCGAAGTTCTAGAAATAAAAAAAAAGAATCTTTGAAATCAAAAACTCAATAGACAAGTTAAATCTAAGACTCGACACAACTGAAAAATTGCTGAATTAGAAGATGATACTAAGGAAATCCCCTAGGATTCAGAATCAAAGTCATTTAAAAATAACGAGAAAATTTACAAGGAATTGAAGGTAGATTGAGAGGTTCTAATGTATATCTAATGAGTTATTATGTAAGAAATAGATGGGATAGCTGAGAAGTAACATTTAAATGAAACATGCAGACTTCCCTGGTGGCGCAGTGGTTAAGAATCTGCCTGCCAATGCAGCGGACACGGGTTCGAGCCTTGGTCCGGGAAGACCCCACGTGCCGCAGAGCAACTAAGCCCGTGAGCCACAACTCTGAGCCCGCGTGCCACAACTACCAAAGCCCGCATGCCTAGAGCCCGTGCTCCGCAACAAGTAAGCCCGTGAGCCACAACTACTGCGCCCGCATGCCACAACTACCAAAGCCCGCATGCCTAGAGCCCGTGCTCCGCAACAAGAGAAACCACCGCAATGAGAAGCCCACGCACCGCAATGAAGAGTAGCCCCCACTTGCTGCAACTAGAGAAAGCCTGTGTGCAGCAATGAAGACCCAACACAGCCATAAATAAATAAATAAATAAATAAATGAATGAATGAAACATGTATTATTGGTCAGCAAATGGTAAATTTTTATATATGCTCCATGTGTGTTTTATAAGAAGGTATACCTTGCAGCTGCTGGAGATAGTGTCCTGTATATATCTGTTAGGTCAGGTTTTGCTGGTGGTGGTGTTCAAATATTCTACATCCTTATTATCTCTTGACCTGCTTGATCTAGGTCAGTGAGACAGGTGTGTTTATTCTCCCACGTGATTGTGAATTTGTTTCTCCTAGAGCCTTGCCAATATTTACTGTATCTATTTTGGATTATCTTATTAGGTGCATAGAGCTTTAGAATTATATCTTTCTGGTGAATGAAACATTTATTATGAATTGTCCCTCTTTATCTCTAATAATATTTTTTGTCTAAAAGAAAGTTCTGAGATTAATATAGGCACACCAGCTTTCTTTAGGTTAGTATTTTGCAGACGTATTTTTTTCTATTCTACTTTAAATCTCTCTGTATCCTTTTTGGATGTGATTTGTTTAAATATCATCTAGCTTTTATCTGGTGTGACAGTCTTTGACTTTCAATGCAACATTTAGTACATTTATATTTAATGTGATTGCTGAAACACTTGAATTTAAAATTACCATCTTACTGTTCATCACTAATCATCAGAGAAATGCAAATCAAAACCAAAATGAGATATTACCTCACATCTGTTAGAATGGCTATCATCAAGAGGATAAGAGATCACAGGTATTGTTGAGAATGTGGAGAAAAGGGGACTCTTGTACACTGTTGGTGGGAATGTAAATTGGTTCAGCTGTTACAGGAAACAATGTGGAGGTTCCACAAAAAATTAAAAACAGAACTACCATATAAACCAGCAATTCCACTTCCGAGTATATATGCAAAGGAAATTAAAACAGGATATCGAAGAGATAACTGCATTCCCATATTTACTGCAGCATTATTCACAATACCCAAGATACAGAAACAACCTAAGTGCCTGTCAACGGATTAATGGGTATAGAAGATGTGGTATATATGCACAATGGAATCTTATTGAACCATGAGAAGGAAGGAAAGCCTGCCATTTGCAACAACATGGGTGGACCTTGAGGGCATTATGCTAAGTAAGATAAGTCAGACAGAGAAAGACAAATATTGTTTGATATCACTTATATGTAGAATCCAGAAAAGCCAAACTTGTAAAAACAGAGAGTGGATTGGTGGTTACCATGGGTTGTGGGTGGGTGAATGGGAGAGATGTTAAGAGAGTACAAACTTGCAACTGGTAGATAAGTAAGTTCCGGAGATCTGAAGTGCAGTATAGTGGTTACAGACAACAATATTATACACATCGAGCTTGTGGAGAGACTAGGTCTTAAATATTCCCACCACAAAAAAGAAATGGTAATTATGTGATGTGTAGAGGTGTAGCTGATATTACAATGGCAATTGTATTGCAATATATAAATGTATCTAATCAACAGGTACACCTTAAACTTACCCAATGTTATATGCCAAATACATTTCAATTTAAAAAACCCTCCCATCTTACTATGTGCTTTCTATTTGTCCTGTTTTCTCTTTTTTTACTCTTTCTTCTTGTGTTCTTTCAGGTTACTTTTTATTATTCCATTTTCATCCTTCTCTTACCTTGGAAATAAGAGTTAGTGGTTACCCATGAGAATACATCACATATTTGTAATGTATCAACATCTAGTATCAGTTGATATTTTCACTCTCTTACTGAACAAAGCAAAACCCATAGAATACTTTTAAGTACTTTACCCCTTATCCATTGTTGATTCCATTCTATCTCGATTCTTTCTGTATTTTAAAACTCACTAAGACATTATCATTATTGATTTATAGAGTCAAAATTCATATAAATGTACCCACATATTTATACACCTTTTATCTTTAAAAAGTTTTCTGTATTAATATTCAAGTATCTACAGACCCAAGTTTTATGTTCCTTTGGGGTAAATGCATGAGGAAAAGTGTGACTTTGAAATCTTTAACAGTGTTTCCTAATCCCTTTGGATTTGCAGCCTCCTCATTGTGGGCATTTCCTAAACCAAAATTTAAAAGCCTGGAGCCTGACACATGGTGTGACAATGGGCCACCAAAGTAGCGATTAGAATGACTCAGAAAATCAGACACATAGGATGGTTTCATCTGGAATTGTTGGATTTTGTTTTAAGATCCTACCCTCCACCACTTCATATATCCTAATTAAAAATTAAATTCTAGGGCTTCCCTGGTGGCGCGGTGGTTGAGAATCTGCCTGCCAATACAGGGGACACGGGTTCGAGCCCTGGTCTGGGAGGATCCCACATGCCGTGGAGCAACTGGTCCCGTGAGCCACGACTACTGAGCCTGCGCGTCTGGAGCCTGTGCTCCGCAACAAGAGAGGCCGCGATAGTGAGAGGCCCGCGCACCGCGATGAAGAGTGGCCCCCCCCCGCTCGCCGCAACTAGAGAAAGCCCTCGCGCAGAAACGAGGACCCAACACAGCCAAAACTGAATAAATAAATTTATAAAAAAAAAAAAAAATTAAATTCTAAAATTCTAAATGAAACTAATCTTCTTTTAGGATTCTGTAGCACTTCTTTGAAATGCCTGGACACATCCTGAACATGACAAATCCAAGGGAAAGTATCACATAAATGAGATAAAGCAGTCAGCTCAAGTATCTGAGTACTACAGGCTCTGAGTGCCATCACCTGCTCAAATTCAGCAGGAGTTTAAAAAAAGCAGGATTGGTAATGAAAAAGGTATTTGAGGGTGGACAGTAGTCCATCTGTGAGGTCATGGAAGCATTTCTGATATTATGCAAATTATGCGATCTGACACCTCTCTGCAGTTAGTCCTCCTGGGACCTCAGGACTGGCAACCCAAGGATGAAGATCTCCATTACTAGATAAATGTCATAAATGGGATACTTGGGACCTGCCCTTCCTCTTGGCACTTGGAGAGCTGTGTGAGGGTTCCTGGGCTCAGTGTGTGTCCGTCCATACAGGACAGATTGCTTCTGACTTAACATGGGTGTTATGCCCACCTTCCTTGTTTCAGCCTTAAAATGGGAAAAGATGTTGAAGTATGAAGAATCCAAGTGAGTTCTTAGGTCTTGAAACCTTGTCCAATGGGATGTTTTCACAGCAGAGAAAATCCTTTGGCCATTTCCAGATCTGCTGGCCATTGTGAGGAGAGGAGCAGGGCATTTTCCAGTAGTGTTTGCGAATTTCTTTTCTTCCTTGTTTCAGGATAGGTTGTATGAGAGTTTAAGTCTGCCTGTGGGTATGATCCACCAAGCCCTACAGACTGACTGCTACATAAAAACTCATTCCCTCAGTAAGGCATGGCGTCTACCCATGAGAGCCTGTAGACTAAGAAAAGAGTCATAAATGCAAAGGTATCAGCTACACTGCTCCCCCTGTTCTTTAATCTCTAAACTGTACAGGGAAGAGCAGAGCTCAGATCTTATCCAGAAGTAAAGACAGCAGGACAAAGGCAAGATATGCACTGTTGATATACTAGAGAAAGTAGACAGTTCTCTGTACATCCTCAGACCCTTGTAGGACAGACTGGGTTCTTCTGGGGGAAGATATTTCTCTGCTCTCTGATATTCTACAGCCCTTGCCTCTTAGGATTGCCAGAGTTAACAAATAAAAACACAGGACACCCTTTTATTGTATGCAACATACTTAACACTAAAAAATTATTTGTTGTTTATCTGGAATTTATTTTACTGGGCTCCCTGTATTTTATCTAGTAACCCCGCTGCAGTTTATTTTCGTGTCTTATTGGACTGCTTTCTGATTCCTCACTCTTTGTTGTATGTCATAGGTCTTGCTTTACAAGACTGCAAACTCTTGGGAATTACCTCTAATCCCTTATAGCATCTGACTCAGGATTGAGTTTTTAGTATGACTGAATTAATGTAAATTTAATTTGGTTTGACATGGATGTCATTATATCACGCCAGACAACAGGCTTGAAGTTGCCAAGAGTATTAGAGACCCACCTCATAGAATCTAAAGATGCCTATAGGTATCTGATTCCAAAAAATGGCGCTGTACGCACTGCTTGTCCTTTGAAGCCGGCAGGAGTAGCAGCCTGGTTTAGCTCAGTGTGGTCCAACAAAAATACAGTGTGAGCCTTATCTATATTTTAACATTTTTTAGTAGCCACATTTAAAAAATGAAAAAGAAATAGAAGGAATCCATTTTAATTACATATTTCATTTCACTCAGTTTATCCAAAATATTGTCACTTCAGCATGGAGTTAATATAAAGAAATTTTGATGAGATATTTTCTATTTTTTTTCATGTGGACTCTTCAAAACCTGGCCTGTATTATACATTTATCACACATCTCAAACTGACTGCTAAATTTCACTAGAAATACTTGATTTGTATTTCTGAAATTTGCGGTTGAAAAAGTAGGTTCACATACCCAAGTTTTATCAAAATAAGAGTTTTCCAGTAGCTGAATTGAATATAGTCTTTTACATTTACAATTAATTAACGTTTAATAAAGTGAAAAATTAAACTCCTCATTCCCTACCAGCCGTATTTCAAGTACTCAGTTGCCTCAGTCCAGGGCTGGACGGTCTTTGGAGCATCCTTCTAAAATCCTCTTAACCGAGCAAGATGAATACAACAAACCTACAAACAGTTATATCCCTCTCGGGCCTGGGACCAACAGAGCAGACCGATTCCCTGCAATTCCTAATAATTGCCCTCGCTGCCACAGCACATCTCCTGTGCGTCGGGATTTTTTTCTTCCCATGGCAAAATCATACAATGTGATTTTACTTAAAAACCACCGAACGAGCTAACGCCATTCATGCTTTTTGAGCGTCTCGATTTTGCAGGTTGCTTTGTGGATGATGTTTTAATTAGCGAAGCCGTTTGCAGACCTTCCTGCAGACGTTAGGTCTTCTGCCATCTGAAACAATCTGAACCCCTTTGAAAAGGCGAACGCCAGAACCTCCCCCGCAGTCCAAACAGTTTGTGGACTATGTCTAAATAGTCTGGTGTACTAACCGCAACTGAGGAATTTGCTAGTGCATTAAAGTACTGTAACGAAAATGTTGTCATTCTGAGGCTTGGGGGGAGGAGTGGAGTATTGCTAAGAGCAGACGCTGGGGCTCTGGCAGGGCTGCAGGCAGTGTCAGGATCCCGGGATCAAAAGGTGATGGAGAGGCATCTAATTGTAGAGCACAGCTCTGATATTTGTGGTTTCCTTTCCGGCCGTGGAATTCGGTACAGTCCTTAGACCAGCTCGCTGGCCAGCTCTGGGGCCCTGCAGGAAGAAGGGAGGGGATTCCTGGAAGTTACAGATGATGGGGTTGGGTCCTTGTCTGCACATCTCTGGGACCGGACATCACTTTTCATTGTCTTTACCCAGCGCAAGGCAGCCTAACCAGAAGCTGGGCTCTCCCAGTGGAATTCAATTTATACATAAGGCTGATGCAGATGGAAGCGTAATTAAATAAGAAAAAAAAAAAAGAGACAATAGTGCACACAGGGGAAGAAATAGCTGCAAGACGCTAAAATAAGTGTAAATGTATTTCTCACCCAACTCATGTTACGTGGTACTTGTGTTTGATGTCTTATGCAAATGTTTCTCCTTTAGCGCTTCTTTGCATGTGATTAATTTCCCAGAGTCTAGGTATGTTTTCACTCTTTATTTTCTGGCCCTTAACATTATTAGGCATGGAGGTGGCAGGGGAGTTGAGAGGAAAAGAAGAGACAGACTGGCTTAATTCTCTCCTTCACACCCAGGAAAGACGGGAGTCTTAATGAAGGGGAAAATGTTTGTTTGGTCATTTAATCCGTTTTAATTGAGCACCTAATGTATGGAACACTAGGGGTACAAAAGCATGGGAGGTGATTTATCATTTGAGAGAAACTCCAGCTTTACCATCTTGTATGACCTTAGGCCAATGACACTTTTTTAAGTTTCAGTTTCCTCAATTTAAAATGGGGATAATAAAAAAATTTTTTTTAATTACCTAAAAGGGGATAATAAGAAATGGGTAAAGGGGAAATCATATGTAGATTATTCAATAAATGGAGCCTATTATAATAATTATGATTAAAGATGAGTTATCACCCCCTCATTTTTTTTTTTGCCCTGATCTTTGAAATTTTTAAAATAATTGATTCATGGCCCAGTACATGGTCAATTTCTGAAAATAAACCATGGGTGCTTGTGAAGAATGCACATTCTCTGGTTGTTGCATTAAAATGATCAAAATACGGTAGCGTAAATGATCTTACGCCAATTAGATAGAAAATTTAGATAAAATAGAAATATTCTTAGAAAAACATATTACTAAAACTGACACAAGAAGAATATAAAATCTGAATAACCTTAATCTATTTTAAAAATTGAAACTATATCCTCTGTAAGTTCCTTAAGTGAAAGCTTTTGGGTTGTAAACTCTGTTTTTCTCTATAAATATCTTTACATCCATTCTCTTTCCTGAAGATAATTTTTCTTGGCAACCAATTCTAGGTTGATAGTTATTTTTTCTCATCACTTTAAAAATGTTATCCCCTTGTCTTCTGGCCTCCGTAGTTGGTATTGAGAAGGCAAGAAGGCTGTCGCCATTCTTATTGCCATTCCTTTGCATGCAGGTGTCTTTCTTTCTGGTTCCCCGCACCTCTCCGCCCCCCGTTTTGCAGTTTCACTGGTATGCTATACATTTATTTCTTTAACTTACTCATCTTGGGGGTGATACTTTGTGTTTCCTGGATTTCTGAGTTGATTTTTTTATCATTACCAAAAAAAAAAAATCATAGCTATTGTGTCTTCAAACAATGCCTGTGCTCCATTCTTCAATCTCTTCTTTGGGGTGCCCAGTAAGACGTGTACTAGTCTTTCTTATTCTGTCATTCATCTTCCTTAACGTCTATTATTTTTTTTTAGATTAGTAAAAAGTCATTTTATAAATTGATATTAGGATTCAAGGATATGAAAGTTAATGCTAATTTATTTTCATTTTTCAACAAGCAAGATTTGTTACCGGAAACATGTAATTTAGATAAAATAAACGGAGATTGTATTTCTGCATACTTAAGCCTAAATGAAAACATGATGGATATAATGAGGAATGAATTATTATTCTCTAATCCAAGGTGGTTTATTTCGAAAATTAATGTCAATTCTGCTGAAACATATTATTTTTTTTTAAATTAATTTATTAATTAATTTATTTATGGCTGTGTTGGGTCTTCGTTTCTGTGCGTGGGCTTTCTCCAGTTGCGGCAAGCGGGGGCCACTCTTCATCACGGTGTGCAGGCCTCTCACTATCGCGGCCTCTCTTGTTGTGGAGCACAGGCCCCAGACGCGCAGGCTCAGTAATTGTGGCTCACGGGCCTAGTCGCTCCGCGGCATGTGGGATCTTCCCAGACCAGGGCTCGAACCCGTGTCCCCTGCATTAGCAGGCAGATTCTCAACCACTGCGCCACCAGGGAAGCCCAAACATATTATTTTTTAATTTTTTTTTTAACATCTTTATTGGAGTATAATTGCTTTACAATGTTGTGTTAGTTGCTGCTGTATAACAAAGTGAATCAGCTATATGTATACATATATCCCCATATCCCCTCCCTCTACCCTCCCTATCCCACCCCTCTAGGCGGACACAAAGCACCGAGCTGATCTCCCTGTGCTATGCGGCTGCTTCCCACTAGCTATCTATTTTACATTTGGTAGTGTATATATGTCCATGCCACTCTCACTTCGTCCCAGCTTACCCTTCCCCCTCCCCATGTCCTCAAGTCCATTCTCTACGTCTGTGTCTTTATTCCTGTCCTGCCCCTAGGTTCTTCAGAACCCTTTTTTTTTTTTTAGATTCCATATATATGTGTTAGCATACGGTATTTGTTTTTCTCTTTCTGACTTCCTTCACTCTGTATGACAGACTCTAGGTCCATCCACCTCACTACAGATAACTCAATTTCGTTTCTTTTTATGGCTGAGTAATATTCCATTGTGTATATGTGCCCCATCTTCTTTATGCATTCATCTGTCGATGGACACTTAGGTTGCTTCCATGTCCTGGCTATTGTGAATAGGGCTGCAGTGAACATTGTGGTACATGACTCTTTTTGGATTATGGTTTTCTCCAGGTATATGCCCAGTAGTGGGATTGCTGGGTCATATGGTAGTTCTATTTTTAGTTTTTTAGGAACCTCCATACTGTTTTCCATAGTGGCTGTATCAGTTTACATTCCCACCACATCTATTATTTTTTTAAGTGAGCTACACAACAGACTATCTCAGGAAATTGAACAAAATTCATTAAATGACTTTGTTGGTTGTCAAAAGAGGTTGCAGTAAGGAGGCTATGAGATGGAGCTAAGATGGTAGGGAGAGCAAGAAAATAAAGCCACAAGCAAAGTGAAGTCTGAGTAAAGCAGAGGACCCTCACCCATCACAGCAGGTAGACCCTAATACCACTCCTCTTCTTGTTCATTTTGTGGGGTCTTCAATCCTTGGCTCAGGCACAGCTCAACAAAACATTTTCTCCTGCTACAGAGCAGCTAGCACAAGATCACTGTCATAAAATGTAATATATTTATCAATGTGGGCAGTGATCTCTGAAACCCAAGGTTTCTGCACTGTGCCCAGATTCTCACCTGACAGAAACCATGAAATAAATGCACCACAGAATGTGTGGTCATTTGTTTTGCAGCAATGAAAAACTAATGCTAAGAAAACTAAAACTAAAAAAACAAGAACAAAAACTAAAACTAAAGGAGAGTAGTAAGAGAGAAGAAATTTACTCTGCCTCCACCAGACCCCTTTTCAGGGTGACATGGGATACGCAGAGCAATGCCACATTCTGTTTCTTCACGTGGGGTTACTACATTATTTTATGACCTGTCCATCCTTGAGCGTTTGTAAGGCTCAAGTGTGCTGCTAAGAAATTTTATCAGGCTGCTATGAAGAGTGTTTATTCGCCAAGGTAAACTAGCTGTGGAATTTGTTGAATGATACTTGAGTAGAACTTTTGCTAGTTCTAATTAGTGTTTACATGCATTGACACTCATAATAACCCTGTGAGATATGTAAGCAAGTGGTCTTCCATTGAAGATGAAAGATGAAATGGCTCATCCAAGTGTCTTAGTCTGTTCAGGCCACTGTAAGAAAATACCACAGACTAGGTAGTTTATAAACGCAAGAGAAATTTGTCATAGTTCTGGAGGCTGGAAGTCTGAGATCAGGGTGCCAGGATGGTTGGGTGAGGGACCGCTTCTGGGTTGCAGACTTCTTGTTATATCCTTATGTGATGGCAGGGGCTAGGGAGCTCTCTTGGGTCTCTTTCAAAAGGGTGTTAATCTCATTCATGAGGGCTCCACACTCATGAAATAATCATCTCCCAGAGGCCCCACCTCCTAACGCCATCACATTGGGCATTAGAATTTCAACATGTGAATTTTGGGGGAAACACAAACATTCAGACCGTAGCACTGAGTTTAACTGCTTATAAGTGGAAAAACCAAAAATGAATACGCATCTTCTAAAACCCAAGGCCAGTTTTTTCCATTACGTGGAAACCACCTCTGACAAAGAAGACATTCTCTGAACCCCAACATTAATATTTAATTAAAGCAATATATTCCTAGGGTTTCTTTCCCCCAAAAGCAAAATAAAATTAGACACTGGAGATCGGCACTCTCTAAAATCATGGAGATCATCTGGTATATAGCTGGGCTTATGAAAGGAATTAGATACTTTGTATGTGATGGAAACTTCCTGTCATCATCGAAGAACCTTATCACAAACTCTCACGCACGTGTCTTTGTGTCAAATGTGGGATCCATACTGAGAAGCATACTCAAAAGAAAACTTCAAATACAGAAGTTTCCCATAGTCAGGGGTGAGGAGTCAAGCTGTCTATATAAAAAGCCCACTGTACGGAAACAGACTCACAGACTTCGAAAACAAAACAAACTTATGGTTACCAAAGGGGAAAATTAGGGGAGGGATAAATTAGGAGTTTGGGATTAACATATACACACTACTCTATATAAAATAGATAATCAACAAGGATTTACTGTATAGCTGATTCACTTTGTTATAAAGCAGAAACTAGCACACCATTGTAAAGCAATTATACTCCAATAAAGATGTTAAAAAAAACCCCAAGGATTTACTGTATAGCACAGGGAGCTCTACTCAATATTCCGTAATGACCCATATGAGAAAAGAATCTGAAAAAGAATGGATATATGTATATGTATAACTGAATCACTTTTCTGTACAGCAGAAACTAATGCAACATTGTAAATCAATTACCCTCCAATATAAAATAAAAATTAAATTTAAAAAGTCCCCTGTAGGGTCAGGACAGAGTATATACTCCTTTGCTGATGAGAATGAGTTAAGAGAAAATGGGAGGAGACAGATTGTAGACGTAGGGAATATACAACTTTTTGAGAGTTTTGCTGTAAATGAGAACAAGAAAATTAGGCAACAACTGATGGGTCAAGGGAAAATGTGGTTTTTTAAGACATAACATATTCATATACTGGTAGGAATGATACAGTACAGGGCTGAAAATGGAGGAGAGAGGAGTGAACTGCTGGAATAAGCTTCCCTGACTGGGCAAGAGGGAGTGAGATCTAAGTATGAGCACCTAAGTACAGGCATTGGCTTTTGATAGGACCATGATGGGCTTGGTGTAGGACCACATAGGAGAGTTGACCTCGTGAGTACAGACACTGGTAGGTGAGTGGAAGTGGTGGTGGGAATTCAGTGGAGGTTCTCTTCCAGTCTCTCAATGATCCTAGTGAAGTATGAAGCCAGGGCTCTAACTTGCCAAGAATAAGGATGGGGCAGGAGGTGTTGAAGGTGAGAGTAGAGAGAATAGGGCATGAAACCAGGGCATTGGAGGAGAATTGTCTAGGGAAGTATATGTGATTGCAGGCAGCATTGAGGTCTGCTTGAGGGGTGATAATCGTGCATTTAAACTGAGGCCAGTGTGTTTGTGTTGATTTTCCCACCTGTATTCAGCTTGTGTGCAGCAGCAGGAGAGAAAGAACGTTGAATTTCACCAAGGTCTTGCTTTCGCTAAATGAGAACAGTAAAGACAGAGAAGGGCAAGGGGGTGGAAGGCCTGCACGAGGGAATAATTGTAAGAATTCACCATGGAATTTCAGCTGGGTAAGAAGGAAGTAGACCATCAAAGGGGTGAGAAACGTGCATTGGAGGGCCTCCTGAATTGGAGGTCCTGGTGAGGTTGGAAAATTGTGGTGGTCAGGATACCAGGTGCCCTGACTAGACAGATTGGAGTGAGGAGGGCTTGTAGTTATTGGTGATGAAGTCTGGTTTATGGGCAACTGAGGTACGTGAGCTCATATTTATCATTATCTTTCTGATTGCTTTCTTATCTTTGCCTTTCCTCTCTGCTTTCATGGTCATTATTTCAGTCCTTTCCTGTGTGTTAGTAATTAAGTATTCAGCTATGTCAATTTCAGTTCTTTCTACTAAATTTATTCATTTTGTATTCATGCTGTTTTGGCTCTCAATGTATCTTCTGAAATTCCTGTTTTTATTTTATTATTTTTTTTACTCTATTCTCTTTGTTGTCTTTTGTCATCGAATTTCTGCTGTCTTTACATTCTTCTAGAGCTCTTAAAATTTGTGTCAGCTTTTTGAAAATGAAGTATAATTCACATACAGTGAAGTGCATATAATTTCAATCTCTTTTGACAAATGTATACACCTGAGTGATGACCCTTTCTCCTCTCAAGATGTTGTTTGTTTTATTCCAGAAAATCTCCAGGACCCCTTCCCAGTCATTCATCCTCAGAAAGAACTCATCTGGCTTTTTACTCAGTGTACTGTTTTTAAAATTCATACACATATATCGTCAATAGTTGGTTCCTTCTTACTACTGAGTAATATTCCGTTTTTTGATGGATCTGTTCTTCAGCTGACTGTGTGAGCGGTTTCGAGTCTAGGGCTACTGTGAATAGAGCTGCTTTGAATATCCTTGTATGAGGCTTTTTGTGGACGTATGTTTTCATTTTTTTGGGTAAATACCTAGAAATGAGATTTCCGGGTCATAGGACAGAGGTATGTTTTTAAGAAACTTCCAAACAGTTTTCAGTGAGTGTACAGTTTTCCTCTCTCACCAGCAATGTATGAGAATCCCACTTGCTCCACATCCTCTTTGGTATTTGGTGTGGTCAATTATTTTCATTTTAGCCATTCTAGTGGGTGTGTAGTACAATCTTGTTGTGGTTTTAATTAGCATTTTCCAAATCACTAACAGTCTTGAGAGAACTTTTTCATGCACTTTTTTCCATTCTCATGTTTTCTTTTGTTCAGTATCTGTTCACATCTTTTGCCCATTTTTATTAGGTCATTTGTCTTTTATTATTGAGTTGTAAAAGTTTTTATATATTGTGGATACAAGCCCTTAACGAAATATATGTGTTGTGACTATGTTCTTCCAATCTGTGGCTTGACCATTAATTTTCTTAATCGTTTCTTTGATGAGTTGAAGGTTTAAATTCTGGCGAAGTCTAATTTATCATGCTTTAATGGTTAGTGTTTTCTGTGTTCTCTCTAAGAAATCTTTCTATCTCTAGGTTGAGAAGATTTTTTTCCTTGCTTTTTTTTTTAAAGAAGCTTTAGAGTTCCACTTTTTACATTTAGACCTGTGATCTATCTCATATTAATTTGTGGTATGTTGTGCGATAGGGATTGAAGTTCTTTTCTACGATATAAATTTCTAATTGTTCCAGCCTTTGTTGAAGAGACTTTCCTTTTTTCGTTGAATTGCTTTGGCATTTTTGTCAAAAATTATTTGACTATGTATATGGGCCTATTTGTGGGCTATCTATTCTGGTTCAGTGATCTGTCAGTCCTTTTACGAATACCACACTGTCTTGATTATAGTCAAGAGTAAAATCTTGAAGAGTGGAGTAAGTGCTCCAACTCTCCTTTTTTTCTTTTTCATAATTGTTTTGGAAATATGGCATGCCCATAGAAATTTTAGAGTTGTCTTAATTTCTACAAAAAAAAAAAAAAAAGGCTTTTCAGATGATACCGATCAGGTTTGGGAGAATTGCCACGTTACCAATATTGAGCCTTTCGATCCAAACATACAATATCTTTCTGGTTACTTAGGTTATGTTTAACGCCTCTTAGCAGTATTTATTTTATTTTATTTTTATTGAAGTATAGTTGAATTACAATGTTGTGTTAATTTCTGTACAGCAAAGTGATTCAGTTATACATATATACACATCCTTTTTAAAAATTTTTATTTATTTATTTATTTATCTATCTTTGGCTGCGTTGGGTCTTCGTTGCTGCGCATGGGCTTTCTCTAGTTGGGACGAGCAGGGGCTACTCTTCATTGTGGTACACGGGCTTTTCATTGCAGTGGCTTCTGTTGTTGTGGGGCACGGGCTCTAGGCGTTCAGACACAGTAGTTGTGGCAAATGGGCTCAGTAGTTGTGGCATGTGGGCTTAGTTGCTCTGTGGCATGTGGGATCTTCCCAGACCAGGGCTCGAACCCGTGTCCCCTACATTGGCAGGTGGATTCTTAACCACTGCGCCACTAGGGAAGTCCATACATCCTTTTTTATATTCTTTTCCATTATGGTTTATCTTGGGATACTGAATACAGTTCCCTGCTTAACAGTGTTTTATAGTTTTCCAGGTAGAGATCTAACACATCTTGTGTTAAATTTATCTCTAGACATTCTACCTTTGGGAATATTTTGTAAATGATATTTTAATCCATTCTTTTACTCAGAATAGTTTTTGATGTACGGAAAAGTCGTAAACAGGGTACAGAGAGTTCTCTATGCCCCTTGGCCAGTTTTCCTTACTGGTAACATCTTATGTTACCAAGTAACATACCAAGATATGTTTGTCACAACCAAGAAACTAACACTGGGACTTTACTGTGAACTAAACTCCAGACTTTATTCAGATTTCACTCATTTTTCCATTAACGGTCTTCTTCTGCTCTAGGATACCATATTACATTCAGTTATGATGTCTCCTCAATTTCCTCTTGTCTCTAAACATTTCTTAGTCTTTCCTTGTTTTTTTATGACCGTGATACTTTTAAGGAATATTCTCAGGTATTTTGTAGGATTTTTCTCAACTTGGGTGTGTCTGGATTTTTTCTCACAGTTAGACTGGGGTTATGGGCTTTGGGGAAGGATGCCAGAGAGCTCTTCTCATCATATATCAGAGGTGCTTGTTATCAACAAGACTTATCGCTGGTGATGTCAACTTTGGCCATCTGGCCAAGGAAGCGTCTGTGAGGTTTCTCCACTAATAAGTTACCCCCTTTGCATGGGCTACTCTTTGGAAGCACATTACCCCCTCGAGGGGGCAGTATCTGCAAAAATTATTGTAATTCTTCTGTAAGGAAGAGATGTCTCTTCTCATTGTCTCTTCTCATTTATTTGTTTACTTGTTTATTCACTTATTTAGACCAGCATGGACTCATGGATAGTTAGTTTACTTGGAGGGTTGTAATCAAATCTTTCATTATTTTGTTACCAAATTGTTCCACCTTAGGCCACTGGGAGCACTTTCAATATGGCTCCTGTGTCCTTGTGACATGCCCCCATTCTTTGGTCTTTGAGTATTTTCTTATTTTCTGGCCCTACAAGATACCCTAGAATCTGCTGTTTGCCTCCAAGGAGCCTTGGTTACTTACTGGAGAAAAATAACTGCGATCTGGGCACTTGGTGTGCTCGTGGCTACTCAGGTGTTACAGCTTCTAGGATCTCTCAGTGGACAGACCTAAGAAATACATGTAGTAATTGGAAATTCCCTGGCGGTCCAGTGGTTAGGACTCTGCGCTTTCACTGCCAAGGGCACGGGTTCAATCCCTGGTCGGGGAACTAAGATCCCACATGCCGCGCAGCACAGCCATTAAAAAAAAAAAAAAAGAAATACATGTAATTGTGTTCAGATTCTTTGCCCTTATAGATTATTACAAAATATTGAGTATAGTTCCCTGAGCTAAGAAGAGATATTTATATATGTGTCACTGAATCACTTTGCTATACAGCTGAAACTAACACAACATTGTAAATCAACCATACTTCAATTAAAAAAAAAAGTGTTGAGTCAAATTTTAAAATAAAAAAATATTCCACATAAGACTAAATGGTGATATAAAACATTAAGGTAAAACATGTGTTAGTGTGACATTTGCATTTTTATGAAATATGAATCACAAAGAATAATACATGCAGCTAAATTTCAGTTAACTCCCTTTTAAAAGTCTTGTTACCATGGCAATGCCAAGAATGAGTCTTCACAGGATGTAAGATATGGATTGTTTGATTTCTTAAAAGCAGTTGAAATAAAAACTACCAACAGAAAAAGAAAAAAAAAAGAAATACATGTAAGCGTACTAACCCATGTAGGCACACAGATCTAGAATCAATTCTGTATGCATCCATCTGTATCTATCTCGAGCTAACCTTGAGTTCATAGCAATGTCGCCAACTCTATGGCAGTACAACTGGCTTCATTCTAGCTCTCTTCCCTTGCTTTTCTAGAATGTTCCTCTCCAACAGTGGGCAAACTGGCCCCTGCCATCCAACATCCACTGACTTATTTGCCCAGCCCAGTATACGTGGAACACAGTTTCGGAGTTGTTAACCGGCACTCCCAGGAGAAGCCACATGCCCATGCTGGAGTGCAGTGTCTGTGTACAGTTGCTTTTGTCTTAGCCGTCTAGTTTTCAGCCAGAAGACTGTTTTCCAAAGTTACTTACGTCCACTCCTCTTCCCCGGCCCCTTCAGTGAGGTTATGCTATACGTTGACTCTCCGACTCCTGTTTGTTGCTTAAAAAAAAATTTTCTTTTACTTCTCATATGTTAAAGTTCACTTTTTGTGCCATCAAGTTTGTTGGATTTTGACAGATGTATAGTGTCGTTTAGTCACCACTGCAGTACCATGCATAATGGTCCTCCCACCTTAAAAATTCCCCTATGCGCCCCCTTTGTCAGCTGCTGCCCCTTCCCCAAGGCCCTGGCAACCGCTGATAGAGGGTCTTCCATCCCTGTAGTTTTGCCTTTTCAAGATGTCGTATGAACGGAATCACGCACAGCATCCCTTTCAGTCTGGTTTGTTTCTCTTATCATAGACTGGAGAGGTAGGTGTATTTTTGGATAGGTCATGTTTTTGTGGATGAGTGACCCTACAAAGAAACTTTTGTGATTGATGGAGAAAGAAAAGACCTTAAACTCTTATATTTGTCGAATGTTCTAGTTTTTAAAGGGTTCGTTCTTAGTCGCGTACTATTTGTTATTTGATTCCCACACCGTCCTATGGACTGGGGAGCCACTTCTCCACTGAAGACTCTAAGCTTCAGAGAGTTTACATGACTTGTCCAAAGCCACACAGTTGCTAAGCGCCTTCTGGTGCTGAACTTAGCCTCTTAACCCAATGCTCACCTGGCGTGTCTTTGACCCCGAGATGCTGTAAATCTTTGTCAGTGGGCCACCGAGTCTTGATCGGTGAGTACAGTTCATTCGAGGACAGTGGACATGTACTTTATCTCCATGGATTCCACCACGTGAACCTCAGTGGAGTGGGGTCAGGGGCGTGATGCTACGGGAGAAGTGGAGAAAGAACGTGAATTCCGCAAGCCGGTCAGCCTGCCGTGGCGCCCACCAAGCAGTGCAAAACTGCTCCTCTCTCTTGGGCTCAGCTCCTGCCTGGGTCTCGCAGGGTGGGTATATCACAGCCTCGAGAATGATTCCAGAGTTAAAAATGCAAACGTTTTATCCAACCTTTCCCATACGTGCAGGCCAACCCTGTTATCAGGGGCCCTACAAAAAATAACTGAGGTTCTTCCAGCTCTGGGATAAACTGTCAGGGCTGGTCTTCCAGTGAGAGGATGTGTCAGGACGGATCAGTACTTCCCAGGAGGGTTAAGAAATGTTTCAAGGCAATCGTGTCTCTATGAAATTTTTCCTTACTTGCTGACTTAACACAGTATACACTTAAAATGCAACTCCCTCACCTGCGAGGTAGAAAGGAGAGGTGCGCTCCACGTAGAGATAACAGCGTGTGCCAAGCAAAGGAGAATCAGAGTGGTGCACGGGCACTGCCCTGGGAAGGACCGAGTTACGTCCTAGAACAGTCCTTTCGGCTAAGCTCATTGATATGGTCCGAATACTGTTTCCTGTGCTTGTAAAGCTTCTCAAAGTCATGATTAAAACCAAGAAACTCTTAGATTTTTCTGGCACAGAACGAGCGGGAAGTCAGGAGACCTATGAGCAGCGCCTGGCCTTGCAGCTAATTAGGAGGTGACCCTTGTCATTCACTTCACCTGAGATGACTAAAAATGCTCTGGCTTAACTAATGGGAAAAGATCCATGCAGCCCAATGTTCATAGCAACATTATTTACAAGTGCCAAGATGTGGAAGCAACCTGAGTGTCCATAAACAGGTGAATGGATAAAGAAGACGTGGTGTATTTATACAGTGGAATACTGCTCCGCCATAAAAAAAAGAATGAAATTTTGCCATTTGCAGTGACATGAATTGACTCAGAGGGAATTATGCTAAATGAAATAAGTCGAACAGAGAAAGACAAATACTGTATGATATCGCTCATATGTGGAATTTAAAAAATACAGCAAACTAGTGAAGATAACAAAAAAGAACCAGAGACACAGATATAGAGAACAAACTTGTGGTCACCAGTGGGGAGATGGGGGGCAGGGGGAGGGAAAACATAGGGGGAGGGGAGTAAGAGGTACAAAGTATTACGTATTAAATCAGCTACAAAGATATACTGTACCACATGGGGAATATATAGCCAATACTGCTTAATAACTATAAATGGAGTATAACCTTTAAACATTTGTGAATCACTATATTGTGCACCTTGTAACTTATATAATACTGTACAGCAGCTATACTTCAATGAAAAATAAATAAATAAAATGGCCTGATTTACCCCCACTGGGTTATAGGAGGATTAAATAAATTAATAACTTTGGGGGGGAAAAAAGAACACGTGATTAATACATATACGAAGTACAGTTGATGGCTCCAGACTCTGACGGACTCACATGCGGCAACTAGTGGCCGCGGAGAAGAACAAATTCCCTCCCGCTTAGGGAACAACTGTTGAAGAACCGGAGGAGGATGAGATCTCCTTGGGAATTGCTGTGATCTGTTTTCCTGTATTCCATCTGGCTTCTTTCGGGCTCTTTTCTCACTGCTGGGGGAATCTGGCCACAGAGCTTAATTCTATTCTTTGTCCTCCTGTGTCAGTGATTTTTCATGGACTTTGCCCACCATTCTACCTCCTGGGAATCTCTAACTAACCCCTGACCCCCATGGACTAATTAATTATCCCCTTCTTATATCTCAGCTCCAAACCCATCCTCCCTCCACCCACTTTCCTGGGGAGCTGGCCTCTTGTCAATGCTGCCGATAGGTGGCGCTAGAGAGAGAACGGAGTCCGGAGATGAGAAGGCAGTTTCCGGCTTCCCCGTGTCTGTGCTGCTCTCGCAGAACCTTCTTCTGCCTCTTGAGCGGCCGTCAGCCCTGGCCGTGCCCCTTCCTCAGAGACCCAAGCATCTTTCCCTCAGCAACTTGCTTCTTCTTCCTCTGGTTGCATCAGCTCAGTTGTGGCAGCCGCCTCCTCACCTGAGTAATCAATTTCTGTATTAAACCCCATCGGTTTGAAATTCCTAGTGTGATCTCTGATTTCCTGACTGGATCCTGACCGATGAAACTAGTTGAAAGTCCCTCTTTCCCCCAAATGTCATTCCTTTAGAAGGTGCCTCATCAGCACTTCGAAGGATTCTGTATTTTAAGAAAAACCTTCGGTAAATTTCATTGCATATTATAGGAAAGTTAATGCCTGCGATTCAGAGCCCACACTTTCCCACGGGGTCAGCATGTTTTCTGCCTTTCAGGGGCAGGGTACAAACGGAAGGTTTGTACAAACTGTTTTATTACTCTGAAGTGACGTTTCAGTTCTATTCAATAACCAAATCTCAGTCACTTCCACAAATAAAATCATGGACAATGAAGAACTATATGACAAATGTGTATTATAAGCCACCACTATTTTACTCCTAAAACATGGCAGAAAATATAGATTAATATGTGCATGTGTGCATATGTACATGATCATTTATAAATTCTTTGCTCCATCCCTCCTTCTGTCCCATGAATTTTATATAATATATGTAAATTTATATATTTGTTATTATTTTGTGTGTATATATATGTATATACATACAAAACCGACAAATAAAAGCAAATAAACAACAATAACAACAAAGCAAGAGTACTTCTATTTCCAGCTACTCCATTTTCTGGGGTGCTTGGGAAATAGAGGTCATCATTTGACACGTGAGGTTTACCAAACAGGCTCTCAGGCATCAGTGATGCCCATGTTACCCAGGCGACACCTGCCCCGCCGACACCACACACACCGTCTCCCTGAAGCCCACCGTCCCTCCCCGCGCCCGGCAGGTCCCCGAGGTCTGGGGCATCCCCGAAAGAATGCGTCTGCCCCTGAAGGGTTCAGCCTCCAGCTTAGTAGCTCAGGACTCTTGACTGTGAGCCTTGCTCTCTCTCCTTCGACTTTCCCCTCCCCTGAAGAGGAAAGTTATTTTCAACCCTCCATCTGTTTTGTGTTTAATGTGCAGAAAGGTTGCACACTTTCAGGGACCTTGTTCATAAGCAGTAGATTGTACAACAGTTTATTACACAAGTGGGGGGGGGTTTACTGCTGGCCTTTGTGGAGTTGCCAGCTGGGAGAAAGAACATAATGTGCTTTGCGGTCCCTATCAGGAAAAATGAGAAAGCATTAAATACCAGTCAAGTTGTCAAGCATCGAAAAGTGGGTAATCAAATCCAGAAATCCCTGGAGTACGGCTGGTGAGAAGGATTTTTCTCATTAATAGCGTTTTTACGTCCACAACCGTTTCTCAAAGCACTTATGTCGCGGACAGTATCCCAAAGCATGTGAGATGTGTAACAATTGAGAAGTAAGTTTTTGAACTGGAAAAACTCATATGCACGTCAAAGTCAGACCCTGGTCAATGCAGGGCATCAAACTGGAACCCTAGGAAGAGCCCCCCCCATATATATATATATATATATATATATATATATATATATATATATATATATATTTTTTTTTTTTTTTTTTAATCACATCACAACTTTGGGGTTGTCAGCTATGCAGATAATTGCTCACAACCTAACCCCTGTCCTATCCAGAGCCATACACTTTGTATTCCTAGGAGTGAATGTATCAAAATCATGTATTTTACTACTGGTCTGTTCCCAGCTGTGTGGCAGGGTAGAAAACTTCCACAGAGTGTCCTAGGAAACACTGTATCAGAACAGCCTCAACTGTAACAGGCCAATGCCAGTGGTCATGGGTTACTCTTGTTCCTTTTCCCAAAAAGCTCAGACTGTCACAGAGGCTGCTGCATAAGGGTTGTGGAGACCTCAGACTTGACATCAGAATCACTCAGCAACGCCCCCCCCACCCCGGACTAATTAAATAAAATCTTGAGGTGGGCTAGGACATTGGTAATGCTTTTAGAGTTCTCCACACGATTCTAATACATAGCTTGGGCTGAGAACTGCAGATCTAACGCAGCTACCTAATTTTACTGGGAGAGGAAATTGAGCCTGGAGAGGTTACTGCCCAAAACAGCGGATTCACAGTACATTTACATCGGTGGTTCTCTTTTCCAGCAAGGTGTTCTCTCGCTATAGCACTACCGAACTTCATGTCCCAAATGTCATGACCCTTTATTTATAAAAGCAGCACATCCACACCTGTCCCCCTCCTCTCCTTCCCTGCGTGCAAATAGACGTGCGGTCAGTTGAGTCAGCAGCAGCTGTTCAAGCCTCCCGCAGAATTCTGCCGGCCACAGAATCAGTGTGGGCCTGTCAGGACCACAGGAAAAAGTAGCTAAAGGACCCACTTCTTTCCCTAGAGGGTGCGTGGAGAAGGGAGCCTTAAACGTGAAATAGATGCAACCTTATTCTCCATTATTAATCCATTATTAGAATCCTTGCCTGTTTGAACAAAACAGCAGTAGGTTACGCTTGAGTCTGGGCATAAATATGAAGGCTCAGCCCCCTCCCCTCTCCCCCCTCCCCCCCCCCCCCCCGCCCCATCACTTCCAAAAATGTTCCAAACTGGACATGAAATGATCTGATCACCTTACTCTAGATTGTTCCCACCAAAAGTCTTATCTACACTTTCACTGACAGATCCTTTTTCAGGCTGGGAATCCCAAGCCTTTTCCCAAACCCACAGGCCACGCTCTGACCGCGCTCTGGCTGCGCGTCTGCTAAACCATGGGCCCCACCCCCCCCACCCCCACCCCCCGATAGACCGCTGATACCCAGGGGATGTTAGTTGGTAGCCTTGGACTTCTCAGCTTAATCGCCCCGGCTTTAATGCCACTTAAATCAGAACGTAAGCACTGCAGGAATTTTAGGAATCCGATGATAGAAATTGTATTTTTAGAGCCGTGAATGACTTGAGCGCGTGAAACAGTGCAGTGACTGAAGAGAGTTCTCTCCAGTTTCCCATGATTTATCACAGGCGAGTTCACAGCAGGTTAAAATAATTGAACGCCGTGATAGCCTACATACTGGCATGGTTTTATGGGGAGTCATTCGTAACATATTTGTCACAAAGCATAATTTCCAAGATAGAACTCTGATCCACATGCCATTTTTTTTTCACCACAACGACACAGTTGAAATAACTCCTTCGTGGAGGCTGGCTCCGTTTTCACAATGTCCGGCCCCAAGCTAGAGCTTCGGGGAAAAGGACCAAGGAAATGATTAGCCCGCCAAATAAAATGTAAGTATATCCTGACGAAATGCTCACTTGTACTGGGGGATAAAGCGGAATGTTCTTTCTGGGATGGTTGTAACTCGGGAGCTCTGCTAGGCAGACTCTACCTGCCTCTTACTGCTTCTTCTATTTCCTTTCTGCTCCATTGTTTATTTCCCACTTTTCTCCTGCTGTGCTTTGTCCTCTACTTATTCGCCGCGGCCCCTGCGGAAGTAATGTTTCCACCCTATAATCAAATGCTACACCGTGGGGAGAGTAAAAAGGGATTCTGTAGCGTCACTGCAGCAGAGCGAGATCTTGCACGTGTGGTGGGTCCATATGGACCCAAGTTCAGCTGTGTAAGAAATGCAATGGTCCTTTTTTTTTTTTTTTTTATAAATCTACTTAATTTCTCTTCTGAACCCCAATATTTCTTAGTCATGGAGCAGTAATCTCAGTCAAATGAGGATGTCCTCATCCGAATCTGAGGAAGGCCAGGGGACCCATCTGATTTGCCATCTTCAGGGCCCGACTGCTGCATCTCACCCCACCCGGGGGATCGTGGGCTGCAGGGCAGGTGGGAAGCACTCAGGGCTGCTTCCCAGGGTCCCCACCATCAGATCAGCTTTCTTGGCTTCCCCAGCTCCCCTCCTCCCCAAATCTGAATAGTCTTATCAGGCCTGGAGAAAGAGTTTCCCAGCTTTTCATGTAATCTTCCAAATCTTTGGTTTATGCCGAAAGCCTGGGATTTGAGACTCAAGAGCTAAAAATATGACTCCTGTGTTATCTACATTTTGCTGGTTTTCCCTTCCCTGGAGCACTAAAGACAGACGGCCTAGCTGCCTAATGGGGAGAAAACACAGGGAATGACCAGTGGGCAAATATCTCCCAGTAATTTCCCACTGCAACTGTAAAGCACCAAGAGGAAGGCCTGGCGTACGGTAGGCAGTCCACAAAAGTGATCACCATCTTTACACAAGGTAGATTAGAGAAACAATAAGAATACAGGCTGTAGAAGTTCCAAGTCTGACTCCATGGTTTCCTGGCTCTGTGTCCTTGAGCAAGTTACCTAACCTTTCTGTGTCTCAGCTTCTGCATCTACAAAAGAGAGATTATAATAGTACCTGCCTTACAAGGCCCTATGTATATACCATGCTCATGAATTATGTTATTATTATTATTACCACTACTACAAACTCCTGTCTCTTAAAGCCATTGGTGATCATGGGTCCATGCCATCAACACACACAGTACCTCCCATGTACCATTTCACAGGGAAAAAAGCAGCTACTACTCCCAGGGGTGAGGCTGGGCTGAGTTTTCTGGAAATGCAACCCTCTGGGTAAAATCTGGGTAGGTCCTCGGGGCTGGGTTAAGAAGGAATCAGCTGATGTCAGTCAAGGCAGTGCTGAGGCACTGTCACAGAGAGGCAGATTCTTGAGCAAGAGTCGGAATTGGAAGACGGATCCATGCTTCCAATCCAGTGGACGGGAAAGAGACAGAAGGGGAGGATGAGGAGAAGAGTCAGAGAAAGGCCGGCCAAGTCGCCGTGGGGACATGCCTGGTTAACCTTGCTGCAGCTGCTGGAGATGAGAACCCATTCTGGGCCTCTCCTGAGATGTGAGCCCTGCACGGGCTTTTGCTGAGGGAGGTGCCGCTTCCGTGAGCCGGCAGCAGAAGGGGAATCTGAGGAAGAGACAGTGGTCCAGCAGTGCCCATCTATGTAATCTCGTTCTGCAGCCCAACAAACTGAAGAGTGTGAGAATGAGAATGTGAGGACCTGGACCCTTCCACCTGCCCATCCCTTGTGGCCCAGGGCCAATCTGGTCAATGTCCCTGTCAAGCCACACTCAGGCAGGACGACAAGCCTGCAGGGACGGCGGAAAGGACGTCGTATCAGGAGTCAGGGGACCTGAGATCCCATCCTATGACCGGTTAGCCTGTGGCCTTGGACATACCCCTTCTCCTCCTCCCTGGACCCCCCCCCTCCCCCAATGAGGAGGTGGGAGCCGGTAACAGTAGCTGCATTTGGGAGGAACGATGTGGGCATAGTTAATCGTGGGGTTTGGGAGCCAGAGGGACCTCAATGTGAATCCTGTCTTTGCTACTGAGTAGATGTAAATATAGGGCAGTTAACTTATTTAATCTTTCTAAGCTCCACTTCCCTCATGTATAACGATGAAGATACTAATAGCACACTTCTCGTGATTATTTGGAAGATTAAATTCAAGAGTGTATGTGAAGTGTTCTGCACAGGACTGCTGAAATATTGTAAGCGCTTGATCGATCGTTGCCTCTATCACTGTAGTGACTATTCAGAGGACCCCCAGGGCTCCATCAGCTCTGCAGTGGGAGAGTTCAAGTCTGTGGGCCTGCTTCATCCACAGCCTCTTTGTGTTTCTATTTTATGTGTGTTTTTTTTAATAAACGTAAATGCTCCACACTAAAAATAATAAAAATAAGTCACTGGACTAGACCGAGGGTTGGCAAACTTTCTGTAAAGGGCCAGATAGTAAGTAGCTGAAGCTTCATGGGCCACACGTGGTCTCCACTGCATATTTTCTTATTAGAGTTAATAAAAGAATAAAAGTTAATTCTTTTATTAGGGTTAGGATTAGAACTAGCGTCAGGCTTACACAGAGAACAAGAGTATTTGCTGGGACTGGGCAACAGTGAACAGAACATCTCAGTGGCTGAACATAGTTAAGATTTATTTCTCACATCACAGTAAAATGTGATTTGGGGGTTGGGGGGGTCTACAGCACAAAGTCTTTTAGGGACCAAGAGTCCATCCATCTGGAGGCCTCGTCTAGATGGAAGGGACAGACAGATGGGCCCACATTCAAGAGTGATTTAAAAATATACCAACCATTCTGTACAGTGATAGACCGTGGGCTGATTTTGGCATGTAGGATATCGTCTCCCCTCTCCTGGATTAGACCATCTCTAGGTTCCTTCTGAAGATGAAACAAACTTCTCTCTGATAAACCTTGTTTTTCTCCATCCAAGTAGCCTAGCACCCACTCTACAAGATCTCATACTCCCTTTCACATGATAATCATTTTCATATTTCTAACAGTTGTCAGGTTCAGCATTTTTGTTAAATTTTATGTGTAACATTACACAGAGTTCTTTCGTGGGCAGTTCTCACAGAGATGGTATATTACACCCACAGGGCTGCCGTTACAAAAGACCACACAAACTGGGTGGCTTAAAATAACAGAAATTTATTCTCTCAGAGTTCTGGAGACCAGGAGTCCAAAATCAGAGTGTAGGCAGCGTTGATTCCTTCTCAGGGCTCTGGGGGAGAATCTGGTCCAGGCCTTTCTCCTGGCTTCTGGTGATGGCCAGCAATCCTTGGCATGCTCGACTTGTAGACACATGACTCCAGTCTCTGCCTTTGTCTGCACATGGAATTCTCCCTATGACTCTGTGTCATCACGAGGCCATCTCCCTACTGGGTTAGGGCTCGCTCTGACAACCTCACCTGAACTTGAGGAAATCTGCAAAGACCCTGTTTCCAAATAAGCTCATGTTCACAGCTACCAGGGGTTAGCAGTTCAGCATATCTTTTTGTGGGGACACAGTCAGTCCATAGCAGGTGGCGATCGGCACAAGGTGGTCTCTTCATATCTAAGAACTGTGAAATGTTAGAAGTGGTGAGGATGGTCCGGGCTGCTGTGGTGTGTATCAGAGATGAGAAGCCTAAAGGAGCCTAATTTTTACCTTTCATTGTAAATTGCAGAGAGAACAGTGCTATTCTAGCTGCTACCTTGGGGAATGTAGAATTTTCCTTTTTAGAGTGTTTTTTTTTTTTTTTTTTTTATGGACATGGAACAATGAACTAGAAAATGTTGCACATTCTGTACTCTCCTTCTATTTTCAACTTATAAAATGCTGTATTCAAAATACCGGAACAGTGAGGCTTGTGGTTACTAACGAAATTAAAAATAAAAGCAAAAGCCCCATAGCATCCACGTCACCCCACGAGGGAGATGCAGGCTGGTGCCCTGGACAAGCAGTGGACTTTCTGGTGAATTTGCAACCCCTTCTGCAGAGGTCAGGATCGGAAAGTCATGACCAGCTGGTTGTAATTCTGTCCTATTTTGAAACAGATGACATAGACAGCTAGCCCATCACTAGGGCGGAGATTTATTTTCCCCTACTTGGTCTAAGTTCCAGAGACCCGGTTTGCAAAGTAGAGAAAAGGGGCAAAATATTTTCTTGGTGACCTCACCCACTGCTGCCAGTGGAAAACCTACCAATATCCCACAATTGGCCCATGGGAATGGGCCCATGCCACACCATCTCGAATATTCCAAAGCAGGACTTATGCCTCTCTTCCAAAGTTTCGTGGCAGTTTTTGTCTTTGCTCCTCTTCAGTGGCACTTATGACAGTCTTTCGTATTTACAAGTCACTTCTCCCCTCCTGAAGGGCAAGCTCTTTAAATCTTGGTCTTATGACTCAAGAGGAAGAAGCCAGTGGAAAGAGGGAAACTTGGGAGTGGACCCTTCAGGAACCAGGAAGGATAGAGCAAAGGGCCAAGTTGGAATGGTCTCTGTCCTGCACAGGGCACCAAGCCGCAGGGAATTTCATTTCAGTTTCCCTGGAAGCCAAGTAACCCCTTCTATTGGGGGTGTAACATCAGACCTAGAATTCTAGTTGAATGCACCTGAGATAACCCTGTCCACAGCTGTCAGCAGGAGCCATTCACTTAACTTCTCTCTGCCTTAGGCTTCTCATCTGTATGATGGGCTAAATAATAACCCTCGTACAGTTGTTACAGGGATCAGGTATGATAATGGATGGAAAGCACTTAACACATGGCCAGCCTAGCACAGTGGTTCCCAAACCTCCCAAATTTACCCCCCTGAGAATTCTGATAGACGTGGGTTGGAACCTGAGAATCTGTAATTTGCCAAGCAGAGAAATTCTTATTTCCAGGGAAATGTGGGAAACCATGCTGTCACAAAACTAAAAGTTCAGTAAAGAGTAGCTATTTTTATTATACCATTTTCATCATCATTAACACCATCATCATCATGGGGAATTCTTTTCTTTTAAACCAACAAGTTTATCTTTGCTAAACATATAGGAAAGAACTAATAGACTTAATCCTTAAGTTTTGGATTCAAGAATACATAAGCCGTGGATTCTGATTCTGGCTCTGGCTGATAAAGCATTCTGACCATCAAAATGTTTAATCTCTACACCTCAGTTTCTTCATCTGTAAAATAGGTGGTTGTTACTGGTGAGGGTGTGGTAATGGTTATCGAAAATGATGAATATAAAGTAGCTGACACACAGCAGGTCCGTCATCTAGAAAAGATTTTCCTTCTTTTAAGCACTGGTTCAAATGCTTTAAAAAATACTTCTAAAGATAATTATCTAAACCCTATTCGCCAAGTTGACCTTACATAGAGGACCATTACATAAACAGATGAAAACAGAACTGTTTTGGTTCTCAGATGTGTATCTTCCTTTCTTCTCACCAAACTCCCCTATTGGCCCTTGAGTTACTCCCATAGATCTCTGTGCAATGTCTTTTTTAAAAAAACTGTCTTAAATAACAAAATTGTTAACTGACCTTTAACACGTTAGCTGACCTTGTGATTTCTTGTATTTCTAAAGTGTAGCTTTTGGAGACTATAAAGATGTCTCGCATAGTATAAGCCACTTACGCTATTTACAGTGTACTCACATGATGGGGTATCCTGCTTGAAGATACTGTTTGGGGAAAGATTCAGCAGTACTGGCGGATTCTGTGGTAGAATTGAGGCTGGTTATCTCGAATGTGGTCTGATACGGAGATGGTCTCACTGCTTGTAGAACTGGTAGGCTTGTAACCAAATCCAAATCTCTCCCAGCTTAAAGCTCAAGGCCATTATTTCAATTTTGCACTTATTTAGGTGGGGAGGGACCTTAACTTAGAATAAGCACTTGGATTTCACTCAGTAAATTCAAAGGCTATAAATCTCACCCATGATTCATTTCCATGATTCCCCTGGGGATGAGAAACAAGAAAGCGTCCACGAGAAGGGCTAATCACCACTTTCTGACTGGGGCACCCCCAAAGAGGGAAAGAACTGTGGGACTTCGGAATTAAAGGGGCAGTGGAAAATATCTCCTTGTCCAATGGGGACTCTTGCCCCTTTTAACTCTTCACGCTACTATTTTTCCATCCTTCCTAGACATCCAAGGGCAAAGCCTTTTACAAACTCTTCTCTGTGTTTGATTGCTTTAATGGTTCTCAGACTCCTTATAATCAGTAACATGTATTTTAATCATTTTCTGTTTTCTGTTATGTAATTTTCTTGACTTTTCCCAGTCCCTACGATGAACACTTAGGGAGAAAAAACCAAATCACATAATTCATTGTACTTACTTCAGTGTCTAGTGTAGAAATGTCTTACTAATGTATGTGTGAGAAGATTCATGAACCAATTATATCAGATTACAAGGTGTCTTAAAGTCCTTTCTTTTGAGCATACCTGTCTAGTCACTTGACTGTCCCTTGGCTACTTCTCTACATGCTCATTGTTAAAATTATATTGATAGTAGATTAATAATAATAATAATACTAGATTGCGCTAAGGGCATATTAAGACGACACCTAGTCCAGAGGGCCTTGAAATAATGAAATCCCAGAGGTGCAGCTCTCAAAGGGAAAGGATGTGTAGGTAAGAGTGGCAGGTAGGAACAAAGAAAGAATTTTGAGTTGGGTCTCTGGCCCAAAATGTTAAAGTTCCCAGAAGTTGGGCTGGACCCTGTAGAAGGCTTTGCCTACCCCCAATCAGCATAACCCCCAATTAGCACAACCCTGGTGTCAGAACTCACACTGTAGTTAAGGGAAAATTACACTCTGCAGTGTGAAAATATTCAATAAAAGTGCCCAGAAAGACAGGGAAGAGGAGTGTCTATAGCTAAGATAGAGCAACTCTATAGAAAGACCTCTAATAGCTCGGTGGCTGAACACAATTAAGATAAAGTGAGTCAGTGGGGGAGGACAGCTGTACCCCACACAGGTTCTCAGGGACCTAGAATTCTTCCATCTCATGGCTCCTCCACTTCCAGAGCTCCTGAGACCTCCACCTGATGGAAGAAAAAGAAAGATCATGGAGCAGTTTTTAGTTTGAGAAGAGTGTCGATCGCTTGGACCCACATCCAAGAACCCAGCCACAGGGCAAACCTTAATTATAAGCGAGTCACCTAGCTGTGTGCCCAGGAAGGAAAGAGAAAAGGTGAACACCTAGCCCGTCTCTGTTGCAGTGAGTGAGTACTTGTCCCCAAAGCCTAGTGGCTGAGCTTCTCCAGGCAGCCGAGGAAAGTGGGAGTCCACAAAGGGAAAATAAAAGGCAATGTGTGGAAGAGGACAGAGAAAACTAATTCATGAAAGCCCTGAACTGCCCATCAGTGTCTGGGAGCTGGATTATTAGCTCAGTTTCGTACCTTAGAAGAAAACTAAAAAACTGGGAGGTTGTAGGTTTGGGGCACAAGAAGTTCTGTCTTCAACTAGCAGACCATGCCTGGTTTCCCTCAAAATCTGCATTCTCATCCTAATTTCTCCCCGTTTCTAAATCTGTCTTCCCTGGAGTACATGGGCACAGTTGCTAGAAACAAAAAAATAGGACCCATGGCATATTTACTGTCACATTAAAAGGGTTTTCAATGTATGTTTTTTAATTTTGTGATTGTTTTTCCCTTAGGGAAAGTGTCTTCAATTCAGATAATTTATCACCAGGTGGTAAATAATAGTGAAAGTTAATGATACTTAATCTATCCTTCCTTCTTGCCAAGCCCTGTTCTAAGCACCTTACAGGTGTTACCTATTAGGTCCTCTAACAACCTGTGAAACAGGTCTTATTATTATCTTCTGTATTTTACAGCTTTGGAAACAAACACAAAGAGGTTAGGTAGCTTGGCCAAGGTCACACCACCATAACTGGAGCCAGAATTCCAGCCAAAACAAGAACAAGTCTTAACCACGATATTCAACGGCTTTGGTGCCAAAGCTGAACATCCCCTAAGAGTATTTAAGTGAGAAACATAGATAAGCCTGATTTTCCTCTCAATAATTGTTTTTTCTATCAAAAATAGAACTTTTCAGTTTATTTAAACAGCAAAACATAACACTACTGTTACCATGGCATTACATTTTAGAAGGTTTAAAGCTAGATATAAAAATACAAGTTCCTAGACACAAGTAAGCACCTTTTCCATTCATCTTAACGACCAGAAATCTTAACCCTTTCCTTCTGTACTACTTTATACTAATTGAAAACGAGTAGCTTTTATTCACATTCTCATCAGTGATACTTTTTAATCCCTTTGCTCTTTAGACTTTCTTTTATTGCCTGGAAACTTACATTACATTTCTGAAACTCTCAGAAAATGATTTACCTCCTTTAATCTCATCTTCTATCAATATCCTCTTAAATATGGAATACTATAATATTTTCCTTCCCCCCCCCCAAAATAGTAATCAGAACACATTTGTATGCCTTATATAGTCTCGTCATTTTTCCTTTCCATTCAGAATATTTCCTCCAACTGGCCAGTTATTTTTGCTTTCATTATGTCTCTATGTCATTTGAGATGTAAAGCTTCTGTGGTTCCTATTTACTGTTTTCTACTGGACTGGCTAAGACGTACAGTTTGATATTAAATAGGGCATCACTTGCTTTCCTCCAAATCTTCTGGGAGGAAGCATTAAGTGTTTCATCATTAATTATGATGTTAGTTGCAGGAGTTTTATTTAGATGCTCTTTATCAGACTGAGGAGGTTCCCTTTTCTTCCGAGTTTGCTGGGAGTTTAGATCATGAATGGATGTTGAATTTTGTCAGATGTTTTTTCCCTGCATGAATTGATATGATCACGTGGTATTCATTCTATTTTAGACTGCTGTTTTAGTGGATACGTTGATTGATTTTTTGAATACTGAACTAGGCTTACATTCCCAAGATAAACTTCACACAGTTGTGGTCCATTCTTCTTTTTATACATTATTAGATACAATTCGCTTTTTAAAAATTATTTAGAATTTTGCATCTATGTTCATAAGGAATTTTAGTCTCCAGTTTTTTATTTCTTTTTGTACTTTTTCTGCCTGGTCTTAGAATCAGTAATGATGGACCTCATAAATTTAATTGGGAAGAGAGATTATAGCATTGGTGTTATTTCTTTCAAACATGTTTGATAAAATTTTCCAGTGAAAACATCTGGGCCTGGAGAATTTTCTTAGAAAATTTTCTTTTAACGCCTAATTCGATTTCCTTAAAAGTTATGGAGCTATTCAGGTTTTCTATTATATTTTGAGTGACTTTAGGTCATTTATGGTCTTTTCAACAAATGGTGTTGAAACAATTTGGCATTCACATACAAGAAGATAAACCTCTATCTAAGCCTCACACCTTATAAAAGATTAACTGAAATGCATGCTAGATTTAAATGTAAAACGATTAAAATTTTAGAAGAAAATCTTCATGACCTTTGGTTAGACAGAGAGCTGTTAGATATGATACCAAAACCATCCTCCATAAAACAAACAAAAAAAGATAGATTAAAATGTATCAAAATTTAAAATCTTGCCCTGAGAAAGACACTGTTTAAAAGAATGAAAAAATAAATGCTATAGACTTGAATTTTAAATCACATTCTGACAAAGAATTTGTATCCCACTTTATAAAGAACACTCAGTACTCTGTAGTAAGAAAATATGCACGCCAATTAAAAAATTGTCAAAATATTTGAATAGACACTTCACCAAAGTGGACATACATCAGGGAGAAATAAGCACATGAAAAGGTGTTCATCAGTAGCCACTAGAGAAATGTCAACCTGAAACCAAGGTATTGGGATTTAGATGGTGGACCACATTAGAATTCTACTTGTAGAGAAAACCGTCATAACCAACACGTATTGAATATTGAACATGGACATTCAGAAGAGTTCTTAAGGAAGAGGGCAAGACAAACTCAAGTTGGTAACTCCAAGAGGGGACTGGTGCTGGCAACTGCTTTCACTCTGGAGGGCAAAGCCCAGAAGGTCAGGTTGGGACCCCAGCCAAAATGCCTAACAGCTGGGAGTCAGCATCTAAGCAAGAGGTCTGAGTACTGGTCCAGCGGCTTTCCAACAAAAATAGATTTTATTATAAAACTATGTCACCTTCTGAGGCCAAGTTCTCCAGCGACGCCTGCCAAGGTCTCAGATGATGGGTGGTTTGGGCTACATGTATGTAGGAACACTTAGACCCAGCTGTCTGAAGGAGGTGGCTGATTGAGAAATGGCGACCCCAATATGTTCTGACACACCTACTGCATGGCCAAATATCAAAGCATAGGAAGTGAAAAAAGAAAAATTAGATAAAAGAGAGTTCATGGTTTGTAAAGATGTTGTTGGGTATAGTTTCATTTTTCTCACTTAACTTCATCGAGAATGTTGGAAGTTTTGTACCTACGTAAACCTGATGATACAGGGATATCTGTAGTCATCAAACTCTTGGACAAATGATACTAATAATTACCTATCTAAAATATATAAATTATGTTTTATACTGTGCATATTTTGTGCTAGGTTTCAATAGTGTAGTCGTCAACAGTGCATTCTCTGGAGTCGGATAGCCTTGAATGCAATACCAACTCCATCACTTCCCATTTATGTGACCCTGGGCAAGTTACATGACTTCTCATCAGTTTCCTTAATTGCAAAATGGAAATAATAATAGCTACTCATGATTTAATTGTTTTAAAACCCTTGGAACAATGTCTAGTACATGCTGCGCATTCAGTAAACAATTAAATCACCGTCATCCTCATCGGAACACAATTTGCTTATATTTTACCAAGAGAGACTTTTGCAGAGCCCTTAGCTGTAATTCACTAACAGCTACATAGAGATATGCTACTTGCGTAGAGGTAGAGATCACTTACGTGATTAATACTCCTACCAGTGATTTTAAAGAAGAGAGAAAAAAATACTTCACTTTGTTAATTGTAAGGTGTGCTGAAAACCTTCTTACCAAGAAAAATAAGTCTTCCCTCCTCTTCCCATCTTTTTAAGTCTGAGTGAAACTGATTTTCTAAGTTTGTGAAACCTTAAAGGGAAATCTTATGGTGTAAGTACTTCCTGCAATTGGATGGTTTTTTTTTCTTCGATAATTCAGATTTACTATAACTCATCTGGGGAGAGGCCACTTTGACGAGCAGGCCAGGCCTATGTGTGCAGGCTGCTGAAAGATGACATTTCTGAAAGTGCCTCACACAAAACCTTCAGTTTCTTCTTCAAGGCAATTAAAATATTTGTAATACACTTGAAGAATGATTGACAGCAAAGAAAAGCAACAGTGACATTTGTCCCCTTATTTTTTTGTAACATCTTTATTGGAGTATAACTGCTTTACAATGGTGTGTTAGTTTCTGCTTTATAACAAAGTGAATCAGCTATACATATACATATATCCCCATATCTTCTCCCTCTTGCGTCTCCCTCCCACCCTCCCTATCCCACCCCTCTAGGTGGTCACAAAGCACCGAGCTGATCTCCCTGTGCTATGTGGCTGTTTCCCATTACCTATCTATTTTACATTTGGTAGTGTATATATGTCCATGCCACTCTCTCACTTCGTCCCAGCTTACCCTTCCCCCTCCCTGTGTCCTCAAGTCCATTCTCTACGTCTGTGTCTTTATTCCTGTCCTGCCCTAGGTTCATCAGAACGATAGATTCCATATATATGTATTAGCATACGGTATTTGTTTTTCTCCTTCTGACTTACTTCACTCTGTATGACAGACTCTAGGTCCATCCACCTCACTACAGGTAACTCAATTTCGTTTCTTTTTATGGCTGAGTAATACTCCATTGTATATACGTGCCACATCTTCTTTATCCATTCATCTGTCGATGGACACTTAGGTTGCTTCCATGTCCTGGCTATTGTAAATAGAGCTGCAATGAACATTGTGGTACATGACTCTTTTTGAATTATGGTTCTCTCAGAGTATATGCCCAGTATTGGGATTGCTGGGTTGTATGGTAGTTCTATTTTTAGTTTTTTAAGGAACCTCCATACTGTTCTCCATAGTGGCTGTATCAATTTACATTCCCACCAGCAGTGCAGGAGGGTGGTTCCCTTTTCTCCACACCCTCTCCAGCATTTATTGTTTGTAGATTTTTTGATATCCCCTTATTTTAATTTTTTCTTGTATTTTGAGGCCTTTGTGGGTAAGAAAATGAAGCCAGGTTTTGGGATCACATAGCTATAAGTGCAGTTTGTATGACTTTGGACAAGTTACCTATATTTCAGTCGACTTCAGTTTCACTATCTTGAATTATTTCACATAGAGTGCAACAGGCTGAATAATGCCCCTGCGCCCACCAAGATATCCACGTCCTAATCCCTGGAATCTGTGAATGTTACTTTATGTGGCAAAAAAGGACTCTGCAGGTGTGACTGAATTAAGGATTTTTGAGATGGGGAGATTATTCTGAATTATCTTATGGGACCCTAAATGCCATCACATGCATCCTTAGAAGTAGATGGCAGAGGGAGACTACACCACAGAAGATGGGACTGCGGTGTGAAGACAGAGAAAGAGATTGGAGTCATGCAGCCACAAGCCAAGGAATGGCGGCAGCTGCCAGACACTGCAAGGGGCAAGGAACAGATTATCCCTAGAGCCTCTGGAGGGACAGTGGCCTGGCTGATACCTTCAGATCAGTGATGCTGGCTTCAGACATTGAGCCTCCAGAACTGGAAGAGAATAAATTTCTGTTTTAAGCCACCAAGTTTGCAGTAATTTGTTATAGCAGCCACAATAAATTAATACATATATGTTATATACAAAGTATATGACATATACATATAAAGAGTATACACAACGTATCTAGCAGGGTCTGGCACACAGGACTTCAGTTGTTGGCAGGCGTGTAATCTCTCAGTCATATTTATCTGAGCTGTAGCAGTTTGCCTGCCTGGTTGACATCTCCCTATGATATTATTTTAAAAAATAGCCCTTTTTAAACTTTTTTTTAAAATAAATTTATTTATTTTATTTTATTTATTTATTTTTGGCTGCGTTGGGTCTCCGTTGCTGTGCCCAGGCTTTCTCTAGTTGCCGCGCGCGGGGGCTACTCTTCGTCGCGGTGCGCGGGCTTCTCATTGCTGGGGCTTCTCTTGTTGCAGAGCATGGGCTCTAGGCCTGTGGGTTTCAGTAGTTGTGGCACTTGGGCTCAGTAGTTGTGGCACACGGGCTCTAGAGCGCAGGCTCAGTAGTTGTGGCACACAGGCTTAGTTGCTCCGCGGCATGTGGGATCTTCCCGGACCAGGGCTTGAACCCGTGTCCCCTGCAATGGCAAGTGGATTCTTAACCACTGCGCCACCAGGGAAGCCCTAAACTTTTTTTTAAATTAATTTTTATTGGAGTATAGTTGATTTACAATGTTGTGTTAGTTTCTGCTGTACAGCAGAGTGAATCAGTTATACATATATCCACTCTTTATTGGATTCTTTTCCCATATAGGTCATTACAGAGTATTGAGTAGAGTTCCCTATGAAAAATAGCCCTTTTCAAAAAAAAAAAAGGTGTTGATTCCTAGGGTTTTCTAAGAAGAAAACAAACCCTAGGCATAATACCATCCCTTTTCTTTATTTACAAAAATAGAAATCACTATGTGACTGTTTTCTGTTTATTAAAGTAAAATTCCCCCCAAGTTCTTTAACCATCTTTAATATTCAGAATTAGTCAAACATTATCACGTTTCAAGAATTTATTTCCTACTACATTGCAATATATACTATATTATACTTACATCAGTAAAGTAATATCCTTTCTCCCTAAAATAGTCACATACACACACAAGGAGGCTGGTAGAGAGGAAGGTGTCTAGGGAGGACAGAGCTGATGTCCTGAGAGTGACGGAGCTAAACAGGCTCTAAGGGGAGGGGTCACCGTTGGTGAGCGAAGCCTGAATCCACGATGCCAGAGCTGTAGCGGAGGGCAGCCACGCACATGGGGGCCTCGCTGGCCTGAGGATGACAGGGTCACAGAGAAGGTCCCGGGGTATTGGGCCAGCCCTCCACGTGGACGTCAAAGTCACCTACAACTCCTGCAGAACTTAAATAGCAGGCCGACTCTAAGCCAAAGCCTGGAGTGAATCCAGAACAAGGAGTAGGAGGTCCCCAGGTCCTAAATTATTCACCAGTTCACCAGGTGCTGAACCAGTTTCTCCGTTCATTTTTCAGGTTGCAGGTTTGTGTTTTCTGCACAGGTTTTGTAAATTTGGACTTTGCACCTGTATATGGGGCAGAGCATCCAACTTCTTATAGGAGAATTTTTAGTTTTCCCATCCAAGGCATCCCACTGAAGGCCAGCCTCCTCCCCACCTCCCTGAGCCAGCGAGCCCCTCCTAGACCACAGGGCGCTCCCAGAGACACGGGTCTCTAGGGTCCTAGTTCTGCCTCTCTTGTATCCTCTGTGTGTCCCCTTTTTCCACCTGGGCATTAAATTCCTGGTCTGCATTGGACCTGGGGTTTCCGGTTACTCTTACCACTTGGATTTTAATTTTTTCCTGTTTTTTTTTTTTCTTCCCTTTCTTATCACTTCTTCTATGTATTAAAAATATCTTTTTCTATTTTATATAGCATTCCTATTGCTTATATTAAAGGAAGGGGCTTCATATCTGTTTGGACCACTAAGTCACCAGAAGTGCCAGTGTTCCCCAGACGTGGTGTCAACCTCCCATTTGTAATACTTCACTCCTCACGGTTGTTTGTGAGTCTGTCTCCCTTCACAAGCTTCTCTAGGGTTGATTGATGGCATAGCTTATTTCTCTTTGTATCCTGCTGCCCAGTACAACACAAGGAAGATGCTTATGAAATCATGGAATGAGAGAGAGAGAGAAAGATAACTTAATAGGTGTTAACCTCAAAGTAGTGAACTTTTTTTGGAGCCACACAAACAAAAATGTGTTACTTTGTTCAGTATGAGCTCAAGTCAGAGCAGTTGAACTCAGTTTCGAGGTACGTACAACTCCGATCCGACCCTATTACTTATTAAATGCAGCATCTTAAAGAACTGCAAAAAGCCAAACCATAAATCTTCTAAGGACTCCGTCGTTTTAAATTTATGTTTGCAGCTGAAGTCAGCCACACCTCCTGGGGCTGGTCTTAAAATAATTCGTTTCTCAAAAAGTCACAGTATCCTGGCACTGAACAATAACACGAACGAGCCCCAGCCTGGAGGAACTGTTTGTTTTTGTAGGAGCAGAATCAACCCTCTTTTAATGAACACGGAGCTAGGTTCAGGGGTTTTATTCAGCTGTTTTCTGAATCTCTCAAAGCTCAGCTTGTGAAATTCTAGCGAGACCCCATCCACCGCCCTCCTCAGCCTGGACACCCCTTAGTCTTGCTGCTCACCAACCCCGACCTCAGACAGACAGGCAGGGACAGACAGAGGGGCCTTCCTGACCAGGAGCCTTGCTGCTTCTCACTTGCTTTGTACCGCAGCAACAGCGGTGTCCTGGACGAGCGCCCACGCCCTGGAAACTACACGCCAGGCTCAAAGGCACAGGCCCTGCCCGATAGGACTTGAATGCGGAGGTGATAACAGCGGCTGAGACAGAGCAGGGCCGGGAGCCCCCCACCCCCTGTCTATGGAGGCATAGCAGACGCTTAAACACCCCCTCCGCTGCCGCCGGAAGGAGGGGGTGGGGCGGGGAGACTGGCGGGCAGGCGGCCGCGCATCGCTCCAGGTGAGCGGGCACTGAACCTGCACGCCAGGTTGGCACCAGACCACCAGCTCTACACTCCTTCCTCCCGGGTGACCCCGAAATGCTACTTTCCCAGCCAAGAAGCCTGGCAGGCCAGCCAGGCAGCCAGGAAACGGATGCCAAGGCTGTCCCTGGCGGAGGGCTTGAAAAGGCGCAACCAAGACCTCCCGACTCCCACGTGTATCAGACACACCTGTATCCGTCTGTCTGCCTGCTGCACCAGAGATTGTAGAGAACAGCAGAGCGGGGAGGGCGGGCTCCAGGAGATGGAGGATGAGAAATGTACAAGGATGATGAAATCGCCCCTGCCACCCCAGTGCCCTGTGTGTCTATGCTCTAGGCACAAAGCCAAAGCAGTTTAAGAGGCGTGGCTTTTCCTGCATAACCTCCAGACCTCTCTGAATATTGAGGTCGTCTGATACACACGGGATCTCATGCTTCCTGAGCATTACAAAGGGAGGGGCCAATTTCTGCCAACATGCTAGCTACTCTCCCTGGGACCAGCTAAATCTAAGGGTTCGCGATGACGTTTCCTCCGGCCGCGGGCTGAGTGGAACAGGGAGCCATGTGGATCCCTCACTTTGTATCCCTGCAGCCTGGAATGGGATGCACCAGCCAGTGTGGGCTCAACAGACGCCTGAGATGCCATTCCTCGGAACTGAGTCTGCCACTCACGCGGGGGCTTCCTAGAAGGCGGGGGTGGGGGGCCCTAACCCCACCTCAGGCCCCTCCATCCTGAAGCAGTTCGTCCTAGAGCCCTGGGATAAGGGTCTCCCCCATGCTGGAGGCCAACCGGGAATGCTGGAGGGCAAAGCCCTGTTGCAGGAACCAGACCCCAGCTCAGCGGGAAGCATTTCTTTGTTCGTTCCAGAGGTGGGCTGTGGAGCGGGTGTGGGTTAGGGCCTGACAGCCTTGAGCGTCTTGTCAGACCGTGTGCCTGCAGAGTTGCACGGAGACCAAATGCGTCTGCAGGTAAAGCACGGCTGTCCGTGGGGTTCGCAACACGGCCGTCGGGCTGAAGAGCTCTTCCAGCAGAAGCAGGAAGGTGTGCTGCCCATCTCCGGGGGCCCAAGGCAGCGCAGAGCTCCCTCTGACCTGCATCCGCATCTGAGTGCTCTGAGGGCCCCTGGGGTTACTCCACTAATTCACAGAGGGCCATTAACCAGAGGTGACGCCTGACACCACTCCAGGAGCAAAACAAGAATTCAGCTGCACCAAACTCATTGAAATATTCAGACACACACAAACGCAAAAGCAAATGAGACCCCAAATGCAGCAGTTTCTTAGGGCAATCAGACTAAAAGCAAGAGATTAGGTTCGAATTTAGACTCTGCTGATTAGATATGAGAATCCAGCAAGTTGCCAGATGAAATACAGGACGCCCTGTTAAACTTGAATTTCAAATAAATTTGAATAACTGTTTAAGTGTGCCCCATGCAATGTTTGTCCCCTGTGGTATTTTTAGTTGCTAAATTTGGCAACCTGGGTGCTGCAGAAGTTGAGGTTATCAGTTAGGAGGTAGATAACGGGGGGTGATCTTTGTAAAACGGTGATGTGACATTGAATGAAACTTTGGGCAGGTCTTTCCTACGTGTTTGCCGCTCTTGGAAGCAGGGACTGTGTCTTACAAATTGTAACCCACAGTCCCCAGTGCCCGGTGTATGGGCAACGGTACGTGAACAGTATGTTGAATTGGGTATGATGATTAAATGACATTTAGGTGGCACTTTTAGTAGAGCAGCTGATGGATCTGGTGGCTGAAAAAAAGGTTGCAAAGAATATGCAGTAACTGCACCCTGAAGGAGCTGCCCCTGGCTGTTCTCAGGGAGGCCTCCCGGGTTGGAAAGGAATCAGTCATGGCAGCAAAATGGAATCTGCAAGTCAGAGCAGAGGTGTGCGGGGAAGTTCATGATAGAGAATTAGTGATTAAGTGACAGTGTGGCAATATTCCTGATGCGACATTTCCCCCAGATTATAAAAATCATTTATGTGCATTGGAAAATTGAAGAAAAAAAAAAAAACTACAGAAAAATATTGATTAAATTTGTTCCTAACCTCACAACCCAGAGATAACCACAATTAACATTTAATTCTACACTCATAGTATTTGTGAACATATACATGTATATATATTTAGAAATTAAAACTCATATAATTTTTTATCTAGCTTTTTCAAAGTATTGCGAGCATTGCTTCATGTCCTTAAATATTCTTTGAGTATATAATTCTGATGTCTGCCTCTTATCAACTTTTGGATGGGTCAAAATGTATTACACCAATCCCTAAACGTTCAAAATTGAAGTTGTTTTTAGTTCCTTGGCATTATAAGTAAAGCTGTTATAATCATTCAGTCATGCAAACCAATATACACATCTCTGATTATTTTCTCAGGGCATTGGAGTGAAATTATGGGATCAATGATTATACACATAAAAAGGTATTTTTTAAAGTATCTATATTTATTCAGCTCTGACTGTGTACCCTGCACTATTCTAAGTACTTAAGGTGTGCTAAATCATTTTATCCCTGTAGTACTAAAGGTGACGATGGTTGTTTTCCTCATGTTTCAGAAGAGGAAATTACACCACAGAAAAACTAATAACATGCCAAGTTTTCACACCTAGAAAGTGAAAGAGGAGGGATTGTCACGATCCAAATGGTCTCCAGTCCAACTGTCTAACTGCTCTTCGCTGCTGTTTTACCAGTTTTCCATTGGTAGCTTTTGAATTCTCATCTCACACGTTGGGAGACAGAGAGAAATACTATATCTTTATCTTTGGTACTGTGATAACCTATAGGTTGTTTCATTTGTACTTTTGATAACTATGTAGGTTGAATTTTTTCACATTTATTAACATTTTTCATAATATTTATTAAAAAGTTGCTTTTTTCCTCATTAGTGAACTGGCAATGTTTATGTTAGGGTGACTCTTTGACATATGTAAGTGTGTATAAATACATATATGTGTGTGTGTATATATATATTTTCTCTCTCTCCCCCTCCCTCCATAGAGGTATATACATGTATATATACATATATATATATATATATATATACACACACACACACACACACACATAATATATACATATATATGTATATGGAGAGAGAGGGAGAAGGGATGTGCATGTTGAGGATATTAACCCTTTGCTTATCGTAAATATTCTATTATTCCCTGTGTAGTGCCATGTAATTTTATAAAGGTTTGGATGTCTTTAATTTCTATATACCCAAACTATTTATTGTTCCTTACTTTAAATAGTTTTAGTTAAGAATTGCTTCTGTCTTAAACATTCATATTTTCTTTTAGCTCTGTTATGATTTTATGTTTTATTCAAATATCTGATCTATTTGGAAAATTTTTTATTAGTGTTATTTTGCTATAGGGATATAACTGATCTTTAAAACTAATAACCAAGTATTCTAGTAACATTTACTAATTAATGCATCATTTCTCCAATTATTTGGAAGTGTACTTCTATCATATACTTTTTTGGGCTTTCTGTTCTGTTCCATGGCTCTCTTTATCCTATGATATTACCACATTGTTCTGATGATTGTAATTTTATAAACAGTTTAGCAATGTCCCTGCATTGCTCCTCTTTTAAATAAAATTGTCTATCCTTGTTCCTTTATGTTTTTGAAAAATCTTCAGAATCACTTTTTCATGTTACAAAATAACATCATGGTGAAGTTTATTGGAAATACCTTAAACTTACCTATTATTTGGGGAAAGACTTACATTTATAAAATAATATCTTTCCTTCTAGGAATAAAATTTATTTATTTTTTCACATAGACCCTGAGTGTTTCTTTTTAAATTTATTCCTTGCTATTTTGTGTATTTTTTATTCATTTGAATAAGTCTCTTTTTTAAAAAAAATGCTACTTGGCTTTTTGAAATGTTTAAAAGAGTCATTGAGGCTTTGTGGTAGTGGTAGTTGGTGCTTCTTTATTTTGTTTTTGCCAACGTTCTGTGTAATTTATTAGTTTGAGTAGATTTTTAGTAGATGCTCTTGATTTTCCAAGGAGAACAATCATTCGTCATCTGGAAATGACAAGTTGGTCTTGTTGCCACTAATGATGTCTCTTTTTTCAGTCGTTTGTTTTATTGCTTTGGATAGAACTTCCAAAAAATACTGTGTAATTGTGGTGATGGTGGGGAGGGAGAGAGATGAACTGGGAGTTTGGGGTTGGTAGATGCAAACTACTATATATAGAATGGGTAAACAACAAGGTCCTATTGTATAGCCCAGGGAACTATATTCAATATGCTGTGATAAACAATAGTGGAAAAGAATGTCTATATGTGTATAACTGAGTCACTTTGCTGTACAGCAATTGGCATGACATTGTGAGTCAACTACACTTCAATTAAAAAAAAAAGAGAGATAATTGTGGTGATGGCAGATGTGTACCTGATTCCAATGAAAACTCCTATGGTGTTTCATCATTGCGTGTAATCTTCACTGGGTTAAAATATATCCTTTTTTCTTATGTCAAAAATTATGTTTTTTGATTTGCTAATATTGGTATTTGATTTTAATACATTTTTTCTTATGATGCTTAGAAGATTTTCCCCTCCTCTGGCCTGTTTATGTAATATATTTTAATAGTAGCTTTCCTAAAATTAACACATCCTTTCATTTTTTAGGGAAAAAATGCAACTTGGCTGCAGAACATTATTTTTTGATGTCAGATTCACATTCCTAATATTTTTTCTCTGACTGTACAATGGGTACATAGTTTGTATTTTTCTTCTCTTGTGCTGTGGTTGTCAAGTTTTAGAACCAGGGTTAAGATAGCTTTACGAAACTAATTAGGAAGCTTTGGATCTTCTTCTGTCCTTTCAGTTTGCAGAGTCCGAGAATTATCTGTTCTTAAAAGTTGGAAAAAATTGTTCATAAAAACATGTGAGTCAAGAGCCTTTTTTGGAGGTAAGCCTTTGACCAACACTTCTAATTTCTTCCCTGGTTATTCTTTTTTTTTTTTTTAAGATTTATTTATTATTATTATTATTTTTGGCTGCGCTGGGTCTTTGTTACTGCACGCAGGCTTTCTCTAGTTGCGGTGCACAGGCTTCACATCGGGTGACTTCTCTTGATGCGGAGCATGGGCTGTAGGCGCACGGGCTTCAGTAGTTGTGGCATGCGGGCTCAGTAGTGTGGCGTGTGGGCTTAGTTGCTCCGCGGCATGTGGGATCTTCCGGGACCAGGACTTGAACCCGTGTCTCCAGCATTGCAGGCGGTTTCTTAACCACTACGCCACCAGGGAAGTCCTTCCCTGGTTATTCTTTCCTGCTCAGGTGTCTGCTTCATCCTCAGTCCATTTCTGTCATCTCTATTTTCCTAGAAAATCGTCCATTTCATTGAGATTTTCAAACGGACGAGCATAAAGCAGTAAATAGTATTCTCTTACGACGCTTTTAAACTCTCTCCTGTCCACAGCATCATTGCCTTGTAACTAATTTTGTACATTTACATTTTCTCTCTCCTTTTTAAAATTAGATGTGTAGTTTGTCTATATGATTGGCTCAGTTACAATACTAACAAGGTCCAAATATCAGACCTTTAAAATAAATTCTAATTTTTTCCCTCTTTCCTAATGAATTTTTGCTTCTTTCCTCATTACTTTCTCCTTTCTGCTTTCCTAAAGCTTATTTTGCTATTCTTTTTGCATATCTTAGTTGAATGCTTAATTATTTTGTATTCATCTTTTCTTGAATAGCAATGAACATATTTAAGACCGTGCAAATGCCCCTGAGTGTCACTCTGGCAGCATTTCATGGTTCTTTATAGGCACCCTTCCTATCAACATTTTCAAAGTAAAATTGACCCTTGAACAACACAGGTTTGAACTGCATGGGTCCACTTATACATGGATTTTTTCAACAAATACTACAGTTCTACCTGATTCACGGTTGGTTGAATCCGAGGATGCAGAACCATAGATATGGATACAGAGGGCTGACTAGGAGACTTGAGCATCCGTGGATTTTGGTATCCACAGAGGGTCCTGGATCCAATCCCCCATGGATACTGAAGGATGATTGTAGTTCAGAGTTATAGTTTTTCCCCTCAAAAGTACAAAAGCTATTTACATAATATTTTATCTTAATTTAATGAGATTGGATTTGTTTTATTTAAACTGGCATTAGTCATTTATAGGGTAGGTTTTTTCTGTTTTTTTTGTTTTTACCATAGTATGTTTAGATGATGCTATCATAAGATTTCTGCCCTGAGGGATAGACATACTAAGGTTTTGTAAGGGTTTTGATTTTGTAAATAAATATGTGAATCAGTTTGTATTAATATGTCATGAGCATTTTAAAATAAAGTGGATTCCATTTTTTAGGGCTCAAATTTGGTATGTATCTATTATTAGTTTTCATACTTAAAGTCATTATAATATTAATTATTTGTGACTTCCTACAGCTATTAATGACCAAGAATGATATATTAAAGTATATTACTGTGTTTCTATTTCTTTCTCATATTTTTAATTGATATTCTTTGTATGCTTTGATGTGATGTTTTCAGTTGTGTGTATGAACTGTATTTCATGGTGGAGTATACTTTTTGAAATATAATAGGATATAATATGATTCCTATTTTTCTGTGTAAAGTATTGCATCTTTCATTTTTACTTCAATATAAATATTTGCACTCATCTTTGTCAGTTTGGGTAAATCTTTATCGGTTTTACTCTTAGCTGTTCTGAGTAATTTCAGTTAAGATGTGTTGCCTTTAAAGAAACAGACTAATAATACCTACTTCTTAGAGCTGTTTTAAGGATTCAGTGAGATAATACAATTAAAATGATTAGTGTAGTGTTTGGCACATAGAAAATGCTCATGGGACTTACCTGGTGGCGCAGTGGTTAAGAATCTGCCTGCCAATGCAGGGGTCACAGGTTTGAGCCCTGGTCTGGGAAGATCCCACATGCCGCGGAGCAACTAAGCCCGTGCGCCACAACTACTGAGCCTGCACTCTAGACCCCTCAAGCCACAACTACTGAAGCCCACATGCCACAACTCCTGAAGCCCGCGCAGCTAGAGCCCATGCTCTACAACAAGAGAAGCCACCGAATGAGAAGCCCGCACACAGCAACGAAGACCCAGTGCAGCCAAAAATAAATAAATAAATAAATTTATTTTTTAAAAAAAGAAAATGCTCATGAAATACCAACTAATAATAGCATTAAACAGCATGCATTGAATTTTTAAAACAAAATGATAATTTAAGAATTGTAATTAAAGAGGATGGCCTATTTGCTTTTATGGTCACATGGTTTATTTAGGCATTATTCTTGACATCTTGTTTCATACTTTCTATTTTTTTCTATGCCCTTTGCTCTTTCCTTGTTTGTTCACTTTACTTTCTCTCAAAAAATTGTATCAGGCACTGTGATAAGCTCTGTGGATGTTATTGTGAGCAAAATGTACTTGGCCTGACCTCAAGCAGCTTATATTCCAGCAGGCAGACACAGATCAAATCATCCTTCAAACAATATGTGGAATTCCAACCACAGTCAGTGCTTTGATGTCTGTTATGAAAGTAAAATCACAAGTGCCACCTTGGACTCATATAAACGTTAGTGAAGCACTTTTCATACTTTATGTCACATGAGAAGAATGATGGTGGTATAAGAGGTGTCTCTCAATAGGGTGTGATTAAATGGCAGATGGTTAGTTCCTTCATAATAAACATCTCTTGTGTAAAATGTCACAGTCAACTCACTGGAATCTCTCATAGTGGGAATATGGAGAAATGTTGCCTTCTGATGGGATTCAACATTTTCAGGGAGAAAAATCACCAGAACATCTCATTTCTTAGGTAAAATATCCAAGACCCCAGGCTGCAGTTCTACCACATTAGAGGGGGGGGGAAAAACCCTACAAAGTCATTAGCTATTCAATGACATGTGTTGTGTGTCTTCTACGTGCTAAGTACCGGGCTAAGTGATATTGTTACAAGAGAAGTGAGACATGGTTCCTGCCTCAAGGAACTGCTAGGCATTTGAGAAGCATCATGAAGATGAACATGAACAGCAGAGGACTCAGGTGGGCAATATCAGGCTGGGGGCCATTATAGCCCTCTTCAGATATTGAAATGCCGAAAAACCACAGGATCTTTCTTCTAGTCTGAACTGTTGAAAGATGGAGTGAGTTTCCTCATGAAAAAATATGTTTTTCTTTCACCAATTCCATGGACTGGTCCTTCAACTTTTTTTAGCTCACCTGTTACATCAAGTCAAGATACCCTGTATGCATGACTTTTAGAATTGTTAACTATAGTAATTTTCAAAGATTCAGAAAGGTACTGAAAATAATTTAACAATTAACCATGTACCCAATCCCCAGTTTATTCAATGTGAACATTTTTGCAAATCTGCTTTAGATTTCATTAATGAAGAGGTAAACTTTTATTTATTTTTTAATGATGTATAGTTGATTTACAATGTTGTGTTAATTTCTGCTGCACAGCAAAGTGATTCAGTTATGCATATATATATACATTCTTTTTCATATTCTTTTCCATTATGGTTTATTGAATATAGCTCCCTGTGCTATACAGAGTAGGACCTTATTGTTTATCCATCCTATATATAATAGTTTGCATCTGCTAACTCCAAACTCCCAATCCATCCCTCCCCTACCCCTCCTCCACCCTGGCAACCAGAAGTCTGTTCTTTACATCTGTGTGTCCTATTCTGTTTCATAGATAAGTTCATTTGTGTCATATTTTATATTCCACATATAAGCAATATCATATGGTATTTGCCTTTCTCTTTCTGACTTACTTCATTTATTATGATAATCTCTAGGTCCATACATGTTGCTGCAAATGGAATTATTTTATTCTTTTTTATGGCTGAGTAGTATTCCATTGTATATACACCACATCTTCTTTATCCATTCATCTGTCGATGGACATTTAGGTTGTTTCCATGTCTTGGCTATTGTGAACAGTGCTACTATGAACATAGGGGTACATGTGTCTTTTTGAATTAGAGTTTTGTCTGGATATATGCCCAGGAGTGGGATTGCTAGATCATATGGCAACTCTACTTTTAGTACCTCCGTACTGTTTTCCATAGTGGCTGTATGAAGAGGTAAAATTTTAAAGATACAGTTGAAGCTACCTTTGTCCCCGCTACCGATCCCATTCCCTTTTCTCCAACCTCAGAGCTGGTACTGCAAACATCAACTGAAGTCAGTGTCAGTCTTTCCCATCCATGTTTTTCTATATTTACTGAATAGATACATCTGGTTTTTCCCTAAAACTTTTACCCTGAGTCACTTCCTTGCTCAGAACCCTTCATTGCTTCCCACCGCCTGTCCCAGTGGTTCTCAAATCACAATTTTCTGAATCCCCTTGGGAGTTTCAAAATTATATGAAGAGCTTCCAGGGTTGTCCTTGAGGACTTTTCAGTTTTCCAAGGTGTCTCGGCCTTGGAACTGTTGACACTAGGGGCTGCACAGCCCCTAGTGGTGAGGACTGTCCTGTGCATTGTGGAAAGTTTAGCAGCACTGCTGGCCTCCACTCGGCAGATGCCAGTACCAGCCACCCTCTCCCCAGGTGTAAAAACCAAAACTGTCTCCAGACATTGCTGTAGTAACCATATCTTTTACTTTCTGTAGTTCTGATGCTTTGTCATCTGGGGTCTTGCTTAACTCTAGAAGGATTGCTCCTCTCAGGGTTAACCAATTCTTAGAGATAATAAACAACTCACCCACAAGCGTGCTTTTCAATTACAACTCCACCAAACCAGAGCCCACACTCCAACTACCTCTTTTATGGAATTCCCACACTTCAGGCCACTATCCACCTGCTCTAAGCATTCCAGAACCAGGTACCAGACAACTAGGGACACCCCTTGCCCCAGAGCCTGCTGAAATGATTCACGCTAGCCAATTCTAAACCTGCTTACCCTGCCTCACCTGTTCCTTCCCATGGAAACCCCAATAAAGTCTCGTGTCCATGGTTCCCCCTCTCCTTTTGGCTCATGATTGACCCTGGTGCTTCCCTGAGTGGCCCTCCCAGCATGGCATGCCCCCTCCTCTTGGGAACTGTGAGTAATAAACTATCTTTCCTTTTTTTAAAAAAAAATTATTTTATTTATTTATTTTTGGCTGCGTTGGGTCTTCATTGCTGCGTGCAGGCTTTCTCTAGTTGTGGTGAGCAGGGGCTACTCTTCATTGCGGTGCGCGGGCTTCTCATTGCGGTGGCTTCTCTTGTTGCGGAGCACGGGCTCTAGGCTCGCGGGCTTCGATAGTTGTGTCACACGGGCTCTAGAGCGCAGGCTCAGCAGTTGTGGCGCACGGGCTTAGTTGCTCCGCGGCATGTGGGATCTTCCTGGACCAGGGCTCAAACCCATGTCCCCTGCCTTGGCAGGTGGATTCTTAATCACTGCGCCACCAGGGAAGCCCCTAAACTATCTTTTCTATGGACGTTGTTTCCTGATCTCTTGGCCCTCTTGTACCTCAGATTTGCTATGAATATACTCAATTTTAAGCAATTCCCAAGTGTCTTCTGGTACAAAATTGCCCCAGTGTGAGAATGACTGGGTTAACTTGAAACCTGGGCATCTGTATTTTTTAAAAATTATCCAGGTGATGTGAGATCAACAAGTTTGGGGAACCCCCAACCTTTAGAGTTTGTGCACAAAGCTTTGAGTCTGGCGCTCAAGGCTCCATACAGTCTGACCCCATCGAGCGTGAATTCTTCCTCCTTTCCTGCGTAACACTTCGCGGCTCTGGTCCTCTTGTTCTGTGACCTGATCCTTTGCTGCATGCCGATCCTTCTTACTTCCAAACCTTTGTTCCAAACGCAGAGCCCAGCTTTTCAAATGAGCCATCAGACTTCTAATCTCATATGTATTATTTTTAATAATAAATGTTTTGTTTTTTAATCAAAGGAATTAACTCACCACATCTTAATCTGGACACATCTGAAACTGCTAAAACACTACCCTCAGGCCATAATGCTTTACAAACCCTCATACAAATATGAGGCAGTCATTGCAAATTTATACTCTCATAACACATGGCAAGGCACTTCTCACAGTTTAATTTCATATCCGTGTCTGTGGTTATTTGATTCCTGTCTCTGGCATTAGACTGAAGCCTTCACAAAGTCAAAGATCAAGTCTATTTTTGCATTACTTACCACAGTGTCTGGCAGTAAACATTCAGTTAATAAACCAAAGAATTGATTAATTAACCAATTAATTAATCACTATTTTGTCTTCTCAACGTGATTTCAGGCTCCTGCCGATTACTTCTTTGTTTCCATATTTCCTTCCAACCTTATGAATATAGTTATGTTTAAACAGTACATATTGAAACAATAAATGATAACTATTATCTAAACCACATTAGTGTTATCAGCTGTGCTTTACACAGACTGAACTACAGATGCCAGCACTCATTTGTTTTATTTTTTAAATGGGCAGACTCCCTTCGAACAACAATGACAAAAAAACCCCAGCAATTGCATTTGAGAAGAAATATGATGTTATTTATGGCAATTATGTCGTTGCTTATCTAGAAAGGACAGGTTTAATTAAAACTGAGCATTGGTTCCTAAACCCAAAAACTATCCTCGCATTTGACAAATGTCTGTGTTGTCAAGGCACTTCCAAAAATTGAAAGGAATGAGTAGAAAGTGTTCTCTGCTCTATTTATTTCTGTTTCCTACACGGAGATGCCCTGCAACCTGACGGGAAAAACAAAACACGTCTCCCCAGCTCCCTGTTTTGCCACCTCAGCATCTGCATTTCTTATTTAGAGGGGAAAAAAAAACCCTCTCAAATGCTAGGATTTCTTTCGTTCTGAGTGATGAATCTGCGCATGCTTAGAAAATACTGACTTGGCAGTTCACTGTGAGAATTCTCACCCGCAGCTCCCACCCCACCCTCTGGGCTCCTTGTAGACCTGGCGCCGCTCAGAGGGGCTTCTGAGGACCCAGGGCGGCTGCCGTCAACGGGTTGATTCCCCAAAGCCTACTTACTGTTCTGTCCATCTCCATTGCTGTAACGCAATGAAGACGTACTTGTTTCCCAAATTCTGAATGTAATTTGTATCTAAAGGGCCTGAACACCTAAAATTAACTGCTGACATATGAAGGTAGCCTACAGGCATTATAGGATGAGTCAGACCTCCTCTCGCAGAGAATAAATGTGAGGCATCCTCACAGCCCTTGAGACTCGAGGGAATTTTTTGACCATAGTTTGTATAATAACTGCCAGCACCAAGGCCCCGAAAAAACAAAACAAAACAAAATAAAACCTCTTTGATCTTTCTTAGATGGGCAAACCTTCGAACTTCCTTGAGAAAATAAATCTGCACTTGAAAATTTGTATCCCAAGGTTGGGAAACAAAACCACACTCGCTGGTTTCTCAAAACAGGAAAGACTTGTTGGAAATGGCTCCAGGGGTGATGGCTATTACTAGAGCCATGATGAAAGCTGACAGCTTCTTCACCAGATGATCAGGGTCAGCTCAGGCCCACCCAGGGGTCCCTGCTCTTTCTTTCTCTCCTGCTTTCTCTCCACAGACCCTTCCATCTCCACCTCTACCCCCCGCATCTCTTCCTCTTCTCACCCCCTGACACCATCCCATTTCAATCTCTCTGCCTTGTTTCTCCCTCCCTCTGCCTCCCCCCTGCCTCCCCCCTCCTCTTTTCTGAGCCCTGTGACGATCCTTTTCCCTCTTTTCCTCCTTCTTACCTTAGAGCTGTTTGCATCCCTGTTTAAGGTTTCAATCTGCCTTAGATCTCTACAAAATGAGATGCACTAAAAACAGATGCACAAGGGCACCTCAGAGCCAAAGCAGAGGAATCCAGGAATTCATTCTCGGTCGTGATTTCGAGCCTTCTTCACTGCTAATCACGGCGTCTTAGACACCTGAGGATGAAGGTACCACATACCACGTCGCGGGACCTGACCTGATATCTGAGCGTGGGACTTCCCAGGCTCCAGGAATCAAGATGCAACCACCCCATCAGCCCACGAGCCTCCGATGAGCCCCTCATGCACTGCAGTGGGAATGGGCTTCTCCCACGAACATAGGGGGTGCACGGCTCACCGACAAAGAGATGGGTGGATAGCCAGGCAGAAATGGCAGCTCAGGCACCAGGTTTGGTTGAAGACCCAATGAGTTAAATGGGGAAAGAGCAGAAAGAGCAAGAAGGAAGGTTTCAAGCCCAGGCCAGTCCAACCGAGAGGAGGCGGGTCACACGTCCAGACCCTCCACCAATGAATGGAGTCCCTGTTCATCCAAGGCGCTCACATCCCCACGACAGCCTCTGCATGGCCCCCAGGACCCTGCATTGGTAACCCGGTCTGGGCTTCTCTGCTGCACGATAGTGAACTGGACATGCTGGTGGCTGTGGTCCTGCTTTTTGTCTTCATCTCCTTAGGACATGGCCCAGGTCCTTGAAGCCCATAGATGTTTTGAAGAGGATGAGCTCTCAGCATCTTCAGCAGCCTTTATCAGTATCTCCCCCTGTCTGGTCACCCACTGGAGAGATGGGGCCTCTCTGTCTGGTTAAGGCAATTGATGCCTATGACACAGGGACATGTTGAGAATTTTAGAAGCCTTCCGGATGGTTAATTCTGTAGATTTCAGATATCATGACTCTAGGTCATATGTAGAATTTATAGAGGATGGCTCCATCTTCCCTTTGCTTGCCCCTATCTTCCTTTGTGTGTTTCCATTCCCAAATTTATGGGTCAGAGGCAAGACAGATATGCTGGAATGTCTGCATGTGGGAGAATGTTTGGACACTGAGAGCATCCCCAAGTCCCATTCCATGATAGAGAGTGGCAGGGGAGCTGGGGCGGAAACGTATATTACATAGACACATTATCTTTATGGAAAGCCAGTGGTCCGTATGGCAGGTAGAGAGGTACCAATCACCATCTACTGAAATGAAATACACACCAATCTCCACCCAAAATAGAAACACACACGGAATTTGTAATCTTTCTTGGTGAGAGGGAGAAAATAAGCTCTTAACAGAGACCCACTCCAGAGGTGAAGGGAAAGTGCCTCATGTCCTGTTTAACGTCCTCCTCATTCACTTTTTAAGCAAATGCTTGACCCAGAAAGAAAAAAAAAAAAAAAAACTCCCATGTAGAGATAAGTCGTAATCAGAAAAGAGCCAAGGCATGGATGTAACTAGAGAGAAGGAAGAAAGAAATGTGCCAAACAAAAGCCAGATGGAGAATATACATCAGAAGAATTACTTAGCAAACAACAGTACAAACAAACATTTATCCACAGAGTCAAAGAATTTTTAATGGCATCTGTGAAACTCAGAGCTCAAAGAAGAGATACAAGGATCAAGGAAGACATGATAAAGCAACAGAAAATAAATAATGTGAGCTGGAAGAGCGCCAGGGAAAATGTGGAAGAGAAGAAAAATCATTTCAAAACCTTTTTGAAAAATCGGTTCAAAAACCCAGCATCTTCAGAAATCAAAATAAATATTGCTGAGATGTGAAGGACAGTCTTAGAAAAAAAAGAAACGAACAAAATATGTGAAAAGAAGTGAAGAGTGACTGAGAAAATGAGGCACAGTGGATAAACATGCACGTGATTGGTGAACCTTCAAAAGGAAAGTAAACAAACGAAGTAGATCTAAAATATTCAAATATACAAGAGAGGGACGTTTTATAAAGCAAAGGTAATTATGTGTCTTGTGATTGAAAGGGTACACTGTGTCCCAAGAAGAACTGGTGCAGAATCATCAGCTGAAACTTATCTATTAAATTTGTTGTGCTTTGTTAATTACAGCGAGTTTCCTACAGCATCCAGCTCCCCCTCTGTAGGGCTCTCCAGCCCTCCCCCAAAATAAATAAGCAAAGAAGACACACATTTAAAAAAAGCTACCTCTAGGGGTGAAAAAAATCTACCTGGGTTCAAAATTCTCTACAGCAACATAGGTCTACAATTCCTCAGATATAAGAAATGAGACCAAATGTTTTCTGCCAAGACAGACATGTTCAAATACTCAAGAATGAAATAAACATAAACTCTATAAACCCTTCCAGAAAAAAAAGTGTTAACTGAATCGAAATTTCTAAGAGATTTCATTAAATCAACTTAAAAACTTTGAAAATTACTGCCACAGGAAAAGAAATATATAAATTTTTATTAATGCTGAAAAAACAGAAAGCATAATAAAATGTTCTACTTGGAGAGCAATCTTTTTCTGAAAAACTCATTGTAAGGTGAATTCACCTGTTGCTATTATTGTTGTTATTGCTATTATTATTATTATCTGCCTCTTCCTACTAGAAGATAGTTCCATGAAGGCAGGAACTCTATTTTGTTCACTGCTATATCCCTAGCACCTGAAATTATACTTGGTACATAGTAAGTGCTCAATAAATGCAGTCAGCCCTCCTATCCATGGGTTCTGCATCTGTGTGTTCAACCAAATGTAAATCAAAAATATTCAAAGGGGCTTCCCTGGTGGCGCAGTGGTTAAGAATCCACCTGCCATTGCAGGGGACACACGCTTGATCCCTGGTCCGGGAAGATCTCACATGCCACAGAGCAACTAAGCCCGTGCACCACAACTACTGAGCCTGCGCTCTAGAGCCTGCAAGCCACAACTGCTGAAGGCTGCGTGCCTAGAGCCCGTGCTCCACAACAAGAGAAGCCACCGCAATGAGAAGCCCGCGCACTGCAACAAAGAGTAGCCCCCTCTTGCCGCAACTAGAGAAAGCCCACGTGCAGCAACGAAGACCCAGTGCAGCCAAAAATAAATTAAATTAATTAATTTTTAAAAAAATGTCAGAGACGTAGGGAATGGACATGAGGACACGGGAAGGGGGAAGGGTAAGCTGGGACGAAGTGAGAGAGTGGCATGGACATATATACACTACCAAATGTAAGATAGATAGTGGGAAGCAGCCACATAGCACAGGGAGATCAGCTCGGTGCTTTGTGACCACCTAGAGGGGTGGGATAGGGAGGGTAGAGGGAGGGGATATGGGGATATATGTGTACATATAGCTGATTCACTTTGTTATAAAGCAGAAACTAACACACCATTGTAAAGCAATTATACTCCAATAAAGATGTTAAAAAAATTTTACTTTACTTTAAAATGTATATCTCAGAAATAACTAATTTTCTTGTCAACTGCACTATTATGAACTTTCATCAAATCTTTAAAAAAAAAAAAAAAAAAAATTTTTTTCCAAAAAAAATTTTTCTGAAAGTTCCAGAGAGCAAACTTGAATTTGCTGTGCCAGACAACTACTTACATAGCATTTACATTGTATTTACAACTATTTATGTACCATTTATATTAGGTATTAGAACTAATCTAGAGATGATTGAAAATACGTGGGAGGATGTGCATAGGTTATATGCAAATACTACACCATTTTATATAAGGGACTTGAGCATCCATGGATTTTGGTATCTATGGGCGTCCTGGAACCGATCCCCTGCAGATACCAAGAGATGACTATTTTTTTTATAGAAACATACAAATGAAAACAGAATACAGAGTGAAATTACAGAAATGAAGCCAAACACTGATAACATATCAATAAAAGTAGATGAAATAAATTCATTTATTAAAGGAAAAAAATCTCAGATTGAGCCGAAGACATAAACCAAGAAAATCTAGGGGTTAAAAAAATACAGGCTCTGAAGTAAAAATGCAACTTTGATTTCCAAAACAAGATCTATCCGTTGTTCACCATTCATAAATTATCCATCGTCTTACAAGGTGCATTTTCCCCTCTTCTCCTAGCACTGTTTTGAGTCTGTAAGCAGATAATCCATGTAAACCATGACTTTGAGGAGTGCCTAGTGTACGGTGCCCAGGCTGTAACTGTCAGCCCCCAGAAGTAAAAATGGAAGCGGCCTTGGCTGTAACAGGGTGAGAGTAGTAATAACCCAAAACCAATGACTCAGAAGGACCACGACGAAAAGGACTAGTGTCATGACAGCATGAAAGACGGGGCCTGATGTGGTCTGCAGAGTGAGAAAAATATTCTTGAAGGAAGTGACACTTAAGCTGAGACCTGAAGGATAAATAGGAACTAGTCAGGTAAAGAGCAAGGCAGTGAGTGGAGAAGATAGAAAAAATGTTGTGTGTCTGGTGGGGCACGTGGCAGGGGCACCAGCACACGTGAGCGGAACTTAAAATAGAGAAGTGCCAGATAACGCAACCTCGGAAAAAAGTATCATTGACCTAACACACTTTTGTTAACAGACGCTGTAACAAAGGGAATTTTTGTGATTCATGCATTCAATTTACTTAACAAATACTTATTTAAGTTCTCAAGTGCAAGTTCTATGTCAGAGGCAATAAATAGTGCCAAGAGATGCAGAGCCCTTGGCCTCTGGAAGCTGACAGTAGAGGGGGAAGTTTTGCAAAATTAATCTTAAGTACCCTAGGTTTTACCATGAAAAATGGCAGAGTGCTATAGGAGCCCTCATTTAATTAGGGTCCAAAAGATCTTCATAGAGGGAGTATCTTTCAGGAGAGAACTTAAAAGAAAATTAATAGCTCTTAGGCGTGTGAAGTGGGATGGTCAAGGCAGTTGTGAAGATATTGAAGCAAAGCACGTTGCATGCAAGGATCCAAAATAAGTCCAGTATGTGTGAAACAGAAGCAGAAAGAAAGCAACAGAGAGCAAGAGTGAGAGAGAGTAAGAAAGTAAGAAGAGAAAAAAGCTGAGAGGCCGACAGGGCCTGGTCATCCATGGTAAGGATGCTGTGATTTCCTGAGTCCATAGAAAATTATTGAAAGGGCAGTGACGAATGCATTTTGTGTATTTTAAAAGATCCCTCTGCCTCCTGGGTGGGAAATGGTTGGGAGCAACCAGAAATGAAAGTTGAGATCAAGCGTATTTGTCAGGATAGGCTTAGTTGCCTAACAGTAACAAACAACCCCGAATCTCAGTGGCTTAAAAAATAAAAATGCTTTTCTCTCACTCAGGCTACACATCTTTCAAGGATTGCTTGGGGATTCTGTTGCACACCATCCTCACGCAGGGATGCAGACCGAGAGAGTTTCCACCAGGGAGGGTGGTTACTTGCCATGGCGGGGAGAAGGAAGCAGGGCAGATCACTCGCCCGCTTTTCACACGGCAGAGGGTGCCATGTCACTTCTGCTGACATTTAACAGCCCAAAGGACATGCCTGAGTCCAAGGGTCTGAGAGGTACAATCCCACCGTTTGCCAGGGTGAGGTAGAACCAGAGAGTTGTAAACATCTTACAGACCACCACACCAATTCAGATGCAACAGTATTCTAGGTAACAGGTGACAGAGGAGCAGTTAAGCTTTTTTCTTTTAGTTTTTATTGGAGTATAGTTGATTTACAGCATTGCGTTAGTTTCAGGTGTACAACAAAGTGATTCAGTTATACATATACATATATTCATTCTTTTTCAGATTCTTATATAGGTTATCATAGAATATTGTATAGAGTTCCCTGTGCTATACAGTAGGTCCTTGTTGGTTATCTATTTTATATATAGTAGTGTGTGTATGTTCATCCCAAGCTCCTGATTTATCCCAACCCTCCACATTTCCCCTTTGGTAACCATAAGTTTGTTTTTGATATCTGTAAGTCTGTTCTGTTTTGTAAATAAGTTCATTTGTATCATTTTTAAATTAAATTCCACATATCAGTGATATCATATGATATTTGTCTTTCTCTGACTTACTTCACTTAGTATGATAATCTCTAGGTCCATCCATGTTGCTGCAAATGGCAATATTTCATTCTTTTTTATGGTTGAGTAATATTCCGTTGTATATATGTACCACATCTTCTTTATCCATTCATCTGTCAATGGACATTTATAATTAGAATTATTAAAATTTATCAGTTAGTTGGAAGTGGGTGTTGAGGGAGGTGAAAACGTCAGGGGTCAGTCCAATCCCCTGTGATGGAAAGGGCAACTGGGTAGATGGTGGTGACATATCCCATGTTATGGGACATAGAAGATCTAGATGGGAGTGGGGGGAAACATCCAGAGGTGCCTTTGGCATCTAGATGGTACCCAAAGCCAATGGAACAGATGAGATCCACAGAGTAGGGGAGCAGTATTCAAAAAGAATCCATTGAACCCACAAGAGGAATTTAAAAAAAAAGTCCTCCCTAATTATGCAGCTTTAAGGTACAGATGAAACTCATTCAAAGACAGAAAGAAAATAGCCAATTTGGAGTCACTGAAGGATTCCTTAACATAAAGATGAACTATAAAAATCATAAAGAAAAATTTTTTAAATTTTAATAAACATCTGATTTTTTCTCAGTAACTTTCAAGAAAATTCTGATAACGTAAAAAAAGGTGAAGAATAAAGATGCTAGAATTTCAACAAGTTTAAAATTTTATTATAAGCTCTATTAATTGGTATAGGCTAGCTACTAAAACATGCAAGAAAAAAAAAAAGCCTCCAAAATTTGAGTGATTTAACCTGATAGAATTTTGTTGTTTGATCATGAAACTGTATAATGCAGTTATTTGTCACATGGCCTTCCACGCAGTGACTCAAGGACCCAGGCCTTTTCCATCTAGTGGCTATCAGAATAGGAGTTTTTCATTCTCCCCCCAAATAATTGAAATACAATACCAATAAAATCTGACATCATTTTGGGAACTTGACAAGGTAATTCTGATGTTCATTTCAAAGAAATACAATTTTGAAAATATTTAAAAAATAACGTTAATGACTGGGGACTTTACCTCCAGAAATCAAAATCAAGCTGCAATGATTTTTTTTCACTTCTATTTTTTTCACTTTTTATTTACATTAATTTGCAAAGATAGTACAGCGAGGTCCTGTGGACCTTATACCCAATTTTTCCCAATGCTAAAACCAGGAATTTGACATTGTACAATGTGAGTGTATGTAGTTCCGTGTCATCTTATCACATGCGTAGATTTGTGTAACCACCACAAAACAATCAAGACACAGAACTTTTTCATCATCACAAAGATCTTCCTTGTGCTCCCCTCACCTTCCTACCCTCTCCCCCATATCTAATTCCTGGCAACCACTAATCTGTTTCCATCTGTATAATTTTGTCATTTTGAGAATGTTATAGAAGTTGAATCATACATCATGTGACCTTTTGAGATTGGCTTTTTTCACTCTGCATAGTGCCCTTGAAATCCATCCAAGTTGTTGCCTGTTACAAGAGTTCATTGTTTTTTATTGCTGAGTAGTATTCCATGGTATGGATGTGTCAGAGTTTGTTTAACCATTTACCTATGGAAGGAAATTTGGTTGTTTCCAGTTTTGGGTAGTTACAAATATTGTTATAGTCCTATATGTCCCTGAGGCTGTGTTCTTTTTTTAAAAGTCTCTTTTCTCTCTATTGTTCAGACTGGATAATTTCTCTTATTCTATCTTCAAAGTCTCCGATTCTTTCTTCTTTTAATTCTGATGTCCAGCTCATCTTAGTTTGGTTATTGTACGTTTTAGTTCTAAAATTTCCATTGGATTCTCCTTTATATCTGACATTTCTTCGCTGAAGTATTCTATTGTTTATTGGAACTTTCTGTGTTCTTAGTATGATGAGTGATGTTTTAATTGAAACCAGGACATTTTGGGTATCATGCTGGAATACTGGATCTTATTTAAATTCTTTTCTAATACCACTCTGGTGAGTGATGGGGGCGGCACCTCACCTCACTTCTGCCTGGTGGGTGAGCTTGGAAGGTCTGGCTTCTCCACTCAGCCTCCATTGACACCTGGGGGGCATGGGAGGGACTCCTGGTTACTGCTGGGTGGGGATGGGAGGTAAGGTTCTTATTAGACCTTCCTTGACACTATCCCAGCAAAAAGGGGTAGAGCACCTCATTACTGCTCCCCATATGTCCTCCACTGACATCTCATTGCGGTTTTGATTTGCATTTCGGTTTGGTTTTTTTTTTTTTTTTTTGTCTGCACTTGTTGGTGTTTCTTGGTTACTGTTTTTTTTCACTTCTAAGTCTGGGATATATAAGAAAAAAAGAAAAACCCAGAGGACTCAGCACCATGTCTTTCCTTGGATCTTGAGGTCCCTAGCCAGTCTACCTTCTCTCCACCTTTGAGAGTCTTCTTATGATTCTCTTGTATAAAATCTCCAGGACTTATAGTTGTACTTAGGAGGAATGGGAAAATGTATGTCTACTCAATCTTCCTGGAAGTGGATGTCCAGGCTTTAATAATTTACAAATGAAAAATGTGAAAGTGTTAAATGTTGCAGCAGAAATGGACAGAACAGTCAAATAGAGAAAAACTGCTTTCAGAAATCAGTAAGAATTCTTCAACAAATGTTGAAGAATTACCTAGCTAACCGAAAAAAGCAGACTTAGATCTCTGCACATATAATACTCCAAAATGAATTCCAGATAGATTAATTGTACAATTAATTAATTAATTGTAAAAGCAAAACCATATATAGGAGAGAATATAAGCACATTATATAATCAGGATAGGAATAAATTTGTAACATTTACACACAAATGATGGCTATCTTTAAAATATAAATAATTCTTATAAATCATTAAGAGAAATATGAGTACTATAAGTAAATAATTGGAGAAAGGCCCAAAGAGATTATTTGCATAAAGGATATAAGTAGCTAACCAATATGAAAAAATGCCTCCCTTCTCAAGCAATGGGGAAATAAAAATTAAACAAATTAATTATTCTGGGTTTTGGTTTGAATTGGTTCCTTTTTGGCCTATTAAGTAGACTTTCTTTTAAAAAAATATTTTTTAATTGATTTTCTTATTGGTAACTTTCCCTGAATCAAAGGAGGACTTGGAATTAAAGCAAACTCTTCAAATCCCTAAATACATTTCAAAAATATTTTTTAAATTGAAGTATAGTTGATCCCCAATGTTGTGTTAGTTTCGGGTGTACAGCCTAGTGATTCAGTACTTTTGCAGATCATACTCCATTATAGGCTGTTATAAGATAATGGGTATAATTCCCTGTGTGATACAGTATTTCCTTGTTGCTTATCTATTTTATAATATAGTAGTTTGTATCTGTTAATCCCATGACCCTAATTTGTCCCTCCCCTCATTTCCCTCTCCCCTTTGGTAACCAAAAGTTTATTTCCTATATGTGTGAGTCTGCTTCTGTTTTGCATATACATTCATTTGTATTATTTTTTAGAGTCCATATGTAAGTGATATCATACAGTATTTGTCTTTCTCTAACTTATTTCACTAAATATAATATTCTCTAGGTCCATCCACATTGTTGCAAATGGCAGTATTTCATTATTTTTTATTGCCGAGTAATATAATATTCCATTGCATATATATATGACATCTTTTTAATCCAATTGTCTGTCGTGAGGCAGATGCTTTGCTTTCATGTCTTGGCTATTGTAAATAGTGCTGCTGTGAACATTGGGGTACATGTATCCTTTCGAATTCATGTTTTCATTTTTTCTGGCTATATACACAGGAGTGGAATTGCTATAACATACAGTAGCTCTGTTTTTAGTTTTTTAAGTAAGCACCATCCTTTTCCATAGTTTTCCATAGTGGCTGCACCAATTTTTATTCCCACCAGATATCCCATGCTCTTGGGTTGGAATAATATTAAAATGACCATACTACCCAAAGCAATCTACAAATTTAATGCAATCCCTATCAAAATACCAATGACATTTTCACAGAACTAGAACAAATAATCTTAAAATTTATATGGAACCACAGAAGACCCCAAATTGCCAAAAGAATTATGAGACAAGAGAACAAAACTGTAGGAATACCCTCCCAGACTTCAGACTGTACTACAAAGCTACAGTAATCAAAACAGCATGGTATGAGCCCAAAAAGTGACACATAGATCAATGAAACAGAATAGAGAGCCCAGAAGTAAACCCACACACCTATGGTCAGTTAATCTATGACAAAGGAGGCAAGAATATACGATGGAGAAAAGACAATCTCTTCAACAAGTGGTGCTGGGAAAACTGGACAGCTACATGGAAAACAGATTTGAACATTCCATCACACCATATACAAAAATAAACTTAAAATGGATTAAAGACCTAAATGTAAGATCTGAAACCATAAAACTCCTAGAAGATAACACAGGCAGAACACTCTTTGACATAAATCGTAGCAATATTTTCTTGGATCAGTTGCCTAAGCCAAAAGAAATAAAAGCAGAAATAAACAAATGGGACCTAATTAAACTTAAAAGGTTTTGCACAGCAAAAGGAAACCATCAACAAAGTGAAAAGACAACCTACTGAACGGGAGAAAATATTTGCCAGTGATATGACCAACAAGGGGTTAATATCCAAAATATACAAACAGCTCATGCAACTCAATATCAAAAAACAACCCAATCAAAAAATGGGTAGAAGACCTGAATAGACACCTTTCCAAAGAAGACATACAGATGGCCAAGAGGCATATGAAAAGATGCTCAACATCACTAATAATTAGAGAAATGCAAATCAAAACAACCATGAGGTATCACCTCACACTGGTCAGAATGGCCATCATCAAAAAGTCTACAAATAACAGACGTTAGAGAGGATGTGGAGAAAAGGGAGACCTCGTAATTAGCTCTTTAAATAAAATGAAAGTGACAAAACTTTAGAGGAGTGCTCTGAGCTGGGTACCAACTTATAAACACAGTCATGGCAGGAACCACCTTAATACACTTTTTGGCAGAAATATTGCCAATAAGTATCAAAAGTAATAAAGATCATCATTCCTTTTGACCAAATGATTCCACTTTGGGGAACTGACCCTAAGGGAAAGGAGATTAACATAAAGATTAATGGACAAGGTTGCTTATAATGTAAGTATTAATAATGGTAAAAAGTAGCAAATAACTAAAGATTCCAACGATGAAGAATTGGTTAAAGAAATATTGGCATATTCATAGAATAGAATACCACAGGGCTATTATAAACCATGTTATATAAGAGTATTTAATGCCATGGGAAAATGCTCATAATTCATCATGAAATAAAAAACAAAAAGCCAATTACAAAGCAGTTTAGACGGTAATGCTATTTTAATAGGTTAAAAATGTTCAGAGAAATGACATATTGAGAAAACATTTATTAAAATATCAGCACTTGAAAATTAGGTACTGCAACTATGACTAAGTTTTATTCACCAGCTCTCTCTATATTTTCCTATTTTCAAAATGTATTATTTAAAAGCATATTTTCGTATTTAAAATAAAACAATCAATATATGTTACGGATCTCTAGTTCTTAGAGATGCTTAGTGATGTCATCTGAGACACAGGCCCTTCTTAGCTTTCCATTCTGCCTTCCTTAGCTTATTGGTTTTTATTTTTACGTTTGTTGCTTCATTGCTACAAGATGGCTATTGCACCTCTGGGCATCACATCAACACTCCCGGTAGAAAGAAAGAGGAAGAGAGTCCACCTTCTGCGTCTATACGTCCTTCTCATCAGGACTGTTTCCCAGAAAACCCCTCAACAGACTTGGTTCATCTCACATGGCCAACAAAGGATGCTGAGGAATAAGTATTCAGTTTTGCAGACTGCAGAGTAGATCATGGCAAGAAAGAAGGGGCTGGGAATGGATGCCAAGTGAGCCAACTGCAGTTTTCACGTAGTATTTTTGTGTAGAAAATTAAAAGCACATTTTGCAGAGTGCACTGATCAAACGCAGTGACAACCAGAAATGCAAGAACTGTGTTTTGCAGGCACTGGAAAGAGCATTTGTGACATCGGATCATTAAAAGGAGTGAGGGGATGTACTTACAAATTATCCAGGCTCTGATCCCTCCGTGGTGGGGGTGCGACACTGTATATTGCATGTCTTTTTACTAAGAAAAGATGAGAAGGTTGAAGTCAAGCACATACGTCTCCACCATAAACTCTTCCACGGGCACTTTGTTGTAAGCGACAGGGAAGAGCGCTTTCAAGCTGTGTTTGGTTACATGAAACCTGAGTCAGCTATCCAGTGACTGCAAAAAAAAAAAGAAATCACCAAAAAGCAGGATTGGTCGTACAGCTGAAGGCAGCAGCAAGCTGTTGGACAAAGAGGAAAGTCAGGGGTTCAGGAGATCTGAGGGATCCATCACGCTCTGCTGCTAAACAGCTGTGGGCCCTTGGACACATCATTTACTCTGCCCAACTTCAGCCTCCTAATCTGTAAGATCAGGGGGTGAATGGAAAAGACCCTTTAAGTACTTTGAGCACGAGATGACTAGATCCTATTCTAATTGCTATCTTCTGAAAATGAATAACTGCAAAGGTAATGAATCTCTCAAAACCTCTCACTGTGAGCAGACAGGAGGGGACACAGAGAGGTCTGGAGAAACAGAGATGTGAGGAGTCATTGGCTCTGGGTCAGCTGCCGTCATTCACGGTACATGGTATAATCCACAGGGGAAACAGAGCAGATATAAAGGCTCAGAACCCAATGAAACTCTATGGACGTTATTTTTGTACCATGGGAGGAATGGCTGAGCAATGCAATGTATGGAGCCCGCAGTCCAACTCAAGACTTGGAGTCCTTGCGGATTGCATTTCACAACCTAGAAAAAAACACACCTCAAGAGTGAAGCAAATCACGATGATCAGGAAGTGGTCACTGGTAGTTACTAAAATCTTTCAGTCCAGAAATCAGAAGCTGTACAAGGAACCCTGTATTGTTACCATGGGAACGTATCAACCTTCAGTTTTGGATGAAGGTGATGGCCGTCAGCATAGGCTGTGATGGAGTTGGAATTCTTCCTCCACCACTTAGAGCTGTGTGACATTCAGAAGATTACTTAACCTCTCTGTGCCTCCATTTCTGACCTGTAAAATGGGGGCCAATAATGGCATCCACTCCTTAGAAATGGGTGAAATTTAAAAATTTTGGTCTAATGCCTGGTCTCTAGATAGTGATTGTCAGGTAAATTTTAATTCTTCAAATAAATCAATGAATTTGCAACTAAGCTTATAAGCTGTTATGTACTTAGTAACTTGTGGTAGGTTTTTCAGTTGGGGGGGATAGAGTTTTTTCTCTATGCAGAAATGTACAGAAATGGCAGAAGTAGGAAGTTTACCATAAAGCTTGGGGAAGCTTTTAATAAAATTCATTCCAGAGCACATGTGCAGTTTTGCAAACAGTAGTTGCCTAAGGTCCTGAGCTGCTCCCTAAGGCAGTGACCTCTACTTCTGGGAGGAAGGAACAGAATAAGAGAGATACAAAGTTTGGACAAAGCAGGAATAGAAATGTATCTTTGGATTTGGCTCGGACTGTATCTTTTGGCAAACACTGACAATTTAACTGGAAACAAAACTGGAAAGGTTTCCAACTATTGTCTGTTCCTGTTTCCCGTGTTGGAAACCTCTCCTGGGTCCTTAACAGGTGGTCTACTTCAGTCCCCAAATAAGAGGTGTTAAAATAGACTTTCAAATCAGTGGGGAAAGGCTGGGTTGTTCATTAAATGGTATTGAGACAGCTGGCTAACCATTTGGTAAAACAAAGTTAGAACCCTATCTCAAACCAAAATAAACCCCAACTAGGTTAAATATTTAAAGAAATAGAGACATTGAAATATCAGAAGAAAATACAGGTGAATAACAACAGAATGATATTATGGCGAAAGGCCTTATGACTATAATACTTAGCAGAAATTATCATGGGAAACATGATTGTTGACTGAATAAAAAAATTGAAATGTCCCTTTCTAAAATTTATCAGCAAAATAAGGAGAACAGTAACAAGATAAATAACTTCAAGATATCAGGTTAAGAGGTTATGAGCCTCAATACAGAATAAACTTTTATAAATGAATTAAAAAAGAGATGACCTGTCCTCTTCTCCTCCCCCTATCCTAATGTGATCATGGCCATAAAAAGAAGAAAGACATATGGCTAATAGACATGAAGAAAATTCAGCCACACGTGTCATCAGCCACTTTTCTTCTATCAAGTTGTCAGAGCTGAAGGACAGCAGCTCTCCGTGTCAGGGAAAGCGTTGCCGGGTGATATGCAGATGTATGCATGGACGCTGGCAGTGTAAATACACAAAAACTTTTTGGAGACCTAATGGGCCATTTAGATCATTTTTTTAGAGAAAAGTCTTTGGCAACTTTTCATATTTATCCTTAGAAAATGATCAGGGACATGCCTGGAAATTCAGATCAAGGATGGTCATTGCAGCAGAGTTGGGAATCTCAATATAGAAAGTTAAGGAGACATCTGTCATCTGAGGCTGGTTAAGAATGAAGATTTAGATTCCACAATGGAATACTATGAAGCTGTTTTGTTTTTTTTAAGTGATGATACAGGATGACATCACAATTTTTAAAACTATAAAACAGGAGTATAGTATAAGTCATATTTGTATCAAAATTCTATATCTTGCTATGTTTATTAGCACATTAACACACATACGTGGAAGAATATTGATGAATGGCGTAAAATGACTGTCCTCCCAGACCTGTACTCCTCAATTCTGTCACGATCACGAAAAACAAAGAATGACAGAGAAACTGTCACAGACCAGAGGGTGCCTGGGAGACATGACAGCTACGTACAGTGTGGTGCCCTAGACCGGATCCTGGAACAGAAAGAGGACATCAATGGAAAACTGATGAAATTCAAATAAAGTTTGGAATTTATTTAAGCATAATATACCAACATCAGTTTCTTGATTTTGACAAAAGTACCACAGTCGTATAAGGTGTGAACAATGGGAAAACTGGGTGAGGGGCATGTGGGAAGTCCCTATACTATCTTGGCAGTTTTTATGAAAATCCAAAATTTTTCCAAAGTAAAAAGTTTATTGAAAACATCAATACATTTTCAAAAAGGGTATATACCTAAGGAGTTGGATTGGGGTGAGAGACCTAAAGAATTTCAGATTCTATGTGTATAAATTTTTACAGTGACTATGCATATTATATAATGAAGGATAAACAGATTTAACAATAAAATGATATTATAGAAGTATACTTGTGAACATGGAATAATAAGAAAAAAAACAGATTATAATACAGCATAATCCTATTGAAATGGTTTTTAAGTTGGTGGTTTGTTTTTGCCTACTTTTATTTTCTAATTTTAAAAATATGTATTACTTAGAGGATACAGAATAATTAAAGTTTAAAACATCTCTGAAGGGGATCATGGGGCAGGTGCAATTCTCAAATCTCTGGTCTTATGAGTTGGAATCAGGGGTTTCCTGATCGTGTGCCTGGTCCTTGGAACTTTGGGGCCCCAGAAAGTTTGTCTCTTTCTTCTGGTGATAGATTTAAATAAATATTCCTTTAATTATGATCCAACATATCTTGCCTTTGCTTAACACAGTCCATTCAAGACAGAAGGGTAAAGATGAGAGTCTCGATACAAGTAAAAAGAAAGAAAGAGAGAGCAGGAAACATTATTTCCTGCTGGGTTGGTTATTTACATGATTTTCAGAGAAAATGACAGCCGGCTGAATGAGAGAAAATAAAAAACAAGATCACTAAACTTAAACACTGTTATTAGAAAACTGAAGACAAAATGTAAATAACCATTTTGCCTGTTTCATGTTTATCACATAATCACAGCACTGCCATATTTGGAATAAATAGCCTAACATTTGAATGCAAATGTGACTGATACTTATTATAATATTTTAGACATGGAATCACATACTGCAATCTTTTCATATGCTTGCCTTACCCAGAAATGAATTTGCTGGATGGTTTCCAAGCTGTAATTTGGACTTATAAGACTAAATGCCACATGACAATTGAGTCCCCAGTAGCTTTTAAGCTCATGGAAATTAAGCAACAGCAGATGAAAGTGTGTTCAGAAGCCCAGAGACCCATCTGCCCGGATCCCTACCCCCATGGGCCTCCCACTCACATGGGCCATATTTCAAAATTCATTTCTGCGTGTCTCAGAGACTTTGTGGTTTTCAAGGGCCTTCTCATGAACACAATGGCTCATGCCTGCTCGGGGTTACAGACAAGCCAACTGGTAATTATGCAAGAGTGCAAAAAGTACTGTAATTGGTGAAAATATAAGATTTCACAGGAACTCAAAAGAGAGACACCTTGGAATCTAGACACCTGGACACACAAAGGGCTTGCCAATGTAAGGGGTGCATCTAACGTGAGGCTTGAAGGATGAGTAGCCATTTCTCAGGTGAACGGGGAGATAGGTATTCCAAGCAGAGGTGACAGCGTCTGCAGAAGCCACACAGAAGATGGGAGAGGGCCCAGGAGCGGGGGTGGGGGGGCCTGACGGGGTGGAGTAGAGAGTGCCAGAGGGAGGGGTGAGAGCTGGGCCAGAGGGAAGGCAGTGGTCCCATCCTGAGAGGCCTTGAAAGCCATATTAAGCAGGTTGGATTTTATCCCAAGGGTGTTTGGGGCTGAGCTATGTCCCTGCACCACTTCCCCAAATTCATATGTTGAATCCCTAATCTCCAGGACCTCAAAATGTGACTGTATTTGGAGAAAGGGTACTTAAAGAGGTAATTAAATTAAACTGGAGTTATTAGGGTAAGTCCTAACCAATGTGACTGGTGTCCTCATAAGAGGAGATTCGGACACACAGCGGGAAGACCGTGTGAAGACACAGGATGAAGACAGCAATCTACCAGCCAAGGAGCAAGGAACGTCTCAGAAGAAAGCAACTCTGCTGATACCTTGATCTTGGACTTTCAGCCTGAAGAACTGTGAGAAAATCTGTCGTTGAAGCCCGCCAGGCTGTGGTATTTTGTTATGGCCGCCCAAGCAAACTCATATCAATGCTAAGGGCAGTAAAGTCTTCTAAGCAAAGAGGAGGAGGATGGTTAGATTTATCTTTTGAAAAGTCACTCTGGCCGATGGACAGAAGGGGTAAATACCTGCAGTGATCTGTGCAGGGGCTGAGCTTAGCACACCACAAGGGGCACCTTCTAAATAGATAACAACACGAATCACGTGTTCACAACTTGTATAACACACACTTCGCAACTGCACACCCATACGTGGCCGTGATACCAGGAGATAGGTAAAGGAATGGAAAGAAGTGAACAGATTTGAGACAGATTCAGAGACTAGACTCAGTGGTTTTTGAAGATTGGTTGGATGCCACCAGTGAGAGAGAGGAAGAAAAAAAGGATAAAGGTGTTTTCAGTCTTGGGCAGCTGGGTGTATGGGTGCACCTGCCAACCACGTAAGAAACTGAGAAGGAAGAGCTGCATTGGAGAGGATGATTGAGTGAGTTTTGGCTTCAAGTTTGATGAACCAAAGGAAGGTAGTCCAAGTGGAGCTCTTCAATAGGGAATTGGACGCATGAAGATATGAACTTGCACACACATCATGATTGGAAGCCCACTATTTTAAACCACAGAGGTTGGTAAGAACAGAAGGAATCATATGTAAAATAAGAAAACAGTATGAGAGAAAGAAAAATAAGCATGACTTTTATATCCAGACTCCTAAGTCAGAGGCTCATTATGGGAATGAGGTGGCAAAACAAGAAAAGTGGTGTCCCCTGTTTCCTTCTCTTCTACCCACCCCCTGGTTCCAGGAATGGTCAGTCAGCTCCTCATATCCATCTTCTTGAGGCTTGGGTTGCCCTGGATCCAGAGAGCGTGCTTGAGTGGATTTCCTTACTCACTCAGCAAATGCTAGGCGCCTACAGTGTGTCATATACATGCTAAGCTTCTGTTGGTCAATAAAAAACATCATATGGCTCCCCATTCTCAGAACAATCCAGATCCTTGGTCTGTTGCAGGCACCCCTAGAATTGTAATTCTACCGACAGCATGGAAGAACAAGGCTGTCTTTGTTGAATGCATGGCTGAATTCACTTCAAGAATACATGTAGATCTGGAAAAGATGAAAACAAGGCAACTCACTGCCCCTCCCACTTTATTGTCACACATAATCAAGGGCCGACCATAATATCGCTGAGGGTGGTACTTTGCACTTGGCATTATCTGAGCTGAAGCTCAAATAGTGCTAGTTATCACACACTCCCCAATATCTTTTAAAAAAATTCATTAATAAGCCCAAATGCTTTTGTCTAGTTATTAGGGAAGCTGGGGTTAGTAATTAAGCTTTGCAGCAGGACAAACTAGGACAGAAGAGGCTGCTTGACAACCACAGCTGACTGCCTGGTTTGGACATACCCGGGAGGAACTTCTTGGGGACCACCTGAAAGTAACTGATGGACAAAGGAGAGGAGGCTTTGTTCTGCTTGAGTTCAGACGATTACAATTTGGGCACAGATAGAAATGCAGTCTTGTTACCAGCCCTGGGCTGGTGAGGTCCAGAAACGTTTGGGCAACATGAGATAAGTATACAAATATTCAAATCCTTCTGGGAACCTGGGATAAGATTGTCTTGCTTCTGAGAAAAGAATACTTGTAACATGAAATAATCCTTGATGTTGATGTTTGACTTAGGATGACAATTTGATCAGCTTAGTAACTCCATCAAGAGCAAAAAATTCATATGCAAGAGATTATAGGGAAGCAGGAAGCTTTAGTCTTTTGGCAAAAGGGACGGGAACCAGTCAGCCATGACCAAGAAGTCAACAATCCTTAAGCAAGTTGTAAAATCCAGTCTGGAAGCCTGGGGAAATCCATAATTAGTCACCCAATCATGTCCCTGTGAAGAGATGGTGACACCAAAGGAGGAAATGGACTTGATGAGAGAAGAGGTTTGAAGTGATTTCTCCCAACTCTGGTTAAATTTGATTCTAGAGCTTTCCAAGGGACCATTTCAAGTCCTTTTGTTGTTTCATTCTTGTTCAATACAATTTCAATGCAAATGAGAAATTAGCTAGGGCTAGGAAGTCTTTGGTTATAGAGGTGTGAGAGGTGTAACAAAATTCTACCCAGTCAGCAGGGAGAAGAAAAATTCACAAGTTAAAATTAATTCTAGGAAACATATCTACATAGATGGATGTGCCAATACCCAGTGTTCACCTGCCTTGTTTTCTCACCATGCTTTACTGGAGATAAGCTGCCTAAAAAACAGCCAGATGACTTTACTGAGTGCACTGAGATTCTGCGTCCAGTCCCTACAAATCAGTTATGGGCAGGACAAAGCTGGCCATCAAAGGCCCATTCATAGCTGACAAATTCTTCTTCTGCAACTCAAGCCTGCAAGTTTGTGCTTCTCAACTGTAATGTGCTTACAGATCTTCCGGGGGGTATTGTTCAAATACAGATTCTGATTCAGAAGGTCTGAAGTGGGACCTGAATTTTTGTGTTTCCAGATGATGCTATTGGCCCATGTCACACACTAGCAAGTTGACTTTTCCTATAACATCCCATAGGTGGAGCAAAATCTCATTACCCCTCCCACCTAGAACTGCAAGGCGAAAATCAGCAGCTACAGGACAACGATTTCCCTTGTGTTAAGCATGGATTTAATTCTAGGCTGCCTTCACATAATGGATGAACCTTACAGATCATTACCAATTTAAAGTAAAAAGACATCGATGTCGACTTTTGTCATCCCTGTTACCTGTCATGGTTGTAAAACACCATGTTGTGAAAGACTGAATTTTACTCAGAGGTCCATGATTAGTGGCAAACTGTCCATGTTCAACATCGAATTTCAATCCTGAAATTTAAAAGTTGAAAATGCGTGAGAGTCATATGACATCCCTTCATGGAAGAGAGAGTGCTTCACTAGGATTCCAGAGGCTTGAAATAAAGTCTGAGCTCTGTCATCACTTGCTGGTGACTCTGAATAATGCCGTCCACCCTTCCGAGGCTCAGATGTGACATGAATAGTTGTTGGGTGACCATGACACATGAAGCAACCCAAAATGGCTGCCTTTCTGCTAAGTAAGCATCAGGACCACATAGCTTCGCAGTGATGAGACCCTCACAAGCCTGGTTTGAGAACTCTGATGTGGCTGCAGGCAGACAACAGTGCTATGGGATCAGCACCAACTGGGAATGGGGGCAGCTGTCCTCTCTAACCCTGATGTCACGTGCTGAGGTGATGCCAACATTCTTCTCCTCCATCACAATACTCCAGAGCTCATCCTTGTCAGGATGTACTCAGGTATGTCTCCGAGGAGTATCAGAGTACCTCCTGTCTCCTGTCATTGTTGCAGGAATTTAGGACTCACCCTGCTAGAAAGTCTGGTGTAGACAATTCTGCATAGACAATTGAAGAAAACTCAGTAACCAAATTCCCTACTTACAGCCACTTCTACTCTCTAACCTGCTTTTGGAGATTTTCTCCTCTTTTCCTCCTTCCTACTCTGCCCATATGGGCTACCCAGTCCTATGGACTGTAGGTTCCAATCAACCAACCTCAGAGCTCATTATTCTGGTTGCAAGTTGCCAATCACACCAGTTCCTCAAACTCCCTGTTTTTTCTCTTGGTGTTTGTACTTCTCCATCATTTCTCCTGTGGTTTCCATGTTTGGGATGAACAGATACACACTACTATATATAAAGGAGATATACAACAAGGAACTGCTGTATAACACAGGGAACTATATTCAATATCTTGTAATAACCTATAATGGAAAAGAATCTGAAAAAGAATAGATAGATATGTGTAACTGAATCACTTTGCTATACACCTGAAAATAACACAACATTGTAAATTAACTATTTTTTAATATTTTAAAAATGTTTTTAAAAAAAGCATATTGCTCTACCCAACTGAAACTTCTTCAACTTCATGCCGGCTGTGGGATGTCCTGGTTTGTCCAGGACAGTCCTGGTTTACACCTGTTGTCCCAGGTTAGTAATTAGTTGAATCCCCTTTTACTCTCAAAAATGTCCCAGTTTAGAAGATAAACTATATAATCACGCTATGTGGAAGCATCTCCAGCAAGATGAAAAAGTCAACCATGCCAGAGAGGATGAAACATTCATAAACATGGTCAACACTAGCTATGGTGTGAGCAGAAAATTCACCAAAAGAAATACAGGTAGAAGTCTACATCACACTGATGAATATGTGCTCCTGGGCCAGACTTCATTGCTTTAGGTACAAGATGCAAACCGCCCCCCCAACAAAAAAAACAAAAAACAACTTGTATTTCACGAGCAAAACTGTGAGTTGTACTTCTTAAGAAAGAGAAAAAAATAATATAACAAGGCTTATTACCAAGCAAATAGATCATCAAAATGAACGTCCACAATTCTACCTTGGTAGAAACCACTGGGGATAAGCCTCCAGCAGTGGAAGGTGGGCAGCATGCAGGACCCTGTGGAGAAGGACCTGAGGCTTTGGGGTAAATCAGACTAGAATTAGGATACTGACTTCTCTTTAAATGGTGTGACCTTGGGCAGATGGCTCATGTGTCTGAAACTTTGTTTCATCACTTACGAAAGGAGAGAGTTCAATTAGCCATTGGTTTTCAAACTAGGCTCTGCAGGGCCCAAGGGTTTTGCCTTTCAGACCCATGGCGGGGGGAAGGAAAACTTAAGTTTTCCCACCACTTTTACGTGTTTTATATCAAGCAGTGAGCTCTCTTAAGATGTTTTAAATTTGATATTGAGATACTAATTTGAAGAAAAGAGTTTGTTGCAAAAATAAAATGTGAACACATACGGGTTAGATGGTCTCTAAGATCTCTTCCCAACTCTGGTAGACATGGTTCTGAGGCCTCGGGTAATGTCAGCAGTTAGTGAACTGACAGATGGAAGTGGGCAGAAGATTCCTCTGATGCCTGCAGAGACTTGCTTTAAGGGCAGACCAGATGGGCCTTAATGTGTGCACTGCTTTATTAGGGAGGCTGATGAAGACCAGGGTGTGTCTGAGGAACATGTGTTTACAGACACATAGAGGTGTGGCTGGGAGATGTCTTAGCTGGAGAGGAACATTCCTAGGCCTCTGAAAAGTGTTCCTAGAAGTATCCTCCATTACTCATAAAGATCCAGAGATTCTAAGTTGGTCCTAGACTGATTCTAGATTATTAGGAGAAAGTCTGGTGTCTGAAAATTATTGCCAATATCTTCAAAATTCTTAATAATTGTAATAAGGAAGGAAGGAAGGAAGAGAAGGAGGGAGGGAGGAAAGGAAGGAAGGAAGGGAGAAAGAAAAGTCTGGTATATTCTAGCACTTCAGAGCATTGGGTGGCATATATAAATTTAAAGAGTAAAACGTCTTTTTTTCTGGACTAAAAATCAGAAGTCTAAACATTTAAATAAGACACATTAATGAGGACAAAGGTGGATCAGGGAACCATGGTCTTTTTCCCACATGCTGCATATACCAGGAATCAAGAGAAAAAAAGTAGATAATGGTGAGTGTGTGACAGAAGTGCTTTCTTTCACTGACCTGGAAGAAAATGGAATCTTGAACCAGAAGAAAAATACTAACATCACTAAGGGGCTTTGTGTCCTGGCTACAAAGTCAGATCTACCTTGGGTATCAAAATTTAAATCTGGGAGACTGGTTTCCTTTTCTCTGTAAAAGCACCAGATAAGAAGTTAGGCTTAAGACTGAACTTGAATGAAAATCATTTGTGCACTCTTCTTTCTGTCTTAATCAAAAAAATGGGATTCCTTACATTTTATATGCTATTAGTCTCGTATCTGAAATACTTTTAAATTCTGGTTAGATTTGGAGTTTGTTTGAATCTAGTCTTGATCGTTTAAGAATGATTCAGTTGGTTGCTGTTTCTTATTTCATTAGACTTCTAATCATGCCATGATGTTGTTTTTAAGAATATCCAGGGATTTCTACTGCCTAAGAGATAAAGCTCAAAGTCTTTACATTAAAGACTTTCATTATCACACACCAGCTTACTGTTTCAGTCTCGTGTCTTTATGATCTAGAAGCACCAGGTTACCCACTAATGGCCAAGCACATCATTTGCCTTCTTCCTACTGTCTATTCATTTACCCTCAGTACTACCTCGTTCACAATGCTTTCCAGATACCGGAGCCCCAGGCAGAACGAATCTCCTTCCTCTGCTCCTAGAATCCTCTGCTCCCATTGTTGGCCCAGCAGGGATCTCACTGGTCCTCGAAGGCCATGGGTGTGACTCTCTTGTTGTGTAGGCAGTAACAAGCATTAGGATAGGGACTATGCCTATTCCTCTTTATAACTCTGGCGTCTAACACAGAGCCTGGCACACAGTAGATGCTCAAGAAATCTTTGTAGAAAAAAAAGTGTTTCTAACGCGTGAATTCTCAATGGCATCTCGAAATTAGGGGACTGAGCAGTTCTCTACATGGTGGATCCTTCTTTTGTCTCTTTTAAATGTATAAGCTTATTTACTAGTTGTAAAATGAAGAGCACTGTGGGTCTTTTGAAAATAAATCTTTCCAGTATAGGATGCCATGTTTTTGGTTTTGGTTATTTTTTTCTAGGTGGCTTTTTAAATATTTTATTTTTTAAAAATTTTTGTTGAAGTGTAGTTGATTTACAATGTTGTGTTAGTTTCAGGTGTACAGCAAATCAGATATATATAGATAGAGATATCTAAATATCTATATCTGTATCTAAATATCTATATATCTAAATATCTATATCTGTAAGTATAGATATAAAAGAGCCCAAGGGGGGCTTCCCTGGTGGCGCAGTTGTTGAAAGTCTGCCTGCCGATGCAGGGGACACGGGTTCGGGCCCTGGTCTGGGAAGATCCTACATGCCGCGGAGCAACTAGGCCCGTGAGCCACAACTGCTGAGCCTGCGCGTCTGGAGCTTGTGCTCCGCAACAGGAGAGGCCGTGACAGTGAGAGGCCCGCGCACCGCGATGAAGAGTGGCCCCCGCTCGCCGCAACTAGGGAGATCCCTCGCACAGAAGCGAAGACCCAGCACAGCCAAAAATAAATAAATAAATAAATTTAAAAAAAAAAAAGAGCCCAAGGAACCGCTCCCACCCTTGAGTGAAGACTTCCTCCTTAATGCTTTGTCCAAGGACTTCACCGTTCCCCCAAACACTTCGTCTCTTCAATTTGAAGATGCTGAACTTTCGGCTGTCATCTCTGAAGTAGTTTCCCAAACCCCAGCTCCAACCACCCACTATGCAGGTCCACCCCCTGACACTCCGCAGAGTGATGACAAAGAACTTGACGATGCCCTGGATCAACTTTCTGACAGTCTCGGGCAAAGACAGCCTGACCCAGATGGGAACAAACCCCTAGAGGATAAAGTCAAGGAAAAGGTGAAAGCTGAACACAGAGACAAACTGGGAGAAAGGGGTGGCACCAATCCACCTGAATATCGACATCTCTTGGATGATGACGATGAGGGCAAATCAGCGACGCCACCTCCAAAGAAACCTGAGGCATCAAAGAAACCTATAGATGCCCAAGACCCCATTGATGCCCTCTCAGGGGGCTTTGACAACTGTCCCTCAACTACAGAAACCTCAGAGAACACAGCAAAGGACAAAGACAAGAAAACTGCTTCCAGCTCCAAAGCACCCAAGAGTGGGGATAAAGCAAAGGATTCTGCAAAGGCAAAGGAGGAAACTTCCAAGCGAAAAGCTGATGGAAAAAGTACAAGTTAAAGTTAAAGTTCACACTATTTGGTACCTGCATATAAAATCTTCAGCTGGTAGATGGTGACTTTTGAAGAACAAAAGGCTTTGACAGCAGAAAAGTTTTCTGAGTGGCTTCTAGACAGTGGTATTTGTTGAGTCTTTTGACATCCTAAACATTGTTTGTTATGCTTTTCCTGAAGAGAAACTGAATTTGTCTGGTTCACCTGTGTTATTCTACTGAGTATTGATAAACTTTGACTATCTATATATCTGTATCTATTTACATTTACATTTACATTTTCTTCCTTTATAGTTCCCTGTGCTGTACAGTAGGTCCTTGTTGTTTATCTATTTTATATATAGTAGTGTGTATATTTTAATCCCAAACTCCTAATTTATCCCTCCCCTCCTTCCCCTTTGGTAACCATAAGTTTGTTTTCTATGTCTGTGAGTCTATTTCTGTTTTGTAAATAAGTTCATTTGTATCATTTTTTTAGATTCCACATATAAGCAGTATCATATATTTGTCTCTGTCTGATTTACTTCACTAAGTATGATGATCTCTAGGTCCATGCATGTTGCCACAGATGGCATTATTTCATTCTTTCTTATGGCTGAGTAATATTCCATTGTATACATATCCCCCCCTTCAAAATGTCCATAGAACTGCCATTCTCCCATAAAGAAAAATTAGCAAAAAGTCTGCATCAACTTTGCAAAATAAGGAAGGGCATTTTCTGCATGAAAAAAACTCTGAGGACTTTCTGTTAAATGTAGTGCCGATCCGAGCCCACCCGCAGTTTCAGACACGCAGTGCAGCACGCAACTGAGCAGTAAAGGAAAAAGCACCCAGAGGTGAGCTTGAAAGCCACTGACTTGAGCGTTTGGTGGAACAACGTGTGAATAGCGTTAAAATATTGCTGGAGTAAGTGGGAAAGTTGAGGCCAGTTGACAAAGCTGACAACATCTTTGAAAGATGATTCAAATAAACTCTACATGAAAAAAAAATTATGAGACAGGGAAATGTGAACAGAGACTGGTTATTTAATGATTTCAAGTAATTACTGTTAGAAACAGACTCACAGACATAGAGAACAGACTTGTGGTTGCCAAGGGGGAAGGGGGGAAGAAGAGGGATGGACGGGGAATTTGGGGTTAGTAGATGCAAACTATTACATTTAGAATGGATAAACAACAAGATCCTACTGTATAGCACAGGGAACTATATCCAATCTCCTGGGATAAACCATAATAGAAAAGAATATTTTAAAAAGAATGTATATATATGTATAACTGAGTCACTTTGCCGTACAGCAGAAATTAGCACAACCTTGTAAATCAACTATACATCAATTGTTAAACATACATTTATTTATTTATTTATTTATTTATTTATTTATTTATTTATGGCTGTGTTGGGTCTTCGTTGCTGCACACAGGCTTTCTCTAGTTGCAGCAAGCAGGGGCTACTCTTCGTTGTGGTGCGCAGGCTTCTCATTGCGGTGGCTTCTCTTGTTGTGGAGCACGGGCTCTAGGCGTGCGGGCTTCAGTAGCTGTGGCTCGCGGGCTCAGTAGTTGTGGCTCTTGGGCTGTAGAGCGCAGGCTCAGTAGTTGTGGCGCACGGGCTTAGTTGCTCCACGGCATGTGGGATCTTCCCAGGCCAGGGCTCAAACCCATGTCCCCTGCATTGGCAGGCGGATTCTTAACCACTGCGCCACCAGGGAAATCCCGTATACATCAATTTTAAAAAATAAATAAATAATTAATTAATTAAAAGTAATTACTGTTAGAATTTTTAGATATAGTAATGGGACATGGGACTTTGATTGTGCTTTTTAGAAAGAGTTTATATTTTTCAGAGACATATACTGAAATAGAGTTGATCCTCATTATTTGTGATTCCATCTTTGCGAATTTGCCTCCTGCTAAAATTTATTTGTTTCCCCAAAATCGATGCTCACGGTGCTTTTACAATCATTGGAGGACATGAGCGGAGGGGTGAAAACTGAGTCATCCAACACCCCACCTGAGGTCAGCAAGGCAACAGCCGCCCTTGTGTCCCTTTTGCCATCCATTTAGTGCCACATGTTTTGCATTTGTGTGCCTTTTGCTGGTGACTTTGTTTAAAAGGGTCCCCAAGCATATGCTGAAGTGCTGTCTGGTGTCCCTAAGCGTGGGAAGGCTGTGATGTGCATTTCGGAAGACAGATAAGTGTGTAAGATAAGTTTCCTTCAGGCATGAGTTACGGCTCTGTTGGCCATGAGTTCTGTGTTCATGAATCCATGATATATAGTCACTAAGGTGTCTTTAAACAGACATACACATAAAACAAGGGTATGTATTAATCGGTTGACAAAAAGTTTGTGACCAGAGGCTCTCAGGAACCTAACCCTGTATGTTTCCAAGAGCCATGGTTGAGTATTTGCTATTTCGGTATTCACAAGACTTTAGAAAACATCACTACCACGAATAACAAGAATCAGCTGTCAACACGGATGAACTGATGATGTGTGTCTGAAATTTGCTTCAAAATCATCCAGAGGACCGGAAGCAGGAATATAAATGAAACAGGTTAGCCCTGAGTAACTCACTGAAGGAAAGTTCATTACACTCTTCTCTCAACTTTTGTATATATTTGAAATTGCCCATAACCAAAAGGTTTTATTTTTAAAAGAGAGAGTGAGAGAGAAGAGCAGAAACCCAAGTGTGGCCTTTTCTTCAGGCATTAAAAGAATCATTTCATGTATTCTCTAAAGAAATATAATTATTTAGAAGGAGGATGAATTAAATTTCACGTTCAGTCTAAATGATCCAGGGCCACGTAAAGTTAATATATACAAATCCGCAAAAGCAAAAGACAGTGAACGAGTGTGGGCTTTTATAAATCGTAAGGTAATATAGAAACTTCCATGTTGTTTTAGAAAGTGAAAAGAGAAAGGCAAGAGACGTCTAAATAAAAGACCACATTCTGCCATTTCATTATAATAAAGCTCAGTTTCTAACCTTCACTCTTGTTTATCCCATTAATAAAACTGCTTCAGGCTCCTGGGAGGGCTTTGGCCCCTCTGCCCCAGCTTAGCCTCTGAGAGTTCAGAGCAGGTCAAGGGCAGGGGCGAACGCCCTGCTTTATCTCCATTGGTTTCCATCACGATGCCTCCACTTGTACTCAAGCCCTCGGACACTAATTCAAGTCACTTGTCCCAAGTTAAAGCCTTTCTATCATTCCATCTTCCCTCACCTCTAACAGTTTTCTCCAAATGCATCCTGAGTGGTCCTAGAGCTCCAGGGAGATTTCCAAGGAGTGGGAAGAGCAGGAAAAACTAAAGGACCCCGCAGCATGGAACCACACCACTTTTCTTTTTAATTGAAGTATAGTTGATTTACAGTGTTGTGTTAATTTCTGCTGTACAGCAAAGTGATTCAGTTATACACATATGTACATTCTTTTTTTATATATTCTTTTCCATTATGGTTTATCATAGGATATTGAATATAGTTCTCTGTGCTATACAGTAAGACCTTGTTGTTTATCCATTCTATATATAATGGCTCACATCTGCTGACTCCAACCTCCCGTTCCATCCCTCCCCCAACCCCCTCCCCCTTGGCAACCACCAGTCTGTTCTCTATGTCCCTAATTCTGCTTCTGTTTCATAGATAGGTTCATTTGTGTCATATTTTAGATTCCACATATAAGTGATATCATATGGTATTTGTTTTTCTCTTTCTGACTTACTTCACTTAGTATGACAATCTCTAGTTGCATTCATGTTGCTGCTAATGGCATTATTTCCCTCTTTTTTATGGCTGGGTAATATTCCATTGTATATATGTACCACATCTTTATCCATTCATCCGTTGATGGACATTTAGGTTGTTTCCGTGTCTTGGCTATTGTAAATAGTGCTGCTGTGAACATAGGGGTGAATGTATCTTTTTGAATTACAGTTTCGTCCAGATATATGCCCAGGAGCGGGGTTGCTGGATCATATGGTAGCTCTATTTTTAGTTTTCTGAGGAACCTTCATACTGTTTTCCATAGTGGCTGCACAGACTTACATTCCCACCAACAGTGTAGGAGAGAACCACACCGCTTTTATCTGCTTTATAATTTGGCTTTTGCACACGATTTTGCGAGGGGAAAAAAATAGTCTGCTTCTTAGGAAAAAAAAATGGCACAAGCCAAGCTTCTGAGATACACGGTACACTGAGGGGACGTGAGGGCTTGATGGAGACACGTCACAGCTGTTCCCCGTGAACCTGGCTCACTCCAGGTGAAAGACACACTTCCTCGGAACATTTCATTCTGTTTCCTTAGAGAAACCCAGCCCTTTTGCAGCCCAGATCAACCTCAGTACCTCTGAGATGCTTAGCACCGGCCGCTCCAGGTTGGGAAAGATTCGGAGGACCCTGAGAGATTTTTGGGTCACCGCCCTCATTACCATTTCTCGAGGGCCTTTTGTTTGCCAGTTGTTGCACTAGTTACTTTGCATTTATTATTTTATTTAATCTTCGCAACAAACTTGCCCGCTAGGTGGTGGCTTTCTCATGTATTAGTCAGCACCCTTTTACAGGCAAGTGACACACCCAGACCCTAAGCCACAGAAACTCACAGGAACCAAGTGCAAGAAACGCCGGACAGAGCCTGTCTCTGGAAGGACCAAAACCCAGGGCTCCAACACTGAAAGGATGGCCACTGCCTTCACTCTCCTTGGTGTCTATCTTCACCTTGACTTGAACCCACAGAGGGGTCACTGGACGTGCTTGCTTCGTCACTGCAGTATTCTCAGCAGATAGACCAATGCCTGGCATGAGGCAGGCACTCAAAATGTAACTATTGAATGAACGGATGGAGTGAAAGCAGGATATGGATTTTTGTAAGTCCCATCACCCTATGCTCATATCAAAGACACAGGCGCTTCCCGGTGTACAGTGTATCAGCGAGAGCACTGAGCAAGTGCATCGCCCAGCCTCGCTCCAGCCAGCCTTTAGAGCGGCCTCCATTAATAGATTATTACATCTTTTCCCTCATATTTAGCTAAGTTATCATTCCACGTGTTTTTTTAAATGTGATATGTGTGAATCTAGAGGTAAAACAAGACCAGAACACTATGAAATATACAGGCAGGTGTGCACACACAGCTGCCGTTGACTTTGGGTTATTGCGGAGACTACCACCATTTTTTAAGGAATAATCCCTCTTTGTTACAGTCTACCAAGTAATTTCACTATGCTTTTATAATTTGAATTTGGAAAAGAAGCGTCTTCCCATGGGTTTGGTCCTGAAGAAAGTCGAGTACTTGACCTCAGATCTCCCTACATAAAATGAAAGTTTTAGACAAAAGGTTCCAGGAATCTTCTGGTTCCTTCTAAATTTCCTTCTACTTGTCACTCACCCACACTTATGCCTAGTTCCCATCAGTATTTGTTCACTACAGTAAGTCCCCTACATACGAACAAGTTCCGTTCAGAGAACGGGTTTGTAAGTCCAGTTTGTTCGTAAGTCCAACAACGTTAGCCTAGGTACCCAGCTAACACAATTGGCTATATTGTACTGTACAGGTTTATAATACTTTTCACACAAATAATACATTAAAAAAATGCAAAAAATAAAACATTTTTAATCTTACAGTACAGTACCTTGAAAAGTACAGTAGTACAGTACAACAGCTGGCATACAGGGGCTGGCATTGAGTGAACAGGCAAGAGCTACTGACTGGAGGAGGGAGAGGAGGTGGGAGATGGTAGAACTGAAGGATTGTCAGCAGTAAGAGATGGAGGGCAAGCTGCAATTTCACTCACGCCTGACGTTGATGGCACAGGTTCTGGTTCCTTGCTGGAACCAGATGCACGTTCGCATCTTTGAAAGTTCGAAACTTGAAGGTTCGTATATGGGGGACTTATGTACTTGGGACCAAATCCAGTGTATTTTCCTCCATTTGGGCTTTTAAGAAGATGCTATATTTCCCCTACATCAGCCTCAGGAAGGCACTCCAATACTTAAGAAAATATAAGATGCTAGTAAGGCTTCTAGAAAGGGAAACAGACAATAAACAAATAATACCATAATATGTTATATAATATAGGATTTATTATTTATTAATTTTATTAAATTAATTAAGATATATAATGTCAGGTAGTAAAAAGGTAAAGACATAAAGCAATGCTGTCCAATATAAGTTTTTAATTTCTACTAGCCGCATTTAAAAAGTAAAAAGAAAGTGGTGAAATTAATTTTCATAATATATTTTAGAAAACCAAATATATCCAAACTGTGGTCAACATGTAATGAATATAAACATTGAGCTACTTTACATGATTGTCTTCTCATACTAAATCTCCAAAATTCATTAAAAAAAATCTTTGAAACCGAAGTATATTTGACACTTTCAGCATATTTCAGTGTGGGTGCTCAATGTTCAATGGTTAAAGTGGAATTGGTAGTCCCATCAAACAATAAAGTTGTTTAACAGGAAAATCATTTACACCCCATCAGTTTTTAAATTTAAGTTAAAGACAATTAAAAATTCAGTGACACTAGTCACATATCGAGTGCCATATAGCCATGTGTCTCATGACCACCGCATGGGACGGCAAAGCAGAGGGAGTTATGGGCCGGGAGATGGGGGAGAAGGCAGTTTCAAGTAAAGAAGTCGGGAAGATCTTGCGTGGAGATGACCCTCGAGCAGAGACACGAATGGAATGAGAGAGGGAGTCTGCCAAGATGGGAGAGAACAGCATTCCAGGAAGAGAGAAATAAAAATTGCAAAGGTCCTGAAAATGGGACCATAAATCCCAACGCATGTACAACCTCCAAAGGCACGACCTTGGGAGTCTATCTACTTGTTCTAAGGATGCCATCATGGTGCAATATCAATTTGGTGTTTGGGGCACAAGGTTCCTAAAATATGCATTGTTTCCCCTTTCTGTGGTTCATTAGAACAAAACATGAGATTCATCTACGTGATGAGAAGGATGTGAATGGAGTTTGAGGCTCTGTGTCTGATCTCAGGGCTGAGTCGGCCGTCTCCCTCTGGCTTCATGGTGTGCGCCACTAAAGAGAAATCCAAAGAACAAACTTTCTGGATCACACCTGGCAGCGAGGTGCTGCTTGCTCTCAGCTACCTCTGTCCTTGAGAAGGGTTCCTGGTGTCCCTCTGCATTTAGCTAATCTCAGTGTTATTTTCTCTCGGCAGTTTTCTGGACAGCTGACACCTTTGACAGTGATAATCAGAAGTAGGTTTCCAAACAGTGCTATTCACGGCCCACTCAGAGCATCTGAGCGAATGGATGAAAGCCCTCCTTATCTCTGCTTTTTCTTAGGCAAGTTAGACAGAGGTGTGTAGCTGCCGAATAATCTCAACCAGGGACAAAAAGTCTAGAGGAACCAAAAGACCAAGAGCTGAAAGGCCTCTCAAGTGGGCCCTGAGCTCCAGGGCAGGGAGCACACAAGGTTGAGTGAAGTTGGGGAGCCAATTCTCTTTCCACACTTCGATATCCCTGTGCAAAAAGCAAAATACCTGAGTGTGTGCACAGTATTGCTGAAATGAATTAGAAAGATAGATAGAAGGGTTTAAGATAAATCAAAAACAGATTTTGTGAGGGTGATTGGTTGAAAACTTTTTTCCTTTTATCAAAATTGTCTTTAATAATTAGTATTGATTAAAAGTTGAAAAACAGTGAAAAGATACTCACTACCACTAATCATTGGAGAAAGGAAAATCAAAGCCAAATGAGATGTCCCCTCACACTTGTTAGAATGGCTATCGTCAAAAAGACAAGAGATAACAAGTGTTTGCATGGATGTGGAGAAAAGGGGACCCTGGGAACACTGTTGATGGGAATGGAAATTGGTGTAGCCACTATGGAAAACAGTATGGAAGTTCCTCAAAAAATGAAAAATAGAACTACCATGTGATTCAGCAATCCCACCTCTGGGCATATAGCCAAAGGAGATAAAGTCATTATCTCGAAGAGAGATCTTCACCCCCACGTTCATTGCAGCGTTATTCACAATAACCAAGTACATGGAAACAACCTAAATGTCCATTGATGGATGAATGGATAAAGAAAAAGTAGTATACTATTTACAATGGAATATTATTCAGCCATAACAAGGAGGAAATCCTGCCATTTGCAACAGCATGAATGGACCTTGAGGGCGTTATGCTAAGTGAAATAAGTCAGACTGAGAAAGACAAACACTGTATGATATCACTTATATGTAGAATTGAAAAAAGCCAAACTCATGGAAACAGAGAGTAAAGTGGTGGTTGCCTGGGATCAGGGGTTGGGGGAAATGAGAAGATGATGGACAAAAGGTACAGATTTCCTATTATAAGATGAATAAGTTCTGGGGAGCTGATATAAAGCATGGTGATGATAGTTAATAATTCTGTGTTATATACTGGAAAGTTGTTAAGAGGGAAGATCTTAAATGTTCTCACCACAAAAAAGAAATGGAACTACATGACCCCATGGGACTAATGCTACGTAGGTGATCATTTTGCAACATATAAGTGTTTCACATCAATACATTGTACACCTTAAACTTAGACAATGTTATATGTCAATTATCTCAGTAACATTGAGGGGGGGGGGAAGTTGGAAAACAAAAGTTCTTGCAACTTTTCATTAAAGGTGAGCCCTGTCCCGTCTCTCAACACTATCAGCCTTGATGAGGCTGCATCCAGAGAGAGTTTACCCAGGCTTGACTTGAGCCCATTCCCTGAATTAAAGCCCCATGAGGGTAAGAGTATGCCTGTCCTGTTCACCAAATAGCCTCAAAAGCTCACACAGAAGGGACACTTAGAAAATATTTGCTGAATATTGAAGGGCCAATGTCATGCAAGAAGTCATCGCCCAAACTACAGGACAGGAGAAGAAAGCAGAAAACAGGAACCGTGTGCCTGGTTGGGGGGCAGGGGGAACATGAGATTTCAGAAGATGAGACCCTGAAGGCATATCTGGGGTGAGATGAGGAAGAGGTTCCAGGCTGTGTAGAGAGCTGCTTTGAAGTCCATCAAAAAGCTCTGGATTTTTAAGTCCAGGGATGCAAGGCACTGGGGGTGCAATAGCACCTGCCCTTGGAGGTTCAAGATGTTTGAACCTGAATATGTGTCTGCCCTGAGCCTTGGGAGCTCAGATAAATCAGGCACTGGACTCAGCCCCATGACCATTTCACGCTAATGGTGAGCTCCGGGCGCCCAGACCAGCAGCTGCCAGTTAGGAGGGGGGCTCAGGGCTCCCTCAGGGGAGAACCAGGAAACAACGGGGGGCAAAGGACTTCCCTTGCCCCTCCAGTCTGATAGCATCTTTCCATGCTCGGACCTTCCATAATCATATCTGAAGCGTTCTCCATTAGGAGGGAGAGCAGACTTCTTGTGCTCTTGGAGAAGGAAGATTTCAGCTCAGTCTGATAAAGAACACTCTAGAATCCACCGAACCACACAGAGAGTAGGCTGCCTCCTGAATCAAGGTCATGACCCCAGCCTGAGGGGCCACATCATCGGCATCATGGGGGGGAAATCTCCATTCGGAGGGAGTTGAACTTGGTTATCCACCTGTCTAACGATAGCACCCCTTTGTGAGTGGAACCAGCAGCTGTGGCCCATGCCAGGCGCCCTGAGCGCACCCCTGCTCCCCTCCAACCTCCGAGCAGAGTCAGGACCACAAAGCCAGGTGGCCCCCTTGTCCCCTGCAAGTAGGGTGACCATCTAATCAATCATGCAAATTTGGACACTTTTACAAGTGAAAGGGGACAGTAATATTATTATAACATACCGCAACAGGGCAGATAGGGAGCCGTGGTCCCCTAACTGGAGTGCAGCAGCAGCAGAAATGCCCAGCCTTATGGTGGGACCTATGATTCTAAACCACAACATTGATTAACGGGCTAAAAATCTGCCTGGTGCTGTTAGAGCCTGAGGATGTCAATGCGTCTAGCAATAGGTATAACATGTGGTGTTATGTATAAAGCCTCTTGGCTGGGAAGTCCGTTGGATACAGAACACATCGTGTGGGGTTATGGTTGAAGGAGAGTCCTCAGGTTTGAGGAGCAGAGGTGATTAAGAGGAAGCAAGGCCGGAGACGTGTTTCAGAACTGCATTTCCAAAGAGACCTTTAAACACTCTTAAAATAAGAATAAGAAACTCTCAACTGTCTGTATCCAATTATACCATTTTCTTTTATCTGGACGGCTTTGGGGGATATCTAGAATAGAATTGGGGGAGATAAAGCCCTCTGCTGTACTGTCTCCTCACAGCACCGTCACCAAGCCACGCCCCCAAGCTGGCACTGCCTGGGTTTGCTAAGGAACAGCCATAGGACCAGGCATGTTTCTAAACATCTGAGCTTCAGGTCTGCATCTGTGAAGCCCAGCGCAGAGGCCTTTGCCCCTGGGTTTCCATTGTAGCCCAGACCTCTGTGACTTCACTCTCTATTGACCTACACAGCAAACCAGCTGACGTCATGCCGAGCCCTGCAGACCTACCAGGGTGACTCATTTAACAATATTTGTAATCTTTGAAAGGTGCAGTTGATCCATAAAAGAGTTAGAAAAAAACCAAGTCAGGAGTCCCTCTGGTGCAGACAATTTTATTATGGCCTGAGCTCTTACTTTCTTCCACTGGCTTCCTATCACCCCACTCCCCCCTCCCCGGGCTCAGACTCACACTGGAATAGTTTGCAAAACTCCACTCTTTTCTGATTGGGTCCATCTGAATGGAGTCGCACCACTGTCTTCACAAATGGCATTTCCATTAACATTTCTATTTCCGTCCATTCGGGGCACCTAAAGATTTCCCACCAAGATTTACATCATCTATTTTAAGAAAGTGCTTTTAAAAAGCCAGTGCTTTGGCTAAGTTTAAGTCTGACTTTCTCAAGGGATGCTTAAAAGAAATACACAAAGCTTTTTTTAAAAGAACCTTTGTAAGTTCAAAATAACATTCCAAAAGGAGTCACTAGAAAAACATTCAGGGGAAGAGAAAGATTTTCTTTTTTTTCTTGCGTTTGGGGCAGTCCTGGCTTCATCCTCATGTTCTGTGTTTGTTTTTTGACGCACAAAAGTCAAATAGCCCTAAGAGTCAGGTGATAATTGAAAGAAAAATGGGTTGTGCCTCCCATGTCTAGGATATTTACAACAGAGGGAAGAGTCAAGCCTGTCTGGATCCATTATTCAATAGGCCGGGTAGAAAGAGAAGATTCTGACAAATGGTGGATCAAAGGCAGAGCTTTGGAGATTCTCTTAGATCTTAGAGGAGCAGCGTCAGAACCATTGCCCAACTATGCCAACTGTAACTTTCCATCAGGCTGATGACCCACGATCTTCTGATGCCATAGCCCGATGGAATGCCTGATATGCTTGGACAGCTGCCAATCAAGAAAATCAGCCGTGGATGATTACTTCAACAAAATTGAGATTTGAGATGATTGTTCTCCTAGGCATGGAGACAGACCTCTGCTGACAAAGCAAGATGAATGGCGTCTCAGTGAAAAATGGGTTTTGCTGCTAAAACTGAAAAACCATAATAGTGGTTGAATCATAAAAAGAGTCAAAGAGGAGGTTTAGGACTAATATAGTGGGACCACAGTGTCATCCGGGTCCCAGGCTCCTAACTGTTTCCTCTGCCACCTTGAATGTGTGGCTTCCATTCTCCAGTTTACCTCATGGTCCTAGATAGCTGCCAGGTCACTATTCATCATGACTGCATTCCAAGTAAAAGCAGAGAGGAAAGGGCGGGGGGGGAAGTGTAGTCCCTTCTCTTTTAGGAGTCCCACACAACACCTGCATTGCATCTCATTGGCCAGTTTGGTCACATGGCAATTAGGAGCCACAAAGCAGGCAGAGAGTTTCTACTTTGGAAAGGTATCCCCCCCGCCAGTCTCTTCCATATATAGAGACTGCAGTGAGTCTTTTCATATCTTCCAGAGGCACCAACTTGCCTAAACTCAGCATTGTAGACTACAGAAGTCTTTACGAATGTTGACTCACCCTTGGACATAAAAAATAATCCAGAAATTTGAAAAGAATGCCATTTTCCATGACCTATAATAAATGGTAAGTGTCTAATCCTTAAAACAGTAGGTAAGAAGTATCTCCTGGGCTTTCTCCAGAAATGGATATGAAAAGATAACCTGTGTTTTACTCTAATAAAGATGTGGTATCCTAAATTCACTTTTGAGGGAAAATGAGAAAACCATTAGCTTCTAGAGAACCCATCCACTGTGCTTGCAAGATTCGCATCCAGATTCCCAGGTCTGCATAATTCTACTCAGGATGGCTTAAGGGGTGCCAGTCTGGGTGGAAGTTACAGGGGAAATGGAGGTGGTAAAACCTGTCTTGAAGGTTACTTCCATAGCAAGCACAGTGCCCACAATTTGTTCAAAGTCTGTTGATTTCAAGTTTCGTCTTCCCCACTCCCATGACAAGACAGCTTTGGAGGCAGTCCTGCGTTGGAAGCTTTTTCAATGTTCCTACACAACAGATGTCTACAGGGCAGGTGCTACCACCAGGATCGGGCTGTGTTCAGACACCTTTCCACAGGAACTGCTTCCCTGGATGCCTGCTCTAGGTTCTGAGCTGTTGACTGAAAATACTTAGTGGGTCTTTCGGCTTTAGATATTTCTTTCCGTTTTAACACATTATACTTTGCTTCTTTCACACCAAAATATATAATGATGAACATCAAAGACTTATTTGAGACTAACTGTGTCCGTTATCTACACACTATGGAAGGAAAAAAAAAACAACATGTTGGTCATGAAACCATTGACTGAAACCGTTATCTACAACAAACTCCAGTAACATGGCACTGATGGGGTCTTTTTAGTGTATTTTCCCAGCCTGAGATATAATTGACTAGATTGTAAGACATTCAAAGTGTGCAACGTGACAATTTGATATATCCATACATTGTGAAAGGATCCCGCCTACTGAGTTAATTAACCCATCCATCACCTTACATATTTATCTTTTTTTGGTGGTAGTGGTGGGGGGATACATTTAAGTTCTACTCTCTTAGCAAATTTCAGTTACACAATACAGTGTTATCAACTATAGTCACCATGTTATGTATTAGATCCTCAGACCTTATTCATCTTATAACTGAAAGTGTGTACCCTTCTACCAACCTCTCCCTATTCCCCACCCAGCAGCCCCTGGCAAGCACTTTTCTACTCTCTGTTTCTGTGTTCAAGTTTTTTGCTTTATGTTTGTTTGGGGGTCCACTATGTCACACTGTCTTCAGTAGGCAGATTTTGATGTAATTGACAGGAAAGTGTCTCCATCTTATTCTTTTCTTCCTCCTCTTCACCCCTATGCCCAGAGGCACAGGCCTGACGCACACAGATAGGTTCAGGGACCTCCTGAAACTGCGTGTCCAGTTGTGTGTATATGTGTATTTGCATTGGGAGCAGGACACATATCAGATTCTCAAAGAGGTCTCTAGCCCTATTTTATACCTTAGCAATGCAAACCCCTCCCACCAAGGCTAAACACGCAAGGTTGTCTCCTGCCTCCGAGTCTGCCAGGGGACAGAGAGAGGAGGCGTCCAGGTAGAGAGAGCCGCGTTGTCTACCTGGTAAACTCTGGCTCAGCCTTAATATTCCAGAACAAAGCCTGTCTTCTCTGTAAAACTTTCTGAGACGTCTAAGCAGATACAGGCTTTCTTTGCCTGGGTGGTGCTGCCTGCACCTTATTTCATCATATCCTGTTGTTTGTTTTCATGTTTTTCTTTCCATTTGTCTGTGAATTCTCTGAAGCTCAGATTGACTTTTCATGTAGGTACCAGCTAGTACTACAACTAGTACATCCCAGTGAGTTCCCACTGGATGGGTAGGTGGGTGGTTGGTTGGATGGATGGATGGATGGATGGATGGATGGATGGATGAATGGTGGGAAGATGGGTGGGTTAGTGGATGGGTTGATGGATTGATGGATGGATGGGTGGGTGGGCAGACGGGCAAATGGATGGGTGGGTGGATGGGTGGATGGTGGATGGACAGATAGGCAGATGGATGGATGGTTGGGTCGATGGTGGATGCGTGGATGGATGGACAGATAGATGGAGGCTTTCCTTTCATTGCCGGTTTCGCATTATCCACAGATCCACTTTTGTTCCCTAATATGTTAGTCATTTCCTTAACTCAGGGCTAGTATTAATTGCAGTGCCTAATATTGCTGAATGTTTAGGCTTTAAAATAAGCCATGCTGGTTAACTGAACTTTGATCCATCCATTTCTGTTTTCTCTGGACAAATTCTAGAGCTGCAACTCTATTCTGTAAATGGGTCCTGTTTGGTTCCTGAATAACAAATAGTGTCTTCTCTTTGATGGGGGCTGTTTCATGCTTCTTCCTTTTTCGAGAAAGAAAACAATGTCAAGTCTCAGGCTTATCTGAATCTAGCACCATTTTCCACAAGTTGTTTTTGCCTCAACTACTTTACATGGCTCTCTATCAATTGCTGATCCCCACTCTCCACAGTAACTAGGTTTAAAAAACTGTCAGTTTGGCTCCTTCCTGAGGTTTTGCTAATTTTTAAACTTTGCAGTGTTGGCTTGCATGTTTTAAATTTGCTTATCTCTAAACTTACTCCCAAGAGCTGATGAACTTTCTCTTCCATGTTGATAAGCCATGAAAGAGTGAAAAATTAGGAGAGGAAAGAGTTACTGTCTCACAAGCTGCGAGTTTGCCTGTCTAGCGTGGCGTTTGGATGAGGCTCATTATTTGTGGCAATGGTGTGTTCCACAGGCAAAAATAACTTTTTAAAAAAAGAACATCTCTGTACCCTCCTAAAATCATCTCAAAAGGAATTCAAGATTTCTCATGAAATGGAGAAGCCTTTATCATGGCCCGAGTGGGTCCTTGTATACTTGGCCACGCCACATTAAGTCTAATCTCAGTAACATTAGGGTCCAGAAAAAGCTAATAGAGACTTAATGATGAGGTAATGAGAACAGAGGTCAAGGGTGGGAAACAGGTTTTCTATTTGGAGCCACACGACCATGGGAAAATCTCACTTGAGGACCATAAACTACCAAAAAGAAACAATGAAAAGGACCATTCTGATATAGGACCTTTCCCTTACCTGATTTTAAATTAAGCACAATGGAGGTCACGTTTTGAGTAATAAATCAAAGCATATTATGTCAGCTTCACATGAGAATCAGCTAAGGAAAAGAGAAAGAGAAGGAAGGAAAGACAGAAAGGGGGAGTGGTAAACAGAGGAGAGGAGAGGATAAAGAAGAGAGAACACGGCTGGAAAAAATAACCAGCACTTCCTTTGTGCCAGGTACTCTTCTAGGTGCTTCATTCATATTGGTTGTTTTAACCATTGTAAATCTACAAGACCCATATTATTATTCTCTCTGAAGAAGTGACGCATAGAGAAGTTAAGTAACTCACCTAACAGGTAGAGGAAGTGGGATTTGAACCCAAGAAGTCAGACTCCAGGGTCTTTGCCTTGACAACAGTGTGACTGCAGGTGCAACTGAGGGATTGGGAAAGCTGAGCTCTCCTGACCCCAGGCTGACTGTTTATATCCCCTCGAAATTCACTGAAACCTCACCTTCAGTGTGATGGTATTTGGAGGTGGGGCCTTTGGGAGGTGATTAGGTCATAAGGGTGGAGCCCTTGTGAATGGGATTAGTGCCCTGATAAAAGAGACTCCAGGGAGTTCCTTCACCCCACCTCCCATGTAAAGACAGTTGTTTATGAACCAGAAAGTGGGCCCTCACCAAACATGAAATCTGTCGACACCTTCATCTTGGACATCCCAGCCTCCAGAACTGGGAGAAATAAATTTCTGTTGTTTATGAGCCACCCAGTCTGTGGTATCCTTTTATAATAGCAGGAATGGACTAAGACACCATGGAACTCCCATCCCAAATCCCGTTCAGGGCCCAGCTGCCCACATCCCTGCTTTGTACGTTCCACCCCTCTGCTCCCACCTTGGGCTCTTGATAAAGCATTTCCAAGTGCCCAGCTCAGCTGGTCACCCCTCACCCAGCTATGAGCCCTGCCTAAGTCTCCTGACCTATGTGACCTTGTGTCCTGTCCCCACGGGGCGTGATGTTCCTGGTGAGGCCATCTCTGGTGGTCCAGCCAAGGAGTTCTCCATCCCACTGACCTTGCCTCCTGCTCAGAGCACGCCTGGCCTGTGTCTGACCAGTTTATCTCCACATCTTTGTTCTAAGCTGGTGGAGTCCCAGAAAGAATGTAGCAAGATGAACATGTCTGAACTTTGAGCTGAGCACCCAGGGGTCCAACAGAAACCTACCTTTGAGAGAACGCAGAGAAAATCTAGTGCAATTGAGTTAGTTATCAGTGGGGATGTGCATGTGGTTGGAGGTGGATGCTGAATTGAGTTGGACACTTCTGATCTCATCACTGTTGAAAACTAGAAGTTTCAGCTAAGCCAGTAAACTCTGTGAGGCATTATGTTCTAGCCTTAGCAGTGGTGATATTTGCATTTGGAAATGGCAGCACACAATAACTTCTTGAATAGATTTATGATTATTTCCAACCCTGAACATCTTCCTTGACAAGACCGTACTACATTGGAAAGGTTTTTTTCTAGATAATCCACTCTAAATAACTTTCCTTCCCTAAGAGTTCTAGTCTAATAATGAGCTTTGCCTCTAGTTCAGAGGACACAGTAAGGAAAGCCCTGGATTCGAGGTAAGTTGCTTTGAGGGGTGTAGTGGATACAGTAATGTGACACCCAGAGCCCCCAGCTGCTTGGAGTGTTGGGGGCTGATGCGTCTCAGCTGAATCCCGCTTAGAGATTTGCTCTCAGCCGAAGAGAATTACCCAAGGTTAGATCCCCTCCCCAGGGGCACATACACTCAATGACTGGTCCATGAGGATGGGGATAAGGAGCCCCAGCCTCATTGCCTGAAGGCAGAACGACTCTGAAGGACCATCCCAGCTCCAGAGCTCCTGGGATTCAGAGCCAGGAGTAGGATGAGGAGATCGAGGTGCTCACCTCAGCTACAAAATTTAAGGGGGCACCAAAAGTCTCAGTAAACAAGACAGATACAATTTTAATGCAGTATTTTTTTTAATACTGCAAAACAAGAATCCAGGAGAACTATCAAATTTTTCAATAAAGACTGACCTTGACTGGGGTGAGGAGAGTGAGGGCAGTCACACAAGTGTAGGGTTGGATTTTGACTCTCTTTAAAATTTTGATAGTGTGTTCATGATGGACTTTTTAACATTAGCTTAAATTTTTTTCACGTTGCATTAAAATATTATGTATCGTGATGACTGCGTTTTCTGGCACCCCTTACATTTTGCCCCAAGGCAAGACTTGCTTCACCCTGGTCCTGGTTCTACTGGGATCTGCCGGGGTTTCCATGGCAATCACATCACAGCTTAACTTCTTTCCTTGCTTGACTCTGCTTTCCTCACTCTTGTAAGAATTATTCCCAACAAGCCTTCTACATCCACACCTAACACTGTCAGAGTCTGTTTCCTGAGGATCCTGACTCAGGTCACGGAGACAGCTGGGTAGAGCAGGAAGCTTATATGATGGGCAAACTTGGGACTGAAGCTCAGCCCTGCAGCCTTCTCAAAGCGTGATCCCAGGCAGGGCATGCAGTCCCCGTATCTCGGTTTTCCTCCAAAGTAAAATAAGAACAACAATGCCTATCGTTGATTTGATCGTGGGTCTCTGTGAGGAGTAAATGAGCTAATGTAGGTAAAGAATTTAGTCTAGCAAACAACAGGTGTTTGGGAAACGTTCTTATCTTTCCCTGTTTCATCTCCATCTTTCCTGAAATCCTGAAACAGACAAGACTGGGAGCCTCGGTAAAAGGGATGAGACCCAGTGTCATTGGTTTTGCCAAATCAGCCTGGGTCCGACCCCCCTACAGCTAAATCAACACTCTTTATCCTTTGGCTGCTGATAACCTGATCCACTGCTTCCTGGTAAAATCCCTAACGCGGGAGGTCTTCCCTCTGGGTTGTCTCTGAACATCCGTGATTAGGGACAATTAGGGACCAGTGTGCCTGCCTTTCCTCTCCTTTCAGCTGAGGAGGAAGTCCTGATGGCCATTATCAGGGGCGAGACATCACCTGTCAGCCACAGTCTCAGGAATCCATGGCTCGTTCAGGCCCAACACCAATCTCACTACCTTTATCTGTGTTCCCCAAGTGCCTCCGACTGTTCGCTTCTCACCGACAGAGGAATCCAGCATCTCCTTCTCTCAACAACCAGAAAAGGATGCTTCAGTAACAAGAAACTAAGATAGGTGTTATGGAATGTCAAGGAAATTGGGAAAACCACATAGGGGATGCAGTCCCCTCCTTCAGGCAGCTTCCAAAATTCCAACAGGAAAGAGGGCATAAACATACACGCGAGAGACGAACAAAACCCATAACCACAGACCTATAATGGGATGTACCCACCTCCCTGCGTGCCGCCTGTCAAAACCCATTAGGGCTCCTGTGACACCTCCACAGTTAAGTGTCCCTCTCTCCTGCGCCCGCCCCCTCTCCCAGGCCAGACAGAAGCAACTTCTGTACTATCTGTTTCCCTAGCAAATTGCAACGCTGTTACAATACATATATGCAACAGCTCACTGAAATGCTCTTCTCGTTTCTAGACGCTTCGCTTTAAATTCGGATGACTGCATCCACTCTTGCGTGCTTTTTCATGTGTCTCTTCCACAATGATTTGTGCAAAATAGGTGCTCAGTAACTGCTTGCAAATGAGTGGCTGGGCTAGAAAAGGCCAGGGACCACGAGTAAAGGAAGGAAGAACAGATTTCCAGGGGAGGTGGATTTTGTGAGATGGCTTTTGAAGGAATGGAACAATATGTCCCTCTGGAGTAGGAGTTACAGACTGGAGCTCCAAGGGCGCCGTTCCACCCACCCAAGTGTTTGCTGAGCTGGCGTGGTGTTGTGAAATTGTCCGATCCAAAGGCCTGAGGTTAGCATGTGCATCCCTGCTGAACGGCATGTCCCATCACTTCCTGCCTGCTCTCTGCATCTCTGTTACCTGCCTGGCTCCTAAGGCCACTGGCGTTCGTCTCCTGCTCTAAAGCAGCCTGTCCATAGCTGCTTCCCTCTCTAGAGCTAAGTCTGCCTGGCCGAAAGACATGGAGGATGAAGGCAAATGTGTGTGTTTTCCCTCATTTCTCCACCATCTCCTTCAGTGTAGATTAAGATCTCTTCCTTCAGGGCCAAATACAGATCTGGGAAGAGAAGGGACAAAGCAGTTATTGAATACTCCCCCTCCATATAACAAGGCTTTATTGCATTTAATCCCCACAGCCACCTTGCAATTAGGTGTTCCCCATCCCCATTTTACAGATGAGCAAACTGAGGCTCAGAGAGGTTTAAAAACTTGCCCGAAGCTACAGAGCTGGGAAGTAACCAAGCCAGAGCTCAGACCTAGAGCCGTACATCCTACACCCTTTACCTAATCACAGCGTGGAGCTGCCGGGGAGGAGCAGCAGCCCAGAACCTCCGTTTTCACGGGCAGAATCCTGGGAGGGAGGACTGTCTGAGACCATGTGCTCAGACACATGTTCTGAGCAGCACAGGGGTTTGCATGCAAGTAATTCCTGTTTATCTGCAGAAAGGCGGGAGACTCATGGGCAGATAATCCAAAAATAGTTTCTCATTTTTCTTGGGATAAATATAAAGTTTTGGCAACAGACACCCCTTTCAAAGTGTGTTTTGATTAGAGTTACACGGAAAGGCGTTTTTATTCTATGAGGATTTGCCAACTAACAAGCAAAAGGGAACTGAGAAGTATGCCAGCCCGACCTTTCTCCTGCCACCAGCAGGAGGACTGTGTCCAGGACACAGAGCTGTCAGTGGAAAGACACTGGGTGGATGTGGGCCACCTGGGCTAGGGCTGAGTGTCTCCCACTCTAGAACTTGAAACCCAAATCAACCCTCCTCATTTCACAGACACATTTCTTACTTCAGTCTGGTTAGGAAGTGTCTCAGCCATGGTCCCAAGGCAAGTCGATAGAGAATTGGAATTAGTCATCTCTAGAGCCCTTAACATCGTCTCTTTTCAATATTAACTCTCCTCCTGATCCGAATTCCAGAGTCAGGAGTAGCCAGGAATTGAGGTAAAGAGATATTTGCATATGACTCAAAGTATGCAGCCGAAGCATGAAGGACAGAAAATGGTGGGTGGGCACTGTTCTATTTTAGCCCAGAAACTGGGCTTCTGGGAATACCCTACCTCTGAAAAGTAACGAGGATCTTGGAGACAGTAGTGAGGCAGTTTGAGTCAAGGGGACGGAGCTGAAGCCTGGAATCAGGCAGACCCGTGTGATGTGGGGCACCTTGTTTAACCTCTCTTGGCTTTCCCTCGAATGCAAAATTCAGCTATGGTGGGAACTCACAGAGATAGCCGGCATGTAGAGAAGACTTGATTAATGCAAACAAATGGTCTTGTTGAAGGTGGAGGGACCCTCGTGCTGTAGTCCTTGTGGATGAATCTGGCTTCATGATTTATTGTTAAAGTTATTGATTTAGTGATTTACTGGTGGGTCTGTTTTCTTTCTCCCAAGCATCTGCAATAGATGAAAGGGAAATTAATAAATTGCCATACAAAGAAAAGCAAGATCTATCCTCCCAGCCCTTTGGACTCAAAACCCGTGCTCTTCTGTACCACAATTAGACGTCGAGGGCATAAGTTATGACACAGCTGGGCAGAGAACATGGGGAGGGGAAGAGGCCAGAAGTGAGAAAACCCTAGAGCATCTGCTTCTGAGTGCACAGACTCCAGTAGCCCAAGGTTAACTGAAATTGTCCAGTGTGCACAGTAGGGCCATTCTGCCTGGAAGAGCCAAACCAATGAGCACCATGTTTCTGTCTTTAAGCTGAGGTCTGAGAAGGCCTGGAGTTTACCATTAACATAGTCTTTAATTCTCACTTACTGGATCCTAGCTGATACTCAGGAAAAACTCAGGAATGGTCTGACAGGACTCAATGATCCCATTTTGTAGATAAGAGAAATTGAGACTCAAGAAAATCAAATGACTTTTCCAAGCATACACAGTGTGTAATGGTAGTGCCTCTGTTAGAACCTACTTTACTGAAAGGGTGTATTCATATGCCTTGTACCTGCTTGAGGACAGAGGCTGTATGTCATTCATCTTTGTGTCCTAAGTGACTAGCAGATGATTGGGCTTCTTCAGTAAGGATTTGTTGAAGGGATGACTTTCCTACATGTTATCCTACTATGGAGTGTTATGAATCGCCATGACTCCTTCTCCCAAACAGTATGTGACTTCGGATAATACTGGTGATCACAAACTGAACCAAGTATAACTTAGTGAGACAAATATTTATTTAGCCATATTAAAGAGTCTTTTAGTACAAATGTTTTTTACATAATCATAATTCATCAATCATTTCAAAATCAATTGTTTTCCGACTTTCTAAATATAATCAAGATACTAAAAGCCAAAATGGCTGCCCCAAGGAAGCCCACTCTGAGGGCTTCACAGCTAGTGAGGGCTGGGTAACAAGCTTCTGTGGGAAAGGGGGAGGGAGGCTATAGGAATAGCCGTCACCAGGACCATCGCCCCCCAAGCTGCACAGTTTCTGCTCAGCATGGAGTCTGTCTTTCTATAAAAGAGCTTCAGGAGAGACCTTCAAGATGGCAGAGGACTAAGACATGGAGATCACCTTCCTCCCCACAGATACATCAGAAATACATCTACATGTGGAACAACTCCTACAGAACACCTACTGAACACTGGCAGAAGACCTCAGAATTCCCAAAAGGCAAGAAACTCCCCACGTACCTGGCCGTGTGGCTGACAGGGTCTTGGTGCTCTGGCCGGGTGTCAGGCCTGTGCGTCTGAGGTGGGAGAGCCAAGTTCAGGACATTGGTCCACCAGAGACCTCCTGGCTCCACGTAATATCAAATGGCTCAAGCTCTCCCAGAGATCTCTGTCTCAACACTAAGACCCAGCTCCACTCAATGACCAGCAAGCTACAGTGCTGGACACTCTATGCCAAACAACTAGCAAGACAGGAATACAACCCCACCCATTAGCAGAGAGGCTGCCTAAAATCATACTAAGTTCACAGACACCCCAAAACACACCACCGGACACGGTCCTGCCCACCAGAAAAACAAGATCCAGCCTTGTCCTCCAGAACACAGGCACCAGACCCCTCCACCAGGAAGCCTACACAACCCACTGAACCAACCTTAGCCACTGGGGGCAGACACCAAAAACAATGGGAACTACGAACCTGCAGCCTGCGAAAAGGAGATCCCAAACACAGTAAGTTAAGCAAACTGAGAAGACAGAGAAACACACAGCAGATGAAGGAGCAAGGTAAAAACCCACCAGACCAAACAAATGAAGAGGAAATAGGCAGTCTACCTGAAAAAGAATTCAGAGTAATGATAGTAAAGACGTTCCAAAATCTTGGCAATAGAATGGAGAAAATACAAGAAACGTTTAACAAGGACGTAGAAGAACTAAAGAGCAAACAAACAATGATGAACAACAAAATAAATGAAATTAAAAATTCTCTAGAAGGAATCAATAACATAATAACTGAGGCAGAAGAACGGATAAGTGACCTGGAAGATAAAATAGTGGAAATAACTACCACAGAGCAGAATAAAGAAAAAAGAATGAAAAGAATTGAGGACAGTCTCAGAGACCTCTGGGACAACATTAAATGCACCAACATTTGAATTATAAGGGTCCCAGAAGAAGAATAGAAAAAGAAAGGGGGGCTTCCCTGGTGGCGCAGTGGTTGAGAATCTGCCTGCTAATGCAGGGGACACGGGTTCGAGCCCTGGTCTGGGAAGATCCCACATGCCGCGGAGCAACTAGGCCCGTGAGCCACAACTACTGAGCCTGCGCGTCTGGAGCCTGTGCTCCGCAACAAGAGAGGCCGCGATAGTGAGAGGCCCGTGCACCGCGATGAAGAGTGGCCCCCGCTTGCCACAACTAGAGAAAGCCTTCGCACAGAAACGAAGACCCAACACAGCCAAAAATAAATAAATTAATTAATCAATTAAAAAAAAAAAAGCTGTCTCTCAAATTTAAAAAAAAAAGAAAAAGAAAGGGACTGAAATATTTGAAGAGATTATAGTTGAAAACTTCCCTAATATGGGAAAGGAAATAGTCAATCAAGTCCAGGAAGCACAGAGAGTCCCATACAGGATAAATCCAAGGAGAAACACGCCAAGACACATATTAATCAAACTATCAAAAATTAAATACAAAGAAAAAATATTAAAAGCAGCAAGGGAAAAACAATAAATAACAGACAAGGGAATCCCTATAAGGTTAACAGCTGATCTTTCAGCAGAAGCTCTGCAAGCCAGAAGGGAGTGGCAGGACATATTCAAAGTGGTGAAAGGGAAGAAGCTACAACCAATATTACTCTACCCAGCAAGGATCTCATTCAGATTCAACAGAGAAATTGAAACCTTTACAGACAAGCAAAAGCTAAGAGAATTCAGCACCACCAAACCAGCTTTACAACAAATGCTAAAGGAACTTCTCTAGGCAGGAAACACAAGAGAAGGAAAAGACCTGCAATAACAAAGCCAAAACAATTAAGAAAATGTAGTGATAGGAACATACATATCAATAACTACCTTAAATGTAAATGGATTAAATGTTCCAACCAAAAGACATAGACTGGCTAAATGGATACAAAAACAAGACCTGTATATATGCAGTCTACAAGAGATCCACTTCATACCTAGGGACACATACAGACTGAAAGTGAGGGGATGGAAAAAGATATTCCATGCAAATGGAAATCAAAAGAAAGCTGGAGTAGCAATTCTCATATCAGACAAAATGGACTTCAAAATAAAGACTATTACAAGAGACAAAGAAGGACACTACATAATGATCAAGAGATAAATCCAAGAATAAGATATAACAATTGTAAATATTTATGCATCGAACATAGGAGCACCTCAGTACATAAGGCAAATGCTAACAGCCATAAAAGGGAAAATCAACAGTAACACAGGCATAGTAGGGGACTGTAACACCCCACTTTCACCAAAGGACCAATCATCCAAAATGAAAATAAATAAGGAAACACAAGCTTTGAATGATACGTTAAACAAGATGGACTTAATTGATATTTATAGGACATTCCATCCAAAAACAACAGAGTACACTTTCTTCTCAAGTGCTCATGGAACATTCTCCAGGATAGATCATATCTTGGGTCACAAATCAAACCTTGGTAAATTTAAGAAAATTGAAATCGTATCAAGTATCTTTTCCGACCACAACGCTATGAGACTAGATATCAAATACAGGAAAAAAATCTGTGAAAAATACAAACACATGGAGGCTAAGCAATACACTACTAAATAACCAAGAGTTCACTGAAGAAATCAAAAAATACTTAGAAACAAATGACGATGAAAACACAACAACCCAAAACCTAAGGGATGCAGCCAAAGCAGTTCTAAGAGGGAAGTTTATAGCAATACCATCCTACCTCAAGAAACAAGAAACATCCCAAATAAACAAGCTAACCTTACACCTAAAGCAATTAGAGAAAGAACAAAAAAAAAAAACCCAAAGTTAGCAGAAGGAAAGAAATCATAAAGATCAAATCAGAAATAAATGAAAAAGAAATGAAGAAAATAATAGCAAAGATCAGTAAAACTAAAAGCTGGTTCTTTGAGAAGATAAACAAAATTGATAAACCATTAGCCAGACTCATCAAGAAAAAAAGGGAGAAGACTCAAATCAATAGGATTAGAAATGAAAAAGGAGAAGTAACCACTGACACTGCAGAAATACAAAGGATCATGAGAGATTACTACAAGCAACTATATGCCAATAAAATGGACAACCTGGAAGAAATGGACACATTCTTAGAAAAGCACAACCTTCAGAGACTGAACCAGGAAGAAATAGAAGATATAAACAGACAAATCACAAGCACTGAAACTGAGACTGTGATTAAAAATCTTCCACCAAACAAAAGCCCAGGACCTGATGGCTTCACAGGTGAATTCTATCAAACATTTAGAGAAGAGCTAACACCTATCCTTCTCAAACTCTTCCAAAATATACCAGAGGGAGGAACACTCCCAAACTCATTCTACGAGGCCACCATCACCCTAATACCAAGACAAGACAAAGATGTCACAAAGCAAGAAAACTACGGGCCAATATCACTGATGAACATAGATGCAAAAATCCTCAACAAAATACTAGCAAACAGAATCCAACAGCACATTAAAAGTATCATACACCATGATCAAGTGGGGTTTATCCCAGGAATGCAAGGATTCTTCAATATATGCAAATCAATCAATGTGATACACCATATTAACAAATTGAAGGAGAAAAACCATATGATCGTCTCAATAGATGCAGAAAAATCTTTCAACAAAATTCAACACCCATTTATGATAAAAACCCTCCAGAAAGTAGGCATAGAGGGAACTTACTCAACATAATAAAGGCCATATATGACAAACCCACAGCCAACATCGTTCTCAATGGTGAAAAACTGAAATCATTTCCTCTAAGATCAGGAACAAGACAAGGTTGTCCACGCTCACCACTATTATTCAACATAGTTTTGGAAGTTTTAGCCACAGCAATCAGAGAAGAAAAGAAATAAAAGGAATACAAATCGGAAAAGAAGAAGTAAAGCTGTCACTGTTTGCAGATGACATGATACTATACATAGAGAATCCTAAAGATGCTACCAGAAAACTACTAGAGCTAATCAATGAATTTGGTAAAGTAGCAGGATACAAAATTAATGCATAGACATCTCTTGCATTCCTATACACTAATGATGAAAAATCTGAAAGAGAAATTAAGGAAACACTGCCACTTACCATTGCAACAAAAAGAATAAAATACCTAGGAATAAACCTACCTAGAGAAACAAAAGACCTGTATGCAGAAAACTATAAGACACTGATGAAAGAAATTAAAGATGATACAAATAGATGGAGAGATATACCATGTTCTTGGATTGGAAGAATCAACATTGTGAAAATGACTCTACTACCCAAAGCTATCTACAGATTCAATGCAATCCCTATCAAACTACCAATGGCATTTTTCACTGAACTAGAACAAAAATTTTCACAACTTGTATGGAAACACAAAAGACCCTGACTAGCCAAAGCAATCTTGAGAAAGAAAAACGGAGCTGGAGGAATCAGGCTCCCTGACTTCAGACTATACTACAAAGCTACAGTAATCAAGACAGTATGGTACTGGCACAAAAACAGAAATATAGATCAATGGAACAGGATAGAAAGCCCAGAGATAAACCCATGCACATATGGTCACCTTATTTTTGATAAAGGAGGCAAGAATATACAATTGAGAAAAGACAGCCTCTTCAATAAGTGGTGCTGGGAAAACTGGACAGCTACATGTAAATGAATGAAATTAGAACACTCCCTAACACCATACACAAAAATAAACTCAAAATGGATTAAAGACCTAAATGTAAGGCCAGACACTATAAAACTCTTAGAGGAAAACATAGGGAGAACACTCTATGACATAAATCACAGCAAAATCCTTTTTGACCCACCTCCTAGAGAAATAGAAATAAAAACAAAAATAAACAAATGGGACCTAATGAAACTTAAAAGCTTTTGCACAGCAAAGGAAACCATAAACGATGAAAAGACAACCCTCAGAATGGGAGAAAATATTTGCAAATGAAGCAACTGACAAAGGATTAATCTCCAAAATTTACAAGCAGCTCAATATCAAAAAAACCAACAACCCAATCCAAAAATGGGCAGAAGACCTAAATAGACGTTTCTCCAAAGAAGATATACAGATTGCCAACAAACACATGAAAGGATGTTCAACATCACGAATCATTAGAGAAATGCAAATCAAAACTACAGTGAGGTATCACCTCACACCAGTCAGAATGACCATCATCAAAAAATCCAGAAACAGTAAATGCTGGAGAGGGTGTGGAGAAAAGGGAACCCTCTTGCACTGTTGGTGGGAATGTAAATTGATACAGCCACTATGGAGAACAGTATGGAGGTTCCTTAAAAAACTAAAAATAGAACTACCATACGACCCAGCAATCCCACTACTAGGCATATACCCTGAGAAAACCGTAATTCAGAAAGAGTCATGTAGCACAATGTTCATTGCAGCTCTATTTACAATAGTCAGGACATGGAAGCAACCTAAGTGTCCATCGACAGATGAATGGATAAAGAAGATGTGGCACATATATACAATGGAATATAACTCAGCCATAAAAAGAAACGAAATTGAGTTATTTGTAGTGAGGTGAATGGACCTAGAGTCTGTCATACAGAGTGAAGTAAGTCAGAAAGAGAAAAACAAATACAGTATGCTAACACATATATATGGAATCTAAAAAATGAAAAAGAAAAAAAAAAGTGGTTCTGAAGAACCTAGGGGCAGGACAGGAATAAAGACGCAGACGTAGGGAGTGGACTTGAGGACACGGGGAGGGGGAAGGGTAAGCTGGTGCGAAGTGAGAGAGTGGCACGGTCATATATACACTACCAAATGTAAAATAGATAGCTAGTGGGAAGCAGCCGCACAGCACAGGGAGATCAGCTCGGTGCTTTGTGTCCACCTAGAGGGGTGGGATAGGGAGGGTGGGAGGGAGACGGAAGAGGGAGGAGATATGGGAATATATGTATATGTATAGCTGATTCACTTTGTTATAAAGCAGAAACTAACACACCATTGTAAAGCAATCATACTCTGATAAAGATGTTAAAAACAATTTAAAGAAATATATAATCAAGAAGCCTGAATTATAATTCTTTTTTATTTTAATTAATTTTTATTGGAGTATAGTTGATTTACAGTGTTGTGTTAGTTTCTGCTGTACAGCATAGTGAGTCAGTTATACATGTAGCCACTCTTCTTTAGATTTTATTCCCATATAGGTCATTACAGAGTATTGAGTAGAGTTCCCTGTGCTATACCGTAGGTTCTTATTATCTATTTTATATGTAGTAGTGTATATATGTCAATCCGTCTCCCATTGTATCCTTGCCCCTTTCTCCCTTGGTAGCCATAAGTTTGTTTTCTACATCTGTGACTCTGTTTTGTAAATAGGTTCATTTGTACCATTTCTTTAGACTCCACATATGAGGGAGATCATATGTATTTTTTCTCTGTCTGACGTACTTCACTCAGTATGACAATCTCTAGGTCCATCCATAATTCTTTATGAGACATTGAAGTAGCATCACCGTAAGGTGTTTTTTGCTTAGGGACACAGATTTAGGTGGGAATAAGATGAGGAGGTGGGTCAACTGGGCACATCTTTGGAATTAAAGATGCCAATTTCAGAATTTCATCTGTGAATAGTCCACCATTTCTTAGTCCTCTAAGATAGTGTATTTTGGAAGAAGGAAGTTCTTCTCAGCCAAAAAAAAAAAGTTCTTTTTTTCTTACATCAAGATAACTCTGTCCTTCATCACCTTTGAACCCATCACCTTGATCTTTGGTTGCATTCTCAGCCGTATGTGATGCTTCTCACTGTTCCGTTCACTGCCCTGCCTGACTCTCTATGTAGACAGAAACTCTAGGGGCAGGTGTAGAATGACAAGTGGAAGGAAGAGGTCAGTGGCTTTGCACAATAAAAGGAGGACTGAGCTGACCCTTGGGTGGGAATCTTTAACAAAGTCGATTAAACATGTAAACTGGCAAGTAGGAAGCTCAAGCTTCATTCCATAATTCTTTGCTGTTTGTAAGGAACTAGAAAGGCCTGGTTGACATTCTCATGGGGTAAAGGGAAGGGGGGATATGAGATGGTTTGGGATCATGCGAGGGAATGCATGAGTCAGCTTAGGCTGCCATAACAAAATTCCACAGACTGGGTGGCTCAAACAATAGAAATTTATTTCCTCCCAGTTCTGGAGTCTAGAAGTCCAGGATCAAATTGTCAGTGGGGTTGGTTTCTTCTGAAGCCTCTCTTCTTGGCTTGGAGACAACTGTCTTTTTGCTGTGTCTTCACTTAGCCTTTCTTCTGTGTGTGCACCTCCCTGGTGTCTCTCTGTGTCCTAATCTCCCCCTCTTATAAGGACTCTAGTCAGATTAGATTAGGGCTCCCTGCGACAGCCTTGTTTTAACTCAGTCACCTCTTTAAAGATCCCATTTCCCAAGGCAATCACATCCTGAGGTACCGAGTGTTAAGGCTTCAACATATGTATTTTGAGAAGATATAATTCAGCCCATAACAGAGGAATATGTAAAAACACCAAAATCAAGCTTCATCTTCATCACAAGTTTTCTCAAGGCAGAGTTAGACATTGGACCCAGGAAAATGGAAAACTAAATATGTTTTCTAGAAGCAGTCATTTGCTGGTAAATGTTTAACCACCATTTGTCAGGGATGTGGGGCGCCATGACTTGTAGTGTTTGCCAATGTCTGTGCTGTAAATATTCCCACCACCAACTATTTCAAGTTAGCACTGTGATGTCACCGAAAATGGAGTTGGGAAGAGATGCGTGCAATCAAACCTCACAAACAGTCCAAGCTGGCTCCAGCACACCTGCAAAGACTGGGACATTGTGTTGTCCCGCAAAGAGTGGAATGGTGTAGGGATGTCGTCTTGTCCGGGCCACATTCCTTCTTCCACAGTTGCCTCTGGTTTGAAGTCCCTCCTTACTCCCCACCAGCTACTGGGTCTCTAATCTGGCAAACTAAAGATCTGTGAATCTAAATGTTTCCCTTTTCCCTTCACCTGGACCCGAAATATTTTAATACCAATACACAAAATCCTTGATAGAACCCATCTCAACTCTCCGTACTGGACAAATCACCTGAATGGTCATGGAGGAAAAGTGGTAGATGTATGAAAATATTCCACGATCTCCAAAAAGGGAACTGATCTGATAAAGGAAATACCCCCCCATTTCAGTGACGGTTATTGAAATAATCATAGGCAACCTAACCTCTAATATGTATTTTCAATGTTCTTCAGGAAGATTTTACACTTATGAAGCTGATCCTGTAAAGGAAACAATCTGACATCAGAAAATATTTATTAGCAACTGAAAAATGACAGATACATTTTAAAATTCAGTGAAGGCGGCACATATCAAATGGAGTCTATATAAAAACTGCATAATTTAATTACAGTACAAGATCAAGAAGTTTCCACATAACGTGGAGTATAAATGATAAACGTGGTAAAGTATTAGGCATGATCCAGAAAGTCTAGTATTTATGTGGAACAAAAATTCCAGAAAGAGATCAGAGTATTCAAAGGATCAATGAACAAAAGAATTAAAGGAAAATCCTTCCTGAACTAACAAAAGACATGAGTCTTTTCACCAAGTAGCATACCTAAGAATAAACTAAGACATACATCAAGACATATCTTGTTTGCGTTTTCTTCTAATTCAGGTGTGGGAGGGGAGGAACCCATAAGAATCCATGTATTTTTGTAAAATTACTCACAGAAGAAGAAGTCAGTTCTACATCAAACTTCTCCTTTGCAACACTGAAAAGCAGAAGTCCAGTTTACAGATTTCAGATGAAAAAATATTGCAACGATGGGAAATGTTCTTAGACTTACACACTTTAAAACTACACCAGTACACCCATTCCTACAAAGTTAATCAGAGAAAGTGATTTCACAAAAGCAGATAAGTATATAAAATCCAAAGACATAATGTTAGCTCAAAGAGAGAAAAGTACAAATAGATGATGGTGAGTAATAAGGACAGTAAGATTTAAAGTTTTACATTTTTTTGTTAAAATGATTTTGACACTGGATGCAAATGTAAGACCAATTCTTGCCAAAAATACTGTATAATGATAAAAAATTTTTAAGTCTGATTATTTTCCTCTATATTTAATATTCTTGATTATGTATTGAGAGTTATTACTGAGAGTAGCAGAGGTTAAATTATACTCTAGTTTGGGGCTTCCCTGGTGGCGCAGTGGTTAAGAATCCACCTGCCAATGCAGGGGACACGGGTTCGAGCCCTGGTCCAGGAAGATCCCACATGCCGCGGAGCAACTAAGCCCGTGTGCCACAACTACTGAGCCTGCACTCTAGAGCCCGTGAGCCACAACTACTGAGCCCACGTGCCACAACTACTGAGCCTGCACGCCTAGAGCCTGTGCTCCACAACAAGAGAAGCCACCGCAGTGAGAAGCCCACGCACCGCAACGAAGAGTAGCCGCTGCTCACCACAACTAGAGAATGCCCGTGCGCAGCAACAAAGACCCAATGCAGCCAAAAATAAATAAAAAATAAATAATTTTATAGAAAAATATTTTTTTAAAATGCAGGGGAATACTACCATTAAACAAAGAAGAATTCAAGGCAAGAAGCATTTAATGACACAAGGTTATGTACCAGTTACTGTTTCCTCAGCTATAAAATAGAGGAAATAATAAGTGATATGGAGAAAATAATAAGTTCTGTTTGAATACTAAGTGAGATGATGCTTAAAAGTATTTAGCACAATGCTGCCTGGCACATAGAAAGAGTTAAATAAATGATGATTATGTAAAACAAGAGAAATCACTGACCAATTCCTTCAAAATTTCTCTGATATCTCACCTTTGTTCTCCATCCCCATTTCTATGACCCTAGCACAGTCTGTCCTTAAATTTCTGCTGGATTACAAAAATAATCCACTATCTGCTTTCCCTGTCTCCAGTTTTTTTTTACAAACTTCAATCCACCCTGCACAGATTAATCCTCTTAGAACACTATTTTTAGTGTTCTTTGGCTCAAAATTTATATACAAGATGAAATCCAAACTTTCCAGCTTGTTATTCAAAGCCCTTTAAAATCTGCCATGATCCCACCTTTGCTTATAGGCTTATGCTGTACCACTTCTCTATATGAACTCTCCATTCCAGGAGTGTCTACCTTTTCAGTAGCCCTGAAACATATTTTAATCACGTCTCTCTGTGTGTCTTTCCTTGTTCACATTTGTAATCTCCGTCCACTTATTTCCATGTCATCCTTCCCTGCTTTCACCTCCCAGCCCCAACTAGATCTCCCTTTCTTCTCTTCAAATGTAGTCTAGCTCCTACTACAAAGAAGCTTTCCTCTTATGATGTCGAAAGAATCAGGGGCTGTATTCTAATACTTAAATAAATCCTCCCTTGTATCATTATTCATCATATATCGTTGAATTCAAAAGCGTTGATTATAAGGTAAAACATTATTTTATGAACTACCAAGAAAGAGAAAGTACAGTGTGACATTTCATTGATTATTTTTCTTTTTTTTAATTGAAGTATAGTTGATTTACAAATGTGTTAGTTTCAGGTGTACAGCAAAGTGATTCAGAGATAGATAGATAGATAGACATTCCTTTTCAGATTCTTTTCCCTTATAGGTTATCACAAAATATTGAGCATAGTTCCCTGTGCTATACAGTAGGTCCTTGTGGTTTATCTATTTTATATATAGTAGTGTGTATATGTTAATCCCAAACTCCTAATTTATCCCTCCTCCCTTTCCCCTTTGCATTCCATTGATTTTTAAGAGGCATTGTATTTTGGTGATAGTAAAAGATAGAAAAATGGGCATCTTGGATTCAGTAAAATACAGTGGGTGATTCATACATACATTCATTATTCAGTAAATATTTCCTGACTGCCGACCATGTGCTCAGCACTGTACCGACGGTATCAACAATACCAACAAGACACCTACATTCAAGCTTATGTTCTGGTGTACACACGCCTTTTATGGCCCCCGCCCCCCAGAAAGGATGGTGAGGTCTTTAAAGGTAGAAATTAATGTCTTATACTTTATATCCCCTAGTAGGTAGTATTTCACATAGTTTTGCACATAGTAGGCACTCTAAACATTTAGTGTGAGGTAATGAATTTTAAAAAAGGTGCACATAATGTAATAAAGTCTGTTCTAAAAGAATACACAGTCTGTTAGAACTACTTAGCTTACAGGCCTCCCAACGTGCGTGTCTTCACAGGACTTCATAAGTCAGGGGGGAAATGTTCAGAAAGTGTGAGATGAAGCAATCGCGTTACGTCGATGTACCTGAGAGCTGTCTCAGGGATTCTCTGGCGGAAGCAAAGGAACACAGAGAATTAGAATTGATGCATTATTCGTACTGCTTTATGAAATTACTTTCTTCCCAATTATTTACAATAGCAAGTCAGCAGATCCTTGTCATTTGTTGAGTTCAGATTTCTGGTTTGTACTGTTGATGAGCCACTGCAGAGTCCACGCTGTCTAGAAATTTGCCTTTGTCCTGGGAATTCCATCACCTGGGAGGCTGGCACTCAGAAGAGAGTCGCCAAGCCGGGGGTGGGCGCCGACTGCCAGCCAGCGTCTCAGCATCTCAGCATCTCACTGCAGCTTTGTCCTTCTCGTCTTCAGTTTTATTCAGGAACTTGAGGATTCTCAAGACTGCAGGGTGTATCCCTTGAGAACGCTGAGGGCCCATTGTAATCTTGATCAGCTGCGGCTCTTCATTCTTGGAAGTTCTAAGCACACTTCTTGCAGAACTGAGTGAGGAGAGGACCGTGTAGGCTACCAACAATGCTTATTTATTCTATCAGCAAACTTATAAAGAGATTTACAATGTGCTAGGCTCGGTGTCAGAGGGGGGAGCGCATACAGTAAGGTATACACTCTCATGTGAATGCAATGATCCCTTAAGTGAGGACTGTCCTTTAGAGAACTTCCATACTTTTCATTGTTCTCTCTCATTTTCATGTTTCACCCTCCCAACCACACAGTGGAACAGCCAGGAAACATCTTAGTCCCATTTCACAGATGATGAAGGTGAGGCCCAAAGAGATTCAGAGAACTGCCTGAATTTAGATGGTTAAAAAGGCCTCCCAAACTCAGGCCTCCTGACTGTAAATCAAATGCTCTTTGCCAGATTATACAGGTAGAGAGTCAGGGATATCAGTGACAATGTGTGGAATTTCAGAGTAATTCCACCGAAGTCCTGGATGGCCTTTTAGAAATATTCCCCCCATCCCCAACCTCCAAACACACACACACAAATCAAAGAATCATGCCGAAGAGTACCAACTGGTTGAACATCTGAAGGTCCAAATATAAATGACACACAGAAGCTTCTGAGCAAACCAAATTAGCAATGGAAAGTGATAGGGAAGTTTTCCATGTCCCCGAGTGTTTCATTCAACCCTCTGTTCTTGTCTGTGGCTTGGCCTGACCGAAGAGCTCCAGCTGGAATTGATAGTGTCTGGGGCCAGTCTCGGGCTGTGTTATGACTGCAAGTGGGCATCTTGCCAGGTTGGGCCTTCACTCTATCCTCCCAAAATGACCCTGGCCTACTTGGGCTGGCTGAATTATTTAAATATTGTACATTACTGGTTAATAGACACAACATATTGAAAGTTTTACAATCAAATATTTATGCTGCTAGAAAACATTTTACATGATCTTTAAACAGCCATGTCTATTTATTTTCATTCTCTGATCTTTCTGTTTTGTATCAGAATCGGAGAATTTAGCCTATTTACCCAGAAGTAAATATTATGATGAAAACATGGGTTGGCTCAAAAGTAGACTTAGTAAAGTGCAGAAGTATTCTTTGTTAGTGTCAATTGTGCAAGAGCCCGGGCATGGTAATACATGAAGACGTTTCTTTGGGGTGCTTGAAGCATGGAGATTACTATCTCATGGCTAGACGCTGCCCCTACCTGCCTCCGGCCTCCTTCATGGAGCGGCCTCACCATCCGTTCCGTCCATTCACTCCTTTTGTGAAATGGAGAGAAACTCTTCTGGGGCAGAGAGTGGGCATTTGCAGGTGACTGCAGTCAAGGAAATACATTTAGTACCGAACCTTGCGCTGCAAGTAAGAATTGACACTCAATGATCTGAAGTCTTCTGTTTGGCAGTTGAGGGCCACACGGCCCTCAGCTGGCCTCCTCCTTTTTTGCCAGACACTTCTAACTTCTGAATACTTCTCCCTAACTCTGTCCTTGTTGCTGCTTTATGAGGCCTGAGAGCTAGTCACCGTGTTTCAAGGGCAACTTATCTCTGCCCTAGAGAGGGTCCAGCCAGTATCTCCTCTATTACTGAGTCAGAGAGAAAGACTCTCCTTGAATATCAGTGGTTTTTCTCCATGTCCTTTCCAAAGAATAGTCTTAAAGCTGCAAAGAAGGCACTAGAAAGTCAAAGGGCCAGAAAGCACCATCTCTGTGATGAGCCTTGCATGGACCCCCATCTCTAACTTTGGGCTCAAGATCTAATTTCGACCCCTTAGCCTTAAAGTGGCTCCGCATGCTCTCTACTCCTTGGGCTTCATTCCTCCACTGACATCTGATTTTTCCAAGCTCTGGCTGAACTCCCAATCAGGCTCTTACTTCTGTCTCACCCCCTCTCTTCGAAGGCCAGGTTACCTGCAGCTCCCTGTCCTGACTTACCAGGAGCCTCATTAGATTTGGAGAAGGTAGTGTGCAGGGTTTTAAGGTGAGTGGGACCTGTGTCTTAAGCCGTCTCCTAACCTCCTTGAATTTCAGCTCCTGCCCGTAAAAGAACAGGAAGATGTATAGGTCACGGGATTACTATGAGGAAGATGTAAGGACTTATAGGGATTATATGCCAAGTGCCTCATACTATGTATGGTCCAGACTGAGTGCTAATCCATTAAGTAGCAGTAACTATTATTATCACTATGTGTGAGACAGATGCTCTGACTTTCTTTTTTTTTTTTTTTTAATGTTTATTTATTTATTTATTTGGCTGCACCAGGTCTTTAGTTGCGGCACTTGGGATCTTCATTGCAGCATGCGGGATCTTTTAGTTGCGGCATGCATGTGAGATCTCATTCCCTGACCAGGGAACCTGGGCCCCCTGCATTGGGAGCTCGGAGTCTTAACTGCTGGACCACCAGGGAAGTCCCTGACTTTCTCCAAAGTCTCCCAGGTCTTGATCTCCCCCAGTTGCTCTCCAGTCCTAGCATGGTTTTTTCCAAGTATCTAAACATTAGCTCTTAATTAGTGGTTCATAGCTACAAGAAGGCATGGAGATAGGACATAGGAAAGAAAGAGAGCAAGAGAGAGTAAAGGAAGATGGGGGGAGATACAGGTTAGAACATCCATGCTTTAGGAGAATTACTCATTATATTAAAGATCATAGCCAGTAAAGAGAAGGTAAAGAAGAGAGGCCCCTTTCTACAGGGAAGACAGGATTAAAATGAGACAGGAACTTGAGAACTGGAAAGGCAGCCCTGAGTCATAAAAATCTTGGTTCAGTTCCCATGAGGGGCCCTGGACAAGATCCATTTCCACAGATCTCAGCTTTTCCAACTGTAAAGTGAGATGGTCCCATTGGATTCATTCAGCAAACGCTTAGCAACCATTTATTGAGCACCGACAGTGTGCAAGGTGCAGTCCTAGGCACTGGGGTTGCCAAGGAGCACCAGAGAGACAAGATTCCTGCCCAGGTGTCCGTAGTGGAGACAAAACAGACACACAAACAAAAAAACAGATAACTAAATATGATCATTTCAGTCCATGATAAGGGACTGGAAAAAAGCAAAACAGAGAAACTGATAGAAAGTGGCTGGGAAGAGTGGGCTGCTTCAAGGAGGAAGGTCAGAGAAGGTCTTTCTGCGAAGCTGATTCCTACGTGATTGGAGCCTGGGCCTGTAAAGATCTGGGAGAGTGTGTTCCAGGCAGAGCGACGCCTTGGCCACTTGTAGTGCTGAAAGAAGAGAGCGGAGTGGTCAGCAGGGCCCACAGGAAGGGAGCAGAACAGACAAGACTGCCTAGTGAGAGCTGTGGTCTTCACAGGGGATGCTGCTGGGGTCAGGGGACCCGGGGAAGCCAACGCCCTGACCTCACTCTCCCACCTCCGTGGAATCCCTGCCGGAGCTCCCCATTGGCTGGACACACCGGGAAGTCAGAGGGCAAAGGAACCTATCAACCCTGGCCATATTGGTCAACCTCCCGGGCACCGCCCCACCCCTGTGACCCCTTCCCCAGAGTGGAGGGTAGGACAGAGGAAGAAGGAGGAAGATGGGAGATGAAAAAAGAAGATAGCAGATGCTATCCGGAGTGGCCATGATGAGGTGTGTGGTTTAACCCTGAGGGCATTGGGAAGCCACTGGCGAGTTTTGAGCAAAGGAGGACTTTAAACTGATTTATGTTAAAAAGATCAATCTGGCTTCCGTGTAGAGAGTGGACTTTCCAGGGGCGAGACTGGAAGTTGGGAGAATATTTACGAGGTTATTACACCATCTAAATTTTTTAAAATGCATGTTGGGGTGGTCTAGCATGGTGGCTGAAGATAAAGAAAAATAAATGGATTCAGGAAATATGCTGGAAAAACATTTTAGAAGCAAGTTCTGCCATTGCCATGAGCTAAAGGGAGACCCTTCTCCAACGCTGATGGGAAATAAGAATGTACGTACACCCTCAAAGTTGCGAACTCTGGAACCTCGGCACCAATACCAACTAATGTGGCTTTTATAGTGCAAAGTGCATTGAGATAAATGTGTCAGCTCTATGCAGTCTTTATTTATAAGAAGGAGAGAGAAAATAAAGAATTTTCCGAGCCTGGCATGTAGAAAAAGGATGTGTCCAGTCGACCCGATAAATAACAAATTGTAAAGTCTTCTAGTTTTATTGTTGGCATTATCATAAAGAACATGCTGTGCTTATTATCTGGTTAAAGGGGTTTCATTCTTTGTGATGTTGAAGTGAGTTATAATCTTTAATAAACAAATAACGTCAGTAATTTTTAAATTCCAGAGTCATGAATGTTTGTAGGATTTTTTTTCCCTTTCTCTCTCTCTCTTTTGGATGATGCTTTTGTCAGATATCAGAAATGCTTTTGCTGTGATCCTGGATGAGGTATCATTTCCAACTAAAGAGCTAAAATCCATCAATGTCTCTAAAAATCCATCAGTGTCTCTTTAATCACAGACTATATCTGTGATGAGCAGCTTAAAGGCTGGTGCCATAATACCAATCCCAAACCATTATTCACTCCTGAGAAGTTCTGATGTCCCATAAATAAATGTAGGTAGACTACCAAATTCATATTCTTATGGAAGGTAGGCCTAGCCTGTAGCTGGTCACAGATCAAAGAAAACTGTGGAAAGGTTTTTTTGCTCATCTGCAAATAAATGACTTAGGATAGTCGAGGGATAGTCGATCTTTTCTGCAAAATGTATATATAAGCATCACAACCCCTAGAATCTTTAAAAATAAAGAACAAATATGTGAAGCACTTCAGACACATCTGAGGTCAAATCACAGCCCTACCACTAAGCAGCTGGATGATCTTGGTCAAATCGCTTCACCTCTAAGCAGGGCTGCTTAGAGCAGGGGCTTTGGGAAAATATTTTTCCCAAAGACAGGGCTCCTGTCTGTATAAACAATGTGAATAACTCAAAATCAGCATGGCAGCACCATTCTGGCAGCCTGATAACACACCAGTGAGAGGAAGTTATCAGCTCACCAGGCTGCCCTCCTGGCACCAGGGCAGGTCACAAGGATCTGAGATGACTCATTAGGCTGCAGTTCTGGAGTTCATTGGGCATCTGGTCAACCCCACCGCAGGCTAGAGGGTTAGAGAACACCCCAAAGGGGAGAAACAGAGACCAGGGAGTGGGGCCCACCCTATCCGACTTGGGCTCAGAGCACCTAGCCCAAATGACTCTGCTGGCCTCCAAAGTTCTCAGAAAACCTAGAAAATTTCAAGGAAGGCAGTCCAAAGCATAGGGGGGCCCCTGAGATACGGCATCTGGGTCTGAGGATAGTACTCTCTCTGAACCCCAGTTTCCCTACCTGCAAGATGGGAATAAAAAGTGTACCTACTTCCTAAGGCCATTGTGAGTATTAAGTGAGATAATAAAACCATTCAGATCCCTAGTATAGAGTAAGCATTTACTTCATGTCAGCTAATATTGTTGCATACATGTGTATTATACACATAATTGTGTTTATACACATAAATATGTATGTTATAGCCCAGATTCAGAAAACTTTTGGATGACAGATGTATCGATCGGTATTTAACACTTGGCTCTATTCTCTGGCAGGTGCAGTGTGTGTCCAGCTTCAAATCACCCATCAGCAAACCCAAATAGAGCAATAACAACAAAAAAACGAGGACACAAAGCCTTTAGAGTTCTGAGTTCTAGCTTCACAAATTTCCACCCAAGCAGATATTAGTTTGCAGGGTTTTTTTTTTTTCTTTTCAAATAGGGCAAGAATAAAACTTCCAAAGTCTAAATGCCTCAAAATTGAATATTGTTTCCATTATTATGATTCACTTAAGCATGGATCATTCCACGTTTGTATTTCCAGTGGAATCTTTAGAAACAACTCAGATGCCAGCCAGTCCAAACCTGCAGCTCAGGGGTCTGACTGCAGCATCCCTGGCAATGGCTCCCCCACTTGCAGGACCACAATCAGCTATGAAGCACTGATTTCATGCAGGGACAGCCTGGCCTGATGAAACTGGAGGGTGTTTAAAGGATGTTGACTTTCTCACTGCTTTGAAATGACTCTGGCTATTTCCACCACAGAAAATAGTTATTTCCCAAATGATCAGCATTCACAGACTCTAATATGTAGCATTTGTAGAGCACTTTAAAGTATGTGAGGTGCGGGACGTCCCTGGAGGTCCAGTGGTTAAGAGTCCACGCTTCCACTGCAGGGGGCGAGGGTTTGATTCCTGGTCGGGGAACTAAGATCCTGCATGCCGGCTGGTGCAGCCAAAAAGTAAAAAAAAAAAAAAGTATGTGAGGTGCTTCTCTGCACCTCAGCTTTGCCCATAAATGGGTTGGTCAGTGGATATGCGTGACTGTCAGCATCACCATCACCACCGCCATCTTTGGGGGGGAGCTCTCCTTTTGGGGGAACTTCCCACGTGCCAGGCTCTGTCCTGAGTGCTTTATGTGTATCTATTTACCTATCAGGTCCTCTCTGTAAATTTTTGGATTAGACCACCATCTTACAGATGAGGACACCGAGGCACAGAGAACAGAGAGGTTAAGTAACTTGCCCAAGGTCACACAGGTAGTAGAAGGTGGGACCAAGCAATTACATTCAGGCATCTGGCTCCAGAACCCACATATTTTGCCATGACTAGCCTTTATGCCACTGCTGCACCTGACCACAAAGGGGAAAATTACACCCCCAACGGCTCCATGTTTCAATAACCTTTCCAAACCCAGCCCTCTGCAGACATGTACATTTTATTGGATCTTCTGGGATTCATCTTTGGTCATTTTTAATAAATTTTCTTTCAGACACACTGGAAGATACCCCCAGCTTCATGTCATGAAAGCCTTTGACACACAGTTACCATTCTTTAGCTTTAAATGCTAATGTAACAAAATCCTGGCTTTTATGGATTTTTTTTTTTTTTTTTGGGAAATGGGTCAGTACCAAGGTCAGTTCGTAATAAAGAGTTTTCCAGAAGAAAAACAGAAATTGGCAACGTACTGTAAGAAAATCCTGCATGAGCCAGGAAGCAATGAAGAGATGTTTAAATTTTCCCTGACACGAATACTGACCACCCAGGGGAATAAAGAAAACACCTGTTGAAGCCTGGGCACGTGTATACCCAGAGAGGGAAACCAGAGTGGGCTTCTGAGTCACCTGTCAAATTAGAGGCTGCGTGAGCTCGTGAGAAGAACAGCCACACAGAGGCCTTGAGACCCAAGACCTGGTCTTGCCTCTACCTAGAGGGACAACTTCCCATGAATCAGTGACCCTCTCTCCTGCGTCAGTTACTTCAGCTGTCAAAAAGTGTCTCAAAGAACTCCCAGAATGGCTACAAAGGAAAGTACACACTCCAGGGCTTTAAAAAGTTAAAAGTACATGTGACCTTGGGGAAAAGAAGCATGAAAATAGTGCGATTATAAGACAGGAAGATCTTAGGGCAGGGAGGGATGAAAAAGTGGAGCACAGAGGATCTTTTCAGGGCAGTGAAACTACTCTGTATGATACTGTAATGGTGGCTCCGTGTCATTACACAGTTGTCCGAACCCAGAGAAGGTACAACAGCAAGACTGAACCCTAATGTGAACTGTGGACTCCGGGTTATAATGATGATTCAGTGTAGGGTCATCAGTTGTCACAAATGCATTCCTCGGGTGGGATGCTGATAATGGGGGAGGTTGCGTACGTGTTGGGGGGAGGGAGATACAGGAACTCTCTGTGCCTTCCTCTCAATTTTGCTACAAACCTCAAACTGCTCTAAAAAAATTAAGTCTTAATAAAAACAAATCTTATAAAAAGAGAACTACTAAGGATTGCAACCCCTGCCTGAACATTGTGTAGGTTTCAGTCTGAGAGTTTCAGGAATCCATTTCTATCAAACTGGCATATCTGTTCAAATCATATCCATAAGGAGGAATTTTGTGGCAGAAGCATTTAGTGGGTCTGAAGGTCCATTGGCTATTTGCTGAAATGAACGATTTTTTTTTTTTCAAGTTTCCTTTTACTGAGACAAGCTGAGGGTATTCCTGGTTAACAAGCCTCCCACCATGAATTTTCTTTCCTGTTGTCATAGCTGGTTGGAACAGTACTTGGAATTTTCCCTTTTCAGACATTCTCACTTGGAATGTACTAATTATAATAGTCAGATGTCAGTTTCAGTTAACCTGTTCTAACTTTCTGTATGGTGTTTCCAAGGGGAAAGAAATAGCCTTTCTAGACCACGTCCCCTAGAACTAAAAGCTCTCCTCCCTGACTCACAGCCCTGGAAACGTGGGGTGAGATAAAGGTGAGGTTTGGAAAGTTGTTGAGTGATTGGGGTCCAGGAAGCAGCACCGCTGGCCCTGCCCCGCCCCTCCCTGCTGGGGCGGTGCTTCTCCATTCCTTGGCCATAATAGGCGTCCAGGGTTAATGAGACTAGGCATGCGTGATTTGTAAGGTCATCTGAAGCAGGTCAGGGATTTATGGGCCTCCATTCTGTTTTCTGGGGAGCGGGGGAGATGGCAGGCGACTGAAGCAAAGGGAAGAGTTAGGAAACAGAATGTGACCAGTTGCAAAAAAAAAAAAAAAAAAAGATTTGGAAGAGAAAGCACACTCCCACATCGGATCACACTTTATGAACCAGAAGCGGTTTCGTCATCTCTGGAAAGTGTATAAGTTTGCATCGGGCCCTGAATGGAGTGAATCAGAACCAAACAGTCCTTACACCCCAGGCGTCATCCAACCAACCCCTGTTATAACAACTATTTGAAAACCACCATTTAAGACGCCTTGGTAGAGATAAAGCATCTAAGATGTAGCCAAAGCCCTCAAGAAATGTATAATATATTTGAAGAAGAGAAGATCAAAAACCAGAAACACTATTCTGTAGACAATAATTCAAATACAAAGTATGTCAAAGGGCAGCTTATTATGAGAGGATTAATACAGGAAATTAGCAAAATAGGACGAAAGGAAAAATAGATAATGGGCTACAGATAAATGAAAAGGACATTTCTGTCCCCCAATACCTAGAAACTAGTGGAGGGATGTTCATGTCAAAAGTAATCCATAATACTCCTTGATCAATGCAATAACAAAGTATAAGCAAGATATGAAAGCAGCAAAGCAAGGAGGGTGTGATTAATTCTGCCTGGGCCTGTCAAAGGTTTTCTGAATAAGGTGAAGTTTGAATTGGGTTTTGAAGTATAAGTAGGATGTCTCTAGACAGAGAAAGGAAGAAGGAATTCTAGGTAAAAGAAACAGGAAAGGAAGGGGGACTTCCCTGGTGGTCCAGTGGGTAAGACTCTGCGCTCCCAGTGCAGGGGGCCTGAGTTCGATCCCTGGTCTGGAAACTAGATCCCACGTACATGCCGCAACTAAGAAGTCCGCGTGCTGCAACTAAGACCCGGTGCAGCCTAAATAAATAAATAAATATTTAAAAAAAGAAAGAAACAGGAAAGGAAGAGAGAGAAAAGCCTCAGTGTTTTTAAAATTCTTTGTTATTGCAAGTATACAGAGGATGAAACGGGAAGAAAGGCAGGAAATGAAGTAGGAGTTAATGGGGCCAAATTACGTGGAGTTCTCCATGTCGTACTTAGGGGTGTGGACGTTATCCTTCAGCAGTAGGGAGCCAAAGAAAGATGTAGGCAGGAAGCAGACTGATCCTGCTTATGATTTAGAAGTACCATTTTGATGACAACATGGAAGATGGGTTGGAGCAGGGAAAGAGAAGGGCAACCACTCAAGAGACACTGGTAATAATCCAGGAAAAAACCAAGGGGGTCCTGAAGTAAGGAAGAGGCATTAGGAGCAAATTAAGGGGTAGGTTCAAAAGGTATTTAGGTGGAGAACGGAAAAAGCACGGTGACAGATTGGTGATGGGGTGAATGAAGGGATGGTGGGCCATCTCCCAAGCCAGAAACTCGGGGGCTACTGTCCTGTTCACTCAACAGGAACTGTAGGAGAAAGAGTAGGTTTGTAGGGAAACTTGGTGAGTGGAAGTATAAGTTAGGTGTTGTACCTGTTGTTTTGAAGAGCTTTGGGGAAACCCCAGTGGAGAAGGCATTTGGATATGTGGGAAAGGACCAACAATGCCTCATCCCTGAGAGAATCTAGAAAGACAAAAACTGACAAGTGTCTATTGGACAAGTAGGTAATTATTTGTCGTCCTAGTACCCTCACAGAATAGACAAAACAGGGCTTCCCTGGTGGCGCAGCGGTTAAGAATCCACCTGCTACTGCAGGGGACATGGGTTCGAGCCCTGGTCTGGGAAGATCCCACATGCCGCAGAGCAACTAAGCCCGTGCGCCACAACTACTGAGCCTGCGCTCTAGAGCCCATGAGCCACAACTACTGAAGCCTGCATGCCTAGAGCCCGTGCTCCGCAACAAGAGAAGCCACCGCAACGAGAAGCCCACACACTGCAATGAAGAGTAGCCCCCGCTCACCACAACTAGAGAAAGCCCGTGTGCAGCAACGAAGACCCAATGCAGCCAAAATAAATTAAAAAAAAAAATAGACAAAACAAAGGGGAATTGAAGAATTTGCACCATGCAAATGGTACCCATCCAATACTGAATGACAACCATGAGTCCAGCTGTGGGCCTCACACTTCCAAATTCCATACTCTCCATGGCAAGCAAGTCACAGCAGTGTGACAGGCTCTTGCATATACCCTGGACCCAGGGACACCATCATTGCATAAATTCAGTGCAAACCAGATTAAGCAATACTCGTAATGGAGCTGGGACGACTGGTATAGATTGATTCAAACACTGTTAAATGCACATTTTTTTTTAAGTTGCAGTATAGTTGATTTACAGTGTTGTGTTAATTTCTACTGGACAGCAAAGTGATTCAGTTATACATATATACACATTCCTTTTTTATATTCTTTTCCATTATGGTTCATCATAGGATAGTGAATACAGTTCTCTGTGTTATACAGTAGAACCTTGATGTTTATCCATTCTATACATAATAACTTACATCTGCTAACCCCAACTTCCCACTCCATCCCTACCCCATATTTTAGATTCCACATATAAGTGATATCATATGGCATTTGTCCTCTTTCTGTCCTACTTCACTTAGTATGATAATCTCTAGTTCCATCCATGTTGCTGCCAATGGCATTATTTCGTTCTTTTTTATGGCTGAGTAATATTCCATGTATATATGTATCACATCTTCTTTATCCATTCATCTGTTGATGGATATTTAGGTTGCTTCAGTGTCTTGGCTATTGTGAATAGAGCTGCTGCAAACATAGGGGCAGATGCACATTCTTTATTTCGGATCTATGCTCCTCCCACCCTCTTAAAGTGAGAGCAGCAAGGAAGAAGCTGAAGAGGAGGTGATGACAGATGCATGACTTTTTTAACATAGTGACCCTGTCCTCCAGCAAATGTGGCCCACCTCAGTGGCTCTAACTCTGAATTATCAAATTGGATTCCCTTTTCCTGGGCAGGAGCTAGGATAGAGAAGTGAAAGAGAGAAGGGAAAAGTGAGAGGTATTGCTGGCAAGCAGGGGAAGAAGAAGGAGCTGTGACAGATACTTTCCACTGAAACTACTTTCTTTACATTTGTTTAACTTAAAGTCTTTGTTTAAAGCAGGCAAAAGTTCTTTTGTACTCAGGTTCATGAAAGAAAACAGGCTATATTAATAGGCTGGGTCACACAAGTTCCATCTGAGATCTCATTACATTACTAGTGTAATAATGACATTGGATTTCTGGTTTATTGGGAGTTTGTGGAGGCCCTGCCACTCTATTCTTGTCCCCTGGAGGTCCAGGATCATATCTGCTTTATCTTTATAACCCTTACAGTGCTAGAACAAGGTCTGTGCTTTATAAACATTTCTGGAATTGAGACTGATAGGCTGAAATTGACAGGAAATTGACACTGAAATTGATAGGTGGAGGCTGTATTCCTTAAGTAGGTCATTGGTAGTCCAGATTTCACCCCCTCCATCCCAGGATCTAGATGGAGCCCCTTGGAGATTAGAGCACAAATTTCATCGCAGGGGTCGCCAAGCGGGACTGCATGAATCTCCCTGAGCCCGCACACATGTTCCACTGGCCCCAGAGATGGATTTACTGTGAAGGCCATGAAGCTTAAACTTAAGGGACTTGCACTGGTGCTATGGGTGCTGGGAGGAGCTGAGAATTCTCGAGAGTTCCAGGTGGGAAGAGGAAACCAGGATGTAACTAGGAGGCATTTCTGAGTTGCCATTTCCAGTCAGTTGACTTCAGGGTCCCACGAGAAAGAACTGAATCTTCATGCTCTAGTCAGTTGTCAATCAGAGGTGATACGCTACATTACCCACCACATTTCTAATTTAGCACTCAGTTTTTATTTAAAAAAAAATTTTCCATTATGGTTTGTCCCAGGATATTAATATAGTCCCCTGTACTATGCAGTAGGACCTTGTTGTTTATCCATCCTATATACACTAGTTTGCATCTGCTAACCCCAGCCTCCCAATCCATCCCTCCCCCATCCCCTTTCCCCTTTAGTAACCATAAGTTTGTTTTCCATGTCTGTGAGTCTGTTTCTGTTTCATAGATATGTCTATTTGTGTCATGTTTTAGATTCCACACATAAGTGATATCATATGGTATTTGTCTTTCTCTTTCCGACTTAGTTCGCTTAGTATGATCATCTCTAGTTGCCATTTGTAGCTGCATGAATGAAATGAAGAATGAAATGCTTCATTCTTTTTTATGGTTGAATAATATTCCATTGTATATATAGACCACATCTTCTTTATCCATTCATCTGTAGCTGGGAGGGGTGGGTGATGTGACAGATGACACTGCCATGATTAGATTCTGTTCTATGGTCAAAGTAAAGAGGTTTTGCAGGTATAATTAAGGTTCCTAATTAGTATGACTTTGAGTTAATCAAAAGGGAGTTTATCCTGGATGTGTCTGGCCTAATCAGGTGAGGCCTTTAAAAGAATCTTCCCTGAGAGTGAGATTCTCCTGCTGGCCTTGAAGAAGCAAGCCACGATGAGTTCTAGAGCTGCAAGGAACTGGATTCTACCAACAACCAGTGAGTTTAGAAAAGGACGCTGAGCCTCTGATGAGACCACAGCCCCAGCCAACACCTGGATTACAGCCTGTGAGGTCCTGAGCAGTGGGCCAGCAGAGCCAGGCCCTGAATCCTGACCCGTGGAAACTGGAGACAAGAAACGTGTGAGGGCTTCCCTGGTGGCGCAGTGGTTAAGAATCCGCCTGCCAATGCAGGGGACACGGGTTTGAGCCCCGGTCCAGGAAGATCTCACATGCCACGGAGCAACTAAGCCCGTGCACCACAACTACTGAGCCTGCGCTCTAGAGCCCACGAGCCACAACTACTGAAGGCTGCGTGCCTAGAGCCCGTGCTCCACAACAAGAGAAGCCACAGCAATGAGAAGCCTGCACACCACAACAAAGAGTAGCCCCTGCTCGCCGCAACTAGAGAAAGCCCGCGCGCAGCAACGAAGACCCAACGCAGCCATAAATAAATAAGTAAATTGGAAAAAAAAGAAACGTGTGGGCTGTTGCAAGCTGCTAGATCCGTGGTAAGTTCTTACACAGCCTTAGGTACCTGAGGGCAAAGGAAAGGAAAGCCACAACCAGGGAAAAGGATTTGGGATTACCTGGTATCATCAAGAATGGATGCAGAAGGGGGGAGGGTAAAGAGAAGGACGTAAAACACGCAGGAAGAATTGTTCCGGGTAATTATTATTCTTCCAGATGTACTGTTTTGTTTCAGTGCCCCAACACTTCTGGGAAGTGAGCATTTCTCACTCCATTTTACACGAAGATGCTCAGCGTCTCAGAAGACTTCAGTCACTTACTCGAGGTCACAGGGGTAGCTTAGATTCAAATGGAGAGCTTCCCAGCAGCTCAAGTCTCTCCCTTACATCACATCGCATCCCGGGCTCACTGTAGACCTCAGGGGGATAGCGAGGCCCCCGAGAAGTGCTGCCAGTGTGATCAAATTGCAGGACAGAGCCTGGGGGCCTGCCGTTGCTGCGTTCGTCCCGCTGCTCCCAAAGCACAGCAGCTTGGGACATCTGTTTCCCTCGGGAACATCCTCTTTAAATTCCACCAAAAACATTTTTTTTCATAAAAAAATGCTTGCATAGAGGGGGGAAGGATGAGCTTCTATACGAGCATATTTATATCCATAGATATTCCACGCCATAGGGGGTATAAATCCCAGAGGGCTGATGTCAGCAGCTCCACACTCCGATGGGAAACTTGAGGAAGGCTACGGTTACCAGCATTTCCCAAACTTACTCAAAAAAGAACCCCCCCCCCCACACACACACACGCACACGCACACGCACACACACACACGCTCTCAGGCCTGCAGAGGGAAAACAATCCACTCCTGTCCAACTCATCTGGGTCAGGCAGACCCTTATCCCGACTTTCACTGCAAGAAGAATTCTCCGCCAAGTTGCCATGTATCGCTCCACAGCCCTCAGGATAATAATCTGTTTGGCTTTTTTTTTTTAATGTGGCTCAGAATAGTTTTTTCTCTGCTCAGATAATTTAGCAATATTCCTTCTCCCACCGGTCTCCTCCCTGTCAAGTACCTCCCTGCCACAGGTATCCGAAAGCTGGCCAGGGTTCTTCCAGGCTCCTGGGCGTCTCTATTCCCAAACCTCCCTCCACTTGACCTCTTTTCATTGAAGATCAGGAGCCTGGGGTTCAACTGAGGACAAGAACAGGCTGGTAGGAAGAGGGGTCACTCTGTGTCACAGATATCATAATGCCCCTACCCGCTATGTTCACATCTTAAACCCCAGGAATCTGTATGTTACATCACATGGCAAAGAAGGGTTAAAGATGCAGGTGGAATGAAGGTCGATAATCAGCTGACCTTAACAACAGGGTTTATCCAGGTGGGCCCAGTATAATGACAAGGTCCTTAAAATGAGGAGGGAGGCAGAGACGAAAGGGCAGGGCCATATCACGTGAGAAGAACTTGACCCATCATGCTGGCTTTGAACGTGAAGGAAGAAGCCAGAGACAAAAATCATGGGCGCCCTCTAGAAGCTGGAAAGGGCAAGGAAACTATTCTCCCCTAAATCTTCCACAAGGGAAAGCAGTCCTGATAATACTGTGATGTCAGCCTAGTGAGACCCACTTAGGACTTCTGACCTCCAGAACTGCAAGATAATAAATTCTTGTCGCTTTAAACCACTCAAATTGTGATAATTTATTCCAGTGGGACTAGGAAAGAGATGCCTTGTGTATGAGTATGTTTCGTAATGACTGAGATACTCATGCACATCTCATGCCCCGTAAACAGGCCTCTGGGGACAGGACTCTGTCCCCAAGAGGAACAAGGATGGGATTGCTCCGCCTTTCTGACGTATCAGGAATTAAATGGTCTAGTCCGGAAGACCTCATTTATACCAACGACTGGTCAGTTCCAAAGGGTGAACTCAAGGATCCGAGAATTTGGGCAAGGCCCAAACTCAGAGCATTAGAAGCTGTCCCAGGAGCTGTGGTCATATCAGGTCTTCATCTGTCACCCACGGATCTTTGAAGGCTTTAGCGCTCTCAGACATAAGCAGGCGTGCATGTAGTAGATGATACTTCGACGCCCACGTGCATAGAAGGTTGCAAATAAATTCAACCCAGCACTCTGTGTGTATATAGTTCGGTGTTATTTTCTGTGCTGGCAACGATTAAGCAAGCTTCTCGAGAGCAGGTCTTTGTTTTATTTACAGACGAGCCTATCACACCTGGCACGTTCTGGATGCGCAATCACTTGGTGTTGGATTCGGGACTCGCTCGTGGGAAAAGTCTTTTAGCCTTTACAAGCTGAGCCCAAACCCGGCTCGGACATCCCTCTGCTCCAGACACCCTCCCTCCCTGAGTCCCACTCCACTGAGCGCCCCCAAAGGGCTTCCAACTCGTGTATCTCCCCCAGGAGGGAGAGCACTGTGTCCTGGCTGCACCTGCAGGCAGCCTGAGTCAGGTTTGTCCAAAAAGAGCATATCCCAGAAAAACGAAAGGCGTTCCGTTTTTTCCGTGGACGTGTATCCAGGTTTCATACGGGAACTGCGACATGTACGCTCTGTCTCTGCCTGCGCAAACGGAGAATGTGCGCACCCTGGTGCGTTGGAAGCCTCGGTTATTTGCCAGGGGTCCAGCCAGCCTGCCTGCCAAGCGCGGTGCGCCCCGGGTGCGCGGGCGCGCAAGTCCCCTCCCGGGGTGGGCCACGCCCCTCCCCCCCCGGGGTCCCCACCCTCCCACCTGGCCCGCCCACCTGCGCGCCAGACGCAGCGCGGCGCCCCTCCCCTCCCCGCGGCTCCCGGCTCCAGGCTCCGCCCCCCGCGCGCGCCCTCCGCATCCCTGCTGCCCGCCCCCGCGCCGCCCGCAGCCAAGAGTTCAGACCGGCTCCCGGGACTCCTCCGGCTGCTCCGAGTCCCGGGCCCCGCTCGCCACTCCTGATTGGCTGAGCTCCTGTCAGTAGTAAAAAAGGATCAGATAGCAAACTGGGGACCTTCATAAAGGCGTGGTGGGGATGCTCGAGGAGCGCGGGCAGCCTATGACATCAGCCGCGCACGCCTGGGATGCCGCGGCGCCCCGCCAGACCCCGAGGAGGCGCAGGGTCCCGCCAGCTGAGAGTGGAGTAGCCCCGCGCGGCGAGGCCGCCACTTTTCTGGGGACACTGGTTTCGGTCACTGGCTGCCACTGTACTCCTACCCGGGGGAGCTCGCGGAGAGTTGGATGAATTCTGGGTTGTTAACTGCGGTCAACTGGGCTCCCGGGAGCCCGTTCCTGGTGGAAGTCAGGGGCCATCTGGCCAAGGGACCAGCGGCTCGCTGAGACTCAACATGACACTCCTGGGGTCTGAGCACTCTTTGCTGATTAGGAGCAAGTTCAGATCAGGTAGGGCTAAGGCACTTGGCATTCCTTCTTCAACTTTTCCTCTTCTGCACGTCTCAACTCCACACTGCTTTCCAATAAATGTTTCAAAGCCAGCGCCTTGGCTACTTCAACTCTGTTCCCCAAAAGCACATTTGGCAAGTGAAGAATTTTATGTGCCTTGGGGGGCCTTTAATGTCTTCTGTTGTAAATGCTTTGAGTCATAGAGTGTGGTTTTTGTTTGTGAAAAGGCCAGTCCTTTTACTTCTGTCTCTATATTTGCGAGTAGAAATTCTGGAGGGGTCCATCCAACAGGAATAACCTTGAAAATGAGCAAATAGGGGATTTCAAGTTGGAGAGCTGCACAGTATCAGTCAGAATTGCTGAGACCATGAACCTGATGCTGTTGTATTAGATACAGGAGTCACTTCAAATGGAGCTAATCCAAACAAATGTATTTCCCAAAAAAAGTCACTTGGGGGAAGTAAAAATAGCAAATTTGGAGCACACCAAGTATTTAAAATGACATCACTGTAGGAAAAAAAGAAGTCCAGTGCCACAAATATTTTTTCCCAAACCATCTGATGTTTATAAATGGAGACTTTCCCCCCAAATTTCTGTGTTAGTGGCGATAGAGGAACTTCTCAGAGGACGCTGAGTGAAGGTGAGTGGAGAGGAGACGGGCCTTTAACTGCCTCACACATAGGGTGGCAACTCGCCCCTGGAAGGTGTTGATGTGTGTGGGTCTCCACACTGAGACGGGGAGACTTCTTTGGTTCTTTCTCAATAGCTCTGTGTAGAATATCGGTTTTATAAAAGTGGTAACAAACTGCTCAATAAATGGTACAACGTCCGCTTAGAAGATGGGTCACTTTATATAAACTGTGATGTGAACATTTCCCATAACAGGTGTTAGAAGGATGCTGGCATAGTTTGCTAAGTTTTCCATAGCCCTTCTAAGTGGGACCACGCAGCATTTCACTTGGACGGATGTTACCAAAAAATGAGAAGAGTGGATGCTGGAAAGTAGGGTCCTCTGGGACTTGCTTAGACGCTCCTGGCTTTTAGATGTCTGTGGGGTCCACTGGAGATTTTCTATGGCTCTGTACCGTCAAAGCGAGATGAAAACTTGAGAACGGAGGCAGCTGCAAGACTCAGTGCCCCGCAGATCCGGGGCAGGTCTGCCAGGCACTAGGTTCTGCAGTGGATTAATCCATCCTTTCCTTTCCGTGGTGAGGTGAGGTGGTTGGTCTGTTAATCCACGAGAGACATGGCCACCGCTTTGCAATTTGGTCAAAACCGCAGGGCAACACTGCCACCTTTCTGAAGGAGAGAGGATGTGGATTTGTTTTGCAAGAAGCTATGCTCATTTCAAAGGCACCCTTGCCAGTTTCCTGCAGGGGCAGGGGAGGAGCTGGTCTGTCTCTGGATGGACTTGGTGATGTACTTGATAGTAGAATTGTGAAACTTATCGAACGAATGCTTCCTTCAGCCGCAGTGCAGAGGCCAGGAAGACAGTGCTCCTAATTCCTGCTTTGGCGGGTCGGCGGAGTCCTGGTGTCTCCCAGGTGGACCCTGCAGACCTAGACCCTGGAGCTTCCGAGAATCCCGATGGCAGCCTCACTTTCGTTTTTTTTTTTAAACTGGGACAGGCTTCTGTGTCACAGGAAGGATTGCTTTGGGAAGACACGCTATCCAAGCAGACATAGGCAGGCTTAATCCTCTACCTTTGATAAACAGGGAAACGGGGTCTGGAAATGGACAAAGTGATTTGGTCCTCTGAATGCAAGGGGTTGATAATCTCCTGAAAGATAGAGAAGAAGACAAGTTGAATGTAAAACTAAGTAAATGTAATGTTGAGGACGGGGATTATTCTTGCTGGAGATAGTTACAGCCCTAGCTGTGGGAGCACATAAGTCTGGCTGGCAGCATGCGAACAAGAGGGCCTCTTCCTAAGAGTCCTCCATTTATTTTATGGCTAACAATGAATAAAGAAGGCTTCTTCTCTGTTTTGATTTCTCTCTCTCTCTTTCTCTCTTGTTTTCTTTTTTTCGTCTTCTTTTCTTTCACAAACTACTCAAAAGGTGAACTCATAAAACTCTATCTCAGGGCTAATGTTTGCTTTGATAGTAGGCTCTGGTGTATTTCATTTTAAAAGTTTCAAAAAAAAAAATAAAGAAAACGAAATTGATCATACCAAGGGGCCTGTGTGTAGGGCTGGTTTGTTTGTAAGGGAGCAGGTAACTGTTTTGACTCTGAAACTGACATGTATGGTAACAGCTTCCAACTGACTTTCTATAAGCTGTATTCCAGTGACCTTGTTATTAACTGCAAAGCCGTGCTACTGGAGCAATAAACATGAAAGTTTACATGGATGAACGTGTTTAGTGATATAAACTCATCTTACTGGAGAGGCTGCAGGGTTTCACGATTGAATGTGCAGATCTGGTGCCAAACTCTCTGGGTTTTTAGCAGGTACTTCTCCTTATCGGCTGTATAACCTCGAACCTTAGCTAAATTACATAACTTTATCTGCCTCAATTTGCTTCGTTTGAATGATGAGAATGATTATAGGATTGTTGTGATGATTAAATGTGATACTACAAGTAGAGCATTTAGAAAAATGACTGGCACTTAGTAAGCCCTCAAAAAATATTGTTCTATTATTTAAATTCTTAGGCAGGGTAGTCCTGGGTTTGTCACTTCTTCTGAGTCTTGGTTACTTCATCTGTAAATGTCAAGGTTGGACTAGGTGATTTCTCAGACCCTTTAGAAACATGTTATGGTTCTCTGAAAATGCAAAGATTGGGAATAAGCAAAATTGTGATTGGGCTGTGTGCCAGTTGGGCATAAATCAGAGGCAGTTTATTTAAATGCAGTCATTAGTGTTGCTTTTAAACTAACCACATTTTTATTGTTTTTCATCTTTTCACTCTTATGTCAGTATCTGTAATCAGTATCACTGTCAGTAATTTTCCTCAATACCATAATCCTTGCGTCAATAAGACACAAGTACCCATACGTGTGTATACACACACACACACACCCCCACCCACCATGTACAAAGGATCAAAAGGAGAGAGAGGGGTTCATTAGTGGGTTTCCCTTCTAAGAACTATTGTGTTTCTTTTGCTTCTTTCTCTTTTTTCTCTTCTTCCCAAACAGCTCATACAAAGGCAGACTCTGGTTCCTGCCATGACCTTACCTCCATCCCCCGAAAATTTAGGGTTGTCAGATTTCGCAAATAAAAATACAGGATGCCTAATTAAATTTGAATTTCAGATAAACAATGATTAATTTTTTAGCCTATATTGGGAGCATACTTTCACCTGAACTAGGCACTCTGCATTTTCTGTGGCAACTAGGCTATAAAACTATATGTATTTACCTAATTTAATTGACCTTTTCAGATCTCATTTTTGTCATCTACAAAACAGAGGATTTGACTGGTTCATCTCTGCAGTTGCCTCCAGCCCTAAGATTTGATATTTTCCTCAAATGAATGGCCCTGAGTACTTCTGTAAACTTCTGAAGACTATAAACTTCATAAAAGTGTTACTATGACATTTTTTAGCTGTCGTATCCTCAGAGAACCAGACATAGAGTAGATGCTCAATAAATTTTTCTCACGTGGATAAATGAATAATTCACACCTGCCATCTTTAGAATTAACCCATTATTATTCTAAGATTATTCTAAGATATGATTATTCTAAGACAATCATTTCAATTGCTTCATATGTTCAGTCTTCTTTTCTAAATTTCCTTGACAACTTTTGGGTGTGACATTTACTGGAGCACAAATATCTATTCCCGAATTCCATTTTGCTATTGAAATGACCAGTAGAATATTGGTATATATTCTAATGTTAAAACAAAGATGAATTTTGAAATAAAATTATTTCAGTGATATAAAAATTTACTACTTGTTTACTTAATGTGCTGTCAAAATATCTCTCATTTGCCCATGGTTACAACATTTTCCTGTAACCACAAAGGCAGAGCCTACTATATGCCAGGTACTATGACAGATACCGGGAATTCAAAAATTAGTGAGATTTTACCCCTGCACTCAGAGCTAACTATAAGCTAATAAACATAAAGTATACAGGATAATCCCCCTATTTTAAAAGGTCAGTTGATTAGCAGCCTTAATTCCCCTGTGCCATGCGTTTTAGTCAGCATGGGCTACTGTAACAAAATACCATAGACTGGGTAGCAAAACAACAGAAATTTATCTTCTCACAGTTCTGGGGGCTGGAAGTCCAAGTTCAGGGTGCCATCATGGAAAGGTTCTGGTGAGAGCTCTCTTCCTGGCTTGCAGACGGCCACCTTCTCGCTGTGTCCTCACATGACACAGAGAAAGAGAGACAGACAGCGAGCTCTCTGATCTCTTCTCACAAGGATACTAATCTCATCATGAAGGCCCCACCATCAAGACCTCATTTAAACCTAATCATTTCCAAAGGCCCGCGTCTCCAGATACTATCACATATGGGAGTTAGAGCTTCAACATGTGAATCTGGTGTGTGGAGGACACAATTCAGTCCATAGGACCATGTAAGGTAACATATTCATTGGTTTCAGGGATTAGGATGTAGACATCTTTGAGGAGGGGACATTATTCTGCCTGTGACAGCAGCTTCCAATAAGGCATTCCTAACTATAACCCCTCCACATGCCTCTCTCCTACAGACTTTGTTCTGTAGCACTTTTCCTTTAATATAGATTATTCAGCCATAATACCTGTGTTTTCCCCAGGGAGGCCCACAGAAGACTAACTCCACAGTATGTTAAAGTTGTTCAGCAGGAAATTTAAAAAAGAGGGAAGCAAAGTATAGTGAAAAATTAAGTTGGATTTTTAATTGCAGGATTTCTGAAGCCTTTACTATTTCTCATGTCTATTATGAGCTTCTGAAAGGCAGGGATTCCGAGACATGCTTCACCTTTATTCACACAGCATCTCAGAGGGCCAGTTTAGCTGGACAAACACATTGTGGAGAATTCTTCATGGACAGAAGAACTCACGGTTTCCGACAGTGATTTCTCGAATGGGGTTCATCTCTGTATCTAGGAAGCTGGCAGGCCCTCCGCACCCAGCCAGGTGAGCACACTGATGCTTTTCCTTCCTGGCTGCTTCCTCCCGTGCTGGGTCCCCCTCTCACTGCTCAAACCTCTGTTATGTATTGGCACCAATGCCCCACCCCAGGAATATCCATCAGAGGATTATAACCCATGTTCCCAAGGACCTCACAGGCAGCCTGAAAGGTGCTGAAAAAATGCTATACGAGAGTTACGTATTTATTCATTCATTCAACAAACATGCAGGAATATTTCTTCCATGTTTCCCTTGTAATGGAGACCGTGTTAGGAGCTGGGGGTTCGATTGGGAAGCAGAAAAGACCCATCACACGTCCTCACGTGGAATGTTAGAGCTGACCCTCTAATACCCTGTGCGTGGTTCCTGCAAGCCTTCTAGAAGTCCACATGAGAGCACAGTTAGCGGGATCTTAAAAGATGAGTGTGGTTTAAGTCCCAAATGGGAATTTTAAATCTTTTTTTTTAAAGCTAGTGGAACATTCAGGGGCCAGCGCATCTACTGAGACCATAGCATTCACCTCGTATACCAGGTGGCCTTCCCCAGCATCTTAATTACTGCAGCAAGAGCCCCAAACTCTCCCCCTGCACCTAACCTGCCTTATTGTTATCCATAGCTCCTATTACTATGGAGAACACTAAACATTTTACTTGATCATTTGGTTATTTGTCCATGAGGGCAGGAATTTTTGTCTGTTTGTTCGTTTTCACTGCTTTATTCCCCGGCACCTCGCACAGTGATTGGCATAGATAAGGCACCATTAACAATGCCTTGAATAGATACATTTTATTTTCCCCCCAAAGACTATTCAGAAACAAAAGAAACCAGTCTATGTTTTTATATATATTTTAGGCATATTGAGGGAGTGGTGCTTAAGACTAGAACAAAAAAAGAGTGAGTGAATATAAATACAAAATTCAGAAAAGTAGTTACCTCTGCAGTAGGAGAGGCAAGGGGAAGAGCTAGGCGTGGAGCCTGAGTAGGAGAAAGGTTATTGGTGGTGGTCTTAGGTTGAACAGTGGTGACATGCACATTGATTATTCAGCAAATGAATTAAATAATGTTCATTCATGGGCCAATGATGACAGTGTGACTTGGACCAGGGGTGATGATGAATCCAATTATGTGTATCTGGGGTCTTTGAAAAAATTGAAAACGTAAGTTTTTTAAGACCATGAAGAGTGGCATTCATCTTTTATCTGCTACAGTATATGACAGACACAGTAGGAGTTTGTCGAATAGGACTGAGCCAAATTGAATGGATTCTGATCTAATTGGGTTGAACTGGAGAATAACAAGTGCCTGGCAGAAGCAGAAGTGCTCAACCCAGCACTTTGAGGATTTTACATACCTCAAAAAAGCCAGACCCGAACAGGAGATGTTAGAACACGAAGTGGTCTCTCATCTCCTTTATTTCCATCTTACTAGCACGAACTCACTGGTCCTCTAGCAGATGGTGACGAGCTATCTTGAATCTCTGCCCAGATCAGGAAAGTGAAGCTGGCAGGTGTATTTCCCAGGTATCAGTCTTTCCAGTCTCATGCCCGCTCTCCTGTGGGCAGAACTGTGGGGGGAACCCATTACGCCCACTCTCTGACTCCATGATCTTGGGAAAGTCAGCGCAGCTCACTGGGCATCTGTTTCCATACTGGTAAAATGATCCCTGCCATTTGTGAGGGAAAGAGTTTTGTAGAATTATCAAGGCTTTCTTCTGCAGAAGGACGTCTCCATTCTCCACATGGGAAGGGATTACTTGACCTGGTGGCATGTGAATTGCACAAGAGAGAAGCATGAAGTAGCGGTTTTGATAGACATAAATAGGATTTAAAAAAAGAAAACAAAACCACCCATTAGCCAAATAATAGTTTTTTGCAGCCTTATGATTTTAGTATTTGTTCAACTTTATTAAGCAGACAGTGTTTGTTTAAGTCAGTAATTTGCACTAATTTCTATTCTGATATCATCCAGAACAGCTGATAAGTCAAGCTTTACCTAACTACATTTGCATTATCATTCTTAGAGGAAAATACAAGGGTCTCCAAATTTTTTATAATGTGTCATTTATTCCCAGAAATTCAGAATAAATAAGGCTGATTCCTGACTTTCATTTTTTACAGAGCACAGCAAAGTGCCCTCAGAAACCAATGAAGGAAGAATAATTTCATTGTTTTCTCCTGTTGGTTGAAGGAAGATGAATTCTCCTACTTCTCTGTAGATACCACTAGAGTAGTTCTCTCACATTTCAATCACACCAGTTGACATTTGCTGTATTCAGCCACCTTAGATCATTAGAGAAAGCAGTAGAAACAGTGGATTAAGCCACTGTAATATTGTAAAATATATTTACTGGGTTCCCCCGTATAGGACCTTAACCATCACTTGGTATGTGCAGCAATGATCAGTGAATACACAGCCTCTCAAATTCTTAGCATGTCTTGCCTAACATCTCAATTTGAACTGCCACTCAAACAAGTTATCCATCCTTCAATCTGCATCTCTTTCCCCTTGGACTCTTAAGTAGTGCAAAGTCATCAGTTCTTTCTCATAAAATATAGTCCAATAGCCCCCAGGAATATCCCTATTTCACAGATAATGACTGGAAAATACCCCATAAGCTGTTTTGACTTTCCTACTTCGGGGAAACACTCTCCTTTCAGGAAGTCATTCGACTTTGTTGTCGTCATGACTGGTTGGGCTGGTTTCTTGGTCTGAGGGAAAGTTCCACGTGGAACTTTTTGATACTCAAGCTCCAGACAGGGCAGTGAGGCTTCAAAACAGGCTAACTCCAAGAAAATGCTATTCAACATTCATTGAACAATCATTTCCTCAATACTTCAAATGTCTTTGCTATTTTGTGTTCCCTTCCTGCCCTTGTGCAGACGCGTAAAGAACGTTACAAAGCTATGGTCAGAGCGTATGCCTAAGTTAAACTCAGCCCTTTTATCAGTCAGCATGAGATCATAAGCAGTTGTTCAAGCTGCTGCATAGTAGCATAATTCTTGTTTTAAGGACCGTGTCCTATTCCACCAAGTGAGTACATAATAATTCCACTTGTATTGGAATATTAAGCCAGTTATAATTTTTATGTTATAAATAACACTACTATGAAAATCTTCATGAACTTTTTCTTCCTCTGGATTGTTTTGTAGGATACTCATCCTTTAGAGGAAATATCCAAGTGTGGGAATCATGGATAGGAATCTTTATGAACCACTATGGTAGCTTGTATTTCTGGAGCACTTAACAATGCACCAAGCTTAACCGTAGTCCTTTTTTCCACATGGCAGTGAATATTTGACCCTGTGATAGAACTAACTCAGAGTCATCTTGGATACTTATCCAATGCGGACTGGTGTTCAGTGAGCTTTTCACACCTTTCCAGTCAAGAATGAAAAGGAAAAGGAGCCACAAGTACCTGATACCTTTGGAAACCTTTGGCTACCTCTGTGTGATCTGCTATTTGGGGACCAAATGTGACCGTTTTACCAAATATGATTGATGCTTCGTCAAAGGAGAAGAGAAGAGGACCAGAAGTTACTGAGAACCTGTTATCTATGACATTTTCAGTATCTCATTTAATCCTTACAAAAAATGCTATGAGACAGGTATGCTTATTCCATTTTATAGATGAGGAAACTGAGGCTCAAGATGTTAAACAACTTAGTCGGAGTAACATAACTGGTAAACGGCAGAGACTAGGTCTGATCCCATCTGTGCCATGATGACCATCTCTATCACAAGCTAAACCTCGCTTCTCCCACCCTCCCTCTCCACCACCCATCCCATACGCACACAGCTGGCCCAGTGGTTTTAATTCTACATTCCAGTGTAGTCTTGGGCTACAACTTCAGGTTTATACCCAATTGCCATTGTTGTCCGTGATTTTCTAAATAGCGATTTACTAAGCTACTTGTTTCTAATACTAATTAACCTGTAAATTATATATGGCATCTCTCCCAAATCCCAGGACTTTTAATGAAACTTGAGTATTTTAATCTCAGTTTATCTGATTAAAAAATTTCAAGAGATTTTTGAAAACCAACAGCAACAAGAACAGACTTGCCCTAAGACACTAAACATGTAAGAAATATCAGATAACAGAGAGTCAAGTGTTTGTTGCCAGGAACTGGGAGGTGGGGGAAATATGGAGAGGTTGGTAAAAGGGCACAAACTTTCAGTTATACAATAAATAAGTGACATGACATAAAATATTAGAAGACAGTTTTAAATTTAGCACTCTCCCCAAACACACACAGAAATGCCAGTAAATTCTAAATATCATGCTCATTTCTTGATCAAAAGGCAGTGAAAAAAAAGATAATGTTTTTGTATTTTTAAACTTTTTATACAGTTTTTAAAAGTTACTTTCCATTTGCAGTTACTACAAAATATTGGCTATATTCCCCATGTTGTGCAATATATCCTTGAGCCTATTTTATACCCAGTTGTTTGTACCTCCACTCCTCCACCCGTTTATTGCCCCTCCCCCCTCCCACTGGTAACCACAAGTTTGTTCTGTGAGTCTGCTTCTTTTTTGTTACATTCACTAGTTTGTTGTATTTTTTAGATAACACGTATCAGTGGTATCATACAGTATTTGTCTTTTTCTGACCGACATACTTCATTTAGCATAATTCCCTCCAAGTCCATCTATGTTGCTACAAATGGCAAAATTTCATTCTTTTTTATGGCTGAGTAATATTCCATTGTATAAATAAACCACATCTTCTTTATCTATTCATCTTCATCCATCTGTTGATGGACACTCAGTTGCTTCTTTGATAGCTGATAAAAATACTTTGATAGCTGAAATATTTTAAGCTCAGCAAGTTAGGGATCAAAACACACCACAAATATACCAAAAGCATTCAAGCCTAGAACAAAGCCTAGAAGGATCCATTCTCAGTGATTATCTTTGGGTGGTGAGAAAATGAGTATTTTTAATTTTTCTTCTATTCTTTCTTATATTCCTATATTCCTTATTTTGATGATCTATTCAGTGTCTCCTGTATCTTCTATAGTAAGCAGGAATAACTTTGGTAATACATGAATTAGCAGTGGACATTGCTTGCGTATTCAGTTTTAAGCCATGCAGTCATAGGAGATGAAAGATTCCTGAACTGAGGAGCAGCTGAAACAGGTTGGCTGAACACCTAGGAGGTTTAAGTTGTTATAAATTCCCACCAATCCGAGAGCACATTCACATTCAGACTACAACCAAGAAAACTTGGTCCGCAGCTGAGACTGAACGTTGGCAACCCCTCCGATTAATTTATGTTGGAAAATTCTAATGTGTATATTGTGATACAAGCCCTTCAGTCTCGCTGACCTGGGGTCAAATTCTGGCTCCACCTTTCCTGGTCGTATGAACTTGAGCATATCCTTCAAGCTCTCCACTTTTTCGTCTGTGAAGGTGGGAACACAATTGCCTGCCCTGTGGAAATTTTGTGAGGCTTCAGTGAAATGACAAAAAAGGTATTTGACCTAGTGCAGGGATGTACTTGTGTACTCCATTAATGGTAATGGTTTTATTCACAGATCAATATTCATGATTATATCGTTATTTATATCAATATGCTATAGGAGGTTAATCTGCAATATTTAAAATTACTTCAATATTATTATAAAATATCATATTGTTTCTAAATTTACAACCACCTTGTGGTTACCTCGTGAGATTTGCTGCTAGTTCTTCTCGTTTCTTTTTACCCCAGGTGGTGGTTGAGAATGTTGCAGATACTCATTATCATTATAGAATTTACACTGTATTCTATAAAGTGATTTATATACGTACTATCACTTACTCCTTCACTTTCAAAGAAAATTTTGAGAAAGGCATTATTATCATTTGCATTCTCCAGACAGGGGTAGGTGTTGTCCGGCTCAGGTCTTTATGTGTTTCCGATGAGAGCCCCAGGCCTTGTCTGGGACCTTGCAAGGTTACCAGTTGGCTGTAAGGATTAGCGTGGCTCATGGCTGTTCTTCGGGCTCCACTGAGAGCCCAACTCCTCCACCCTTATAATCGGAAATATCGTTCTTTCTAAAACTGAAACCAAGGCAAAGAGCTCTCTCCAGAGGGAACAGTGTTTGAGGATCAGACAGCAGTCTGCTAAATTATAATACCTTTTATTTTTATGGTGCATTAAACTCTCAAGTTGATATGCTTATATTTTCATAACAACTCTGTGGGATTACAAAACTGGTCGTGCAGATGAGGAGATTGAGGGTCTGGGACATTAAGAAATCTGCCCAAGCTTACTCATTAGAGTTAGAACCAGAGTTCTGGGCTCCCAGATTCAAGTTCTCCATGTGATCCTCTGAGGAACATGCAGCCTGGGAAGACATCGATGGTGCAAGGATGGGCCGATGCCTGGCTTTTTCAAGGCCAGTGGCTCTCAGCAAAATAAATGGTCCCTCTGCTTTGGGCGTTCTTTGCACGTAGTAGCCATCTGCACTGGCTTCAAGGTTCAAAGGGCTAGATTAGAGGGAGAGGTGAAATTCAGCAAGTTCGACACAGTATTAGCTGGGAGAGGAGAACAGAATAGGCATAGAAATGGCAAAGCAGCCTTTGGCTTTAGTAGAGTACCAGTCTCTGCAGAAGGTTCTGGTCTTAGCACATAGACTAGAACCCAGCACCATGGAATGTCCCAGGGACGGAAAATGTTCTTAAATGTTATGTTTGGTTGTTTCAAAACCTTGTAAAAACAGTAGAGCCAAGATTATTTTCTAACGCTTAAAAAAAATTTTAATATACCTACATTTACTATTTTCTCAAACTTTAAAGGTACAGTATATGTGTACATATATATATATATATATACTCACACTATTATATATTATATATATTTATATATATCAATCACTGTTATATATATCATGATTATATAATGGTGTGAGCATATAATATATATATATATGTCTATTGTATATTATGTATATACTATATACTTCATATGACGAGTCAAAGATCTATATTCTTTGTAGTGTTACACATGCTACAGAAAAATTGAAGGAAAAACTCGAAATGCTCAACAAAGGGAGAATGTTTGAAGACACTGAAATGTAATATAACATGCATGTTATATATGGTACTTTCAAAGAATAGCTAATGAAATGGAAATATGTTTTATAATCAGAAGAGGCACTATGTGCTTTCAGTGCTAGCACAGTATACCCCAGGCTTCACTTAGGATCTCAAAAGAACTTCAGTCTCTATTCCAGGACTACAGCGATGTGGAATGAAAAATTTCCCCTTAATTTGGAGAGAATTCCTTTTCCTTGCCCTCGTAAAGCACACCCTTGGTTCCAAGTTCTAATTCGCCTTTCTTACCAGTTCTCATCCAGGTATTCCCTGGATGCCTGCGTTCACCTCTTGAATGTTTGTGTAGTCATTTATCCCGGCTCACAGAGTCTTAGTTTGATCACGGCAGTGACCCTGTGAAATGGGTCTAATGATACCTTCCTCACAGGGGTGGGAAAATGAGGTTCCGAAAGGGCTCGTGACCCACTGAAATTCACACGCAGAAACATGGCGGAGCAGGGCTGAACCTGGATCTCGTGACCCCTCCCAATGAAGGGTGGACCCTGGGAGGTGAAAATCCAAGTCCCTTTCCTCCAGGACCACCCCCCGCCCCAGCACCAGCTTTCAAGGAAAGCAGGTCAAACAGCAGGTTCTGGTTCCCCAGGCCCCTCCTGCCCGCCCCCCGCCCCCCGGGGTGGCATGCTGTCCACCTAATTCACTCGTGGCTCTAGGCCATGGAACACATAAACAAGTGGGGAAAGCCTCTGGAGGAATCTTGATGCCCACATGGAGCCATTTGTCTTCTAAAATGATTGTTTGAAATTGTTTATGTCAGTTGCCGAGTTTCTGTTCCACGCTTCAGGGACCTATTTGTGACGGAGGAAAAACTTTCCCTGCAGCCGAGTGGTCAGGGCTCAGCGGGCAGTTCTGGTGACAGCGTGGCCTGACGCTGGCTGGCCCTCCCCACGCGGGGATGGCTCTGGGGAGACGCACCGCAGTCCCAGTAGAGCACCCCAGGAATGATTGGGTGCTCCCTGTTTGCTGGGCGCTGCTCCTAGTGCCTCACGTGTACGAACTGAATCCTCACAGCAGTCCTGTGGGGTGGTACCCTGGGTCCCCCTCCGTCCCCCCACATTCACAGATGGAGAAACTGGAGAACCCAGCCCCGAAGGACGTTTCACAAGACTCCACGACTAGTAAATGGAAAAGCTAGGACTTGAACGTATGCACCCCTGGCTTCAGAGCCTACGTCTGCAACTCCTACTCTGTACTGCTTCTCACAGGCACCTGGGCTGGCCAGAGCTGGCTTTCTCATCCCGTCCTCCCCGAGAGCAGGCAAATTGCACCTTCTGTCCCCTTGGTGGCATCGTCAGCCCCACGGCACGTCCGCTCGAGGCCTGCGTTCCTCCTGCCTGTAGTGTCCTGAGATGTTGTAACATAAAAGCCTTCAGCTCACAAACCTGGCAGCTGGCTGCGTGAGAGAGAATTCCTTTTGAGGCATGAATTAGTCTTCTTCAACTGTTTTGACAAACTGAGAGTGTGGTGCTTAGGGAAAGGATCGCTTCGCAGTGTTTGTGTGAACAGACATCTTTCTCAAACTTGAGACTGTGCGTGAGGCTTGATCATTGAAATAACCGCGTGGTCATCCTGAGCTGGTGCTCTTTGGATGTGAATATTCCCCTGGTTTTTACCCAACACGTGCCCAACGCTGGAAGCTGGCCTGAATTCGTGTGTCTCAATCTCCTCGAAGGAAGCGCAGTTGGGACATCTCGTGAGATCAAGAAAGAACAGTGGTGCCTGGTCCCAGCCTCTCCCTGCGTGTCTGCTCATCTGTGAAGACCACTAACGCCAGTCCGGCCGCCCAGGCTCCCCTTCTCCATCAGACCACAAAGGGCGCGTTAGTCACCTGATCGTCATTTTCTCTGCCTCTTCTCTGGATGCCCCCAGCGACGGATGGGTACACGGTCAGCTTCTGTCCTTCCTGGTCACTGTGACCACTTGGCTGCACACAGGGCAACGCTTGGTCAAGGGAACGGTTATTATTGGTACCTGGACTCTGAAGGCAAGGAGCAGGGCGTGCTCAGATGTCAGCAGGACACACAGAAATAATCGCTGGCTTTCAGCCTTGTTTGGGAAACACGGCCAGGCTTGGGGCAGGAACAGTGTAGACAGCCTGGCCTAAAAGGCCACATTCTCTCAGTTCTCATCCCCCTGTCTCCTCTGTACCAGGCGGGTTGATGCCCGTGTACCCCAAGGAAGAAAACATCAGACCCACGAGTGACGCAAGCTGCTCCTGGGGAGGGGGTTTGTCCCAGAGTCGGAAAATGCCAGGGAAAGGAAAGAATTCTGTGAGTGGGCCACCCGTTGGGCAAGAAGAGGGCAGTTATTTCTACAATCTGTGTCCGACAACATCAGCTTCCAGCTCTGAGCGTCCCTGAAACCTCCAGTGGTGGTCCTGCTTGTTACTTGCCAGGAAATCCTCCACTGCCCTGTGCCTGACGGTGTCCTTGAAGGCAATGATGTCAAAGTCGGGGGTCGTACATGAAGGTTGATCCAGCCAAACTCAGGGTAGAGCTCAACAAAAAGAAGTTCAAGGCCAAAATTATGGACAGATACGAATGCCCCTTCTGAGGGGAGAGCTTTCAGCCGACTATTCCTCTGTCGTGTCCAGGGCTTGTGGTCTTTACCTGGCATCGGCTAGAGAGGACTCAACATTAACAACCGTCCAGGATGCTTCCCATGACATGCTTAACTTGGCTTCCTGGGTCTGCCAGCATCATGCTCTGGGGTGTATGTTTGGCCACCTCTACAGACCCTAGGTCTGCACCCCTAGGAGTTTTTGACTAGTGGACCAGGATTTTAAAATAGATCTCAAAGCTTTGCTTGCTTGTGCTGGTAGCTTTCCTCCACCACCGGCTGCCCCTCTTCAATGCTAATCAGTAGGGAGCTTCTTGGTTTGCAACCAGTAGAGACTTAAATCTTGAACAAGCTTAAACAAAAAAAGAGCACTTATTATAAGCATCCTGGGCTGTCTCATGGAACTCGGCAACAGGAATGTGGTTGATACTTGGAGGAGAATGAGCTGGAATTGGGGATTGGCATACCTTCAGGCCACTCTCCCTGGCTCTCCCCATCCCTATTGGCCAGCTTCACCATTTTCCCAGTTCACGTGGTTGAAAATGGCCACTGCTGACAGCTCCCAAGTAGACAGCTCTCGCCCAGTCCAATTTCCAAAATTCCTAGGGAAAAGCCCAATCTGGCTGGGGGGATGCCCATCCTTGGGGGAAAACTGAGATCAGGAAGCGAGGCCATCCTGTGGGAACATCTTAGCTACACAAAAACCACCTCCATAGCAGATCAGAAAGGCATTTCCTTGTAAGTCCAGTGGAGAACCATTCAGAAGAGAATGAAAGGCAGGTATGACTTGCTTCTCATTTTCTCTTTTATTCCTCACTCTGCCAGGGACTTTATTGTCAGTATCTCCCCCTTTCTCATCAGGGAAGCCAAGTCTTTCGGAAATGGAATTTACCCATGCATGTGCACGGATGCACACACACAAAATGGGCTGTAGTTGAGTAGAACTGAAAGGAAGCAAATTAAGTGCCATGGGCTTAACAACTCCATTTATTTATTTGCCTAAGTTTCCTGGGAGAAAAGACCAGAAAAGCCTCTCTAATTCCCAAACGATGTGAAGCTTCCCTTTCATAATGTACCCACAACTGTAATTATTTGTTTAATGTCTTTTCCCTCCTAGGCTGTAAAATTTTCATAGGCAGAGTCCGTGGCCGCTTTATTTGCAGCTGGATCTTTAATGTCTAAAACGGTATCTAGATGTTTAGTAAGAGATCAATAAATATTGAAAGAGTGAAATGAAGGATGAATGATGTTAATACACTCACCTTACTGTCAAGTTCCCAGATGAAAGCATGGCCTCAAAGCTCCTGACAGCCCTACCAGTTTTGCTACCAATAATTATAGTAACAGCTCTTTAGTTTTTGTGGTTTTATTTCTTCTTTGCCAGTCTGATGAAAGAAATTGTCATGTAAATTTGATTCACCTGTCTCTAACTCTCTTTCTCTCTCTCTCTTTCTCTCCATCTTTAATTTATTATCAAGACATAGTGATTCTTCTTTTCCACTTGTTTCTCAAATCTTCCCTCTCCTCTCCATTCTCACCATGTCCAACTGACCTTTCTTGCTTTACCCACGGAGCCTGATAAGAGTCTTCACGCCAGCCCCATCTCCGCAATTTGTGTTAGCACGAGATTAGGTATCCTAAAATCTCAATGTTACCATATAACTCTGCTGCTCAAAAAGTGCCAGTACTGGACTTCCCAGGTGGCGCAGTGGTTCCCAGAATCCGCCTGCCAATGCAGGGGACACGGGTTCAATCCCCGGTCCAGGACGATCCCACATGCCGCGGAGCAACTAAGCCCGTGAGCCACAACTACTGAGCCTGAGCTCTAGAGCCTGCGAGCCACAACTACTGAGCCCGCGTGCCGCAACTACTGAAGCTGTGCCCCTAGAGCCCGTGCTCCACAACAAGGGAAGCCACCGCAATGAGAAGCCCACGCACCACAATGAAGAGTAGCCCCCGCTCGCTGCAACTAGAGAAAGCCCAAGCACAGAAACAAAGACCCAACGCAGCCAAAAATATATTAATTAATTAAAAAAAAAAAGTGCCAGTACTGCCATCTTTCTACAGGATAAAGTCTGAACACTTCAGCGTAGGTTTCAAGGCCTTCTGTCCATGAATCCCCACTTCCTTTTCCAGTATTATCTCTTACCACCCCACGATAGGAGTCCCTCTCCTTGAAAAGTTGGTGTTCTGGGGCACACTACGTATCTGGTGAGGGCCCAACGCAGCATTATAATGTGGGGTCCTTTGTTCAAAATGATCACAATTTCAGGCGGTGGCAGCACAGCGTTAAACTAAGCACGGGGCCCTTCTGAGCGTGGGATGCTTGTGGCACAGGTCATATATGCTCATGAAGCTGGCTCTGGCCAGGAGGTACCATGTTGATTCCACATTCCAATTTTTAGGCATGCTTTTCCCTTGATCAAGAATTCCCTTTATCAACCATCTCTCCTATAAGATTCTCCCTTGCAAATGTAAAGGTTCCATCCTTTTATCCTCGGTACCCTTCTGTGAATATGTATTCTTTAATCATGTGTTGCTTGACGCTTTATTTATCTGACTCATGTGTGGGCATCTTCTCTTCTTCATTAGATTATTCATGCCTTAAATTACTGTGTGTCATCCTCAGTATCTGGAGATGCCTCAGCCAATAGCAAGGGACTGCTAAATACTTTTTGAGAGACTGAATTGGTAGATTCATGGGGGGGGTCCTAAAAATTCTGGTGCCTTTGTAAAAATAATAGCTGTTTTGGGTCACATTTGCCTCTGGAGGTTCACTTTAAGACCCTGCATTTCACATCTGACTTCTTGGAACCCTCGATGGTGTACTGCTCTGCTATCTTGCAGTCTTTTTCCTGCACTTCGAACATAATGCTAAGAACTATTACAAGACGTATCATCATCTCATGGGGAAAACTCTTGAGATTAAGAAACATCTCAGAGGCTTGAATTTGGAAACATGCAAAGAAAGATCCTGGTCAAAGATGAAGCCAAGGGTCATGAAATGTTAACACTCTCAGTAGGAAGCCGAGGCCTGCAGAGGTGACGTATGTTTGACCGAGGTCACACAGCAGTTTCATGGGAGGAGCAGGGCCTGGTCCCCTGAACTCTCGTGTGACCTGCAGGGGACATCCGCTGTTGTATTTCAGCAGGCAGAGCTCCGGGTGATCTTCTAACCACTATTTATAAGTATTTTGCCTGTGTGCAAAGCAGAAATTCACCATAGATGCAGGTTATTATTTTTTTTTTAATACAATTCACTTTGGTTTTCTATGAGATTCTGGACTTTGGCATCTGTCATCCAATATTCAGATGATAAAAAGGATTCACATTTAGACAGAGGGCATATTGTATATGCAGGACATGAAACAAAGTATAGAGCAATGAGAATACAAGCAGTGGTACCGGCCTGACAGAACGATCGCGCTTGCGGTTGCCAAGGGATGCTGGCTGCTAGGCAGGGTACAGAGGATTGTACCAGGAGCCAAGAGCTCATTGTAATAAGGTGCTGAAGAAGCAGTGAGAGCCCACCACCAGCTGCTGATGGGAGAGGCGTCCCTCAGCTGCTGTTGCTAAGGAACCTTGGCGTGGTCCTCTGAATCGGAAGCTTTCCCGCCTCTCGCGAGGCTTTACTCCCCCCTCAAGGAGGGTTCAAAGGACCAAGTTGGGCTGGAGGAACAGGGTTCTATTGATGCAACGGTGGCACCGTTATCCACCCCTCAGACCCTCGTTCCTGGATAAAAATCACTCCATCTGTTTCTAAGCAATGTCTCCTTGGAGGTTTGAGATTTTTTAGGTCGAAATCACAAAAATAACATTTAAGTTGGAAGGGATTTAGGGACGACCCAACCCAATGATCTTTCAAACTCTACTCCACAGAGCTCTGACATTTCATGAGAGGTTTTACTTTTACTGTGCTCCCTGGTACTGCTTTTTGTTGTTGTTGTTGTTGTTTGTTTTGTTTTTCCTTCCATGTAGGATTTCAGCTTGAAAAAAAAAAAAAGTTTCCAGTTTTTTTTATTTTGTTTTTTTCAAGTTTGAGAGCACCTAATTCTAACTTAATCTGTCCTGTCCTTCATGGGTAAGGAGGCTGGAGCCCAGAGAGATGACCTTTTTGTATTATTATTTTGAAGTGTTGTTGGAAGAAGACCTTTGGGTTCGCTCAGCAAAATTGGGGGATTGATTTTCACCTTACCTCGTAGTCAAAGCAGAGCCATTGTTGGACTGGAATTTGTGCAACATTAGGAGAAAGACGATTCTCTAGATGATGAATATGTGGTTGGTTTAGTGAGTACATGTCTTCTGTTTATCATTTACCTTCTCTGAGGTGTTTTTTCATTTATTCCCTCCCACAAAAATGACTCACTCAATGTAAAATAAACACAAATTAGTTTATGACTTTGGTTACGTTTAAATACAAATTATAATTCAGAAACAGTATCTTGTTAGACCATGCATTCTGGGGTTCCTTTAGAGCAGGGGTCCCCAGTACCCGGGCCGCAGACTGGTACCGGTGCACGGCCTGTTAGGACCCGGGCCGCACAGTAGGATGTGAGTGGTGGGCGAGCGAGCGAAGCTTCACTTGCCGCTTGCCATCGCTCGCATTGCCACCTGAACCATCCCTCACCCCCTGTCTGTGGAAAAAGTGTCTTCCGCGAAACTGGTCCCTGGTGCCAAAAAGGTTGGGGACCACCGCCTTAGAAAATGTGACCATTCTCAGAGGCCGTAGAGGTGATGGCAAGTGAGCTGCATAGAGACCGCAGGCGAAACGAGGCTGAGAGAAATTTGTTTAGGAAAAATGGAGGATTTGGTAGGAAAAAAAGAGAACAGTTGAGTAGAGGGAGGGTAGAACAGAAAACCAATCAAGTATGAATAATATGATGGTCTTAGGAAGGCAGTGTCTCCATGGCAACACGGGAGGTGTGATGGGTAAGGATGATACTCATCACAGTGGTGGTTTATTTAAATGGACCAAATAGAAGCTTAGCACACAGATCCCAGCAACTTCTTTGTAGGATACAACTTCATGGGCCCATGTCATATTCTAGATAGAAAGTAATAAACAGGAATTCACAACTGCCGAAGAGTTGGGAAACACCAAGACACCTAGTGTTATTGTTTAGGGGAAAAGGCAGCTGTTCTCCACCATCAGTGGTTGGAGGAAAGATATCTGGGTTTCACTTGGACCTGCCAGCTTTGTCAATACAGCCCAAACTGAAGTATGAATGGGTGATAATCCAGCTTATTGGATAGGTATAGATGGCTCCCATGAAGAATTCTGGTCCCCATTTTGCTGCTTCCAAATTATCTAAGACATGGAGCAAAGAGCCAGATTCATTCTGTAATTCTTACAGTGTGTAAGTGTAAAGGCAGGTTTTTTTCCTTTTCTCTTTTTTTCTCTTTCTTTCCCCTCCCTTCCTCCCGCCCTCCCTCCCTCCCTTCCTTCCATCCTTCCCCTCTCCCTCCGCCTCATTCAGAATTAGAATCACCTCCACGCTGGGCCCAGGGAGGCAGCTCATGATCTGAGTGGAAGCCTTACAAATCCATAGTTGTACCAAGACACTAGGCCCATCTCTGGTTTCCTTCCTGGAGCAGAAACTCACCCTTGATATAACCCATCTTTTATTTTCCAATACATACATATGAACTAATAGCCTTCACTGGAATATTCATACACACACAAATATTCTTCTTACAGTGAAAACTAAACGAAACCTTTTTCCTACTGTCTTTCTTTTTGTTACTTCCTCTTTTTACCTTTATCCCATCCTTGCTTTCTCTTCTTTTGTCTGCTCCCTTTTTCCCTAAAATCCTCAGTACATTCAGAACTGATTCAGACTCAGATTTCATCGGATTAAACTTTTCCTACCTGTCGTATATAAACATTTCCATGAATACATGGCACTATCTTAACTTGATATGTCACCTCTGTTGCTGGTGTCAATAGAAGTTACTTTCTACCGTTTGGTCCCTTGAAACCTTGTAATTACTTAGAAATCATTCTGAGGGCTTGGTTTTGATCATCTAAACAAGGATTGTGTAACTGGAGGGCTGAGGGTATTTCAGATTAGACTCCCACACCGTACAAAATGTATATTTAAGTCAAGGATAAACCCAGCCTGCCAACAAACAAAACAAAGTATCGAGGTCAGAAAATAAAGAAAGGGTAGAAACGGATTCAAGGGTATAGAAGTATATATATAAGTATTATATGATAGAATCTATATCTAAAATCCATTTAATTAGAAATTAATTATGTTAGAATAATTAGTTAACAATTTGAAAAAATAATGAAAGCCTTTTTTAATACTATATACTAAAATTAATTCCAGGTGCATTGCAAAGTCAGATACAAAAACCAAAACCATAAAAATATAAGAACATTTAAGTGAATATATAATCTGGAGATGGAGATTTTTCTAAGTATACACCAAAGATACAAATCATAAAAGAGTTTTTAAAAGGACTGCATATAGAAGTGTTAAATGCCAAAAAATCATCACAAACAAAATTGATTGGAAACAAAAAACCAGGGGAAATTTACAACATATATGACTATGTTTAATGTGCTTCAGGTATAAATAGCTCTCCCAAACCTATAAGAAAATATAATCCCAATGGAAAACTTTGCAAAGAATATTATCAGGCCACTCACAAAAGAAAAGATACTAATAATCAACAAATCTATGAAAATGTGTCTGACTAATTAGAAAGAATAACGGATACCATCATTACTTGTCAAATTAGCAAAGCTTTTCTCCTCTTTAATAACACTGTTAATAAGGGTGTAGTGAAATGCAAACCCTCCCCAAGTCCCAGTAGGAGTACAAAGTGATACCTCATTTCTGGAAAAAAAAATTAAATGTATAATAAAAGGGGGTTTGTTAAACAGATAGTAAAACATGACAAAACACTATGTGGCCATTAAAAATGAGAGTCTACATATACACACCCACACAAAAAGTGACAATATATTACCAGTGAAAAAGCAAGGCACAAAGCAGTATAAAAACATGGTCTCATTTCTTCGCATAATATATTTGCTTATTTCTATTTCTCAAACCTACTTTTTTCCTCAGAATTTCCTGGAATGTTTGTTAAAATATACTTCCAATATACACCAAAACTACTGGACTGTAGTCTCCAAGGAAAGATCCCAAAGAAATGTTTTTTTCCAGGTCCCAGGTGACTCTTGATATAAGATAAATTGGGAAAATCCTGATCTAAGCTAATCTAATCTCTTCTGTTGCTTTATATTAATCTGAGATCCAGAGAGATTCTGGGACCAGTCTAAAGGAACAACTACGTAGGAGCAGAGGGGGTTCTAGAATTACATGTGCTGTATTCCAGATAAGTGATCCCTTTTTAGGGCACCAAGCTTATTCAGACCGATATTATTAAATCAAATTCCCATCAGCCTCCTTCTATTTTGGTCAGACAGGTAACAGAACTTCTCTTCAACTCCTCTGTTTCACATTCAGTAATGATCTTTCTTTGTTGATGGCAAATGGAAAGTTTTCCATTTCCACTGTTCCCTAGCAATGTGACATTTTCAAACAGTAGCACAAAACTCTTTAAATAGAAAAGATCCATTTCTACTCTATCGTGACTCAGTAACAGACCCAGGATTCTTCTCAAACTTTCCTAAAAATGTCATCTTTGGGCTGGACTCAAGAGGAACATTTCAGCCAAGGAGACGCATTTTCCACTCTGTCAGGAATGAGCAAGCATGGGGTTGGAACATAAAGTGTTTTGCAATCCTCAGAAAAGCAATACTTCTCACCAAAACCATGGCAACAACTCTGTGTGATGCCGTCAGAGTCTGGGATCATTCAGGAGCCTCATCCTAACTGGAGACTCCGCTGAGCCCATCACCTGTGTTGGCGAGAATGGTACTCTACATGACTGTTGCTATGGAAACACTACGGACAGTAGTGCTGAGCTGAGGGTCCCTTACGTTGGGTTACCGAAGAGGCAGGGAGCGTAAAACATGCCTCGTTTTCTAGTGGCTCCTGATTCTTCATTTGAAAGGAACCCTTCCAATGGAAGAAATGCATTAAAACATAAGGTTTAACATGGCAGAAGTTACCATTTTATCATCCAAATGGTTCCATTCGGAATTTGCACCCATGAGGCAAAACTTTAAAGTCCAAAGTCATGGGTTTGAAGTTTGCTGTCCTGGCTTCATAAGTCTGTGGCCTTGGATGAGCTATTTACACCCTCTGGGCCTTATGAGTTATAACATAGGGATCAGAATTCATACAACTACAGGATTAATGGGAGGTTTCAATGAGATGATTTATATAAAAACTTCTGTCCGAGAGACTGGCACTCTTCAATTCTACCAATGCCAGAGAGACAGGGAGAAATAGTGAACAGGAAGATGGAAGAATTGATCTGTGTTGAGTTACTGATTCAGCTTCTACTATTCACTCCTTTTTCTGTCCTCTGCCTTTCCCACTTCACTCTCCGTACTGTATAATCTCTGTATCTCTGGTCCCTTCTTCCTACAAATCCCTCCTTTACAATTTGCATCACCTGCCCCCAGCAACTGCTAGCCCTGAACTTGGCCAGTATTTAAAGGCAGCAATGACTTTTTAAAACGTATACTTTAGTGCTCCCACTACAAGTTAAAGCTCCTTCTCTTCAAATTCTGTAAGCAGAACCCAGCAGTTGGGCTTTCTCCTGAAGCAGCTATTAGCAGTATAAAACAGAAAGGTATTTGACAGCCTTGTATAGTTTAGAAAGTGGTTAACTCGTTAACTCCATCCCAATAATCCTGTGAAATTGGTTAACTCTGATTTGTTATTGACACTGTTGCTATACACAGAGGAGAAGGCTAGGACTCGTAGACAGAGTGACTTACTCAAGGTCACGCGGCTTGGTTGAATCAAAGTTGAGTCTCTGTTTTCCATTCCCACCCTTGCTCCATCATATTGCTTCCCTTTTGTGTCAGGAAAGGTCTGTCTGGGCATGTAGCGGAGGTGGTTGTCTATGTGACAAGAGAAATGTCACAGTGTCCATCAATCCCTATATTTCCCTCCTCTTTAACCTGAAACTCTTAAGAGACGTGCACAGTTGTACCTGGTCCTTCCCATCCTGACTGGCCCTGCTTCCTCTGCTGAGCACAGGCAACTGACGTGTTCTGGTTGCAACCCAGTGGTGTATAGAGATATTCAGCTCCCATCATTTTTTTTTATTTATGTACTTTATTGAAGTATAGTTGATTTACAATGTTGCATTGATTTCTGCTGTACAGGCAAGTGATTCAGTTAGACATACATATACATTCTTTTTCAGATTCTTTTCCATTATGATTTATCACAGGATATTGAATCTAGTTCCCTGTGCTCTACAGTAGGACCTTGTTAATTCATTCTATATATAATAGTTTGCATCTGCTAACCCCAAACCCCCAATCCTTCTGTCCCCTACCCACCTCCCCCTTGGCAACCACAAGTCTGCTCTCTGTCTGGGAGTCTATCTCTCTTTTGTAGATGGATTCATTTGTGTCATATTTTAGATCCCACATATAAGTGATATCATATGGTATTTGTCTTTCTGACTTACTTCACTTAGTATGATAATCTCTAGGTCCATCCATGTTGCTGTAAATGGCATTATTTCATTCTTTTTTATGGCTGAATAATATTCCATTGTCTGTATATACCACATCTTTATCCATTCACCTGTCGATGGACATTTAGGTTGTTTCCATGTCTTGGCTGTTGCAAATAGTACTTCTAGCTCCCATTTCTTGGGTTGGGTACCCAGTCTCAGCCCCAGCTGCATGCAGGGAACCTAGTCCTGGTCCTGCACTGTACTTGATCCAGAGGTTTCTATATATTGTTTAATAATCTTAAACAGGGTGATGCCTCCCTGCCTGGATAGGGTTCACACTTGTGATTATAGAGTATTAAAGGGACATATTCCTCCTGCTTCTGGGGAGGTAGGTTCTTGGGGTGATGATGGAACTTGCTACTCACATCCTGAAATTCATTTTGGGGGAAAAGCAGGCTAGAGTAGTCAAGACACATTTATAAAAGAAGAGTGATGTAAGATCCTCCCTATCAGGCATGAAAATCTATCATAAATCTAGAATAGTTCAAATAGTGTAGTACGGGGGCAAGAAAAGCCCCAGACAGATGAGAAAATCAGAATTGAGAGCCCGGAACTTACGAATAAAGAAGCAACTTGATTAGAACAAATACCTGTGTTTGTACCAAGAAAACCAAATTGGACTAATTGTCAGTCTTGAAGAGAATTTAATATAGTAGAGCTGATATTTTTATGATTAGATAAAAATCACTAATGTAAATACTGTGTAGTAAAGAACAGCATGTACTGAGGATTCCTTTTTGTTTTAACCTTAATATTTTCTCAAATCTTCTTATTGGTTCCTAGGCAAGTTATGGAAATTTCTAGAATGATATAAATATTGCCTAACGACTATTGTGTAATTGGTCACAATAATTATCACGTTTTATTTTAACATTCAGGGGAAATATCCCATTGGTTTTTATTGTCTCTTTTTGTCCTTAAGTATAACATTGTAATGATTTTGATTTTTTTAATAAAGAAACTTAATTTAAAAAAAAAAGAAGCAACCTGGGTGCAAACATGTGACTCTCAATTCTGGCAACGATGCCCAAACGAACACAAAAGTAGAGAAAAACAATTGCTTTGTTTCTGAAAGCTAAGACAGGCTGACACCCAAATGCCAGAACCGTAAGGGAACATATTGGGATGACATGGAAAAGACACCAAGAACTCGCTCCCTTTCACCTCCCAAAGATAACCATATGGCCTCAGAGGGAGCACAGAGGAAGCTGCATGGATACCCGTAATTTGTAGGTGGTTGGAACTGGGAGTGGGGGAAGGCTTGGGCTGAAAAGCAACTCTCTGCTCAGAGTATTTTTAGCTACAGTGGAGCAGTGGAGATTTGCCAAGAGCTCTGGGGACACAAATGGCCACAGCAGGCTGAAAGCAGGGAGGGCAGTGCTGGTCAGTAAAGCACAGAGAGACAAGGATGGAGGCCAGACAACAGCTGAGGACAGCTGTGCCCAGACGGAAAGGCCAGTAGTGGCACGGTTTCTGCCCCAGTATCGGGGGTCTCCCACATTCAGCAGGAAGCAGGCATGGAAAGGGATGTGGTCATTCAGTCTCCACCTCTATAGCATCGGAGCTTTGCCAAACCTGGAGAAGAAGCCTCCCAGGGACAAATGCCACTGCCAAGATCATCCTGACCTTGGCTGTCTGGCCTCTCCCTGTAGGCTTGGAGCACTGAACTGGCAACCAGGCCACCGGCTTCACTGGAGAGAAGGCTTACAGCAGCTTCCGAGTGATAAGAGCAGCAAAGCCAAGGGTGCTGGACAACTCTGCCATGCTTTACTTAGCGAGTGAGAAGAACATCAGAATAACCCCTCAAGAGAGCTCTTTGCTTTATGGACCAACAGCCTGCAAACAATTCCACTTCTAAGAGTGTATCCCAAAGTAATAGCTTGAGGATGTGGCCCCAAATTAACTACAAAGAATGTGTGCTTCTGTTTTACATGGTAAGATATGGCAAACAAACTCATTATTCAATAACAGGCATTTCGTTCAGTCACTTACGGAATAATCAGAAAATGAAATACTATGCAGCTTATAAAATTGTCTCTTTTGAAGGGTATTCAGTGGCATAGGAATATATTTGTGATACATTACTAAAAAGAGCAGCTAATGAAGGAAAACTTACTATATGATCCCACATAAACATATAGGAAAAAGGACCTCAAGTACATGAATCAAATATTAATAATAGTTATCTCTAGTTCAGGGATGAGTATTTTTTTTCCGGGAAGCCTTTCTGCATCTTGCAGTGTTTCTACATTGAGTTCATATTGCTTTTGCTATCCACCCTTTATCCCTCTATGTTACATTCTAAGAGAATGGCTCAAACTTACAGTTTACTGATTTATTTTTAACTGTATTCATTCAGCCATCCACTTGAGTGTGTTTATTTTAATGAACTAAGTTATACTTTGACCTTTGGTTTATTTTTTAATTTTATTTTTTTGATTGTAGTAAAACACACATGAAATTTACATTTTAATCATTTTTAAGTGTGCAGTCAGTGGTATTAAATACATTCACATGGTTGTACAACCATCATCACCATCCATCTTCAGATCTTTTTCATCTTGCAAAACCGAAACTCAATACTCATTAAAACAATAACTCCCCGTGCCCTGGTCCCCTCCTCCCCTGGCAATCACCATTGTTTTCTCTGTCTCTATGAATTTGACTACTCTAGGGACTTCATATCAGTGGAATCATGCAGTATTTGTCCTTTAGTGACTGTTTTACTCAGCATAATGTCCTCAAGGTACGTCGACATTGTAGCATGTGTCAGAATCTCTTTCCTTGTTAAGGCTGAATAATATCCTACTGTATGTCTACACAACATTTTGTTTGTCCATTCATTCACTGGTGGACACTTGGGTTATTTCCACCTTTTGGTTACGGTGAATAATGCTGCTATGAACATGGGTGTACAAGTATCTCTTCTAGTTTCTGCTTTCACTTCTTTTGGACATATACTCAGAAGTGGGATTGGTGGATCATATGGTAGTTCTATTTTAATTTTTTGAGGAGCCACCATACTGGTTTCTATAGTAGCTAAACTATTCTACATTCTCAGCAGCAGTGCGATTTCGTCACATCCTCATCAACACTTGTTAATTCCCATTTTTTTTAACAGTAGCCATACTAATGGGTATGAAGTGGTTATTTTATTTTATTTTTAATTAATGAAAATTATCTTGCCTGTCTCTGAGAAATACCTGCTCCGTTTGTTCACACTGTTTTGTTGAAGTTTGGAGCCTTTCTTTCATGGTGCTGACATTCCTCCCAGGTTAGGTGATTCTTGATTGTACCCTCACGTATGCCCTGTGGATACCTGTTAGACTGTCTGAGGCACAGGTGAGCACAGTCTGTGGGGAAAAGACACGTTGCTTCACAGTCTGAAGCCCACCACTGTGTCTCCCAAGATGACTTGTTTACTGCTCCCACCTGGAGACAGTTTCATCCCACATAACCAATGCCCGATCCAGTGTATGGAGGGGTACAGGACATAGTAGGGGCAGACCTCTAGCTTTGGTACCCCAATTAACAATGCTGTTACATTGAGCCTTAGACGCCCTCCTGCTCCAAGGCAAGGAGGATTCTTGGCATGGCTTTCCGTCACTCACTTGTGTATGTCTTGGGATGAGTTTTCCAGTCCAATCAATTCCATATTCATTTTATGTCTCAGAGATTACTTACAGTTCCAATACACTGAGGAATCCCCTTTTTCTTTCCCTGCGAAGGTATAGATTTTTTAAACTCTCATTTCTGTTATTTATAGCAATCAGTTGTGTACTCCGTCTGCCATCTTGAAACAGAAAACATATACTACTTTTGCTGCTAAGAGGAGAGAAAAGGATAAGAAGTGTAAATTAGTATAAATTAGAACTTAGCACCTAGAAACAGATCATGGCTTATATTAGAACTCTAATAAATGATGAAAGCAACATTACAAATCAGTGAGCAAAGGAAAATTCTTTAATAAATGGCAGAGACATACGTAGTTTGCCAACTCTTTGGAATAAATTAAAGTTATAGTCTAGCCTCAAACCATACATCAGATTCCACATGTGGGGATATATATATATATTTCTCTCTTCCTTCATATCACCAAATTCTTCCAATTTTTTTTGTTCAAAAGTGTTTTCATATTTTTCTCTTTCATTCACTTCTATTACTTTAATGCAGTCAATCTAAGTCAAAATAGCTTTATATCTAGAGAACTGAAGCAGGCTTCAAAATGGTTGACACTAGTAATGGGATATCTCTCAAAACTTTTTCCTTTATTGGATTAAGATCTATGATAAATACAAAATAATTGAGGATTCTTACTTACTTTTGGTGTAATATATAGAATATGGAAGTTATTTGACAGAGAACTTGCAAAATCACTTATTCCAATCACAATATTTTGATAGAATTTACTAGTAAAACAATCTGGGCTTGGAGGTTTTTTTGAGGGGGGAATTTTTTGGTAATCAGTGTAATTTATTTATTAAATATAGCATATTCAGATTTATGGTTCTTCTTGTATCAATTTTGGTAAGTTGTAGTTTTCAAGAAATTTTATCTAAATTGTCAAGTTTATTGGCACAAATTTGTTAATGATATTTTCCTATTATCCTTTCTAATGTCGAGGGTCTAGGGTGGTAATAACTCATTTTTTAATTCCTGATATTGGTAAAATTTATCCTTTCTCTCTCTTTTTTTTTTTTAATCAGTCTAGTGAAGGCTTTGTCAGTTTTGTTGTCTTGGCAAAGAACCAGCCTTTGGCTTTGTTAATTTTCTCTGGTACTTGTCTGCTTTCTGTTTTGAAGATTTCTGCTCTGATCTTTATTTCTCTTCTACTTACTTTGAGTATACTTCTTTTTTAGCTCACTGTGGTAGAAACTTAGGTCATTGATAATTTAAATCTTTCTCCTAATCTAACAGAAGCACTTAAGACTCTAAGTTTCCCTCTAAGCATTGCTTTATCTGCATCCCATAAATTGTAATATGTTGTATATTCATTATCATTCCGTTCAAAATATCTGTAATTTCCCTTGTGATTTCTTTTTTGACCTATGAATTATTTAGAAGTTATCACCTAGTATTTTCCTAAATAGCACGTTGGTTCCCATTTCTAATTAATTCCAATGTGATCAGAGAAATACTTTATATGAGTTCAGTTTTTTTTTTACGTTTATTGAAACTTGTTTTATGGTCTAGTATATCTTGATGAATGTACTATGTGCACTTGAGAAGAATGTTTATTCTGTAGTTAGTGGGTGTAAAGCTCTATAAATATAAATTAAATCAACATGGTTGATATTGTTGTTCACATCCTCTATGTCATTAGTAATTTTCTATCTAGTTCTACCAAATGTTGAGAGGGATCTTAAAAATCTACCATGATTTTGAAATTGTCTATCCCTTTAATTCTGTCAATTTTTGCTTCATGTAATTTGAAGCTCTCATTAGATGCCTATCCATTTATAATTGCTAGGCCTTCCTGATGAATTGTCTTTTTTATAATTATGAAATGTCCCTTCTTTATTTCTGTTAATACTCTTTGACTTAAAGTATATATTAACTGGTATAGCCATTCCACCTTCTTATGATTACTGTTTGTAGGGTGTATCTTTTTTCCATCTATTTGTTTTTAACCAATCTGAGTCTTTATGTATAAAGTGTGTCTCTTGTAGACAGCATATAATTGAATATTGCTTTTTAAAAAATCCCTCCTGATAATCTGCCTTTTGAGTGTTTCACCCATTAATATTTAATGTAATTATTGATTACCACTTTATTACTCATTTCCTGTTTGTCCCTCTACTTTTTGTTTCTATTTTCCCCATTTCTTGCTTTGTTTTGGATTATTTGAATATTTTTTAACATTCCATTTTAATCTATTTATTCTTTTAAATTATACCTCTTGGCATTTTTATTTATTAGTTGCTCTAAGGATGAGAATATACATAATTAACCTTTCACAGTCTACCTATAGTTAATATTATATCACTGCATGTAAAGTATAGAAACCTTGCTGTCATAAAGGGCCCTTTATGTTATAATTGTTACCTGTATTACGTCTACATGCCTTAAGAACATCACAAGACAATGATATGACTTTTCTCTAAACAGTATATATATATATATATATATATATATACACACACACACACACATATGACATATATATTTCTTAAACTTAAGAAGAAAAAAAATCTTTAAAATTTACCCAGCTAGTTACCATTTCTGATATGCTTTCATCATTCTTGAATATCCAGGTTTCCTTCTGATACCATTCCCCTTCAGCCTGAAGAATTTCCTTAAGCATAGTAGTAAGTAATAAGGAATTTACTTCCTTATTGTAGTAAAGTCTGCTGGCAACAAATTATCCTGTTTCCCCTTTACCTGAGCATACCTTTATTTCACCTTCATTCCTAGAGGATATTTTCTATTCTGGGTTGACAGTTTCATGTTTTGTTTTCATTTTGTTTTATTTTCTGGACTCCACGATTCCTGCTGAGAAGTCTGTGGTTATTTAAATCAATGTTTCCCTTTATGTAATGTGTTGTTTTTCCTGGCTACTTTCAAGATTTTCTCCTTCTCGTTGGTTTTCAGCCATCGGATTATGATGTATCTAAGTGTTGTTTTCTGTGACTATATCTGGTTTGGGGTTTGTTGAGCTTTCTGAATCTGTAAATTTCTGTTTTTCACCGAATTTAGGGAGTTTTGGCAATTATTTATTTTTCTGCTCTCTTTCTAGGACTCTCATTAGCTGATATTAGACTTTCTGATATTGTGGCACAGGTACCGGAGGCTCTGTCCACTTTTTCCATCATTTCCCTCTCTCCTCTTCAGTTTGCTCTGTGTTCAAGTATACCGATTCATTACTCTGATATTCATTCTTTTTTCAGGCCTTTCGGTGAATTTTTTATTTCAGATATTCTACTGTTAAGTTTCGTATTTCCATTTGATTCCTTTTTATGTGTTCTGTTTTCTTGGTGCGACTTCCTGTCTTTACATTCATTTCAAGTATGCTTTCTTTTACTTCATTGAGCATAGTTGAAAATAACTAAAGTCCTCGTCTGATAATTCCAACATCTGGGTCACCTCAAGGTTAGCGTCTCATTACTGTCTTTTCCATGTAGAGTGGGTCACGTTTTCCTAATTCTTTGTGTGTGGAGTAATTGTGCATTGCATCCTGGACATTGTGAGTCTTATACATAGACTCCTACGGTCCTCAGGAGAATGCTGATGTTTTTGTTTTAGCGCACAGTTAACCCAGGTAGAGTCCCACTTTAAGCTCTCTCTTGCCTGTGTGCACAGATGTTCAAATTCCAGTTTAATTTTAAACCTTTGCTGTGCTGCTTTGAATCTGTCCCATGGAAACATCATTAGTGGATCAACCTGAAACTTGCAGAGATTCACACATGGAATTAGGGAACCCCTTCCTTCTCCAGCTCCTTCCCTTGCTGATTTCCCCCTTACTCCCTGGTGGGCAGCCTTGGTTGTCTGGGCACCTTTTCCTGATTCCTCTGGCCAGAAAGATGAGCAGGTTTTCTATTGGAGTTTTAACTACCTATGACTTGCCACTTCATGACTACAGGCCACCCTCAAGGCAAAGCCCTTCCACCCCAAAAGGAGAAACTCACCCCCATGTAAGTCACCTCTCCAAGTTTCAGCTCCTCCCTACAGTTTGCCTGATTTTGTCACTATTCAGAATCCTCAGGTAGTTACTTTTCACATTATGTTCAGAGTTTACGGTTTTTATCAGTAAGAGGGTTGGTCTGAAGGAGGGCTTGAATAATAAACGCTCATGTCGTTTTCGTTTATCCACAAAGTAAAATAATTTAGTCCTCTTTGTTGTCCAGTCCTAAGATGGAGTCATATGAGGCTATTCAGTGGAGCACAGTCTAGCCACCAAAAGTAATTAAAAGTATTTCAGCAACATTGGTCTCTCCCAAAGAAGTTTGGTGAGAAGCCAATTCAAAACCCACAGCAACACTTTTTTAAATTGTCTTTCTCCGTTACTTTCTCAGTATATCTTATGACTGCATTTGCTCTGAAGCCTCACTCTGAAATACTAAATAAACTTGAACATCAGCCCATATATCCTTTTCATTTTTGCTTCTCTCCTCTCCATTCTAATTTTATATTCATAAAAGCAATGCTTATTCTCTCTTTTCATTATAAGGTGATTAAACCAATCCCTCTCGTTGAAAATTTCTGCTCTTTCTATTCTTATCCTGAGCAACTTAAACCCAGGAACCAAGATGGTGAACTCATAATCTCCCTGAGAAAATGTAAATGTCCAAAGATGGGTATTTTTTTAGGAGGAAAGGGGTAAAGAGGATGAAAAAATCATAAATACTATACTCATAATATATATATATATATATATATATATATATATATATATATATGTCATATATATATGTCATATATATAAGTACTTATATGTATAAATATGTATAATATATATAGTCTGTGCTAGGGATAGTAACAAAGTTTTATAATTTATAGTTTGGACAGATTACAGTGTTTTAATTTTTCTAAGTAAAGCATGACTCCAATAGCCCTTCTCTGAATTTCCAGGTGGATTCCAAACTCTCATAATACTACCAGGTATTGATGACTTATGTGCCAGGCGCTCAGCTAAGCAGTCTTCATACACAGTTTAATCAAACTATATAGCAATCCTGTAAGGCAGGCATTGTTCCCAGTTACAAATGAAAACACTGAGGGTCAGAGAGGTTGAACAACTTGCCCAGAGTTACCCACATAGGAAGGGGCTAGAGACGGGATTTGAACCCAGGTGAGACTGGAGAGGCCAAGCTTTCTTTACTCCATCTCCTCTTTTGAAATCATGGCCAAGTTCCCAGCAGTGTTTGATGGTATTCACCTCCCAGGTGATATAGCAGGGGAAGACAGAGCATGGTGCTGTGAAAGTAACATTCACTTCACAGAGGAGACAAGTCTTCTAGTCTCTGGTTGTTACCCACTTGCTGCAAAACCCTGCAACCCCCTCAGCTTCTCTCATCCTTCCTTCTACACGTCTACAACAAAAACGCAAGTGTCCTTCACGCAGACTTTCAGAACTGTTCTAGAAATAACGCAAGAAGAGTGATGCAAAAAAAAAAAAAAAAAAGTACAAGGCAAATAGAAGTGATTGCAATCAGTCTTAGCCCAACTCACAAACTAACACTTGCTTTTCTAAGTTTTACAGTTACGGCTTCAACAGAGAAGGACCCAAGAACAACTGGCTAACCAAGGCATCATACCACGTGAGTAGCTGCATCTCTTATTGACTGATCTGTACCATGGGACCGTGCAGCTTGGGAGCTGGAAAGCACCTCAGAGGTCATAGTCTAATTCCATGGATCAGTCTCCCCAGATCCTCACAGACTCTGTGTCAGCAGGAATCCCAGACCTTGGAGGCTTAGCCCCAAATGCTACTCACCTGTAAGGGCTTCCCTGTAATCATATAGGTTGTACCTAAAATTCCAATGTGGTGGTTTGTTTACAGGACAAACACAATTCTATGGGCATCCATCCCTCTCTCCTACTTTTAGAATTGGATCTAATCACTCTTCTTTCCGGAAGCATCAATCACATCATCTTTTTCTCACCTCCTCGGTTTTACTTCTGTTTGGGTACTTGAGTCCACAAGTAATTGAATATTGTCCAGTGCTTCCTTTCTGGAATAATGAGCGGCAATACCATTCTAGTGTAAACGGTATAACATTGAATTACTGGCCATCATTTGGGTCAAAGAAGAAGGATTATCATATCTTTTAGAAGATATGTTTGAAATTTCCTGCCAGTTTAGCAATTGAAGCTAACTTTTGGTTAGCTATAGAAACAGGAAAAGTCCTAGATAAATGGAATCACCATGTAAGCTCCTTTAGGTGACACTTTCTAACTTCTCACCCCAGCAAAATTTAAAAGTCAAGATCCGTAATGACTCCTGCAGAAATCCAGGTCCTTGTCATGACTGTGGCTTCAGGGTTAAGCATGCAACAAGCAAGCATGTGCCCTTAATTGAATGTCCTGCAGGTAGTAACCTTGGTGCCCTGTGATCCAAGGTCCAAACATTTTAAGTGTAGTCCGTGCTTCAGAACCAGAACAGAACTAAGAATATTTAAGTCCCTTTCCTTTGGTAATTCAGGTGAAGTTCTTTGTTCATGGCTAAGCCCTACAAAGAATAAACAGCAGGTGACCTTATGGCAGAACAACTTTTTTAGAGGTTTGCTAAAGCGCAGAAGAAAGATCTCACCCTGCAGTTGAAAGGCTGCTTCAGTAAAATGTACAGTTAGGATGAGAAACCAAAGGTACAAGTCTGTGTGGCCTGTTTCATCTCAGTCAGCCCAGCAGGGCAGGTGCTAAAACACAGGAAAGACCAAGAGTCTGCAGACTTCAAGACAGATAAATACGTTCGCACTCAAATGTGAGCAGGCCAGTCTTTTTCAGAATCCTGTTGCAAATGCATAGAATCGAATTTGTTTAACCACGTCTAGAAGAACGATTCACTAAGAATGGAGTGTAGACAAGTGTAGATCCACCAGGGTCCTCTCAGTAGACCACAGTCTCTACCACGTGCCCTCAAATATAAGATGAGCACATCAGTTTCAGTGGGATTAAAATAATCTGTTCCTTCACGGGTGTTTCTTTCCCTTAATTCTGGAAAGGCAATTGGAGTAGAGAGGCCTGGTACCTTTGCATCCCCTCGAGCTGTTCACAGCTGATTTAAAGTTTAACTACGTGCTTATATAATCCAAGCCTGGGTCTTGCAGCTGGCTTTTGGATGAGAATAAACTTTTGTTTTTAGGTTGCTGGGGTTAAATTTCAGGGAATCAGTGAAACACCTAATAAAAATAGGAATGAACCCGATGGTACCTTTTTACATAACACTCTTATGTAAGTCATGCAAATTGAACGTCCATTTGTAGAGTCGAGTCCAATGAAGATACAATATTTTGTTCTCCAGGATTATCAGAATCAAATAGTGTACATATTAACGAAATACTGCTTGACAGAAATTTTGCATCCATAGCCCATTGTATGATTAAGATAATTGCTGGGGGAAAGTCCTAAGAGTAATGCAATGATATTTCTTTTTAATTCAGCAAAATGAGAAGGGTTGATTAAGCATTGTCAGTTTTCCTTACTCTTTAGCCATCTTCTCTCCAGGCTTCCCAAGGGTGTCGATTCTGCTGTGGAAAAATGTCAGAGCCGCAGCAGATGCACCCTGCAGGCCCAGCCCCTAGACCTCGGTGACTTAGTGCTTCTGGGGAAGCCAGACCCAGACGAGCCTCTGCACCTGCTGAGAGGCTGGGGGCCGAGATGGTAGCCTCTTCAACCCAGACATGAAACATGCAGTCTGTTTACTCAGCGCCCCCGGGGGTACGTGTGTAAAAGCAGCCGCTCCAGAAGAGGGAACAGGAGCCCACAGTCTCAGGGTCCTTTCAACTCAACCAAACTCAACACATTTCATGATGAACTTGACTCTCTGCAGGGTGGTATGCCAGGTGCTGTGGGGGGCCACAGTGAGCAAGACCGTCCTTCGCGGAGACTCGAGATTTCAGGGGAAAAGGTGACAAGAGACACAGATAGTATGAGTCAGGGTGAAACTAGTTATGTTCTACTAGAGGGCTCTTTATGTCTTCCTTCTATCATTTGAATTTTTTGAAGTGGAAGGAAAGCGGAAAGGAGGAAGGAAGGGGGTAGAATGGAGGGAAGCAAAGCCAGTAGTCATTGGAGATCATCTAATTTTGTGATTTTCAGTGTTTTTTAATAGTTAAAGATATTGTGTCTGTGTATATATATATATATATATATATATATATATATACCCCTGATGGTGCAGTGGTTGAGAATCCGCCTGCCAAGGCAGGGGACACGGGTTCGAGCCCTGGTCTGGGAAGATCCCACATGCCGCAGAGCAACTAAGCCCGTGCACCACAACTACTGAGCCTGTGCTCTAGAGCCCGCGAGCTGCAACTACTGAGCCCGCGAGCCACAACTACTGAGCCCGGGAGCCACAACTCCTGAAGCCCGCATGCCTAGAGCCCGTGCTGTGTAGCAGGAGAAGCCACAGCAATGCGAAGCCCGCGCACCTCAACGAAGAGTAGCCCCCGCTCGCCGCAACTAGAGAAAACCCGTGCACAGCAACGAAGACCCAATGCAGCCAAAAATAAATAAATAAATAAAAATTTTAAATTTATGAAAAAAAAATATATATATACACTGGCTGGAACAGGGTCGGGGGCCTCTGTCCCATTCACTCGGCTCCCCTCATCCCTCCTAGATGACCCTGATTATCCTCCCCAGAGCGCTGGTCCTCTTCAAACAGAGTTTGAAAATCCCTTCCCTGGGCTTCCCTGGTGGCGCAGTGGTTGAGAATCTGCCTGCCAATGCAGGGGACACGGGTTCGAGCCCTGGTCTGCGAAGATCCCACATGCCGCGGAGCAACTAGGCCCGTGAGCCACAATTGCTGAGCCTGCGTGTCTGGAGCCTGTGCTCCACAACAAGAGAGGCCGCGATAGTGAGAGGCCCGTGCACCACGATGAAGAGTGGCCCCCACTCGCCGCAACTAGAGAAAGCCCTCGCACAGAAACAAAGACCCAACACAGCCATAAATAAATAAATAAATAAACCCAAAGTTTAAAAAAAAAAAAAGAACCCTTCCGGAATCAAAGAAAAAAGTCCTCCTTTAAAAAAAAAAAAAAAAAAATCCCTTCCCTAGTCCAAGTCTCATTGTCTTTAACCTCCATGAAACCGCGATTGGAGAGGCCTAAGAGGCTTTTCAAACATCCCAAAGCCAGGGCCCAGTGTGGTCCTACTTACAGACCTGAACCGTGAGACTTTAAATGCACGCACAATAAAACTAGTAACACAACCTCACGTTATCCATACATTGGAAATAATTGCAGTGTTCCCTCTGAATTTTCAGGCTTGTCATAAATTGCCTAAATGGAAAGCTTATGGCCAAGTGAATTGTTCATTGTCCTTATGGTATTATTGGATGGCTCTGCAGTTTTTAGCTGGTCAACGGAAACACCTGCTCTCCTTGGACAGAATTAGTCATGAGTTGTACATTAGATTAAATCCCAAGGGCATTGTCCATTGCAAAAAAAAGTGCAGTCCACTCCTAGTGCGGCAGAGCTGAGGCCAGAACCCGTGTCTCCTGATCCTGGTATAGGGCTCTTGACTCAAATATTCAAAAGGAATCACTGGAACTTTAAAAGCACTTCCTTAAGTTTCTATCATCAAGCATTTTGTGGCCAGAAAAATTCATTTGGAATTTGGGAAAATAAAAACATGTATATGTGAAAATGCCAAGGAAAAGCCCATGGTTTTAATGAAATGGCTTTGGGTTCTACGTCATAATCTATGTCTCACCATGACCAAGAGTGAATGGAAAATTCCACTGAGTTTGCTCTATGGCTGGTCTCATTTCAAATGCACACCAAATTGATGATTAAGTAGAAGGTTTCTCCCCCACTGACTCCAGTGGGACCATGTGTGACTTTCAGTAGACTAGTGAAACTGGTCCACATGGATTGAATTTAATTTCTTCCTCCTTCATGGGCTTGCATCCTGCAGGTTTCAAAGTTGCTGATGAGTAACCAACAGGCCACAGCAATCAGAGAATCAAAGTCTCTTTTATAATCGCCCTTCATCACCTCTCTTAAGCATGTACTCATATCTTACCTTGTATATATTATAGGTTTAGGATTTTCCCCTTCCAGTGCTTTGAACGCACTTAAAGGCATTTTTCCTTGAATTTAGTCAAGGAAGGCAGGGCTCTGAGATCAGCACACGGCCCCTCGAACAACTTTAAACAGTGGGAAAGGGTTCTCAGGCCAGAAGCATGGGCCCAGGTTGGCTTCTAAGATTGCTTTCACATTTATAGTATCAGTGGTGGAATTCACATTTTCAAAAGAGTCGTGAAATCTGAGTGAAATATCCTCTCAACATTTACGTAGAAATATTACTTTAAGAATATATTGTTTGGACTCCTCTCCAAAATCCTACCTCTGAATCTCAAAACGGAGATTTCAAATTGCCTACTTGTCACCATCAACTAGAGTTCAAAGGGATGGCTTTGCCGCCCCTCCCTGCCAGGCTCAAGGCTGCAAGAGGACATCAAGGTTCTCTTATTTTCTCTTGCCTTTGAGACAGAGCCCAGGCTCCTCCTCTGGAGACCTATGGATGGGGCTCAGATCTGTTCATTATTTCTCAGGCAGATTTTCTCCACTATCTTCTTTTCTCTGGGCATCACTCTCCTGGGTTGAATCTTAAATACCATTTTATTCCAACCATTTCAGAAGCCTTAGTGCAGAAAGACGATCAGCTCTGAGTTTTCAATGCAAAAAAAAAAAAAACGGTCATAGAGCAATTCAGTAAATATTTCTACCATCTGCTGGGAGGAAGGCCTTATGGAACACAGAGGAGTCAGACATGAATTCTGTTTCAAAGAGCCTACAGTCCAGAAGGTTCCCCAAATCGCTCCTGCTTAGTTATCCCCATTAATAATATTGGACAATGTCCCACCACTACACGGAGTGGGTTTCTGGGAGAATTGAAGGAAATAGATGACTTTCTCTCCCTTTCCTTCTGCTACTACAGTGGGGCTGATCTATATGAACCCAGGGGAGAGAGGAGGGAACATTGAGTTTATTCTCCGGGATTATAGAAAACGAGATTAGAGACCTGAAGTGGATTACAGAGGCCCAGGGGCCCAGAGAGGCTGCGACTTCTCCCCAGAGACTCAGAGAAAGCACCGCTGGCCAGAAAGAAGCGTCTGGGCAGCCGGGTCCCATGGTCTGATCGATGTCAATGAATGGAAAGATACGATGAGCTATCTGTGAATGGTGCTGCCTTTATTTGTTTTGCAGACTAATCCAAGCCTCAGCAGACACATACTTACTGCAAAGCCTTGGTAAATCCCTGAATTCTGTGATCCTCCTCCTGAATAGCAAGAAGAATGACGGGGCAATTCCTCTACCCACAGCACATGCAGCTTCCTGATAGTTTTGAGACGTTGACGGGGCAAAGTCTTCCTTCCCTTCCTCAGTGCCTTCATCTGACTTGGCTTCTCCCCACAGCACCCTACGTACCACACACTGTTGGCTGTTTGAGCAGAACACGGCACAAGGGTTTCATCTGTCCCTCTCCCCTTCCTTCTAACACCTCAAATTCAGAGATAGGAACAAAGAGGCGCCCTGGATTTTCATGCCAAGCCCATTTGGGTCTAAAATCCTCACTTCTTTATTTCCCTCCCTCTTTCCTTCGATTTTCTAGTTCCTCGCTCCTTAGAAACTAGTAAACCAGTGATGACAGGCACCCTTTGAATTTGTCTTTGAACCCTTCTGAGAAACTCCAAAGTATTCATGTGTGATGCATTAAATTCTCCAAGTGTGCAAGCCAGGCCTTAAATATTACAAAGCTCCGTTGGGAGAATGCACTCTTTTCAGACCCCTAAGGCTATCCTTTGGGTACTGAATAGGCAATCTGTTGCCAACCTAAAGAGTTAAGACAATTTCCAAAGCATTATCACACACCCATAGCGTGGATCCCATTTGTTTGGGGAAAAAAAATATTCATGGTCCAACTTGTCCTTAAAAGCAGAGCCAAGAGAGGACTACGAGATCCATTTTGTAAGTGGGAAACGGAGAACACAGGAAACCTGTCAGACTTGTTCAAGGCTGTACCAAAAATAGATGGCAAAGCAAGGACAGAGCCCGAAGGGAAGGCTCCCAAAATTTTAGTCACTTTTGAAACTATACCCATTACTGCCATGGGTCTTGCGTTTGAATCAGTTTTGTCTTCCTCCCAAAGAACCCTACATATGTGAATTGTTAATCCATATATCTGTCTTTAATTAGCGGCATATAAGCTTACCAGCCGGTGCTTCTTGATGAGAACGACCAGTTCTAACCCAAGTTATTCTGATTCGAGACAGCAAGTATGAGAAGTGGCAGTTTCACTGAACTAAGCAGCCTTTCTCTGGGCAAACACACCCTCTTTCTTCAGCTTTTTGAAATACTGAGAAATCGGTCCTAGACATCATTCCCCGCTTTTTGAACTCTCAGTTTCCCAAGGACTCTAGATCAGCACCCACTGGCCTTGTGAACGCCGGGGCGCCAGGATCTCCCAGAGGGCGTGTTCCAACACAGACCCCTGCGTCCCTCTACGTCCCACCTGAGCGTTGGATTCTGTAGGCCTGGAAATTGGTGTTATTAACAAGTTTCCAGCTGCTGCTGAAGATGCTGGTGCAGGGGCCACACTTCGAGAACGATTGCTCCATCTGTTGCCTAAGATGCGGGCTCTTTGATGCTGCCTCTTGGTCCTCATCCGTATAGCAGTGGAGCTGGGTTCTCCCCCTGCAAGCCTGGACATGAGGGACCCTGGGAGAGAAGGCAGGCCCTGCCTCCGCCACCAGAGCTGCTACCAGCCCCGGGCCCCTCCTCTGTGAGAGCCAGGCCCCTCTCCCTGACGGACTGTCCACGGCCTTGCAGCCTATTTTCTCCTTTTGCTGGGCTCCTGTAGGAAGCAGGAGGTTAGCAGCAGGGGACCGCAGGAGGCCTGTTCTTATCTTGGGATCTTTTCCTGAGCTCTAAGTAAGCAAATGTTTATACACACAGCTGACCCAAATTAGCTGGAGCCGCGGGGACAGAAATAGGAACAGCCCCTAACTAAACTCCGCGGCGAGAACATGAATTCCCCTGTGAGAAGCGATTCATCTTCCTCCAGGCAGAGTGAGTTAGATGTGGGGTTGACTGAATTTACAACCATATTTTAATTTGAGATCACATTGACTTATTTTTTTTTTTTAATTTAGAAATCCAAATTCCTTTTCAATCCTAAATGTCAACATCCCTTAAATACAAAATTTTGCCATTGGATACTCCCAGGGCTGGCAGCAAAGGAGGTCCTTTTTTCCAAAAAGTCAACTGGGATAGGGGGTGCATTATGGCTTTCGCTGGCCCTCAGGGGAGGTGGCTAAAACCCGCATTCTCTGGAATCACAGAAAAGGCAAACGTCAATCACAGGGCCCATGGCAGGCCAAGTGGTGCCCCACATAACACCCCTTAAGCCCTGAAAAGAAGAGCGTGGGGTAAAACACAGTATGTGGATTTTTTAGCTTCCTTCCAAAGTCCTGGCTAAATGGGCGTAGCCTCTCCCACCCTGTGGCGGAAGGTCCCAGAAGACCTTTGTGCTCCTGGCCTTGGAGAACTGGACTGTACAATCATTTCACAGGGGAATAGTTAACACCAAGGAGTGATGATTTATAGCTCTGCAAGCTAAGATACAGGAAATGCAGTGTTTCGTAGAAGAATTAATAAGTTCCGCAAATAAGAATTGAAAAGCCTCAGGGATAAGAGAACCAGATGAATTGCCCCTAAGTCCTAAGCCCAATTAAAACCAATTGAGTTTGGAATGTAAGAGCAATCTCAAGATAGATTCATGCTGTTCCCTTAGGGTTGCTTCTTAAGGCACAGGCTGTGTTGCTCTTTTTAACCACTTAATAAGGCCACACTGAAATCAATTCCTTTTCTGGATTATGGAAGAGATTAAGCCACACCAACATATGATACCTACTTAGGTGACCACCAGACTGTCGGACAGAGGTGCAGACCTATGGGTTCAGATTGTACAGACTCACCAGGGCCCACTGGACTTCAAGCAGATTCGTAGCATCTGGTCGCCTGGGGAAATGGGAGATGGTTTCAAAACTCCATCAATATAAATTGCAACTGTGATCAAGTGCAAGTAATGGCAAGCCTCCTGACTCAGGATGAGGGCCAGACCCAAATCAGAGAAAATGCATGAGCAACGTGGCAGGCCTGCACGGTTTCCCAGGTGATTCCTCAGAGCCACTGAGTGAGGAGACAGGGAGGGGGAAAGAGGCCATTGAAAAGGGCAGGGTTGGCAGAGAGGCTCATTTTAAGAGTGAAAAGCAGCAAAGAGAAACTGGGGGTGTTAGATCAATGGGAAATATGATAGTCAAGCAACAATTGTTTCTTTTTTTCCTATAAGAAAGGAAGCCTTTCAGTCTCTGGTCAGATTGAGGAGAATAGTGCTTGTGCATTCTCCTTGGCACAAGGCAGCCAGCTGGGACTATTCTGTGCGTTCCTTTGGTCAACATTGCAGATGTCGGGGTGAGACAGGAAGACTTAGAGATGCCTTAGTAGCTTCCCAAGCAACGTCCTCAATAGAGGGTAACGTGGTCGATCAGTTGCCAGGACCACAGTGGAGTCTGCCTGCTGTCCAGCAAGCCCATCTGAGAGCTGGGCTCAAATCTGGCGTGGTCTTAAGGCTGAATGAGGCACACACACTCACACACGTGCGCGTGCGCGCACACACACACACACACACAGCCCCAAGTGCCCATCTGGCTAGAAATCCGATTTTTTTATGCCAGCCAAAGTTTGGAAGAATATTTTCTTGCCTGCAGCTTGAGAGTTGACATCTGTGGGAGTGAATATTAGAAATCTGGATCACGTGATTCGCCCACTGGTCCAGACCTACTTACTATCCAGAAAAATACTTGATGCAATTCTCTAACCTCTGATCCACCTCATCACTTCTGATGAAAGGTGATCCTTTATGGCTTCTGGTTGCAGTTGTTCCAGGGGATCAGAAAGACCAGTAAAAAGGTAGAATTTTGCCGAACGATGTTCTACTGCTTTGCAAAGTCAAAAGTTCAGTGCATCATCGTGAGGAGTTGCTGGGAGCTGGGAGGAGGAGAAGCAGTGGGTCTTGGAAAGAAGGGAGGCTGGCGTTCGGTCCAGGTTGCTTCCAGCTGCTGTGAGCTGTGAGGGACCAGTGCCCTGTCTACTGGTTGTTAGTGTTTTGAGCATCACACCCTGAAAGAAGTTAGGTTGTCAGAAGACCTAGGCCCCTAGCCCTACCTGTGTGACCCCGGGCGAGGCAGTCCCGTTCCCTGGGCCTCCGTTTCCCCATTCCGCTCAGGCTTGGAGCTGTATTTCACCATCTCCAAGGTCCCTTCCAGCCCTCAGAGTCTGATTCTGTGCTTCTCACTCACTGCCCTTTGGTCGCATGTTCCCACCCCACCAGCCAACTCCCTGAGCCAAAGGACAAGTCCCCTCCTGCAACGTGGGACACGGTTCCTCCACAGACTGCAGTCTCCACCCAGACTTGCGCACTCAAGGGCAGAGCAAAGTCAAAGAGGGTGGTAGTCACCCCAGTCTCCCCTAAAGCTAGAGCATTGCCTGGTCTCCTCCCGCAGGCCTGTCCCTCCTCAGGATCTTGGAATGCCCTGTCTCTGCCACTTCTCTTCCTGTCGCGTATTCTGTCTTTGCTGCTCCTCTTGTTTGAGGCTGACGTCCGCCTTCCTCTGGATTCTCCGGCTGCAGGGAAGCTGGTGACCTCCAGGCCTCTCCTCTTCCATTGCTTGTGGCCTGATGAAGGCCATCACATCTCCATCACACCTCCACTGTGCACCGCTCGGCAAGCACACCGGCAAGCACCGCGACGCCGCTCCCGGCCCCAAGCCCCCTCTGCTCACGTCTGTGTCTTTCTGTTTCAGCCCTGAAAAGCCCACCTGAATTCCATGAGCAAAGAAAACGTTTGGATAGTGGCAAGGTAACTGTTTGCGAACTTCCCACCTTCCTGAACTCAGACTCCAGGCTCTGGACCTCTGAATGCTAAGCTTGGGGGAAAGCGGGTAGAATTTCTCCTACAAACTCAACCAATTTGCTGGTCCCCTCCCCGCACGCCATGTGGAATCTTCCTCCTAGAAACTGAAAACTGTGGAAATGGGATCAACAATATTGGCTTTGAAGCTGCTATTTATGAGCTTTAAGAAAATGTCCCCCATCTTTCTGATGTCGGGGGGTATCCCTGCAAGGATGCGGTGGGAGTCAGAGAGACATGAAACAGGGAGGTAAGGTGTGTGGGCAAGCTGCCCTCTCTTTCATGACAGGCTTTTCTCAGCAACAATCAGATTATTTTAAATCCAATTCAGTGGTAGGGTAGGGCCTGCAGATACAGAGCTTATTCACAGCTATTTAAAGGCAAAAGGAATTCTGTTTATTTCTCTTTCTTTTAGCATTTGAGGGGGGAAAATCGGTGTATATTCTGTACCTTCAGAGCAAATCTCTGCAACTTGAATTTATCAATACAATAAGTGCTATTGAGCAAGTATCAGCAGTGTATGTAGAAGGAAAGGCCATTAGGTATCTTTCTCCTGGGATGTCGTAGCCTGGCAACTAGTGAGGGGAGGGGCTGGAAGACGGAGCAGAGCTCTCTGGGACTCTTCAGAGTCACTCGTGAGAGGCTGGGGTTCCTACTGCCTGGAGAATAATCGTCTTTCATCAGAACTGGAGTGATCTCCAGACTCCTCTCGGGGGCCAATTAAGAGATTCACTATAGTGGGATAAAAACCCAGAACTAGAAATCAGGGCCCTGAGGTCCAGTTGTGGCCCTGCCACAGCCAACGCCATCCCTACAGACAACTCCATCATCAAGAAAGCCATGAGACTCAGTAAATAACTCATCTCTAAGTGTCCTCCCAACTTACAGTGGGTCTCAGCCTGCAGGATTTACATTTTCACGTCTTGAGAGAGAGAGATCAAGGGCAAAACAGGAGGAGGGCACATGTTGTCATGTTATACTGGATGGATTGAGGTTACATTTCATCTCTGACTCTAGTTAATTTGTGACTCTTTTAAGAGGCAATGGAACAGGATTGCCTCTCATGCAAAAGCAGTGTAGTATCATCACAGTTTTATTAATATTTTATGATTAGGTACCTGCCTGGCCTTTAAGTTTGGAGCGCTGAGGTGGACCCAAGCTTTTGACCTCTTTATCTCATTTTTCCATCCTAAAATTATTAGAGGTTTTTGTGAGCCCTCCTTCATCAAGACGTAGGAGAACAGAGATATTTGCATGTTGCGTTTGTCAAACAAAAAACAAAAAACAAACAAAAAGAGACTTTTTCCCTTTGAGAGAAAAGGGGTCTCTTTTAAAGTTAAAACTAGGTGAATAAACTGTATGAGGTTGATAGCAGAATTCATTCTGTGTTTGTGTCTGACAGGCTGAAGACACCCTGAAGCACAAGGTCAGAAACAGGTCCGACCGTGCAGACGTGGTGAAAATGCACATACTCCAAGGTAAGGTTGCCCAAAGTCATAAACTGGGGCCCATCAGTGGGAATGGAACGTGGGCCATTTTCCAGGGTTCTTTGTCTCTGCACAATTGCTAACTCCCCTTAGAAAGGGTCCCCTGCCATTCCAAAGTGGTGGTTTTGAGCTCTCATCTAGTCATTTGAGGCCATGTAGACGGTCAAATTGGGAAGCCATATAGTGGCCAAGAAGTACCAGACTTGGCATTCATTCTGAGCTGTGCCACCTCCCAACTTTCTCTGAGCACATAGGGAGTGTCCAACATATATCAACTTCCTTTAAAATGTCCATCCTTCATACCAGTAATAAATGTCTAGTATTGTGTCAAAAAAATAATAATCAGACATACAAAGATTTATGTACAATGATGTTTATCATGTAATTACTTTAAATAGTGACACACTGAAATCAGTGGAACGTCAAAAAATAGTAGACAGACTGAATAAATTATGCACCATCCGTGTGATTGAATAACTTGCAGCTACCACAAATGAGGCTTTAAAAGAATCATGGTTTAATGAGAAAAGGCTTACAAAATGATGTTTAGTGAGGAGACCAGAAAACAAAACTATATTTACAGTCAAAATCAGGGAGGCAAAAATATATACATAAATTGTATTTACAGTCAGATTCTATGATGAAAAAATACTGACTTACCAATAAATACTGTATAAGTAATTAAGAAAGATGCCCAGTTATTAAAAACAGTTGACCCTAAGTGGGGAGTTTCCTAATGCTTTCCCTTCTTTTGCATAATGTTTTAGCGTTTTCCACCCTTACAACAATACGTATGTATAATATTATAATCAAGAAAGCATTATCTGTTGTATCAGTCCAGTCTTGAATTAAAATACCAGGCTATGAACCACAGAAACCCCAAGTTTAGTCTCTGTTGGTTCCCATGAAACCCACCCTTCCCCCCCACAGAAATTGGAAGTTGGCCCCCTGGAGCACCAAGGATCTGCTAGATACAAAACGACCCTTGCCCTCCAAGGGTTCATGGTCTGATTTTGGAATTAGCAATATAAGATTAAGGACCAATGCTTGTAACTGCTGGCGGTAGTCGAAGCAGAAAGAAGCTGTAAGAACAGGAGTTAGGAAGACTTTGTTAGGGCGGGGAAACAGAGTAAGCAAAGGTACAAAGGTGAACTCAGGAAGATGGGGGGCGGGGGACAGAAGGCAAAGGACCAGGCTCGCTGGAGTGGTAGTTTGGGCATCAACCATCTCAGGTCATGTAGGGGGTGGATTCGGTTTGTGGCGAGCCTGCAAAACCGGACTGAGAGACGGATGGAGAGGACCATCTTGGAGGGGATGCAAGAAAGGAGTGTTTCATCATACAGGATGAATCCTGTATGGCTGTGCAGGATGGGTCAGAAGGATCCCTGAGGCAGGCGGTGTGGCAGAAGCCCTTGCACTGGCCTGACGGGTAGTTGGGAGAGGATTTGGGCTTAGAAACTTCCATTTTTCGGTTTGGAATATTGATGTTTTCTCCATCCCACATCGAGTGCTTTGCAGATGTAGCTTCTACGCAAGTCTGACCTGTTGCAACCATGAGACATCCCTAGTCCTCCCCTGTGTGGAGATTTCTAGAGCAGCGGCCAGACACTAAGCCTGGGTTAGCAGATGGATATTAATAGAACAATAGGACCAGGACGTCCGTAAAGGTCTCAACTTCTAAATTTGCAGAGTTGAGAGGAAAGGAACCCTAACTCCCGGTCCTGCGTTACAGCAACCAGTGGCTCACAAGATCCTCTTCCACGTTCCCGCACAGAAATAAGTCAGGGCCTCACCCAAAGAGGAATAGAGCGGTGATTGAGGGCTTCTCAGTGACCTTTCCCACCCTCCCAAAGATGAGAAACTGCCTGTTGGATAAATTCAATTTTTTAAAATCCCTGTTTAATTAAATAACTATTCCCCCCCAAAATTGTTTTTCTTTTACAACTGGACCTGGACATTTGAATCAGTTAGTATCACAACCTCAACAAGTCTAAAACTCTTGAGAAGTCACGCCACTACAATTAATTATAAAAATAGATAATATTTACTGCCAGCTCAGCCTGGGCTGGGCAATATATAGACAGGATTTGCATGCAAATGCTATAGTTTAGTGTCAGCAAGCAATACAGGCCCCATGGACTACTTACTTACAGAATCGCCAAATTGCACATTTTTTTTTTCCCAAAATCCTCACAAAGCAAGTTGCTCTAACTCTTCTGTGCTTCTCTATTTGCCTTTATTTGGAAGCATCTAGTCTTCACTACTAATCCATGTGAAATGAGGATGATTGCATTGAAAAATTATTAGGATGGTGGAGTACAATGTGTCAGAGTGTTTGGGTTACAAAAGCAAAAAAAAAAGCAAAAAAAACCCCCACAAAAATGACATCAAATTCTAGAGCTGACCCTTTTGATTTTAACCCCTTAGCCTCCACTGCAGAGAGATCCGTTCCAACTACTCAGATGAAGCTGAAAAGAGCCCGACTTGCAGATGACCTCAATGAAAAAATCGCTCTCCGGCCGGGACCCCTGGAGCTGGTGGAGAAGAACATATTCCCTGTGGATTCCGCTGTGAAAGAGGCCCTAAAAGGTAGGTAGCACAAATGAATGGCACGCTTCCCTCCGTGCTGAGGTCTGAGGGCCGCCATGGCTCTGAAATGCTGGGGCCCTGGGGGCGAAGACCTCTCACTAGACAAGAGTCAATCCATGGGTCGCTGTTCCAGAGTGTTCCCCATAACCAGAGGTCCGGGGAGTGAGGAAGAAACTGAGACCCGCTCACCCTCCAAAGTCAGGTTAACATAGACCAGCCTGGGTCTGGTCAAGCAGGTTGGGGAGCTGACTTGATTTTAAACCTCAAAACATCTTCCCTGCAAGGTTCCATCACTTTGGAGTCATGGCATTCTCCGCCCTTCCTCTTTTAAAGGGGCGTAGACTGGCAGAGTGGAAAGAGCGCTGGACCTGAATGGGAAGACCTGGACGCTAAGCCCAGTTCGGGTGCTGTGGCTTGGGGCTTCCCCAGGTCCCTTCACTTCTCCAAGATGAATACCCAACCAGCCCAACTCATCGGCTCTTGGGAGTGAGGTTCAGTTCTTGAAGCACGTGAAAACTCTTTGACAACACACATGCGTGCTACAGGGTTGAAGTACAGATACTTAAGGAGGAGACACAAACGTTCATTCTCTCGTCAGCTGCGTAAAATCATTTTGTAGACCTTTGGAACCATTGAGGCCACATGGATCCAAACAGCCGGAGGGTCCTGAATTCATTCACAGAGGTGTTGAGGTGGAATCTGGGAAAACCATGGTAGAAGGAAGAAAGGGAATCCTGGCATTCCCACGGGCAAATTACGCTCTTCCAATGAAGCCTACAAACGCTCTAAGAATTACTGATATATAATAAGCAATGCACATTTAAATGTTTTGACACATTGTCCAATATTATGCCTAAAGATGTTTTATTAAATGCTAAGTTCATAGTTAAACTTATCCACATTCTAAAATCTTGCACCCAACCAGTCAGAGGCCACATGAGTTTTGTATTTGGAACTTGTAAATATGGAAGAATCAACTCTAGGAGCGACAGTATTCTCATCACTGCGCATTAAATATCCCACCGTGGTTTTCTCTCTTCTTTACTCTCTCCGTCCACACCTAAATATCCTGTGCCTTTTGAACTTGGACTAGCCCAGCCAACAGTGCACCATCCCCGTCTTTACTTGGATGAGATCTAAGACAGAAAAGATCTCTATCGCGTATCTCTTATCATTTATTAAAACATTATATTTATTCCATGCATGCAAATTTATCTTTGATTTTTATATGATAGGCAAAAGATCTCATTTTAAATTGCCTTCTTTGGTTTATAGAGAGATGATGTTTTTCCATGTGATTTTGTGTCATTGGCAATTCGTGGCTATTCCTTTTTTCTACTGGGCATTTTCTTCCCTCACTATAAAAGCTATATATATATATATTAAAAAAAAAAAAGCTAATCCTCCATCTGTCACAGGTATTACACATCCTTTTACCACCATGTCCTTTGCCTTTTATTGTTGGCTTTTTTTGTTTGTTTGTTCGTTTCTGTCCTTTGCCTTTTGATTTTGTGTGTAGTGTATTTTACCTATAGCAGTTTTTAATTTCTGTATAGTGCAATCTCTTAATCTTTTACTTTGTAGTTTCTGAATTTGTTATTGCTTATCGAAAACACTTCCTACCTCAAGAATAGAGTTATTCACCTATACTGTCTTCTGACATGTATATACTTCATTTTTTTTTTTTGTTTAAAGATTGTTTTGTGATCTCAGATTAACATCTTTATTCTTTTATTTATTTATTTATTTATTTATTTATTTATTTATTTATTTATTTATTTATGGCTGTGTTGGGTCTTCATTTCTGTGCGAGGGCTTTCTCTAGTTGCGGCAAGTGGGGGCCACTCTTCATCACGGTGCGCGGGCCTCTCATTATCGCGGCCTCTCTTGTTGCGGAGCACAGACTTCAGACGCGCAGGCTCAGTAATTGTGCCTCACGGGCCTAGTTGCTCCACGGCATGTGGGATCTTCCCAGACCAGGCCTTGAACCCGTGTCCCCTGCATTGGCAGGCAGAGTCTCAACCACTGCGCCACCAGGGAAGCCCTATACTTCATTTTTATATTTCAGTCTTTACTGCATATTAAATTATTTCAGTGCACGGTTTAAGAGACAGGTCTAATTTTCTTTTTTCCACAATTTTAGTGGTGTATTTTATAATTTGTCTTAATATCTGTCTTCACAAGTTTCTTTACATTGTTCTGGTTTTTCTAATGTTTCTTGGCTACTCTCACCAAGTATATGGTGGGTGAAATTTAGAATCAGTTTATTATATTCCAACTTCAATCCTGTTAGAATTTTGTTTGGGATTGCAGTGAATGTATAGGTTAGTTTATGGTGAATTCATAGGTTTAAAATATATTAATTCTTCTGAGGCAGAAAGATAGTATCTCTTTTCATCTCTACAAGTCTTCTTTTATTTCCCTTGGTAAGGTTTTTTAAAATAAATTCACATCAGTTATTACTTACATATTGGAAACCTCTTAATTTTGCACATTGTTTTGTAACTGGGCATCTTTGAAGATTTTCTTAATTGTTCCGATAGTATCTCGTTTTATCTTTAATTGTTTGCATGGGCAATCACATCATCTACAGATAATGAAGATGTGCCTCCTGTTTGTTTTTTCTTTCTGCCTTGGAGCACTGGCTGGTTGTTGAAAAGCAACATCATGGAATTATTAATAAATTACACAATTAACGTCATTTTAAAAGTTACATGCAGTATATTCATAATATAAATTCAATATAATTTTATGTATTTTATTTATAAATTAAATATTTGTATTTGTAAATGATATATGTTATAATAATATACTATACAAATCTAATTATATATATTTTATCATATATAAAATACTTATATCATGTAGATATATATCTTACATATAAAATTATATGTATGAATTATATAAAGCACATATAATTTATATTATTTTGCATTATGCAATATTTCATTATATAATTTTAAAATTATTGATATATTACATAGTGGACAATTATTATTATTGGTACATTGCCAGTGCTTCAAAAGCAATATTATATAATGTTATATATTTGTTATGTTGATGATAACATTTTTTTTTAATTTTTATTTATTTTATTTTTGGCTGCGTTGGGGCTTCGTTGCTGCGCGTAGGCTTTTCTCTGGTTGCGGCGAGCAGGGGCTACTCTTCGTTGTGGTGTGTGGGCTTCTCATTGCAGTGGCTTCTCTTGTTGTGGAGCACGGGCTCTAGGCACGCAGACTTCAGTAGTTGTGGCACACAGGCTTAGTTGCTCTGTGGCATGTGGGATCCTCCCGGACCAGGGCTCGAACCCGTGTACCCTGCATTGGCAGGCAGATTCTTAACCACTGTGCCACAAGGGAAGCCCATTGATAACATTTGTTGATTCAGTCTTCAGTGGGAATTCTTCTGGTCATTCACCTCTAAATATGACACTAACTTGTGCTAGAGGTAGATATTCTAAGGAAGTGTTTCTCTATTCTGTTCCACTAAGAATAGCTTGCAAGGTGGATGATGAGTTTTTTAAATGCTTTCAACATGCATGAAAAGATGATCATATGGGTTTCTTTCTTTGATCTAGCAATGTGGTATTGCCGTCTTTCCTAATCATCCTTGCATTTCTGGAAATAAATCCTACTTGGATTTTTTTTCCCTAGAAGTTGCTAGTATTTTATTTGAGACTTTACATCTCTTTTGTTGTTAGTTGGGATAACAGAGGCTGCTAAACAAACCACAAAATTTCAGCTGCTTAATAATAGACGTTTATTTCTTGTTCATAAACAGTCCAGAAAGGGTTTTCCTCGATAGCAAACCCTTCAGGCACACAAGCTTCTTTGGTCTTGCTGCTCCACCATCCCCCAGAGCCAGGGTGGCAAACTTTTTCTTAAAGAGTAAGCTGAGGTCTCTAAGCTGTCACAGCTACTCAGCTCAGCTGCTGTAGTGGGAAAGAAGCCATAAGCAATATGTAAACAAATGGCCATGGCTGTGTTCCAATAAAACTTTATTTACAAAAACAGACAGCAGGCTCACAGGCCCTAATTTTGCCAACCTGTGCCCTGCAGTCTCATCATCCTCTGGATCTAGCCAGTGAGGAGGGAAGAAAAAATGAAAAGGTCCACCCACACATTTAAAAAGCCTCAACCTGGAAATGAACACATCACTTCCACTCACATCCCATTGTGAAAACAGTACACATGGCTGGCAGGGGTGGTATTCCCTGGCTGAACAGCGATTTCACAGCAATATCTCTATACTTCAGAAGGGGGAACATAAAATCTGATGAACAGCTTTTAGTTAAGAGTCTGAACAAGAGTCGGGCTGTGGGTATAAAAAAAAGAGCATCTGAGAGGTAACTGACGTTGCATCCTTAGATGACCAGTAGAATATGTCGATGTGAACAAAAGGAAGAGTCAAAAATGACACTGAGGTTTCCCCCTTGGTCAACTGAGTAAATGGCAGCCACGTATCAAGATTGGGATGAGTGGAGGAGCAGATCTGGGGAGAGGTGATGAATTCCCGTTTCAGCTGTTGCAGCTGATAGGTCTACAGGTACCCCAAGGGCAGGGATTCAATAGCAGTAGGTTCTATCAAACTAGACTTCAGAAGAAAGTATTGGTCTAGAGCTGTAGACTTGGGAGACTTTAGTGTGTATGGTAACTTAAACTGACGGACTCGATAAGATTGCCCTTTCATTTATTTAGTTCTTCATTTAATATTTATGGAGCATCTTCTGTGTGTCAGACAAACCTACAAAAATTTCTGCTCTAACAGAGCTTATATTATAGTGCAGGAGACACAGACAATACGCAAAACCCATAAATAATTATATATCCTAATAAAAGGCGATAGATGCTGTAAAAATAGAAGTTGTGCAGGGTACAGAGAATCAGGAGTGCCCAGTAGACGGGGTATGAAGGGGGGGGAGCTGGGGTATGAAGGATGTATAAGAAGCGAAGAGGGCTAGGAAGCTCTCATGTAGGAATATGTAAGACAGAAGGAGGGATCTGTGAAGAGTAAAGAGAAGGCGTAGCTAGTGAAAGAGATGGAGGATATAGGTTGACCTCATCCAAGGAACGTCCGTGCCTCAGCCTCTCTAGCGGTAATCTTTCAATGTGCGTGAATCTCTACGGGCAAGGCAGTGGCATCCTATGAAGTGTCATAGAGGCAGAGGGCGTTGCTCAGTGACCAGTTGCAGAGACAGCGCTCTGAGTAGCCCTTCCAGTGGCGGTGATGATGCCGACCGCTCACCTATCTGTCACTTCTTGGGGTCACATCATCCACCCTCGGTGAAGTGGTGACTCAGGGCTGTGGTTTTCTGTGTATCCTTCTCCCGGCATCTGTGTATTTTTCCTCCTCTGTGCACGTGCCTTTCCAGATGTGTTTACATTTTCCAGCTCCCTCTGCAGCTGTGCGTCTGTGTTTCTGCCAAGCCCTGAGCGAAATACTCATTGTCTTCCTCCCTCCCGGTTTTATTCAAGACCAACGCTTCTCCATCCCAAAGATACAATAATCCAGAAGCTCTCTCAATGCAGGGAGGGAAGGATACTGTAGACAGGGAACCAGCCCCTACTCCGGGATTTTTCTTCTCCTTCCCTGATGTCCCCACTCTTGCACTCAGCTGAATGACTGTAGCAAATCGTTGCCCCCCAAACTTACCTCTCCTTTTTGGGGTGCCAGCTAGCCATCCGTCTTCCAGCCTGCAAGTTTATTTTCTGAGTCAGGTAGAATTTTACAGATTCCAGGGGGAGGAAACACAGGCTTGTGTGACCAGAGTGACGCAATGTGGATGAAGAGGGGGCCTTCTGACTTTACTGACACAGAAGGAGGCTTGGGGCGCCTCGTGGCTACATCTCAGAACATAAACCTGTTTCCCTGTTTCTCCTTCTTAGAAAACCTCTAACAGCTACTCTCTCTCAGGCCAGAACTCCAAATACAACAAGTATAACATTATGTGGGAGTGATGATTTACGAGAACGGAAACTATACACTGGAGTTGAGCCTGGCTTTGTTCTGCTTACACGTGGTCATTGTCACCTAGCATCCCTCAGTTTTGAGAGCCCTACTCCAAGCTTGTTAATCCTCTCTCTGGTCATCTGGGTGTCTTCTTCACTTGCCAAGAGCATCCCTTAGGTACCAAGGAAGCTGGCTTCTGCTTGGGTAAAAGAGAACCGCAGCTGGCTTTCCCAGCTCTTCAAACAGTGGAAGGGTCCCAGCATCCTGCTCTAGTGGACAAGCTCCTCCCCCTGAAGTGTCCTCATCTTTTCCTTGAACTGAACCAGGCTTCCCACCTGAATGCCTGAGTCTGCTTTTCGGCTCTTTATTTTTTTTTTAAATTGAACCTGTGATTCAGAGTATACAGCGCCATTACCAAAGATAAAGCAGTTCTTTTTATCACCGTAACCCTTCAACACAGGAAAGCAACATTTCTGTCCGCCAGGGATGGCCCAGAAGTCATCCATTTACAAGTGTCATGTACATTTTTCTAAAAGATCCTACGCTAGTCTTTGCTCATCTATAAGCCCAAGGCTCAGACTTTATAACTAAACAGAACAAAAATTCTTGTTTACTAAGTATCCAGTTATTCTTCAGAGACTCTGGAAGTCTGGCCACTCTCCGATCATGCATTTCTAAGACAAATAGACAATAACCACGGCCCTAAGGCAGATGGTAGTGTCGTTTGCTTTGGCATAACTTTCTCATGGACAAAATCTATCATTCCATAATGAGAAATTATTTCCAAAGTGTGAATAATCCTTGGGGGAAAGAAACACACGGAGGCATACGTGATAAGTACTTTTCTGAGGAAGGTTCTGGAAAGGGGGTTGGAAAAGAGAAATAGAAATGCCGGTAGCTTTGAGGGGGGCGGTGACAGGGAGGAAAGTTCGGGTGCTCTGAGACAGTGCTAATGTATCTTTGCCCACCTAAGAATTTGTCCCTGGAGAATTAGCCTTGAAAGCTGATACAGGACAAGTGTTTATGCAGCTGAATTGTTTTTCACAACTCATGTGTTCCTAGCATCAGGGTCTATCTAGAGACTTAAAGCCAGTTTCTAAAGTGCCTGGGATCTGAGGAAAAATAATGCTGTTCCTCCAAATTCCACTTTCATCTGTTTCCATCCTAAAGGCATCTGATCCCCTTCAAGGGCAGTGGGTTCGGTCTTTGTTGGACAACATAATCCATCCCCTCCAGACTATGGTGTCTTCAGTGTACTGAAATCTCTTTAGGCAAGAGCCACTTTTAAACTATAGCTACTGTCACCCGACCACCTCCTCCCTTAGGAAGTGGATTTGGCTTCAGTCTCTTCCAGGAGGACATTAGGAAGTCTGATAATGAATTAAAATAGCTGTCACGCGAGCACCGCTCAGGCTTGCAAACAGATAAGCGAGCGAAGTTTGTTCTCACGTTCCCACCCCATGCTTTCCAGCCCCTGGTGTGGGTCCCGGCGGAAAGGTAACCAGGACTCTAGCGATCGCATTTTCATCTTGGAATTTCAAATGTTTATGCAGAGTAAAGTCCAACTGACTCATTCATCTAATCACTTCCGAGAAAGAGGGGGAAAGCGCCGAGTGGCCAGGCCAAGATCCCCAAGGGGCCGGTGCCCAGAGACAGCCCCGTGGACATAGCCTGGGGGTGAGTCAGGGCTTCCAGAAGCAGGTCCTTGTCATCACAGCGCCTGACGTGTCTCCAGGGACAATAGCCAGCGGCCTACACTCCAGCAGCTTCCAGTGAGCCCCGCGCCCTGGGGATTGGAGCAGGGGCCCAGGGTCACGGCACGGAGCTGACAGACTTTGCTTGTTCCTGAAGCAGCCAGATAAGGTGACCTTTGTCCCTCTCCACTGAGCCCGCCTTGAAGCAGGCAGGAGAGGGGGCAGCGCGCAGCCTTTCCTGTGACACTCTGTCTGCTCTGGGGAAGGTCTGTCTTTGCTTTCCCGGGATGAACCTCTCAGTGTTTCTGGCTCCGGAGTTGGGCTGACCTTTGCAAAGCTGACCACAGGATAAACTGCCTCTTGGGTGGTCTTTGTTTTATTTTTGATCGTGGTGCACTTGAGACAAGCAGACACTGCTACCAAAAACAATAATAACAACAACAGCAGCTAGAAATGACTGGACACGTGTACGTCAGGGACCATGTGAATAACATATAAAACATGTAAAGCTCAGTGCTTTTACATGCGTTACTTTAATCCTCAAAACCCCGAGAGGTGACTATGGTGATGTTTCCCATTTGATAGATGGGGAAATTGAGGCTCTAAGAAGTTGAGTAATTCATCAACAGTCACTCCACCACCGAAGTGGTAGAACCAAGAAACAAACCCACCTGTCTGGCCCACACTGACCACACTGAACACCACGTACCTCAGCTCCAAAGGAAGCCACTGCCACGCTCTCGGGGGCCTCTTGCTGTCACCGTCCTCATCAGCAGGGGCTGAGCCTAGTGTGGGCTCATCTATCTGTCCTGTCACTCACCTTCTGGCCTCGCAGTCAGAAATCCAAGCCCTTTGTGGTGCTGGGGGACAGGCAGGGGCCCCCGTGGTCGACTCTTCGAGTGTGGACAGCCTCTGAGTGGTCCTCAGTGTGTCTGTTATTCTGACACGGCTTATTCTGACCTGGTACAACGTGCTTTTTAGAAACTAGATGGGAGTCATTTTGGGGGCCTTGGTCTTCACCCTGTGTTTGTTCATGCAGGTGTAAACAACTACCCTGTACGTGGTTGCGTGTATTCATGGCTTCTTCATGTATGGGGTTGCATGTACTCACAGCTTCTTCGTGTGTACAGTTGCATGTACTCACGGCTTCTTCGTGTATACAGTTGCATGTACTTACGGCTTCTTCGTGTATACAGTTGCATGTACTCATGGCTTCTTCCTTGACTTAAGCAGAGGAACCTCTTTAAATGATTGATGTCACTTGTAAAGTAGACTCCTCGAAGCTGTGTGTCTCCAGGAACTGGATCCTAAAGTAATCCACTCCGGCGGCTGGGAGAGTTACTTCTTCATCCTTCCCACCCCAACTCTGCTCATCACCACCCTGTAACTTCCCTTCTGCGCCCCGCAACTCTTGCCAGGTGCCCTCCTCCCTTCTGTTATCCTGTCCACCGTCATTTCAGGCTCAGCTCCATCCCACCTCGTCTGGGAGTGAGTCTGCCGGGACAACCCACATCTCCACCCGCTTTGTCTGCTAGCCACCAACAGCACTCACCAGGCAGGCTAGTCCTTGACAAGTTCTCCGGTTGTGTCCCTTGCAGATAGACAGATAGCATCCTTCTCGTGGTTTCCATATCTTCACCATACTGTATCTGATTATACTTCTGCTTCTCTCTACTCCTCTCTGAGTGGGAAGGCTGGAAGTGAACAAAATAGTTGAGGAGTGTTCCATCCAATTCTGGGGAAAATGGGACTGGTTACCAACTCCTTTATTCCAAACACTCTACTTCTAGACTTTTCCACATCATTCCAGGCAGGTGCCAGAGTGAAAAGGACACGCTGATTTATGGCCACAACAACAGGGCTTCACAATCCTCCCAATCCCTTTTCTGAGACAGTGGCAATGAGATCGAAGTGATCGCCTGCCTTCTTTCTTCTCACAGTCAAGATGTCATGTTCAGTCCTTCAGATCTCAAAAGCTCAAGTTAAAGATGTTGTGGAGGATGGAGCCATCCTTAGTACGTGTGTGCCGAAAAAGAAATCGACGTTGGCCGATTTCTACGCTACCCCTCCCCACTGCCACCAACCCAGTGAGTCTTGCGATGTTCCCTAAACAACATATATCTGTTGACCTCCCGGGAGGGAAATTGATTTTGCCTCCCCCTCTGCTGGAGGCTCTGAGCATGCAAAGGCTGGGCCTGTGTCTTAGCTCGGTCTCTAAAGAACTGGGGGGCCTGGATCTTGCAATGTCCTCGTCTGCAAAACAGAGACGAGAGAATATGGTCCTTCCTCATGTGACTTCCTGGACCGTTCTAAGGCCTAATACAAGTTGATTGTTTCTGTTATTGCTTCCACTACTAAGTGAACTGCTGATGCAAACCACTGTTTTTATCATTTGTTATCTTTCCCTTTGAAACTATTGAAGGGGGATAGTTGGGGGATCAAGAGAGAAATTTTCTCACTATCTCCCATCCCCGCCCTTCTTGTAACATTTCCACGCGTGTCAGAATGCTTGAACAACTTTGCAGTTTGGTTAATTCCCTCTCAATTGCACGCGTTTGGGATGTGATCCTCGATGCGGGTGGAGGTGGCAGGGGGCGGGGGCGTCTTCTTTGTCACACAAAGTGTCAGATCACACAGAGAAGATCCGTGCCGTTCAGAATGAAGGAAGTGGGGAGGGAGTGTAAGATGCTACAGCTCTCCCACGGAGGGTCCTGTTGGGCAGAGCAGGCTGGCTGCCCCCAGGGGCTGGTACGGTCACACGCAGGGCTCTCTGAGTTGGTCTTGCCTCACGGTCTACGCCAAGTAAATCCCAATGAAATGCTGTGACTTCTGAGGTGGAGAGGGCTTAACACCCACTCCCCCCCCAGATCCCATGCCCACCTGGCCCTGAATAATACATGTCATCTTTTCAGCAGGGACAAAGCCTTTAATTCCACAACTAGAAGTGGGACTTGAAATTTCAATGAAAACGTGGTTTCTAAAGTAAAGAAATTAGCAGGTTGAGTTTACAATGGAAGTGTATTCATGGAGGCTCCTGGAAGGACCTTCCTGGGAAGATCTCAGGCACACGATCCCCTGGAGAAAGGGAAATGGTATATAAATTCCTTCACATTGAGTGAAAATGACAGATTGAGGCTTCTTTGCAGAGCCGGGGTGGGGTTTGCTGTAAGGAAAGAAGGGAAGGGTGTGAGCTAGCTCTGGACCTTAAAATAGAGAGGGAGGGAGGTGGGAGAGACCAGATGGGAGAGAAGAGTGACCCCTGATTGCAAAGGAAAAGTTGACATTTGTCAAATACCCGATGAAAGCCCTTTCTGTTAGAAAATGAATAGCTTTCTGATGCAAATATAGGAAAATACTGGCATATATTTATTTCAGGTGAGTCACATGTTTTATATTATTCTCTGTACCTTTCTATTATTTCAAAATTTTTATAGTTAAAGATAAGGGCCCCTTGGGAAATAAAAGTTGAAAAACAAAAGTTCCCATTCATATAATGAAATACTGTGTAGCTGTTAACCAAAAAATTGAGGAAGATCTCTATGCGTTCACATGTAAAGATCTCCAAGATACACTGGAGGGTGAAAAAAGCAAGTTTCAGAACAGTATCTTTCACTCAGTCCTGTCCGTTTGAAATGCTTTTTAAATATGTGCGTGTCTTGCTATATGGATAGAATTAAGTCTAGAAGAGGGAATAAATCATTAACGGAAGTGGGATTATTATGTACCTTGTTATGTACATTTCATATGGTATGAATTTTTATAAGTAAACATTACTTCTATAATCACAGAAAAGTAATAATGACCTTTATAAATAATCCTTGAAACCAAGGAGCAGCAACACTGGTCCCCAAGCCTTTCCAGGTTGGCAGGCTGCCCAGCGGGCCAGCGACTGGAGTTCCCACCTGCCCTGTCCTTGTCCGGCCTCTCTCCTGATTTGACACTTGCGTGTCTGAGTGAGGGTCCATGACAGATGCCAGCAGTGGTGGTGATGACAAGCCCCAAACCACATTCGTTCCATTACTTCCAGCTCCTCGTTGCCTTTCCAATCTCCACAGTGAGAGCTCCTCTCTCTTATCTGCCCCGAGCCTGAGTCAAAAGTTCTTGTCAGTGTAACTGCAGAATACCGGGCTGGAAAACTTGCTGATAATACATAAATTCCTTTCGAAGAGCCGTGCCTGCAAGAGGGTCACAAGAGCGTGTGGCCTCAGCACATTTTGTACTGTGCATTTGGATAATAAGCCAGAGGAGATCTGGCAATTAAAAACATAAGGGAGGGACTTCCGTGGTGGCACAGTGGTTAAGAATCCGCCTGCCAATGCAGGGAACACAGGTTCGAGCCCTGGTCCGGGAAGATCCCACATGCCACGGAGCAGCTAAACCCGTGCACCACAACTACTGAGCCTGTGCTCTAGAGCCCGCGAGCCACAACTACTGAGCCCACGTACCTAGAGCCCATGCTCCACAACGAGAGAAGCCACCGCAGTGAGAAGCCCGCACACCGCGACGAAGAGTAGCCTCCGCTCGCTGCAACTAGAGAAAGCCCGCATGCAGCAGCGAAGACCCAACGCAGCCAAAAATAAATAAATAAATAAAATCACAGTACTATAAATGATCAAAATGATAAAAAAAAAAAACCACATAAGGGACATATAAGGATGTCACGATAGTCCCACCTGGTCTGGTAACCCCACTCCCCAAGCCAATGTCTGGATTTCCCTCCCAAGACCACGCAGGCTGCTGGGGAAGAATCTGAGCACGTCTGAGTTGCTGGGGATTTCCAAAATACACACAAAGATAAGAGGAATAACAACAGAATCCAAATAATAAAAATAAATAAATAAAGATCACGCTCCAGTTTCTGAGACACGTTTATGGCTTTTATAAACAGATATGCGTCCGTTGAGTGGGGCTTTGGGGCATTCTGGTGACATTAGCTCTTCTGACACTTAGGAATTTAAACTTAGGAGCTCCCTGGCTTCTCCTTAATGGCAAAGTTTGCGAAACGTTTTGTGCCGGTCGCCCCGTTTTATGTTTGAACACGATGCAAATGGCCCGCAGTCATTTCAATTTCACCTCTCGTCGTAAAGCCCCAGGGAGACAGGGCCCTTCTCCTCCTGCACCCGATGACCCCTGTTCTTTCCTTCATCTTCCCTGATTTAGCTTCAGAAAGATAGGGACTCACATACAAAATGTGCAGGAATGGATCAATCTGAAAATGAAGTTTAATAAATGATGATAGACCTTTAATATGTCACTCATTCGTCCCTGCCAAATGTGTCACTTTTATAAACACAAGTTCCCCTGTATGGAGTAAATAGAGGGGAAAGCAAGTCATTTTAAATATCTTCACTCCTACCTTGAACTGGAAACATCTAAGGAGGTAGGTGAGTGCTCCTAATAGGGATGACACACTGAAGCACTGCCACTGACCCAGTTCTTCTTGGCTTTCACTCCCTCAGGTAACCAGGTGAGTTTCTCCAAATCAGCGGATGCATTTGCCTTTGAGGAGGACAGCAGCGATGGGCTTTCTCCGGATCAGACTCGAGGTGAAGACCTCCAGGGCTCAGCAGGATCCCCCCCAGACGTGAACGCTACAGAGACCCCTTTGGCGGGTCCTCGGGGGAAAATCCAGGTAAACAAAGCACATCTCAGCCTGTCACCTCTTCAGTCTTGAAATCAGCAGTGCTGAGGTTGTTTTGCTTAGAGACCCCAGAGATGTCTCTTCATGGCACGTCATCTTGATTGCTGCTTCTCACCCTATTCGGTCCAGGGTTCTGTGTGTAAGGGCAAAAGCTTCCAGATAACGCCGAAAGAGAATCCCCAGAAATGTGCCCTTTTGACTTATGTTTTCAGTATCTACTCTGTCAAGTAGATCTCTTTTATCTCCACTTTTAGAGACAAGGTAGAAATGAGGCTCCCCAAGATGAGATGACCGACCAACAGTCTCCTGGAGAGAAAGGGCCTCAGCAGGGCTGGTTTCAAAGCCCACGGTCTTTCCAGGCACTGAGTTACCACTGTAGGACCCTGGGGAGCGGGGAACAGGAGGCGCTGATTGGCTACAAAGCCGGAGCCCCGAGCCAGTTCTACCCTTAGCAGGCGTCTACCTGCCGAACCCATGGAGCAAGGGCCACCTCCAGCCCCAGACCAAACATAGCATTCCCCTTTTTCTGGACAATTCCACAGATTGTTGAGATGTGAGAAATGGATATTGCACATACTGTTAAAAGCACATTTATAAAGAGCAGTATAATGATGGCTAACAACAGCTACTGCCATTATTAAGCACCCACTGTGTACCAGGGCCAGTGCTAGGCACTCTGCAAGCGTTTTCTGTTAGATGTTACAGAGAAGGAAGTGAGGCTGAGTAGCTGTGTGGCCCCAGGAGCATGCAGGGCCCCCCACCAACACCTGGAGCTCCCCCTCTATAAGCCACACCCAGGCTTGATGGGACCTTTCCTTGGCCTGGCAGGATAGTATTCCCAGAGCCCCCAGAGGAGATGAGTGTGAGGGGGAGGGGTTGCACTCGTGGGACAACGAGATGTCAATCTTCCACCACATCCTGTTTCTGGAGAGAACCCTTCGACCTCAGCCCCTACCCTTCAGGAAGAGTTTACTCCTCTTGGCCTCACAGGAATTATTCGATGACTTGAAATCAGATATTTTATATATATGATGTATATTTTATTAACACATATTATTTTATATATTTTAATTATATAGAGATATCTCATATCTTATTTTTATTATATAGATATTTTATATCTTTGTGTACTTCTAATTTTTTTAATTGAGGTATAATTGACATATAACATTATATTAGTTTCAGGTGTACAACATAATCGATGTTGTATATATCGTGAAATACACAATGTATACAATATATACAATATCAGGTGTACAGAATAATTGCTTGATATTGTATCGTACATCGTGAAATACACGTGTATTGTGAACTACACGTGTATTTCACCATATGTACGATAGATACAATATATCATTGTATGTATTGTGAAATGATCACCAGGATCCCATCCCCACACATGGTTACAAATTTTCTTTCTTGTGATGAGATCTACTGTCTTTAAGATCTACTCTCTCAGCAACTTTCAGAGAGACAATACAGTATTGTTAACTATGGTCACCATGCTGTACATTACACCCCCAGGACTTATTGTATAGCTGGACGTTTGTACTTTTTAAACCGTATTAGATAGTGTATTTGAAAACATTTTTACACTGTAAAGCATGCAGGGATCAGGGACAGTTTCAGGAATTATTTACCGCGACCCTGTTTCCTGAAACTGTGCTGTTACCGGTCGTTGTCAGGCCCTTCTTCACTCCATCAGAACAAAGCCAAGGCTGCCCAGGAGGAAGTGTGGAACAGGAGGGAGACGGGAGACAGAAAAAGCAGAGCCGAAAGAGCCGTACGTTTATTGTGCAGGAGTTTATAATCAAAGCATTTTTCCTTCCCCTGCATCCCGCAGCTGGTCTCTGCAGCCCGACTTCTTTGATAACATCAAACAGTACATCAGACCATTTGTATCTTATTACTCTGACAGTAAATTCCTCAGCTTCTGATTTAAAGATGCTTTGGGGAGAAGACGCATTCTTTTCTTTTTAACCCTCGGAGCAGGGGAAAAAGGGAACAAACACTGAGCAATGCCAGGCAAAATGCAAAAATCATCTTATGTCAGTTCATCCGGCAACCTCATGTGACAGATGAGTGCACAGGCTCCGAGAGAAAAGGATGCTACAGACCTTTGATAGGTGCTGGGGCTCAGGGAAGGGCTGAGCAGCTCGGGGAGATCGTGGAGCAGCCCCTGCCCCTTTTTCAAGGTCATGGCACAGGATTGTAGGGGAAAGAGAGAGGGCGCTTGGTCCACTTCAGAGTCCTCTGCATATGGGAACGTGCCTCTCATAAAGGTTTTCCTGATAGTACACACATACACACACACACACACACACATACACACATATATACACACATGCACATACATATACACAGACAGACACAGACACACGTATACACACAGACACACGTGCAAAGGGATACATATACATACATATATGCACACATACATTACACAGGCATACACACAGACACACGTAGAGACACACATGCACACAAATACACAGAGACCCAGATGCGTACACACACATACACATACCTACACACTTTCCCTCCATCTGCTAACCCCCTTTTCATCTAACTTTTTTGTTGTCCTACTTTCCCCCAAAGTTCCTACACCCACTCCTCCCACTTCCTCTCTTTTTCAATCCCACTGTCAATTCCAACAGGTAGACCTAGCCGCAGGTAGGTGGAACCCTCACCCAGGGTGACCAGATGTCCCAGTTTGTCTAGAACAGGCCAGTCCTATACCTGTCTGCTGGAATAATTATTAATCATGCCTGCTTTCTCTCTTAAAAGTGTCCTCAACTGGATGACAAGTTATATACACGACTCCTCCCGCTGGAGGACAGAATCTGATGTTCCTGAGATAAGAAGCTAGGATTAACACGGCAGACCTCGGGGGTGGGAGTGGGAGGCTCTACCGCAACATTTCCACGTCACACAGTTTTTACTGCTGCATCCTAATAATGCTAAACTTTGGATTTTTAGGATCTTATTTCTGGCTCAGAAAATGAAAGGAATGACTCGCCCCCCCAGCCCGGCAACCAGTCAGACCCGGGGAAGCAGGGGCTCGGCCCCCTGGGCAACCCGGTCCCTGTACACGCTGCTGTCAAGGTACGGTGGGCCGGCCTCCACGCCCGTCTGAGCCCTCAGCTCACAGGGCCAGCTCGGGGCAGGGAGTGCTGAGTTAGGTCTGTCAACAGGGGGAGAGTCACACGGCCCCACGGACGTGTTCAATCCACTGGGAGCATCGCAAGACAGGAGTTGAGACGTGGGCCATCAGTGTATATGGACCAAGATTCTCTTGCCCAGCAGGGGTCTTCCCTGCAGACGAAGACCCCTGCTGGGCAATGTTTGCCCTTCTTTGGGATCACAGCTCAGCCAGCCTATTCCTGACTTAAAAGGCTTCATCAGCTCGGCCTAGAGATAGACACAGCTGACTGCAGTGCACACAGGATTTGTATGTGGCGTAAAACAGGTGTAGGGCGGCTGGATTTTATGCAAGGAAAGCAAACCCGAAGGCCTTGCCTGCAGCAAACCCTATAGCATTCAAGGCAGTCTCCCTATGGAAGTAAAGACAAAGCAGAGGGTTACACTCACAAGAGACACATAACTACAAGCATGATCACATAGTTTTGGTTTAAGTTTCTCAGCATTATATCTAATAGTTCACAGAGTACTTTCTCCTCAATTAACTGCCTGGTAGTCATTTGACTTTCTTCGTAATGTTTTATCCCAAATAACTTCTGATTGATTTGGGGGCATGTTTTCTCAGCTCTAAAGCCACCGCTTCATGCTGAGAAGATTCTTAAGAAACATTTTTTGAAAAGGTTGTAAATTGAGTTAGAATCGATGCTAAAGTAACGGTGCCCACCCACTGCCCCCTCCACTGCATGTACACAGAAGTGGTTTTCATCTTATAAATGGATGGCAGGTATTTCTGATTCCCAGTAAAGCTCCCCAAACTGCAGTGGCTTAAACCCAGCCTATAATCTACTCAGCTCAACGGCGTTGAAAATAAGTGGCTATTGATGAATTTTGTTCACTGCAAGTGGAGGGGATGATTCAGTGATTTCTAACGTTGTGTGCAAAGAGAAATTGCATCAGTATTTCTACCAAAGTGTTTCAATTCTGCCTAATGCAAATGAGCAAAGCGCTCAGCCTCTTGGTACGAAGGGAGTATCATAGTTGCCGTGAGGAAGGACAGTCAGTTTCAATGAGGAGCAGGGTTGATACCCACCTGGTCCAGCAGGACTGGCTGTTTACGTGAAGGCCAACAGCTCTTCTTTTTATTTTTTATTTTTTTAATGCTATTCTTGTCTGCTTACATTCTTTTTATTTATGTATGTATGTATGTATGTATGGCTGTGTTGGGTCTTCGTTTCTGTGCCAGGGCTTTCTCCAGTTGTGGCAAGTGGGGGCCGCTCTTCATCGCGGTGCGCGGGCCTCTCACCATCGCGGCCTCTCGTTGCCGAACACAGGCTCCAGACGCGCAGGCTCAGTAATTGTGGCTCATGGGCCCAGTTGCTCCGCGGCACGTGGGATCTTCCCAGACCAGGGCTCAAACCCGCGTCCCCTGCATTGGCAGGCAGACTCTCAAGCACTGCGCCACCAGGGAAGCCCACTAACTTGTTTTATGCATTCACGCCCAAGTCTTAAACCACTGGATTTGGGATCCAGGTCTGCTTTAGAAAGATGACGGTGCTCCCCTTCTATTGGCCGTGCAGTTCTAGAAAGAAAACAAAAGCAAACCCACAGCCTTAGTATCCTCTGGTGTCAAAAATATGAAAGTGTACAGTTCCAGGGATTCGGAGTTCCATGGGTTCGGCGGCCTTTGCCCCTCACTATCCAGAGAAAATGGTCCGATTTTCGTACCTTTTTAAATGTTCGGAGTCCCTGTGTTAAGGCGACAGGTAGAGAAAATGCCTCAGCCCCTGACTTAACTGCTAGACCCAGGGCTGCAGCTCCCCCAGACAAGCAGGTCCTAGGAGGAGTGGGAGCGGAGGCTGCGCCAGAGCCAAGCAGGGCAGAGCTGACTGTAGGAGCCCTGCAGAAACTCTCCCAAGTGCAGAAGACTCATTCGTTACCTGGAGCGCTACCCGATGAATGAGCAGGGAGGAGAGCCCCCAGCCCACGGGAATACTTGAGTTCATTGCTCGTTGGTCTCCAAGAAGAAGCCTCCCTGGGAAAACACAAAAAAGGCTTCGGTGGAGGGATGCGCTGAGTCAGAGAAAACTTTTGTGGTTAAAACGGGGAAGCTGCCCAGTCACAACATGCCCGCCAGCTATTCAGGAGCCCCCTCTTCTGGACACTGCTGGTACCACACCTTCCCTCCCACTTGTCCCCAGATCCTCAAGACTCTTCCATGGTCATATCCATGTTCCTTTCAATCTTCTGTAATAAAGTCATGGTTTGGAAATGTATGTTTTTTAACCGATTCCAGTATGGATCTATTGATTTCCAATCTATGGAGGCCTTTGGATTTTAGGAGCGGGTTATAATCACACTCTCCTTTGAAATCTGTTATTATTTCAACAATATGTTTCACCATCCTTCCACTGATTACTGAGATCGAAAGTAGAGAATGTTTTTCCCAACTTGCAAGTGAGGTAATTGAGATGTCATGAAGTTGGATGATTGTACCATGTTCAAAACTGTGTCTTCACTTCAGAGCCTGTGTCCTTAACTTTTTTCAAGGGCCCAAATCATGCTCCATGATGGGTAACTTCTGGAAAGGTCCCAGTGGGTGACTAACCCTTCCCGTAGTCAATAAAGAATCTTTAGTTCAGAGGATGTCACTTCCTGATCTTATATCAGTGTTTGATGGGAAGGGGAATTGATCTTACATTTGAGGTAACAAAAATCCACATTCTGGATTTTCAGAGGCAAGCTGAACTTCATCTGAGTTTATGTCATTAATAAGTCAGCTTACTAAGGGCTTCACTAAAGGTGATTACATGTATACAGATGAAAGAGCTTTCTTATGAATCCATCCCAAGAGCAGAATATCTCCTTCGTTAGGCCGTCAGGTGGTTTTAGGTTAAGAAGGTGTCCTCATGAAACACAAGTTTACCTCTCCCTCTCCTCCGGGAAGGAAATTCTCCTGGAGCCACTTGTAAGACTCAGGACTCCCAGCCTCAGGGGTGTCCTTCCTTTGCGATGCATTTGCAGTGGATTTGTCCGTTAGGTACCTTAACGTCCAGGATTTCTTTGTGCATCCTGCCTTTGCTGTATTGTGTGTCGGGGGTTCAGGAACATCCATCCCATGGAACCTCCTAGAGATATATTCCTGATGCCAAGCCATTCCCATCCATCACCTAAAGCACATGCCGTTTCTCCATCTGCTTTGCAGTCCAAGTCCTTGAACGACAGTAAGAACCGCCACAAAAAGCCCAAGGACCCCAAGCCAAAGGTGAAGAAGCTCAAATATCACCAGTACATCCCCCCGGACCAGAAGGCAGAGAAGTCCCCTCCGCCCATGGATTCCGCCTACGCCCGGCTGCTCCAGCAGCAACAGCTGTTCTTACAGCTGCAGATCCTCAGCCAACAGCAACAGCACCGCTTCAGCTACCCCGGGCTCCACCAAGCTCAGCTCAAGTAAGTCAGGCAAGCCCAGGCTGGCGCCCGGGGGCAGACGCTGGCAGTGGCTTCTCTGGCCGAGGCCCCCGGGCCAGCCCCTGGGGACCCAGCGAGTCCCGCACCGCATCCTGGTCCGGTGTGTTTAGAATGTGACTCTTTAGAAACCACGCCCACTTTTTCAGGGACAGAAGGCCGGGAGGAAGCAGGTACATCAGTGCCCCTGATAAGAGGCCTCTTTGGGGAAAGTATTAGCGCTAGATTAATGGCAGAACGGAGGGGAGGAACCATCTAGGAATGTAGCATTGGAACTGGGAGCCAGTCCAATACCGGTTACGTTTCAGGAGTTGGCTCAGGGCTGAGTGACTGGGTGACAGCCTCAAAGATGGACTCCTGAGCCCAGTGTGTGATCTCACAGCTAGGTCACCTTGTAAAGGGTCTTTCTCCTCAACCATAGAGTTGGGATGTAGATTCCCCCGCCTGTCTCTGTTCAGCCTCGGGTCATGCTGGCGATTACGCCACGTGCGGTACGCTATCAAGCTTGGTGCGCATGCTCTTTCCTCCCCAGGACAGGGCATCTGCTGAATCACAGATGGACGGGTCTCTCCTGCGGCCACAGTCTCCACCATTCCCTCTTGTCTCCCCAAAACTAGCTTGAGGAGTGCTTGCCACTTGCCTTCTGGCCCACTCTGCAGTTCTTCCTCACCCTGCCACTTCTACTGATTTATTATTACATTTGTTACATTGCACTGATTATTATTGCTGATGCATTGATTATTACACGCCTGATCCTTCTGGGCAATTAGCTTGTGATCCAGTCTAAACGCAAGCCACCCCCTAAGGGTTCTGGTCACCCAGTTTTCCCCACGCTGCCAAGCAACTCTCTGACACCAGCTGGGTGTTCTACAATTCAACTCAATTCCGATGCTGTCTCCCCAGAGATCGTGTCAGAGCCCGCAGGTTGAGGGCTCAGTCCCACAGGACTGCCCCCTCCCCCTTCGGACACCAGTCACAAGTCCAAGTTGTCACCTGTGCTTCTGACAGATCGGCTACAGATGGCAGGTTCCAACAATCCCCTCCTTGGGTTCGATTAATTTGCTAGAGTGGCTCAGGAACTCAGAGAAACACTGTACTTACTAGATAACCGGTTTATTGTAAAAGCATGTTAACTCCCCATGGGAACAGCCAGATGGACGAGATGCTTGGGGCAGGGTACATGGGAGGCAGGCATAGCATCTATGGCCCCTCCAGGTGCACCAGTCTCCCCAAATCTCCACGTGCTACCCAACCCGGAAGCTCTCCAAACCCCATCCTTTTGGGTTTTTATAGAGACGTCATTACATAGGCACGGTTGATTAGATCATTGGCCATTGCCGATCAGTTCAACCTCCAGCCCTCTCTCCTACCCAGAGGTCAGGAGTGGGACTAAAAGTTCCAACCCTCTAATCACATGATTGGTTCTCCAGGCCACCACCCTCCATCCTTAGGTGGCTTCCAAGAGTCACCTCATTAGGATAACAAAAGACAGTTCTGTGCTCTCATGACTTAGGAAATCCCAAGGGTTTTAGGAGCTATGCCAGAAACCAGGATGAAGACCAAATATATATTTCCTATTCTAAATCACAGTATCATACCCCCAGATGTATATTTGACTGTATTTGATTGTATTGTAAGTGCCTCTTTTCTGTTTGTTTTTCAGGGAACCAAATGAGCAGGTGGTCAGAAATCCAAACCCTTCTTCAGCACCACTGAGCAATACCCCTTTGTCTCCTGCCAAAAACAGTTTTTCTGGACAAACTGGTGTCTCTTCTCTCAAGCCAGGCCCTCTCCCATCCAACCTAGATGATCTGAAGGTATACGGTTTGACATGATTTTCTTTCTTTCTTTTTTTTTAACCACTGTGGTTGGACACCCAGTAGAACAGAAGACTGTGGGTTCCCAGCTCAGCTCTTCCACTGGCTGTGCAACCTTAAGCTGGTCTCTTAATGTTTCTGCATCTCAGTTTCCTCCTTTGCATGAATGAGTCATTGTAAGAGTCACATAGAATCGTATACATGATAGCCCTTAGCGCAGAAGGTGGCTTTGAGATTGATACAAGTTTCCAATGGCCAATTTCACGATGAACTTTTACCAGTCTCTTGAAATAAGAAAAACAAGAGCCACGTCAAGAGCTTTTCATGAATCTAACTGTGTTCAATATATCTGACTAACCTTTATTCGAAGTATTTATTTCCCCGCAATGTTTTGAATGTCAAAATGTCCTTTCCATCAGGAAATGATGGCAGCAGTGGATAGAAGTTGAGTGTTTCTGGTGTTTTATTTCTTTTTCTTCCATCAGGATGCTATTAAATAAGGAGAATAGTCCTTACTTAACAAGGTAAAGTGTTGGGAACCCTATGTCGATAATATAATTTAAGACAAGGTGCTGTTCTATTATGAAATCCCCAATTCTGAGAACTTCTGCCCTGAAGTGTAGCAACAGCTTGTTAAATGATATATGTGTGCTAGCAGTTGACTCTGGGTCACACTCATGGGTCTCAGTTCACTGAAAGGACGCTGGCCTTTGAGCTGAACCTGGTGTGTTTCAGAGCAGTCCTCAGGATTGGCAGATTCGTCCGTCCGGCATTTACAAAAGGACAGAAAAGGATGGAGGCAGGGCCCTTCCGGGTCTCCAATGCGTGGGCACACCTCCCTCCAATGCCTACTCCAGCTCAGTGATTGCACCTCTTTACCTGGTTTCCACCCCACCGATTACTCTTCCCCCCAAGAGGATCTTATCACTTTTCCCAAAAACACTAAATTCCTAAAGGCCCCCGTGGTCCTCACTGGGCCAGTCTGATGGCCCTTCCCCAGCCCTCCGTCCTCCTTGGTCATCCTCCTTCCCATGCTCAGCCCTCAGTCATTATCTCCTTTGGGGGAAAAGTAGGATTGGGACTCTTTCAAATTAGAGGAAATTCAGTGGCCACCAAATGTCAACACTGGTAAATGAAATGTATCTTGGGCTTTGATATCAAAGGTTTCTCTATTCCTCACACTTGGAATTAAAATGCTTAGGTCTCGTCGAGTTTGTTTCAGTTTGGCAGCTATAAACCTAGACGAGGATGTCAGGTTTATGACGATGCTCTCCAGAGCGGTGGTCCCTCACCCTCCACGCCCCCACAGATCATCAATCCATAGAGATAAAAGTAGCTTCTCTCACCTGGAAAACTTTATGCTAAGTGAAGTAAACCAGACACAGAGGGACAAATATTGTGTGCATCCACTTCTGTGAGGTCCCTGGAGTCCTCAAATTCATAGAGGTAGAAAGTAGAATGTTGGTTCCCAGGGGAGAGGGGAATAAAGGGTGAGTGTTTCAGGAGTACAGAGGTTCAATTTGAGATGATGAAAAAGTTCTGGAGATGGGTGGTGGTGATATTTGCACAACATTGTGAAGGTACTTAATGCCACTGAACTGTACACTTAAAAATTATTAAATGGTAAATTTTATGTCATATGTCGTCTACAAAGATTTTTTTTTAAGTAGTCTATCTCTGGATGGGAGCTCGGATCACATAGGACTGGAGATGTCTTGGCCCCAAAGAAAACATAGTCCAGATATGATGTGCCACCTATCAGAGCCCCGAGAGGTGGTTTCCTTGACGTGCACATGCTCAGAATCATTGGCTGGTTATAGTTACAATAATTAGCAGAGGTATAAGGAGATGGTGGTGGTGACAGTGGGAACTACCATTTTTTGAGTATAAACTATCGGTCGGCCGTCTTTCAGAGGTTTGCTTTAGAATGAGTTTGGGAGTGTTCCTTCCTCTGCAATTTTTCAGAATAGTTTCAGAAGGATGGGTGTTAGCTCTTCTCTAAGTGTTTGATGGAATTCACCTGTGAAGCCATCTGGTCCTGGGCTTTTGTTTGTTGGGAGTTTTTTTTTTTTTTAAAGTATTTATTTATTTATTTATGGCTGCATTGGGTCTTCGTTTCTGTGCGAGGGCTTTCTCTAGTTGTGGCAAGCGGGGGCCACTCTTCATCGCGGTGCGCGGGCCTCTCACTATCGCGGCCTCTCTTGCTGTGGAGCACAGGCTCCAGACGCGCAGGCTCAGTAGTTGTGGCTCACGGGCCCAGCTGCTCCGCGGCATGTGGGATCTTCCCAGACCAGGGCTCGAACCTGTGTCCCCTGCATTGGCAGGCAGACTCTCAACCACTGCGCCACCAGGGAAGCCCCTGTTGGGAGTTTTTAAATCACAGTTTCAATTTCAGTACTTGTGATTGGTCTGTTCATATTTTCTGTTTCTTCCCGGTTCAGTCTTGGGAGATTGTACCTTTCTAAGAATTTGTTCATTTCTTCTAGGTTGTCCATTTTATTGGCATATAGTTGCTTGTAGTAGTCTCTTAGGATCCTTTGTATTTCTGTGGTGTCCACTGTTAACTTCTTTTTCGTTTCTAATTTTATTGATTTGAGCCCTCTCCCTCTTCCTTTTTTTTCTTGATGAGTCTGGCTAAAAGTTTATCAGTTTTGTTTACTTTGAGATTTGCTTCAATTTTTGCCCTACAAGATAAGTTTTAAATGTAAACATAATAAATCAGGATCTTAAAGAGGTTAAATGAAATACAAGTTAACCAGCTTCTACATGACAAAACTGGGGCTTGAACTCAAGTGACTGATGTCAAAGGCTTTGCTATTGTCATTCTTGAGAGTGGAAAGCGGGCGGGGGATAGATGGGAGAAACCTGAACTGGGCTTGACTACTGGTGTATGGGGAGAGGTGTCACCAGGGAGAGTTACAGCAGCAGCAGAAATTGGGAGGGTAGACTGAGGAGATGGTTTAAAGGTATGTTGGCAAGTTCATTCAGTTTAGAAAAGTTGAGCACAAGCAAGTACCAGCAGGACAACCAAGAGAAAAAGTCTAGCCAGTTTCCATCAGTCAGACAAGTATCAGCCTCGCTCAGCTCACCTGTGCTGTCAGGGATAGGAACAGAAATCTCGGAATCGTTTGCATAATGGGGAGGGTTGGAAGTAGAGCAGCAAGTGAGATAGAAGGAGAACAAAATGGAAAGAGTGGGAGGGAAGGATGGAGAAGGTGGAAAGGAAGGAGAGAAGAGGAATAAAGGAAGTGAATGATGGAACCACATTTAGGGAAAGGAAGAAATAAGAGGACTTAATGAAGGTAACCCTCAAAAAAAGTAATCAGAAAGGTAAGGCAACGGAGGTGATGTTTTCCAGAAAAATGCTTATGTTTTGCTACATAGAAGTGAAAGGGGAAAAGCACGGAGAAAGAAGTTTGATTTCTCATTGAAAAGTTATAAGTGGTAATTTGACAGTATATGGATTTTTTTGTATCCCGCTTCTAACAAACTGGAGAGTCAGAGAGCCAGAGAGCATGGGGGGTCGGGGGAGGAGAGAGAAAGTAAATGGGAAGTTTAAAAAATTGGGAAAATATTTGATGGATATTAAGAAATAATTATTCATATTTTAGGTGTGATAATGATCTTATATCTATATTTTTTAAGTACTTACTTTTTAGACAAAGATACCAAAATATTTACAGATTAAAATATATAATTTACAGATGAGCCGGTTTGCAGGGCAGAAGTTGAGACACAGATGTAGAGAACAGACATATGGACACCAAGGGGGGAAAACTGCGGTGGGGTGGGGATGGTGGTGTGCTGAATTGGGCGATTGGGATTGACATGTATACACTGATGTGTATAAAATTGATGACTAATAAAAAAAAAAAAGATCAACAGAACCAGAATTAATTACATGGGACTGAATAAACTTATTATTATAAAAAAATATCTATACATATATATATAATTTGCTTCCACATAATTCAGGAAATGTAGGGGAAGAAGTAGTTTGGGGTATAAATCAAACAAGATTGGCGTATAAATGAAACAAATGTGGGCTGATAAATTGTCAAAGCTGGTTAATGGGTTTGTGGGTTCACTACACTTTTCTATTTACTTTTGTGTATGTTTGAAAGTTTTTGTAATAAATGGTTTAAAGTTTTATCAATGATTAAAACGCCAGGGAGGGACTTCCCTGGTGGTACAGTGGTTAAGACTCTGTGCTTCAAATGCAGGGAGTGCAGGTTCGATCCCTGGTCGGGGAACTAGAATCCCACATGCCGCATGGCATGGCCAAAAAATTAAATAATTAATTACTTAAAAAAATAAAACACCAGGGAATGTAAGAAAGAGTTTTATACAAATCTTTGTCCCAAGCAAGCCTACACAGCGTAATATTCTGAAATTTATAGCAAACTGGACTGAACAAGTATTCATTTTATTTTAGAATATGAGCTGCATTATTTAATAATGTTGTTTAAATTATTCAGTGCCAGAGCAGATTCTAAAAATAAATGTAGAACTCATTAATTTTAAGTAACTCTAAATTAAAACAGTAATGAGTTGCCATTTTGCACTTTTTCAAACCAGCAAATCTAAAAGAAAATGGTAAAAAAATGCTAGCCAGGCTAGGGGGCCGAGAGCGTATTTTATTGCTTGTGGTACGGTAAGTTATTCAAATCCTTTTTGAGATAACTTTTAAAATAACTCTTAATGTAATATATATTCACTATTGAAATATGATTGTGTATAAAAAAGTGAAGAGCTTTTTTTTTTTGGCTGCACCACATAGCATGTGGAATCTTAGTTCCCTGACCAGGGATCGAACCCGTGCCCCCTGCATTGGAAGGCGCAGTTTTAACCACTGGACCACCAGGGAAGTCCCAAGTATTTTAAAAGACAATTAACTCACAGATTCTATATCCTTCTAGACTTAAAATAGGTATGAACATGTTTGGTTTTAAAATAATTATTTTAAAATAATTATGTGAGCATACACTTCGGGCATACTTTTTTATTTTATTTATCATGGACTTTTTCATAATGTTTAATATTCAATAAGATTTTTCTTTTTAATACTGGCATATCATTTCTCCACCTCATTGACATCCCTCTATTGGACTTTGAACTTGCTTCCAAATTTTTGCTATTAAAAATATAATTTGTACACACATTTATTAATTTCTCTAATTATGTCCCCAGGCTAAATACATGGGAGTGGAACTCCTAAACCAAAATATATAACTATTTTTAAGAACTCTTGATCCATATGGCCCCATTCCTGTCCTGAACATTTGTGCCAATCTATTCCCAGAGGTAATGTGTTAGGGCAGCACTTCTCAAGCCTGAATGTGCCCAGTGAACCACCTGGGGCTCGTGGTGAAATGCAGATTCTGATTGGATAGGTGTGGGGAGGGGCCTGAGATTCTGCATTTCTCCCATAAGCGCCAGATGCTGTCTGATGCTGCTGGTTCAAAGACCACACTTGGAATAGCAAGGTATTAAAAAGCTTTTTTTTCTTAACATCTTTATTCAATTATTTTTTCTGCTACTTCACTGACACAGTGTTATTATTCATTTCTTTGTCAATTTGATGAATACAAAGCTATGTACATACTTATTTTATTTGCATTTCTTGGAATACTAATGATGGTACACATATGTTATTGGCCATTTTTCTTTTAATTTTATCTTTTGTTTGTGAAGGGTTGGATCATGTCCATTACCCAGTTTTATATTGGGTGTCAGTCTTTTTCTTTTGATACATTGAGCTTACTAACACTTTATTACTTGCCCTGCAATTATTTTTTTAATGAGATGGCTATTTGCATTTGCATTTTCTTCCAGTATTTTTGACTTATAGTTTTCAATTTTTGTGGTCAGTATTTTTATTATTACTCTCTTTGCTTTGAGGCTCAAAAGATCTTTCCCTGCAAAATATCAGAAGGATATTTCCCTATAGATTTCTGGCTGTTTTATGGAATTATTGACATTTAGGTATTTAATATGTTTCCCATTTTATCACAAAAGTAATATGCTGATGTGGGCTATTTCGGAAATACAGATAAGGAGAACCATTGTTAACATTTTAGCATATTTTTATCTAGACATTTTCATCTTGCAAGCATAGGTTTAAGTATATATATATATATATACATATTTATATAATTCTTATAGAAATTGAATCAAGCAATTCAAACGTTTCTCACTTAATCATATACCATAAATAATTACTCATTATTCTGTATCAACAAATAGCATCAGTTTTAATGGATCTAAAGTGTTCCATCATGTCTATCACATGTCTATCATATTTTTACGTATCTGTGATTTATAAACACATGTAATTATTTCAACCCTGCAATCTTATTTATTTATATATATATATATATATATATATATATATATATAAAATTGCAGGGTTGAAATAATTACATGTGAATCAACATAATAATAATAGCAAACACACTGCACTAACAATTTGTGAGGCACTACTCCAAGCCCTTTACAAATTTTAGGCCATTTTAATCCTCGCAAAAATGTATAAGGGAGGTACTGTCATCCCCATTTTACAGAAAGATCACTGAGCTGGGAAGAGGCGGGGCCAGGATTTGAATGATGGTCTCACCTCCGCACATACTTCTCTCAGTATATGACTGTTAACCAAGCCAGTCAGTAAAATTGGGACATCCGTGGTAATGCAGAACTGCAAGGCTGAGAACCTGGTCCTGGGACCAGTGGCATCTGCATCCTCTGGGAACTTGCTAGAAACCCAGATTCTCAGCCCCCAATTCAGACCTGCTGGATCAGGAAGCCCGGGCCGGGGCCCAGCTGTGCTGTAATGCTCTTGCCAGTGGTGGCAAAGAGGTGGCGGACAGGGCATCCTCTAGGATGCAGAGGTCCTGGGGTGTCAGCCTGCTTTGGTGTTGTGGGTTGAGGGTTGATGTCCAAACCCAGGCAGGTATCAGTTTTCTCACCTGTAAAGTGGGGACAAGGACCAGGTTGGGGGTTGGAGAGCAGTAGACCAGATAACCGCCGTGGTTCATTTGAGCTGGACATTTCTATAATCTGGACCCATGAAAACATGGTGTATGCCGATATTTTCAAATCATTAAAATTGTGCAAAACCGATAGAATATCTGGTGTAGGGGAGGAAATTGGAAACAAGAAAGGGGACATTATAAAATCCCATTTGTGATGTCTTGAAGTTTCTGTAACAATAAATACATTTTTAAAAGATGGTCATTAAGCAGCACTAACGACGGCCTGGTTTCTTTAGGTCTCTGAGTTAAGACAACAGCTTCGAATACGAGGTTTGCCGGTGTCCGGCACCAAGACGGCCCTCATGGACCGGCTTCGGCCCTTCCAGGACTGTTCTGGGAACCCTGTGCCCAACTTCGGTGACATAACGACCGTCACTTTTCCTGTGACGCCCAGCAACGCGCTGCCCAATTACCAGTCCTCCCCGCCCACCGGCGCCTCGTCCAACGGCTTCTACCACTTCGGCAGCACCAGCTCCAGCCCCCCAATCTCGCCTGCCTCTTCCGACCTGTCGGTGGCGGGGTCCCTGCCGGACACCTTCCACGATGCCTCCCCGTCCTTTGGCCTGCATCCGTCCCCCGTCCACGTGTGCCCCGAGGAGAGCCTCGTGGGCAGTCTCAACGGGGGTTGTTGCATCCCTCCCGAGCTGGACGGGCTGGACTCCGAGAAGGACAAGATGCTGGTGGAGAAGCAGAAGGTGATCAACGAGCTCACCTGGAAACTCCAGCAAGAGCAGAGGCACGTGGAGGAGCTGAGGCTGCAGCTGCAGAAGCAGAAGAGGGGCAGCTGTCCCGAGAAGAAGCTGCCGCCCCTCCCGGCCGCCCCCGTCAAGCAGGAAGACGCCGCCCCCAGCTGTCCTTTCGCATCCCCGCAGGTAGCCGTGAGAAGACCGAGCGCCTGCTCGGAGGGCCAGCCGCCGGCTCGTGAAGATGCTCAGCTCCCGCCCCTCGGGGGCACTGCCTGTGCGGAGCCCTCAGGTCAGACCAGCGTACTTCCTTCCACATTCCTCAGCCCGCAGTGCTCCCCGCAGCATTCGCCCCTCGGGGCCGTGAAAAGCCCGCAGCACATCAGTTTGCCCCCCTCGCCAAACAACCATTACTTCCTACCCGCATCTTCGGGCGCCCAAGGAGACGAGCACAGGGTCTCCTCACCTGTCGGCAGCCAGGTGCGTACTGCACAGGTAAGGACGCCTGGCCCCATGCCTGGTGAACCCGTCTTCCTGGAAGCGGGCTGTGGACGTGCAGCTGCTAGAGAGCTGACGTTGGAACTTTTCGTGGGGAGGGTTTGCCACAAACCCAGTAGCAACTGCCAGATGCCATGATGCACAAAGCCTTTACGGTAGAACGAACTCGCCTCCGAGACTAGCGTGGCGAACCTGTTCTGGAAAGGGCTAGATCATAAATGGTTTTGGCTTTGTGGGGTGTACGGTCTTTGTCGCAGCTCCTCAACTCTACCCCTGTATCACAAAAGCAGCCATAGACAGCTGGTAAACGAATGCATGTGGCTGTGTTCCAGTAGAACTTTATTTACAAAAACAAGCCAGGGGCTGGTTTTGGCTCGTGGGGCTGTTCCCAGGACCCCTTGGTATCAAGCCTTACCATAGGCCAAACCAACTCATCAAGAGGGCCAAAGAGGGAGTTACCATGGCCATGTAATGGTCTGCATAGTGCAGATATTTACCTACTGTGTGCCAGGCCCTGTTCTAGTTTCTGGGGATTAGTGCTGAGCTGGCCAAACAAAATCCCTACTCTCATGGGAAGACAGATAGTAAACAAAAGGTATAAGTAAGTATTTAACACATTAGAAGATGATACATTTTACAGAAAAAAGGCAGAGAAGGGAGATTAAGAGTTTGGAAGTTTACAACTTTAAAGGGAAGGGCCCGGGACGTTTGAAGGAGATAAAAGGAGAAAACCTTGTAAATACTTGAGGCAAAGGCATTGCAGGCGAAGGAGGAACAGCAAGTGCAAGGGCCCTGTGGTAGGAGCATGTGTGGAATGTTCAAGGACCAGAAAGAAACCAGTGTGTTTGGTGCAGAGCGAGAGTAGGGATGGCTTAGAATAGTGACCAGTTCAAAGACTAGACCAAGGTGACCATCCAGGACTTTCCTTTTATCCATGAAAACAAAGAATTATTAGGAAAGTCTCTTTGAGAAAGACAATTATGTTATCAGAAGGTTCTGAAATCTGTGTTATTAGAAAGGGAATAGGAAAAACACTTACATTAATTGGATGCCTGCCGTGTACCAGGTAGTAAGAGGCGTGTACATGAGTCATCTCATTAATTGTCACAACAACCTTACGAGTTCCAAGTTATCACTCTTTGCTATTGAGGAAAATAAGGCCCAGGGAGGTGAAGCCAGTTGCCCAGGGTCACAGGAACCTAGGTTTATCAGATTCTAGAATGCATGGCCTTTTCCCACTGAATATTCTCTACCCTGGGAGTATGAGGCGTGGCCATAGGTAAGGCGAATACATTTTTATGAACCCACCAGAACAGCACATTCATGTGAATGATGCTCAGTCCTCAGTCAGCACTCTGGGAGGAGCTGAAACTTACATGGAATATCATCCTCATTGACAACAGGTATTGAGCGCGTCATGTCCTAGGCCACAAAGGTAAAAATAGCTCTTGAAATATACAGCCATGGACCGGAAGATACTCAATTGAAGGATATCGATAGTATCAAGAAGAACTACCATTTGTACAGTCATTGATGGTTTACAAAGCACTCTTTGTAAAGACATGAATGATTCCATAATAAAAAAAATTAAAAGATAAAGAGCAATATAGGATAACATCACTGATGGGCACTTTTGACATTAAATGCTGCACAAAGCATGGCAGTGGGTATTGATCATGAAGCGCTAGAAAAGTCTGGAAGGCTTTGCAAAGGGGTTGAACTTGAGAAGTGGAGTTGGAGAAGGAGAGTCAGGAAAAGATCATTCCATGTGAAAAAACACAGGGAGGGAATATGTACAGGGCCTGGAGGGATTAGTAGAATTTAAGCTCGCAGAGGGAAATCATACTCGACTGTGGAGCGTCTTAAAGACTTACCCTGGTTAGATGTGGAGACCCTACGATGTAGATGTGTGGAAACCATGGAAAGTTTGTGAACAGGAAATGATACGTCCAAAGCCAGATCTGAGACTTTGGTGATGGAATTCAGGGAGGTTTGGAAAGATGAGACACCAGGGCAGAGACTAGTTGTCTGAGCAAAGGTTACCCTCAAATATGCTGCTGGTGGCCATTTAATTTGTCCTTCTTCCTTTCTACAGAACTCAGGGGCACGTGAGGGCCATCCTTCAAGCTTCTCTCCCCAGCCTTCCAGCCTTCATCCCTCTTTCTCTGGAGCCCAGGCAGACAGCAGTCATGGTGCCGGGGGCAACTCTTGTCCCAAAAGCCCAGGTGTACAGCAAAAGGTAGGCACCTGGGAAGAGGTTTAAACTGGGGCTTGACTTTGCCTCTTCTCTCTCTGTGGCCCCTGTTCTCCAAATGTTGAGGTTCAAAAGCAGAAAGAAATGACATTTTGGATAGAAACAAGTCCACTTGAAAAGGACAGAAATGGATGTACAGACACAAGTGAGGGTATTCCAAGGCACTGTTTCCAGGGTTCATCCCAGAAATTATGCCGACTAACATGGCCTTGGTATGTTTGTGAAACATCATGGCAAACAGACCTGGTTCAGTGCAGTTGAAGATTGGAGTCAGGGCGCATGGGAAAAAAATGTGGAGAAAGAAGTAGTGGGTCCTCGGAAAGGACTGGAGAGATGCAGAAAGTTGGAGTCACGGTGCAAAAGGGAAGAGATGATACATGTCAGCAGGTGGGACAATCGGGGATATAAAAGATGCGGGACACGGGGAATTCAAGGAGCCGTGGGAAGATGGTAAAAAGGAGACAAACGTGAGACGGCCATGACACAAAAGTGCTGGAGGCCACAGGGCAGGGCATCCTGAGGGGACAGAGACCCTGAAAGGTCCCGGGCACTGCCCAGAATGCACTCACAATCCCCAAGGCTGGCTCATGAAGAGATACCCTGGCAACACCTGCCTGCAACTGTCTGCATATACATCCACTTAGGAATGAAACGGGGTGGGAGATAGATCACTCTGGAAATTCCTGGGTTGGTGGAGCTCTTCATGTCGGATTGGATGGACCCTTTGCTTTATTTCCTTTTCTCATCTCGCTTTCTCCCAACAGACAGGGTGTACCTTAGAGGGGGAAGTGAATTTTCGAGGTTCCCATCCTGAGACGCCTCCAGCTTTGCGTCCATAGTGATGTGTACCATTGTTAATATGTATCTGTGATACATATGTAACATATATTTAAGCCCCAGCTTTTGTTTTCCCTTAAGTCAATGTTTGCAGAATTTAGCCTGTAGTTTCTAAAACAGAAGCTGTACCGTTTCCGACGCATGGATTGATTGTCTTTCTCTGCGTTTTACTCACCCAGATGGCTGGTTTACACTCTTCTGATAAGTCAGGGCCAAAGTTTTCAATTCCATCCCCAACTTTTTCTAAGTCAACTTCAGCAGTTTCAGAGATAAGCCAGCCTCCATCCTATGAAGATGCAGTAAAGCAGGTAAGCACATGATTTGGTCTTTACGGAAGAGTAGGCTGACTCAGTGGACGTGGTTTTACGTGATGCAGCTTCTTCACACGTGGAGATTCTGTTGTTGAGCGTGTCTGTCACCTCCCTGCTGGAATGAGCAAAATGTCTAGATGCTCGTTGTGGGGAGGTGTTGTGTGTGTACAGATGCTGCCTGAGGCAGAGAGAGAAGAGGTTGGCTGGGCGCCCAGATGCCTGGGCTCGGTGCCAGCTGCCTCTCCCACTACCGTTGGGCAAGTATTCAACTTCTCTTCATAAAATGGAGGCGATATCTACTGCCTCCATCATTTCAGATGATGCAGCATTTATCACACTTTCCAGACATGGGATAGGTACTCAAATATATGAGAGTAATTGCTGGGCCAGTCATTTCTAAGTTTCTTCCTAGCTTCAAAACTCAGTGATCCTAGTAAAATATGAATGGTTGTAGAAGCTGGGTAATCATGGAGGTTTGTGGTAGCCTCCACTTCCATTTATGTTTGGAAATTTTTCAAATAATAAGTAAAAAACAAAACAAAACAAAACAGCAATGAGTGATCTTACATTTCAAATGGTCTGAACGTGGATAAAGTATCAGATGGCCCTCCGTGTGTGCTCAACCCAGAAAATACCATCTCCATCAGTTGCTGCACCCTGGTATCCCGCAGAGCAAAATCAGCCTGCAGTTAGGTTTCATTTGGATGAGAGAGTGTTTTAAATATCGGGAAATTTTATGCAAAACGCAGGCTTTCCCATTTCTGAAAAAAAATCAGAGAACTGGCAACACTGGAGGCACATCTCTGCCAGACAACCATTGCCTGAAACAAAGTATCGTCGCCTCCTTGGACCAGAACGTGTGTTCTAGCCTCTACCCCTCTCTCTCTTGCTCTGTGTTTGGCTCATTTACATTACCTGCCAGACCTTGTAGGCATTTAATGCAAATGATTCGTTCTCTAAGCAGTGCTCTCACCCACGTTGATCATTGATGCCTGTGTTTATTGGGACCCGGCTCTCAGAAGAGTGGGATCAGTATATGCCTCTGTGCTCCCCATTCCTGTCCCCTGGTATCTGTAAACATCAACGGATCCTTCTTGGTTTCAAAAGAAAAAAAAAAAAAAGCCAGGCAAAGTGGACTTCCATAAACGGACTCTGCTTCACAACTCAGATGAGCCAGAGGAGAAGGTGTAGTCCCTACAAATGTTGATAGGTTCCACAAGCTATCACAATGAGGAACTAGAGAAATGTGAACCACATTCTTGGGTCACATCCTCAGCGCCCAAATGGGAGGCAGATCCGAGTCACCTCATTTCTTATTTTGTTTATTTGGTTTCTCTCTCTTTTCTTCTTGGTGAGCCTGGCCAGAGGTTTGTCAATTTTGTTTACCCTTCCAAAGAACCAGCCTTTGGTTTTATTGATTTTTTCCTATTGTTCTTTAATTCTTCCTTCCTTCTGCTGACTTTAGGTTTTGTTTGTTCTTTTTCCAGTTCTTTTAGGTGGTAAGTTGAGAATTTTCTTGTTTTTTTGAGGAAGGCATGTATCACTATGAATTTCCCTCTAAGAACTGCTTTTGCAGCATCCCATAGATTTTGTACGGTTGTGTTTTCACTGTCATTTGTCTCTGGGTATTTTTAAATGTCCTCTTCAATTTCATCGTTGACCCATTGGTTTTTTAGTAGCATGTAGTTTAGTCTCCATGTAAGCATTTTTTTCTCATTTCTTTTTCTGTGGTTGATTTCTAGTTTCATGCCATTGTGATCAGAAGAGATGCTTGAACTAACTTCTGTCCTCTTAAATTTGTTGAGGCTTGTTTTATGTCATACCCAAGTCGCTTCAAAGTGATAAAAATGGCTATACTATCTATGTGTTAAGGTGCCCATCTCCTGGGATGGAAACTTCTCAAACAACTGAATTCACTCTGAAGAACTCTGGGCTGGGGAGCATTCTGCCTCCTTTTCCCCTTCTCTTGTTGTAATAGATTGTTTTATTCAGTAGTTTTCCTGTCCAAAATTCATACTGAGCTTTAATCACACATGGCTCAAAAACCTTTAGTCAATTACACCCATATTCATAGCTGCATTATTCACAAAGGCCAGAAGGTGGAAGCACCCCAAGTTGGTTGAATGGATGAATGGATAAACCATTGATGGATGTATGGATAAACCAAATACATATTCTGTACATGCAATGAATATTATTCAGCATTCACAAGGAAGGAGACTCTGACATATGATACATACAGCACGGATGCACCTTGAAGACATTATGCTAAGTGAAATAATCCAGCTGTAAAGGGAAAAATGCTGTATCAATCCACTCATCCGAGGTACTCAGAGTCGTCAAATTCAGAGGGACAGAAAATAGAACGGTGGGTGCCAGGGGCTGGGGGAGGATGCAATGGAGAGTTAGTGTTTAATGGGGACAGAGTTTCAGTTTTGCAAGATGAAAAAAGTTCTGGAGCTGGACAGTGGTGACGGTGGCACAACAATGTGAATGAACTTAATGCACTTGAACTGCACACTCTGAAATGGTTGAGATGGTAAATTTTATGTTGTGTGTATTTTACCACAATTAAAAAAAAAAAAAAAAACCCTAGCCAAGGCTAGTTCAAAAACCTGTTGTGCTGCTTCTGATGATTTCCTACAGAAGCGGTTGCCATCTTTTAACTTCTCTGTTCTCCTTTGGTTACTTTGCAATAGCAAATGACCCAGAGTCAGCAGATGGACGAACTCCTGGATGTCCTCATTGAAAGTGGAGGTAAGACATCAGGATGCCCTGCACCTGCATGTACTCTGGTGTGCGAACCCTTAGGATCAAGGTCAGATGCTCGTTGTAAGCTGGACCAAAAAGTCGCCTCAGGGTCGAGTGTCACTTCCTCTGAGCCTCCTGTCCACATGTGAAGCAGAGATAATGTGAGTAGAAGGCATAGATGACGGTTCCCCATGGCCTTTGTCCCGTTGTCCTCAGAAAATTTCTCACCAGTCATTTTAACAGTTTTCATCTTTCAGCTCAGTCCCTGTTTCCCTAAATGTTTTCTCCTGCTACACCATGTCTCCCTACTGTTCTAATCCCCATGTCCCCCTCTTCTTAATTATAAGAAGAAAGCAGATAAGGCAAGTTTTGTGCTACCTACTCAAAATGAAATTTAATTGGTAATCTCCCACTGATGGCCCATTCATGTTCCCATGGCATTCAAGTAAAAAATGATCAACGTGTTCTTTTTGCCTCCTTTTAAGTCATTCATCTATTTCTTTTTAAAAAATTACATAGTATGTGCCTAAAATTTGAAACCACACAAATGAGTAGGATCATGTAAGGAGAACGTGTGCATAGAAAGAAAAGACTCCAGATCTGAGCCCTTAAGTAACAACATTTAAAGTTTCAGGGAGAAAGTGGCCAGGCATCGTACCAGGTTCAATGCTGTACCAGGCCAAGTCTCCACCTTCAGGGGGTTTGCGGTGTGGTAGGGGAGATGGGGAAAAAGCAAGTAAACAGGCGATTCTTCCATTGTAACAAGAGGGAAAGAGGAAAAGATGGGCACAGGTGTATGTATCGTTGTCAGTTTCGTAATGGAAAGATGAGTGGGTTCCTATCAGACACCCTTATATTTTTAGTGAAGTACGTTGGCAAGGTCTGCAAAGAGTCGGGGTGCAAGAGGGGAGCACGGGAGGTTCCAGGAAAGAAGAACAGTGATGAACTGATCACAAGTGAATTGAGTTTTCTGGAGAAACACAGTAGGATCCCTAGGCAGTATTAAGTGCCACTCGTAGGCTTGACATCGTGAAGTTCAAGAGAAACCGGGCAGCTTCATTGTGTAATTTTTCTCTTGAACATCCAGCCGATCCAGGGCAGGCTCGGAGAAAACAGATGATAAGATTCATCCAGATGTGGGCTTTTGCCAAGGGAGTATGGTGATGGGAGAAAGGGACAAGGGGATTGAGGATATTTATGAGAGAGTAATTACAATGGTGGCTCAGGAGTATAGACGGAACAAGAAGTAAAAACCAGAAGGGGCTGATGGATGGTGATAAAATAGCCGAGTTGGTAGGTTGGGGTGACCCCAGCTGGCTGAGAAGTTGTTGTCGTGGGGTCCTTACGAGGTGAGCTAGAGGAATGGGAGGAGATGGACAGAGAGTTGGCGATATTGATGGAAATCGAGCTTTCAGGGGGATGCAGTGTCTGGGGACAACGAAGTCCAGGCTGTGTCCAGCAGAGTGGGAATGGCGGAATCACCTGGGTTGGAGGGATGGCGTGTCAAGGAACGGAGAGGCCAGCTGGACAACGGGTCACTTCTGGGGATGCTGAAGTCACAGAGGACGGCAAGAGTTGAAGGGGGGAAAAAACAATGAACCGGAAGTAGAGTTTTCAGTGGATGAGGAGGAAGGACCGGGAGAGTGGGGGGAGGGGGCGGGGGCAAGGGGAGCAGCATGACCCTCAAAACCACTGAGGAGTTAATAAGAATGAGGGGGAGTGACAATCAGAACGTGGCAATGGGAAAGGACCTGATGACCCATCTTCTGGCTCTGCAGCAAAGGAACCCCCAGTGAGGGTGTAACGGAGGATGCAGTGTCCTCAGGGGACAGCCAGGTGTCAGTGAAGAAGCAGGTAAAAGAACCTGCTTTGAGCGTTCAATAATCACAGAGTGGAATTTCCAGCAGGAGAGAGTTTGAGTAGAGACCCAAGGGAAGAACTGAGAATATACAGAGCAGTTTGGGGATGAGACTGGGTGATGAGCAGTGACCCGAGAAGCATGGCCATCTCCTGTGTCTACACGTAAGTCATTCATTCCAAAGATTCATGCACGTGTCACGCTCGATCGGAAGGGATTGAACAATTCCCATTGTGTTTTACCAACAGAAATGCCAGCTGACGCCAGAGAGGATCATTCATGTCTTCAGAAAGTCCCAAAGATACCTGGGTCTTCCCGAAGCCCCACTGCTGCCCTCCCCAAGCCCCCGGCTTCCTTTGAACCAGCTTCTGCAGGAGGCCAGCTCTCCTTCGATCACTACAGCGCCGACAGCAACGAGCACCTTGAAGTCTTACTAAACTCCCAGAGCCCCTTGGGGAAGGTGGGCGACGTCGCCCTTCTGAAACTCGGGAGCGAGGAGCCCCCCTTCGATGGGATGATGGATGGATTCTCCGGGAAGGCTGCGGAAGACCTCTTCAACGCGCACGAGCTCCTGCCGGGCCCCCTCTCCCCCGTGCAGACTCAGTATTCACCCTCGTCCGTGGACAGCAGTGGGCTGCCCTTAAGCTTCACGGAATCCCCGTGGGAGAGCATGGAGTGGCTGGACATCACGCCGCCCAGCTCCACCCCGAGCTTCAGCTCCCTCCCCACCGGCGGCCCCAGCATCTTCAACATCGATTTCCTGGATGTCACGGATCTCAATTTGAATTCCCCCATGGACCTCCACTTACAGCAGTGGTAGATGCCTGACGCAGTGTGCTAAGGAAGACCAGTAGGGACCCCGTGGGGGAAAGCACACAACCGTAAACACTGACGTTATCCAAAAGAAGGAGGAGGGGGAGGAGGGGGAGGAGGAGGAGAAGCCGGAGAGAATTAAAAAGAAGCAATGGAGACTTCTGTGACAACGAACAAGAGCAAATAGGAGTCTTTTATATATAGATAGATGATGTAATATTTACCAACCTTCAGTGACTGTTCAGGATTTCAGCAGTGCATTCAAAAATGTGCTTTTTCAGACCAAGAATGCCAAAAAAAAAAAAAAGAAAAATTCTTCCACTGCCTTTTCAAACACCAGTCTTTTTTCTAGCTTGTACTTTTTCTCAGGCATTGTTGGGGCATAATCTCACTTTGTAAGCTTTTCTCATGAATTTATTACACATACTGTGGAAAGAAGATGTAAGCTCTCTTGGGAGCACAGGGAAGCCAGTCCATCAGAGGTGATGGAGGACGTACCCATGACGGAAGCTGCTTCCTGTCTCTCTGTCACCTGGCTTTCAAAGTAGAAGTCAGGCCCAGTGTCAGGTTCTTAAGGCAGAACAGAGGGACAGGACCAATCCATTCCCAGGGGAGTGAAATGAACTCAGCGTCCCTCAGCCACAAAGCTGCCCCGTTGCAGTGTCCCCAATTCTGACCCACAGCCGACCCACCTTTGGCCTAAAGAACCCCACCTAGTATTTCCCTCCTTCTCAACCAGTAGCCGAATCATTCCCACTGTCTCCGTGGTGATAAGCGTTGTGAAACAGGCAAGAACCCTAAAGCAAGAAGAAAAGCAAAACCTTCTGCCATAGACTGTTCTCCAGCACAACCCCCTTTAGTGTCAAAGACTAGAGAGGACCGTGTAGGCAGATCAGAAGACGGTTCTCTCTAGCCTCAGGAAGCCATATCAGAGAGAATTCAGACAGGACGAGAGAACATCGTTTCACGTGTCATGGAAATAAATACCATGGGTTACTATCACAGGACGATTATTTATAGAAGTCAGGCTGCTTTTCTTGTTTTCTTATTGGTGGGAGGTGGTCCACCTCTGCTTACCTTTCTCCCGCTCTACTTTTCTTTCAAGATATCAGTCCTTTCTTGCTCCTCTTTTGGAGATCTTTCCTTTTCTGCCCCACAATCGGGAGAAGAGAACTTCTGCCGTCTAACCAGCTGTCATACCCCTAATAAAGCCATATGTTAAAAAGCTAAAAAATCGAGGTTCTCCTGGAGAACTCATTCTCCATATGCGTAATTTGCTACAAAAGGAAGTCAAAAGAATGTCCTCAGGAAGAAACCAATGACTCGGCCCATCAGTCACAAAGCTGTCTCTACCCTCATTTGATTAATAGCAATCACTGATTTGGGTTGCTCTGGGGAAATCGGAAATCATTATATGGTAAAGATAAATACGAATCATAGTTACAAAGAGAGAGTATTTCAGGTCTGGGTTTCTGAAAGAAAACACAATTGCACGTTGAAAAGGATGGAAGGAGAAAAGACGTCGGTCTCGTGTGCATTCCTCATCACCTCTTGCGCTTTTGCTGGGAATTGAAAAACTTAAATTGCAGGATCGTCTCCCTAAGGCTCACTGTGGTTCCAGCTCACCGTTTCATAGTGTTGCATGCTGTAGAAAGTAGCTATCGCTGTTTTTGTTTTTTATTTAAATCACTAAGGCACTGTTTTCTTCGTTTGTAAAAAAAAAAAAAAAATTGTTCACTGTGCACTTATGGAGAAAATAACCAAACGTTGTGATTTTAGAAGTTCTCTTTTTGAAAAAAACCAAAGATTTAGAAGTCATTCCATTGTTAACTTGTAAACGTGTGTGAACACAGAGTGTTTTTGGTGACTGCTACTCTGAAAGCTGCCAGATCTTATTGGGGGGTGGGGAGGGAAGGAGAGGGATATATATATATATATATATATGCATATATATATATATATATATATATATACACACACACGCGCATGTGTGTATAGATATATACATATGTATATGTATGTGTGTCTATAGGTGTGTGTGTATATATGTATCCATATATACACATACATATGTACATATACATACACATATGTGTATGTGTGTGTATCTTCAAGGCAGTGTTAGAGTTCCATACCAAAAGCCTTTAAGCCTCCATCTGCTGTGAAATGATCTTGCCCTTTCTCACTACGAGTTCCTGATTAATCACCCAGATTACACGTTGCCTCTCTGTGTATGACTCATGGCTCCAGCCCAGTGACTCACAACCACCTGCTTACCATGAACAAGCTCGTCTTGACAGTGACTGTGATGTGAAAAGACAGCAGAGCATCACCGTTGGTCGCTGGAAAGGGTACCACCATCTCTCATGGGAGAGCATCAGTGGAAGATGACAGTCGTTTTACATTCCTTCATCTGCATTGTGCTTTAAAAGAGCCACACGGTACACTCTGCTTTTATGTCCGTCATCAGAACCAGAAATCTAGAGGGGAAAATTGCCAATCTCTTCTCTGACAATGAAGCTAATGGAGAAGAAAACCTTCGTGACACATTCCTCACATTTGTGTGTTCCTCAGACGTTGAAGTTTTATTCGGATCTTGATAAAGCTCGCTGGTCCGTCCATTTCTCATATGCCACGTTGTGTGATTTTTTTAATGTTATTTTCGTCCCCCTTCCTTTGGAAAACAATCACACAGCAATCTCTGAGACTTTGGTCTGAGTGTCAATTATTTTTTCCTTTGGGTGTTTCTGTCTGAAGTGCTAGACTTGGTTAGGAGGCCCCTATCTTTGTAAGACTATGCATTTTCACTGGGATATTTTTAGGATATTATCTGGCACTGACATATACGCCTCACAGTTAACAAAAGATATTCGCTGCTACAGACCAACACACAACCCAGAGCAGACTCCTGGACTGTTGTTTTTGACCTCCTCCCACAGTCTCCACCCACCATATTCACTGTCTCTTCGTAGATCAGATGTGATATTTGCAAGATAAAACTGAGGATAATTGGGAGAAGGTTGATGAAGTTAGTTGCTCCCAGATCATCTGTGTTAATTCACCTGTCTCCTATAGAGGATTTTTTTTTTTTTTAAGTTCTTTTAAACTCTTAGTTGTGTCTCCTTTTCTGGTGACAAATTGAGCATGACTAAAAGATGTACAGAGACTTAGGAAGATGGCCATGGTCAAGGTTAGCTTGAAACTAGCCACATGTAGTTCTCTTAAGACCCCTGGGACTCCCCCTTGGTAAAGCAGACCTGCAGACATTTGCAGCTTTTCCCAACGCTGGTGCAGTAGGTTCACACTTACCCAGTGGAGTCAGGAAATTCCTTTGTGCAAATGCTTTCATTAAGCCAGTGCTCACTAGAAGCTCTGCTTCTAACAGCATTATTGAGATGACACACACTCTACTATAAAGGGGGGGGGGGAAAGAAGGAAGGAAGTAGAAGGAAAGAAGGGAGGGAGGGAGGGAGGAAGAAGGAAGGAAAGGAAAGCAAAGAAGGAAGGAAGTTGAAGGAAGGAAGGAAAGAAGGAAGGAAGGGAGGGAGGGAGAAAGAAGGAAGGAAAGGAAAGGAACGGAAAGGAAAGGAAAGGAAGGGAAGGTCCTAACCTCTCAGTTCAACTAAGACTCTGCATTATGAAAAGCAAATCGCAAAATTTTGGATGAGAAATGATTCTCTCCAATGAAACGATTGCACTGGTAAATGAGGAAAGCAAGAGGGTCTTCACCTAAATAGTCAAGGGTCTGTGAACTGGTGGCCTTTGCCATTCAGAAACATTTATTTCCAATCTGAAAAAAAGACTCAAAAACCTACCCCAAGCGTTCAAGACAGTCCTTTTCCAAAAATGTTCAGACACCATCAGCTCTTCTAGAAATCAATGCTGGCCTAGCCGAAAACTCCCACGTCCAATTTACTCATCCAGTGGCTAAGTACTTGATGTCTCACCTGTGCAAAGCACGCAAACCCCCAAATGTACAATACCATGTAGACTCTGCACAGATGGTTCAGATTTTGAGTGATTGGGGAGTGGCAAGAACACTGGGAATCTCCCAGTCCTCCCAACCAGAAACCCTTTACCTATGGTGACAAAGGGATCTTCGTTTTTCCAGAAGGTAGAGGGGAGGGCCCCCTTTTAGGTAAAAGCTGTGCCCATGCTAACATTTTTTTTTTTCTTCTCAAACAGCCTCAATGTGTCACTTAGACATCATTCCATACTTGCACCACTTAAAACATCTGTGAGAGCTTTAGGGTTTGTTTTCATTGCCAGATACAGAAGCCTCTTGAAAATCAGGGAAGGGTAAAGGAAACTTTTTTTTTTGCCTCACCCCCTAGTGTTGATCTTCAGAACAAGCTCTCTGGACCAAAGGGACACTTAAGGGTAGGGGGTGTCCGCGGGGAGCCTCCATCGTTTAGGAGAAAAGCTGCAGGGTTGTGAGGGCAGCTTGGTCCCCCTTCAGGGCTTGGCTGTGGTCCTCACAGGGGAAGTCCACAGATGCACACAGTTTGCTATCAGCTACGAGAGAACTCGGATTAAAAGAGTCTGGAGTGTTCATTTTCCTATAAATCCAGTAGAAACCAGCAGGGCGGTTCAGATGCTGAAACTGCTAATGCTTTATTAGATGATATTACTAGACACACAGAGTCCAGGTCCTGGAACAAGACAGTCCTGTAAGTCTGAGAGCCGCTCAAGTGTGGTGAGGAGCTGGGTTCGATTCTGGAATCCACATTTTCAGAGCAACCCTGTCTAGGCTGGGACCACACATTAGGAGATGATTTTAAGACAGGAAGAGGTCTGAGAAAAATTTCTCCATCATCTTCCAGGGAAATTGTAATAGGATTCATTGAGTTTGATAACATATGAATAAGTTCCCTCCTGATTGTAGGAGTTGGTGGCTTCTAGGCTTCTAGAATTCTACGGATTAAGACCAACTCCTGATTGTCTCTTGTGCTTATTTTAATCACCTTCAGCCTCATGGACACTGGTCATGTGAGTTTCCTGTACATGTTTTAACAGCTCCCGAGGGTTTATGGGGAAAGGGAGGGTAACGTTGAGGATCCTGGAGGCTGTTGTAATGTTTTCCAAAGGAAGGGAATCCACACTGCTCTCCCCGGGGTCTCTCCAGTGCGCCTGCAGTGAGGAAAGAGGGCAATGTGTGACTGGGTACTTGAAATCCTCCCTTGGCGAAACGCAAAGAGACACATTGTGAAGAAGTCAAAAGAGCCAGCGTATGTTCTCTGCAGGGACCCTGTGTGGTGGAGTTTTCACGTTGGCCTCCTTTGCTCAACGATACATAACTAGAAAGAAATGTGGGTGACCAGGAAGAGAAAAGAAGCAATGGCTAAATACCAAAGTTGGCATGTGTTCTTTTTTAAAAATATATGTATATTTTTAAATAAAATGTTTATTTTAGAAAGAGATGGAAGCTTTTTTCTAAACTATGTGATGTACCGGGCATTGTGCTGTTATTTCACTCAATTCTCACAATGGTCCCATGAAGCGGTACCATGATTATCCCCAGTTTACATTGAAGAAACAGAGTTTGGAAAGGCTAAGTTAATCGCTTAAGCTTACGCGTCTCAAAATTGACAGAACCAGTAATCACACTTTATTTATCTCCGATGTCCCTGATCTCAAACACTGTACATCTCACCCGCACTTACCACTGATGATACTAATAAAATGAGGATTTCAGTGAAAAGGAACAGAGTCTGCAGTTACATATATGCTGTTAAAACACACGCACAGATAAGTCAGCCAACCCAATGTTCTCATCAGTTTCGCAGCTGAGCAAACCGAATGGTAATGTAGAACAAATTGGGCATCAAGGTGATCTATAAAATCTGTAGAGACTCCCCAAGGAAGACTTGAGTTTTTATCTTCTTTTCTCCCCTAAATTTATTCCTGACCATCATTTTTCTCATCAGTGCATATATAAACCAAATGGAGGAGCTGAGATTTTGTGAAAGAGCCCTGGAATGGGGGTCCTCAGCTCTAGTTCAGACTAGCATTGATCTTGCCCCATGCCATGGCTCTGCCTTCCCTGCTCTGGCCTTACTTTCTCATGGGTTCTCCCCGCGTAGAAGCAAGAAGGTCACAAGTGGCCAGAAGCCCCAGGTGTTCATCCTGCCAGATTAGCATTTCCAGCAAAAAGAGAATTTCTCATTCCTAAGAGTCACAGCAGAAATCTGACAGCTGTCTCTCATTGGTCTCATCCATGAACCAATCTCTGTGGCCATGAGCATGAGATACAAATTCATCCATAGGGTCTGGATTTCCTGTTTAGCCCTGAGCTGCGGCATGGGATCATTTGAATCTCGTGGACTGACAGTGGAGAAGGTGAGCTTTTCTAAAGCAAGGTTGAGGTGCTTTTACCAAAAGGTGGAAAGGATGCACAAACTATAGATTACTCTATACAGCCCCTGTTGATGAGAAGTTTGTCACCTAGTGGAGGAAACAAACAAGGAATGACAACGTAGCCTAAGTTGCTTACATGCGGGTAAGTGCATACTGCTCCCATGTGGTGTGTGGTAGAGAAAGGGCATTTAAGGAAGTCTTGGGTGGGGAGGATGGTCAAGAAGGGCTCTCCAGAGGAGACCACCAAGCCAGGATAGCTACAACAATGGAGTTAGCCAGGCCAAAGCAGAGGAAGAAAGCATTCCAAGCAGAGGCAACAGCCTGTGTAAAGGCCTGGAGATAAATGAGAATTTGCCATAAGTGTGAACTTATCTTTGAAACACGAGGGTATCATTGAAGCATTTTAAGCAAGGAAGTGCTATAATAATCCTTACACTTTATGTTTTAATTTTTATTGTTTTATTATTTTTATTATTTAATTTTTATTATTTTTACTATAATTTTTTTATTGAAGTATACTTGATTTACAGTGTTTCAGGTGTACAGCAAAGTGATTCAGTTATACATATATATCTCTATTCTTTTTCACATTTCTTTTCCATTATAGATTATTACAAGATATTGAATATAGTTCCCTGTGCTATACAGTAGGTCCTTGTAGTTTATCTATTTTTATATATAGTAGTCTGTATCTGTTAATCCCAAATTCCAAATTTATCTGTCCCCTAAGTTTCTAAATTTACATTTTAGAAAGAGAACTCTGGCTATAGTGTGGAAATGGATGGAGTGACAAAGATAAGGGAAGGGCAGCCGAGTAAATTGTGAATTCGTTTGATAAATCATTGGTGCCCTTCTTACTCTACAGGCATGAGAACTTAAAGGGAGATTCAACATGTTGAATTTAGTACATGAGGAATGATGGGGTAAGGCTAGGGGTTAGAGTGAAGGTAGTAACCTAAGAACCCGTAATAAACCAGCCAACAAACAGATGGTGACTCGACTAAGAAAACGGTGGTAGGAATAGAGAGATTAAGGTAGATTTGAAATAGAATGGAAAGTATGGGTCTTGATCACTGGATGTGGAGAGCAAAGGAGAGGATTCGGATCTGGGAGGGGTAGGTGGTTGTCCAATGTATGTTCATTCCATTCACAGAGGCAAAAGGCCAGAATGAGTGACTTTATAGGAAAAATTGTGAATTTGAGTTTTGAGCGACTATTGCCTGTAGGGCACTCAAGTCAAAAGCATTCACGAGGGAGGTCTGGAACTCAGAGTCCTTTGTGTAGAGATTTAGGGATGGGAGAAGTCAGCATACGGAAATTAACTGAAATCATGGGGATGACTATGAGCTACACAATGTGTGGAGTGAGAAGAAAAGAGGATGCTGAGGACCACCAACACGTAAGATACTGGTGAAGGCGAGGAAAGAGCGTGGCTAGAAAACCAGGAAGAAGACCGGAAGAAGGTGGTATCCCAGGCACGGAGAAAATGTCAAGAAAGAGGGAGTCTTCAATCGTGTCTAGTGCTACTGTTTCAGTAAGGTAAGAAATGAAGAGTGTTGTTTGATTTAATAATAAGGAGGTGGTGAGAGCATCTTGGGTGCAGTGGTGAAGCCGGGTGGATGTAGACCGAGGAATTGAAAGGCGGTGAGGAAATGGAGACGGTAAATCCAGACACTGCCTTTCAAGAAGCATGCCCATGTGAGGAAGAAGACACACAGGACCAAAGCAGAGAGTCAGAAATTCAAAGGATTGATTGTCAAGAGGAGAGATATTTGAGGTAACCTAAAAGCGAATGAGAGTTTGGTAGTACACGCAAGAGAGAAGGTGGTAGGGATACACGGCTGTATCACCTTTATTTGTCCACTCTACTGTGGATGGATGTTTCAGTTGTTTCCAATTTCTGACTATTGAAAATGTTGCTGATACAAACATCCTAGCGCATGCCTTTTGGTACAGATATGTACACATTTTTGTTGAACATGTGAAATTGTTGGGTCATGGGCTTTGCATACTGCTAAGCCTTAGCTGATAATATAAAACAGCTTTCTGAGGGGCTTGTCCTCCCATCAAAATATATGAGCTTCAGGTGAGCTACATCCTCGCCAACGCTTGGTTTTTGCCAATCTTTTTCAATTTTAGCCAGGCTATGGTGGTGTTTTGGTATTCCCTTGTAAAATCGATTGGCATATATTTGATGACTAATGAGGTTCGGCAACTTTTCATATGTCCTTTGGCCATTTGGATTTGTCTCTGTGGTAAGGTGACTGTTCACATCCCCCGTCCATTTTTCTTTTAGGTTTTCTGCCTTTTTCCTATTGTATTGTAGAATTCTTTATATATCCTGGAGTTGAGTCCTTTGACTATTATGTGGTTTGCAAGTAACTTCTCCCACTCTGAGGACTGCTTTTTTTATTCTCTTAATGGTATTATCTGATAAACCGAAGTCTTTCATTGTTAAGTTATCCCATTTATCAATATTTCCTTTAAGGTGAGAGTTTTTGGTGTCATGTTTAAGGAATCATTCCCTACCCCAAGTTCCTATAGAAAATGTTCTCTCTTGTTCTTTATTTTGATTTTTTATTTCTTTTGGGAAGAATAATTTTTTTAGAGAATGGGTGGCTGATAAACCTTTCCAGGCATTGCATGTTTAAAAATGACTTTCTTTTGCCCTTGTTTGTGAATGTCAGACCAGATGTAGAATTTTTGAGTCGCACTTGAGTTACAACCTGTTTCCATTGGAACTCTGTAAACATGGCTCCAAATTTTATTGGATTGAGTGTTGCCAATAGGAAACATTGAGAGAATCGGCTTTTCTTCAGAGAGAAACTTTTCTTGGAACAGTACTTATATACATTTGTATCTATCCATCTTCGTTTTTTTGTGGTGGTGGTGGCGGTTGTTTTAATTTATTTATTGGAGTATAGTTGATTTACAATGTTGTGTTAATTTCTACTCTACAGCAAAGTGATTCAGTTATACATATATATATGTATATATACATTCTTTTTTTATATTCTTTTCCATTATGGTTTATCACAGGATACTGAATATAGTTCTTTGTGCTATACAGTAGGACCTTGAGGTTTATCCGTTCCATATATCATAGCTCACATCTGCTAACCCCAACTCCCCACTCCATCCCTCCCCCACCCCCCTCCCCCTTGGCAGTGGTTGTCATTTTAGATTGAGGTATAATTGATATATAACGTTATATTAGTTTCAGGTATACAACATAATGATTCGATATTTGTATATATTGTGAAATGATCACCACAATTAGTTAACATCTATGCCACACAAATGACAATTTTTTTTCTTATGATGAGAACTTTTAAGATTTACTCTTAGCAAATTTCAAATATACAGTACAGTATGTGTCTATCTTTGAAATTCAGAAGTTTTACCAAAATACATCTAGGACTCCCACCTCTACCCACTGCAGTAATATATTCTGGCACTTGATGAATGATTTCAATTTTGATTTGGGCCTTTCTTCAGCTGTGCAGAATATCTTTTCAAGAACTTTTATGCTATTTTCTTCTTCATCATCTGCTCTGGAAATTCTATTACATGTATATATATATTTTAATGTTCTGAAAAAGATTCCATGTCTCTCTTCCTTTTCCTTTCATTTCATTGAATTACCTACTTTTTTCCTCTGAATTTTGGGGAGCTTTCTTCCAGCCCGTGTTGGAATGCACCAATTTTGCTTCGGGCAGTGCCAAATCTGCTATTTCCTGCCTCTGTTGAATTTCATTAGTTTGGAAGTCATATGTTTCTCATCCAAGAACTCTTTCTTGTTTAATATGGCTCATTTTCGTGGCAACCAGCTCCTGTCATATTAAAGCAATGTTCTCTCTGTTCTCACCAAGAATACAAATTAGACTTTAAAAAATATATTTCCCTTACTTCCTGCTTAACTTTTTCACTGGAGGACATTTCTCTGAATTCTCAGATTCGCCTCCCTGTGTTATGGAGGTAAAAACCTGTAATAAAAGCACAGGCATTTGAACTAGAAAAACCTGGGTTTGCATCCCAGTGATGGCACTTGAATGACTGACTATTCACAGAAACCCTCTGTGCTTTGATTTATTTGATGGGTGTAATAAAACCCTCATCCCAGAGTTCTTTTCAGGATTGAACAAGATAATGAGTGTTGAGATACTTACAATATTGCTTAGCTATATGGTTTATTATTATTATATTATTGATAATATATATTATCAATATATTATTATTATATTCACTTGGTATCATCACTGTCGGCATCATCATCATCTTTACTACTATATTGAACTACTCAGTCTTTTTGTGTGTGTGTGTGTGTGCGTTTGTTCATTCTCAGAGAGGTCTGGTTAGTCAGGATTTGGTGGCCGAGATGGTGGGGGCAGTGGTCTATCGGAGATGGTGTTGGTCTCTGTTTAATTTCCCCCAACGGGTTACCACACATAGTAACGTTCTCCTGGACAGCTTCCCTGACTCACAATCACTGGTACTATTTTCTGCCAAGCTAGCAAGTAGGACGTTTCCCTAATTTCCACCAGTGAAATAGAATTTTTCAAATATATATATATATATATATATATATATATATATATATATATATATATATATATATATATACACACACACACACACACACACACATACACACATATATATTTGAATTATTTCAGAATGATTTTGGAGGAAGAAATGAGTCAAAACTACCGGCTCTAGTTAACTTTTTGGTCCCCAAAGTTGAATTTAAAATTTATTCTAAATAAAGAGAATTAACACATGAAAGGGCTTAGGTGAAAATACAGTTGAATATTTCTACCCTTTGAGGATAGGGTAGACTTTCTAAGCATTAAACAAAGGAAAAGATTGATGGATTTGACCCCATGAAAAACGTAAAATTCCTGAAAGACAAAAATCAACATTAGAGGGCTTCCCTGGTGGCGCAGTGGTTGAGAATCTGCCTGCCAATGCAGGGGACACGGGTTCGAGCCCTGGTCTGGGAAGATCCCACATGCCGCGGAGCAACTAGGCCCGTGAGCCACAACTACTGAGCCTGCGCATCTGGAGCCTGTGCTCCACAACAAGAGAGGCCGCAACAGTGATAGGCCCGCGCACCGTGATGAAGAGTGGCCCCCGCTTGCCGCAACTAGAGAAAGCCCTCGCACAGAGACGAAGACCCAACACAGCCATAAATAAATAAATAAATAAATAAATAATTTAAAAAAAAAAATCAACATTAGAGATTTTGAAAGGGGGAAGGCCAAACTAGAGGAAACATTTGCCATAAGATACAATAGCATTAGTATAGTTAATATAACAAAAGAGCTTTTTAATATCACTAAGAAAATATGGAACGCCATAAGAGAAAACCAGGCTGAGGATATGAAGAAGTGAGCAATTAACTGAAGAAGAAACACTCATAGCCATGAAACATGTGAGAAAAATGTTTAATGTGGTAAAAAAGAAAAACCCTGCAAATTAAAATAGCACTATAATGCTATTTCTTAGCTCTTCAACTGGCAGGATTATTAAAATTGGTACCCCACTTTTAATGGGGTACTTTTAATTAATATGGGGTCCTATATGGACCCCATATGGGTCAGGGTGTGGGGAAAATAGAACATTTATGCATGGTAGGTGGGCCTGCAAAATGTTTACATTTTTCAATCTAGAGGATAATTTGGCAATACAAGAATAAACTTGAAAACATGACACACTCTGATGCAGAAATTCTCTTTTTAAATTGAACTCTAGTTGATTTACAATGTTGTGTTATTTTCAGGTGTACAGCAAAGTGATTCAGTTATATATATATATGTATATATACACATACATACATATATACACACACACATATATATATATTTCAGTTTCTTTTCCATTATAGGTTATTACAAGATATTGAATATAGTTCCCTGTGCTATATAGTAGGTCCTTGTTGTTTATCTATTTTTTATACAGTGGTGTGTATCTTGATGCAGAAATTCTAATTCTTTAATTTTGATCTTAAGAAAGTATATGTGCAAAGTTTTAGTCACCATGTTAATCACAGAGATATTTAAAATAACAGAAGATGGGAATGAACATATTGACCTAACAACTGTGATCCCTTTTTTGAAATATATGTATAAATTCATAATGTTATCTTGGTTAGTAAGAATAGGCATGGTTTTTATTTTTTAATTTATCTGCACTATTCATTCCTCAATAAATACCATGAAAACGTACCTGCATTTATATGTAAACACATATAGTGTTAGATTTTATTCATTAACATTCTATTAGTGGATTAATTTTATTCATAATTTTTATGTCTACTCTTAAGATACTGGTTTGTTGTTTTTGTGTTTGTTTCATGTTTGTGCTACATTCATCAGGTTTGGTTACAGGGTTAGGCCAATTTCATAAAATGAACTGAGTTACTTTCCCTTTATTTCTGTGCTCCGGAACACTTTAAATAGCAGAAGAATGATCTGTTTCTTGAATCTTTAAAATAAATTTATAGTTTAAATAAATGAAATAGATATATTTTAAATAAATGAAATTATCTGAGCCTGACTACTGTGGGGAGTGTTGTTTTGTAACAACTTTTCCAATTTTTTCAGTGTTCTTGGTCTACTCATTCTTGCTACCTATTTTATCTATTTTTATTTTTTTTAATTTATTTCATTGAAATATAGTTGATTTACACTGTTGTGTTAGTTTCTGGTGTACAGCAAAGTGATTCAGTTATACATATATATATACATTCTTTTTTGTATTCTTTTCCATTATGTTTTTATCACAGGATATTGAATATAGTTCCCTGTGCTATACAGTAAGACCTTGTTGTTTATCCGTCCTGTATATAATAGTTTGCATCTGCTGACCCCAAACTCCCAATCCATCCCTCTCCTACCCTCTCCCCCTTGGCAACCACAAGTCTGTTCTCTTCGTCTGTGAGTCTGTTTCTGTTTTGTAGGTAAGTTCATTTGTGTCATATTTTAGATTCCATATGTAAGTGATATCATATGGTATTTGTCTTTGTCTGACTTACTTCACTTAGTATGATAATCTCTAGGTCCATCCATGTTGCTGCAAATGGCATTATTTCATTCTTTTTTATGGCTGAGTAGTATTCCATTGTATATATGTACCACATCTTCTTTATCCATTCATCTGTTGATGGACATTTAGGTTGTTTCCATGTCTTGGCTATTGTAAATAGTGCTGCTATGAACATAGGGGTCTTGCTACCTATTTTTTTTGGCTGTACTGTGCAGCATGCCGGATCTTAGTTTCCAGACCAGCGATTGAACCTGTGCCCCCTGCATTGGGAACACGGAGTCTTAACCACTGGACTGCCATGGAAGTCCCCATTGCTACCTATTTTAAAAACATCTGTAGTAATATATATTTTCCTAGTGAAAAAAGAGCTTACTTTGAAACAAGTAGACATAAAATTGCAAAAGTATTCTCATAATTTTTTTGGCATCTGTGATTAAATCCTTTTTCTCATTCCTAAAGTTGTGCCTTTCAGTTTTTCTTCTTTTTCCCTTTCTTGAGCTCTATTCATTTTATCTATCTTTTAAAGTAGCCAGCCCTAGAATGAGTTCATCAATTGCTCCCTTAATTTCAGCTGTGGTCCTTATCAGGCCTGCCTCAACAACTGTTCGTTCTGGAGCCCAAGGTGACAGACAGATAGTCCCCTTGGGGAAGTTCATCTTATGGCACTGACAGAGGTGAAGAAAGCCTCTTAATGCATTGGGTGGAGGTGGCACGTGTCCCTTCCACCCACATGCCATTGACCAAAGCCGTCACATAGCCAAGTCCAAAGTTACTAGGTAGGGAAATACACTCTGTCCATGATAAGGTTCTGGCAAAGATATAGATCCAAGGAGAGCTGAAAAATTGGAGTTGATATGCCCCAAGATGGGAACATCTATCATCCTGTTTAAAGATACTTTGGACTAACAGATATGTTTTAATGGTGTAAGTTTTTTACTTGCTGGTATAAAGGTGATTGGAATCTGAAAAGGATAATAATATCCTTCAGTTATAGCGTTAACAGTGAATATAACTTTGGACATGTTAAATCCTGGAAGGCTTAGGCATATCCAGGCCAACAGCGATTTATTGAGCAAGTAGATTGGCCAGTTGGTTGATTTCCCAAAACTTAAGGGTTAGAGATCTTGGGCTATAAACCCCCATATAGTAGGTGAGGGAAGAATACCCTGGAGAGGTCAAATAAAATGACCGGCCATAATTACACTGAGCTTGTCACTTCCTGTTCTGTTTTCTCTCTTCTGGTGGACTGTGTTTTGTTTTTTTTTAAATTTTTTAAATTGAACTAGAGTGGATTTACAATGTTGTGTTAGTTTCTGGTGTACAGCAAAGTGATTTTATATATATATATATATATATATATATATATATATACACACACACATATATATATATTCTTTTTCATGTTCTTTTCCATTATGGTTTATCATAGGATTTTGAATATAGTTCCCTGTGCTCTACAGTAGGACCTTGTTGATTATCTATTTTATATATAATAGTGTGTATCTGCTAATCCCAAACTCCTAATTTATCCCTCCCCCACCCCCTTTACCCTTTGGTAACCATAAATGTGTTTTCTATGTGAGTCTGTTTCGGTTTTGTAAGTAAGTTCATTTGTCTCATATTTTAGGTTTCACATATAAGTGATACCGTATGGTATTTGGATGCTGTATTTTGAATTCTGTTCTAAAGGCCAGTACTGTCCAATAGGACTTTCAGTGATGACATTGATGCCCTATTTTACACTAGCTAATATGGCAGACACAAGCTATGTGTGGTTTTGGGGTATTTGAAATTTGGCTAGTGTCACTGAGGAACTAAATTTCTAACTCTATTGAACTTAATTTAAACTTAAATTTAAATAACCATTTTTCTTTAGTGACTCCTGAGTTGGACAGGGCAGCTCCAGCCAATGCTGGGACTGAGGATTAAGATGCTAAAACCGCTCTAATTCAGGGGCTCCCACATGGAATATCAGATTTCAAAGGAAACAGATCTCAGATAAATAGTACTACCACATTGTTGAAGCAAGTAAGAGACCCCGGTTTTGTTGGTCAAAGCAAGTCACGTGGCCACATTTAAGGTCCATAGGAGCAGGAAGTATTATCCTTCCATAGATCAAAGTCAGGTATAAAATAGAATTTTCTTTCTTCTTTCTCTTCCCCCTCCTCTCTCCTCCTCCTCCTCTTCCTCCTTCTCCTCCTTTTCATTGTCTTCTTCAAGTGCACTTCACTGAAACATTCAGTCCATTCTTCTGGTGGTAGCAATTAAATGTCAGAGTACTTTGGGGCTTCTTGATTCCACACCTCAGCCATTGCTGCCCTCTCATCATCTCTGACGCCAGCAGCATCACGTCCAGCTCTTTCTGGTACCTTTGTAAGCCCTCCTGGCACACACACGTTCGTTGCACGTGGCTTGGTGCAGGGAACTCTGGAGCCACCACGGCACTGTGTTTTGGGCGCTCCAGGCCCTCACATGGAGGCTCTCTGTGACCTTTGCTCTATGACCTAAAGCTACATGATATGTCTGCGTCCAACCTGCCCGTACCCAACTTAAGTTTTGACCCCGGGAAGGGCAAGGGGAAAGTCGCTTTCTCAGAGATTCCCCCTGTAGTAGTCAGCTTAGACTCAGTGACGCTGCAGGAACAAACAATCCCCAAACCTCTGACAACAACAAAGGTGTCGCTTTTCATTCCAGTTGGGTCACCACGACTGTGATCCATAGCTGCCCCTGCCTGGCTCATAGCTGGTCTCATGGCAGAGTGAAAAAAGAAGGGGGTAGCGTCTCTAAATGACTCTGAAAACTTCTCCTCTGAAGTGACAAAAATCACTCCTGTGCACATTCTATGTCCAAGGAAAATCACCTGATCGATTCTGACCTCAAAGAGAAGAGGAAGTATAATCCCTTCCTATAGGGAAGGCAGTGACGATTTTGAACAGTAATAAAATCTTCACACTCATTGTCTACTTTTCATCTCCCTCTCTCCCCTCCCACTCCCCTATCATCTTCTTCAACACCCCACAGCTTGTGGGTTCTTTATCTAGAATAGGAAGGATAGGATATTCTTCAAACTCTGCTATTAATGGCGTAGACTATTAACATTCCAAAGCCCGTAGTCTTGAAACTGCAAACCCCTTTCTTTTAAAGCCCTGCTCTCTCGCATGTGTTTCTGAAGCCTGCTTTGAAAGATCAAAAGAGTAGTCTTGATGCTCCTTGCTCTTTTTTTCTGCACTGTCATCCTCTCCCTGGGGTAGGAAGCAGAAAAAGCCCTGGCTGAATGGAGGAAAAGCTCATAGGAGAACAGAAATTTGTGAAGAAACCACCAGTTAATAAACTATTATTGGACCACACTCTAGCAGGGTAGGCTGTCTTTTGTGGAGAAGCAGAACTGAACTGAAATATCTCAGAATTGAAGGCAGGGTCTGGCGTGATATTGGAGCGGTCTACCAGAGTTCTGTGCTGTCCAGTACAACATCCCCTAGCCACATGGGGCTATGAAGCCCTTAAAATGTGGCTAGGGTGACTGAGGAACTACATTTTAAATTTTATTGAATTTTCATTTCAATAGCCATATGTAGTTGGTGGCTACTATATTGGACAGTGCGGTTCTAGACGTTACCAGAGACAGTGCTACTAAAAGTCAGCCTGTGCCCTTAATGCCTCACTATTATTTATACATATGAAAACGTGCTGTGCCTTGGTTTTTAAAAATAATCTCAAAACGGAAATAACTTCAGTTTGTATAAAAATTAAGTTGATATTATAGACATAACACAGTTGGTTGAAAGCAAATAATGCTTTCACTTATTAATTGGCTAGAGCTGCTGACCTAATAAGCTGAGGCTAAATTCACAACTAATTAAAGATTTCATGTTCATTCAGCCAAGACATGCCTCAAACCATCTTTTTTTTGTTCAGCTGGCCAGCAAGATACTTAGAACCATATTTGGGACATCTTGCAACTATAATCAACGTATGCAACATATCCCGTTTCAAAAAAGTTCTTTCATTTATCACATTAGTACTTCTGTTGTAGGAATAGCATTTTTCTCTGTTGCACTCACAATAATCATACTTGTAGTAAATGAAGATGACATAATGTACTACATAGAAATTTAGATGTTATTTGATTGTTGGTAATTTAGCAAATAGTTCTCTAACTTTGCTATTTCTCATGCAGTATTATTTCTCTATTAGAGATGAGAAAACTGAGGCTTAGGGAGGGTGTGCATTTTTCCCTAAGGTTATATAATTGGTATTTGGAATTCTAATATAAACTCATATCGGTTTGATCCAAAGACCCTACCACGCAACAACACTGCTCTTACTTGGTAGATCATGATAAAACCTAACTGCAATCACCTTTGTTTTCCTAAGGATAGAGGCTGCAGAAAGTCAACGAGCCCTTTTCAAGAGCCAGCTGAGGTCAATGGGCTGCCCCTGTGTAGGACCCTGTGTAGGACGCTGCAGGCGGGTCACAGCTGATGACCCAGCGGTGGAAGGGAAATGAGGCTGGAATGTAAGCCACACAAGAAAGTTGTCCTGGTCAAATTCGGCCCGTGATTACGATGCCACTATCATTATATTGGCTTCTGGTTACCTACTAGGTTTGGTGAAAAGCGAGGATCAAATTTCTGGGATGCACACTATGCCTGGTTCAAAATCTGACCATCAACTGCTGTGCCCCAAGCTTAACCCCGCCCCTCAATGTTAATCAGGTGCAACTTTATGAGCCACATTCCTGCTGGCGTAAATCCTCCTCCTGCGAATTCAAAGCAGCGACGCCTCCCGTTCACTTAAAATACACACAGGTGGTTGCCAGAAGAGACGAGGGTGGAGGGGCTGCGGGCGAAAGAGGTGAAGGGGATTACGAGGTTCAAACCTCCAGTTATATAATAAGTCACGGAGGTGTAATATACAGCATAAAGGATATGGTCAGTAATATTGTAAAACTTGTGTGGGTACATATGGTTACTAGACTTATGGTGGTGATCATTTCATAATGTATGCAAATGTCACATCATTATGTAGTACACCTGAAACTAACAGGATATTGTACGTCACCTGTATTTCATTTTAAAAAAGAGACAATGGAAGACAGATGCTCTTAATGTGCCGTTGTATTCTCGGTTCCACTTTATTTCTAAAGCAGGAAAACCTTTCCCTTCCGAGAATGCTAAGGGCAAAGCCGCCGGCGACGCCGCCTCCGCCCACCTCCGCGCCTCGCCGCACATGGTAACTTCGGGCAGAGGAAAGGTGGGCGCCGGGCGCGGAACTACAAGTCCCAGAATGCACGGCGCCCTCCGCACAGGCGCAGCGGGGACCCCCGGCCGCCGGCCAGCCAGCCTGCGGAGACCCGGGTCCCGCGCCGGAGCTGGGCTGGGGGCAAGCAGTCGGGGCGGACCCGGCGGCGCCCAGGGCGGCGGGATGAAGACGCCGCAGCGCGCGTGAGGAGGAGGATGCGGCAGCCGGCGCCGCGGCGGCAAGGGGAGTAGGCGGTGGAGCCCCCGGGAGGGAGGCGCGCTCGGGGCCAGACGGCTCCGGAGGCTCCGCAGTGCCGCCGCCGTCGCCCGGGAGGCTCCGCGCGGGAGCCATGTAACCCTGCGGCGGGCTCCGGGCTGCTCCGTCCTCCCCAGCTCCAGGGCTAGCGCGCCAGCGGGGCCACGATGAAGAAGCAGTTTAACCGCATGCGCCAGCTGGCCAACCAGACGGTGGGCAGGTAGGTCACCCGCTGGCCGCCGCGGGCCGGGGCGCGCTGCGAGCCTGCATCCGCCGGGCGCGCAGGTGATGGAGCGGGCGCGCCGGCCTCCCGCCCTCCGCCCTTCCCTCCCTGCCGGCCCTCGCCCCCTCGGGGCGCCGCTCGCGGGCGCAAGCCCTCCTCCCTGAACTTCCCGGACCCCTTCTCATGCTCTGCCCGCCGCTCCGGGGCTCCGGTTGCCAAGCGCAAAGCGTGACGCATCCTTTACCTGCGTCCCCAGCTGCCCCTTCACCTCGTCCTCCCTGCCTTTCCCCGGGACTCCCTTCTCCCTCTGGCCCCAGAGCTTCCTGGAAACAGGTGTTCGCTCTTATGGCGCTGGAGGCCGCCGAACCGCGGTCGCTCTGAGAAGATGCTTTCCCCTGCGCCGAGTTCGGGGCTCCTCGGGGGTCCGGGGGAGTGTTGGGCCTGGTCGGCTTGGCCGAGCTGAGCCTGCCCCTCCTGCCCTGTTTGTTTCCTGGGGTTCTGACCGTATGAGATTCTGGATATCTCTCCTGGCCGGGTTTGTCGAGGCGTTAGGTGGTGGAGAGAGCATCTGTAGGGGTGGGGGGAGCGGGGGCAGGGCAGGTGCTGGTGGAATGGCGCTGCTGTCAGCTTGGTTCTGAGACAGGTTTCAGCGCAGGGAGGGAGGGAGGCTGCGGAAAGGGAGGCCCAGCTCTTCTGGAAGATGAGTTAAGCAGAAGATCACAGCCACGTAGGGGAGGGGGACCGAGGCCTCACAGTCAGGAAGAGCCAGGCCGTAGGACGCTGCGAGACCCAGCCGGCTGTGGCCGTCATCGCGGTGAAAATGGGCTACATCTGGGCTAGTGTCTCCAGAAGATGCTCCGCGGGGTGCCAGCCTCTGTTGATGTTACAGAAGGGTTCTGGTGGGTCTCTTCCAAAGCTCGACAGGCTCTGCACACAGGGGGGTTAGGTAGAGGGGGTTTTTCGTGGAACTTATGTCCCTGGGGAGGGATTTCTGTTGCTGCTGTGGTCAAGGAATGCAGGCGTGCCCTACTAAGGCCGGCGGCGGAAAGCAGAGAACGCAGCCTTGGGTGCAGTTCAAGTGCGAGCTCTACACATCGAGGGCCCTCCACTAGGTTTACCAAGAAACCCAGTACCTTTCTTGGGTGGGAAATGGAGCCCGAACTGGCATTTGGTAGGGCGGGAGTGGGGACCTAACTGGGGACACTGAATGCCCATGTAAGCATACTGCCCTAATTACGGTGGGCATTTGAGGGCAGGGGATGTGATGGCTTCGTATGCTTCCAGGGACGCCAGATGGTTTCCAAGTAACCATGTCTAAAATTGACTTAGATGCATTTTCCTTTCCCAAACACATGTGCTTTCACATGGGGGAGAATTTATGAATAGCAGAGTCAGATTAGCCCAGATTTCTGGCATGGTATTGCCACAGATATAGCTTCACGCAGGCTGCCTTTGGATATGTTGGACGCGGAAACAGTGTTTTCCTGTCTGGGTTGTTTAGCAGATGACAGCTGAGTTGACATGTCTTTAGTGACTTGACTTCTGCATCATTCTGCTGGCTGGCCTCTGTCATCAGGTCATCGCACCAGACCAGCCACGTGACCAAGAGGCCCCTGACCGTAGACTTGGATTGCCCTTCTCACTTGGTCTTGGGGTGTCACTTTGGTGCTGGAAGCGAAATGGTAACAAGGTGTTCACGCTTCCTCCCTGGCGCCCCTGAAACACAGCTCTTTCTCTCTTCAGGACTTGTTTTGAAGTGGTAAGATTTACGAGCCTTGGGCATAAAACCTGATTTCCACCCTCATCCATGGATGTAATGACCAAGGGAAAAGGGAAGAAGTTGGGTTTCAGAATAGGTACCAGATGATCTTACTAACTTGAAAGCACGTTCTTGGAAGTCCAAACAGCTGGTCACTAAGAGGTACTTTCCCCTTGTTTATGGCGTCTCTGATGGATGCCGGCGTGTGGATGAGTTCTGGCTCTTCATCAGATGGCGTCTGTGGTGTCCTGCACCACGTAACGTGGGGGCCAGCCCACTCTTGAGTATCACTAGCTTGTATCCATTTTGGTGACGTTCTGAGTGAAACTTTTAGAGCAAAAACCAGTTTGTGCCGCTTTGCCGCTTGAAAGCCTCCAGGGGCGTCTCAGTGCACCAAGCGCCCCAAATCTTTCCAGGGGTCTACAAGACCCTGTCCGACTTGACCCCCTCCTTGTCTTTCCATACTCCTTCTATTCTGCCCGCCCACCTGCCCGCCCCTCCTCCACTGTGCTCCAGCCACGATAGGCTTCCTTGCCCCAAACACACCAAGCTCATTTCCATCTAGGGGCTTTGTTCGAGCTGTTTCCCAGTTTCCCTGCCCAGCTGAGGGTCTGCTCTTCCCATATTGCCTCTTCCTCATCATCCAGGTCTTAGCTCAAAGGCCTTCGAGAGGCCCCCCTCCCCCCTTCACGCTCCAGCCCATCCTCCTGTTCGTTTTTGTTACAGCACTCATCACTCTTTGAAATGCTTTTAGTTTTCATTTTTTTGACTTCTTACAAATACAGTACCACAGAATGTATAGATCGCCACTCTATGCTCGTTGTATATAGCACAGTGTCTTGTAGGCAGTTAGTGCTCAGTTCATGTTTATTGACAAGGTTAAAAGAGTTTACTGTCGGGTCCATGCAGGTAAATAAAAGGGGCAGCCTTTACTTTGTCTGATTGAGAATGTAGTGAGGCGTGATCCTAACATTGCTTCTTAATTTCTTGAATCGGTGGAAGCAATAGGATTGGACGCTTGGAATTCAGGTGTGGGGTTGGCGGACCACCTAGTGGAGTGGCTTTAACAAGCCGCTGGATTCTTGTCCTTGTGTGTCTTTGAAGTGAGGACATTCCTGTCTTTGAGGGAAGGCTGAGAGGTGGGCTGGAGGGTTGCCCTTCCTCATGGCTCTTCACCCAGCTCGCCTTCCATAAGTTGCAGGTTTTGGGGGTCTTCTGAATACAAAACCTCCAGAGGTCAGATCCAGTCCCTTTAACAACGTAGGAATTGCCGTGCTTACACGTACCCTGTGGAGCTAATAGTATTTCCTCTTGAAGTGCTCACCTCTCCATGGAGAGGGTGCCGGCGACCGGGAAGAGTTTCATCTCCTCCTTGGTCTGCTTCTCCCGTCTTTGCATACATTCCTTCTGCTTTGGACTCTCCTCTCTGTCCTTTCACTTCAGCTCATCCTCTGGGAAGCATCCCCGGCCCTTCAGGACTGGACCACCGTGTGCCTCATGGTTCCAGCTAGCTCCGGCTTTCGAGTGGGATGGATCTGGTTGGTTGGTTACTGACTACGGGATCTTGAGCTGAAATCTGCACCTTGGTTTCCTCATCTGCAAAATGGGCATAACAAGAGTTGCACTGTGGTAATGTAATAGGGAAGACCCTTTGTGTTCTATTACAAGTCAATCACTAAAGGGGTGTTGCCTATAAGCTTAAATTACACATAATGGGCCATCTCTGGGAACCCTGCCTCCCAGGTCATGAGCATTAAGCTAAAATACCTTTGTTTAGCTCACAGGAAACATCCTGACCAGGCCCACCTGTGAATGACCACAGGGAGGAAGAAATGAACACCTCCCCTCTGGAGGCTGATGGGAACCAGGAAGTGTTTGGCTTTACCCCCCTCCCCTTTTAGTATAAAAGGAGCCTGAATTCTAACTCAGGCTAGACAGTTCTTTGGGGCACGAGTCCACCATCTTCTGGGTCTGCTGACTTTCGGAATAAAGTCATTATTCCCTGCCCCATCAACTCGTCTCTCAATTTATTGGCCTGTCATGCGGCAAGCAGCACAAGCGTGGACTCGGTAACAGTAATGTGGTAATTGTGGCAATGAGGACATGAGCTTACCCCTGAAAAGCACCCAACACCGTGCTCAGTACTAGGGCATGCTCCATAAATAGTAGCTACAAGGATCTTTGGGCACATGCTGTAACTGTTACTGGGTTGTATGCACGTGGCACTCGTTCATTCTTTCCTTTATTCAGTAAATGCTTACTGGATGCCCGCTGTGTGCCAGGCTCTGCGCTGGTTCAGGGGCTCTTGCAGTGCAGGGTAAACAAAATCCCTGTTTTTCTCCTGGAATCTGTGTCCACAAGGCATGCATTGTTTTTGTCTCGTCTTGTTTACCTTTCCCACTAGACTTTAAGTTCCTCGCAGGCAGGGACAGCTGTCCTAATGCCTGGTGTATAGTCTTGTTCTCTGAAATTCTTTGGCAGCTGAAGGCATGAGTGAGCAAGAGATCCCTGCATCACAGACAAAGATGCAAGAGGCTCCTGACACCGTGCCTCTTTCATGTTGTGGTGGGAAGGGGCATACAGAGGCGTGAGCACAGCTGCACGGCTGGGCTTTGGAAGGACAGCAAGATTTAAGGGAGGAACTAGTTCATGCTCGACTTACATTGCCTTTTTTTTTTTTTTTTTTTAATGGAAAAGCTAGTTTTTTGGGTTTTTTTAAAGATGTTTTCTGACTTTATTTATTTTTGGCTGTGTTGGGTCTTTGTTTCTGTGCGAGGGCTTTCTCTAGTTGTGGCAAGCGGGGGCCAGTCTTCATCGCAGTGCGCGGGCCTCTCACTATCGCGGCCTCTCTCGTTGCGGAGCACAGGCTCCAGACGCGCAGGCTCAGTAGTTGTGGCTCACGGGCCCAGTTGCTCCGCGGCATGTGGGATCTTCCCAGACCAGGGCTCGAACCCGTGTCCCCTGCATTGGCAGGCAGATTCTCAACCACTGTGCCACCAGGGAAGCCCTTTTTTTTTTTTTTTATGCCTTCAGGAGAGTCTATTGGTTGCTGGGGTGAGAGGCATCCTGAAAGGCATAGAGTATGTTTCTTGCAAGTGGTGTTTGGTTTGTGTTGGGTGGAATTGGTTGGTTGGTCTCCCTGAGCTGAGATTTAGAGACCTGCTAAGTGACCGAGAAAATGGAAGTAAAACTGGCACTTGGACCTGGTGAGGAGGAGGGTTTTCTTCAATCTGCACAGTGGGGGGGGTCACAGTAGCCCTTGCCTCAGAAGACGGTTAAGAGCTAAAGGGAGCCTGGCTTACACCAAGTGCCCAAGAAATGGTCGGTGAGGTTCCTTGTCGTTTTCTGCTTCTTGCCCATTCAGTTCTCCAAAAACGCTGGCCTCCCAAGTGTAAGGGGCGTCTTAGACTACCAGGGCCGCTGCCTGATGACGGCCGTCAATGGGCTCTGTGCTCTCGTGCAAAACGGGGGACATTCAAGAAGCCCGAGGGTAGGCAAGGAGCTCTGGAAGTGTGAGAGAGAGGCGTGGAAGGGCGGGAGCAGGGCCGGTGGGGTTGGATTCTTTGGTTCTCAAGTCTGTGAGTTGGTGAGTGGAAGGCCAGGTTTGGTGTGCACAGCCCCCGTCTTCCGTTCCTAGACTGCTCGGCCTGCCGCCGTGATTGGGCTGGGCTTCTGCTGCAGAGCCGGGCTGAGCATCTCTGCTGCTGTGCAGCTCTCAGGATGTCCCTGCCGTCGCCAGCGGTACCCAGATAGATGCGGAGGACGCAGCAGCCTCTAGGAGCACTGGTGCTGCAGGCATCTTTTGCTCGGGCCAAAGCAGCCGAAGCCAGCAAGGATCTTTTCCTTGAAGGCGTCTCTGAGACCCTGCCTCGCCCATCAGCAGGCCTCCTGAGAGCCATGATCCAATCCATAGGGCATCATGGAAAGGTCATTCCAAATTAGTCATTGGCCTCCTTGGCTCCCACCTCTATTTCCCTGTTAGTCCAGCAGGGCTGGGCAGACCCAATCCTGGCCCCCAAGGTGCACGTTTATGAGGTCTCAAAGCGAGGTTTTTCATCAGTTTTATGGAAGCCCGTGTCTGGCCACCTGCTGTGGTGTGTCTGTGTGACAGAGAACAGAATGTACTCACAAACTGATGAACGGGCTAGCGAATCCGGAGAGAATATTCTCTGCTCCTGTCTTCTAAGCTCCTTGCTGTACGGCCCTGCCAGCTTGCAGCCTTCGGCTGGGCTGCCCCCAGTCGTCAGGATTTCCTGCAGAATTCTGTTCTCCCAGACCTGCAAGTCATTGCGAAGGAGCCGTTCCTTTCGACAGCAATTAACGACTTGCCCTCCCAGTGTCCATCCAGCAGAGAAATGTATCAGTAGTCATTAGCGTTTTTCATGATGGGTGATAAGGAGCAATTTTTTTTCTCTAGAAAGAGTGAATCCGTAGCCATGTGAGCAAAACAGTCATTTAATTTATGGTGGTTCCTTTTAGAGGGGATAAGTAAGGAGCTCTTTTATTAACAATCAAGAGATTCAAATGCTATACTGATAATGACAACATATATTTCAAATGCTATTTTGATAACAACAGCAGATAATACACTGAGGCTTCAGCTCCGTGTGAAGTTAGTTGTAGGTTGGAGAGAAGCTGGGGGGCGGGCTGGGGGGAGCCGGGGAGAGTTAGGGCTCTCCCGTTGGGTGCAGGGCGTCCCAGCAAGCTGGCACCTGGCACCCCACAGCCTGTGGGAAGTGTGTGGCTGTCGAGCAATTTTAAACTATCCTTTCTGTCCAGGAAGCAGATGTTTTTGCTTTCATTTTCCAACTTCAGAGTTTATTTTTAGGATATATGTTTATTTTCCCACAGAATTCAATCTACTTTTTTTTAACTTTCTTTTTGGTTGCATAAGTGATACTTGTTTATCATAGAAAAGTTTTAAACTCATGGGTGGGCAAAAAGGCAAAAAAAAAAAAAAAATCACCAATAATCTCACTACCTGGAGACCGCAGTGAATATTTTGGATATGGTCTTCCAAGTTTTTTCATAGGTGTATATCTGTTCTTAAAGAGCTAGAGACCATTTGGTGTGTACTGTTTTGCAACCTGATTTTTCCTCCTTTGTCTTTTTTTTTTTTTTATAGAGAGAAAGTCTTGTTATTTATTTATTTATTTATTTATGGCTGTGTTGGGTCTTCGTTTCTGTGCGAGGGCTTTCTCCAGTTGTGGCAAGCGGGGACCACTCTTCATCGCGGTGCACGTGCCTCTCACTATCGCGGCCTCTCTTGTTTCGGAGCACAGGCTCCAGACGCGCAGGCTCAGTAGTTGTGGCTCACGGGCCTAGTTGCTCCGCGGCATGTGGGATCTTCCCAGACCAGGGCTCGAACCCGTGTCCCTGCATTGGCAGGCGGATTCTCAACCACTGCGCCACCAGGGAAGCCCTCCTTTGTCTTTTTTTAAAAAAATTAATTAATTTATTTTTAGCTGTGTTGGGTCTTCATTGCTGCGCGCAGGCTTTCTCTAGTTGCGGCGAGTGGGGGCTCCTGTTCGTTGGGGTGCGTGGGCTTCTCATTGCGGTGGCTTCTCTTGTTGCAGAGCACGGGCTCTAAGCGCACAGGCTTCAGTAGTTGTGGCGCATGTGCTCAGTAGTTGTGACTCGCGGGCTCTAGAGCGCAGGCTCAGTAGTTGCGGCACACAGGCTTAGTTGCTCCGCGGCATGTGGGATCTTCCCGGACCAGGGCTCGAGCCTGTGTCCCCTGCATTGGCAGGCAGATTCTTAACCACTGCGCCACCAGGGAAGCCCCTCCCCCTTCATCTTGAATATCATCCCATGTCAATAATTGTGTGTCTCCAGCATAATTTTTCAACTATGTAATATTCCATTAGAGTCCGCTGATTTCCTTTGGTAATCATGTAGCAAATATATCCTATGGGTTTACTTTCCTAGGATGAAGTCTTAGAAATAGAATTGCTGGGCCAAAGAATATGTAAGTTTTTAAGACTGAGAATGTACGTTTTATATATATGAACACACACACATATTCTATTTTCATCCTCAGAAGAATTGTTAATTTCTTCTCCCCAACTCTATCAGCAGCTAATATTATAACTTTGTTAATTACCTGAATAAAACCAAAACCTTCTCTTTTCTCCTCTCAGATTTCTAGTGAGGTTGAGCATTTGTTACGTCTGCTGGACATTCATGGACTTTCCTGAGTTGCCTGCATAGTCCTTTGCCCCACTTCTTTAAAGTCATGTTCATAACTGCTTTCTTACTGACTTTTAGGTAATTGTTAATAAGCATACACAAGCTTTGTCTTATGCCATGCATATCTCCCTGTAGCTTTTTCTGCCTTTTATATTTTGTTTTATGTCATTTATAATATTTCATGATCTCAAGTCTATCAATTTATGGTTTGTGCTTTAAATGTTATGCTTTGGAACACTTTTCTCAGCCTAAGATGACATAAATATTTATACATTTTCATTACCATTTATATAATTTTATTTTGCCATCAAATCTTTAATTCGTCAAATTCTTTAATTTTGGTGTGGGACATCACGTAGGTGTCACATTTAGTTTTTCTTTTTTTTTTTAAACAGTTATCGTGATATAAAATTGAATGATGTAACTCATACCCACTGTATTGAAATGTCATCATTATTATGTACTAAAAGATTTCATCTACTTGTATCTGTTTCTGGGATTCTAGTTTGTTCTCTTGACCTGCCAGCTGGCAGGGATTTAAGGTGGGCTCTACTGCCCAGGTGAGCAGGGGTGGATAGGTGCATCCCAGGCTTTGGGCGGGGGGTGCAGTGGAGTTGGTCTGGGCCCCTCATCTCAGCTTCATCTGGGGCAGCTCCTTGGCTTGGCAGTTAGGACTCAACAGATTTGCCTAAAGATCTTGTTGTGCCTTAATCACAGCTAATTTACAAATTGCTTTCTTACTTAAAAAAAAAAAAAAGTTGATTATATTCCTTTGGCTTCACTCATTGGTTTATTCTTTGTTAGTATTTTTTAAAATGTATGCATTAATTTGGGGAAACTGACAATTTTGCAATATTTAGTATGATAATTCTTCCCATCTGGGAAAAGGGTATGTTTATTCAAGTCTGTTTATGATCCTATAAACTAGTTTTTGTCTACTTGCATCCTGCATAATTTTGCTTCTGTGCTTTAGGTAATTTGTCATTGTCATTACTGTAGACTTAATGCTTGGAATCTTTTGTTATGTTTTCTTACTCTTTATTGCTGGAATGTAGGAAAGTTATTGATTTTTGTATATCTTAAACAATCACCTTCATAAACTTTCTCATTATTTTTAAGTACTTTAAAAAAATTGACTCTTGAATTTTCCAGGTAGCAATCATAAATATTTTCTACAAATAGTAATTTTGCTTCTTCCTCTTCAGTATTATATTTATTTTATTTTCTTGTCTAATTGCACTGTCTAGGACTTGTAGAACAGTGTTAAAATGTTGGTGAATAAATGGCAAAATGTGGGCTTCCCTGTCTTCTCCTTATCCTCTTTGGAAATGCGTGATAATTGGTTTGAGAGATTTTATTTTTTAATCATGTTGCATGCTGCATAAATGTATTTTACTTTGAGTTTTTCTTTGGCATTAAAGTTAAATTTGATTAACTATATTATTATGGTCTTTAGAGATAATCATATGTTTTTCTCCCTTAAGTTATTCATATACTCACTCAATAATTTATGCCACAGATATTTATTGAGCACTTACTATGTTCCAGGCACTGTTTTCTGTGCTGGGGATACACCAATGATAGTTCCTACAGTTCCTACACACGAGGACCTTGTGTTTTACATTCTTGAGCCTCAATAGATTTTCTAATATTGAGCTCTCCTTGCCTTCCTGCAATTGATCTTATTTGACTATGGTTTGCTAATTATTCTTATACAATGCTAGATTTAGTTGTTTTATTTAGGATTTTGGCATTCAGTATTCATATACGAGAGCATCTGAATTTTTTTCTTCTGCTAAACTTGTCACATTTTAATAACATTGTAAAATGAACTGTCCGTTTTCTTCTTTTTCTGTGCAATGGTGAGGTAAGGAATTACTTGTTCTTTGAAGGTTCAAAACGACTTTTCCAGGACAGTTTTTGGAGGTAGTTCTTTGACAGCTTTCCCAATTTCTTCAGTGATCATTGGACTATTTATGTTTTCTATCTTTTCCTGAGTCATTTTTAGTAACCTGTTTTATAGAAAAGCATTAATTTTGTGATGATTTTAAAATTTAGTAGAATCTTTTCTGAGTATATACGTGTATCTCCTTTGTCAGCCTAATTTGTATTTCTCTCTTTTCTCACCTGGACTAGCTTTGCTAGAGGCTTTCCTTCCCCCCACACCCTATAGAATCAGCTTTTAGGTTTAATCTATTTTTTAAAAAAATTTCTTTCTTGTTAGCTCTTGATTGGTGCATTTTTTTTCCCTATTTGTAGTAAATTCTGCTTCTTTAAGTTTTAAATTCCTTCCCCCTGATTTCCTTGGGTTTATTTTGTTCTTTTCCTAGTCTCGAGTCTTCCATGTTGTCTCAATATTAGGATGTTAGGCTCTGCCATGGTAACACCTGAGCTTTGGAACCTCAGTGGCTTAACGTACCAATAGTTTGTTTTAAGCTCATGTGACATGTCATGGGAGTCAGGAGACTTTCTCCATGCATGATTCAGTGATTCACCCCCCATCTCAATATGTGGCTTTCAATCTCTACTAAAGGTGAAGAGAGGATGTAGAGATGGCATCCTGTCTCTTACATACCTTGACCTGGAATTGACAGATGTCACCTTTGTTCACATCTCATTGGCTTGAACTAGTCACAAAGCTCCCCTAGATATGACTGGTGGAAGGGAGCCTCTGCCACAGATGAATAACCGGGAGTATATCTCTCTCCTCTCCCACTGCCTGTCTTTGAAATCCTCCTTGTACCCTTGCTCACTCCGGTCCCCTCTGGCTGCTCTCTCCTTCTGTGTGCAGCTATGAGAAAGGTCATTCTTTGTCTCCATCATAGGAGGGTGGCTGTAGATTTTCACGGTGTCCAGGAATCTGTCAGGTCCTTCAGAGAGGAGCATCTTTAGGATAACAAAGTTTTCTCTTGCTGATACCTACCATCTCTCATGTCAGAATTTGTGTGTGTGTGTGTATGTATGCATATATATATAAAAATTTTAAAGCCTTTTTACAGTGGGGAGAGGAACCATGAGAACAGAATTTCTCATCCTGTCACACTGGAATGACACCTAATGTATGGGCTGATTGACAGGATTAAATAAGATAATAAATAGAATATCCTCAGCCTAACCCCTGTAAGCACTCAATACATTACAGTTATTATCATGATCCCCTGCTGTGCTGAAAGCCTCTTTGACATGAGACACTCGTTCGAGCCTTATTTATATTCTTAAGTACCTGAAAATTACAAGTTGAAATTGATACCCATTTGTCTTGTTTTCCCAAATCAAACCCAGTTTTTCTATGTTTAGTGGCAAACGTGAAACATCTTGAGATATTAATAATACTGGTGGCCTCACTCATTTAAAACTCACTGTGACTACTAGTTACTGTATTCCTCAGGGTGGTCCATGTTATGCTGCTGTAACAAAAACCCTCAAGATCTCGGTGGCTTAGGCTCTGGCCAGTCAAGGACCCAGGCTCTGTTCCACGTGCACCTCTGTGATAGTAGTGGGTGAGTGAATGAAGATGTGGTGAATCATACATTGGCTCCTGAGGTTCCTCCTGGAAGTGACACATGTCACTTCTGCTCACATTCATTGGCCAGAGCAAATCACACACCCCATGCCACTTGAGCTGGGGCAGGGAAATGCAGTCCCTCATGGATTCGGAAGAGCAGAACCACAAAAGCCACAGCTCTGTCCCCTGTCGCCAAGGACTGCTGGGCTGTGTCCTTTATAGGCATTATTTTTATTGGCTCATGGCAACATGGATAGGCATTGGGTGCTCTTTGTAGCTCCATTTTGCAGAAGTAGCAGACTAAGAAAGGGGCAGACCATATCTGGGCTGCGTCCTAAGTAGGTCAAGTACAGGCAAATGCTCCCCCTGGTCCGCTGTCTCCTGAGGGTGGATCTTAGCAGCCTCAGGGTCCCTCCAGTTACTTCAGTTTAGGTGGTTCTGGAAATGCTAATGAACCGCTCTTGACATGAATAAAAATAAAACTGTCACGTTCATTTAAGGTGATCGAGTGTCTTGTAGGTAGCCAACCACAAAGAGCATACAATGAAAATCTGCCGACAGAAAATTCTTCACTTTGTTTCCTGACTGCAGTTTCACCAGAAAGGGTAAGAAGAGTGCCCTTTGAAAGTACTTTTTTTTTTGTTTTTTTAAGCTCTATGTTGAAAGAAAAGCAGTTTCTGTATCTGCAAAAGCCCCTACAGACTCCTACATAACGCATAAACCAAACAGGGACCATTATAAAATAAGGAGTATGAAAAGCGGGCAGAGCTTTTAGCTGTTTGCTTATGGGCACTGTTGTGATGGCTGCTCTTGGCTGAGTTTTCATAGCTGCTCTTGGTTGAGTGTGTCCTCCAACAGACACTTTCATGGACTTTACAGATATTCCTGTTTCATCCTCACAGCGACACTTCAGAGTAGGTTCTGATCTGTCCTCAGTTGTCTGCACAAATCTCTGAGCAGGTGAGTACGTGTTGCTGCTGGGTGCATGGTTGGTAAGAGAAGGACAGTTGTTAAGATTTGCTCCCAGATCTGCTGGCTCTGACACCAGTGTTCTTTATCGTTGTACTTTAATGATTCTGCAGGCGGGGAAAAAGTGGAAAACTTTCAATGTCTAACGTTAGTGGGATGGTTAAGTAAATTCTGGCACATCTCTGCAGTTGTAACAATCTTAATGTTTTCCTAACATTCAAAAAAATTTAAGGGCTTCGGAGAAATGTTTCTTAGTCTGCTAAGAAATAAGGAAACAGGGTACAGAAGTGCATACATAGTTGAGATTGTACACTATTTTTTAAAAAAAGCACATAGAACACACTGGAAGGAAATCTGGAAGGACTGGACAGTTTAGCATGTAGTGTTTACCTTTGGGTAGGATTAGGAGTGATTTGGTTTCTTGCTGCTTTCTAAAAATTTCCAAATTCTTTAAAATGAACATTAAAAAAAAACAAAACAAAACTCTTCCAGGACTCAAAACAAAGAGGGCAAATGTAAAATGTAGCTGGAAATTCTCATACTGATGTTTTAAGTTTGGGGCCCTGAAAGGTCTGATTAGAAATATGTTTGAAGTTCTCCTGAACCTTAGTTTCAAACATGGGAAACTTCTTATCGTCATGCTCTGGAAAGGACAGATGTCAGATCTCATTTTACAGAATAAAATAGTCTGCTCTTAGGAAGTGATCGGCTAGTAGCCTTTGAGGGTGGCTAATTTCCAAGACACATCACATTTTGAAATTGTCTGCGTGACTTGGAGCTGAGGACCAGTGGTTCCCTGTGACCTGTTAGGGTTCTCTGGTTGCAACAGTAGAAGGAGCTAATTTAAGCCAAAATGGAGATTTGGGAAGGATGGGGGTGGCTCAGAAAATCAAAGGAGTGACCAGGTGCAGGGCGACAGGAAAGCTCTTCAGAGGCCACCTTCGAAAGGGTTACTTCCCTGCGAATGAACTTATGTATCAAACAGAAACAAACGCACAGACATAGACAACAAACTTATGGTTACCGAAGGGAAGTGGGGGGCAGGGATATATTAGGAATTTGGGTGTAACATATACACGTTACTATATATAAAGTAGATAACCAACAAGGAGCTACTGTATAGCACAGGGAACTATACTCAATATTTTAATAATGTATATGGGAAAAGAATCTGAAAAAGAATATACATATATATATACTCACACATATATATATATAAAATTATATATATGTGTATAATTGAATCACTTTGCTGTACACCAGAAACTAATGCAACATTGTAAACCAACTATATTTCAATAAAAAAATAAATTTAAAAAGTTAAAAAAAAAAAAAAAAGGGTTACTTCCCAGTTGTTTTCTGTCATTGGGCCACTCAGGATTCCATTGCAGAAGAGAGTCTGATTGGCTTGGTTTGGGTCATGTGACCTGGCCAACCCTTGGGGACAGTGGCAGGGTAGAGAGTTGACTAGATTGCATGCCCACACAGACTGCAAGTGGGGAGAAGCAGTTCCCAAAAGGAAAATTAGAGGCTTCTGCCCAAAGGACCAAGAAGGGATGGTGGCCGTTCAGTCCATCCGGATGGTTGACCAGACCCTAATCAATGACATCAAAGACTCTACCTTGGTCACTTTGCCAGGGATCTGTGACCTTAGCAGTGACCTAGAGAGCATGTTTCCTGGTATTTTGAGGTCATTCCTCACCCCTCCATATCCAGTCAGTTCCTACAAATCTCTCTCTGAATTATAGTTTATCTATCACTATATCTGCTATTTCATCTCTGATTCTTCATTGCCATCTATGTCCCTACCCTTGACTATTGCGGTGTCCTCCTTATTTGTATTCTTGCCTGGAATCTCTTCTCTCTGGCTTCCTGCAGCACAGGGCATATGATGTTTTTGAATACATGGACAGAAGAATGTCCTTTTCCTTCTTTATCAAGTTTTGTTCTGTGGGAAAAAAATCCTCGGATTGTGAGGAATGTGGCACAGTGTAGATTCTTCTTAGGAACTTACAGTCTATATTTCTATTTAAGGCTCTCAAGTTCTGTAGTAAAGAAAACTGTTGATCATTTGTATCACCTAGAATGCTTTTAATTATAGTAACAGCTGTCAATCCAGAGAGACTTAAACAATAAGGAGACTGTTTCAGGTGACAGGGCGTCCAAAGGTAGGGAGAGTCCAGGGCCCTGTGATCTGGGCCCCTGCTGTCTTTCTTGCCATTTCCCTTTGCTTTGCCTTCATCTGTGTCTTGGCCTTTTCCTCAGACTGGCTGTTTTCATGGTCACAATATAGCTGCTAGCAGCAACTGAGGTACTTTGTTTTCATGCTTATAAACCCACAAAGGACCAGGGAGAGAGATGCTTTGCTAAAACTGCTGCAGAAGCTTTAGAGTAAAATAGAAGGAAGCTTTAAATCTGAGTAGAATATGATGAGGGATTATGTTAGAGTAGCAATGGCACATGCCCATCCCTGCCATTCTAAGGAGAATAAGTCATAAAAAGTTCTTGAGTGTGATAAAAAGGTATGAAAAATGGAAAGAAACTCTAAACTGTCATTACTTTCAGATATGATTATCTATGTAAGAAACCCCAAAACCCTGCAAACAAATAATTAGAATTATTAAGAGTTTGTCAAGTTTGCTCCATTCAAAAGAAAAGGGTGAACATATTCATATCAAATACGGTAAACTTCAGATCCAGGAAAATTACAGTGATGAGGAAAGATATCAATATTACATGACAATAAGAGGTTCAACTAATCAAAAAGACATAATAATCCTAAATGAGAACAGAAGTTCAAAATACATGCAGCAAGAAGTGATAGATTGAAAAGAGAAGTAGACAAATCCACAGTTATAGGTGAGGACTCAAAAGCTCTTCTCTGGTATTGATAGCATTAGTAGAATATCAACAAGGATATAGAAGAATTAATAACAGTATAAACTAACTGAATCTATTTGGCATTTATAGAACACTTCCCCCAACAGCAAGATGGTGCATATTCTTTTCAAGTGCCCCTGAAACATTTACCAAGGTTGACCATATCGTGGGTCATAAAATAAATCTTAAATTTAAACATTTGAAATCATGCAAAGTGTGTTCTCTGGCCATAATGGAATTCAACTAGAAATCAATGATGGAAAGATAGCTAGAAGATCCCAGTGTTACACAATATGCTTATAAGTTATCCATGGGCCAAAGAGGATAGTTCATGGGAAATTAAAAAATATTTTGAATGAAACTGAAACTATAGCATCAAAATTTATAAGATACAGCTAAAACTTAGAGGGACATTAATAGCATTAAATGCTTACATTAGAAAAGAAAAACAGTCTCAAATCAATAATCTAAGCTCTCACCTTAAGAAAATAGAAAAATAAAAAATAAACCCAAACCAAACAGAAAGAAGTGATAAAGAGGTGAATGAGAATCAATGAAATAGAAAACAGCAAAACAGTAGAGCAGATACATGAAACCAAAAGCTGATGTTCTGAAAAGATTAATAAAGTTGATCTCGCGAAACTAAGGAAAAAGGTGAGAAGACACAGATGACTAATCTCAGGAATAAAAAAGAAGATATCACTGCAGCTCTGACAAGTTATTAAAAGGATTAAAAAATACTGCAAACAACTCTGCACCTAAATTGGACAACGTAGATAAAATGTACCAATTCCTTGAAAACCACAAATTACCAAAACTCACCAAAGAAGAGTCAATATAACTGGAATTGTCTTATATCTATAAAGAAATTGCATTCTTTCCAAAAACAAAATGCCAGGTCCAGATGGTTTCATTGGTGATTTCTACAAAACACTGAAAGAAATAACATCAATTCTACACAATTTCTTTCAGAAGAGGAAAGAGAGGAGAACGCTTTCCACCTAGTTTGTGAGGCCAGCCTTACCCTGATAACAAAGCCAGACATACGCATTACAGGCAAAAGAAACTGTAGACCAACAGCAGATCAAATATAGCAACAAATAAAAAGAATCATGCCCTGTGACCAAGTGGGGTTTATCCCAGGAATGTATGATTGGTCTAACATTCACAAATCAATCAATGTAACCTTCTATATTAAATGAAGAAGAAAAACCAAATGCTCATATTAACTGGTGTAGCAAAAGCACATGACAAAATTTAAAATTCCCTCATGATAAAATATCTAACTAGAAATAATAGGAACTTGAGTCTGATAAAGGGTATCTAAGAAAACTCTGAAGCTAACATCATATTTAATGGTGAAAGACTGAATGCTTTTCCCTTAACCCTGGAACCAAGGCAAGGATGTTCTGTTACTTCTATTCATCCTTGTACTGGAGAGCCTCACCAGTGCAAACAGGCAAGAAAAATAAAAGATACACAGATTGGAAAGGAATAAATAAAACTGCCCCATTTATAGATGACCTGATTACATATGGATAAAATACTAAAGAATCTATGAAAAAGCTCTTAGAACTAATAAGTGAACTTATCAAAGGCTCAGGATGCAAAATGAACATACAAAAGTCAATTGTAGGGGCTTCCCTGGTGGCATAGTGGTTAAGAATCCGCCTGCCAATGCAGGGGACACGGGTTCGAGCCCTGGTCCGGGAAGATCCCACATGCCACGGAGCAACTAAGCCTGTGCGCCACAACTACTGAGCCTGCGCTCTAGAGCCCGTGAGCCACAACTACTGAAGCCCGTGCGCCTAGAGCCCGTGCTCCGCAACAAGAGAAGCTACCGCAATGAGAAGCTCGCGCACCTCAACGAAGAGTAGCCCCCGCTCGCCACAACTAGAGAAAGCCCGCGTGCAGCAACGAAGACCCAACACAGCCAAAAAGAAATAATAAATAAAATATATAAATTTTAAAAATATATATGTGTTTAATAAAAAAAAAAGTCAATTGTATTTTTAATAACTTGCGGTGAACATTTGGAAATAAAATTTAGAAAACAGGAATAAATCTAAGAAAATATGTGCAGGGTCAGTATGCTGAAAACTTGAAAACAATGATGAAATAAAGAAGACCTAAATAGGGAGACAGATCATATTCAAGATTGCAAGACTCAATCTAGTTATGATGTCAATTCTCCTTATATTAATCTATAGGTTAAATGCAATTCCAATCGAAATTTCAGCAAGATATTTTTGTAGATACAGAGAAGCTGACACTAAAATTTGCAGGGAAAGGCAATGGAACTAGAGTATCAGAAACACTTTTGAAAAAGAGGAATATTGTTGGAGGGATCATACTACCCAATTTTAATAATTACTGTAAAGCTACTGTGATCAACACAGAGTGGTAATGACAGAGACATCACTTAGATCAGCTGAACAGAATAGAGCGTTCAGAAAAGGACTCACACAAATATGGTCAATTGATTTTGGACAAAGATGCAGAGACAATTCAATGAAAAAAGGATTGACTTTTCAACAAATGGCGTTGGAATGATTGGATGTGTTCTTTTGTGTCTGGCTGCTTCTCTCAACATATCATTTGCAAAATTCATTCACGTTGTAATAAGTATCAGTAGCTTATTCATTTTCTCTCCTCTTTAGTATTTAGTATATTCAGATATACCCACAATTTGTTTATCCATTCACCTACTAGTGGACATTTGGGCTTTTTCCAGTTTTTAGGTTTTTTTTTTTTTTTTTTTTTTTTTAAATGTGCTCTGAACATTCTTGTGCAAGTCTTTTTGTGAACATAGGCTTGTTTCTTTGGATACATACCCTGGAGTGTAATTGCTGGTCAATTTTATAAGAAACTGTCAAACGGTTTTCTAAAGTGCTTGTGTCATTTTCACTCCCATCAGTTATGTGTAAGAGTCTATTTCCTCCATACTTGTGACAATACTTGGCATTGTCTGTCCTTTTGATCTTTGTCACTCCAGTGGCTGTGTGGCTTTAATTTGCATTTTCCCTAACAACTAAAGATGTTGAACACCTTTTCATGAGTTTATTGGCTATTCAGATCTCTCCTTTTGTGAAGTGTATATACAATCTTTTGCTCATACTTAAATTAGATTTTGTGTATCTTCATTATTGATTTGTAGGGGTTCTTTATATATTTTGGAGAGAAGTCCTTTGTTATATTATTACCAGTACTTTCTGCCATTTGTTGGCCTTTTCACTTTCTTGATGTCTTTTGAGGAACAGAGGTTTTTAATTTTGATAAAATCCAAGTTTTCTTTTATGGTTAGTAGTTTTTGTACCTTGTTGAAGAAATCATTGCCTACCCCATAGAAGAAAATATTCTTCTATATTTTCTTCTAGAGGTTTATCATTTTACCTTTTACATTTAGGTCTAAAATTCACCTTAAACAGGTATTTGAGTATGTTGTAACATAGGGGTCAATTTCATCTTTTTTCTAGATGAATAGCCCATTTCTCCAGCACCATTTATTAAAAAGCCCATCCTTTCCCCATTACATTGCAGTGTTCTCCTCGTCATAAATCAGTTGATAGTACATGTGGGTCTGTCTCTGGACTATATTTCTGTTGTATTTTACCCATCTTTTTAATGTTTTAAATATTCTTTTGTAACTACTCTATTTAGTAACACATTTTAAAAACCACAACTAAAGATGAAAAAAGTTACTGGTTATAATAGGTGGAGACTATTTCATTAGGATTTACACAACATTGTATAGCAACTATACTTAAAAAAAATGAATTTAAAACTTAAAAATCATTCTTAGATTGTGGGCCATACAAAAACAGGCGACGAGCTGGATTTGCCTACTGGCCATAGTTGGCCGACCCTGCAGTAGGTTGCCATTGACTTGCCTTGGCCTGGGAGGGAGAGTGGTGACACCCCTTCAGGTACCTGGGTTCAAACTTCTGTGCCTCAGGGAGTTCAGTGCCAGCAGGTCTGTGGAGCACCAGTAAGGCCGTACTCTGTTTAATAAACCATTACTGTTAATTATTCAGAAATTATTCAGAAGGAAACCAAAGTCTAGAATGCAAGTCATTTACAAACCAGGATAGAATCGTCTCATCACTTGAGGCCCTGAGTAGAAGTGATGAGAGCTGAACAAAGACAACTGTGTCCAGCAGTAGAGCCAGAAAGAAGATACCCTGGATAATGACGTTTGGTTCCCCGGCTGCCCTCCTTGCCTGGGGACTCCATCATCTTTCTCTTCCCAAGGCACATATCTGACGCTGAGGCTGGACTTAGGTAATTAAATGTTAAGTCTGCGAAAGAGGCAGTTGTTCTGCACAAGTTGATGGCCAGGCCAACAAGAAATGTTGGATCTATCCTGTTTTCTTAAAATAGCAAGATGGTGATAGTACTGGGGAGACCTTTTTCCTTCTCTGCTGCGCTGCACAGATAGATTCTGCTTTTCTAGCTTCTTTCATCCACGTAGTCTCGTAACTCAGAAATCTGCTGTGGTTAAATACCAACTTAGTGTAGACTCTCTAATTATAGAGTAATGTTCTGTTTGGCACTCTTGACATTGGAGATCAGCAACAGCTGGTTTCTTGGGAGGGCATGAGAATCTCAGGTTCCTTTAATACTTCTAATCACCTTGCAAACCATTGAACCCTCTTGAAGTATTTCCCCATGAGATTTTTTTTTTTTTTAATTTATTTTTGGCTGCGTTGGGTCTTCGTTGCTGTGCAGGGGCTTTCTCTAGTTGCAGCGAGCGGGGGCTACTCTTCGTTGCGGTGCGCGGGCTTCTCATTGCAGTGGCTTCTCTTGTTGCAGAGCACGGGCTCTAGGTGCGTGGACTTCAGTAGTTGTGGCTCGCGGGCTCAGCAGTTCTGGCTCACGGGCTCTAGAGCGCAGGCTCAGTAGTTGTGGCACATGGGCTTAGTTGCTCTGCGGCATGTGGGATCTTCCTGGACCAGGGCTCGAACCCGTGTCCCCTGCACTGGCAGGTGAATTCTTAACCACTGCGCCACCAGGGAAGTCCCTCCCCATGAACTTTGTGTCTGTATCTGAGGCGGTAAACCCTGCCGTTGGAAGTGACTCAACAAGGCAGGTTGGTACTCTTATGAATTCTTTACCATCCAACTTGAATGGGCCCCCGTTGCTGCCTCTGAATCCTACTGTTTGTCAGGTCAGCTCGTTCTGTCCTTCACCAAAACAATAGTACTTCCCTTTCCAACTTTCCTCAAACTTCCTCATCCCCAGCCCTTTCCCTCACCACGACTACCCTCACCTTCTACTTCCTATAGAAAACTGAAGCTCTGCCAGATGGATGGGATGGCCTTAACTTTCCACTGTGAAGTCCAAAGACCACCTCTCTCTGTATTCTCTCTTCCTTCTCACCTTTTCCAATAGAGGAGGAATCCTTTTTCTCTTCTTTCTATCCTTCCATCTGTGCTGTGGGTCTCATCTCCTCCTGAACCTTATTATGTTATCAGGTCTCCCTTCTTTCTCATGTATATTCAACTACTTTTTCAAACAGTTCATTCCATCAAGATGTGAAGGTGTTCAGTCCTTTCCATCTCGGCAACAAAACCTCCCTTGACACTCCCACACCCTGACTTACCTCTCCTCTTTTATAGCCAGACTTTTTGGAAAGGTGTCTGTATTCACAGCCTCCATTTCTTTGCCTCCTCTTTTTTTTTTGCATTTTATTTTTATTGAAGTGTAGCTGATTTACAATGTTGTGTTAATTTCTGCTGTACAGCAAAGTGACTCAGTTATACACATATATGCGTTATTTTTTTATATTCTTTCCCATTATGGCTTGCCCCAGGACATTGGATATAGTTCCCTGTGCTCTACAGTAGGACCTTGTTATTTATCCATTCTACATGTAATAGTTTGCATCTACCAACCCCAAACTCCCAGTCCATCCCTCTCCTTCCCCCCCTTCCCTTTGGCAACCACAAGTCTGTTCTCTACGTCTATGAGTCTGTTTCCGTTTTGTTGATAGGTTCATTTGTGCCATATTGTAGATTCCACATATAAGTGGTATCATATGGTATTTGTCTTTCTCTTTCTGACTTATTTCACTTAGTATGATCATCTCTAGTGGCATCCGTGTTGCTGCAAATGTCGTTGCCTCCTCTTCACTCTATATTCCCCCCGCCTGGCTTCTGGTCCTATTCCTTACCCACATCACTCTGCCTGAACTCAGTAAGGTACCAAAAAGGCACCAGACTCCATATTGCTAAATCCGCTGGACATCTCTGAGTCTTTACTATTTAACGTTTCAGCAGCCTTGGTTGATCACCTTTTCTTTTTTTTTTTTTTAAATTTATTTATTTATTTTTGGCTGCATTGGGTCTTCGTTGCTGCGTGCGGGCTTTCTCTAGTTGCGGCGAGCGGGGGCTACTCTTCGCTGAGGTGAGTGGGCTTCTCATTGTGGTGGCTTCTCTTGTTGTGGAGCACGGGCTCTGGGTGCGCGGGCTTCAGTAGTTGTGGCGCGTGGGCTTAGCTGCTCCGCGGCATGTGGAATCTTCCTGGACCAGGGCTCGAACCAGTGTCGCCTGCATTGGCAGGCGGATTCTTAACCACTGCGCCACCAGGGAAGTCCCTGATCACCTTTTCTTGAAGTGGTTTTTTCTCTCCCTTGGCCTCAGTGATACTGTATTCTTCCGGGATTCTTCCTGTTTTTCTGGTCTTTCCTTATCTGTCTCCATTGCAGGAAATAATGGACTTCCTCACGCATCATTCTACAGTCCTGCCTATGCAATTTCCTTCATGCCCTTGGCTTCAGTGACCACTCTGTGCAGGTGACTGAATGCTCATAAGCCCTCTTGGAGCTGCCTTTGGTAGAGCCCCAGGTCCTTAATACACCATGGAAAAGAGTTTGAAATTTTCTGTGAAAAAGTAATATGGTTTTACTGACATTTTAAAAAGATTGCTCTTCCTGCTGTGTGCACAGTACATAGTTGAGAGGCAAGAGTGGAAGCAGGGAAACCTCTTAGGAGGCTAGTATCCAGAAAGGAAGTCATGGGGGCCTCCAGTGAGATTTCAAACATGCCTTAAACTCAACATTTCCAAGGCCTAACTCAAGATCTTCTACCCAGGCTTCCTATTGTTGTGTCTGCGGTCGACACCCATCCAGTTGGATGAGTTAGAAACGCTGACCCCCACCTGTCTTAGTCTGTTCTGACTACTGTAACAAAATACCATAGACTGGAGATCTTATAAACCATAGAAATTTATTTCTCATAGTTATGGAGGCTGGAAGTCCAAGATCAAGGTAGCAGCATGGTCTGGTTCTGGTGGGAACCCTCTTCCTGGTTCAGAGCTGGCATCTTCTCGCTGTGTCCTCACATAGTGGAAGGAGCTAGGGGGTCTCTCTGGAGCTTCTTTTATAAGAACATTTATGTCATGCATGAAGCCTCCACCTCCTAATATCATCATCTCTGAGAGTTAGGATTTCAACATATGAATTTTAGGGGGACACAGACATTCAGACCGTAGCATCACCTTTTCCTTCCAATTCAGTTATGCACTCTGGCCCTCTTCTATTCTGTTTCTTACATAGTAGCCTGAGTCTTCACAAGGCAGATCTGATGTTATCCCCAAACTGGTTCCTTTCAGTGCTTTCCCATTGCTCTGAGGATAATGAACCCCATGTAAGGTTCTTCACAGTCTGGCCTTGATGTACCTACCTGACCTCCTTTCCTACCTGCTTCCTTTTGCTTCTGCACTGCTCTGTCTTCTGCCTGAGTCACTCTCTGCCACCCTGACTGCCATTGCCTGCGTATCTCCTCTTCTTCCAGAATCTTGGCTGAAGTATCCCTTTTGGTGAAGATTTCCCAGAGCACTTGACCCCAGTTTAGGTCAGATTCTCTTATTTCATGTTCCTATAGAATGGGATTTCTTTCCCTTTTGTAGGCTAATCTTAGTTTTAAAATATATGTTCACTTATAGAGTCTTTGATTACTATTTTTTAATGACACGAGGAACTGTGTTCATCGGAGTTCTCCAGAGAAACAAAACCAATAGGATGTATATATGTAGACAAGAGAGAGATTTATTTTAAGGAATTGGCTCACGTGATTATGGGATCTGGTAAGTCTGAAATCTGTGGGGAGGCGAGTAGGCTGGAGAACCAGGGAAAAGTTGATGTTGCCATCTGGAGTCTGAAGACGGTCTGGGGGCAGAATTCATTCTTTCTTAGCAGTCCTCAGTGTTTTCTGTAAAGGCCCTCAACTGATTGGAGGTGGTCCACTCACAGTATGGAGGGTGCTGGGGACTGGATGTTTGTGTCCTCCCAAAGTTCTTTTGTTGAAACCTATTTTCCAATGTGGTGGTCTTTGAAATTGGGGCCTTTGGGAGGTGATTAGGTCATGAGGGTGGAGCCCTCATGAATGGGATGAGTGCCCTTTTATAAAAAGAGACCCCAGAGAGATCCTTCTCCTCTTCTGCCATGTGAGGACACAGTGAAAAGACAGCTGAACCAGGAAGTGGGCCCTCACCAGACATGGACTATACCAACACCTTGATCTTGGACTTCCCAGCCTCCAGAACTTTGAGAGATAAATTTCTGTTGTTTATAAGCCACCTCGTTAATCTATTCTGTTATAGCTGCCCAAATGGACTTAGAGGGTAATCTGCTCTGCTTCAAGTCTACTGATTTAAATGTTATTCACATCTAAAAAATACCTTCACAGCAACATCTAGACTGATGTTTGACCCAAAACTTGGTGCTATAGCGAAGCCAGGTAGCCACATAAAATTAACCATCACAGGGACCATGTCTGTTTGAGCCCATCATTGCATCCTCAGGGTCTGTCACAGTGCATGATATGTAGAAGGCACTCAATAAACATTGATTATGTGGCTTTGGGAGTGTTAGGTTTCTAGATTTTCTACCTGCAGCCAATGCCAATGGGAGTAATGCATCTTGTGGCTGCATGCGCTGTTCTTTAGCATCATTCTTTGTGTTCATTCGAAAGTATATTATTATTTTTTTTAATTATTTATTTATTTTTGGCTGCATTGGGTCTTCATTGCTGCACGCGGGCTTTCTCTAGTTGCGGCGAGCAGGGGCTACTCCTCGCTGTGGTGCGCGGGCTTCTCATTGCAGTGGCTTCTCGTTGCGGAGCACAGGCTAGCTCTAGGCACGCGGGCTTCAGTAGTTGTGGCACGTGGGCTTCAGTAGTTGTGGCTCATGGGCTCTAGAGTGCAGGCTCAGTAGTTGTGGTGCACGGGCTTAGTTGCTCTGTGGCATGTGGGATCTTCCTGGACCAGGGCTCGAACCTGTGTCCCCTGCATTGGCAGGCGGACTCTTTTTTTTTTTAACATCTTTATTGGAGTATAATTGCTTTACAGTGGTGTGTTAGTTTCTGCTTTATAACAGAGTGAATCAGCTATACATATACATATATCCCCATGTCTCCTCTCTCTTGCGTCTCCCTCCCATCCTCCCTATCCCACCCCTCTAGGTGGTCACAAAGCACTGAGCTGATCTCCCTGTGCTACGTGGCTGCTTCCCACTAGCTATCTGTTTTACATTTGGTAGTGTATATATGCCCATGCCACTCTCTCACTTCGTCCCAGCTTACCCTTCCCCCTCCCCATGTTCTCAAGTCCATTCTCCACGTCTGCGTCTTTATTCCTGTCCTGGAAGGCGGATTCTTAACCACTGCGTCACCAGGGAAGTCCTAAAGTATATTATTGATAAACACTTTTCTGGTTCAACAGATCTCTCTTATTTTTGACAAATCTGCTTCTTTATAATTCATTTATAATCCCTCTTAGATTGTTTCTTTACCAGCTCTTTGAAGGAGTCTGGTAAGGAAGCCATCTCAGCCATTTGACTTAATCATTTGATTTCCTCTTCTCTGGTCTTCTTCCTCTTTGTGTCTTTTTCCTGTTTTTTGGGTACAGTAACCAGAGCCAGCTTTGTTGCCAGTTTAATTGGACCGTGACTTCACCTAAGGAGGTCACTTCATTTAAATTCCCCAGTGCCCTTACATTTTATTGGCCATTTTGGCTACAGCAGCCCATTGTGCTGAATTTTCTATTTCTGAAATCCAACTTATCCTCCTGGCTCCGTCTCCAGAGTTTTCTGTTTCCGTCCTTGGTGCCAGACACCAAGACGAGAAAGTTTGGAGTCATCTTTGTCTTTTCCACGCCCACAATCCCTGTTCCGTTCTAAGATTCTCTTGATTCTTTCTTGATATGGTCCCTCCAAGTTGATCCTTTCGTTTTTCCATTTCTTCCAAAGAGGACTCAAGGGTCCCTGCCATGGGAATAGATTTATCACCGGTGTTCCTACCGCTGTCCTCTCCCAGCCTCAACCCACTGTAGCCACCAGTGTCAGGTGAGCCTTCCTAAGTGTCATCTTGAGAACATTCTCTTCTCCCCAGCTGTCAACACCCAGTCACTACCTTGAAACTTGTTTACTAAGTCCTCCTTACATACCACGTGATCCAAACTTCATTCCTTTTCTTTATTGGACCTTCAGCACAGAGGGTTAAGTTAGCTTCTCAGATCATGGCACACATCCTCTGGTCTGTGTAAGCCTGTTGTCTTTTTAATCTTTTTTTTTTTTCTCTTTGCCCATAAAAACAGTTTGAATGTATTGTCTTTCATCTGTGTGCGTTCTTATAAAATATGTACTGTAATTTTGGGTGTTTTAATTTACATGAATTGTACTCTAGATCTCATTTTGTTCTGTATGTAGCACCGCTTTTCAGATCGATGCATGATGCAGTGTGAACATATAGGCTAGTGCTTCTAATTACTGTTTTTCTTTTAATCACATCATAATCTGTATTTATTAGAGTTTAATATTTTTCACTGTAGAGAATGTATTGGTTGATTTCTTTATATTTCACGGTTCATAATGCTCTTGTGATTGGTATATTATTATCCTATATTTTATAGTTGGATTTTGCTGCTGTAATGAGATTGATTGGGGGGGCAAGTTATCCTATATTGGCAACCTTGATGAAGTCTCTTATTAATTCTCATAGTTGGTTACCTACTAACCTTACTTTGAACCAAGTTGCTAAACTTACATTGAACTATATGACATTGCTGATGTTTGACCATTTTTGCCTATAAAACTGTAATTTCAAACAGTTTAACCTAATAGAGCATCATATTATCTACAAATAATGATAGCTTTAAAATTTTTTTTATACTTATTTTTTCTTTTCCTAGGTGTTTCAGAAATTCCAGACCGTGTTAAATAGCGCTGATAGTATCATACAGGTTTCCTGTTTATCATTTTGTTCTAGGTTTTTGTTTCATGTATAGGTACTCTAACAAGTTTATCAGGTTCCTTCTTATCCTCATTTGCAATGAGGTATTTTTATTTATTTATTTTAAAATCACAAATAGAAGTTGAATTGTATTAAATGCTGTTTCTGCATCCATCGAGATAATCATAAGTTTTCTCCTTGACTATATATAAATGTACATGAAATCAATAAACAATTTTTATGTTGAATCATCCTGGACTTACTGGGATAAACACGACTTAATTATGTATTTTTAAAATATACAGTTGGACTTGTTTAGCGAGTATTTTATTTTGGATTTTTGTATCACATTCATAAGGAAATTGGCAGGAACTCTGTTTTCTTATAGTTCTTGTGTAGCTTAGGAATTCATTTCACAAAGTTTAGTCTCATTAAATAAGTTGGGCAACTTTTGTTTCTATTTTCTGGAACACTTTGTATAAGGCAGGTGTCAAGTGCTCCTTGGAAGGCAGAAGTCACATGAAAACTGTTGGTTCTTGGGGCCCACACTACCTGTGCATCCTAACCTGTCACCCTGCTCAGCTAATCAAGCTGGTCCCTCATTCCTGTTTCCATCTGAGCGTGTTTCCTCTCACTGTTCTTGATTAACCAACTTTCTTTTCCTCTGCTTATCTAAACTTTATCCTCTAAGACCCACAGTACACCCCAGATCACTCCTGAAATCCTCTCTGATGCTCCCAGCCTTCCAGCAGCCCTCCTAGTTTTGACTTTCTATAGCATTTATTGTCTGTTTCACTTTTTTGACCCTTAGCACAAGCCACATTGCACAGTTATTTTTCCCCATGTATATAGGTGTCTAGGACCCTCTCCGGGTCACCTCTCCCAAACCTGGATTTTAAGCCTCAAACATAGTGCCTTGGTTTTATTATAAGCTCTAATTGTTTTTCTTTTGTTTTATCTTTATAAATTTATTTTATTTATTTATTTTTGGCTGTGTTGGGTCTTCGTTGCTGTGCGCGGGCTTTCCCTAGTTGTGGCGAGCAGGGGCTACTCTTCTTTGTGGTGTGAGGGCTTCTCATTGCGGTGGCTTCTCTTGTTGCAGAACACGGGCTCTAGGCACACGGGCTTCAGTAGTTGTGGCGCATGCGCTCAGTAGTTGTAGTTCGTGGGCTCTGGAGTGCAGGCTCAGTAGTTGTGGAGCACAGGCTTAGTTGCTCCGCGACATATGGGATCTTCCCGGACAAGGGATCGAACCCATGTCCCCTGCATTGGCAGGCGGATTCCTAACCACCGCACCACCAGGGAAGCCCATAAGCTCTAATTGTTGATGGTGATCATTTGATTAGCTCACACTCACCTTTGACCAAACTGACCTTTTCATGTAATAATCATACCAAACATATTTTCACCTTAATTAAGGCATTTCCCTACCTTTACGAAGTCTTTGCCCAAATGTCACTTTCCTGATAGAGCCTCTCTTGACCACATACCTAAAATCGCAATCCCAGTGCCTTAGTATTCAGGATCCTTCCCCCTTAGCATTTACCACCTACTTACTATACATATATAGATATTATGTTTATTTTCTTTCTCCCCCCACTATAATGTAAGATCCTCAAAGGCAGAGATTTTGGTCTGTTTGTTCACTGACTATCTTGGTGTCCAAAAGTGTGCCTGTAACATAGTTGGCACTCAATAAATATTAGAATAAATGAATAAAGTCAAATATGCCAGCCTTCAATTAAGAACTTACCCTGCAGTTTAGGCCTCCTGCCACTACATGGCAGCAAAGAAGTACTGGTTGTGTGAGCTCTGGGGGTTTGGGATTTCAAGGAGATAGAAGTCTTTTCATAAGTATTTATTTGAATGCTTTCCTTCTTTGCCTAAAAGAGTGATGAGTCTTTTTGCTCTGATTGCTAAATTCTCTTTGGCCAAGGAACTTATTTTCTGTCTTGAGATGCTCTGTCAGGAAGATCATCTTATATGCTGTCAGGTGCTAGAGACAAGAGATGCCTTCCATTTCCCTGATTCTCTTACTGCTCTGGGCTCAGACTCTCATCTCTGTCTCTCTTGATTCATTTAGGGGGTGGGCGAAGATTGATTTCTCAGATTCTTAAATCTTTACGTTTCAGATTGTTTTGAACTTAATGTCTTGTAACTCAGATTTCTTGTCCTTATTGGGGATATTTCCTGGGTCGATGTTACATTTTCCTTTATACTGTTACTATGAGAAATTGACAGGGTGTGGTTAGATTACCTTCTAGGTACAGTCTCATCACTGATTGCCTTGGGACCTTGGGCAAGTCACTTTGCCTCTGGAGGCTTAAGACTTGCCTCCTGTATAACGGAGGAATCAAATTAGGTGTCCTGTAAATTCTTTTTTCCAGCAGCTAAACAAGAAGAAAAATCTATGAAATTTGTTATATTTTTTTCCTTTGGATGGAGACCTATTCCAGACAGCTCTCATCTGGTGTTTTGCTTAATTTACACACAATGATTAATTTACACACAAGCTTAGCCTGTATCCCTTGGCAACACTTAGCAACCGCCTGCTTTAGGAAAGAGGTTTGGCCAGGTTGTTTAAAGGGACATTATCCCATGTATCAGAGAAAAGAAGTGAGGGTAAAGTTGATTTCGTTTGGGAACACATCTTCTGACTTTGCAGTTATTTTTCTTTCAGTGTGTTACATTCCCCTGGCTTTGGTTTTTTGTCCCCTTGTCCAGTTTTAATGAGTCCTTCCAGAGGTTTAGTTCTGTTTGCTTTTTTAGGCACTACTTGTTCAGCATTTCTGATATTCCGGACATGGCCTACATTCATACCATGTCTTACTTCATGCTTCAGCAAATCTTGTGAGGTAGAGGCTGGTGTTTCCTTTTACAGATTCAGGAAAGCATCTTGAGGTCACAGTCAGTCGGTGACCAAGCCCAGTGGTCAGAGCCCGGGCTGCCTGTTCACTTCCTGCTGTCATTTTTTCCTTAATTTTGCTAAGGTAAAGCGATAAGGACAAATTTTTATCAGTAAAGTCAAACAGTAATCAGTATCAAGGCTGCGGAGAGCAAAGAGCTTTATCTGGGGTCTTAAGAATTGCAATTCAGGGGACACAGATTTGGATAAAAAAGAGAGTATTCCGGGGAAGAGAAAGAATCAGGGACTTAGGGGCTTCCCTGGTGGCGCAGTGATTGAGAATCTGCCTGCCAGTGCAGGGGACACAGGTTCGAGCCCTGGTCTGGGAAGATCCCACATGCCACAGAGCAACTAGGCCCGTGCGCCACAACTACTGAGCCTGTGCGTCTGGAGCTTGTGCTCCGCAACAAGAGAGGCCGCGATAGTGAGAGGCCCACGCACCGCGATGAAGAGTGGCCCCCGCTCGCCGCAACTAGAGAAAGCCCTCGCACAGAAACGAAGACCCAAAGCAGCCAAAAATAAATAAATAAATTAATTAATTAATTTAAAAAAATTAAAAAAGAACAAAAAAAGAATCAGGGACTTACAAAGACAAAAGCTACGAGGTTGTTCAAGAACTGTGGTTGAAGCTGGTGGAAGAAAGGGAATATGTGTCCTTAAGGGGTAGGCTGTCAGGAGTTACTTTAGGAGAAGGGTCTAATATGTATCTTGAGTTTCTGGGACATTGGGCAGATGTTCTGGATGCCTGCATTAAGAAAGAAGTGTCACAGTTCAGATTCCATCTGGGCTGAGATGTACGTAAGTCATACTTTCTCAGTGGCCTCCTGGGCCTTTGAATCATCATCTGGTCCTGTTCATCCTCTTCTTTGAATTCTCAGCCTCCCCACCTACTTTTTAAAATTGGAAGCACTTACTAAATGCCGGGGGCTGTTCCATCCCCTCCCCACTGCTCTCTCTTCTTGTTCCTGCCTCTCAGCTACTCACCTTCCTACCTTGATCTCTTCCTCACCTGTTCTTCCAAATGTCTAATTGACAGTATGCTCCTACAAACCATACCAAATGTAGAGATGAGGTTCACATTCTCTGCATGAGGAATAGAGCTGCTGTGAAATTCTGCAGCATTGGACAGCTAGCTGTGTGAAACTAAAATTCTGCACCAGATTGTGAATTTCACTTATTCATCCAACTAGTAAAATGTCTGCTGTCTCCATCGCTGGGTTGGCGTTGAGGATACAATATAGTCTTTTCCCTCATGGAATTTGTTTTCTAGTGAAAATGATTTCCTCAGAAGAGGTATAACATTTGGGTGTTGGAGAACCAGGTGAGATCAGTGGGAAATAGACAATTTGGGGAAACTTCAAATACATTCTTGTTTGTTTGTTTCTTTTATAATGCTATAGTGTCCCTTTTTTAATAATCATATAAATACATGATACATAATTTTGTTTTTTCCTATCATAATATTTAGTGTATTAGGTTTTATAAATATAGTTTATTCTAATCGTTGAAGGTTTAATTGCTTTTAATGATTTCAAGTTTTTGATTACTAAGGCGCCTGAAAGCCAGGCTTGCTAAGAGGGTTGGAAAGGTCTGAAAAATTAAATGCATTTTTCTTCATCCCAGATAATCTTGTGTGCGTGAGAGAGAGAGAGAGAGATTGATTCAGTGTGATCCAGAGAAAAGAGAACATCCCATAGAAACCTTTGTGGCTTCAGGCTCTCGTCTTCTGACAAGTTTAATTTAGAAAGGACTTATCAAACCAGGGGAAAGATTTTCAGCTAACCTGTAAATGACCAAATGGTGCCAATCAGTATGAAAAAATTGGAAAAACTGAAATGAGTGGTGATCATTTTGTAATGTATAGAAATACCGAATTGCTATATTGTGCACCAGGAATTAACAAAGTGTTGTAGGTCATTTAACTCCAAAACCAAACAAACTCACAGAAAAAGAGATCGGATTTGTGGTTACCAGAGGCGGGAGCGGGGGAGGGGGAATTAAACGAAGGTGGTCAAAAGACACAAACTTCCAGTTATAAGATGAATACGTACTAGGGGTGCAATGTCCAACATGATAAAGATAATTAACACAGCTGCCTGTTTTAATACACTTTTATTTTATTTTGTTTTTATTATTATTTTTTGGGCTGCGTTGGGTCTTCGTTGCTGCTCATGGGCTTTCTCTAGTTGCGGCGAGCGGGGGTTCCTCTTCGTTGCGGTGCGTGGCCTTCTCATTGCAGTGGCTTCTTGTTGCAGAGCATGAGCTCTAGGCACGTGGGCTCAGTAGTTGCAGCACGCGGGCTCAGTAGTTGTGGCTTGCGGGGTCTAGAGCGCAGGCTTAGTAGTTGTGGTGCACGGGCTTAGTTGCTCCGCCGCAGGTGGGATCTTCCTGGTCCAGGGCTCGAACCCGTGTCCCCGGCATTGGCAGGCGGATTCTTAACCACTGCACCACCAGGGAAGCCCCAGCTGTCTGTTTCGTGTGAAAGTTGTTCAGAGCGTTAAACCCTAAGAGTTCTCATCACAGGGGAAAATTTTTTTTCTTTTCTTTTGTATCTGAGATAATATGTTCACTAAACTTACTGTAATCACTTCATGATGTATGTAAGTCAAATCATTATGCTGTGCACCTTAAACTTGTACAGTGCTGTATGTCAACTATAGCTCAATAAAACTGGAAGGAAAAAAAAACCTTTTGGTAGAGGCTTACCAAAACCCTTAAGAACAAGAAAAGAAAGGTGTGTGTGTGTGTGTGTGTGTGTGTGTGTGTGTGTGTGTGTGTGTAGGATATTTTCGGTCATGTTCAAACATGATGAAGAACAAGAAATACCAGTTTCTGGGCTTCATAATAAAGTGCAGAAAACATAAGCCAACTCCTTGGGCTTGATGATATAAGTTGGTGAATAAAAAGGAGAAGACTAGACTTCTCAATTACTTTTTGTCTTCTATCCACTGAGAAGAGTGATCTGATTTATTAAAAGGGTAAAATGAGCTTTAGTGATTTGGTTAAAGCCTCAGATATTATAAGAGAACATTACCTCTTTTTTTTTTATCGTTGCCACCTGGCCTGGTCCAGTTGCCAAACAATGACTGGTAAATTTATTTTTAAAATAATTGAAAAAAAATTTTTAATTGTAAAAAACCCCCACATAACATAGAATTTACCATATTAACCATTTTTAAGCGTATAGTTCAATAATGTTTAGTATATTTTATTTTGCAAGCGATCTGCAGGTTTTTTTTTTCATTTTGCAGAACTGAAACTCTGTTCCCATTCAACACCTCCCATTTTCCTCTCCCCCAACCCTTGGTAACCACCATTCTGCTGTCTGTCTCTATGAACTTAACTACTTTAGTTACCTCATATCCATGCAATCGTACAGTATTTGCCTTTTGGTGTCGGGCCTAGCGTTTCACTTACCGTAATGCCCTCAAAGTGCATCCATGTTGTAGCGTGTGACAGGATTTCCTTTTTAAGGCTGGGTAATATTTTACGTATAGACCACATTTTGTCTATCTGTTGATCTGTGGATGGACACTGGGTTGCTTCCACCACTTGGCTATTGTGAATAATGCTGCTATGAACAGGGGTGTACAGATACCTCTTCGAGATCCTGGTTTCCGTTCTCTTGAGTATATAACCAGAAGTGGGAATGGCCGGTATCTTTTAAGAACCTGTGGATCAGGACAGAAATGCTTGCAGAACAGAGCTGAACAAAGTCATGCTAGGGTGTTTTGTTTTGTTTTCTTTAAGGAAAGAGGGTTGATTTTTAAGTAGAGTTGATGGGTGTGTCTGACTCAAATCCCAAGCAAGATGCTAGGATGCATGATGACTGTGTTGTCTTGTAGAGATTTAGAAAAGGAAGCAGCGGTCACTAGGAGCTAGCCTAAGAAGAGTCAGAACAAGGGTCAGACTGAGAGGCTAATCACTCTCATTTTTTTAATCAGGTCACTAGTCCTATAGATGTTGGCAGATGGCAGAGCTGATGGATGTAAATGGCTTTGGCAAGGCTGACAGTGATTGGGTAATACGAGGAGATGTGTGGGATGCTGGCATTGGTAGGATGAGTGGTACGTGGATAAATCACTTATTATATATTGAGGGCACCTGTAGAGGTGAGGGGTAGAGAGGTGCTTTATAGAACTGTGCTCTGTGGGCCCTGCCCTGTTGATGGCTGGTGTGAGTAATCAGATGTGTAACCTTGTATTTGAAGATGATGAATTTGCCCCATCCAGAATCCCTCCTTGCAGTTTCCCAGCATCCTTCTCCCACTCACAGACTTTTTTCCACTTCTCCATCACCTCACGGCTGTCTGCTTTTGGCTCCTCTTCATCAGTTTTCCTCCCTTTCCATCTCTCTTTTGTAATAGGTAAACCCGTGAACTATTTCTTTATTGTTCATTTCCTCATCATAATAAATATTTAAATAACATCTTGTAAAAAGCACATGGATCCTTGGGACTTCCCTGGTGGCGCAGTGGTTAAGAATCTGGCTGCCACTGCAGGGGACACGCGTTCAAGCCCTGGTCCCGGAAGATTCCACATCGCGGAGCAGTTAAGCCCGTGTGCCACAACTACTGAGCCCGTGAGCCACAACTACTGAGCCGGCGTGCCACAATTACTGAGCCCACGTGCCGCAACTACTGAAGCCCATGCACCTAGAGCCCATGCTCTGCAACAAGAGAAGCCACCGCAATGAGAAGCCCATGCACCGCAACGAAGAGTAGCCCCCGCTCGCCGCAACTAGAGAAAGCCCGCCCGCAGCAAAGAAGACCCAACACAGCCAAAAAAAAAAAAAAAAAAAAAAAAGGATCCTTTTGTATGCCTTATTTAAGAGTAATCCCTAGAGGTATCACTGTCTTTAAAAGTGATGTGTTTACAGAATTTCTCAAGACCTGGAAAGATGTGTTTCCCTGGAAAATGTTAAGTGAGCAAACAAGTAGGATACACAGTGATGTTTGCACATTCACAGTCCTCTTAAAATACCTGTGTATACGTATCAAAAGTCTGAAAGAAAATACATCTAAAAGTTAGCGAAAGTTTTGAATATTTCAGATGTTGTTTTTTCTTTTAGCAATTTCCTGTATTTTCCAAGTGGCCAGCTTTCTTTTGAATATATCAGCGGTTGACTGTTGTGTCCTTCCTGTGCTAGAAATCACTGGTCTCCAACTTTAATAGTACTCAGGCTCTCCTTATTGTAAAGTGAATTAGTCCTATATTTGGGGTGAGGTAGCCTCACTGGGAAAACTCCTTCTGAGTTTGTGGTTTGGGCCCAGGAGGGAATGGGAAATGTCATCTCCTTCCCAACTCCAATTTTTTAAATTTTTTGTTTTTTACGATGTGTTAGTTTCAGGTGTACAGCAACGTGATTCCGTTATACGTATACATACATTCTTTTTCAGATTCTTTTCCATTACAGGATATTGAATATAGTCCCCTGTGCTGTACAGTAGGACATTATTGTTTATCTGTTTTAACTAGTTTTATATATACCAGGTTGCTGATTTCATCTCTACCAAACCTTCTTTGATTGTGTTCTGTGAGAATTTTACTAGTGGAGAGATAGCAGCAAAAAGATCCCCTGCTAGGCTGTTTATTCAGTGGTTGAAAAGTTGGCATGTCAGTTAACACTTCGCCAGGCGTCATGGTCTGGTCCCAGTGTATCTTATTTCTTGCCAGGGGCTCACCTTTGTAAAAGTGGGATCTTCCTATCTTGAAATTGATGACAATTGTTGTGCGTCTTTGCAGCATGTGCTTCTTGCGTGTTCCTGCATCTTTGAGCCAGATCTGGTTTCCTCCTCATCACCCTTTGAATCCTTCTTTACCATGTCCTGTGAGCTTTATGGAAAACAGTTTTCTCTCCTTGAGTTAGTACAAACAAGATTCGTTCTTAACAAAATGAAGTGCAGTGGTTGACCACGTGCTTTTACTTACACTGATGAAATTTGGTCCTAGACACTTCTTCTAATTTCCATGTCTCAACTTGCTGGGAATTATTTGTAGATTCTGGGCTGGATTATATTCCATTTTAGAGTTTTTCAAACCAGATGAACGGAAACCTGCAAAGATTTAGTAGAGGTATTTTATCAATGACCCTAGGCTTAAAGTGTTTTTTGTTCAAGAAGGAAGAATTCAGTACTTGAAATTGAGAGGATGTTATTTTTTACTTTCCTCCTGGCTCCTCTTCTGTTTCCAAATTATAGCTCATCTTCACACAGGTCATATTTATTTCCAAATACAGTTAAGAGGTTAACCCCAAAACAAAACAGAGGTCAAGCACTCACACTTACAGATAAATAATATGTTAGTTTTGTTCTGTGATCCAGATCAAGGCTAACTTAAAAAGGGCAAGAAATAACAACCAGCATTCACCCTCAAACATTGATTTTTCTCAATTGTAAAAATTTCAGATATACCCAACTCCAGTTCCCAGTATATCTCCCCAACGTTTATTGTTCTTGAGTGAAAGACCAGCATATATTTTGCCTTCTTGTCACGTGCTGTGGATGTAGTCACTAAATCTAGATTTCTTAATCATTCTTTTATGATTTAGATTTTCAGTATTGAGATTTTTCTGTCATCAGGAAGTTTAATAATAGTAAACATATTTTATTCTATATCCCAATCTTTGAAAATGGATACGTTTTACTAACGTACCTCTTTGTTTTGTGCAACCTGGTACAAATGCCCCTCACTTTTTCAGCCCAGTAGCGTGCATGTGGTTATACTGGGCAGGCAGTTTATTGTGGCCAAAACATCTTCGGACTGTGTTCTTAGCTTTGTCAGAATGGCTCTGCCATGTCTTGGTTTTTATCTTATCTTAGATTTCAAAGGAATGGCAAATTAGGTGCACAACCAATGTACCAATGACCTTCTGGATCTCTTGATGCTGACCTAGGGAGCCAAGGTCAAAGAAGGCACTTTTGTTGGTCACTAGTTGGCCACGCTTTCATCTCAACAGTCCTTTAGTTGCTTTCTTTGACCCTCCGCCCCGTTTCTTGGGGCACCAACTTGTGGCCGAGGCCACCCCTCCCCCTTCCATGAGGGTAGCAACAAGCAGTGTCTGGCCTGGGAGAGCACAGCAAGGTGAGTGGCAGGTGGTGCTGGGTGGCTTATCTGGGTCGAGGAGGTAGAAAAGAGGTGCTGTTCCCCTGGGGAGAAGATTAGGGACCCTTCAGGGCCACCGTGAAGGCAACTGGTGTCACCTGCCCAAGGGGCCTCAGGTAAGGGGATCACCTTGGTGCTCGGCGGTGCCCAGACCTGGCCGGACCCCGAGCATCCCCCGAGCAGGACTCCGACCCTGGCGTGGTCCCCTCCAGGTGTGTGGGTGGCGGGTGCTGTCCCGCAGCCGCGTGTTCAGCTGAGTCCCCAGGGTCCTCCAGGCAGAGTTCTTCACACGGTGCAGATACAGGGTAGCCTTGGCTAGTTTTCCTTGAGGAAGGGGTGCCCTCTCCAGTCTGCACAAAGGCGCGTCCTGAGGCAGCAGCAGTCTGGCTTGAGGGTAGGAAAGAAAGCACAGCTGGGAGGAAATTCACCTTTTGGGAGTGAGGACCCAGGACCAGGGAATGGGATTGCCAGTGACTTGAGGTTCTTCAAAACGTGGTCTTTGCAGGGACACCTTGGGCTCTGTTTTCACTGCCACTTCCAAGCTCATGTGATCTCGGGCATGCTAATTACCCTCTCTGAGCTGCAATTTTTTCATTTTTAACATGGAGACAATTGAGGGTAGAGCTACTTTATCTATGAAGCTTACATGATTTGGGGTGGGGGCTTCTTTAAAAAAAAGTTTCTTTGCGAATTTTACAAGCGCATACAGCTATGTGAACACCTTGGAGAAAGAACATCCCAGGGATGCAGAATACAGCCAGCCCTCCGTATCCTCTGTTCTGCATCCGCCAATTCAACCAATCGCCTTTTGATCTACAGATGCGAAGGGCTGACTGTAATAGGCCATTTTATATAAGGGACTTGAGCCTCCGCGGATTTTGGTGCACACGGGGGTCCTGGAACCAATCCCCCATGGATACCGAGGAACGTCTGGTTGTAGTGTGAACAAATGAAAGAAGTTTGAAACAGCATAACCACTCCAGGGAAATAAAAGTAACTCTGCAAGGTCTCTGGGGTAACGCGATGCTGAGCTTTGGCTGAACGTGGGAAATCATATGCGGAGCTGCAGATACTGATGCCCACATCCCACCCCCAAAGGCCTGAGACGTCATTGGTATGTGCTGCAGCCTGGCCACTGGGATTTTTAAATCTCCCCAGGTGACTCAAATATACTGGCGAGGTTGAGAACACTGATTGGTTCCTGGTTCATTGGCCCACCAACTAACGTGTGCATCAGAATCGCCTGGAGGGCTTGTTAAGTAAAACTGGTCTCCACCTCCAGAGTTTCTGATTCAAGAGGTCTAGAGTGGGACTCAATAAAATGCATCCAGCAAGTTTCCAGGTGCCACTGATGCTGCAGGGCTGGGACCATACTTTGAGAACCACAGGTGTAGCCAGTATGGGTAGCATGTGACCTTGACTAAACCCTGAATATCCATCCCGGAGGACAGGAAAACAGAGCAAGCAAGGCCTTAGAGTAGATTTAGAACAATATGAAAAAAATTTTTTTGCAGAGTTTCTGGTTACCTTGACAAACCGGAGACACCTTCAAATGCCATGGCATCTCTCCTAATGCCATTCTTGGAGGTACATATATGAGTAAAAGAGACAGAGATAGAATGCGTGAAAGGGCTAGATTGTAGACTACTTCAAATGATTTCAAGTGGGGAACACTTTTATGGTTTGTTTCTTTAGTTTCTTTAGCTATGCAGGTGAAATTCATCATGGTGTTGCTTGTGCTACAAAGTAATTTCACAGGGTCTTCTCTCCTTCAGGGGAGAACTTGTATGGTGCTCGAATGGAGCTGAGAATTCTCTATCGCGGTCTTTGTAGGTTGTTTCAGGTTTACCCACTAAGTAATACCGAGTTGACGAAGTCGTCATTGAAGTGGCCTGCTGTGTTACCTGGGCTTTACCCCGTCCTGAACTACATCTTTCTTATCCAGCTTTAGCTCAGCACACCGCGGCACAATTTGATTTATCCCATTGGATATGTAAAGTTCTTTAAAATAATGCTTAGGGAAACAGTACAGGCTGATTTGCTACAAAGTATGTTTGGACACACTAGGAAAAAAAAATGGGAATTAGACAATGAGTGATGAGTGGGGGGATGATGTCCATAGAATGTGGAAGTTGCATTGTTCCAAAGACAGTTTTCCCAGCATGTTGTTGTTGTTATTTTTTTATTTATTTTTTACTGAAGTATAGTTGATTTACAATATCGTGTTAGTTTAAGGTGTACAGCAAAGTGATTCGATTATACATATATATAGTTATATATATGTGTGTGTGTGTATATTTTTTCAGATTCTTTTTCCTTATAGGTTATTACAAAATATTGAGTATAGTTCCCTGTGCTTTAAGTAAGTCTTTGTTGTCTACCTGTTTTATACATAGTAGCGTGTATATGTTAATCCCAAACTCCTAATTTATCTCCCCACCCTTTCCCCTTTGGTAACCATAAGTTTGTTTTCTATGTCTGTGAGTCTATTTCTATTTTGTAAATAAGTTTATTTGTTTCTTTTTTTTAAGATTCCACATATAAGTGATATTGTATGATATTTGTCTTTGTCTGACTTACTTTACTTAATATGTTAATCTCTGGGTCCATCCATGTTCCTGCAGATGGCATGATTTCATTCTTCTTTATGGCAGAAGGTGATCTTGAATAAAGTCAGATATCATCCCGCTTCTTGTTCCCTGCTATTTGCAATAAGAATAGAATGGAAAATGGGGAAACTCTTATTCATGTTCTTTGGTGAAGTATAGCCTAGAAATCTTTCTGTTAAATGTTATATTAATAGTAACTTTGAATCAAAGGGTAGAAGTGCCATTTTTCAAGTGGCCGTCTTCCCAGGGACTTCCTGTACTGCCTTTTTTTGGTGTCGATTTCTAGCCTTTGAAATGATTTGTTTTCACTGCATGGAAACGCTCTGTGCTGCTTCAGTCACCTTGTCAGCACCAACGCACTCATTTCTCACTTTTTATTGAATTTGTTGGTTGGGTATGAAACGTGAATATCCTTCAAGTATTCTTGCTGATACATTTTTCCTGTAATTCATACCAAAGCCTTCCCCTGTTTTTTTTTTTTGTATTTTATTTTTTAAAGTCAGAAGCTACTTCTGGAAATTGATTACCAAGTTCTCTGGGAATGTTCGTCAAACCTGTATCAGGGCACTTAGATGCCTCTGAAATCCTGATTTGCTTCACCATCTCTACTAGATTCTAAGATCCATGAGGACAGAGACAGTTCTTACTGGGCAGTATCCTATGTTTCTAGAAGGAACACAAAATGCATGTTGTTTTATCAAAATAAATGTTGGCTACATTCTCCATTCAGATTCTAGCCCATAAAAGAACATTCAGAGTCTAGCTGCAGAGAGCATTAAAAATATAGCTTTTCTGTTGTCATGAGAATGAGTTGTTGTTTCTAGGGTTTGCAGGTCAGAGAACTTTTCCTGAGGTTTCTGTGTGTGGACTTTTCACAGTCTGTCTCATGCACTTTACAGAGTCCTTTCAAAATCATTGGGGTGAACAGAGCTGTGTGACCTGGCGGTTCCCCTGCCCCTGTGCCTTCCTCTCCGTTCTGTTCATCGCCTGCCTTCCCACCCTGACCCCGTACCAGTCTGTGTCTGTGCTTGGTGCCCACGATGCTTGACACTCTGTGTACTGTTTCTAACCCTGGCTTGGCTTGTTCACATGAATCTGATTTTCTGTTTCTGGTTTGAATCCTGGTTGCTACCTGGAACCTGCTCTCTCTGGCTTCTGATGTTTGTTAAGGAACTTAGTCTTTCCTTTCGATTTTGGTTCTTTTTTGTGTTTAGGCCCTTGTGTTTTCCCCTTGTCTGGCCCCAATGAGCCCTGCATTTGCTCATCATTAAGAAACAAAGTCACAGACATAGAGAACAGACTTGTGGTTCCTGGGGGTGGGGGAGAGGGATGGACCGGGAGTTGGGGGTTAGTAGATGCAAACTATTATATACAGAATGAATAAACAACAAGGTCCTACTGTAGAGTACAGGGAACTATCTATATTCAATATCCTGTGATAAACCATCATGGAAAGGAATATGAAAAAGAATATATATGTGTATAACTGACTCACTTTACCGTACAGCAGAAATTAAACACAACATTGTAAATCAACTATACTTCAGTTAAGAAAAAAAAAGAATTGCCCAAACCCAGGCCCTAAAAGGGTCTGATGATAAACATTTAACAGTATCTGCTAATTATTGGCTTTCGAAAATATTAATTCCTGCCATGTCCAGAAATATGACGGCACTTATTATAAACGATACATAGCATCTTCTCCTGTATACCTTTGCTTCCTTTTTTTCCAGGCAGCATTTGACACTGCGTGACTGAGGGTGACAAGCTTGTCCATGATAGGTTGCTGTGAGCGTAGGACTCTGTGATGAGTCACTTTGTCTGTCACTGAAATGTTCGTTTTATCCAAGACCGAAAAACATTGCCCATAAAAGAGCATTCGGATTGTCCTTATGCTTCACTCAAGGCGCCAGATTCACTTTTGCCTGCTAGGAGGGAAGTTGGTAAGCATTGCCAAAGTGGAATGTCACAGACATATAATGACTTGTCAAGGGATAAATCAACTATAAATATAAAATGATCCAATTTTGGAGTCAAGAAAGCTCAAGAGAGCATGTTCCAACCAGCCCCGTTTTAAAGTCAAGGACATGAGGAAGGCTTAGATGGTTGAAGCGAGTTGCCCAAGACCCAATGCAGAACTGATGGATACGGAGCCTGGCCCGAGTCAGGCTTTCATACCGACAAAATTATACGGAGCCAATTGCTTTTCACTGCGCGTGTTACACATTGACGGCATCTAACTTTAAAATAAGCCAGAGGCAAGGAGTAGAGCACCGTTTTCCGTTTTTTTAGAAATTGCAATTGCCTTACTCAGTTTCACTGACCTGTACGGGATCCTTTGCCTTCTCATTTGTGGTGGGTAAGACTACCTTTCTCTGAGCCCACATGTCCGTGGAGGGGTCCAAGAATGTGAGGGGCTTTCCCGGGCTCTGACCATCATCCCTCTGCTGGCTTCAACCATGGGTAGGAGTGGAGGGAGGGCCCAGGGGCTCCCGAATGTCTCACCTCATTTACCTGCCTTAATCCCATCAGCCTCACCTCCACCTGCTGTCTGCCTGGAGACATCGGGACTTATCCTTGTGTTCCTAGGGCCCAGGCCAGTTCCTGGTCCATAGCATTTTTGCTCAGTAAGCATTTGGTGAATGAATGAACATTTGGCTGAAGTTAGAAGCTTCTAATCTTTGAGAATCATGCATATAACAGACAGCTTGGGACCTGGGTGGAAATCAGAAGAACTGGATTTTACTTCCCACTTTGGCTTTGAACACTTGTGAGTTTTGATTTGTGATAGGAAATATATATTTAGTCTTTGTCCCTAGAGCTCCTAAATATATATTTAGAACTCCTAAAACTCTTGGAATTTCCCAAGTGATAAGAGCAGCAAAGGTGTCTGGATATTTAGAACAAACCCTTTTCAACCACACCTGAGCTTACATAAATGAGAAGACTTTTGGAAAGCACCAAAGCATGGGGCTGGCTGGAGGGTTAGAACTTTCAATCCCATCCCCTTGACCTCCAGGGAGAGGAGTGGGGCTGGAGGTTGAATCGATTACCTATGGCCATTGATTTAATTAGTCGTGACAATGTAACGAAGCCTCCACAAAGCCCCAGAAGGATTGGGTTTGGAGAGCTTCTGGGGTGGTGAACACTTGGAGGTGCTGGGAAGATGGCGCCCTTGGAGAGATCACGGAAGAAGCTCTGGGCCCTTTCCCCGTCCCTTTCCCTGTGCATTGCTTCCACTCTGCTGTTCCTGAGTTATATACTCTAAACCAGTAATCTCGTAAGTACAGTTGACCCTTGAACAACATGAGTTTGAACTGTGTGGGTCCACTTACATGTGGACATTTTTCAATAAATACTCTAGTATTACATGATCTGCACCTGTGATTGGTTGAAGGCTTGGGTGCAGAGCTGCACGTCGGAAGGCCGACTATGGGACTTGAGCATCCTCAGATTCTGGTCTTGGGCGGATCCTGGACCCAATCTCCTGCATTGTTCAAGGGTCAGCTGCATAATGTTTCTCTGAATTCTGTGAGCCCCCTCCTCAGCCAAACCTGAGGAGGGGGTCGTGGGAACCTCAGACCTGTAGCAGGTCAGTGAGAAGCACAGGTGACTACCTGGACTGGCGACTGGCATCTGAAGTGGGGGGTGGGAGGTGGGTGGTGCAGTCTCATGGGACTGAGCCCTGAACCTGGGGGATCTGATGCCATCTCCAGGTAGACAGTGTCAGAGTTGAGTTGAATTGTAGGAAGCGCAGCTGGTATTGCAGAAAGTTGCTTGGTGGAATGAAAGGAGCCGCCACACACGTGGGAATTGGAATCAGAATTGTACCAGTGCATCAGCTTTTGTGAGTCATTTCCACTCTGCTCACGGGTAAAATGAGAGGGTTGGCTGTGTCCATTTGTAGGGTCCCTCCCAGCTGTCTTGTTTCTGTGCTCAAGCATCCGCACAGGGAGAGCCTGAACTGCTTCGCCAGCATCACAGGAAGCAAAGCCCTCTCGTCCTCAGGTCCCTCCTGTCAGGGGTTTTCTCAGCTACGGGGGCAAGGCTGGTAGCTTCCCCACCTCCCGGATCTCTCCTGCTCAACTGGCTGTTGGAATCAGCTTTGGGTTGCATATAACAGAAAAGTCCTAGATGGTTGAGCTTTAAACAAAAAAGAAGCCTCGACAAAGGCAGAAGCTTATTTATCTCTTACAGAGAGGGCTAGAAGGTAGGGAGGACCTAAAGTTTCACCCCAGAACTCTCTTCCCCACGGCTCTCCCACCCAGGTGACTCTTCTTACATTCTAAACCAGGGGTCCTCAACCCCCGGCTACAGCCTGAACCTCCCCCGCACCCCCCATCCCCTGCATCCGTGGAAAAATTGTCTTCCACGAAACTGGTCCCTGGTGCTGAAAAGGCTGGGGACCGCTGTTCTAAACAGAAGAAGGGAATTACTTTCTAAATAGATGAAGTCTGTGGGAGAAAACTTTCCAGAAACCAGGTTGCGCATGCTTTTGTCTGCGTTTCGTTGGCCCAGAATAGGGACCATCTAAGTCAGAGGGGGGTTAGGGAGTGTAATCTTTTAGGAGGAGTGGACTATGCCTGCTGAAAATCTGTGGTTATAAAGATGAGCTTGTCTCATCAGTTTCTTTGTTGCTGTCTGTATTTGATTCTGGCTTCAAGGGTGTAGAAGGCATTGACCCCGATTCCTCTGTTCTTTGGAGTAGTCTGAGGAGATAGGATGGAAATAACCTGTTCCCTGATGGGGTGTGCAGCTTGCCTGCAAGATCATCTGAAACATGTGAATTGTTTGCTTTATCTTAGGGGGCGGTGATCATGTGGAGAATAGGTTTTAAATTCTGGTTAAATTTATTTCACCAGTAAGTCCTTACTTATAAAGACTTTTTATTTTTTTCGGTTTGTGCAGTTTATATGTTTCTGGACATTTTTAAAAAACGCTTCTTTTTTTTTAACATCTTTATTGTAGTATAAGTGCTTTACAATGGTGTGTTAGTTTCTGCTGTATAACAAAGTGAATCAGCTATACATTTACATATATCCCCATTTCTCCTCCCTCTTGCGTCTCCCTCCCACCTTCCCTATCCCGCCCTCTAGGTGGTCACAAAACACCGAGCTGATCTCCCTGTGCTATGTGGCTGCTTCACTGGCTATCTATTTTACATTTGGTAGGGTAAGCTGGGACGAAGTGAGAAAGTGGCATGGACGTAAAAACGCTTCTTTTTCATTCACAGTATTTGTCATTTGTGCCTTTGCTTGGTTTTTCTTGATTAGTTTTCCCAGGGGCTTGTCTGTTTCGCATCTTTTTAAAGAACCCATATTAGCTTTGGTTAATTCCCTCTATTGCTTATATTATCTTTTTTCTTAATATATATATATATTTATAAATAATACATTTATATATGTTTATATGTACATTTATATATGATACATTCATATGTATATTTTGTCTATGCTATTTGGTTTCATTCTGCTGTTTTTCTTTAATTGATTGCATATGGTCAGGTGAGGTTTTTTGGTTCATTTCTCAGGCAGTTTTGGTGATTTAATATCTCATTACATCGATGTTTGTTTTAACATTCTGAAGAGTTAAAAAAATCTCTACAGTATATGTAGTCATATTGCCTCTTTTTTTTTTTTGCTGTAAATGTTTTGAATTTGCTAAATCTCTCTACTGCTTAACTGTCTTGGAAGATGCTTGCATATTCCATTATTTTTTGTTTTATTGATCAATTCTGTTTTCTATTCTTATATACTCATTTCTGTCCTTAACATTTTTTTTTTTCCCTTTTTTTTCCTTTGGGTTTACTCTCTTTCCTAGCCTCAAGTTAAACATTTATCTCTTTTCTTCTAATGGCATTTTGCTTGTAATAAATGTAGTCAGTGCTCTCTAAGGAATATTTCTTATATTTCTTATATATTTAATAATTATTAAATATTTCTCTCTAAGGAATATTTACCTCTACTCCACAACACTGATAAATTATACTTTAATTATCATTTAGTTCTAAATATTTAATAATTTCCGTTGTGATTTCCTTTATTTTTTATTGAAGTGTAATTACCGTATAACATTGAGTTTCAGGTGTACAATGTAATGATTTGATATTTGTATATATTGTGAAATGATCACCACAATATATAGGTAAAAGTATAGTTAACATCTGTCACCGTTTATAATTACAAAAATTGGGGTCTTTTTTTTTTTTTTGGCCGCTCGGCATTTGGCATTCGGGATCTTAGTTCCCCGACCAGGGATCGAACCCGCGGCCCCTTCAGGGGAAGCACGGAGTCTTACCCACTGGGCCGCCAGGGACGTCCCTTGGAGTCCTTTTTAAGGGAAAAATAAATGTGTAGCACGCGGGGAAGGACATTCTGGGTGTGGGGCACGTCATTTCATGCAGTGGATATTTCGAGGCACCACCTATGTTCATGCCCGTGTATTAAGCATCAAAGGGCCTAAGATAAAACAATGGATCTGCCCAGGGGAGGGGGAGGAGTTAAAACACAGGCTGCTGGAGGCGAGGACAGGAAAGATAGAACGAGCGTTGGGAAAGTGGAGTTGAGCCGTTCGTGAGAAACGTTTGACGGTTACAGAGGACGGAAATGTGAAAGTGAGGAAGGGGGGGTGCAGGGGACAAGGGAGCTGGAAGCCCCAGGGCAAGAGCAGGGTGCCCCCCCGCCCCGGGAATTGCTTTACCCCGGGCCCTGCAGTCCCTCGTGTCAGCTGTTCCAATTCCCCGAATCCACTGTGTAGAAGACCCCCCGCGATGCGCAGAGCGTCACCTGGGTTTCCCGCTCTCGGGCGGCTCTGCTGCACCTGTCGGGGACCCTCAGTCCCTGCACATCTCCTGGTTCCCGACTCAACTGCCTGAGCGCCCTGCCGCCTGCCTTGCTCTCCTGGCGGACTTGTCCTCTGTCTCTGCCTGGCTTCTCACCCACCTCTTAGCCCAGTGACCCCAGCACATGCCATCCCCCCGACTCTGACTCCTGGTTCCTTTTACCCTGATTGTGTCGGGTCTGTACCGATCGTGCTTCCCTCTCCCTTTGGGGCTTCTCAGGGCTGCCCTCTGACTTGGCCGGTCAGGGGCCAGGGTGGAGGGCAGCAAGGATGAGAGGCTGTGTTGAGAAGCACATGCTGCGTGGCATGTTGGTGAGCAGACGGGCAGGCGCCGGCACCATGCGGTCTCCAACCAGAGGCGGAGGTTGTAAATGGTTTCCGCAGCCTCAGCAAGCGAGGGAATGAGGTGGGTTAGCTCCTTGTGAGCAGGGATGTGGGTGAAGTTGGCGCGTGTTGGTAGTGGTCTGGTCTGCAGTGTTCTCTCCCCAGAGCACACGGTATCCCTGAATGGGAATTTAGGCAGCTAATGGCTGGGGGGCTGGAGGGTGGTTAAGGCAGGCTTGGTGGGAGTTAGAGCTAATGAAGCCCTCCCCAGGATGGTACACGGAGGGATGTTGGGTGGGTGAGCCTTGCATCTCAGGACTCCAGGGTCCTCTTCGCCTTGTCCAAGCAGGGCCCAGCCTGCTTGCAGAAGCCCCAGAGCGGGGCTTCCCGACCTCTGAGACTCCAGCCACGTTACACTGCAGCAAAATGGCCTGTGCAAACACTGTCATTGACAAGCCACATCACCGGAACCTGTTTTTGAGATGCTAGGTACAACGTCTTACCGTGCCATGACCGCCATCTTGCGTTATTGGCCACAAGTTCAGCGGTGACTGGCCGTCATCACACGCGTGCAGTCGTGCTGCAGTCAGTACCTCCCAGCATGTGAGCACATTTCGTCATCTGCAAAGCCCGGGAGGGGCCAGGGAGGCTAGACATTTCTAGAGAAACGTGAGTGGGAGGATGGAAGTTGAGTTTGGAGGTGAAGGACCAGTGTTGGAAGGCAGCTCTGATTGTTCACTCTTGAGGTTGGTATATTTGTTCGATCAGTTAGTTGCTCGTTTAATTATGTCCACATGACTAGTATAATGGCCCTTAAGGACTCCACGGTCTTACCCAATACAGCTACTTCCTGATAATCTTATTTTCCTTTGGGGTGAGGGACATGGTTCCTGGGAGACCAATTCTGAGAATGCCTGTAGCGCCATCTCCAGGTATTGCAGGCTAACTCGCGGACCTCCATTCTGGTCCTCCGAGGACCCTCAGCTGTAATCACTGACTTTGCCCCCAAATCACAGCCTCCTCATCCCCACTTGTAAAAGCAGCCGTGCTTCCCACGTTTTGACTTCCTGTAACAGACGCACTAATACCAGGTAATCCATCAGAGCTCTTCTGTCCTTCAGTTTCGCGACGTGTAAAAATACACAAGAATCCTGTTCTCACCCAGAGACCATTCTTTAGTAGCCTCCACCCTCTAGAACACAGCTGAAAACCCACAGCTTAAGTGGGGAAAGGCGTCTGAGTGACTGAAATCATTGTCAGTGATTGAAATCGAGAGCCATACCTTCTGTCTCCATTCAGAATTTATTAACTCATCCCGAAACTTACTTTCTCTGATGATTAAAGTATTAGTGTTCACCACAGAAAAATGATCAACCACAGAAGAGTCTAACAGAACTATGTCACTCAGTCCAATTGTCAGGTTGTATCCACTAGTCATACTTGTGGTATGTTTGTTCTAATTTGCTTTCTCTGTATATATGTGTGTGGTTGTTATTAAAACCAAGTTAGGGTAATATTGTATATAGTTTTGTAAACTTTTTCCAGTTTGACACTGTTATGACACATATACACAAAGATGAATGTACAGGATGTTGATGGGCACATTTATAACAGAATCACTGGAAACAAATATCTCTCAGTTGGAGAAGGGTTAAATAAATGCTGATGCAGTGAGTGGTATCTAACACAGCTGATAAAGTTGGGTAGACGTATATGTAGATGCTTAGAAAGATCTCTGAGACGTGTTATGTGGAAAACATCAAATCACACACAGTACAGACAGTATGAGCCCAATTATGTAAAAAAGAAAAAGGGTGTCTGTGAACTTACATGTATATATATATGTATATAGATGTATAGTTGTCCCTTGATTTCCAGGGGGGATGGGTCCCACGACCCCTCATATACCAAAATCTGTGGATGCTCAAGTCCCCTTTATGAAATGGCATAGTATTTGCTTATAACCTACATACATCCTCTCACATACTTTGTATTTTTTTAAGAAGTCTTTATTGAATTTTTGTTACAATATTGCTTCTGTTTTATGTTTTGGTTTTTTGGCCAAGAGACATGTGGGATCTTAGCTCCCTGACCAGGGATCGAACCCACGCCCCCTGCGCGGGAAGGTGAAGTCTTAACCACTGGACCGCCAGGGAAGTCCCCTCCCACATACTTTAAATCATCTATAGATTATAATACCGAATACAATGTAAAAGCTATGTAAATAGTTGTAAATACAATGTAAATACTATGTAGATAGTTTCCTGTGTGCGGTCAATTCAAGTTTACTTTCTGGAACTTTCTGGAATTTATTTTTCCCAGTTATTTTGAATCCACAGTGTGGAACGCTCACTGTGTAGAATAAGGATAGAAAGGGTAGGTTTCAGGGGTTCCTCTGGAGGGAAGATTCAGGCTACAGGTAGATGGGAGAAAGGCTTCACGTTTCACCCTACGCTTTGTAAATGCCCTGGAAACCTTTGCAAAGAGGAGTGGGTGCTTTGTTATGTATATTGCAGGTGTTTTCTTCTAGGCTGTCGTTTGTCATTTATTATTATGACTTTTCTCCCATAGCAGTTTAAGAAATTGGTCACAGAATCTTTTGACATTATGACTTCTGACTTTAGAATCCTGCCTGGGAAGACCTTTCTCGCCTTAAGATTATACACTGTCTTGATTTTTTTCATCATCTTACTTTTTTTTTTTCTTTTACAATGACCGATGTCGTCCACTTCCTGTGTATTTTTCTATGTGGTCCAAGGAATGGAACACTTCCAAATGGATATCCAGTTGCTCCCACACCATTGATTGGACAATCGGCCAATCTGATTTTGTGCCTTCTAAATTCCCACACATACTTGGACTGCTTATTAAAATTTGTCTAAAATTGGGGGTCTCTTTGTCTACAGCAGTGAAGTGGTCCATCGATGTTGAAGAGTTGAGCGACCCTGTGTGATGAAGTGTCCAGTGGGGCCCTGGCACTAAGGGAAAGCTGCTCTTAAAGAAACGTAATAACAGAAGGAGTAGTGGAATGCCTGGGCTGGGGTGTGTGGATGAAGAGGCCCTACTTGTTTGTGTTGGGGCAAAGCCCTAGACTGCAAAATGCAAAACACGAGACAGAAAACCCTCAAGCTGCATTAAGGAAAGGGCAGTTGATTATAAGCACCCAGCAGCAGGCACCCTCGTGATGCTGACCCTGAAGGATAACTAGGTACCTGTCACGGCAGTGAGAGATGTGCTGCCACTGGGAGCCAAGGGGCCACGTCCCCCAGGCTGTCCTGTCTTTCTCTGCCCTCACCAGTTCTGTTCCTGCAAGTTTCCTTATAGACAGCCCATCCAAGCCACTGGCCCTGACAGGTCCAGCCCCAGCTGACTGTCCTCTCTTATTATAAAATCCCGGGAGCATCTAATTAGCTGTCTGTCTTCACTACACCGCCTCCCCCAGCCCAATCATTTCTGGCTGCAGGGATGGGAGTTGTCACATTGTCCGTGGGGTGGCTGCTTCCAGAGGTGTTAGGGCAGATGAAACCAGAAGTCTACTGGGCCTGGTGGGGAAATGTCCTTTGTCTCTGCTTCCCTATAGGTAGCCTGAGGAGCGATGGTTTTCTGCTGTTTTTTGAAAAGCAGTAAGACTATATTTAGAACTCTATCGAAAGCTAAGCCCTAAGCAGTTGTGAAGTAGGCAAAGTTTATTTTTGCCTTCCCTGCCTCACTATCTTCCATAATCGGAGTTTTCATTTGTAAGGCATTTCAAGGATTGCCAGGATCTCTAAACATTTTTAAAAGCTGTGATGATATAGAGGTTGCGAAAGTGGGCTCTGAGCTCAGACTATATTCATAAGATGCTTCTCCAAGCTTTGTGACCTTGGGCGCATTATGTACACTTGCTAAACCTCAATTTCCCCATCAATAAAATGATGTTATTAATAGTCCCGACCTCAGGGGTTGTTGGGAAAGTTAAATGAATGTCAGGTTTTAACATACTGCAGGGTACTTAGTGGGGACTTAATAAATGTTTGTTTTGGTGGGTTTTTTAAAAAAAATTTTTGCTTGTGGCCTTTTTTCAAGTTTATTTATTTATTTATTTATTTTTGGCTGTGTCGGGTCTTCGTTTCTGTGCGAGGGCTTTCTCTAGTTGTGGCAAGCGGGGGCCACTCTTCATCGCGGTGCGCGGGCCTCTCACTGTCGTGGCCTCTCTTGTTGCGGAGCACAGGCTCCAGACGCGCAGGCTCAGTAGTTGTGGCTCACGGGCCTAGTCGCTCCGCGGCATGTGGGATCTTCCCAGACCAGGGCTCGAACCCGTGTCCCCTGCATTGGCAGGCAGATTCTCAACCACTGCGCCACCAGGGAAGCCCAGTTTTGGTGGTTTTTAATGAATAAAGACACTGCCCATGACTCTGCATTCTCTGTGCATTTTCTGCGTTGTCACTGTGCCTTCCCAGACTTTGAGATTTACTTTCTGTAATCCGTGTTCTGAAAATAACATGTCACTAGAAGTATAATGATGATACTTTTTTCCAAGAAAACTCTTCCCCCACCTCTTGCCAGACTTTATTGAAAAAAAAAGTCGCCTCACTTCTGTAAACCTCATTGCTCTGCAGCTAATTGATGGCAAAGCCATTTCTGAGTCCTAGAGCAGAGGCCTTTTTCCCCACTTGCTGCCGCTTCCTTTGGAAGCTTGTTCTTAGGCGAGGACCTGGTTGAATCCTCCCTGAGGAGGCCTGCAGTGACTAACGACATCTAATAGAGGATAGCGTCTTAAGCCACCAAAGGATTGGATGCTTCATGGTGGTATTTTAGACATCACTCCCCCCGCATTTGAAAGGATAAGGAATGAACTACCTTGAAATACTAAGTCACCTCGCACAGGACTCAGGAGCTTAATTAAATGTGAATCCAGCCGCCATCTGAAAAGGAAAGTTTATCCTTTCACTAGGTTCTGCACTGATCAGACCGTAAATAGACCACTTGGGTTCATGAGCTGCTGATGAATTTGAGGAGGATTTGGAGAACCTACAGTTCAGGACAGATTAAATATTAATATTCAGATTAGAGTGTTAAAAAGGAATATTTTGTCAAAAAGCCGGACACATGCCGTTTAGTGAATGCCCCAGCTCATGGTGTTCCTTCCAACCAGAGCTCAAGGCCGTCTGTAATTCGGCCGAAAACTGGCCGTGACTGATCCACAGCCCCATGTGACCACTGGGGAACCAGGAAGTGTTGAAATTGGCCACGGCCCAGATAAGATAGAATAATTGTCCCCCTCTCCTCTTACACACATGGTGCTGGAGACTGAATATTTGTGTCCCTCCACACACACAATTCATACAGTAAATCCTGTTAAAAAAGCAGAATTCAGCTGCGTAAATTTGAAGATCTAATTTGCTCTAATGATTCATGAATCAGGCTGCATCCCATCTTAGCACATAGAAAGGAGCAAAAAGGAAGCTGTGCAAAGTGAAAGACTTTTATAGGCAGGAGGGGATGGACAAAGGAAGTTTCTAGCCTAGAGTGGATTGTTTCAGGCAAGGTCGCCTTCCTTTCGAGGAAGGTAGGGGTTCCATCAGGCAGAATCTCACTAGTGCTGGTCACTAGTTAAAGGTCATTTTCCTGCGAGAGGCCAAAACTGCAGTTAGGTGTTGAGTCTCAGTTTGCTGACGTGGGATTTAGCACAAGTGACTCCATTTTTAGCCTGTTTCTTTTTTTTTTTTTTTTTTTTTTAATACTAAACTGAAAGCTCCATTCTTTTTTTTTTTTTCAAATTTATTTATTTATTTTTGTCTGTGTTGGGTCTTCGTTTCTGTGCGAGGGCTTTCTCTAGTTGTGGCGAGCGGGGTCCACTCTTCATCGCGGTGCGCGGGCCTCTCACTATCACGGCCTCTCTTGTTGCGGAGCACAGGCTCCAGACGTGCAGGCTCAGTAGTTTTGGCTCACGGGCCCAGCCGCTCCGCGGCACGTGAGATCCTCCCAGACCAGGGCTCGAACCCGTGTCCCCTGCCTTGGCAGGCGGACTCTTCAACCACTGCGCCACCAGGGAAGCCCCTAGCCTGTTTCTTTTTAACAATCCTAATCCCCCAACGTGAGGGTATTTGGAGGTGATTATGTCATGAGGGTGGAGCCCTTGTGAATGGGAGTACCCTTATAAGAGAGACCCCAGAAACCTCCCTTGTCCCTTCCACCACATGAAGACACAGGGAGAAAACGTGGGCTGTCAACCAGAAAGCGGGTCCTCACCAGACTGCGTATCTGCTGGTGCCTTGATCGTGGACTTCCCAGTCTCCAGAACTGTGAGAAATGAATTTCTGTTCTCTGTAAGCCACGCTATCTAAGGTGTTCTGTTATAGTCACCTGAACAGACTAAGACAGGTGGGAAATGGATACTTGCCATTGAGTGTCTACTCTTTGAGTACAGGTGGATTTATATTCTTGTGGAGGAAAAAAAAAAAAAAAGGCTTTCCAATGCAACTGTCCTGGAGAATATTCTATAATGGCAAAATGGCTTGGAGCTAGCTGCGTTTTCTAGGAAATGACTCGTGCGAGACCATGTTTCCTGTAAAAGGATACTCTGTCTGCTAACAAGCTTTACTTGCATTGGTTGTTCATGTTATTTATTTGTTTATATCCTGCCCCATGCCAAAAGGGACTTGTAAATTTATTCATCAGATATCATCAGATGTTGCTAAAGATTATGTCCGATTTGGGGCAGATCTGCTTTTCAGGCTAGGGTTGCTGGCAAGGAAGATGCATTTAGTCTGTGCTAGTGGGTTGGAAGGTTGCTGTCACTTGCCCTGTTTGTCCTTTTGCCACTGGTATTACTTGTGCTCAGGACCCCATAGGTTCTCACTTGTATATATTTTGAGAAGCCAGCATTTGCTCGAGCTTGGAAGGAGGAACAGGAGTAAGACTTATGCCAAGTGTGTAGTAAGCCTTCGGCTGTGTATTAGCCCATGGTGTGTGGGCACAGGAATCTTATGAATGGAAAGTGCTGACCACGTCTGCTATTCTAAAATCACCCAGGTCAGCCAAGTAGAGGAGCTGTGTGTACAGCGGCCATATCTCATCCCCTTCCTTTACCTGCCCTGCCCTCTGGTAGTTGTGATGATCTGTGAAGTACCCCAGCCAGAGCCCCCTCACTCACCACCACTTTGGTGCCCAGGAGGGAGGACGAGGAGAGTCAGTGGGTCGCTGGCGGGGGTGTGACTATTTCAGCGGGGATCCTGCAAGTGTGCAAGGATTCCTTTCATGGCTCTAGCATCAGGCCAGATAAAGGAACCCTCCTAGACCCCTTTTCCATAGTTGAAGCTCTCAGCCTGTGATGTTGTGATTTATAATAAGAAATATGTATTTGGTCTTGGTCCTCTTTCTGGCACAGAACTTTTAAAACCCTTGGCATTTCCGAAGTGGTGAGAGCTATAATGGTGTCTTTTTAGCTTTTTAGTTATGTTAATGAGGTGACTTTTGGATGGCACCTGAGGATCGGGTTGGTGGTCAGGGAAACCAACCCTGTGATTAGAGGCTGATCCTGAGTTATATCCTTTTATAGTAAACCAGTAATCTAGTAAGGAAAATGTTTCTTTGAGTTCTGTAAGACACTCTAGCAAATTAATCGAACCCAAGGAGGGGGTTCTTTGGAACCTTCAATCTATAGCCAATCAGAAGGCCAAGTGACAACCAGGACTTGAGACTGGCGTCTGAAGTGTATGTGTCAGGGAGGGGGGACAATCTTGTGAGACTGAGCCCTTAAACTGTGGGATTGGACGCTGTCTTCAGTTAGATGGTGTCAGAACTGAATTGAACTGTAGGACACCCAGCTACTGTCTGAAAATTGGTGTTGTGGTGACCACACACACCCCACAGGAATTGCGTGATCAGAATTGGTGATCTGAACCCTTTCATTGGCCTTCTGGGTTTTACTTTGAAAGTAGCAAAGAGGTGTGAATTGGATGAACTAAAGAAAAAGAACACCAGTGAAATGGATGCGGAGCTCTTATGGGTTGAATTGTGTTCCCCCCAGAAGATGTTGAAGTCCTAACCCCCAGCACCTGCGAAGGTGACCTTACATAGAAATAGTCTTTACGGATGATCGAGTTAAGATGAGGTCATTAGGGTGGGTCCTAATCCAGTGGGCCCGTGTGTGTCCTTATAAGAAGGGAAAATTTGGACAGACATCCACGTACAGAAGGAACATCGTCTACGAGCCGAGGAATGCCCGAGGCAACCACAACCTAGAAGAGAGTCTCCCTCTCGGCCCTGGGAAGGAAGCCCCCAGCCAGCCCCTTGATTGCAGATTTCTGGCCTCCAGAGCTGCGAGGCAATACACTTCTGTTGTGGAAGCCGCCCCTCTGTGGCAGTTTGTTATTGCAGCCCTAGGAGATGAGTACAGGAGCTTTTCATGCGTTCTACAGGAAGGGATCTGCCCTCTTCCTGGCATGAAGCTCTTACCCCAGGGGGTCTGCTTGGACCCAGGAGACACCTGTCCTCATCATCTCGGAAACTTTCCAGGCTGCTTTACTGCCCACGTGTTGGGCTGGCACCCAGGTCCTAACGATCGTCCCTTGACTCTCCTCTGTTCTTCTCTCGCAGTGCTTCCTGAGATGTCCCCCTGTTCTTGTGGGGTCCTGTCTGCCACCCTCTGCTCTAAAATGTACCTGGGACTTGTTCTGAGGAGGTGGAGTGAGACGCATAGTCATGCAAATAATTGCCAGGAAGGAAGAAGCTTTTTATTACTCACAGCCCCTTGGAAGCAGGAGTCACGGCTGGCCACTCAGGGCCACGCGGGGAAGCAGCTTGTTTCAGCTGAAGTGGGAGGAAGCGGGTGTAGCAGGGGAAGCAGGTGGCACAGACCTGTGATTGGGTAGTGGGAATAATGTTGGTGGTCAAACATTTCTCTGCCTCATCATTGCGTGGCTTCTCCTGGTGAGGGTGGTGGCAGAGATCCCATGGGCAGGGCATGAATGAATCACGCTTTTATTGCTCTTCAGGGCATAGGGTGCAGCTGTATACTGAGAACATCTGGGCTGATCCCCACAAGCAGAGTTTCATGGTAGCATATTGTTCCGATGGTGGGGATTCTGTTTCTTCCTCTCTTGTCTCTTAATCTCTCACTTGCTTGCTAACCTCTCAGGCTGTCTTCAGTTCTTCCATACGTGAAATGACGGGGTTGGGTGGACAGCATGTTCTTGGTATCGACCTATGAATATTCATTAGATGGCCGAGCTCACAGGATCTTCTTAAAGATCACTGAGCCCAATTTCCTTGCATAACGGATGAGGGAACTTGGAGAGGCTAAGAAGCTTCCCTGGAGAATCAACAGCCCAGAGAGAAGCGAGGACCTCTGCTTGCTGATGCTGTTACCCACGTTTCTAAAACTCCTTGACCTAGTTGAGTGAATTCATGCTTGTCATGTACAGGTAGTTTCCCCTAAAATTTGTAAAATCTAATGTCATTCACTGAGCCAACTCAAAATATTTGCATCTCAACCCGAGAACTGACATAACATTTACATGTCTTCCTCTGCTATACTTGCATAAAATAGAATTATTATTTTATGCCAGTTTCCTCCCATTTTACCTCTCACTGACAGTCATTTTAGTACCAAAGAAGTGGATGGTTCTAGAATCTTCTCAAAGCCATCCCTAAGACCAAGAAAGCTGGAGATAACGTGAATCCTTGTTGAGAACGATGGAAATTCTGCATCAAAATATAAATGCTGGAGGATTCTAGGGAGAAGCTGGTCTGAGCCCAGGTCCTTGATTTCTTGTGTGGAATAGCATGGTGGGCCATGGTGACCATTCTGGTTATCTAGTAATGTGGTATAACAAACCACCCCAAAAACTAGTGGCCTTAAAGTAACAATGACGTTTTCCTCATGAATGTGCTCTTGGGCGGGGCTCAGAGGGGACAGCTCATTTCTGTTGCGCTCGATGTTGGCTGTTATGGTTCTGGTGCTGAGGCTTTGTCATCTGAAGGCTTGCTCACCTTTCTGGAGGTCTTTGCTGACCATGAACTGGAACCTTAGCTGGAGCTGTTGGCCAGATACCCACACATGGCCACTCTGTGTGGCTTGGGCTTCTTCGCAACACGGTGGCTGGGTTTTAGGACGGAGCATCCTTATGACCTAGCCTGGGAGGTTATTTCTTTGCAGCCACAAAGGCCCTCCCAGGTTCAAGAGGATGGAAATAAACTTCACTTCCTGATGGAGCAGTGGAAGTGCCCTGGCAGGGCATGTAGGACTGGAAATCCTGCCGTTTTGAAAACTACTTTCTGCTATAGTGGCAAAACTTTAGAGGTTGAGTCTGAAGCCAAGAATTTACCTAAGATATCCAGAGATGAGAGACAGCGCTGGGCTCAATTTTTTGTGTGTGCATTTGGGTGGCTTTTTTTTGGTGGGGGGGAACTGCTGTGAATTGAGAGGCCAGAGTGGTGTAGGCTGATCCCTCCTCAATCCTTAGTGTAAGCACTTATTTGTCTTGCAGGAGCTATTTGATACTTAAAAAAAATTTTTTTTTAGTTGAGGTATAGTTGATTTACAATGTTGTGTTAATTACTGCTGTACAAAAAAGTGATTCAGTTTACATATGTATACATTTTAAAATATTCTTTTCCATTATGGTTTATCATAGGATATTGAATATGATTCCCTGTGCTATACAGTAGGACCTTGTTGTCTATCCATCCTGTATATACTAGTTTGCATGTGCTGACCCCAACCTCCCACTCCATCCATCCCCCAAACCCCCTTCCCCTTGGCAACCACCAGTCTGTTCTCTATGTCCGTGATTCTGTTTCATAGATAGGTTTATTTGTGTCATATTTTAGATTCCACATATAAGTAATATCATGTGGTATTTGTCTTTCTCTCTGACTTATTTCGCTTAGTATGATCATCTCTGGTTGCATTCCTGTTGCTGCAAATGGCATTATTTAATTCTTTTTTCTGCCTTAGTAGTATTGCATTGTATGTATCACATCTTCTTTATCCATTTATCTGTCGACAGACATTTAGGTTGTTTCCATGTCTTGGCTATTGTGAATAGTGCTGCTGTGAACATAGGGGCGCATGTATCTTTTTGAATTATAGTTTTGTCTGGATATATGCCCAGCAGTGGCATTGCTGGATTGTATGGTCATTCTAGTTTTAGTTTTCTGAGGAACCTCCTTACTGTTTTCCATAGTGGCTGCACCAACTTGCATTCCCACCGACAGTGTAGGAGGGTTCCCTTTTCTCCACACCCTCTCCAGCATTTGTTACTTGTAGACATTTTAATGATGGCCCTTCTGACTGGTGTGAGGTGGTACTTCATTGTAGTTTTGATTTGAGTTTCCTATTTTATACTTTTGACCGCAAAAGGTTCAGCGAGGACTGACTTGGGAGGCTGAATTACTTCTTAACTTCGTGATTCAGAAACGATGAGCATTGCCATCCAGTACCATTGTGGTACCTCCTCTAACCCTTCAACACCAGCCTGCAGGGAGCTGTATCTCCCCCCATCTGCTTTTGTCCTACCGACTCAACACCAGTAGCCTAACCTGCGCAGGGGCTGAGGGACATGTACCTGTGAGTAGGCGGGGAACCATCACAGCTCACTTCCAAGGTCATGGTAACAAGAAGTTAGGAGCGCGAACTTGAAACTAGAAGAAATAGCTCCTGTCGAGGTAGAGTTGAAGAAAGAGATGGAAGAGGACTTTAACAAAATGCAGTGAACTCTCAAGAAAATACCAGTGTAGTAAATAAAATAGATAAATAAAAGACTTCATGGAACTGAAAACATTGTTTCCACATTATAAGGAACTGTTTTCCAGATGTATGTAAAAAATAGTCACTGCTAAGAACATAATGACTCTCTATTCTAGAAGATCAAGAGAAACAGATTTCTCAGGCCACAGAGCAAAGGCATTTAGAGGTGAAAAACATGAGGGAAAAGATAAGAAACTTGGAGGTCAGATTCAAGAGACTTAACATGAACCCGGAGGAGAAAAAGAACCAGACAGAAGAGCAACTGTTAAGTAAAAGTAGAAGGAAAGTTCTCTGAGTTGACAAGTCAGGCAGGGTGGATGAATGTTTCAAGCTATGTGTATAGACGTTTCCTGGTGAAATTCTAGAATTCTACAGATAAAGAGAAATTTTGCACATCTGGACAGAGAGAACCAGAAGAACTAGACTAATATCAGACTTCTTATCAGCAGCTCCGAAGGAAGAAGACCATTAAACAATATCTGTAGACTTATGGACAAAAAGGTTATGATCAGAAATCCTATATCAAACCCGGTTACCCAATTTGTAAGGTTAACACATAAAGGCTTTGGAGTTATACTCCTATAGCATCTGTTTATTACTTATGTAACATCACTTTTTAAGGGCATGGAGGCCTTAGAGTTTATTTATTTATTTACTTATTTGTATAATTTAGCAGGAGAAAACTGGCAAAATGGCCAATCTGATGGGGAGCTCCAGAAACTAGAAGAGGACAGAAAAGAGAAGTGAGCAGTGAATCCTGCGACCAGTAGGTAGTTTAGCCTAAACAAATGAGGTGATTTTTTGCCAGGAATCTGTTGTGTATGCTAAGTGGTGATTATTGCAACAAAGCAGACAAACTCTAAAGGAAAAAGCCAGTAATAGCCTCAAGTCAAATTGCGACCAAACTCAGGAGTGGGGGTGAGAGTTGGCGGTGGGAGAGGGTCATTGGAAAAATAAACATGTTCTAAGTGTTTCTTCTCGTGGATCAGGGGAGAAACAGCTTGGTGGGGGACATAATTATCTTCTACTGATGTGTAAATAGAGGAGATTAGGTTCAGTTATGATTTCAGGGGAAGGAAGTTCCTTTATAAATCAAATAGGGGTTCTCCTCTCCTCCTGGGTCCTTGCCGTACCATTGCTAGAAAGCTGATTTTTAACATCTGTGTTTCATTGTTCGCCTTGATAGTTTCAATGCCAGACAAACTGAGGTTTGCACTACTTTGCTTGGAAAAGTTTTCCCCCCAAACCCTAACCTTGAGAGCATCATCGGAGCCCTTGCTTCTGCAGCCCACAGCGTCAGCCTGGACCGTGGTCTTCCTGGCTTCATTTATGGCTGCCTCCCTACCTGGGAGCCTTCACAGGGTGGCTTGGAGATGAATTGAGCCGCACTTGAGAAGGAGTGTGGGAACAGGGTCTAAAATGTGTTCCTCTCGCCCACTAGGGAGTATGACATGTAACAGTTCTAAGACCGAACTGAGAGAGTGGTGGAGAGGGGGTGCCTGGGGGATAGAGAAGGACACCAAAAGAGAGGCCAGAAGCCCTGACATCAGTGTTTTGTCTGGATGGGGACACTTCTGGAATAGCACCTGTTTCAGCAAGATAACATTTTGTTGGTCTCTCTGAGCCCTGTCCTGCCAGAACTGCCAAGGGCAGGAGGCTAGTAATGAGAAAGCCCATGTTTGTGGTCCTGGTCCTCTCGCTATAGTGAATTGTGTCCAAAATCCTGCCCACTGGACCCTGGGGCTAGCCTCCCCGTGTAAAATCTGCAAGTCGCACTGGAGCTGGGCACCAGGGTATTCTGTCATTTTCAGTGTCACAGACTTGCCCCTCAGAGACCTGTACTTCCAAGCCACTTTCCGTTGGTCTGGGATCACAGGTTTCTTTTTAAAACTGTGCCCAAACCATAGACCAGAAAAGGACCTTGGCAAGTCATTGAGTCCAGGCCTTAACTTCAGAGAGAATCACACTTAAACTCCACCCCAGAGAACCCTTCTGCAATGACAGATACCATGAAAATTGCTCCCAAGGATGGATTGGAATCTGTTCATCCTGAGCCATTTAATCCCTTCACTTTCAGGAAACACATCAGGTCCTATTCTGCTGGTCACCAGACCCTGATCTCTGACAAACACGGACCCCAAATCATGAGCACAGGACACTGTGATAGTCGTGCAATGCTTTTTACTCTGTTCTGTGGCCCCGAGATCATGCTATAATCCATCCTTAAAACCACAAAGGTCCACAGCGCTCAGATTTCACAAGTGACCACGAGGTAGGTGGAGGTGGAAGATGCAGAATGCAGTCACGTGTGGGTCTGCAGGGGCCGCCAAACAAAGTGCCACCGCTGGGGGGCTTAACAGTGGAAATTTATTTTCTCATAATTTCAGAGGCTGGAAGTCTGAGATCAAGGTGTCCACGGGGTTGGTTCCTTCTGAGGCCTCTCTCTTTGGCTTGCAGATGGCCGTCTTCTCCCTGTGTCCTCACATGGTCGTCTCTTTGTGTGTCTGGTCTTGATCTCCTCTTCTTATGAGGTCACCAGTCATACTGGCTAAGGGCCCACCCTAATGACCTCATTTTAACTTTATCAACCTCTCTAAAGGCCCTGTCTCTAAATACAGTCACATTCTAGGGTAAGGGAGGTTAGGACTTCCACATAGGAGTTTTGGGGGGAACATAATTTAGCCCATAACAACTCCAGAGATCAGATATCACCAAGACCACTGTATTTGCATCCTAAAATCACTTCCAAAATCATGGGGAAAGCCCATTCTTCGCAACCCTGGTCAATGTTCGAAAAATTGTGAGAAATTAAAAAAAAAAACATTTAAAATAATACATAAAAATGCATAAGAATATTATATAATTAACATTACTAATTTAAATATTATGAATAATCATATTAATATATTATGTATAGTCTTATGCACATCTATGCATTATTTTTAAAGTATATATTCTTACCTTAAACCAGCATAAAATTATTTGGAGGGCACGAGAAATACATATTTAAAGATTTAGTATAATAAGTATCAAGACATTTGAGATTTAAACATCTTATTTTCGAGAGGGAAGTACTAATTAACCGTGGGGCTCGAAAACGTCCTTGGAAATGATTGATACTGTTGGAAAGACTCAAAGGAAGCAATGAGGAATTGGTAGGGTTTGGATTAGAGATTAAAAAATAATGCCTGGATATTTTGGAACCAGCAGGAATATTCCTGTTTTGGGACGAGGGAAAAAGTAACATGGGAGAGAATCTAAAATATTTGCAATACCTTTAAAGCTCCTCTTAGAAATGTACTCATTTGGTTGACCTTCGCAATATTAAAATATGGTGTTTATAACTTGCTGTGTTCATAAATTTATCACATGTGACATAAAATATTCCAGTTTAATTATTTTGTAATACAATTATTTTGTATTTTAAAGACTTTGTTTTTAGAGCAGTTTTAGGTTTACAACAAAATTGAGAGAAAGGTACAGAGATTTCTCATAAACTCCCTCCCCTACACATGGATATTCTCCCTCATTATCAACATCACTCACCAGAATGTTACATTTGTTACCAAGAATGAACCTACACTGACACATCATAATGACACCCAAAGTTCATAGTTTACCTCGGGTTCACTCTTGGTGCTGTCCATTCTGTGGATTTGGACAAATGTATATATAAACATATCCATCATTATAGTATCACACAACATAGTTTCACTGCCTTAAATATTTTTAAAATTTATTTTTGTTTTTTAAATGTAGTAAAAATACAACATAAATTTACCATCTTAACCATTTTTATGTATGCAATTCAGTGGCATTAATCACATTCACACTTTTGTGCTACCATCACCACCATCCATCCATAGAATTCCTCACCTTGCAAAGCTGAAGCTGTACCCATGAAACAGTAACTCCCCGCCAGCCCCTGGTAACCACCTTTGCACTACATTTTACAATACTTATACTGTCTCTTGTATCAATAGAAGAATTAGAATATTCAACACAAGGGAAGAACAGAGGGCTGACAACACTTTGACATATACCTTAGCATATTTTTTTTGCTTCTGAGTATCCATATATGTATGTTTTTTACTGTGCGTACTGGTTTATAGCTTGTTCCTTCTCGCTTAATTTATCAATACCTTTACATGTCAAATATATGTCATCATTTTTAATACTTATATGAAAGTCCATCCATTTAAACAATCCCCTTTGGATTTGAGGGAAAATCTTTGGATTTTTTTCCAATATATCCATATACTGAAGGGCTGGAAACAAAAGATTAAGTATAAACGTAGACCTCCATAGGGCAATGCTCTGATGACCTTTCTTACAGTTAAATCTTCATCTACATCCTCAATTATTTCTTCAGGATGAGTTCCTCCATTTAAGTTACTTTGAGAAAGGTTTTCTATATTTTCAGTCTTTTAAAATATATTGCCAAATTGCCTTCAAGAAAGATCGTACCATTTCATGCTTCCAACAGCTGTGGTGGGCACACCTATTTTCCATGCCTTCAGCAACCTTTTCCCTTAAAAATCAAAATAATAGGTGGCTGTGGTTTTTAAAAAAATCAAGTTGTAGAGAAGGACTTATAATGAAAAGGTATCAGCCGTCTTACCCTGATTCCACTCCCAGCCCTGCTCTCTGAGGACAATTACGTTTAATGACTTCTGTATTCAATTCCTCTGTAATTTAGCTCCCCATCTTTAAATAATATGCTTGTCCTGTGGGTTCTCTCTCATATACCCACAAACACACAATTTGCTTCCTGTTAGGGAGATGGGGTGTTGATTCTATTATACCACTTGCCTTCCCCTCCATACCTATTTTTTCAATTGTTGTAACAAAGAGCATTTTACTTCTTATGTTTAAACCTCCCTGCAGTTGCCACAGATGGTACAGTTTCTCTTGGCTGGCTTTAGTGAGCATTATTCACCTCTCTCTCTCAACTGTTTGCTTCTCCCTCCTTCTTTCCTTTCTTTCCCATTTTTCCTTCCTCTTTTTTCTCTTTCTCTTTTTCACATCTTGAAGATTGATAAAATTTACATTCATTCTCTCCTGTAATCATCGTAATTATGTCTTCTGTGTTTTGTTCATGGGTTGATTCTAAAAGTTCAACAGTCAACTAAGTACTTCTTTTATAGTTACTTAAATGTTGTTCATTGCAGAGCCAAGTAATATGTCAATAATATTTCATGCTCTGTGGTTCCAGCATAAAGATATCTGCCCAGATAAAGGAGACTTTGCCTAGTGCCAAGGTTAAATAAATATTCTTTTCTTACATTCTACAGATGATTCAATCATGCATCACTTTACTTTGATTCATATTTGTTTGTTTTTTGATTCATATTTGAATCCTATCTTTCTTGGGCACTTTTCCTGGAATTTCTTTGGGATTATCTTGTTTTCTTCTATTGGGAGGATCATATGCCTTCATACCTTCCAACTTACTCATTTCATCTATTATTTTGTTTGCTCTCTTCATCTTAGAGGCCACTGAGTTCCGATTTGTATTTATTGCTCTCCGAGCCTCCTGCGGGTCTGACATCCTGGGATTTCCTCTTGGCTGGTCTCAGGTTTATTTCTGTCATTTCTTACTGGATTAAAGTTTTATCCTTATTTTTTCTGGAGTGCATCCTCAAGGGGGTTTCTCAGAAAGAGAGGTAACATCCTTTTCTATTTCTAAAAATGATTTTATTTTGCCTCTATACTTGACTGATAAGTTATCATAATTTTTTTTTTTTGGATTGAAATGAATTTTCACTCAGAACTTTGGAATTGCTCCGTTATAGTCTAGCATCAATTATTGCTGATAAATTCTGCTGCTGGTCCGATTGTTGCAGCTTGACAGCTTCCTCCTCTTGGAAGGGGCCAGAATGAAGAGTGGGAGATGCCTGGGCATAGAACAGTGGGGACAGTTCGGAGGACCTTGAAGAGAGAAATTTGTTGACTCAGTAGGATTTTCCAAAGCAGAGATTTTTAGATTTTTTTCCATACAACAGTGTTTCTTTTTTTTTTTTTTAATTTGTTTGTTTATTTATTTATTTATTTATTTATGGCTGTGTTGGGTCTTCGTTTCTGTGCGAGGGCTTTTCTCTAGTTGCGGCAAGTGGGGGCCACTCTTCATCGTGGTGCGCGGGCCTCTCAGTATCGCGGCCTCTCTTGTTGCGGAGCACAGGCTCCAGACACGCAGGCTCAGTAATTGTGGCTCACGGGCCCAGCCGCTCTGCGGCATGTGGGATCTTCCCAGACCAGGGCTCGAACCCGTGTCCCCTGCATTGGCAGGCGGATTCTCAGCCACTGCGCCACCGGGGAAGCCCACCAGTGTTTCTTAACATGCATTGGAGTCACCTGGAGAGCATCTTAAAACAGATTTTAGAGCTCACTCCCAGAATTTCTGACTCAGTAGGTCTGGTTGGGGCTGGAGAATTTACATTTCTAACAAGTTTGAAAGTGATGCTGATGTAGTAGCTCCAGGACTATATTTTGATATCTTGCACCAAGGTGATGACTTAATTCAGAGTAACCTCATTTTCTTGTTTAAAAAAATGGGGATAATAACACCTTCCAGGGTTTTTTTTTTTTTAAGGAATGAGTGATTGTATTCACTATGTTTTCTGTATTCCAGATGCTCGGGCATCTGAAGCCTCACTGACTTGGGAGAGACTGCCCCTCTGAGGCCTGGCTAATTCCTAGAGAGAGCAAACAGTTTGCCTGAAAGCGTATCTTTGATGCGCTTGAATCTTTGATTCAACCAATTCTGAATCCATACCTCCACCCACCTCTTTTCAGGCTCCTGTAGTCTGGACAGTATCCTCCTGCCCCTAAAAAACTCCAGGGCCAAGTACTGGACTATTAGGGCCCTCCCCGCATAGCCCAGAGCCCACCAAAATTACTCAGATGATCCCACTTTACACCTCAGCTTGCTTGCTTTGTCACCCCATCCTTCTTGTGGAAACCACAGTAAAGACTGTTGCCCACACTGTCCCCTAGCTCTCTCTGCCTCCTGACCTGCCCTGGTGTATCCCTGCGTGTCCCTGCCTCCTGATTCTAGGAACCTGTAAGTGTAAGTTTCTTCACGACAGTTCCACGTCTGCACGTCTTATCTACCTGATTGAAACAAATCTCAGGTACATTTTTAAACAGTGGTACAAAGCTGGTAAAGCACTTAGCAGAGCACCTCTTTGGCATTAGGTAAAAGGGACATTTTAGGAAGAATATCTAAAGGCAGTGTGAATGATGAATGGGAAGATGCTGGAGACGGGGACATCGGTTAGAAGGATCTCGTGGCTGCTCCATGGGACCCAGCCTGAGACTCTGCAAATAGAAAGAGAGCAACAGGTGCTGAAAATATTAGTGATAGACAAATTGAGAGTGTTTGACAACTTCTTGGGTGTTGCAACAAAAAGAATAAAATATCTAGGAATAAACCTACCTAAGGAGACAAAAGACCTGTATACAGAAAATTATAAGACACTGATGAAAGAAATTAAAGATGATACAAATAGATGGAAAGATATACCATGTTCCTGGATTGGAAGAATCAACATTGTGAAAATGACTCTACTACCCAAAGCAATCTACAGATTCAATGCAATCCCTATCAGACTACCACTGGCATTTTTCACAGAACTAGAACAAAAAATTTCACAATTTGTATGGAAACACGAAAGACCCCGAATAGCCAAAGCAATCTTGAAAACGAAAAATGGAGCTGGGGGAATCAGGCTCCCTGACTTCAGACAATATTACAAAGCTACAATAATCAAGACAGTTTGGTACTGGCACAAAAACAGAAATATAGATCAATGGAACAGGATAGAAAGCCCAGAGATAAACCCACGCACATATGGTCACCTTATCTTTGATAAAGAAGGCAAGCATATACAGTGGAGAAAAGACAGCCTCTTCAATAAGTGGTGCTCGGAAAATTGGACAGATACATGTAAAAGTATGAAATTAGAACACTCCCTGACACCATGCACAAAAATAAACTCAAAATGGATTAAAGACCTAAGTGTAAGACCAGACACTATCAAACTCTTAGAGGAAAACATAGGCAGAACACTCTATGACATACATCACAGCAAGATTCTTTTTGACCCAGCTCCCAGAGAAATGGAAATAAGAACACAAATAAACAAATGGGACCTAATGAAACTTAAAAGCTTTTGCACAGCAAAGGAAACCATAAACAAGACCAAAAGACAACCATCAGAATGGGAGAAAATATTTGCAAATGATGCAACTGACAAAGGGTTAATCTCCAAGATTTACAAGCAGCTCATGCAGCTCAATAACAAAAAAACGAACAACCCAATCCAAAAATGGGCAGAAGACCTAAATAGACATTTCTCCAAAGAAGATATACAGATGGCCTACAGACACATGAAAGAATGCTCAACATCATTAATCATTAGAGAAATGCAAATCAAAACTACAATGAGATATCATCTCACACCGGTCAGAATGGCCATCATCAAAAAATCTAGAAACAATAAATGCTGGAGAGGGTGTGGAGGAAAGGGAACTCTCTTGCACTGTTGGTGGGAATGTAAATTGATACAGCCACTATGGAGAACAGTATGGAGGTTCCTTAAAAAACTACAAATAGAACTACCATACGATCCAGCAATCCCACTACTGGGCATATACCCTGAGAAAACCATAGTTCAAAAAGAGTCATGTACCAAAATGTTCATTGCAGCTCTATTTACAATAGCCAGGACATGGAAGCAACCTAAATGTCCATCGACAGATGAATGGATAAAGAAGATGTGGCACATATATACAATGGAATATTACTCAGCCATAAAAAGAAATGAAATGGAGGTATTTGTAATGAGGTGGATGGAGTTAGAGTCTGTCATACAGAGTGAAGTAAGTCAGAAAGAGAAAAACAAATACAGTATGCTAACACATATATACGGAATCTAAGGGAAAAAAAAGCCGTGAAGAACCTAGTGGCAAGACGGGAATAAAGACAAAGACCTACTAGAGAATGGACTTGAGGATATGGGGAGGAGGTGGGGTGAGATGTGACAGGGTGAGAGAGTGTCATGGACATATATACACTACCAAATGTAAAATAGATAGCTAGTGGGAAGCAGCCACATAGCACAGGGAGATCAGCTCGGTGCTTTGTGACCACCTAGAGGGGTGGGATGGGGAGGGTGGGAGGGAGGGAGATGCAAGAGGGAAGAGATATGGGAACATATTGTATATGTATAACTGATTCACTTTGTTATAAAGCAGAAGCTAACACACCATTGTAAGGCAATTATACTTCAATAAAGATGTTTAAAAAAAAAAAAAGAAAGAGAGCAACAGGTGCTGAAAATATTAGTGATAGACAAATTGAGAGTGTTTGACAACTTCTTGGATGTTGTAACTTGGTGACCTATTGTCTGAAATGTTTTGTAATGAGACTATCTCTGCGTTAAAGGCAGCCTCACTGTTTCCTTCCGTGACTTCTGTAATGACAGCTGAGAGTCCTCATTGCTGGGCTCTCAATCCAACCAAGTGTCTTTCTGTGATGAGGCCAGAACTCCAAGGTAGCATGTCAGGGAAGGTCTCCAAGATGTCCTGTAGTGAATATTACCTTCATCTTCATGTTTCCTAAACTATATTCAGCACTCAGGGTGTAGTCGTTAACTGGTGTTATGTGAAATATATTTTTATAGATTTGGGAAATGACGAGTTAGCCAAAATTAAGCCATTTAAATTTCCTGCAGGACTTCTCAGAGTGTTTAATATTTTAATGAAACTCTGTTAATGGAGAATATAGCCTTCAGTGTTTCCTAACTTATTTGTCCACAGAACCTTTTTCTTCAGGGTGTCTAATGAGTCTGTTTTTTCATGGAACACATTCTGGGAAATGCTGCTGTGACCTGACAAGCTAATGTATGACACCGGTGACAATCAAGATTTTTGTGGGTGGCAGTGATTGTTCTTCTAAAGCCCATCAGGAGAACAGTGCACAATTTTTAGATCCATTTGCCAAGGCTCTGTTTTGCTTTAGTCTATTGGTGTGAAAAATAAAATGAAAAGACATAACTTGTACCCAGATGTCACCTACACGGTGCCTATCATCCTGTAAAATGACTCATCCTCTGAAAATAGTAGCATTCATTGTCTTGATAGTGAACAATGCTCTTTCATTTACAAAGATGAGGCCCAAAATACCAGGCTTCCTAAAATTAGCGTCACCTGTTAGCCCACCTCCTTCCTCGGGTCAGTCTTTTTTATTTTATTTTTTAAAATTTTATTTATTTTTTATTTTTATTTTTGGCTGCGTTGGGTCTTTGTTGCTGTGTGTGGGCTTTCTCTAGTTGCAGCGAGCGGGGGCTACTCTTCGTTGCGGTGCGCAGGCTTCTCATTGTGGTGGCTTCTCTTGTTGTGGAGCACAGGCTCTAGGCGCACAGGCTTCAGTAGTTGTGGCACGCGAGCTCAGTAGTTGTGGCTCGCAAGCTCTAGAGTACAGGCTCAGTAGTGTGGCACACAGGCTTAGTTGCTCCACAGCATGTGGGATCTTCTCAGACCAGGGCTCGAACCTGTGTCACCTGCATTGGCAGGCGGATTCTTAACCACTGCACCACCAGGGAAGCCCCGAAGCTTTTCATTTAGATGAAGTCTAATGTATCCCTTTTTTTGTTTGTTTTGCGGATCATCGTTTTGATGTTATTTCTAAGAACTCATTGCCTCACCGAAGGTCAAAGATATTTTCTCATGTTTTCTTCAAAAGTTTTATAGTCTCATGTTTTGTATTTAGGCCCGTGAACCATTATGAGTGAATTTTTGTACATGATGTGAAGCATGGGTCAAAGTTCATAGTTTTGCATATGAATATCCAATTGTACCAGCACAATTTGTTAGAAAGACTCTTCTTCCTCCTTTGCATCTTTGTCAGAAATCAGTTGCTTACATCTGTCTAGGTGCATTTTCCTTATTCTGTCCCACTGATCTGTTTTTCTGCCCTTTCACTACCATATTCTTTTGATTACTTAGTTTTATAGTAAGTCTTAAAACTGGGTAGTGAGTACTACAAATTTATTCTTTCTAAAAATTGTTTTAGGTCTTCTGCTTCCTTTGCAGTTTCATATCAATTTTAGAATCGGTTTGTAGCTACAACAAATCCTGTTGAAATTTTGATTGGGATTGCATTTAATCATGACTAATTTTCTGAGTACTGACATCTTTATTAGGTTGAGTCTTCCAATCCACAGACACAGTATTTCTCCCTTTATTTAGATCTTTGATTTCTTTTATTATTTTGTAGTTTTCAACGACACATTCTGTGCATATATTTATAAATTGATACCTAAGTATTTTATTTTTTAAAGCAGTTGTTAATAGTATTTTATTTTTAGTCTCAGTATTAATGTGTTCATTACTAGTGTATAGAAATAAAATTTATTTTTGTATGTTTATCTTATGTCCTGCAACCTTGCTGAACTCATTTATTAGCTCTAGGAATTTTTTTTTTGTAGATTCCTTGGCATTTTCTACATAGACAAGCATGTCATCTGGAAATAGGGACATTTTTATTTGTTCCTTTCATATCTATATGTTTTTTATTTCCTTTTCTTGCCTTATTGCACTGATTCAAACTTCCAGCACTATGTTGAATGAATGTTGAGTACAGACATACTTGCCTTGATCCCAGTCTTAGGGAGGAAAGCATCTAGTCTTTCACCATTAAGCATAATGTTAATTACAGGGTTTTTTTTTTTTTTGCAGATGTTATTTATCAATTTGAGGAAGTTCTATCTCTTCTGCGTGTTCTGAGAGTTTTTACCAAGAATGGGTGTTGAATTTTGTCAAATGCTGTTTCTACATCGATTAATGTGATCATGTAGTTTTTTTTCTTTGATCTGTTAATGTGGTAAATTACATTGATTGATTAAAAAACCCCTGGAATAATATCCCTGGACTAAACCTAAGTTGGTCATGGTGAAAAATTGTTTTTATAGGTTGTTGAATTATATTTGGTAATATTTTGTTAAGGATTTTTGCGTCTATATCATGAGGAATATTGGTCCATAGTGAGCTTTCTTTGATACTGTTCTTTGTCTGGTTTTGGCATCAAAGGAATGCTAGCTTCATAAAATGAATTGGGAAGTGTTTCCTCCTCTTCTGTATTCTGGAAGAGATTATGTAGAATTGGGGCTAATTCTTCTTTAAACATTTGGTAAAATTCTCTTGTGAAGTCTTCTGGGTCTGAATATTTTTTTTGAGACTTTTAATAGTACAGATTCAATTTCTTAACAGTTACAGGGCTATTCCAGTTATTTGTTTCATATTGAGTGTATTGTAATTTATGGTTTTTAAGTACAGTAGTCCATTTCATGTAAATTGTCAAATGTACATATGTGTATTAGTTGTTCAAAGACGTTCTTTTGAAATCTACAGGATTTTGTAGTGATATTTCCTCTTTCCTATTCTTGGTAATTTGTCTTCCCTTTTTCCTTCTTTTCAATTGTGCTAGAGGTTTTTTCAATTGTATTTATCTTCTTAAAGAAGCAGCTCTTTGTCTCATTACTTTTCTCCGGTTTTATTTTTGTTTTAAATTTATTATGCCCTTTGTGCTTGCTTTCCTTCTGCTTGCTTTGGGCTTATTCTTGGTCTTCTTTTTATAGATTGCCACAATAGGAGCTAAGATTCTCATTTGAAAATGTTTCTCTTTTCTGATATATGATTTTAGTGCTATAAAATTTCCTCCCAGCACTGCTTTGGCTGTGTCCACCATTTTGATATATTGCATTTTCATTTTTGTTCAGTTCATTTTTTTTTCCCCTTGAGACTTCCTCTGTTCCATGGATTATTTAGAAGCATTTGGTACTTTCCTGGTTGTCCAGTGGTAAAGGATCTGCCTTACAATGCAGGGGATGTGGGTTCGGTCCCTGGTCAGGAAACTGAGATCCCACATGCTGTGCGGCAATGAAGCCCATGCGCGCCACAACTACTGAGCTTGTGCGCCTCAACTAGAGGAGAGAAAACCTGTGTGCCACAACTAGAGAGAAGCCCGAGAGCCGCAACGGAAGATCCCGCATGCCTTAACGAAGATCCCGCATGCCGCAACTAAGACCCGGCGCAGCCAAAAATAAATTAAATAAATAAATAAATAATAAATAGAAGCTTGCTGTTTGGTGTCTGGGTGTCTGGATATTTTCTTCTTATCTTTCTGTTAGTGATAAGAGAATACACTGTATATGATTTCAGTTCTTTCACATTAGTTATTTTAGGGAATTCCCTGGCGGTCCAGTGGTTAGGACTCTGTGTTTCCACTGCAGGGGGCACGGGTTTGATCCCTGGTTGGGGAACTGAGATCCTGCAGGCTGCACAGTGTGGCAAAAAACCACCACCCCCACCACCAACATCATCAAATTATTTTATGGACCCAGATGTTGCCCATCTTGGTATATGTACTGGAAAAGAATGTGTATACTGCTTATGTTTGTTGGAGTGTTCTATAAATGTCAATTAAATTCTTTTGGTTAATTGAATTGTTGTGTTCTCACTTATTCTTGCTGATTTGTTTTTTATCTAGCTGGTCTGTCAGTTGTTGAGAGAGGGGATATTGAAGTCTTTATGTGGATCTGTCTATTTTTCCTTTCAGTTCTGTCAGTTTTTGCTTCACATATTTTTGCAGCTTTGTTTAGTGCATACACATTTAAGATTGCTACATCTTCTTGGTGGATTGATCCTTTTATCATTATATTATGCTCCTCTATGTTTCTGGTCATTTACTTTATTCTGAATTTACTTTATCTAACATTAATACAGCCACTTCTGCTTACTTTTGATAAATGTTTGTGTGATATCTTTTCCTACCCTTTTACCTTCAGCCTGCCTATGTCATATTTGAAGTGAGATTCTCATAGATTGAATGTTTTCAATTCACTCTGTCAATCTATCTTTTAATTGGCATATTTAGGCCATTTACATTTAATATAGTTATGACTATGTTAAGGCTTAAGTCTGCCATTTAATTTTTTGTTTTATGTTTGTTCTTTCTGTTTTTTATTGCTTTGTGTTCTTTTTTAAAATCAATTAATTAAATTTATTTATTTATTTTTGGCTGCATTGGGTCTTTGTTGCTGCGCGCGGGCTTTCTCTAGTTGCGGTGAGTGGGGGCTACTCTTAATTGTGGTGCACAGGCTTCTCATGTGGTGGCTTCTCTTGTTGCGGAGCACGGGCTCTAGGCACGTGGGCTTCAGTAGTTGTAGCACACGGGCTTCAGTAGTTGTGGCTGGCAGGCTCTAGAGCGCAGGCTCAGTAGTTGTGGCACACGGGCTTAGTTGCTCCATGGCATGTGGGATCTTCCCAGACCAGGGATCGAACCCGTGTCCCCTACATTGGCAGGTGGATTCTTAACCACTGTGCCACCCAGGGAAGTCCCTTGTGTTCTTTTTCTTTCCTTTCTGTGGGTTAGTTTATATTTTCATTTATCTGTTGTGTTTTTGAGTGTATCTCTTTGCGCTTTGCTCCAAGAAGATTTGCATTCTCCTCTGATGTGAGACAGGGGTTGCTAACAGGTTGGGACACTCCAGCTGACGTCCAAGGTCTTTCCCTGAATGTGTTAACCCCCGGTTCCAGCCCCCCACTTTCTGGGTGGGGTAGGGGGGCTCACACTGGTGACCAGATCTCAGTGGTGGCATTTGCATTTGTCACCAGGACTCAATGCTGTCTCTGTGTTTGCTGTTGATCAATCTCTGCTCAGATATTCAAGCTACTTTTGCTTGTTTGGGGGAGACCAAGGGTGATGGGTGGAGGAAACTACTTAATTCTGTTACTTGGAAAAAAAAAAAATCTGGAGACAGAAGAAGTGTGTTTGTTGTGCTTCATCCAATTTCCATGCTGTAGCAGGAGACTCCTCAGACCATCTTGTTTACCATGTTTTTGCTGGAATGCTGGTTCCTTGAGGTTCCTAGTAAATTCCAGTACTGTCTATATTTTCTCTTGATAGAAATAGCTGCTGTTGATGCAAACTTGTGTATATAGGATGGATAAAGAACAAGGTCCTACTATATAGCACAGGGAACTATGTTCAATATCCTGGGATAAACATAATGGAAAAGAAGATGAAGAAGAATATATTGAATATATATGTATAACTGAGTCACTTTGCTGTACAGCAGGAATTAACACAACATTGTAAATCAACTATACTTCCACAAAATTTTTAAAAAATAGCTGCTATTAATGTCTGTTTTTCTAATCTCTCTATAAGTGGGGAGAGAGTGGAGAGTAATTATGAGACTATATTCCTAGTTTTTTTTTTTTTTTTTTAACTGATATTTCTCTCCATTTTCTCTTTAGGGCAGAGAAGACTGAAGTCCTGAGCGAAGACCTTCTTCAGGTAAGGTTGTCGCTGGCCTGTAGCTCATAGATGCCAAAGACATATTCCCTTTTACAGCCGAGCCCTTCCTGATGCTGTTCAAGCTGCTCCACTGCTCCTCATCTGGTCTATTTAGAGACACAGCTTTTATCCTTTATGATAGCCCCTTGCATTGTGAGCACCAGTCTGGGTGAGGTTTTTCAGGAGACATTTGAAGGCATTTGATTGCACGGTTAGCAGAGAGTCCCTGAGTCTGTGATCCCCTCCTTTTCTCCTGCATTGGATGTTGTCTCTGCAGAAACATGGGTCAGTCTTGTCCCTTGATTGTCCAGATCTGTGACCCCACTTCTGACCTCCCCTCACCCAGGACCCCCACCCACTGCTCTGTCCATAGGTGGAGAAGCGGCTGGAGCTGGTGAAGCAGGTCTCCCACAGCACACACAAGAAGCTCACGGCATGTCTGCAGGGCCAGCAAGGGGCGGAGGCCGACAAGCGCTCGGTAAGTGCCCTCCCAGCCCTGGGGGATGTGAAACTTGCCTGCTGATGGACCAGGCGGTATCTGAGAATTGTCTTGTGGTGTGGCAGCGCCTCCCACCCCTCCGTGCCCTTTAACCCTGCCTGAAGCATCCCCTCCCCTCACCAAGCAAGATTTGGTCCCCGTCCTTGTCCTCCCCAGACAGGGGCAACTCCTGAGGAGAGCAGGGGCGCGCTGAGATCCCACCGTTAGGGAGGCGTCGCCTTTCTCTTACCCCTGCTGTTTGTTCACAACTTCCGTTTGCCTCCATAGTATCTTAAGATCACATGGAAGAAAATTACACTGTGGTTTTGGAGGTTACAGGTGGCCTATAAAGGCTCTTATGAAAATTGTTTTTGCTGTAATGAAGCAATAAAGAGAACCTGCTACATGAAAGTGCTCCAGGGTCTTTGTCTAGAAGGGCATTAGTACTAAAGGCATTGCATCGTGTGACTCCATCGAATGAGCAGTCCTTGGGGTGAACAATCGTGAAGATTCGCTTCCTTTTGACCCCTCTACCCACCTCAAGTCCACCAGAGCTGAAAAGCTATTCTTAGCTGTTCACTTGGCTTTGTTACAGGGGAGATGCAACCTAGGTGGTTTCTTTCCTCCTTGAGTTTATGATCGACGTGTTTGGTGTCTGTTTGATTTTCTCTGACCTGGAGTTCTTGTTGACTTCTCTTCCCGGTGGTCGCCCTGAGCCCCCCAGGTTCTGTTGGCCTCACTTGTATTGGTTATCATGGCACGTGCCCTGATACTTCCACCATCTCATGCTGCAGGACCAGAACGGCTCTGCTTGCTCTACCAATCATTCCATTTTCTCTTCCCAGCCCTGGTTTCTTCTTTCTTAATATTCCCAGCAGGAATCACTCACGTGTGGTAGAAATGAAATGTTTACAGCTTTGGAAAGTGCCTGTGGAAATAATTCTGTGTATATCAGGACTTTCAGCAAGGGGAGCCTGACAGTCTAAAGGCAGAGTTTGCAATACTGCTTTCGACGTGAAACCCTTTCATCAAACAAACACGTATATGGGACTCCAGAAGCTGGTCCGGGTGTGGGGCCTGTAGCCAGGCCTGCCTGTGACCCACTTCCGTCCTTTTGTTCCAGAAAGCACTGTTTTTAAAACAAGCGATCAAGGGACTTCCCTGGCGGTCCAGTGGTTAAGACTCCACGCTTCCGCTGCAGGGGCCACAGCTTCGATCCCTGGTCGGGGAACTAAGATCCCACATGTCTCTCGGCCAAAGATATAATAAAATAAAATAACTGGTCAACAGGAATTGTATATTTTGGTGTCAAGAGTAGCATCTTACTGTTGGCACCAGAGTCTTGAAACTGACCTTTGGTGTTGGTAGGTTGATTACTACTAGCGTTATTTCTCGAGGATAAGGTCAAGTTACCCAGATTTATAAGCTTTTAATTGGATTGAGGGTCTTGCGAATTATATAGGAGGCTTTTGGCTCTCCAAGTTTTCTAAAATATCATGAATCAATAGCAAATTTGGGATATGGCAAGGCCGACAGGTCAGAGGATGATTGGCACTGAAAAGGCAGTTGGTTACTCACACTTCCCCAGAGGAGGGGGCATGTGGGCCACGCGGGGAGCGCCAGGAGGCACAGGCCACACTGGTGCAGTGATTACCATATGCACCGGACCGCTATGCAGTGGACGTGGAAGAAGTCTGCGGTGGAAATAAGCTCAGGCATGTACAGATCAGTGATTTCACTGCACAGATGACAGGTGCTTGATTTTGTCCATGATTTCTTTTTTTTAAAGATTCTTTTGATGTGGACCATTTTTAAAGTCTTTATTGAATATGTTACACTATTGCTTCTGTTTTACGTTTTGGTGTTTTTGGCCGCGAGGCACGTGGGATCCTAGCTCCCCGACCAGGGATCAAACCCCCTGCATTGGAGGGCGAAGTCTTAACCACTGGACTGCCAGGGAAGTGCCTGCCCATGATTTCTTGAGCTGAGCAGTCTTTCCTTATTCTCATCTGACTGAATAAATGATCAAACTGAAAAGAAATTCAAAGTGACCTTTAAGGACAAGCTAAAGGTGGCAGCACTGACACTGATAAAAGTGCTTTTAGGTTAGGGTGCGCCATGTGTGGGTTTTCCAGAGACGGGAAGGCGTTTGGCATTTTTGAGCAACACGAAGGTGACCCGAGTGACTAGAGGTTAGGGAATGACAAGGAGAGGGCGTGAGATGGGATGGCAGGGGACCCGGTCTCACCATGGTCAGCATCTGGACTTTTTCCCCGAGATCTGTGGGAGGCCAGTGTGTTAATCAGAAGTAACATGATGAGATTTGTTGATTGTGTAATGAATGGATAAATGGGGTGGGACTATGGTGGAAGTCAGGGTCCAGTTAGACAGGTAGGGGTGCAGTGAAGGTGGGACGCAATGGGGCCAGTGAAGATGGAGAGAGGTCAGAGATGTGATGGATTGTTGGACGTAGGGTACCAGGACTTGGCAGTTGAATGGATGTGGGGTATGAGGAAGGGAGAGGGGTTTCCAGGTCCCTGGCTTGAGGACTTGTTGAATCCATGGGAGTTGATGAGATCACCCAGGGAGAAAATACAGGTGAGAAGACAAGGGGCCTTGAATCAAGACCCCCCAGGAACTGCAGCACTTGAAGCTCTAACAGGAGGAGGACCTAGCAGAGAAGGGATGGTACTCTTAATCCACCCACTTGCTCGGGTCTACATCCCAGGCATCATCCTTTATCCTTACTTTTCATTCTTTCCCCACGTGCATTTCAGTAAGTCCTGCTGGCCCTTCCTCCAAAGAATCTCCATTTGCTTTAGCGTTCATCAGCCCGGTCCACGCAACAATCATCTGTTGCCTGAACACAACAGTGTTCCCATCGGGGTCTCTGCTCTCCACTCCGACCCCCCCAGCCCCTTCATCATCTGGTCTCTACAACACTCACTCTGCCTGAGTGAGTGTTTAAAATGGAATCAGATCCTTCAGTCCCACCAAAGGATTCCCACTGTAGCACAAAATCCCAGCTTCTTAGCTTGGCCCTTGGTCCCTAATGGTACATCTTCCACTTGCATCTCTGAGCTCAGCTCTTGCCCCCACCCACTGTCCTCTGCCCCCATCATCATCCTCCAACTGCACTGACCTGCGATTGAACTTGCCTTGTTCATATCCATGCGGAGCCTCCGTGTGGGATCTCCCCTCCACGTGGAATATTCTTACCCAGCATTTCAGGCCAGCAACTTCCTTTTATTTTATTTTAATTTTATTTAAGTATAGTTGATTTACGATGTATTGATTTCTGCTGTACAGCAGAGTGATTCAGTTATACACGTATATACATTCTTCTTCATTTTCTTTTCCATTATGGTTTATCACAGGATATTGAATATAGTTCCCTGTGCTCTACATTAGGACCTTGTTGTTTATCCATCCTGTATATAATCGTTTGCATCTGCTAACCCCAACCTCCCCATCCATCCCTCCCAATCCATCCCTCCCACTTGGCAACCACAAGTCTGTTCTCTGTGTGAGTCTGTTTCTGTTTCGTAGATAAGTTCATTTGTGTCATATTTTAGAGTCCACATATAAGTGGTATCATATGGTATTTGTCTTTCTCTTTCTGACTTACTTCGCTTAGTATGACAATCTCTAGGTCCATCCATGTTGCTGGAAATGGCATGATTTCCTTCTTTTTTATGGCTGCATAGTATTCCATTGTATATATATATATATATATATATATATATATATATATATATATATATATACATACACACACACACACACCAGACCTTCTTTATCCATGCATCTGTGGATGGACATTTAGGTTGTTTCCATGTCTTCGCTGTTGTGAATAGTCACACCAGCAACTTCTTACTGTTTGATTCTCAGTTCAGATGTCACCATCTCGGTGCAGCTTCTCTTACCACCTGATATGTGTGCTTCCTCCCTCCCCCAGTCACATCCCCCTGTTTCATGTTCTTCATAGCATGTGTTAGCCTCTAAAATCATCCTGCTCATTCAATTGCTCCTGTGTCTGTTCCCATCACCAATATGTGAGCTACACGGGAGCAGGGATCTTGTCTTCCCATCACGGCTGCATTCTCAATGCCTAGAACGGGGCCTGCCACATGTAGGCAGCGCTAAAAATAGACGTGTCACGACTGGATGGCCCATGCCTATTTTAGGCACAGAACCTGCCCAGTGCACCGTGCCAGTTTGACTCGTTCCTATTCTTTACGGAAGCGATTTAGCGTGATGGCTCTGAATTTAAGTGCTGGGATCTGACTCTCCAAGGTGGAAGCCCAGCTCTACTGCTTCCTAATTTTGCCTGACAGTGGGCAAGTCAATTACCTCTATATGCCTTGGTTTCTTCCCTTGGAAAATAGTCATAACAATGAATTCCTACCCAGTAGGGTTTGAGAGTTAAGTGAGGGAATGCATGTAAATGCCTAGCACAGTGCTTGACATGAATACATAGTAAAGAAATAGAAGCTGCTGCTGTCACTAGGGCCCCGCCGTTAGTCCAAAATCACCACTGAGAACTGCTGAGCCCCGAGGAGCAAGTCTGCCTGCATTAGCGGACAGTAGACAGCCATTTTCAGAGATGGAGGGGCGTGTGTGCGTGCGTGTGTGTATGTTTAGGAAACAGAGTGGATATTAGAATAAGACCTTCTGTCTCTTGAGTCATCCTACAAGCTGTGCTGCTGATGAAGATAATTTTAGAGAGGGCACTCATCTCAGACAAGTCAGATCGACTACTTCCAAACCCTGAGACGTTCTGTCTCCCCTTCCCTCAGCTCTCAAGGATCTCTCGGCGCACTAGAATCAGGGATAGCTTCTCTTTGGCCCGGAAAACCACTGGTCAGGGTGAAGCTTGCTAAGTAAGGTCTCTTTACCTGGGCGCTAATGGTCCCCGGAATAGTGGGTGATTCTCTCAGCCTAGACCCTCGTCTGCAAGAGAAACACATTTTGGCAGCTTTTCTGGACATGTGGGCAATTGAATCCTTCAGAGATTCAGTATCCGTCTACGTGAAGTGGGGGTGAGCAGAGTGTGGAGGAGAGAGCGAAGAATACCTCAGTCACGGGTAGGCATTAGGTTAAATAAATCAGCACAGTACCCTGCGCCTACCGAGCTCTCAGCTTTTCCTTTGTCTCAGAGCATTTCTTTAGAAATAGAAATAATTTGTAGTCTGTAGTGAATTGCAGTCCATTAACTTCTTCTATTCGCCCGCCTTTGATTATAGGGGGGCTATTTGTTTCAGGGGGCTTTCTGATGCATTGTAGGATGTGTAGCTGCATCCCTGGCCTCTACCCACTAGATAGATACCAGGGATGTTCCCCACATCGTGACAATCACATACACCTCCAGACTTTGCCAAACGTCCCGGGGGGGGGACAAAGATTACCCCTGGTCAAGAACTCTAATACCTTAATCCATTCTTTTTCTCTGAGCGTGACAAATGTTATACCTGCACAACTCCTTTTCTTTTTTAACCATTTTAGACATTTTTCTAAAATGTGCTTTAAGTAACTTTTTTTTGAAAGGTGATGGTAGGAGCAGATGCTCTCCGAAGATACTGTTCCTCTGCCTTTAATTAAGTCTCTAGAAACCTGGACCTAATAGCTTTGTAGGACAACTAGAAATTGGTGTTTGAATTTGGATATATTAGTACTTAGTTGCCTGGTCTCGTTTTTACCAAGAAGAATGTCCCATTTTATGTGAAATGATGGGGTAGCAAGATTATTCCTCGAGTGAAAGGGATCTGACCTCTGTGGAGTGGACGTGTCTAAGGGCAGGGAGGGGGTTGTGTTTTAGACCCGTTGAGGACACCTGGTGTCCTGGGCTCCCCTGCACGTGGACTAACCCCAGAAACCCTAGGAACTTCCATACCACTCTTGGGGGTTGGTCTACCTCCTGTGACCTTCCCCGGAGATACCTAGAGCCCATGGGTCTCCTGGGGATGTTCAAACCAGATTCCTAAAACTCTACCTCCAGCTTGGTACCTCTCTCAAGTCCTCCAGTTGCCTGTCTCAGGACTGAGTTATTTTAATCCAATCATGTTGTTCTTAAACAAGCCCTCAATGGTCCCCAAGTGCCCCTAGAATGAAACCCCAGTGCCTGCCTCTGGCTGGCGAGGCCCCGCACCATCTCGCCTCCGCCCCCTGCCCCAACCTCTCCCCCATCACACACTGTGCTCCAGCCACGCTGGTCTGCTGGGGATCCTGAGCCGGCTAGCTAGCCCACCTCCGGGCCTTTGCACCTGCACTTCCTCTGCCCGGAATGTTCCTTCCCAGGTCATCTGGAGGTACGGCTGACTTTCTCTCCCTTCAGGTTGCTTCTTAAATGTCCCCCATCGGGGGTGGGGGGCAGTCTTTTCTCCTCACCCCCCCCCCACAGCTGCCCACTCTGCCCATCGTCCTGCTTTCTGCTGTTCCCATGGCACTTCCAACTCTCGCAAGGGTCTCCTTCAAAGTGTGTGTGTTTAGTGTCTGTCTCCCTGCCCTGGGATGTACGTTCCATGAGAGCAGTATCTGGTCTCGGTCACCATGGGTGTGGTTCCCAGGTAGGCACCCCATTCATGCTGGGGAGTAAGCGAGTTACAGCCGAGGGTCTCTGGGTGCTAAGACAGGAGATTCTGGGCTGGGAGGAGCTCCATCACTTTCTGTTTGAAGATCTGTCTGTGTGGCAGTGGGGACTGGAAGACCCGAGGATATCTAGCTGTTCTTTTTTGAATTTTTTGGCCGCGCTGTGTGGCACGTGGGATCTTAGTACCCTGACCAGGGATCGAACCCGTGTCCCCTGGAGTGGAAGCGCAGAGTCCTAACCACTGGACCGACAGGGACGTCCCAGATATCTAGCTCTTCTTACCTTGTTGTTCTCCATGTGTGCTGGGTGGTTTCAGCTCAGGAAGGAGAGGGCTTGTTGACACTTAAGGAGGGAAGATGGATCATGCTGTGGTCCTTCTGCCTGCCCACCTCCCTCCCTCCTTCTTTCCTTCCCTCCCTCCCTCTCTTCCCACATAACATAAAGCTTACCACTTTAGCTATTTTAAAGGGTACAATTCAGGGACGTTTAGTACAGTCACAATATTGTGCAGCTACCACCATGATCTACTTCCAGAACATTTCCATCACCCCGAAAGGAAATCCCGTACTCATTAATCAGTCATTCTCCTTTCCCCCTCCCCCCAGCTCTTGGCAACCACGAATCTACCTTCTGTCCCTATGGATTTGTTTATTCTGGATATCTTATATAAATAGAACTGTACGTTATGTGCCCATTTGTGCCTGGCTTATCTCACTTATTGTGATGCCTTCAAGGTTCACCCATGTTGTAATCTGTGTCAGGAGTTCATTCCGTTTTTATGGCTGCATAATATTCCGTTGCGTGGATAGACCACATTGTGTTTATTCATTCATCCGTTGATGGACGTTTTTGCTGTTTCCACCTTCTGGCTATTGTGAATTGGGCTGCTCTTCACATCATGCACATGTTTTTGTTCAGCCATCTGTTTCAAATTACTTTGAGTACATACCCAAGAGTGGAATCGCTGGGCCATATGGTAATTTTGTTTAACTTCTTGAAATGCTGCCAAACTTTTCTACAGTGCTGGACCATTTTACATCTCTACTGGCAAAGCATGAAGGTTCCAATATCTCCACATGCTCACCAATATTTATTTTTTGTATTTAAAATATAAATTATTAATATTATGATAGCCATCCTAGTGGGTGTGAGGTGGTATCTCATTGCAGCTTTGATTTGGGTTTCCTTAATGACTAATGATGTTAAGCATCTTTTCATGTGCCCATTGGCCATTTTATATCTTCTTTGGAGTATGCCTTATTTTGATGATTATTTTGTTTGCATTGTAATTCTGTGTGAACATTTTTCTCTCTCTTCCTTGACCATAAGGTGCCTTATTTATAAAATGGGGCTAGTATACTTCTCGAGAGAGATGATTTTTAGAAATTAAGGCATGGCTCAAATCTTTAGCATAAGTTTGAAATCTTCTCTTTTTTCCCTCTGCTATTCTACTTTATTTTAAAATGCAGCATGTAGGGAATTCCCTGACAGTCCAGTGGTTAGGACTTCACGCTTTCACTGCTGTGGTCCAGGTTCAATCCCCGGTTGGGGAACTAAATTCCAGCAAGCTGCACAGCGCAGCCAAAAAATGAAATGAAATGAAACAAAATGAAAATAAAATAAAATAAAATTAAAAATGCAGCATGTAAACCTTAGCCTTATTTTCCAACTTAGCAAATTTAATCGTTTTAATTTTCTGAATTTTGACATCTCTGAGTCTAACCCACCATTGTATCCTCTGAATTTTTAGGTTTTATTCATATTTTAAAGTCAGTTTGTTTCTTAGCTAATGTAATATCTAGGCAAGGATTTGACTCCTTGCTATTTTAGTGTAAGTGGGTGGCTGTTGAAGTAGTTTTTATTACCATGTTTTCTTCCTTTTCAGAAAAAGTTGCCTTTGACCACACTGGCTCAGTGTCTGGTGGAAGGATCAGCTGTGCTGGGAGATGACACGCTTCTTGGGTAAGGCAGTTCCGTGTATGGGTTTGTGCTGAATCTAGGTGAGTCCCCATCCTTACAAGGGGACTAACGGCCTTCACGGAGGTAGTGAGGGCACCTGTGGTCTGGCTGGAGACTGGACGGGGAAGAAGGAAAGGTTGCCAGTGAGACATTGAGCCCCCAGGTCCAGGAGTCATAGTGTCTGTGCAGGCGGCAGCTCCCAAGGGGAGAAATTAACATGAAACTGTTGGGACTTCCCTGGCGGTCCAGTGGTTAGGACTCTGCACTTGCACCGCAGGGGACACGGGTTCCATCCCTGGTAGGGGAACTAAGATCCTGCATCCCGCGTGCCGCAGTGTGGCCCGGAGGGGGGTGCGGGGAAGGCTGTTGAAGGACGCTTGAAATCCCTTGGGCTCCAGCAGAAGCAAATATGAAATCTCTCCGTGTCAGATGTCAGAACTTATAGGATTCCCAGAAGAACAACCCTTGCTGATTTCGAGCTCACAATAAAAACAAACTAAATATAGAATCATCATGAGAGAGGGTCAGCAGGCACAGTCGGTGGGAGAATCAGACCCTAAAAACTAAAAATAATGGACAACCTGAAGGGAAATGGACAGTAATTATGTTTAAAATGAAATTTAAAAATTTAATAAAGACAAAACACACTAGGGGTAAAAAAAGAAGAGGCAGGATCAAAGAAAAACCAAATAGAACTTTTAAGAATTCAAATTATATTTATTATAATTTAAAAACTTACTTGAGAGAAACTGGAAGTTGCGCACAGATATGGAAATTGGTGAACTTAAAAGAGATCTGGAGTTTAGAATTTACAGAATAAAGTACAAGAGGTAAGGCTACAGGCAGCATTAAATGGAGAGACTCAGATGGCAGGATGTAAAGATAACAGCATTATGTGTAGTAGTCGCTCCTGAAGAAGAAAATAGAAGGGGAAGTTTATGGTTGAATTTTCCTTTTCTAGATTTGAATACAGACATGAGTCTTTAGATTTAAGAAGCACCAAAAGTCCTGATTGAGATCAACCAAAAGAAATCCATCCCTGGACACATCGTCATAAAACTACACACTATTAATAAAAAAGAAATTTAAAGTCAACCAGAGAAAGAGATGATTGTGTATAAAAGAGCAATTAGACTGATAACAGACTATTCAGGAGCCACAATAAATGCCAGGAAATAATGGAGGAGTATCTTCAAGTAGTGAGTGAAAATGTAAGATATCTAGATTCAGTGATAGACTAAATCTTTATTCAAGAATAAGGGGAAAATAAACATATTTTCAGGCACAGATTTAGAGAAGTTACTACTTGCATGTTCTCACTGAAAAACTAGTTAAGGATGTGTGAAGTAGATTATGTCCAGAAGGAAAGAATGAAATGCAGGTAACAAGATAGCATTTTAAAAAAACAGTAGTGGGACTTCCCTGGTGGTCCAGTGGTTAAGACTCCACCTTCCAATGCAGGGGGCATGGGTTCGATCCCTGGTCAGGGAGCTAAGATCCCACATGCCTCGCAGCCAAGAGACCAAAACAGAAAACAGAAACAATATTGTAACAGATTCAATAAAGACTTTAAACATGGTCCACATCAAAAAAAAAAAAAATCTAAAAAAAAAAAAAAAAAAGTGTGGAAAAAAAAAAAAGTAGTGTGGGAATTCCCTGGCCATCCAGTGGTTAGGACTCAATGCTTTTACTCTGAGGGCCCGGGTTCAGTCCCTGGTGGGGGAACTAAGATCCCACAAGCTGTGCAGTGTGGCTATAAAAAAAAAAAGAACCAGAAAACAAAAAACCTTTAAAAAAAAAAAATAGTGAATGTGGTGTAAGGGACTTTTTCTCTCTTCCCATCTTAGGTTCCTTCACAGGGCCCTGCAAATTAAATTGACAAAAAACAGATTAATAAGAGAATAGCATACACATTTGATTAACGTGCAGTGCGTACACATGGCAGAACTCGGTGATGAGTAACTCAAAGGGGTGGCTGGAACTTGGGCTTATATAGCATTTTAAACCAAAGAACAGTGATTTTTAGAGAAGTGACAAACAAGACAGAGGAAAAAATGTTAGTTTCTATGGCAACGAATTGTAGGAAGGTAAGTAAAGGAAGGACTAGTAGAAGATAAGGGTTAGTTGGTGAGGTTTGTAATGTAGAGTCCACTAGTGCCGTCTCTGGGCTGATAAGGGTCTAGAATTATCTCTGGTGATCAACATCTATCTTTCCTGGTGGAGAGGGGAGGGGGACACCTTGACAAATTCATGTCCGGCTTTTAGGCAAATAGGGGAAGGGTGGAGAGCTTTTTTTGTGTCTGCTTCTTCTCCATTGCCTTCAGTTCAAACTAATCCTTATGCCGAAGTGGCATACTTTGGGGAGGTGTATCCTGCTACCCTTCAGTGTAAAGAAATATAAATAAACATTGAATTAAGAAATAGCCATATAATAATAATCTGGGGGGTGGGGGGCAGTTAAAGCAAAGGAAAACTAAAATACTAGAAAATAATGATAGGGAGCTTTGGAAAGGGCATCAGTGTTTCAAGCTCTTGTATGAAAGGAGGATAGAGATATTGCATTTAAATTTAAAGTGAAGTGTGCATGTTAGAAAGGTAAGAACGACCACAAGAAGAAAAGTAATAGAACGTGTAACTTCAAAACTAGGTGGAGGATGGAGAGAGGAATAAACAAAATAGAAAAAAAAGCCCACAGAACGGACTAAAAGAGAAAAAAAGGTCAGCAAAGAAAAGCATAACAAGTAGAAAACAGAAAAATGAAGGTAATAACAATTACTGCCTCTATGCCTGTAAATCTTACACAGCAAATGGAATAAACTCAACTGTTTATAATATACAGATTCTCAGGTGGGTAAACGTGGAATCCCGTTGTATCAGTATGTTCTTTCTGAGAGACTTGCCTGAAACGTGACATAGCAAGGTTGAAAGTAAGGGATGGAGGACACCAGGTAAAGATGCCAGAGTGAACACACTTATCTAATTTTTGTTCCCTTCCAAAACGGGCTATAATCCAGGGGGGTTTTTTCTGAAAAGACATAAACCCACAAAGGCAGGAAAAAACAGGAGAGAAGACAAGAGGGTTTTGTAAAGTATATGATTGACTGGGACCTGACTCAGCACGTCCCAGAAAGCTGACTCCCAAGCCAGAAGTAGATGTGCAGAGAGCTGAGATGTTTATACCATGAAACGCTGACACGGCTCAGGAATTGGTGGCCCCAGGGATCTCAGGAACAGTGGGTCGTTGCAGGGAGGTGGTGATGAAAATCACAAATGGGGGTTGAAAGCTACTCAGGTGCTATTTGGATCACTCAGACCCAGCTTTTATCCACACCGCTGGGACACTCTCATCCCCTTGCCCCCAAGCCCAGCAAAAGTCTGGAGCTTTATCTCTGGGGAGGGTAAAACAGAGCATCCCGAGACTGGGGGCACCGGGCCCAGTGGAGTGTAGGGGTAGCAGTCAGTAAGGTAGTTAGATTTTCGAGAGATAAGAGAAGAGAATGTGTCCATGAAATAAAAAACAGGACGTTAATTAAGAAATACAAGAAAGAAATATTCAGAGGACGTTAATTAAGAAGTACTTACAGGAAAGAAATATTCAGAGATCAAAAGCAAACTCACAGAAATGAAAAATATGACCTTCTCAGTAGAAGGTTTGGAAGATAAAGTTGAAATCATCCAGAAAAGAGAGCAAAAGACAAGGACATGGAAAATAGAGAGGTTAGAAGAATAGAGCGCCAATCCAGGAAGTCTTAGGCCTGAATAACAGGAATTGCAAGAAGAGGAGAGGAAGAAATCATAATTATAGTTAAAAAAATAATCCAAAGATATTTTCCAGAAGTGAAGGATGTGAGTTTCTATATTGAAAGGGCCCACCGATCTCCTAATACAATAGGAAAAATTAAACCTATTCCAGGACTTACCAGTAGTGAGTACTAGTGACAAATAAAAGATTCTACACCTTCTAGAGAAAACATTGTCATATACGAGGGGTCAGGAATCTGAATTCTTCCGGCCTTACCAAAAGTAATAGTGGAAGCCGGAAGATTATTATTATTTTTTTAAATAAATTGATTGATTGATTGATTGATTGGCTGTGTTGGGTCTTCATTGCTGCTCACGGGCTTTCTCTAGTTGTGGCGAGCGGGGGCTACTCTTCGTTGCAGTGTGCGGGCTTCTCATTGTGGTGGCTTCTCTTGTTGTGGAGCACGGGCTCTAGGTGCACGGGCTTCAGTAGTTGTGGCGCTCAGGCTTCAGTAGTTGTGGCTCGCGGGCTCTAGAGCGCAGGCTCAGTAGTTGTGGCGCGTGGGCTTAGCTGCTCCGCGGCATGTGGGATCTTCCCAGACCAGGGCTTGAACCCGTGTCCCCTGCATTGGCAGGTGGATTCTTAACCACTGAGCCATCTGGGAAGCCCGAAGCTAGAAGATTATTGAACAATGCCTTCAAAATTCTGGGGGAATCTGAAGCATAGAATATAGTCTTCTGTCTAACTTTCATTCAGCCTGAGGATAAAGAGAAGTTGTGACACGCAGGGTCTCAAAAAATGGACTTCCCACACACTTTCTCAGAAAGCCGATGTGTGGTGGGCCCACAGTGAGGCAGTGACCGAGACAGGCAGGGGTAGGGGAGTAGGAAACAGGATCTCCAGCCCAGGACAGGGAGAGAGAGAATCCAGCAAATGGTGAATGGAGATTTCAGGAAGACCGCCGTGCCTGGAGAGAGAAGGAAAACTCAATGCAGATGGACATGGGTCTGGGAGAGACTGATTCAAGAAGATGAAATACGAATTCACATCGGGGTGGTTCAGTAGCTTAAGAGACAAATAAGAAGAGTGGCAGAGGATTTGGGGTGCAGTCAGGTACACAGAAAACTAAACAAGCAAGCCGAAATAAGGCAATTATTAACTCCCAAGAGAACAAATAAACGTGCAGGAAGGACCAGTAATCATCGTCCACAACCCAGCTTTGCTCCGAATAGCAGATGGAGTCAAAAGGTAGTGTAAATACTAAATATCTACTGGTAGAAATAAATGGAGGAAGGGGAAATGTAAATAGAGCTAATTCTCCTTTCCCATGGTTGAGAGTCAGTAGTGAATGCTTAACAATTCTAAAAAGAAGCAGCCGTTGAAATAGGGAGCTAAGAACCAGAAAAATCAGAGAAAAGGCACCATTAAAAAGATACAGAGATAAACCCACAACCTGGGAGTTGACATTTGCAGCAGATCTGAAAAAGAATTTAAATCTACTCTACACCCACACACATACCTGTAAGTATATAAAGAACTCCTACAAATAAAAAGATCGTAATACAAAAATAACCAAAAAATACGAATAGACACTTCATGGACGAGGGACCCTAAATGACCCAGTTAAAAACTTTTACATCCATGGTTTGACACTGAACCTATTCTTCTATTACTTGCTTTTTACATTCATCATTATGTTTGGGGCTTATCCATCTAGATATACATGCAGAATTAGCTGAAACCTAATGATGAATGTAAAAAGCAAGCAATTTAGCTGGCTGAAGCAGCTGTATTATGTATTGCATGTGAACACATACATATGTAATAAAAGTGTAAAAGTGTGGACAGGGGGACTTCCCTGGTGGCACAGTGGTTAAGAATCCACCTGCCAATGCAGGGGACACGGGTTCGAGCCCTGGTCCTGGAAGATCCCACATGCCGCGGAGCAGCTAAACCCGTGTGCCACAACTACTGAGCCTGCGCTCTAGAGCCTGTGAGCCACAACTTCTGAGCCCATGTGCCACAACTACTGAAGCCCGCATGCCTAAAACCCGTGCTCTACAACAAGAGAAGCCACCGCAATGAGAAGTCTGTGCACCACAACGAAGAGTAGACCCCGCTCGCTGCAACTAGAGAAAGCCCATGCGTAGCAACGAAGACCCAAGGCAGCCAAAAATAAAAATTAATTAATTAATTAATTTAAAAAATATATATGGACAGGAAAAGTACATACTAACTTTAGAATGGTATTACCGCTTTCTATACTTTTGTTAATTTGTAAAAACTTTTTACATGAGTTTCAGGTAACATGGTACCGTGAAAAGGGAGGGCTACTTGTATGCCCTTCAGGGAAAATGAACATCTTTGAAATATTGTATTCTCCCATCTAGGAATATGGCATAACTTTCTACTCATTCAGGTCTTATGTAATTCGCTCATTATTAATAAACTTTTACATGGTTTTCCATTCCAGTTTTTCATTGGAAAATCGTCCGCTCATCCTATATTAAATAAGTTTTCATGGCTTGGGAGAAGGAGTTTTCTTTCTGTTAGAGCCCACTGACATTGAGGTTTTGGTATGGTTTGAAGGTATGTTGGTTTGTTGGCACATTGACTTTAGCTGGTTTCTCCAGTGGTCTCAGGAGGGAGAAGCATCTGGCTCTTTCTAAGCCTGTGGATTTGGCATATGTGAATCTGTTCTCTCCACATCTCTCTTACTTTCCCCACAAATCCCCTTTTAGCCCAGGCACACAGTAGGTACTCAGCATTCTTCAGAAAGTAGACAGTGTCAGAAATGAAACCACATGCAGCCAGTTGGTCAATGGGACGGCACAGCAGTCAGCTACTTTATTAACACCATCTCGTGCGTGTTTACCTGGCCGTGGGGTGATGGGTCACATCTTTCTCTGCAGGGTACTCAGGATGGGTTTTCTTCCCTTCTGTCACAGGAAGATGCTGAAACTCTGTGGCGAGGCGGAGGACAAGCTGGCCCAGGAGCTGATTCATTTTGAATTGCAGGTCGAGAGAGATGTGATCGAGCCCCTGTTTCTGCTGGCCGAGGTCAGAAGCAGGAGTGAGGCTGGGCCCGCGTGAGCGGGGAGGGCGGAGTGGTGGGCGCTGGGGTCCTTCTGCTTCGGCCTCATGGCTATTTCTACCCCTCACCCCGCTTTGTGGCACAGTGTTTCACCGGGGATCGCTCCTACCCGACTGCCTGGGGTTCCCCAGCCTGGTAGCCCTTTGAGCTGCGGGCTGCCCCCTTCTCCCACCCACCCTCTCCTCTGCTGGCATCCCCATGGGTGAAGCTGCAAGGCTGGTGGCATCACCGCGTCCCCCGCAGGGTCTCCGCTCCATCTCCACCCCTGCCATCCACCCATCTCAAGTCTTCAGTGAAATGAGCAGTGGGATCTAAAATATGACACAAATGAACGTAGCTACGAAACAGGAACAGACTCACAGACATAGAGAACAGACTTGTGGTTGCCAAGGGGGAGGGGGAGGGATGGATTGGGAGTTTGGGGTTAGCAGATGCAAACTATTATATACAGAATGGGTAAACAACAGGGTCCTACTGTACAGCACAGGGAACTATATTCAGTATCCAGTGATAAACCATACTGGAAAAGAATATGAAAAAAAAGAATGTATATATATGTATAACTGAATCACTTTGCTGTACAGCAGAAATTCACACAACACTGTAAATCAACTATACTTCAATTAAAAACTTAAAAAAAAAAAAAATGAACAGCAGCCCCTACTCACAAGGGTTGGGGACCCGTGTCCAAGAGAGTCTCTAAGGCCCCCTCACTGTTTCTGTTTACATAGGGCCCTTCTCTTTCTACTTTAAAGGACCCTAAAGAAAACTGTCTTCTTAAAAAGAAGCCTTAATGCCTCTGTGACAGTTTTGCCAGCTTCAACCAACTGAAATTTTATCAAGAAAGAAAATCACTGGGGGATGTTATTTGTCCTGAAGCCTGGACCTCCTCCCAGTCCCCTTTAATCGATCGTACAAGTGTCTACGGTGCCGTAGTGATGGAGATGTTCCACGTCTGCACTGTTTGGTGGCCACTAACCACCTGTGACTACAGAGCTCTTGAAACGTGTTTAGTGCAACGAAGCAACTAAAGTTTTAATTCTGTTTAATTTTTGTTCTCTTGAATTTATTTATGTATTTATTTTTGGCCGCGCCCAGCGGCATGTGGGATCTTGGTTCCCCGACCGGGGATTGAACCTGCACCCCCTGCAGTGGAAGTGTGGAGTCTTAACCACGGGACTGCCAGGGAGGTCCACGCTCCCTTGTATTTGAAATGGCATAGCCACCGGTGGCTCAAGGCTACCGTATCGGGCAGCCTTGCCCTGGACCATGTCTGGTTTCCTTTCTAGACCACTCCCAGCACCTCCCCATCCCCTGGTGCAATTTCTGGGACAGATGAATGGGTAAATAATTACCGAAGTGCTTAGAAGTATTCAAGGAGAACGTTCTAGATACGGTGCTTTGATATGGGCCAGCTCTCGACTTCTCAGATGCCATCCTGGTACAGCCTAGAGCATTCCTGAGAGGCCCTCTTGCTCTTTATAAAGGTCCTCTGGGGTCCCAGCCAAAGCAGCAGGCAAACTCAAGGGGGCAGGTCTGAGCTGGGTGCTGAGACTCGCTTTGCGTCTGGGCTCCACGAGATTCCAGTGAAGAAAGAGCAGAGTTTAGCTCAGGAAAGGGATCCAAGAATTTCCTCTGAAAATGAGGATTGGGAGACCTCGAGCAAACTTGTTGGGAAGATATCATTAATTCTTTAAGAATCTGTCTTTTCTCGCAGGCATAGAAAACAAACTTATGGTTACCAAAGGGGAAAGGGAAGGGAGGGATAAATTAGGAGTTGGGAATTAGCAGGTACACACTACCATATATAAAAGAGATAACCAAGAAGGACCTACTGTATAGCACAGGGAACTATATTCAGTATCTTGTAATAACCTATAATGGAAAAGAACCTGAAAAATAATATATATATATATATATATATATATATATATATATATATATATATATATATATATATATATGTATGTATAACTGAATCAATTTGCTGTACACCTGAAACATTTTAAATCAACTATACTTCAATTTTAAAAAATTTAAAAAAAAAAAGAATCTGTCTTGGGCTTCAAATCAACTGTTTTTTTTCTCCTGTACCCACAGGTGGAAATCCCAAATATCCAAAAACAGAGGAAACATTTAGCAAAGCTGGTGCTGGACATGGACTCTTCACGAACGAGGTGTGGTGGGATTTCTTTGCTTTCATTTCTGCCTCTTTGAAGGAGCTGTGATCATGTTTGAGGGGTAGGGTTTTGTGTGTGAGCATTTTCATTCATCGAGTGTTTCTTATACCCACCATGTGTCAGGCGCTGGAGGTCCTGGGACCATGCTCTCATGGAGGCTACCACCTGGTTTGGGAGTTAGATCTAGGCAAGAGAACACACACGTGAGGCTGTTTCAGAAGCAATAAGTCCTATCAAGAAGAGAGCACAGTGTAATTTTGGCAGGAGATGTGGAGAAGCAGGCTGCAGCATTAGATAGGGTGAATGAGAGAAGGCTTTTCTGAGGAGATGACACTGGATCTCATAAGAAGGAGGCAACCATGCAAAGATCTGGTGCAGAACTGCCCATGACAGCAGGAACAGCAGATGCAAAGGTCCTGCGATGGGAATGAGGTTGACGTATTCAGGACACAGAATGAAGACCAGCATGGCAGGGGCGGAAGGGACAAAGTGGGGAGTGGTAGGGGCAGAGATCAGAGAGGCAGGTAGCGTGATGTGTCGTCCTGTTTACCACGAGAGGAGGATTTCTGATTCTGGGGACCCGGTCTCCTTTTCCTGTGGTCGACGGTGTGACTGTCTCTTCTGCAGCCATTCTGTAACCCTGAGACCATTATGGGAGAAGTGCAGCTCCGACAGTGCTACTCTTCCCCTGCTCCCGCCTCCCAGAATCTACCGGAAAGTTCCTGTTCCAGCAGGGGCGTGCTGTGGCCCTGCAGTGGCTTTGACTGTGGCCGTCATAAGTCATGGTTGTGTGTAAACGCCTTTTTATTTCTTACAGTGGCATGTGTGCGTACGTGTGCACGTTGAAGCAGTGCAGACTCGTGAATAATAATACGGAAGGAACCTTTTGGTTCCACCTTCAGTCCTTTGTAGGTCAAGTTTAAGAATCTCCACATCTTATTTTAATTTTCTTGAGAAAAAGAAACAAAAACAAAGACAAAACTGGAAATACTTCGGCTGTGAACTATAGGATAACGAGTCCCAAGCCAGGAGTGAATGATGAGGTCCAAGATCCAGGTTGCCTGTTCTCTAGACCTGTGACCTTGGTCAAGTCACTGAACCTTCCAGAATAGTAGTCTCCTCACCTGTACACAGACAGTAGCAACATTTGCATTTTTTGGGGGCTGACCTGGGAGGTTGTTTGGAGTGTCAGATGAGATCCTGTTTGTCACAGCACTTCCCAAGAGCTTTCCAAAAGGAAGCTGCTACTATAACTAGTTGAGGCACCAGAATTCTGCGTTTGGATCAACAGAAAGTATAGCACAGTCCCCAAGACCAGAAATAAATCAGGCTAGATTAGCAGAGAAACAGAGTTTCTTTCTTCTTCTTTTTTTATTGCAGTATAGTTGATTTACAGTGTTTTGGGTGTACAGCAAAGTAATTCAATTATACATTTATATCTATCAATTTTTTTCAGATTCTTTTCCATTATAGTTTATTACAAGATACTGAACATAGTTCCCTGTGCTCTACAGTAGGTCCATGTTGTTTATCCACCGTATATATGGTAGTGTGTATCCGTCAGCGTTTCTTTAATTCACCTAGTGTTTCCCAAACTTCAGTCCACCTGAATGATCTGTGACATCTGTGCCAACACACCTTGTGAAATGTCGATACATTTTTTCAAAATGAGTCTATTTAAAAGAGAAATCTTAACAGCACTACCGTAAAGTGAAAGGCAGTGCCCTTAGCTACAAGTACCAGGTAAATGTACACGTGGACAGGATGAAAGCAGTACCCGTGCTGTTAAATTTTAGGTCCTGTTGCCTGTGGAAGGCTGTGATCCTGAAGCTTGTCTCCAGCTGCTGAAAAGGGAAGAGGACGAGGAATTAGAAAGTTGTTGGAGTTACTCTGACCCAGATCTGAGGCCCTCCCCCTAGGGCCCTTGGAGGAACAGAGAGAAGGTTGCATCAGGCATAATGGTGCGGTATGACTTCCTACAGTGTCCGTGCACCACGTAAACGCGTCCTGTAGCCCCAGTGTTCAAGTCCCACATCCCGGAGTCACATAAGGTGATGGCGGGTATGCTGCTTGTCCCACCGTCCGGGTGACGGTGGACACCGGGCTCCTGGGTTTGCGGAGTCATTTCCTTCTGTGAGGACCTGGGTTTTAGCTCTGAGATCTCTTCTCTGCTTCTCTAAGGAACACCTGCGTTCCCAGCCCAGAGCTTCTGCTCAGAGGGCTGGATGTGAGCACCAAAGCTTGTCATTGCCTTGTCCGCTTACGTATTTTCATTCAGCCCCCTTAGGGGAGAGAGAGTTTCTGCCTGGTGACGGCCATGGTCAACCTAGTTTTGTCTTATGTTTTTAATGGTGACACCAAGTGGTGTGTAGATTCTGAAACCACAGAGAAGTGTCATCAGGGACCTCTCTTCCATGATTTAACAAACTTCTTCATGTCTTCATCTCATCGTCTCTTGTGTATTGAGATTTGGTAAGGAAATAATCTACTACCCCCTCCAAGTTTTTATGCTTCTAACCTTTAACTTAGACCCTTGACAACTTTGGTTGTTTCTGAAGCCAACTCACCCCCAACTTCTTGCCTTTTTCTCTAACCCTCCCCCTGAGCCAGCATGAGCACTGTTTCCCAACATGGAGCAGTGAGCGGAAGACCAGATGCTGTGCTACTGAAATGCAAACGTCACCAGCTACTCTTGGAGGAGCAGTTGGGTTCTCACTGCCCCCACCTCTGCCCCACCCCGCTTCCCCATTTGGCCAGTCTGCAGACATTAGGATCTGTTCCTTGTAACATCCTCCTTCTGAGCCAGGACCTCGAAAAGTAGAGGATGCCAGAGGCAGAGGAGCGGAGAAGACTGGGCAGATGAAACAATAAATGTCCCACAAAAGCACCTTTCCTGTTTCCTTCCAAAACTTCTTCCGGACTTCCTGTCACCCTGAACTGATCTTGAGTTTGCCTTCTATACCCTTCTCCTGGTCTCTGAAACATCTTACCCTTATTTCTGGCCTTTTTCTTTCCACTAGCCTTTCCTTAAAGCTTGTATTCTGTCTTCATCATCCCCAAATTATAGACTGGTGGCATCTTTCCCAGAGAATGATGGGGTCACCTCAGCTACCTTAGTGGGAAGAAATGAACTTTCTTTTCTTCAAACTTCAAAGCTCAAACTCTTCTTGGACAAGAAACCTTATTTCTTCTCTTAACAGAGCAGAACAATTGTTGAGTTTACTTATAGAGCCTCTGAATGAGAAGATCATCCTTCCTCGAAATTCATGATGTTTAAAAATATTTTAATTTTATTGGAGTATACTTGATTTACAATGTTGTGTTAGTTTCAGGTGTACAGCAAAGTGATTCAGTTATACATACACATATATTCATTGTTTTTTAGATTCTTTTTTCATATAGGTTATCACAGAATATTGAGTAGAGTTCCCTGTGCTACACAATAGGTCCTTGTTGGTTATCTATCTTATATATAGTAGTGTGTGTATGTTCATCCCAAGCTCCTGATTTATCCCTCCCCACCATGTTTCCCCTTTGATAACCATAAATTTGTTTTTGATTCCTGTAAGTCTGTTTCCTTTTTGTAAATAAGTTCATTTGTATCTTTTTTAAAAATTAGATTCCACATATGAGTGATATCACATGATATTTGTCTTTCTCTGTCTGACTTACTTCACTTAGTAGGATAATCTCTAGGTCCATCCATGTTGCTGTAAATGGCATTATTTCATTCTTTCTTATGGCTGAGTAATATTCCATTGTATATATGTACCACATCTGCTTTATCCATTCCTCTGTCGATGGGCATTTAGGTTGCTTCCATGTCTTGGCTGCTGTGAATAGTGCTGCAATGAACACTGGGGTGCATGTGTCCTTTCAGATTATGGTTCTCTCTGGATACATGCCCAGGAGTGGGATTGCTGGATCATATGGTAGCTCTATTTTAAGTTTTTTAAGGAACCTCCATACTGTTCTCCATAGTGGTTATACCAATTTACATTCCCACCAATAGTGTACAAGGATTCCCTTGTCTCCACACCCTCTCCAGCGTTTATTGTTTGTCGAAATTCATGATTAGTGGCACTTTTCCCAATTAGTTGCTACCTATACAAATGTTTCCAAGTTTCCCTTGATATTTTGCTATTCAGTCTCCACAAAGGGACCATTTGGGGGGCATTTTATCACTATTTTATAATATCAAAGTAGATTACTTATCCATTACAAGTAAAATTCCTTATAAATGGAGGGGAAAGGTATATGTTTTTAAACTACCAGGACAGAATTGGGGGTGGGGGGGGGAATAAAGGGGAATAGGGAAGAAAAGAAAGAACTTTGGAGAATGTCTTCATTTTAATATACATATATTAAGTGTAATTTGGATTTAAAAAAAAAACAAATCTAATCCAGATCTATAAAACCCTAAAAATCAGCTTAGTGTTTGTGGCCACTTTGTTTATTTTTTACACTTATATATTGGTTAGTTTTTTTTTCCTTCAGGTAGCATGAATGGGATGGTGGTTGTAGCTCCATAATCTACCATAATCAGCCATGGAAGTGTATTCATTATCTGAGATCTAAATTACAGCCATGACATTTCACATTTTATTTGACTAAGCCTGGGAGGTATTAATTAAATATTTCTGTAAGGCAAACCATTATAAGAAAGAATTGCCCAGGAATTTTTACTAATCCTTATCTGTTAGCTTAGATTTTTTTTTTTAACATTTTAGAATAGAATATATCCTTTCTAATTTGCCTTGAATTCTTATCTTGGATGAGGAATCTTTCTCAGGACACATGTGTCCATCTCTGGAGCTTCAAGCCAGCTTGATGTCCTAAAGCCTTTTTAAGTAATTTTCACATGCGTGCGCTTTTTAAGTGACAGAGAATCCTTCGTTTCGCTACTTTGTGCTAATAGCAAAGAGAACTAATGTCCCCTTTTTTGGTATTATAATGCCCCACTCTCTAATTTTTTCCTGCACGTAACACAAGAGGAAAGAAGAATTGTACAGAGAAGGCACTTAGTGATTCAATTCTTGATTCTCAAAATGAGGGTAACATTGCACTTTCTGCCTCTCCATTGGATGGACAGTCCAAGAGCCAGATGGAGCCCACAGGCCTCTTTGGTTTGGTCCGTACACTGTTGGCCTGCGTGGTTTTAGAGGATGCTATTTAGTCTCTTGTCACGTTTCATCTGATGAGTTCACTTGACAGTTTGCAGCTTGTCAGTTGAAACATCCAGCAACCTGTGGGCCACACCCACCCCTGCCTGGGCCCCATCAGCCCTGATCACCCTCCAATGAACCCCCACCACGTCCCCGTCCCCTCCCTGTTCCTCCTGACTTCCCAAGACTGCAGCCAGGCATTGGCAGCCTTTGTCATCCTGATGACGCGATTGTTTTTCTTAGAGCTGAGACACAGCTTTATATCTCGTGTCCCTGTCACAAGTAGGAAATAAAGGATTGGGTGGATGAGATTTTAAGATAATGACCCATTTGACTTATTTTTCCTACTTGCTGGGCCCTATAGGCTGTTGAGTTTACAGCCTCAGGGGGAGAGGTCCGCTGCTGTTCCTGCTATAGCTACTAGCGTCTTAGCATAATTAGAACCTTCTTTCAGGGCCTGCTTTTGGTAATTCCTTGATAATGACTTAGCAACCAGAAATATTTGTGCTTCCCCATTAAAGCTTCCCAAGGGGCTCCCTCAGAAGGCCAGTATTCTCTGCAGAGAGATAAATGTTTAAGAAAATATAAATGAGGTGTCGAAATGTTGATCACAGGTTGCTTAGTGCTTACCAGTGGAGACTTTTGCTTTCACATTTGTTTTAATCTTACCCACTTGTCCTCTCACTTAGCACCCATGATTGGCTTCAGCCAAGTAGGTGAATGTTTCGAAACTCACAGCCCACAGGAAAGGCAGGAAGCTAATGGGAATGGCATGGACCGTGCTTCAGAGGAAGCAGTGGTGAAGTCATTTGGCCTGAGTGTTCAGAAGGGAGGATGATGGCAAATTGGGGGATCCTTGCTCTGTCTGAAGTGGCCGCTATCCTCAGCCTCCTTCAGTCCTGCCACTTGGACACTGGAGCCCCCTTTCTCCTGGTCTGGTACTGGGTACCTTTTCATTATCTCTCCTTTGGAATGAGGCTGTGTCGTTCCCTGGGTGATACTCATAACCAGCTATTTCTCTGCTTCCCACAGTGTCCCCAGGGCTTTCTCTACCTGTCTCACACCTCTCTCCTCTTTGTCTCCTCTTTCCCATCAGGTGGCAGCAGACTTCCAAGTCTTCGGGTTTGTCCAGCAGCTTACAGCCTGCAGGTGCCAAAGCGGATGCCCTCAGGGAGGAGATGGAGGAGGCTGCCAACAGAGTGGAGATTTGCAGGGTACCCAGCTCTTTGCTCCTCTCCACTGAGAAAGATGGGGAAGCCCTAAGGGAGTCCCTTTTTGTGGGCTGGAGGTCTATGAAAACCCTAATAGTGAGCCTCTGGTTGAATCAGTGTCCCCAAGCTTGCCTGCTGACACCTCCAAAGAGCCCTGCATGAGCCCTAAGAGTTGGGGCTTTCATGGTGACCTGGATGTGGGGGGACAGCAGTGGGTGATCACTGATATTCCTGCGTGGTAGGCAAAGAGGAAATGGCCTCGGTTTCTCCACGAAGATTTTGTAAGTCATCTGAGCCCCACATCATAGATTCTAGGCCACCCAGAACAGTTGAGAGTTTAGACAATAGATGAGCCTTGACTCCCTGTTGATATTACATTATTTTCTTGTTTGCCTTTTACTGTTTCCTGAGTCACTTTATCAGTCCTTTGCTTTGCGGGAGACATACATGTATCTATGAAGTTGAAATGCTAGCCAAGGAGATACTTGCAGCAAAGAAAACCTTCCACTTGCCAGGAGAGGAGGACCTCATTCTACAAAGTGTGCCTCTGCCCTCGGGAGTGATAGGTGCCCCCTCATCACCCATCACGCTTGTTCAAATGTTTCTCATCTACTTTCCCCACAAACGTTTTACGGGGCTTTCTTAGCAATACGCCATTCTTGATGCTCTGTGTATGTGTACATCTGTATACGTGCAGATGTGCCAGTTTTGGTTTGGATCTAAGGAACAAAAATACCACGTTTCTGGAATTATGCTGGTATCTGTTGTCTTCCTAACGTAGAGTTTTACAGGAGAGCGGCCACTTTGCACGCATACATCTTTGTTCTTTGTGGCTTTATCGAGTCTTACCTTGTCCATCAGCTTCTGCTTTTATGACCACCCTGTACAGGTGATTCTGACCTTGCATTCAGGTGACATTCAGAGTCAGATAGAATTTCTCTCTGGAGTTAGAAACATCAAAACTATCTCGAAAGGACTTGTTATCTCTCAGCCTCCAGTTCTGTGCAGCCAAGCAAAGTTAGACCAGTACTTCAGACCCAAGACTCATTGTGAGTAAAGCTGGTTTGTCATTTGAATTCCTGTGTCTATGGCAAAGATCTAGCTGGTGCTATTCGTGAAGAATCACTCTTCTCTCATGTTGATTTCCCTTTTACTCTGTGTCTTCTCTACCCATTTACCATGGGTGCATGTCCTTCAGTTAAATCTTGTTTCTTACAAAATTCCTTCTTCACTAGACACAGCAGGGTGATGGTAAGAGGGGCTGCTGGGGAGTTCCCTGATACCCTAGTGGTTAGGATTCAGTGCTTTCACTGCCATGGCCTGGGTTCAATCCCTGGTTGGGGAACTGGGATCCCACAAGCCTCACGGAGTGGCCAGAAATGAAAAAAAAAAAAAGTGGTGAGGGGAGCTGCTGAATGCAAATATCCAAACGCATCAGAGTAAAAGTTTAATAGCTTCACTCAGTCTTGGGTAGCTTCTTACATAGGCTGTTTTTACCAAAAAAATATATTAAAATTCCTTTTCAGAGATTACAAAAGTATTGCATGTTCACCAAAACCAGTGGAAAAAATTTGAAAATATATTAAGAAAACACCAATAATTCTTTCCCTTTCTACCCAGCAACGCACCAACCAACCCCTCCGTTTGCAAAGGAGGTGACCAGTTTGCCTTTCTCAACAATATTTATTAAGAATTGTTGTGAACAATGTGCTCTGTGACGTGCCAAGTGGCCATAAAAGTTATACGGATAAGGAAGTAAGTGTTAGGACCTGTTACATAGCCTCCCACCCTTTTTTCTTTTTTATAATCATACAAATATGCCCTCATATTTAGCATTTTTCTAGGTACTTGTTTTGTGTTTGTGTGTATGTGTGTGTTTATAAAACAGTCATGTTGTTTCTATTGGTCTATCACTTCTCTCAATTAGCAATACATCCTGGACGTTTCTCCAGGTTAGTAGCTGTAGATCCAACTTAGTCTTCTCAATAATGTGCACAATATTCCTTAGTAGGGAGGTATCTACCATGATATATTTAGCTATTTTTCCTAGTGATAGATAATTCAAACTAATGTGTTTTGTTTCTTTGTTTTTTGCCATCAACAAAAATGATATAATCAACATCGTTTTATGTATATTCTTATACACTGGTAACTTTTTTCCCCTATAGGATAGATTCCCAAAAGTGATATTTTTAGGTAGAAGACTACGTATACTTGTTAAGTTTTAATAGATATTGACAGTTTACTTCTCTCTTTTTTTTTTTAAATTTATTTTATTTATTTATTTTTGGTTGCATTGAGTCTTCGTTACTGCACGCAGGCTTTCTCTAGTTGCGGCGAGCGGGAGCTACTCTTTGTTGCAGTGTGCGGGCTTCTCATTGCGGTGGCTTCTCTTGTTGCAGAGCACGGGCTCTAGGCGTGCGGGCTTCAGTACTTGTGGCTCGTGGGCTCAGTAGTTGTGGCTCAAGGGCTCTAGAGCACAGGCTCAGTAGTTGTGGCTCACAGGCTCAGTAGTTGTGGTTCGCAGGCTCTAGAGTGCAGGCTCAGTAGTTGTGGCACACGGGCTTAGTTGCTTCGAGGCATGTGGGATCTGCCCGGACCAGGGCTCGAACCTGTGTCCCCTGCATTGACAGGCAGTTTCTTAACCACTGTGCCACCAGGGAAGCTCCAGTTTACCTCTCTTAAAAGGAAATTGCAATTTATATTCCCACCACTAATATACAGAATTGGACATTTCACTTTATCTTTCTCTGTAAGGTATGTTTTTCCTGTTTTCAGTTTTTGCCCGTCCAGTGAGGGAAAAAAAGCTATCCCTATGTTATTGTAACTTTAATTTCCCAGGATGTTAGTGGTCCTAAGTATATCTTTGTGTATTTATTGGACATTCTTCCTATATTTCTAGACATTCTTAGTTTGTCAAATTGTCTATTTGTATTGGCTATCGGACCAGTATTTCTATTGTTTTTAATAGCAATTTGTGTAAGTTCTCTGTATAATTAGAGATATTAAACTTTCTTCTATCTGCTGTGCTGCAGATACTTTTTCCAGTCTGCCGTTGTCTTTTTTGTTTATACTGATGTCTGCCATTAAGAACTTGATCATATACCTGTATTTCCTTTGTATGGGAGAAGACCCCAGGTGGTCCATCAGGCACCTTCCACCTCAAGGTTAAGAAATTTTTCCTCTTTAATTTTGTTTTAATGTCTTTAATGCATCATATACACCTATTTTGTGCATGTTAATATACCTGAAATTTATTTTTGTATGTGGTGTGCAGGAGAGATTTGGGTTTTTTCCCCCCATATGAAGAGGTAATTCATTTATTAGATAAGCCACCTCCCCCTGAAGTGAAATCCTATCATCTGATTCCTCAAATTTATTTCTGGGCTCTGTATTCCATTCATCTGCTTGTCTGTTCCTGGGATAATACTGTGCAATGTCTCTTCTAATGACTTCATAGCAATTATAATATTCAGTAAAATAACTCCCACTCTCTTTCATAGCTATCTTGGCTGGTCTGTGGCCTCTGTTTCATTATATGAACTGTAGAATGATCATATCCAGTGGATAAAACCACGCATTGTGCTCTCGGCAGCTTTATTTGTGTGCTGAGCAGATCCCCTTGAGAGCAGGCACTGATGTTTTCTTTAAAGTTCTCTTCTGACTACTCTTTTATTTCTGCTTCATTGGCTCCCAGCTGTTCTAAACATCCACCGTGGTCCTCCTCCCTTCCCTTTCTGGTTTGCCCTAATTGGGTCATTTCCCCTTCTATCTTCATGATTTTGTATTCTCTCAGCTGGGTCTCCCACACTGTGGCAGCCCAGCAAAAGGAAAGTTTGTGGACTGAAGGTGAGCAAGGTGGCAGTCTGGTTTCCCTGTGTTTAGGCACAGCGAGGCCCAAGCAGAGCTCCCCAGATCTTTAGACCCAGAGAGCTTTTTTTTTTTTTTTTAATTTTTATTGGAGTGTAGTTGCTTTACAGTGTTGTGTTAGTTTCTACTGTACAGCAAAGCGAATCAGCTATACATATACATAGATACGTATAGCTTTTTTGGATTTCCTTCCCATTTAGGTCACTGCAGAGTATTGAGTAGAGTTCCCTGTGCTTTACAGTAGATTTTCATTAGTTATCTATTTTATACATAGTATCAATAGTGTATATATGTCAATCCCCATCTCCCAGTTCATCCCACTCTCCCCTCCCCCTTGGTATCAGAACTCTTGTTCTCTACGTCTGTGTCTCTATTTCTGCTTTGCAAATAAGATCATCTATATCATTTTTTTAGATTCCACATATATGTGTTAATATACGATATTTGTCTTTAGACCCAGAGAACTTTAGATCAGGAAAACCAAGTCAAGGTGGGTTCCATAAGACAGAACCTGCTGGTACCTGGGGCAGGTGGGCGGGTGCAGCGTTTTTTTTATTCCTTCTTAGAATTTCCATGTCTCTACTTACACGATCCATCTGTTCTTGTGTGCTGCCTACTTTTTCCATTAAAGCCCTTAGCATGTTAATCATATTTTTAAAAATTCCTAGCCTGATAACTCCAACATTCTTGACACGTCTGACTCTGGTTCTGATGCTTGTTCAGTTTCTCCAAACTGTGTTTTTGCCTTTTAGTATGCCTTGCAAGTTGTTTTTTTTTTTTTTAATTAATTAATTAATTTATTTTATATTTATTTTTGGCTGTGTTGGGTCTTGGTTTTCTGTGCGAGGGCTTTCTCTAGTTGCAGCAAGCGGGGGCCACTCTTCATCGCGGTGCGCGGGCCTCTTCACTATCGCGGCCTCTCTTGTCGCGGAGCACAGGCTCCAGATGCGCAGGCTCAGTAGTTGTGGCTCACGGGCCTAGTTGCTCCGCGGCATGTGGGATCTTCCAGGACCAGGGCTCGAACCCGTGTCCCCTGCATTGGCAGGCAGATTCTCAACCACTGCGCCACCAGGGAAGCCCTGCCTTGCAAGTTTTATCGAAAGGTGGACACAATGTGTACTGGGTAAAGGGAACTGAGGTAAGTAGGCCTTTAGTCATGTAGTAGTCAGGTGTGGGAGCCGGGGAAGCATTCTGTAGCTCTGTGATTAGGATGAACAGGGAGATGGGGTTGAACCGGGTTCAATCCCTGGTTGAGGAACTAAGATCCCACAAGCCGCACGGCGCGGCCAAAAAAAAAAAAAAGTTTCTCCTAAGGGTAGGTCTTGTTAAGAGTAGAATGCTCTAGTACATTTCAAAATGGTACCTTTCCTCTTCCCCTTGGCAAAAGCCAAAGAGGGTTTTTCTCTGATGTTCACTGTGAGAACGTAACTCAGCAAAAGCGTGAGGTCTCCCCCATTCCCTGGAGTTTTTAATTCTCAGACTTGTCCGCCCTGAGCCTCCTGCGGTTTGTCAATTACAGTTCAGGGTTTCCTGAAACTAGGGAGGTTTCTGCCCCAGGATTTCTTCTCCAGTGAGTTGTGATTCTCGTATTCACCTGTCTATCTCTCTGGTTTGGGGGCAGTGGTTTGCCCTGTACCCTCACTTCTCTGATGGATCTAAAAAGAGTTGTTGATTTTTTAGTTTTTTGCAGCTCTTTACGTTTGTTAGGACTGAGCTCCTACGTGCCAAATAGGAAACCAGAAGTCAACAGTAAAAATCAAGGTTTCACTTTTTACCAAGAAAAAGTACTTAAGAGACCAGTATTTATAAATATCTTGGGGATTTTTTTTTAACAACAGAAATATCTAAAATCCTACCATAGCATTTTGTAATATAGGGTAATTATAAAATATTACTAAGGAAATCAAAGAAGGCTTTATAAAACTGAGAGGTGTTTTTAGATGAGAAGAGTTAATACTATACAAATTGAATTTCCCAAAATTATTTTGATTACAACTGTAGTATTTTTGGTTGTGGTAAATTGCGATAAATATTTCAAAGGGTAGTAAAAGGTTTGTAAAGTTATGGTGGGAGAATTATTGGAGCTTTGAATTATTATCTCCTAAAATGTATTATAGAATTACATAGTTAAAATAGGTACTATTTAAGAAATAAATACATCAGTGGAAAAAAAAAAAGAAAGGCCTCCCAGCCAGAAGAAAATCCAAAATCCAAGTATATGAGAAGTTTCATCTGTGAGATTTCTAATCCATAGGGACAATCTATTCATGAGTAATTCTCAGACATTTGGTTAGTTCTCTGAAAAAAGAAATCTGTATCTGATACAAGTACCAAAATAAATTCCTAATTTATTAAAGATTTAAATGTCATATTCTCTACTGAATATATATATATGGATATTTATATTGTTGGTTGAGAAGCACCAAGCAGATTACCAAAGGAGGAAGTTGTAAAGAGAAAAATTTCATAGATACTACTATTTACAGAAGCCCTAGAAAAATGCAGTACCAAAAAAAAAAAAGTTACAGTTTCAAACAGGAAATTGGGGAAGATACTAGCAGTATTTGATAAAAGTGATGGTCTCGTCAATCTAAAAAACTCTTAGAAATCTTATAAATGAGAAATAGATGAAGACTCTCATAGGAAAACAGGTACTCAGGGTCACAAGGAATTGACAGTGGATGACACAAATAGGTAATAAAGGTAGAAGAAAGTTAAGCTCTTGATCAAAAAATACAAATTAAAAACACATTATTTAAATTTCCTCTCTGAATTTGATTGTGATTAAACAGAATTAAATGGTTATTATAGAAAACGAACAAAACTCATGGATTACTCCTCGTAGTATAAATGGTGATCTTTCTGATCTTTCAGCAGTATAATGCATAAGATCTAATTTCCCAACTCATAATTATCTTTCTAATATTTTTAAAGTTAACTCTAAGGAATTATACAATCAGAATTAATTTTAACTGCAGAATTTATCCAAAGAAATAATCAAGAGATGGGTGGAAAACTGTATAAACAGATGCTTTTTCAAGTGTTGTTATAATCGTGATAAATTAGAAACACGCTAACCGGCAACAGAAACAGAGTCCATTCATACAGTAAATGTCATGGCCAATAGAAAGCATGTTTCTCTGGGGGCAGTAATGAGCTACCGAGCAGTCTCATCCCATTTTTTGTAAACCAGGCAATCATATGACTGATTAAAATAAGTACAAAATGAGCAAGTGTCAGTATTTATAGTGGTTATCTCTGCACGGTTATCTCTGTGTGGTGGGATTACAGGTGAATTTGTTTTCTTACTTCGTATTATTTTGAGTATGGATCTGTTGCAAAATCAGAAAACAAGTGATTTTTTAAATACATAAAATTCTGGTGATTATTAATGGAAGGTTTTTTTCCCCCTTTATAAAGAAAATTCACTAATGATTTAGATTAATGGGAATTTATTTTTAAAAATATTATTCTCTTGATATTTATGAATAAAATAAATTTAATTAATAACATTTATTAATAATTATAAATAACTTAGATTAATATTTATTTATTTTTATTTTTTGGCCGTGCTGCGCAGCATGTGGAATCTCAGTTCCCCAACCAGGGATCGAACCCGGGCCCCCTGCATTGGAAGCACAGAGTCTTAACCATTGGACCGCCAGGGAAGTCCCAATATTTATTTTATTTATTTAGATGAATAGAAATTTGATTTCGAGTTTCCACTTTTATTTCTCACTTGTGTGGCTTACTTGGAGTCTATATTGTTAACTTCCTAAGACGGTAATGTGATTGTACCTTTAGAAAATCCTCTCGTGTTCCTGAGGGCACACACAGTTGGCCCGACTTTTCTAAGATCATCTGCTGAGTCGTTGAAGGTGATTTGATATGGCATTTAGTCCCTTCCGAGGCTCCCTTCCTTTCCTCTGTCTGCCGAGCCATTTTTATCACTCCACCCTTTGTTTTTCCCTGACTTGAAATATCTCCCTTAGGCCTGTCAGGCTGGTGATGGACGTTTCCAGACCAAGGCTGCTGGGGGGATGGCAGACAAGGTTGAGGTCCAACAAAACCACTTTCTCTTGCACCTTTGACAGATTAGGCATTCATGGTAGGGATACTCTGGTGGAAGGGAGCTGAGGTGGGTGGTCCTAGAGCCCCTTTTATTCTTTGGGAAAGTTACCTTGAACTCTTGGTAGCTACTCATCTGAAATCGGGATCTTGGTTCTATCGTCTTGTGTACAAGAACGCTTTAAGGCTGTTTGCCTGTCAAGGATACTGGAAAAGGAAGCAGATTACTCCTCCCATCCCCGTGCTCACCGAGAACAGCTTAATCGGCAGCTGGAGAGGCTGCTGAGGTTATTGCAGTCGGTGCAGAATGCTCTTCCTGAATCACGTAGTTGCCTGCTTTAATTCCTTCGGCATCTGGGTCAGCTTTCTTGTGCTGTTTTTTTTTTTTTCTTCCTTTTTACTGAGATATAGTTGACATACAATATCATGTTCGTTTCAGGTGTGCTACATGATGATTGGACATTTGCATGCATTATGGAATGATCACCACAATAAGTCTAGTAACAATCTGTCCCCATACAAAGTTATTGCAATATTATTGACCATCTTCCTTGTGCTGTATATTACATCCCATGGCTTATTTATTATGTAACTGGAAGTTTACACCTCTTAATCCCCCTCACCTATTTTTCCCACCCCTCAACCCCTTCCCTTCTGGCAACTACTGTTTGTTCTCTATGAGTCTGTTTTCGTTTCGTTTTGTTTTTTAGATTCCACCTATGAGATCATGCAGTATTTGTCTTTCTCTGTCTGACTTATTTCACTTAGCATAATGCCCTCTAGGTCTGTTCATTGTTACAAATGGCGAGATTTCATTCTTTTTTCATGGCTGGGTAGTATTCCGTTGTATATACACCACATCTTCTTTATCCATTGGTCTATCAGTGGACACTTAGGTTGCTTCTATATCTTGGCAATTGGAAATAGTGCTGCTATAAGCATTGGGGTGGTATTTTCATGTTACTTCAGCTTGAACATTATAGACTCTTTTCTCCTTAACTAAGCATCTCTTCTGAAGATCTACCTCAAGGCTACCAAATAGGGAGGGATGTCAGAGATCACGTGACTTGCACACACAAGTTTAGAGATGTGACATGCTCAAAGATACGGTTATTGACAAAGTCTACATCCTCTCAAGATGCACTTTTATCGCACCTTGCAGGGAGTGTTTCTGTGAAACAGACAGCTGTCTTCCTTGGAGGGAACACTTTCCAGAACCAGACACAGCATTCAGCCATTGTTCTCGGTCCCATGGGAAGCTCAGTGGTGGAGGACTGTTCACACTATGAGATTTGTGTGTGATGTTGGACGAGTCCAGGTTTTGCCAAGTTTGGAATCAGCAGTCCTTCCCCTGCCCACCTGTCTTACCCAGCTTCCCACGACTTGGTGTGTTTCTGTTTCTTTCCCACATGCTGGTGATCAGCCAATCAGCATTGAGAATGAAGGAGAGCAAGGCAGGTAGCCTCACCAAAGGGAAGCAACGGCAAGACGAGGAAAGCAGAAGCACAGTTTGTACCTGGCGGGGCTGCCTCAGACGGTGGTGCCTGCCACAGAGATGTAGGGAAGTAATTTGCACATCACTCCCCCATACCAGCTTTCCTAACTCTCGCTGTAGCCCACGTGTTAAATAAACGCCCTGGGAAAACACTGGCATAGGTGTTCTTTTCCCGCTTATTCATCCTCTAGAGCCGTGGTTGGGAGACATGGGAACGTCCACGGGCAAAGTTTGTAATCTGCCAAGTATTATGAAAAATGAGATCAACCACGGTTAAGGCTCTTTCTTCTGTGGTGCCTAGACTCCTGCGTGACCCACTCTCTACCTTGTGTTTTACACCCTACAGGACCAGCTGTCGGCTGACATGTACAGTTTTGTGGCCAAAGAAATTGACTATGCAAACTACTTTCAAACGGTAAGGATCCAGAAAGGTGAGGCTGCCTGAAGTCTGTTTACAGGCATCACGGTGCGGACAGGGAGGAACGCTGGCCTCAAACTGAGGACCCCTGGATCGAGCACGTCCTGAGAATGGATGGGGCTTTGACTGTTCCACCTGTGAATAAATCCTGCCTTCTGGTTCTCCTTGTATGGATTTCTCCAAAAGCCCAAGAATAAAATTCAGCTTCATCCATGAAGATGACTGCAACTCAGTGATCTATGGCAGTGGTTCTCAACCAGGGGTGATTCTGTCTCCTCTTCCAGCAGCGGTTTGGCCATGTCTGGAGACATTTTTGGCTGTCACCATTGAGGGGAGGTGTTACAGGCATCCAGGAGGTGGAGGTCAAGTTTGTTGCTAAATATCCTGCAATGCACAGGACGACTCTCACAACAGAGGATAATCCAGCCCCAAAATGTCAGCAGAGCCAAGGTTGAGAAACCTGAACCTATCATCAGTAAGGAACTTGGGAAGAAGAAGAAGAAGAAGAGAACCCCACCTGGCGCGTATTTGTTTTTTAATCTAGATTTTTGCCCAAGACGGTGGCAAGTAGGTAAACGAGGATTGATGAGGCCTGTTTGCCTGTCTTTCATCTATGAGAGCAGATTTAGAGAGTAGAGAAACAGGGTCTGAGTCATCCGTACTTCAATGATGGGGCCCAGATAATTAGGACCCTGGCTATTTACCAGGGAAAATACAAAGCAACTGGAAAAAAAAAAAAAAAAAAAAACATGAGAAGAGAAAATACAAATGAAGAATCCAGTTAATAAGCTCACCTGCTTTTAAAGTTGGGAATGAAACTCAAATCTCAAAGCATCTCTTTATCGTCAAGGAAGTAACAGAAGAGGAAGGAAGGTAAAGGGAAGAAAGAGGAGGAGGAATTCTGAGAAGCTTAAATGTGTTGCTAAGCGTGGGGCGGAGCTGTGGGCCGTCAGCACTCTCCCTGCACGGGCATCAGTGGCTGAGAAGGCCAGAGTTTCTTGAGCTGATAGGCATTTCTTCCAACTTGGAAAGTTTATTTTAAAATAGTGGGATTTGGCTTCCCTGGTGGCGCAGTGGTTAAGAATCGCCTGCTAATGCAGGGGACACAGGTTTGAGCCCTGGTCCGGGAAGATCCCACATGCCGTGGAGCGACTAAGCCCTTGAGCTGCAACTACTGAGCCCACGAGCCACAACTACTGAGCCCACGAGCCACAACTACTGAGCCCGCGTGCCACAACTACTGAAGCCCACGTGCCTAGAGCCTGTGCTCCGCAGCAAGAGAAGCCACCGCAATGAAAAGCCCGCACTCGCCGCAACTAGAGAAAGCCCGCGCACAGTAATTTTCAAGTATGTTCCATCAGTTTTACTTGTGAAGATAATATTTCATTTTAGAGTTTCTAAAACGAATGACATTGTTTGACATTCCAGGCGTTATTAGCTTACCTGATTGCCATTTGGGTACCATTTATTGCAACATTCTGATTTTTTTTAAATTCCCTTTTCGTTTTCCTTGGGGATAACAGTAGCTACTCTTCACACCAGACTTCTCAGCAGAGTGACTCCCACCTTTTCCCTCACACATGCGCGATTTTTTTTGGAGGAGGAGGAGGAGGTAGAGATTCAGAAAATACATGAAGTGACTATTGTTCACAGGTTTTCCTCTGCTCTTATCACCATTTCAGCAGCTTTTTTAGTAGTGAGATGGGCAAAGTAGAACATCTTGAAGGACTTTGTTCTTTGGCCTGCATCACGATAACCAAAGCAATTTTACCTCCCAAGATACTTGAAGAGGATTGTGGAGCAAGCATGTTTTCCGACCAGTTATGTCTTGAACTGTTTTGGCAGAAATCAAGATATATGGAGGCTCGTGGCATTTAGCACCATCTCATAGGCACACGGATTTCTGAATGTGTTCTCCATTTATAGTCATTCATTGTTGCACCTCTTCGGTGCCTTTTGCCGGGAGAACTGGGGGCGGGGTGCTCACTAGGTGGGGCGACGGTGAGGGCAGGCTCAGCTCTGGGGTGTCCTGTCTTCCTCCCCGATTCCCCTGCTTTCCAGACTTCCATGTGTGGTCACTCCCCTGCTACAGAGGCTAAGGAGACACATGCCCATCATCGCGGGTGGATGGAGGAGAGAGCAGGGCACCCCAGTGGCACGGCAGCCTGTGCTCCCCACCCTTCAGCAAAGGGTAATGCTCGCTCTTGTGTTTCCTCAGCTCATAGAAGTGCAGGCCGAGTACCACAGGAAGTCACTGACGCTCCTGCAGGCTGTGTTGCCTCAGATAAAAGCACAGCAGGGTGAGTGCAGAGCTCGCCTGGCCCGGGGAGGCTGGGGAACCTGCTTCCCAGAGAAGCCTGGTGCCCTGTGCTTGGGTCACCTGCTGCCCCCCGAGCAGGGCCACGTTTAGATGAGCCCCAGGACCTCCCCCAGCAGGCGCCTTGCCCCAGCGGCAGTGAAGCCAAGCACACTCACACACACTGCCCCACGGGGGTGAGCCGGGTGTGCGTGGGCATGCGTGGGTGACAGGAAGCCCACCAGCTCTGCTCACATGGGCTGGCCGTCCATTCCACCCCCCCCCCCCCATCATCCCCCAAAACCACAAGAATGGAGACTCAGCTGGGCTCCGTGTCTTTGGTAGCCTTAGGAGAATCATTGTGAGCAGAGGAAGGGAAGATGCCCACATGGGTGACCTCCACTGACCCCTCTCTTGCTCCGCTCCCCCCCACAGAGGCCTGGGTGGAGAAACCTTCCTTCGGGAAGGCCCTGGAGGAGCACCTCCTGATCAGCGGCCGGGAGATTGCCTTCCCCATCGAGGCGTGTGTGACGATGCTGCTGGAGTGTGGGATGCAGGAGGAGGTGGGTCTGGGCGCAGCCGAGCTCTGCCTTGAGCAGGTCTCCTCGTCCGCGACATGGGGCCTCTGGGGTCTCCTCATCCCTCTGTTACCATCCTCGCCCAGCCCCACAAACCCAGACCCGTGAAGACGCGGTACAGCTGCCCCTCCTCAAACTGGTCCTGCTTTCTCCCATGAGCCTTCGCTGTCCGGGGACAGTGGGGGATTGCGGGACATGAGGATCTTACAGCCCCGCTCTGGCCCTTCTTTCTGCATTTTTAACGTGATTGGGGCATTCTCCTCCCCCTCCTCTCCTTCTCCCCCCTCCTCTCCTTCTCCCCCCTCCTCTCCTTCTCCCCCCTCCTCTCCTTCTCCCCCTCCCCCCTCCCTGTCCTCCTCCCCCTCCCCCTCCCTGTCCTCCTCCCCCTCCTCCTCCCCTCCTCCCCCTCCCCCTTCCTCCCCTCCTCCTCCCCCTCCTCTCCTTCTCCCCCTCCTCTCCTTCTCCCCCTCCTCTCCTCCCCTCCTCTCCTCCCCCTCCTCCTCCTCCCCCCTCCTCCTCCCCCTCCTCCCCTCTTCCCCCTCCTCTCCTCCTCCCCCTCCTCTCCTCCTCCCCCTCCTCTCCTTCTCCCCCTCCTCTCCTCCCCCTCCTCCTCCCCCTCCTCCCTGTCCTCCTCCTCCTCTCCTCCTCCCCCTCATCATCCCCTCTCCCTTCTCCCCCTCCTCCTCCCCCTCCCCCTCCTTCCCCCTCTGATCCTCCACCTCCTCTTTCTCTAATTGAAAAAATAGACCTTTTAACATTTTTGATCCTAACCTTTTTATAGAGATCCTGAAAATATGATTGATACAGACATTAGAAAGCATTTCATATGAGCCACATGTAAAGAGACATCGGTGACTTTTGTTTTTCTTGTTGTGTAAATGTTTTCCTGGGAGATAGACCTCATCTTTGGCTTCTTATACAGGCAACTTAAAAATCATTACTCCATCTTCATTTGATCTGATCAGCCAATCAATATTTATTTAGGGCATTTATTACTGACCAAAGTATAAAAGAGTGAGATGGGGGCTTATGAACTTATGAGGGGAGAGGAGTCTAGCATCTGTCACATAAACCTGATTCATTCAAAACAGTCCATAAGGACTCTAAGTATCACTAGGTCCAGGGGGAGCAGAGAGGGAGGGGGCAGAAGCAGGGGAAGCTGATGAACGATGAAACTGTATGTCTGCTACCCCCTATAAGCCAGGCGTGTTTTAGATTCAGCTATTTGGAACGGATGGGAATAAATGGGTTTTTTGACCCCATTTTAAGTGCCAGGCATTTTCATGTATATTACCAATGAAAAGATGGTAAGGTCTTTTCAGCCCCTGAGGGATGGTTTCATGGAGGAAGGTAAACTTGGCCTATTCTTTCCCCATCATTTGTTTTTAATTATGGAAAAACTGAAAGACAGAAGAGAAGATACTGCACCTCATCGCCTGGCTTATGGTCAGTCAGGTCCATCTCTACCTTCACCTTCCGCCCCAGCCCCTGCCTGGACGTTTTGAAGCCTATCCCAGGCATTCTCTCATTGCATCTTCAGGACTTCAGTGTGTGTGTCTCTGAAAGATAAGGAATGTTTCTAAATGTAACTGTACAATATTATTCTATAAAAAAGTGAAAAGAATTAATTGCTGCCTTCACATGCCTACTCAGTGTGAACAGGGTCTGGAAGATCAGGTCCTCCGACTTCTCCCGTGTTGTCTCCTGACTCTCCCACCTGCTCTTTCTGGACCTTTCCGCCTCTCACCAGGCCTCACTCTCACTTGCGTTGTCCGCCCCACCCCCCAGCTTTGCTTCAGCTCTTCTCCTTTAATAACAAGTAGGCTCAGGTTGCCCCAAGCCTAGAAAAAATCTCTTCTCTCAATCCAACCACAGCCTCATATTCCTTCCCTTGCACTTTGGTTTTGTGTTTTATGCTACCCAATTTCTTTTTTAAAATTTTTTATTTTACGTATTTTTTATTGAAGTATCATTGATTTATAAATCAACACATTGTGTTAGTTTCAAGTGTACAGCAAAGTGATTCAGTTATACATATATATTTTTCATATTCTTTTCCGTTATGATTTATTGCAGGATATTGAATATAGTTCCCTGTGCTATATGGTAGACCTTGTTGTTTATCTCTTTTATGTATTGTAGTTTGTATCTGCTAATCCCAAACTCCTAATTTATCCCTCCCCGACTCCCGTTCCCCTTTGGTAACCATAAGTTTGTTTTCCAAGTCTGTGAGTCTGTTTCTGTTTCGTAAATAAGTTCATTTGTATCATTTTTTAAGATTCCACATATAAGTGATATCCTATGATATTTGTCTTTCTCTGTCTGACTTACTTCACTTAGAATGATAATCTCTATGTCCATCCATGTTGCTGCGAATGGCATTATTTCATTTTTTTTTATGGCTGAGTAGTATTCCATTGTATATATAGACCACATCTTCTTTATCCATTCATCTGTTGATGGACACTTAGGTTGCTCCCATGTCTTGGCTGTTGTGAATAGTGCTGCTGTGAACATAGGGGGTCATGTATCTTTGTTAGAGTTTTCTCTGGATATATGCCCAGGACTGGGATTGCTGGATCATATGGCAACTCTATTTTGAGTTTTTTAAGGAACCTCCACCCTGTTCTCCGTAGTGGCTTGTGCTACTCAGTTTCCTAAAGTAGCTCTCATCATCTGTTGCTCCTGCATCCTCACCACCATTCACTCACTCACTCCTCTTCTTTTTTTGGTCTCTTCTGCCCCCACCACTGGGCTGAAGCTGTCCTCAGTGGTCCCCAGGGATCCCCACTGCTACTTCCCATGACTTAGTCCAGCCTCCTTGGCCATCACTGCCTGTGAAGTTGCTAACATAGTCGTCCTTGAAACCAGCTCTTCCCTGGACTCCTGGGTCCCCCCCGCCCCTCCCGGCAGCATCAGGGCAGCATCGGGGGGAATCTGCACCGCCCGGCCCCGCCCTCCACTCGCTCTGGTCTTTGCTGCAGCACCATCACCCTCTCTGAGAGCTTCACCCGAACTTAGTGAGGACTCAGGGTTCTCCTCCTGCTGTGGGCTCCAGTCCTGAGTTTTCTGCCACGTCTTCAACATTTCCATGCAGATTTTCCTCTCACGCCCCGAAAACTGGGCTCACAAGCTATTTTAACAACCCTCCCACTCCTGCACCCCCGGTGTTTGTCACTGCACGAAGCAGCCATCTCAGTGACACGGTCAGAGATCTAAAAACTTCTCTTTGAAAACTCTGCCCCCTTCGCTTTGACTCCGTCCATCACCGGGTGTGGTTGCTCTCCCCCCAGGGCTGAGGCGTGGCTTGACGAGGGTCTCGCCCGCTTCTTCAGTGCATGTGCAGCCTGCTTTTGGGCTGTAGCAGCCTTACGTATGCACTGGTCCAAACGTGCTCATGAGGCTTCCTCACAGGGGTGCCATAGAGCTTTGGACATCGATTTATCTGACATACCCTATCCTGAGAAGGAGGCTAGCAGTCTTAGCAGGCAGAAAACTCAGTGTTCCGGATGAGGAACGTTTTCTTCTGAAGGAACTTGGAAATCTGAGTGGCCATAAACAGTTAAAGGAGCAAGGGGGACCCTGCCAGCGTCTCAGTGTCTGGGTTGCATCATAGAATTCAAGGAGCTGAGCAGGTGAAACAAACCAGCGGGTCTTCAACCCACATCTACCTTCCCCGTGACTTGGGGGCTCTCCTCCAACTCTGACCTGCTTGCATCTCCCCTTCCACACGCCCCTGGCTTCCTTCTCCCTTTATACGGTAGTAGCTCACTTTTGCAGTGGTTCACGTGGAAGAGGTGACAATGACTCAAAGGTAACTTTAAGAATAAAACACGAAGGGGCTGCAGGAGACGGAGGCGTTGCTCCCTTGTAAACCACCCTCAGTCTGCCCATCCCCTGAGGGTATGGCCTTGATGAGTTCCTCAAGGTGTAGCCCTGTGCCTCCTGAGATACGCAGACATAGAGACATACACACACAAAGACACACACACACAAAGACAGACACAAAGACATGGACACACACAGACACAAAGACACAGAGAGACACACACACAAAGACACACAAAGAAATGGACACAGAGACACACAGACACATACACAAAGACACAGACACACAAAGACACAGCCACACACACAAAGACACAGACACAAAGACACGGACACACACAGAGACACACACAAAGACACACAAAGAAACGGACACACAGACACACACAGAGACACACACACACAAAGACACGCAAAGAAATGGACACACAGACACACAAAGACACAGACGCACACACAAAGACGCAGACACACAAAGACACAGACACACACATACAAAGACACAGACACACAAAGACATGGACACACACAGAGACACAGGTGCACACACACACTGTAGACCTCTGTGCATGCATCCACCTCCTAGACCTCCAACTCTGACCAGGTCTCAGTCAAAGTTTTCTCCAAAATATATCCTTTTTTTTAAATTGAAGTATAGTTGCTGTACAATATTATATAAGTTACATGTATACAATATAGTGATTCACAATTTTTAAAGGTTATACTCCATTTATAGTCTCTATAAAATATGGACTGTATGCCCTGTGTTGTATAGTATATCCTTGTAGCTTATTTTATACCTAATAGTTTGTACCTCTCAATCCTCTACCCCTGTATTGCCCCTCCCCATTGGTAACTACTAGTTTGTTCTCTGTATGTGTGAGTCTGCTTCTTTTTTGTTATCTTCAGTAGTTTGTTGTATTTTTTAGATCCCACATATAAGTGATATCATACAGTATTTGTCTTTTTCTGTTTGACTTATTTCACTTAGCATAATACCCTCCGAGTCCATCTATGTTGCTGCAAATGACACAGTTTCATTCCTTTTTACAGCTGAGTAATATTCCATTGTATATATACACCACATCTTCTTTATCTGTTCATCTGTTGATGGACACTTAGTTTGCTTCCCTATCTTGACAATTGTAAATAACGCTGCTGTGGACTTGGGGGTGCATGTATCTTTTCAAATTAGTGTTTTTGTTTTTCCAAAATATATCTTAAATACACAAGAACAGGAAGTCGAAGTGCCCAGGGTTCATTTATCCAACAGAGAGGTACTGAACCAGAACACTGGGTCACCCCGTACTAGGCGCTGGGGACACAGCTGTGGGCGAGGCTTGGGTCCTGCTGCTCCAATATCGATAAACGGTGATGGGAAGCATGCACCTAGGAGATCATGGAGGAACGGGGTGGGTCGGCTGCCTGTCAGGTTTTTTAAATTAATTAATTAATTACTTTATTTATTTATTTATTTATCAGTTGGCTGCATTGGGTCTTTGTTGCTGCGCGCGGGCTTTCTCTACTTGCATTGAGCGGGGGCCACTCTTTGTTGTGGTGCGCAGGCTTCTCATTGCGGTGGCTTCTCTTGTGGAGCACGGGCTCTAGGCACGTGGGCTTCAATAGTTGTGGCTCACGGGCTCAGTAGTTGTGGCCCACGGGCTCTAGAGCGCAGGCTCAGTAGTTGTGGCGCACGGGCTTAGTTGCTCCGCGGCATGTGGGATCTTCCCGGTCCAGGGCTCGAACCCGTGTCCCCTGCACTGGCAGGCAGATTCCTAACCGCTGGGCCACCAGGGAAATCCCTGCCTGTCCGTTTTGCTTTCGTGCCTTGGAGGTTCAGGCTGTCCCGTGACCCTCTGTCCTGTCGGCAGGGCCTCTTCCGAGTAGCCCCATCTGCGTCCAAGCTAAAGAAGCTCAAGGCTGCGCTGGATTGCTGCGTGGTGGATGTGCAGGAGTGCTCAGCAGACCCCCACGCCATTGCAGGTGGGCCTCGCGACTGGAGGGGCTCCGGGGGAAGGGGCGGGCGTGCAGGGTGTGCGGCCACGTGTCGGGGCCACTCGAGCCACGGGCTTCCCGGCATGCTCCAGGCGTGTCCGCTCAGGACCCCGCCTGAGCCCTGGTGGCTGTGGCCCTTGAAGGGAGGCCTTCCCATCCCCCACCTGCCGGGGCAAGGGGCGAGGGTGGGAAACATGAGGGGGGGAGGCCAGTGTGACCACCAGCCCAGGGCCCACGGCCGCGCCAGGGCCTCGGATCCGGTCACGCGGCAGCCACTGTGTGACCTTGTCACGTGGGTCAGGGAACCGTCCCCGGACGTGGCCCCCATGGTGACGCTGGCTGGTAGCGTGTGTCTCTGCCGTGTCCCAGTGGCTCACGGACCGTATGGTGTTCATGTCCAGGAGCTTTGAAATCTTACCTCCGGGAGCTGCCAGAACCTCTGATGACTTTTGAGCTCTATGATGAGTGGATTCAGGCTTCCAAGTGAGTACAGCACGTTTCGGGGTGTCTTCTGGGTTGTGGTTTTTTTTGGAAGTCTTTATTGAAATTGTGAAAGCATGCCACCTGGGATCCAGCGAATCCCTTTCTTGGTATGTGTCACGGGGAAAGGCTTGTACGTGTGCCCGGAGAGGTGTGTACCAGGGTGTTGGTCGCGTGGTCACCTTGAATAGCAGAAGGGGATGACCGAATAAAATACGGTATAGCTACACTCTCACATGCCCGGCAGCACTTCGAAAAATGGGTAGAGCTATTCCTGCTCACGTGTAAAGATACGAAGATTTAATTTTGAGTGAACTAAAGTTAACAAGGACCCACAGGATAGTCTGTTGTCTTAAAAAGAAGAAATACAAAAAACACCCAACACACTCAAAACAATACAATTTTAGGAGTGCCTCTATAAATGTGTAACTGCATAAAAGAAGGTTCTGGAAAGGCTCACACTGGTGGGTGGGGGTGATTCCTTCTGGAGAAAAGAGCAGGACAAGGGAGTGGTGACAGGGGTCTTTACCCTCCTCTGTAATAGGCAAAAAATATTAACAACAACTAACGAATAACTAATATCAAAATACAATGTCCGGGCAGTGGACACCATCCCACCTTCCTGAAGGTGAGCCTGGAGGGGGGCCTCAGCAGGGAGGTGGCAGGAACGAGGCCCAGACCCTGGTCGTGCATCGGGAAGATGGGGGTATGGAGATCGGGGGGCTGGTGCCCAGCAGGTGACGCCCCAGCCATGTCACCTGTGTAGCTCCAAAGCATGGGATTCCTGGCTTCCTTCCGCACTTGATTCGTGATTAGGATTGTATTATGTATTTTCTTTGGCCCTAAGTAAGAGCTGATTTTGCTACTGTTTGGAGGAATCGGTTTTTACTGAGTAAATGGACACGGCTAGGGAGGACACAGGAGAATGGGCACCAGAGAGAGGCTGGGAGAGATGAGGGTGGAGATGGTCCAGGAGAAAAAGATACAGGAGGGCGAGGAACATTTCATGGGAGGACTGAGCTCAGTGCCCATGAAAGGATGATTTCTGGGGGTCTCTAGTCATGGGATTTAGTAGTGAAAAGCAGGCAGCTGAGCTGCTCCAAAAGGATGCTGGAGTGTGTATGAGCTTCTTTAAGAACTGGGGCTGCAAGAGAACCCAGCTGACCTGGAGGTGAAGCCAGGCTGGCGTGTGCAGAGTTAGAAAAAGCTCGCTCCGGTTACCGTGCACACCTCTGGTTTTTTATCAAGGTAGAATAGAGATGATGCATTTTAAAAGGCTGGCTGACTTCCTGGTATTCCTGCATCTCGTGGTGGAAAGTGAGTTTGAGAGCCCACGATGATACTAATAATCACAGGTGATGCCATTTGTTGAGTGTTTATTAGAGGCTTGTCATCGTTCTAAGCTCATTATATGTTTTTAACTCATCTGATTTTCACAACAACCCTATGAAGGGGGTTGTGCTGTTTTCCCTATTTTATAGATGAGGAAGTCGAGTCACAGAGCAGGTGTTCGTGGCAGGTTACTTGCCGTCTAATAAATGACAGGATGAGGATTTGACTCCAAGGAGTCCGGCTCCGGAACCCACGTGCTTAACGGCACTCCACGCCTCTCTAGAATGACACGGGGGTCCTGGGGATGATGATGAGTGAGGACATGTCTTGATGGACACTGCCCCTTTTATTTACTGAATATATGGGTGGTCTTGGTGACACCAAGCTGGAGGAGGAGAGGGCAGCCCGGTGCTTCGGGGTCAGAGAGGGACCGTTCCCGATGATTTACAAAGCTGGGCTCCATTGGGAAATAGGGGTGAGCGGATGCCTCAGAGAGCTCAGGTCTTTGAACCAAGGGAAAGCAAAGGCTTCTTTCTGCCCCTGGAGGAGATGCGTGTTGTGCATGAAGTTTCTGGGCATGGTGGTGGCAGCCATCAGGGCCACAGTCTCTAACGAGGGTAGTTTTGCCCAGGACAGCCGACTTCAACCCTCTGTGTGCATCAGTTTCCTGTGAAGCTTTAAAAGATGCCTAGGTTCAATGCCTGACCCTCCTTTTCAGAGATTCTGGTTTAATTCTCTTTGTTTCAAAGCTCCCAAGGCTACTGGGTTGATAACCATTGACCTTTGGTGAAGCTGAATCTCACCAAAGAGCCACACTCACCGTGACGGGGGCTCGGCCTTCAGGGAAGCTCTGCCACGTGCTGGGCCATCCAGGAGTCGGGGTGGGGGCTGGCAGGAAGCAGCGGGAGCGCTAGTGAGGGGTCTGCCAGGCAAGGTGGCCTGGGACTTCGCTGGTCACGTGTGCTGAGTGTTTCCATGCAGGAACCCCGCCGAGCAGCCCAGAGGCGGCAGGAAGGCCCGAGGCTCCCGTCACTCCCAGGACTTCTCCCTCTTCGTGCTGACCATCCCCTCCCATGCGACTGTTCCCCCGAAACCTTTGCCTGGTGGGCTCCTTCTGACTCTTCGGGCCCGCCTTCCGGGCACCCGGATGTCAGGCAGCTGGCAGTCAGGATCTGTCCCATCCCCGGTGTTCCTTCTCTGCGGAGAACTGATCTGCGGGTTCGAGGCTGTGTTTGTGTAGCTGGTTAGATTGTGAGCTGGGCTGGTGGGGCGGGCGGGGGAGGCAACGGTCTCCTCTGATTGCATCCTGCTTCCCAGCCCTTGGGACTCTGCCCGACACACGGGAGACCCTCAGTACGTGGGTGCTGATTTTTATCGAAGGGAAGGTCTTGGCAGTATCTGCCCTTTCAAGGGTTGAGGAGTGGAAAAGGGAGTTTTTCTTGCCTGGGTCAGGATGGGAGGGAGGACTCCTGGGGACCCAGCGATGGCCACTGCCCTGCCTTGGGCCCCGGGTCAAGGGGTCAGAGCTGGGCCTCCCTGTTGGCGTTTGCTTTTTAGTTTTTCCCGAGAAAAGGTTCTTTGAACATAAGGCCTTCCTAACCGTGTCAGCCTTGATGTAGGTTTTCATGAAAAGTAAATTTAAAAATGTAGTCCTATAAGTAATTTCTTTTAATCCTTATAGGGTTTATCAATAAAGAAACCCTTAGAGCAAATCTTTTTGTAGAGTAGAGAATCCTTTGGTCATGGAAATTATCCATCTCTGAGTTATGTCTTCAAGGGTCAGACGTCCTTATGTCTGTATGAGTTCATGTAATTTACTTGTTCAGAAGGTGTTTATTGAGCATCTGTTATGTGCCAGATGACAAGACACTTAATGTGCATTAACTAATACCCGTGGAACTGGCCAGTCAGTTGCCACCATGGTGTGAAAGTGGGGTTGACCTGTTTCTGGTGTCCTTTTGCTGTGACAGAATCGCCCTCCTGATGACACCACAGCCCCACCCGCTCCAGAGCAGGTGTCTGGCCTCTGCCTTCCTCCCTCACCTGCTGCCCCAGCACCCATTCACCTGGGCCGTGTGACCTGTGTAGGGGAAGTCTTGTTCAAATAGCCCAGGCAAGACAGAAAGAGACCTTGGAGGGGGAAATAATAAGAACCAAACATTTGAATGATAATAGTTTACTGATATGATCATTAACAACGACTAGTTTCTTTTTCTCAAATATTTCTGTGGCTGGTGAATATGAATCCTGGTGGGACTTCATCGATTTGTGCTCAACCAATGGCTTTTCCTGTTAATTTCCCAGCATCCAGGAGCAGGACAAGAGGCTCCAGGCTCTGTGGAATGCTTGTGAAAAATTGCCCAAGGCCAATTACAACAACATCCGGTGAGTGGACCCTGGAGACACTGGGTCAAGCTTATTTAAGCCTCAGACACGCGTTTCCGGGCCAAAAGGCATGGTCACTGGCAGGCATGGTGTTATATGGTGTCCAAAGCATGGTTAACATGCAGGGTCTCTTTTCAACCTCAAGCAGCCCTGGGAGGCTGTGAATTACCATTTTGCACATGACGAAACAGACTAAAAGGGGCTGTGAGACTTTGCAGGCTACCTGACCAGCTGTTGGCTAATGCAGTTAAGTTCTTTGATTTGCAAGGAGCAAAGATGAATGCAGGCTGTTTCCAGATATCGGGGGTTTATCGTAAAGATAGGTGCCCGTGGACACTGTGGAGAAGCTGGACTTGGCAGGTGTGTCCTGGAGCTAGGCTGCAGGAAGAAGAGGCTGGGAGATATTCTGTGGTTTCCACCTTTCACCAGCGATTTTCCACGAGTCTGTCTCTTACTTTTCTTGCTACCACCAGGATTTCACTTCCTGCTGCTCCTGCAGATCTTTTCCCTCCCGGGCTTTGCCCCTTCCCACCTTCTGCTTCCTCATCACTTCGTCTGTGCCAGCATTGCCCCTGGTCCTCCCCCTCTCCTGGGTACTTCCTTAGATGCAGATTTTCAGCTTCAGCTCCTGCTGCCATCTGCCTGATTATTTCTGTTTTCCTGTTAAAAATCCCAGGAGTAACTTTTCATGACTTAAACATAGAATTACTGTACGACCCAGCAATTCCACCTCTGGATGTATTCCCAAAAGATTTTGAAAGTAGGGGCTTGATTTTGTACACCTATGTTAATGGCAGCGTGATTCACAATAGCCAAGAGGTGGGAACAGCCCAAATGTCCAGTGATGGATAAATGCATAAACAAAGTACAGATACAATGCAATATTCAGCCTTCAAAAGGAAGGACATTCTAATTCTTGCTACAGCATGGATGAACCTTGAAGGCTTTATGCTAACTGAGGGAAGCCAAACACAAAAGGACGAATACTGAACAGTCCTACTCATAAGAGGTACGTAGAGTAGTCAGTTCATAGAGACAGAAAGTAGAATGGTGGTTGCCAGGGGCTTTGAGGGGGTGGGGCAGCAGGTGGTCTGTCATTTAATGGGTGCAGAGTTTTACTTTGGGGTGATGAAAAATTCTGGAGATGGATAGTGGTGATGGTTGCATCACAGTGTGAAAGTATTTAACGCTACTGAATTATACACTTAAAATGCTTAAATTGGTGAATTTATATATATGCAAAATTGAAAAAAAAATCCCAAGAGCAAGAATCAGATCGGTATGACTCTTCAAGTGCTGCTAGGCCACTGGCCAGCCCGTGGATTGACTCAGCTCAGGTCCCACATCCTGGTCCAGGCATGTGTGGCCTCTTGGAGGGTATGACATGGCGGGAGACGCTGTGGGTAGAGGTGGCCCAGTGGCAGGAGACGCTGCAGGAGACGCTGTGGGTAGAGGTGGCCCAGTGGCAGGAGATGCTGCAGGAGACGCTGTGGGTAGAGGTGGCCCAGTGGCAGGAGACGCTGTGGGTAGAGGTGGCCCAGTGGCAGGAGACGCTGTGGGTAGAGGTGGCCCAGTGGCAGGAGACGCTGTGGGTAGAGGTGGCCCAGTGGCAGGAGACGCTGTGGGTAGAGGTGGCCCAGTGGCAGGAGACGCTGTGGGTAGAGGTGGCCCAGTGGCAGGAGACGCTGCAGGAGACGCTGTGGGTAGAGGTGGCCCAGTGGCAGCTTTAGGGGCCTCTGTGGCCTTTCTGCTCCATGGGCAGAAGGAAAGCCAGCAGTTCCTGAAGGAGCCGCTTCACTGTCGTCCAGGCAGAACGGGACTGGACCCGCCACCTGTGTAACTGAGAGTCCGGGGCCTCCGTGGGGCCTGGCAGGTTTGGTGTGGTTTGTGAGAGCTCTTTTTGTGCTTCATTTGTGCACAGCTCACTTACTGATTTTTTTTTTAAATAATAGCTTTGTTGAAATACAATTCATATACCATTGTACCCTTTTAAAGTGTACAATCGAGTGGCTTTCTGTAAATCTGTAGAGCTGTGAAGCTATCCCCCACTGTCTAATTTTAGAACGTTTTCATCACCCCAAAGAGAAACTCTGTGCCCAGTAGCAGTCATTCCCCGTTTCTGCCCAGCCAGTCCTTGGCAGACACTCATCTACGTCCTGTGTCTATTTGCCTGTGCTGGGCATTTCATAGAGATGGAACCATTCAACATGGGAAGAAAGTGTCTGGCTTCTTTCCCTTGGCATCACGCTTCTGAGGTCCATCCGTGTGGTAGCATGTGTCAGTACTTCATTCCTTATTAGGGCTGAATAGTATTCTGTTGTCTGGATGGACTGCATTTGATTCATCTGTTCATCCCTTAATGGACCTGTGGGTGATCTCCCCTTTTTGGCTGTGGTGAATAATGCTGCTGGGAACATTTGTGTCCACATTTGCGTGTGGACATATTTCTCTAGGAGTGGAATTGCTGGGCCACGTGCTAAGTCTAGGTTTAACTTTTTCTTCATTGGCTCTCAGAGCCCCACTGTGGTTAACCCCAGGGGGCGCCACCCCTAGCATGTAAATGTCCCCACCAATGACACCTACACACTGCTTGTCACTTCTGCACACAGGGAGGATGGCAGGTGACAGAGGTTTGAAAAGAAGGAAGGACTTTCAGTCATTGTGTAGTGGGTCAAAAGGAAAGATGGAGAATTTTTCTGGCCAGGGTTAATCGAAGCAAATGTTGACAGCTAGCCGAGTGACAGCTGAGTCCGTCTGTTTTTGGAGCGTTCTCGTGTCCTGCCACGTGACACGTCTTGATTATATTGTAGGATGTATGAATCTTGTTATCAGTAAGAGAAGTTTCCACCCGGTGCTGGGGGACCACGGCTGGTTTTGAGCCCTTGTTAAACCTGGCCCTTCTCACTTCCTTTCAGATACTTGATCAAGTTTTTATCCAAACTCTCAGAATATCAAGATGTCAACAAGATGACTCCCAGTAACATGGCAATTGTATTAGGACCCAACTTGCTGTGGCCACAAGCGGAAGGGTGAGTCCAGGGAGGAAGGGGTGTGTGGGTCACGTTGCGGGCAGGGGGCTGCTGGGGCCTGGGCGGGATGGCCAGGGCCCCGGATAAACACCAGCCTCATGTGTGTGTCAGGTCATATGTCTGTCTTGGCCTGCTCCTTCTTTAGGCTCAGGAGGAGACCCAGCGTTCTTCAGATCTTTCCCGTTGGTAGTCTCAGAGCTGGGCCTGCAGTCAGGGTCTTCTCTGAGCTCCTCTGAGTCAGCACTAGGCACGGCAAGCTCTTCCAGGCCTCCCTGGCCCCCTGTGAACAGCACACATCCCAGCACGTGAGGGACAGAGGGCTGTCTCAAAAGGGAGAACAGAGCTGGGAAAAGGAAGAATCTGGCAGTTATGAGAATCATACCTCACACCGAAAGGTGCCTCATACTTGGCGATTTTGAGTATGTTACTTGCTCGTCTCCTGTAGGGAGGACTCCTGGGGTATCTCCATTCCGTAGAGGGGGAGAGAGGTTCAGAAAGGTGAAGTGTCCTTCCTGAGAGGATGCTTGCTCTCAGACTTCTGGTCCGGGGCCCCTTCCCTGCCTTGGCCGCTCACCCCGCCCTGCCCCGCTCTGTCCTGTGCTCACAGGAACATCACGGAAATGATGACCACGGTCTCGCTGCAGATCGTCGGGATCATCGAGCCCATCATCCAGCACGCAGACTGGTTCTTCCCCGGGGGTACGTGGCAGCATCCGGGTGTGGGAGTGGGCTTCTGTGGAAATGGGAGTGTCGCTGTGAGTTCCGAACCTTTGAAACCTCTGAGTACCACTGGCCACAGGTGTGTGTATATTTGGTTTGTTTTTAATCCTCCTACACACAAGCACACGTGCACACACGCACACACACACACACCACTCAGGAATGGGGTCAAGTCATGGCAACTTCTTACTCTCATCCCTGGTCAAGGGACATTCTGGCCTGAAGGTGCTGTGCTAACCATACCCTCAGATTTTATTGGTCTAACATCTACACCATAGTTTCTTTAAATCTGTCAATCATGAAATGCTGAAGCAGAAAAAAAAAAAGAGAGATGTTGTGCTCTGTAGATGCAGAGGATGAACCTGGAGTTGAGGTGAACATGAACTTTGTTTTTTTTTTTTTTTGGCAATAGTCATGCCTCCTTTCCATATTTTTTTTTTAACATCTTTATTGGAGTATAATTGCTTTACAATGGTGTGTTAGTTTCTGCTTTATAACAAAGTGAATCAGCTATACATATACATATATCCCCATATCTCTTCCCTCTTACGTCTCCCTCTCTCCCACCCTCCCTCTCCCACCCCTCTAGGTGGTCACAAAGCACCGAGCTGATCTCCCTGTGCTATGCAGCTGCTTCCCACTAGCTATCTATTTTACATTTGGTGGTACTAGAGAATGGACTTGAGGACACGGGGAGGGGGAAGGGTAAGCTGGGACAAAGTGAGAGAGTGGCTTGGAGATGAACATGAACTTTTATTCCGGGCTTGGGGATCACCTGGGCGCCATCCATTCACTGCGCTAGGCTGTGTCCTTGGAGTTGCCCTCAACATGTAACGATGGGGCTCAGAGGCAACAAGATTCTTTTCTGTACCTTGTTCAAAATGAAGCTCTCAAGACAGCTCCCTAAGATGGAGTTTCATAAATGTTCTTAGCGTGGAAGCACCATTGGATAAGGGAATGACTTGCAGTGGTGACAGCTTTGAAGAGACAGACAGCAGTTGTTACATTAAATTCAGTGTTTGCTTTTTAAAAAAGTACTGTACCTTATGTTTAGTAAATATTAAGGGTATGCTTTCGGCTGTGCAACAACAAACTATTAACTCATGTGGGGATATAATATTAATAATTCTCTGCTCTGTTCATCAGAAGTAATCACTTAGTGTTGATCTAACATTAAAGTTTGATTGTCTTTTGGCTTCATGTGTTTTGACCGTGACAGCTCTGAAATAAGAGTTCAATTGATGACACAGTCGGGTGAGGATAGGAAATCAGGATAAAGAAATATAGGAGGTAGGAGTTAAAGGCATAATTCTGTAAGTTCTGTGCTCATTCATTATCATTGCACATAAATAGGCTGTGACCAGGAAAGGATGAGACTAGAATCCATTTGATAGCACACAGTCTTAGTGAGATCTCTTTCTATTTCTAATCCTTTAAAATTTATTTTTCTCTTTGGTTTTCCAGAAAGACATCATCATCATCTACAGATAATAATATTGCCTGTTATTTTCTTTTCTTGACTAATTCCATTGGCTAGCACTTCTTCAGTAGTGTCAGATAACAGTGTTGAGAGTGGGCATTGCTCTTTTTCCTGATATGATTTAGAATGCTCTGGCATTTCACTTTTAAAGACAAGGTTTGAGATAGATTATTTTGCCTTTTTCAAGAAAAAAGTACCCATCTGTTCCTATTTGGCTAAATTTGTTTTGTGAATCACAAATGAAAAATGCTTTATTAAATGCCCATCGTATTACCCGCTAGGTGAGCACATGTATTCACCTGGTAATAGGATGAATTATATTAAGATGAATTAATATCAATAGATGATCTAACACTGAACCATGGGACAAGATTTTCAGGGGTGACACATAAAGAAGTGGCCACCTCTGCTATCTCCCTCCTGCCCAGGAAGGGTGTGGCCGACCCACAGACCATGTGCACCCATTCTGTCTTCCCCGCAGAGATAGAGTTCAACATCACGGGCAATTACGGGAGTCCGGTGCACGTGAACCACAATGCCAACTACAGCTCAATGCCCTCCCCAGACATGGACCCTGCCGACCGGCGCCAGCCCGAGCAGGCCCGCCGGCCCCTCAGCGTTGCCACGGATAACATGATGCTGGAGTTTTACAAAAAGGATGGGTATGAACTAGCATCCCTTTCTCAGTGTTGGGGGTTGTGGGATGGAGGGATTGATTCAGATGGGATGGCAGGAAGGCTGCACTTACCAGCAGCAGTTTAAGTGGGTTGTGTCTGTTAGCATGTCAGTTCATTCTTGATGCTTCCATCTGTGCTATTCGGGGTGCGAGGCTTGCTTCCCACCCTTCAGGCCGGAAGTAAGTGCAGCCTTCCGAGCTGACGGTTGTGATCAGTATTGATTAGTTCTCATCAAAAGAAAAAAAAGTGGGTCAAAAGGGGAAACTGAAAAAAAAAGATACTGAACACTTTATTTTCACTCAAAATTTACAAATGTGCATCAGTTCTCAAATCTTCAGCGGTTTTATTCTGATGATGGGTCTGCTCGTCTGCACCCCTCAGCAACATTCTTGCATCAGTAGCACCTGCAGTGTGGAGTTTAACATCCCCAGTTTCAGTCTCTTTGAAACAGATTGAAAACCTAAACTTTGAAGCAGTCTGAGTGTAAAATCCTTGTAAGTCTCTAAGAGTTGTTTTCCCATCTTTTATGATCGACACCTACACCTACTTTGATGCAGTTGTTATGAGACTCATAAATGCGCCCAGCTTAATTCGCATAGGAATGACCCTCTTGCACCCATATTAAATCAGTTCACATAATATGTAATTGCATGATGTGATTCCCATAAGAAGTCAAATGGGCGTAAACAGGTTTCCTAACGAGCACAGCTGATTCACGGGAGGTGTCAGCTCAGCCCTGGCACCCACATACGTGGGCTTGAGTCATCGGCTAATGTGTCCTACAGAGGAAAGGTTGAAAAACCCAGAACTGTGGAGGTACGTGAGTCTTACTTTCCACCCCTCTTCTCTTCTGAGTGGGAGTCGACCCTGGAGACCCACACCTGTGTCCTGTGATGATGGGGAGTGTTCACAAGGACCAGTGTCCCTGCTCGTTCCCTTCCCCAGCAGAGACCCTTCCTGTGAGAGGCGGGTGCGGGGCGTTTCTCTGCTCTGCGCTGTTGTTCATTGTATTCTGTCTGGTGGGGAAAGAAAAGCTGGAAATTCTTAGAAGTTAAAGGGAGTAGGGGGAGATTTCGCCAATCTATAAAAAAAAAAAAAAAAAAGCATACTTAGAATCTGATCTTTGCCTCATGGTGGGGAGAGACAGAGATACAGAGAGAGAGCGAGAGAGCTAGCAAATGCATTGGAATTTGCCTTTAAAACTCAGTTTTAAGCGACTCAGCTCCTGTGTGAAGTGTCTCTCGCCGGGGGGACGCCCTGGAGGGGCAGTTCTGGTCCTTTGGTCCCACGTGTTTCTGCATCAGAGGTGGGCTCCACCCTGCCAGACCTCGTCTGATTCCCAGTCCCCTCTGAAAAGCCATGCAGGTGACCTCTATGAGAAAGTTATCACTGTGGAATCTCAGGGCGTTCAACATCCACTGGCCCCTACAGTATGGTCTTCTGAGTATAAAAAGCCAAGGTCATTGGGATTTCCGTGGACAGACTGCCATCCCACTGGGACCCCAGGGGCTGCAGGCAGCTTTACAGATGCTGCTGGGGCCTTACCACCAGAGGGTTTTTAGGGGTTTACAGAGGCTAGAACTACACAAGTCAAACCACCTCAGCTAGTGCTGTGTAGACTAGTCAAGCTGTCCCTGCCAAACTCTCCCAAAATTGTGGATTTGTGGCCTGGATTAATAAGCTACTAAATTTCGAGGGCGGTTTGTTATGCAACTAAAGATAATCAGAACAAGCTTAAAAAAAAAAAAAAAGGATACCAGTGATTTTCTGCCCCCGTGCAGCTCGGTGCAGCTGCGCTTTCCACTCCTGAAACCTGACGTGCCTCTAGCCAGTTCACTTGCGTTCTGATCCTGAGGGGGCCTCCACCAGGGCCAGCCGACAGCAGCCCCCGAATCCACGAGGATATTTACACCAAGGCTGGCGGCCTCCCTCAGAGCTCAGTTTAGTGCGTGACTCATCCTCAGCCTGTGCTGGTAACTGCTCTGCAGGGGTCTTGCCTCACCAGCGGCCCTGCCCCCGGACCTTAGCCTGGACGTTCTGTAATCTGGAATAAGCACATGTAATTGAGAAGTTCGGGAGCGATCTGAACAGTGCTCTATGGAACACTAGTTCCACTGATGCTAGGTTATGTTGGGGCACGAGGCAAGGAGAGGGAAATCTGGGGTCTCATGTGTCCCTGAAACACAGGATTCAACACGTCGAAACCCTTTCTTGAGTGTATGACTTCTTAGGGTCTTTTACACGCTGTGACGTGCCATGCATCTTCACAAGGCGCTGTGGCATCATTTCCCAAATTTATTAGATCATAAAGCCTGTTGTCATGAGACAGGACTCGTGTTCCAAGGGACTTGTTTTTTTCAGTTGTGGATATTGAGGTCCTCTGCAGACCTAGTGGAAGGATGGAGAGCCTCCAAAAGACAGCCACTCTGAAAGGGGTTACGTCGTGGATGGGGGATGCGGGAATTTTACTTCAGAGAGAGCCTGAACCTGGGGTAAAACAAGCTTACCTAGAGAGTTCTGGGTACCAGGGGAAACTTTGACTTATATTTTGGGGTTGGATTGGTCAGCTGGGGCTTTGGGAGGTGCATTCTTGGCCCAGGCCCTGCCTCTGCTTCCACATTTCCAGGATTTACACATCTGTGGATGCTGAGACCAGGTCTGTGAAATGTTGCCAGGTGACTCCAGGTTTTATTTGTACTGGGGAGGTGAAGAAACTTTGTTGTTATGTATTTAGGAGAGGAATTATCCCTAGAGGAGCTGCAAATACCGGATTTTGGCCTTCCTGGGGGACTGCAGACAAGGCTAAGCCAGGATTTTTAGGATCCTTCTTATTTATCATTCACCTTGGCACCCATCCTGCCACTGCTGCCTGACCTCCAAGTTCACCTTAAACGGTGCAGGAACTCCCAAAGCTTCTGTGGGTTTTTGGGGAGATACCAGGTTTTCTTTCCTCCTTTCTCTTGGTGGGTCTTTCCCAAGTGTAACTGATCTCTAGAACAAAAATCTAAACCTTTCTGATCTCTGTAGACTTGAATTCCTCAAAGCCATACGTTGGCTGACATCTCTGCTTAGGACTGTTCCTGACCAGGATTCAAAAACAGCATGACAGGGGACTTCCCTGGCGGTCCAGTGGTTAGGACTCCGCACTTCCACTGCAGGGGGCACGCGTTCAGTCCCTGGTCAGGGAACTAAGATCCTGCGTGCCGCACAGCACAGCCAAAAATGAATAAAATAAAAACAGCATGACAGATGTCTACCCTACAGGGGCCAAAAGAAAAACAAAAAACAACCACTAACCCCTGACGGCTCGTCACCTGGAATGGTCCACAGCAAACTTCTGTTCTCAGTAATACATGTGTTCTCTCTGTAGATACCTGTTCTTATGCTGGAATCTCCAACTTTCAGATTTCTTTTTTTCTGGGGCAGGCCTTTGTCTCCTAATTTTTAAGGTCCTAGATCTTATCTTTTCCCTGTGTGGCCTGCCAGGTTACAGACTTTAAAACAGGAATGCCACTCCATTTCCTGAATCAAGGAGACCTGTTCCATGATACAGTCTCTCATGGAAAATACGAAGTGTAGCTTAGGGTAAGTTCCCTGCAAATATGAGGTTCCTGTAGACTGGGAGGAGTGAAACAGGGTAAAGTAGACTTCAGCCGGGGCTGCCTTGCCAAGGTGAGGATTTGCCAGCTGCCCTGCCCTGCCCTGCGTTAATCCTGAGGGTGAGCAGGTATGAGAAGCCTGAATTCCCTGCCCCTTGTCACCTTACCCTAAAGGAGGAACGGGAGCCATGTGTCTCAGGGTCAGCTCCCCAGATGCTGCAGGCCCTCGCCTCCCATCACCTTGCTCCCTCCTTAGAACACCCAGGAAGTCCAGAAGGGAGGCTCTGCCCAGGTCCCCTCCTGGACTCTGCCACGTGCCCCTGCCTTCTGCTTATTGACTTCCAAACCCTTTGCTTCTCGGAGGTTCTTCCTGGCCTCTGGTTTCTCGCTTCTCCCTTGATTCAGCCATAAAGGGATCCGAAAACCAAGTTCCTCTCGTTTTCACCGGAAGCAGTGGCCATGGGAAATCTTTGACATCCATACGAGATGTAGGTATCTGTGCAGTGACTTCTAAGGGAGTTGGTTGTTTCTGATTGATTGAACTTGGTCATTTTTATTTTATTTTATTATTTATTTATTTATTTATTTAGGCTGCGTTGGGTCTTCGTTGCTGTGCGCGGGCTTTCTCTAGTTGTGGCGAGCGGGGGCTACTGTTCGTTGCGGGGCAGGGGCTTCTCACTGCGGTGGCTTCTCTTGTTGTGGAGCACGGGCTCTAGGTGCGTGGGCTTCAGTAGTTGTGGCACGTGGGCTCAGTAGTTGTGGCTCGTGGGCTCACTAGTTGTGGCGCACGGGCTTAGTTCCTCCGCGGCATGTGAGATCTTCCCGGACCAGGGCTCGAACCCGTGTCCCCTGCATTGGCAGGCGGATTCTTAACCGCTGCGCCACCAGGGAAGTCCCGGTTATTTTTAAATAACACACAGTTCTTTGATTCTGGTGACTATTGCTTCTTTATGTGATAAAACAATGAGCGGAGACTTGTGACCTGCTTACATAACCTCTGGTTGTATTCTTCCTCCTCTGAATAGCTCCCCCCTCTCAGCAGCGTGCCAAGCAATTTTGTAATTTTTGTCTTTGGGTGAAGTTCTAGCTAGACGTTCGGACAGTTAAATCTACCAATCTTCCAAGCAAATCTTTATTTGCTTCTGAAGGTAATATGCTTTGAGGCCTCTGAGAGTATTGCTGTTGCCACTGTGATTGATTCGCTCTGTAAAGATTTTTATTGCCTTTTGTATGAAGGAACTAGAACGCTCATAGAATACTGGCGGGAGTGTAAAATAGAACAACCACTTTGGAAAACAGTTTGGCAGTTTCTGCAAAAGTTAAACATTTACCCACCATGTGATCCAACCATTCTATCCCTAGATATTTACCCAAGTGAAATAAAAGTGTATGTCTATACAAAGACTTGAAAAAAAAAAAAGATTTTTATTGCCTTTTGAAAATGTCAGTGAACCTTTGATGCGTGTTTCCTGGACACAGAGGACGCTGCTTCCCATATGAAAGTCACTTCAGCTGGGAGAGTGGTGATTACAGTCGGCACAGCTGTCTCTTTATAAAAGCAGGGGTGTGCATTTCACCTCTCGACTCTTGGTTGCTGATGCTTTGCCGATGATATTTAGCGGGTCTCGTTGGTCCTCCCCCCGACCGTGCCCTCCCCTGGGTAAACCAGGAGATCACCAGGGAACCTGGTATCTGGGGTCAACAGTGCTGGAAGATGTGTTTGGAAATAGAAGGTGTCCCCCACCAGCCCTGATCCCAAAGCCCACGCCTCTCATCCCAAATGGGGAAGGTCTTTCTAAGTGAGAGAGAATAGGGTAAGGAAGAGAGCACAGCGTGAGACCTCCATCCCCTAGGGCTTCTGTTGATCACCACGGGAAAAATCCTGCCCTCCTCGCCAACGTTGCAACTAAGTGGTATCAGTTTGCTTCCGCAAGTGGAATATTAAGCTTTTTGCTCTTTTTCAGCCTGATAAACTTGGAAGCCCAAGGGGCATAGTTTGATACTCCCCTGCAGCCCACTTTAAATACTGGGGGACGCAATTGGACCCTGTCCCAGAGTTTTGAGTGGCCTCCAGGGGTGATTGGATCTCGTATAGAAGGTGCTTGTTTATTGGTGGAGGGTCCTCAGAGGCAAGATGACTTGCAAGGTGGGTCCTGGAGAGAGACTGACCGCCCCCAAGATGCCTTGGAGATGAGAACTATTAACAGTGACACTCGACAGGAAGGGGTCTCTGGGTCCCCGCCCCCAGGGGAAAGCGTGTCAGAAGCCGTCCGTCCCCTACGTGCACGGCTGTAGCATCGTTCTCCTCTGTGTTTCTCACTGAGGGTCCGTCCCCGCACATTTCCTTAAAGGACCCACATCCCACCTGCTACAACCGATCCCCAAACGTGGACCTTTTCTTTGGATCTTGCTGCCCCTCTGTGAGGTGGCTAGAATGTCGTGATGTAATAGCTCTTTGCTTCTGACCAGCGTGGGTGTGAGTACGGCCCTCTGTGTACATACGCAGGGGAGGCCGGTGCTGGCTGGTGTCCTCCCTGCGTGGATGTCCGTGTCTCCCTTCACACTGGAAGGATTGGCTCTGGCCTTAGTCAGTGGAGGCCTCGACTGCGTACCCTGGAACCAGTTACCTCCTAGGCCAGAGGAAGGGATTAGCCACCTTCTAAACCATTAACTGAGAAGAGAGTGGACTGCTGCTTCCACGGATCTTTTTCCTCCCTTATTCCTGACCAGTGTCAGCTCTTCGGCTTCTCTCTTTATTCCCCTGCAAGCTTGGTAGGATGATTTTCACCCGTACAAACAGAAAAGTCACTTTAACTAGAGAGACCAGCTAAACGGAAACAGTTTCATGGCACAGTAAAAGCCCCAGGCTTAGCCTTGACAGACGCAAGAGACAAGACAGACCTTGACAGAGACAAGCTGTGTGTCCCAAGGAGGGCGCAGTTTTTTCGACACTAATATCTGTATGTTTCTGTCCCTGCAGCCTTAGGAAAATCCAAAGGTACGGTATCCTTGGGTAGCTACGAGGCCACGCTCAGTCTCTGACCACTAAGCGAGCTATGCCGTAGGGAGCTCTGCAAGGGGGCGAATGTGTGTGGCTGGTTGCTTTGGCCGATTTACTCAAAGCTGACTGTCTTCCCCTCGTTAAAGTGGAGTCGGGGTGGGGACTGACCAGGGGCGTGATCAGCCTTCCCTGCTGTGTAGACCCTGCAGAGGTTGTAGCTCAGCCAGCACCCTGGGGCTGGCGCGGGAATCCTGAGTCGGTCCCGTGCCCTCCACCCCCGAGTGACAAAAAGAAGAAAGATGGACGTTTAGATGTCCCCTACTGGCCGGTGCCCTGGTGTAGTCCGGTGCTGTCCCTCCCTCGCTGTCCCGCCCGCCTCCACCTCCCACTTGGGAGGAGTGGGTGCCCCCCAGTGAGGCCGCGCTCTGCTCTGAGGGAAGCTTGGATTCTGGGGAGCTTGTTGGGCGGGCGGTGGTCCTAAGGCCCGCGGTGCCCGGGCCGCTGGTGGGAGCCCCGCCCGGAGCTGCCGTGACGCTCAAGCGCCTCTGTCCGTGGAGCACGGCTGGCGGCTGCCTCGCTTCCCTGGTCCAGCAGATGCTCGGGCTGCGCTGGGGGCGCTTGGTGGGGGAGGGAACCCCGGCGCCCGGCGCGCGCGGCTAAGCCTGGGTGTCTCTGTCCCTGGCCAGCATGGGCGTGAGGGTCATGGACACGTCGTGGGTGGCTCGAAGAGGCTCCTCGGCCGGCCGGAAGGCGTCCTGCGCCCCGCCCACCATGCAGCCCCCGGCCCCATCCGCGGAGCTCGCCCCGCCCTTGCCGTCGCCCCTCCCGGAGCAGGCCCCCGACGGCCCCGCGGTGCCCGCGCTCTCTCCATCCGGCCTCGGCCTCCAGCCCGGGGCTGAGCGGATCAGGTAAGCAGGGCGCTGTCGTCCTCCCCCGCACCAACCCCCCCCCCCCCCGCCCCGGCCTGGGTCAGTCTGGCCTGCGGTGCACACTGGGAGGGGGTGGTCTGGGTTTGCTGCATCCACTCAAAGCCTCTTGGAATTGGTCATTTCCCCCCTTTTCTAAGCATCCTGGTTTGGCTTCTGCAGCAGGTAAGTCATTCACAGACCATCAGATGGCGCCCAGGCTTTCCCAGACCAGCATCCCGGGCACACGTGTAAAAGGTGGCAGCTTGCTACGGCCAGGCGAGGACGCTGAGTCCCAGCCACTGTGTCCCCCTCCTACGCTATTACAGCTTTTCCCTGTTGTGCAATTTAGAATTTCAGTGTTTCTCCCTTCCTCTCCTCTACCTTTAGACACATAGGGACCATTTTACTGCTAAAATGGGTGCAAATCAGGTAAAGAATGGAGGTGCCGTGGTCATGCTGGGCCTGGGTGACCTTTGCAGCCTGTGGTGTGACTGCATCTCGTTCTTGCAGAGGAAGAAAAAAGACGGGGAGCACGCTCATTCCAGCGCTAGTTCCATGAACTTTCGTGCAGGGCAGCCCTTGTCGCTCCAAAGATGAAAAATACAATCTAAGCCGTCAAGGCACACGTCACGGCGTGTGGTTGTTCATACCCAGGGGCGCAGGGGAAGGAGGCCATCCCTGGCCCTTCCTTGAAAGGGACGTGGTCAGAGGAGATTCTAGGAGTGGGGATTGCACAAGGAGACTGCTTTGCCGTTTGTTTCTGTCTGTCCTAAAGCAGCAGTTCAGAGAAGCAGGAAAGCTCCTTCACTCAGAGGCACTGTGCTTTCTGTTAGGGTGTGTGGTATTCCTCCATGGCCACCGCTGGAAAAATTTTGGAGACTCCGGGAAGCCAAACCTCTCAACCCAGTCTTTGCATGTACGCGTGTGCGCGCGCGCGCACACACACACACACACACACACACACACCCCTAAGTGAAGGGATTGCAGGGTTCTTTTTTTTTTTTAATGAGTAGAAGGTATTTTCCCTGAGAAATGGAGAAGTGACAGAGTTGGTGGGGAAGGTAGTGACCCTGGATGGCGTGGTTGCTGATGGCTCCACTGGAGAGGACGAGGGGTCGCCAGCTCTGGCCGTGGACTCATGGGCTTCAGTTTCTTTTGAGGGATGTGGGAGGGGAGAGGGAGTTCAGCAGGAAGCAGCGGCTGATGGCTGGCAGAGGAAATGGACAAATAGGAGATTTGCTGGGATGGTCTCCTGCTGGAGAGAGGGCAGAGGCCAGGAGAGGGAGCTGGCCACGGGTGCCACACGGGGATGAGGGTGGAACCCAGGCCCTCAGAGCCCCAAGAGAGGTCGGTCACCTCTGTGGGCATCTTTGAAGGCTTTCAGAAGGGCTGAGAGGACCATACCTGCCTAGAGGAACATGTATTCAGTTCACAGTGCTGATGTTGAAGTTACATGAGTTCAGGGGCTTTCTTTTGTCCTGTGTGCTTGTGTTTCAGCACTTCTAAAAGCAAGGAACTTTCTCCAGGATCTGGGCAGAAAGGAAGTCCAGGTTCCAGCCAGGGGACGCCCAGTGCAGGGATGCAGCCAGGCGTCAGCCCCAGCCAGCTGCCCGCAGACCAGAGTCCTCACACCCTCCGGAAAGGTATGTCACTGCCGCCGGGCTCGTGGGGCTTGGGGGTCTCAAGCCAGAGAGCTGTCACACCGTCTGGAAACATTTCCCTCCATTCGCACGGAGATTTAGAAACTGATTTCATGAAAAATTACTGCGCGTGAGAGCTTTGGGAAGTTAGCCAACCCCAAGAGGGATCATTGCATCGTTATTCCTCGGTTTATTCATTTGAACAGTGGGCTCGGGGGTGTGGCGGGGGCAGACACGGGGCACCGCTTCCCGTCCACCAGGACCTTTGTGCAGAATCATCGCCCAGGATGACACGTGTCTTCATCGACTCTGCCAGGCTTCCCACCACCATTTAAAATGCAGTGTGGAGTCTTCCCCAGGAGCCCCCTGCCCCAGCTGGGGTCCAGCCCAGCTGCCTACCCCTGGGTTATTTGTAGAAGGGGACACAGAGGTGGAATTGAGACTGTCCTGCAGGAGGCCTGCCCTTTGATGTTTCTTTAGTGGAGGCCTGAGCATCTGTCCACTGGCCCATGAGCTGCCCACCCCAGATTTCTGCCACTGAAACCCACTACAGAAGCCTCCGTTATTCTCCCTGAAATGATTCCCCAAAACATGGAGACATGCTCCATGGTGATATTTCATAAATGGGGGCTGCATGGAACGTGTATTAATCAGAACCACCTTTTTTTTCACCTTCTGTCATCACGAAGTCTGTAAGGTGCTTAAAATAGCACACTGTCTAATTTGTTCTCAGTGCAGGCCTGTCCGGCTTCTAGGTGTGCCTTTAGCTCCGGGACGTGGGACCGGGCTGGTTCTCCTTATCCTCACACAGGGCCCCTCCCAGCCATCCTGGCTGCGGGCTGCTGTGTGAGCCCATCATCCGAGCCTGCCCTCACCCAGCCCTTCCATCCTGCTCATCCCCATTCATCCCTTATACGCCCTACAAATGTTTGTTGAGCCTCTGCTATATGTAGAGAGCCCCGAGGCTCTAACAGAGCAGCAGACGTGGCCTCTGCAGACGGGTGAACGTGGAACCGCAGTACAAGGGTGTTGCCGCTGGACCACCTGTGGTGAGCTCAGGACACCGAGGGTCATGTGAGGGCACCTTGCAACACAGGAGGTTGGCCAAAGTGGCAGTGGAGGGATCTGAGCATGCCAGGGCTTTATCCAGCAATAACACGTTTCCCTTGCGGTCCTGATAGAATTCTCTGGCTGTCTTAGTTTACACGGCTTTTCACCCTCCCCCAGCTGCGCAGGGCAGGGTGATGGCTAAGCTGTTCTTCTGTCCAGTGGGGTCGGGGCTCCTGTTCCAGGCCACGCGGCTTCCCACAGCCAGTGGGACATTGGCCCTCTCGTTCTTCACAGCCCATTGGACCCAGGCAGGGGTTTCCCAGGTGACAATTCAGCAGCTCAGCACCATCATTTGAAAGGCACACCATTGCCCACAAATGGCACACTGAGTTTTGTTTTGTACCCCCTCAGTCTTTTGACGATGTGCCTACAGCCTTACATCATGACCTAGGCCTGTCCCTACCTGGGGTGGTAAATGTCACCACAGACATCACGGCGATGTCACTGCATCCTCCGTCTTCCGGCTCCCTCGGGGGAAGACGTGTTCAAGCACTGACCCCTAGAGTCTCCACTGGATGAGAAGCACGTAATGCCTGCATCAGCCAGTAGGGCTGAAAAGTGGTTTTAAGTCATGACTGTGTGGTGCTTGACATACATGATCCCATGTAATTATTACAGTACTGTGGAGAAAATGTGATTCTTTCAAGTGCACGTAAGAGGTTTATTTTATTTATTTATTTATTTAGGCTGTGTTGGGTCTTCGTTGCTGCGCACGGGCTTTTCTCTAGTTGCAGCGAGCGGGGGCTACTCTTCGTTGCAGTGCGTGGGCTTCTCATTGCGGTGGCTTCTCTTGTTGCAGAGCACAGGCTCTAGGCGCGCAGGCTTCAGTAGTTGTGGCATGCGGACTCAGTAGTTGTGGCTTGCGGGCTCTAGAGCACAGGCTCAGTAGTTGTGGCGCGTGGGCTGAGTTGCCCCACGGCATGTGGGATCCTCCCGGACCAGGGCTCGAGCCTGTGTCCCCTGCATTGGCAAACAGATTCTCAACAACTGCGCCACCAGGGAAGCCCCATACAAGAGGTTTAAATTAAATCCCCCAGCTTGCAGCAGGTGAGACGGGATAGGAATTTGAACTCAAGTAGATGGGACTCAGGAGAGTGGGACCCTTACTTGTCCACACCGCGCACCAAGGAGCCAGGGAGGTACACGCGGCATCGTTGGAATAGATTCTGTTCCGTCGGGGGCGCTGGGGAGTAGGGGGAAGAACGATGCCTTCTTGAGGGCTTAAAAAGACAGTTTCCTCGAGAGTAAGTGCTACCCACAGCCAGCCCTCAATCTGATAGATTAGTGATCGCTTTCTCGAGACATTTGTCCGCCAAAGGATCTTCTAAATATTAGAATTTGTCATCCTTGCCAGTTCCTTTCCATTTAAAGGCATAATGTGTTTGTCATCCTTTAGCATGACTAAGTAAATAAAAAGAGGGGAATGAAGGGATCATTTGTCCACCAAGGGACATTTGTCCACCAAGGGATCTTCTAAATATTAGAATTTGTCGTCCTTGCCAGTTTCTTTCCATTTAAAGGCATAACGTGTTTGTCATCCTTTAGCATGACTAAGTAAATAAAAAGAGGGGAATGAAGGCAGTGCAGAGGGGTTGGGGCAGTGATGCACTTAGAACAAACAGTGCAGGTTCGTACACGTCTACACCCAGGGTTCTTGAAGGGAAAACACCCCTGAGGCAAGCCCACAGGACCGAGGGGAAGCACAGGGAAAGACAGGCAGCGTGATGGAGGCTCTGGGCCTCCGTGGCCAGAGGACTTGGTCATAGGTCACTGTTACGGAATCCTGGAGCCATTGGGCAGGTTCAGCCAAAAGTCAGAGCTTCCTGCCCCGAGGACAGTTGCTCTGTCCAGGGTCCACTGCCGCAAACCGATCTCTAGTCGTCCCGTCCTGGATGCTGCATCCCAGACTCCTCCCTCCTCGGAGCCCCCCTGATAGGTGCACCACTTTGAAGTGATGTGAGGACCCTGGGAACTCAGCCACGGCCTGGGTATGGGAAATGTGTTCTCCCGCTTGGCTGGGGATGTGTGTGCTGATCATAGCAGGAATCTAGAGGAGAGGAGGAGAAATTAGTGAACAGATGGGCAGATATGCAGTTCTAGGTGAATTTTAAGAAACGGTGTTGGCTGCTCTCCGCGTGGCAGGAGCTGGAGGTGGGGGGCGAGGGGGGGCTTGCTGGCAGCCACAGGGATGATGGGTGTCACTGAACCCCGTGTCCTCTGCTTCCTCTTTCAGTTTCCAAGAAGCTGGCACCCATTCCGCCCAAGGTCCCCTTTGGCCAGCCGGGGCCCCTGCCTGAGCCGCCCGCCGGCCAGCCGTCCCCGCTCAGCCTGTCCCCCACGCCCCCCAGCACCCCGTCACCCTACGGACTGAGCTGCCCCCCGGGGTACTCCCTGGCCTCGGGCCAGCTCTCTCCGGCGGCCGCGGCGCCCCCGCTGGCCTCCCCCTCCGGCTTCGTGGGTGCTCTCAGCAAGTCGCGGCCCACCCCGAAGCCCCGGCAGAGGCCCACCCTGCCGCCGCCTGAGCCGCCCGCCGTCGGCCTCGCAGCCTCCAGCCCGCAGTCCGCTGAGCACCCCGCGCTGGACGGCGTGTCCCCCGGGGAGAGCATGTCCACAGGTAACCGCCGTGCGTGCAGCGTCTCCGTGAGCTTTAGTGCGGCGGCCGCGCAGAGCGACCTCTGGGGACTGTGCGGGGCAGGGACCCTGCTGCGCCAGGCGCGTGGCATCCGGGCTGGTCTCCTTAGACGCCCCCGTGAGCCCGTGGAGAGCCCTGGTGGCCAGGTGTCCTGCGGGGAGGGGCTCCCTGGGGGATTGCTCCCAGCTGGACACCCGCCAGCCCGGGGTGCCGATCCTGCTCTCCATCTGGGGGCTGAGCGCCCTGCGGCCTTGGAGGGGCCGCTGCGGGAGGGGCTGGACTGTGCCGGCGGAGCAGAGGCTGTGTGTTCCCTCTGCGCTAAAGAAGCCTTGTTAGAAAGCTGCTTTTCTAGCAACACGTATTTAGAAAGGGGTCAGTTTCAGAAAAGATGCGGGCCTCCTGGTCGGAGAAGCCCACGAGGAGGACGGAATTTAGTTTTGCTTTAAATTTAAAGTCAAAGACGAGCTATTTTCCTCCAGGAAAGTGTGTAAGCATAACACACACACACACACCACATACACACCACATACACCACATACACCACACGCACACGTACACCACACACACCACACACACACCCCACATACACCATATACACACACACACCACATACACACATCACATACACACCACATACACCACACACACACATGCACCCCCCATACACACCACACACACCCCACATACACCATATACACACACACCACATACACACATCACATACACACCACATACACCACATACACACCACATACGCACACATACACATACACACCCCCCACATACACACACCACACACACATGCATACCACACACACACCACACACACACCCCACATACACCATATACACACACACACCACATACACACATCACATACACACCACATACACCACACACACACATGCACCCCCCCCACACACCACACCCCCCCCACATACACCATATACACACACACCACATACACACATCACATACACACCACATACACCACATACACACCACATACGCACACATACACATACACACCCCCCACATACACACACCACACACACATGCATACCACACACACACCACACACACACCCCACATACACCATATACACACACACCACATACACACATCACATACACACCACATACACCACACACACACATGCACCCCCCACACACACCACACACACCCCACATACACCATATACACACACACCACATACACACATCACATACACACCACATACACCACATACACACCACATACGCACACATACACATACACACCCCCCACATACACACACCACACACACATGCATACCACACACACACCACACACACACCCCACATACACCATATACACACACACCCCACATACACACATCACATACACACCACACACACCACATACACACATCACATACACACCACATACACCACACATACACCATATACACACACACCACATACACACATCACATACACACCACATACACCACACATACACCATATACACACACACCACATACACACATCACATACACACCACATACACCACACACACACCACATACGCACACATACACATACACACCCCCCACATACACACACCACACACACACCCCACATACACCATATACACACACACACCACATACACACATCACATACACACCACATACACCACATACACACCACATACGCACACATACACATACACACCCCCCACATACACACACACACACACATGCATACCACACACACACCACACACACACCCCACATACACCATATACACACACACACCACATACACACATCACATACACACCACATACACCACACACACACATGCACCCCCCACACACACCACACACACCCCACATACACCATATACACACACACCACATACACACATCACATACACACCACATACACCACACATACACCATATACACACACACCACATACACACATCACATACACACCACATACACCCCACATACACCATATACACACACACCACATACACACATCACATACACACCACATACACCACACATACACCATATACACACACACCACATACACACATCACATACACACCACATACACCACACACACACATGCACACCACACACACACCACACACACCCCACATACACCATATACACACACCCCACATACACACATCACATACACACCACATACACACCACATACACCACACACACACATGCACACCACACACACACCACACACACACATGCACCCCCCACACACACCACACACACCCCACATACACCATATACACACACACCACATACACACATCACATACACACCACATACACCACATACACCACATACACACCACATACACCACACACACACATGCACACCACACACACACCACATACACACATATACCCACACACACCACACACACCCCACATACACCATATACACACACACCACATACACACATCACATACACCACATACACACCACATACACCACACACACACACCACATACACACATGCACCCCACACACACACCACACACACCCCACATACACCATATACACACACATCACATACACACCACATACACCACATACACACCACACACACCCCACATACACCATATACACACACACCACATACACACCACACACACCCCACATACACCATATACACACACACCACATACACACATCACATACACACCACATACACCACATACACACCACACACACACCACACACACACCCCACATACACCATATACACACACACCACATACACACATCACATACACACCACATACACCACATACACACATCACATACACACCACATACACCACATACACACCACATACACACACACACACCCCACATACACACACCACACACACATGCATACCACACACCCCCCCCACATACACCATATACACACACACACCACATACACACCACATACATCACATACACACCACATACACACACCACATACACACCACACACCCTACATACACCATATACACACACACCACATACACCACATACACACCACATACGCACACATACACACACACACACTTGAGAGAGCAGTCTGGCCCTGGGCCCGGGGTGCGCTGGGACTTGTAACGGGTCGCGCTGTGACCGCCGCGTCCCTCTCCAGGCGCGCCGTTTCCCCTCCGTCAGGTGGAGGTGAGCCTGCGGGCCTAGTGCCTCGCTGCGCCGGGGTTGGGGGGGCTGCCCGGCGCGCATGCGCGGTGGGGCAGAGGTACACTGCGCGGAGCGGCCGTCCGGTGACGCGGCTGCTTTATGTTTGCTGTGACGAGCGGTGCAGGTCCAGCTGCGCCACCCACCGTGAGGCTTATAAAAAGCTAAGGAAAAGTTCTCACCAGTGAGCACCACTTCCCGCTGGTGGCTCTAGAGGAGCCCTTGATGGATGGGAGGGGCCCAGGCCGCTGCCCTGGGGCGGGGGGGCCTGGGGAGGTGTGACGGCCCCCTTCCCTCCTGCCTGGCTCAGAGCTGCTGTCCTTTAGCAGTCATCTCGTGCCCCGTCTGTCCTGTCCCGATGTCCTCCGGCGGCGGCAGCCCGGCCCGTCGTCCCGCAGGGCGGGCGGGGGTCTGAGCGCCGTGGTCGGTGATGGTTTATTGTGGTCCGTCTGACCGTGATGCTGGGCGTGGTCCGTGTTGCATTCGTCTCATCGTATTTATTCCTTTCTCTGAATCCTGTCGCTGTGTCCTCGCAGCTGTGTGACGCGGGGGACGCAGTTGTGGACACGTGAGGGGGATTCCAGGGTAAGCGGCCCCGGCCTCGCCCCTCCGCTCGCAGCCGGGCCGCGGCCCCGCGCTCTGCATGCGCCCCGACCTGCACGGCAGTCTCCGCGGCCTTGGGGCTCACTGGCCGCCTCCTTTCTTTGCTGAGGAGGAGATGGGGGAGAAACAGGCCTCCCTCCCCTTCTCTGGCCAGAGTCACCTAATCCCAGCTGCTCCCCCCGCCCATTTTGCTTTAGATTGAGAGGGTGACAGCCCTGTCCCTCATCCCGTGTGTCCTTGTGTCACTGGCTGACCTGCTACAGACAGGTGCCCGGTGTCGGGGAGATGCATGTGCACCCCTGGTTCAGGGAAGAGCCCCGGGGAGAGGACCCGCCCGCTGCCATGGCCGCATCCCCCAGCGCGGGGCCTGGAGCCTGAGCTCCGGCTAGGACGGTTGGCAAATCCGGGAGTGTCCGTAGTGTTCGTTCTAGAATTTCTCCTGAGCTCAGTGTGTCCCCAGTGTATAGAGCCAGCCAGGGCCTTTCTGTCCAACTCAGTGAAATACTCTGAGAGCCTTTGTACCAGTTTCTGCCTGGTCTCCTCCTCCTGTAAGTAGATGCTCAAAAGGAAAACGAAGGCAAGAACAGGAAGGAAGCCGGAGGAAGCAAGTGTCTTGGCCTCACTCAGAAAGGGGCAGCCAGAGCAAAGCAGGGGAGGGTCCCCCCCAGGGAAGCTGCTGAGCTGCGGGCAGCAGACCCCTGACAGACACAGCTCCAGGGCGTCCGGCGCCCACACGGGCCCCAGGACAGGCCCTTCTGGGGCCTCTGACACAGAGACAGGCCTCCCTTTCCCGGCAGCCAGTGGGCCTTCTCCCCGCCCCAAGCTTAGGCTACCTGAGTCGCCTTCTGGCTCAAGTGTCCAAGGGAGCGGCCAGGATGGCAGCTGGGCAGCTCACCTCGGGGCTGCACGTCCTTCACCTGCTTCACCTGCAGGCACCTTCCCGCCTGTATCCCCCCAGCGACTGCTGAGGCCCAAGCAGGGTAGGAAACCGCCCGGGGTTACGCTCCCCTGCCCTGGCGACAGGGACGGAACTTTGAATCCAAAATCCAAGCCTGAGGGCTTGTGCTGCCCCTCACAGTCTAGGCCGGCGGTGAGGCACCGGCAGACCCCTAGGCTCTGCTCGGTCAGGCAGGGGGACCGTTTCGGGGGTGGGTGGAGAGAGAAGGACCTTTGTCCCAGAGCTTCCATGTTTGTGTGTCTTTGAGGACAGTGTCTGAACGTCTGTCTGTCCACTTGTGGTGGTCCTCCTTGGGCGGAATGTTTGCTTTACAGAAACACGGGGTGCCCCACCCCGTCTGGCCCAGGGCTGCTCCCCGTCCAGCTGCATGTCCTCGGTCCGGGGACAGCACGCTGCCTGGGGACGGAGAGGCTGTGTGGAGGCCAGAGGCTGAGCAGGCCCGGGAGGGAGTAACAGGCCTGAGCAAAGGATGCCAGGGTCCCCTTAGCCCCCTGCGGCCCCCGAGGAGTCAGGGAGCAGCTGTCCGGCGCCCGCCTGGGGGCAGCCGTCCCTCCAGGCCCCGCGGCCTGGGCTGCACTGAGTTGCCAGCTGAGGTCTGGACAGACGCCGAGCCTGTTGCCTCAGGGACCTTCCTCCTGAGCGTCTCCCAGGAAGTGACCCTTCAGTGCCCCCAGTAGGGGTGTAACTGGAGGTGAGTGGTTTCCCTAGTGCCGGGTGGCGGGGTGCCCACAGTCAGGGAGCAGTTTGCTTCCCTTACTTCTGGGGTCCTGAGGGGGACCCCGCCCTGCCTCCACCAGCCACCCCAAGGGTACCAATCGTGGTCTTGAGCGAGGTCCCCCCGCATTCATTCACGCACTTGGGGGAAGGCTGTCTCCCCAGCCTGTAACCCTAGCCCCGCAGACTTTAGGGAACTACAGGCAGCCCTGAAATTCCCCAGAAGGTGTCACCGAGACCCAGCCAGAACATCCTTTTTTTATGGAGTCAAGCTCAAGGGTGTAAGTGTCACGTGGCCCGGCTTGGCAAGCTGGCCCACGGGCTGGATCTGGACGTCTGGGTCCACAGGCAAAGCAGGCTGGCCCTGCCCTGACCTTGCAATGTGGTGGATGCCACGGTGGCCCCCAGACGCGCTGGCCCTTCTGTGACCGAACCCCTGCCTGCTCCTCGCGCCGTCCTGCCTGCCAGCCGCGCCTCGGGGGCGGGCAGCTCCCTCAGCGCCTCTCTCTGCCGCCTTCCAGATCTGGTCCACTTCGACGTCCCCTCCATCCACGTGGAGCTGGGCTCGGCGCTGCGCCTCGGTCCCCGGGAGCACGTGCGGCGGCACTCGGTGGCTGAGAAGAGGGACTCGGAGGAGTCGGAGAGCACGGCCCTCTGAGCAGCGCCGCCGACACGCGTGCACCTACGGCTCCGTGCCGTCACGGCCACCGCGAGGTTGGAGCGTGGCGGACACCCGTGTGGCAGGTGTCGGCCACACAGATTTTGTGCGTTCCCTCCGGGTGGGGACTCTGGCCTTTTGTTTGATCTTGCCTTTCGACTTTGTGCCTATTTTGACCCCCTTTCAGCCTCCACGCCAAGTGACAGCCCCGTCCACCCAAGGGCCTGGGTCTCAGAAACGTCCTCCGTGGGGTGGGGCGTGGAGGGCCCAGCGGCCGGTCCGCCCTGGGCTGCCTGTCGCCTGAGCTGACGGCCACGGCGAGTCCTGCGCGACCAGCCTGATGGTACCGAGCGGGGACAGGGTGGGGGGCTCGCTTACAGGAGCCAAGAAGCCCGGGGCCCTGACCGGCCTGCTGCTTCGCAGGGGAGGGCCGGCCAGGGCGAACCTTCATCCGTGGGCTGTACAGGAAATGGCTAAAAAACGACATCTAACAAACAAACAGTTTTACTTCTCCACGCCGTGGACTGAAGCTCCCTTTCCTATCTTAAGGTTTTCTATTTCTGAATTTAAAAAATGACCTTGAGCATGTCTGGAGGGCCCAAAGGTAGCTCCTCAGGCCACCCCCTTCCCCCCCCACCCGCCAACACTAGGTGTCGCTCAGTAATTGCAGCCGCCCAGGGGCATCCAGGGCACGAAGATGTGGGGTCGCCTCTTTCTGGAGGTCCCAAGTGAATAGCAATAATCCTGTTACCCAAAGCTCAGACAGGAAGGGGAAACCAGCCCGCGGAGACCCCAGGCCTGCGCCCTCGGCCCTGCGGCGGGGAGAGCTTTGCTCACCCTCCCCATGAAGCCCCACCTGCCCTCGGGGAGGAGAGCCGGGGGTGCCTGGTCACAGCTGGGATGAAGGGAGTGAGAAATTAGATTCGGGTCATGCATGCAAAGCCCAACCTTACAGTTTTATCCTTTTAAAATAGACATACCTATACAGGATATAATATTTGTATATATGAAATCTATATTTGTTTAATTTGAGCCATTCAATCCAAACCCATGTACAGGTGTACAATGAGAAACTTAAATGCTTAGTTATTTTTCCCAACCAAAAGTGTAAAATAACCCTCCTCCGACAGGGGGATTTGCAAACTTTTGACGTTAACAGCTTTGCTCGCTTGCTGGCAGGGCAGTTCAGTACCCAATTTGTAATGAAGCCCGGGGGGTTGAAAGTTAGTTTTACCTTTAAATACATGTACAAATAGTTGTCAATGGTAATGTTATTAAAATAGATTTATTATCCCTGAGTGTGGCCTATCTTGTTTTAATAACAAGCTCAAGGGGCCACGGGAGGTGATGCCAGGTGCTGCCTCGGGAGGGACCCCGAGGTCACGGCAAGGCAAGTCCAGTCCTTGGTCTGCGTCTCCCAGCACCTGAAACTTTAAAGCTCCTTCTCTAGTCTCCTGGAAGAATATGCAAATACTAGAGGCATCTTTCTTTGAAAATTCACTTTTCAAACAAACACTAAACACTAACCTCAGTGTTGTTCATCCTCAAAAGGCGGGCACCGGAGCCACCTGACGCGGTATTTCTCAGCACTCTGTAGGGCGGTGAGTGGCTCTTGTCACGGGGCAAGAAAGCAACAGGGCTCCTCTTTCGCTGGAACAACGGGAAGGCTTGCGTTTCCCCGGAGCCCCTGCGTAGCCGGGCCTGGCCTACCCTGGCTGTGGGTCTGCACAACTTCTGCCAAAACACCAGGCTGCTGAGGCGTGGTGGCTCCCTGGGGACAGGTCCCCGCCACGATCATGCTGTTTCCGAGCACCCTGGGTCCCCAGCGGCGGCACAGGGACAAAGCACTCAGGTTCCAAACGCGACCTTCACTGTGTTCCGTTCTTGGAGATGCTTTTCCTGGAGGCTTTGCGTCCACAGCCACGCGCTCCTGGGGCCCCGCTGCCTCTGGGTACAGAGGGGACGGCTGGGCCGCAGCGGGGGGGGGGGGGGGGTGCACCCCGACTCCGCCTGACAGACTGAAGACGCGGCGTGCACGGAGACGACGTCGGCCTCCTCCACCGCGCAGCGGCTGCGCAGGCCCCGCGTCGCTACTGGGCCCTGACCTTCTTGCTCTGCGGGCTGGGGGGCTGCTCGGCGGGGGCCCGCTTCCGCAGGGGCTCCGCATCCTCCCCGGCGAGCAGGGCCGCCCGCACCTGCCGCAGCTCCCGCCGCTCCCTGCGCTCCTCCATCTCCTCCAGGTCCCCGGCGAACAGGGCCTTCAGTGGCGCCATCAGCTTGGGCACCGTCGGGAGGTCCCCCAGGCTGACCTACGAAGCGAGACGAAGCAGAGAGGCTGGGGTGAGGCTGTCACCGCTCCCAGGTGCCGGCCACACCCCCGTCAGCAGACGCAGCTGTCATGTCAGGCCCAGGGGTGGGACAGGCCCAGCTTGACCACTCAAGAGAACACTGCCTCCCAGGCTTGTGCAGAAGCTCAAATGATGTCACTCTGGGGACCGACTGGGCCTCCAAGAGGCTCTCAATGGACTGTGTGCAGAAGGCCCCGTGCCAGTCGTGCTGGGCGGTGGCCCGAGCCTGGCCATCTGCTCGCAGATGGAGGGCGTCTCAGCACCCCCCCGCCCCCAGCCGCCCCGGCGGTCCCGGACCTTCATGTGGTCGAAGGCGATGCCGACTTTCTCATTGAAGTCAGGGCTGAAGAGCGGGATCTTGGCGTAGCGCTGGCTGAAGTGGTTCAGCATGACGAACCCTGCGTTCATGCGCATCCCCACGCCGATGGCCTGGGAGGTGGTGCTGCAGAGACGGGGCGACACAAGGCTGGAGGGAACGAGTCACGCAGACCCCCGCCCAGACTCTGCCTGCTCCGGCACCAGGACTTCCTGCCCAGAGGCGGTCTTCCCACTGCCCCCAGGGAAGCCCAGGCTCTGTGCTGTCAGACCTCCTCCAGCGAGGGCCTCTGAGAAAAGCAGGGGCTGCCGACTTGGGGCAACACACTCTTCCCTTAAATAGCGCAAGATCCACCCCCGGCCCCCTTTTCCCGGCTTCCCGCTTATTCAGCGTTATTTCCAGTTCTTTCCCGAGCCGCGCCTCCCCCAGAACCTTGCCTGGAGGGCGCTGCAGAAATAAAGGCAGAGGCTCCGGAGACAACTGCCTGGGGTCAGAAGCCCCCAGGGCCCCTGGAGAGAAGCAGACCAGCCCAGCATCACCGGGGAGGAGCGGGAGGGACCGGCTGACGCAAGCTCAGGGGGCTCCGCTACCTGTGTGTCTTTTCCACGGCTTCCTCTTCCAGACCATCTTCCAAGGTGGCCTCGTGGATCAGGAGGGTGGCGTCCTTCCCTAGAGCGTAAGCACAGGCCCTCTGAGCATACCGCTCGGCCTGGGGTGGCCACAGCACTTGCCCCCGGGCCCTGGGACAAGGCTGAGAGTCAGGACAGCCACCAGAATCGTCGGGGGGACCAGAGGTGGCTGCCCGTACTCACCCATCTGGACCAGAGCCTCGCAGGGCATGGTGTCCCCCGAGTAGACCACCTTCCAGCCGGACGTGTGCACCAGCGCGCAGCCGAAGGCGTGCTTGCAGTGCCGGACCAGACAGGTCTGAAACTGAGGGAGCGGGTGATGGGCTCGTGGCCCAGCTACCGCCTCGCCCCCTCCTCCCCACGTCACACGCTGCTGTCCCCCCACCGGCCCTCCCGCGCCCGGGCCCCCCCCATACCTCCTCCAAGCCACAGGTTTCCAGCAGCAAACTAATCAGCCTTTCCACTGTGGGGTTGGAGACCTCAGCTCCTTTCTGAAGGCATTTGGCAGGAATAATACTGTGAGAAGATAAAAATACAAACACTTAATCTGAAGTTCAAGTCACTGACTGGAGAGGACCCCGAAATCGCTATGATAAAGAAACAATTCAATTCCCTCATTGAGGCAGGGAGCGAGGGCGCTCGGCCCTGGAACTGTGTCTGGCTGAAGTGTGGCAAAGATCCAGAAACGGGAACAGACGTGAAGAGGGCAGAGGACGTGGGAACCGCCTCACCCTGCCCCCGCGGTCTAAGCCTGCCTGGCGCGCTCACCTGACGTGGTGCAGCAGCGGCTGGCACTGGGTGTGGTACTGCTGGAGCCAGGCCCGGAGCTGGGTGGGGGCCACCACGAGCAGAGGGTGGCACGGCTTCCCCAGCGACACCTGCAACGGGGAGAGCAGAGCGCCAAGCGCACGGCGCGCGTTGCAGGGAAAACGGCGTGCCGTGGCCCGAGGCATGGCTGTGCGCGCGCGTGCATGTGTGCGTGTGTCTGCGCGCGCGTGCTCATTCCAAAGAAGGGCAAAAGGGCAGGGCAGTCCCGTCCTGCGCGACTCACCAGAGCCCGCTCCCTCTGCAGCAGGATGTTCAACAAGCCCTGGGAAGGAGGAGGGGACACGGATCAGCCAGGTCCACACCCGACCTCCTTCCCGCGCTGGGGCCCCTGGGTGCCCGGCGCTCTGGTGGCCACCGCCCCCCTGCCCCCAGCGGACCCAGCCGCCCGCCTCCGGGCGAGGGCGGCTCCGAGCAGCTGTGTGGCGAGGGGAGACGCACGTGGCGCCGGGCTTGCAGAAGAGCCCAGGCCCGGGCGGAGGTGCGCGGCCGGGAAGAGGGAGGCGGCCCGCTCACCGTGTGGTGGTCCGCGTGCAGGTGGGACACGAACACGGCGGCGAGGGTGCCCAGGAGCTGGTCTACTTCGTCTCCATAGTGGCGGCACAGCTGCCCGAAAGTGCCCTCCCCGCAGTCCAGCAGCAGGGACGCGTCGGAGCTACGGGAGGAGATAGGTTTGCCCTCAGGGAGGAGGGCAGGACGAGGCTGGGTGCCCGTCTCCCGGGACCGCTCAGCTCCTCCCGCGGGAGCTGCTGTCAAGGGGATGGTTGTCTCACACGTCCGTCCTTGTGACACGAAATACTGTCGCGACGCTCTGTGAAGTTAAGTGCACGGAGCGTACCTAGAGCTACACAGATGCTGGGCACCCGAGAGAGTTTCTGCGGAAGGAGAGGGTGAGGACATGAAATCCACAAGACTCTACTTAGAAGGAACGTGGCGACAGCCGCTGTGGCCGCCAGGAGACCTGGAGGCTCTGCTTTAGCTGGCGCGGCCCGGGGACAGCGGCTGCACCAACGCCCTCCGGGAAAGGCCGGGGCCGCTTCCCGCCAGCTCCTCCGTCACAAGAGAAACACGTCCCAGACCCGTGCGCTTCTGTTGTCGGGGTGCCCCTTACGACTGCCAAGTACGTTTAACGCGTTATTCGGCTGTTAGCCATCCACCACCAGCACCCGGATGACAAAGCAAAACTTAAAAACGAGCCTGGCTTCCCGCAGACAGCCCGGGTCCACCTCCCTGCGGACCTACACCACCAGGCAAACCCAGGCGGCTCACAAAGCGAACGCAGGAGCCCCGAAGCCGCTCCGCACCCCAGCGGCACCAGTGAGAGGCCCTGTGACACAGAGGCGGATGCCAGTCCTGGCCTGGGTCTGCCCCACCGCCAGCCATGAGCAGCCTGGGGCAGGTGCACTGATGATGGGGCTGCGGGAGGTGGCCAGTCACGGGTTCACAGGAGGGATGTGGAAACTCAGCGAGACCGCCCCTCGGCAGGGCGACGGCATACACGTCAGCGGTTTTCAGCCGAAGACGTAACTACGGGTGCCTCCCTCCAGTCCAGCGAGCTACGGAGGCCGTAACCGCCTGACCCCTCCCCCCGGGCCCCAGCCAAGATGGGCCTCCAGGGACGTACAGGCTGTACCTCCAGGTTAGCCTGGCGGGTGGAACAGGATCTGCTGAGAAAACCCCGGGCTCCCGATTACGGGCGCCTCCCATGCCAAGGATTAATACCTGATGTTGATGAGAGTGGAGCTGACATTCCGGATCTTCATAGGGATCGCGGACCCCGTTCCGAGGAAGACCACTTCTGGATACTGGCCTCTCTTCTCTATGGAAAGACACACGTCAAGCTGTTCACTTCTTCAGGTCAGAAGTGAGCCAGCACTGGAGTAAGTCCAGCTCCACAGGAGGGGCTGGTGGTCCGACCTCCTTACACATGGGCCTGGGGCAAGGGGCCCCAGCGCTGCCTGGGAAGGAGAGCAAAGGAATTCCACAGGCCTTTCTGCAGCAGAGTTGCTCTAAGTGTTAAACAGCAAAGGCCACCTTTTCATGCTACAAGTCAGCATTTATCTCCCGAGGCTGCAGACCCCCGGCCAGGCCCTGCTGCACTTTGCAGGGGTTCCGAGGGCCAGCTCCCAGAGAAGAGGCAGAGCCGCCTAGATTCTGAAGATGGGCCCCGCTTGGCCTGACAGGCCCCGGGTGCACGTTCACGAGTATGATCTAAATGGACCTTTAACGTGCAAACCAGAAACCCATCTCAAGCCCACGGCACGTGCAGCCAGGAGGTCATCTTCCTGAAATACCAGACAGGTGCCAGCTGGATTAAACCTGAACCCGCCCTCTGGTCCAGCCTTGTTTCTCCGCCTCATTCGTGAGCTGAAAACACCACTGGGAAAACCAAGTACTGGAAAGAGGGTACGGAGTTCCCCAGAGTGCTCTTCCTGTCAGGGCGGTGAGAGCCCAGCAAGGTGAGTGACATGGCCGGAATCTTCCGTGGACCCTTCCCGGCAAAGCCAGGACTAGGCTGCCAGCTCTGTCCAGGGCCTCACGGGAGGCCCCAGAACCGCTGCACTCAGCTCAGCGTGGGCCTCGCCAGGAGAGCCTGGGCACCGTCACCTAACCTCCAACCTAACCAAGCGGTCCGGGCGGGGGCCGGCACTGGTGGTCTTAAGCGGATGCCAGAGAAGCAATGGCTTCAACAGGTACCCGGGGCTCGACGGGGCCACGCGGACCCTCCACTCAGTGCTGTGCGAACAGCTGCAGGAGGGCAGAGGCCAGGAGACACTGGGGCTGGGCCCTGGTCTGGCTCACCCGCCGGGGCCGGGCCGTCCTGCACAGTCTTCCTGTACTCCTGCACGCTCTCCTGGAAATTAGGCAGCTCCAGGGCCTCAGCAATGAATTCCTCAGGGTCGCAAGTTACGATGGCATCCCTGCAAGAAGAAGGCATCTCGGGGCATCAGGGGAGCGTGTGGCCCCAGACAAACACCCTGCCCATCCAGCTCAATCCCTGGGGACCGCCTGCAGAAAATGCTTTCAAATCTAAGTGACTGGGGCCTGGGGCGGCTCCACTCTCCTGCCCGGCAGACCTTTTCCCAGCTCAGGGCGTCTCACAGCTCCGGCTCCTCAGAACCTCTCAGCTCAAAGCGGGACGGGGCAGCCCTGGCACTCCTGACATTTGGGGGGGGGGGGGGGACGGACGGGACGGTGCGGGCACTCTACGCAGCCCCTGACCTCTGCTCACTACACCCACTAGCATTGGGCATCCTCCAGGGCCGGGGAGGGGGAGGGAAGGGGGCCCTTCAAGGGCCCCAACTATTCACCGCGACAGTGCCTGGTGCCCAGCAGTGGTCCAGAACGGGGTCTGCCCGGACACAGACACCACGGCGTGCACAGGACACTTCCAGTTATTCAAGGGTGAGATTTTAAAAGTTAAAGATGCAGGGCCGTAAGCACCTCTGGGGTGACTGGCTAAGGTGAACGCTGCAGCGCCTTTCACCAGGTGCCTCGGGCAGTGCCACGCCGACCCGCTAACCCCGCTCTCACAATCACCCTAAGGGAACACGGTTCTCCTCAAGGACTTTTATATAAGGCACTTGTTTCGCTACAACAGCAAAAAACTGGAAATGCCTCCAACGCACCAACACCCGTATCTGGAACACCGGCGACAGTCTCCTTACGAAGACTATCGTGACGCAGGAAAAGACTGGCAGCGCGTCAGGCCCTAAACCCACGGTGTAGACGTGTATTTTAACCCATCCCCACGTACTCAAAGATAGAAAACACAAAATGTTAACCATCGCTGTGTCAGGGTGATGGGATTACGGCTGACTGATTTTCTTCACCCTACGCTCACTCATTTTCCACGTTCCAAAACAACGAACAGACACAGCTGTTAGCAGAGGCAACTTTCGGGAAAGGACAGCCGTCAGTCCCCGCCTCCCCCAGATCAGCTTAAAATGGGACGCAGGCACCGTCCGCCACCTATCGTCTGTGGCTCTTCCCGGGTCCGACACGGAGACCATGCGGCTGCGGAGCCTGCGCCATTGACCCCCCGGCCCCTCCCAGAACGAGCCTGACACCCCCCGCCCCCGGCCCCTCCCAGAACGAGCCCGACGCGCCCCGCCCCCGCCGACTGAGACCACACCGACCTCTGCCACTCGCGCCGGGGCCGGAGCTGGTACTTGAGGAGACACTGGCCGCGGACCAGGGGCACGCAGGGGGCAAGCCCTCCTTCCTGTAAGAGACGGAGCCACGGTCCGCGGGGGGCAGCTGGCTGGGGGCTGGGCAACGGGCCGGCCGAGCTGGGCCGCTACCTGAGGGCGGAGGCTGGCGAGCGGAGGGAAGATGCCGGGGTGGATGAGGCTGAGCTGCGTCTGGATCTTGTGGCTGCGGAGGTTGTGGACCGACTCACAGTGCTCGTTCAGGACCAGGTGCTGGGTGTCGGGCCCGAACCTAAGACGGACGGACACACGGTCAGCACGGCGTCCTTCTGGGAACACTCCCACCCCCGGGGCGGCACTGGGGACGGGGCGGCCGGGTGCTGGGAGTGTTCAAGAGGGTGAGTGACCTGTCCACCGAGGTCACCCTACGTGGCCAGACACAGCCCTGCTCCTCCTCCTCAGAGCCCGGCGTCTCTGCAAAGTCAGAGGCCCTGGGCATGTGGGAAGGACACCAGGAAAACCAGGAGCAGGTACAGTGCTGGGGACTTGGAAACACAGGGAGCACGGGGGGAGAAAGAGGAAAACAGTGATGGGCATCAGCACTCAGACCCTGGGGGGCAGAGGACCAGGGCGCCGAGGAGGGACTGCCGGGGCCGGCGGGGGAGGGCGGTATCACCACACGTCACCACGCGCCCGGATCCAACCCCAGCAAGTCCTTCCACCCGGCACCGGCCTCGGCCAACGAAACCAGGAGAGTGGGACCCGTCCTCCCGGTCGCTGAATGTGGGTTGTCGGCAAGATCAGGAGAGGGAAATGAAGCGTGTTTAACGCGCTGCCTGACGTGTCGCGGACGCTCAGTAAACTGAAGCTGCGGCTTTATCCTTGCAAGATTCTTCTTTAGCAAACATGCACGGGATGGTCCAGAGGCAGGATTTGTTCAGAGCTGAGGAAACCAGCCCCAGGCAAGCGGGGACGGTCTTCACAGCGGGAACGCCCCCAGAATCCAAGGAGGGCAGGAACCCCAGGGAGAGCTCAGGCGGGGGGCAGGGGCGGCGGCAGAACCGCAGCTGGCGTGCACCGGGGCTCCTACCTCCCCATCCACTGCTGGTATCTGCTGTCCAGGAGCACATGCTCCGGGGTCATGTGGACCACCAGGGCCACGGGGGCTTCGGCTCTTCCTTGGAAACTGGGAGGAAGGAAGCAAGGGGCTCTGCTGGGTCACGTGGTGCAAACTCAGGACACGCGGATCCGGGGCCGGGCAGCCAGGGAAGGCGCTGTGCGGAGCCGTGGTGGCCCAGGCCTCGGCAGGGGCAGGACTGGTCAGTGCCAGGCCGGCCTTCCTGAGCCGTGTCGGCTCTCACCTCTCCGCCCTGAGACCCCTCCTTACCTCCTGAAGGTGGCATTCTCACAGAGGGGCTGAATGAATCCTTCGTCTGGACATTCTACCACGACGAAAGCGATCCTGGGGTCTGGGGCGGTGCAGATCTCTTCAGGCAGAATCTGTGAAGTCACTGAGGTCAGGACGTGCTCCCAGGGCAGGCCCTCGAGTCACCTGCTAACACCGCATCACCCTCCAGAGAAGCGCCGACATAAGATCACCACCTGCACTCTTCTCGCCCTCTCCGCTGACACGCAGACAGGCAGCCGCCGGCTGGCAGAGGGCATTTCACACCTGAAGTGGCCAGACGGCCCGGTGTGGCACGCATGGTTCTCTCAGGTCGTGTGGTCCTGACGTCCTTACATCTTGTGACAACGTCATTCCCTTGGGCCACACATCCGAATTCCACCCTTATGGGGTCCACCCTGAGCTCAAGTACAAGGGAAAGCATCCATCCTATAAGGAGACCCCCAAATCCTAAAGAGACAACCCCAGAAATGGCCCGACACGGCCAGCTCTGATGTGCAGGACAAGCCTAGACAAGAGACCCTATTTTATCGCTCAGCTAAGTGCTGAAATCCAAGCTGTTCAGTCCCCTCAAAAAGTGGTGTCTGCAGGGCCTGACTCAGGCAGTGACTCGGTCCAGCGTCCCGGTCCCTGCCTGTCACTGTTGAGACTGCAGCAACAGAGCACCTCACCTCTCTTCCTTCGAATGTGATGCTTTTCCCGTCCTTGACAGCAGCAATGATGGGCGCAATGGCAGCTGTTCCGCTGAAACGAGAGGCGAGGCCTTGGTGAGGGCGGGGCCCTGGGAGCTCAGCGCGCCCGGCGAGGCCCCCCAGCTGTCCCCGCCACTCACACTGGGAGGCCCAGCTCCTTCGCTTTGAGTACTAAGAAGTTTCCCTTCTTCATGTGGAGCTGTAAGGAAGAGATCTCCATGTAATTCCCGTGACTGATGAAGAAGCTTGGTTTTCGTCATTCGTTTTGAAATCAGTTGAGTTTAGCACTAAAAGCTGAATGATTTAAAACCAAGGTGTTTTATTTCCCATTAACTCCTTACACATCTAATAAAATGCAATCCATTTCCATATCAAATAAGACGTGTCCTCCAAGTACCTGGAGGAGAAAACACTGTTGCTTTTATTATCCTGCGCGGGTCAAGTAACAGCCAAAGGAGTGTCACCGGAACACGTTCTAGCAGAAATGATCACGTAACCACCAAGTGACATGGCATTCCAGTGACAAGGACAGGGTAGAGCGTGTGGATGGTTTTTCTCCTCTACTTTTCATGTATTTGGCAAAACTGTGCTGTTGCTTTTATACGAAGTTACAATAAAAAGTTCCCAGTATTCTCTTATTATGTTAAAAGGGAAATCAATAATCCTAACACAAAACCTCATAATCATTCTGTACTTAAAAACTCATGTCCCAACGTTTTAGAAATCCACATATTTCCTACCTAATAACAGGAAAAAGTCAGAAATGGCATAAAATGTTAATAAGTCTTTCAGGGTTGACTTATATTTGAATTTCATTTTCTTCCTTAGATCTTCAGAAGCTATTTGCATTTCCTTTTAACTTCCTGAATTTAGGAAACTACTCTTAGGGCCAAGTCTCCAGTTTGGAGCCGAAAGCCTTATTAGGATTCTAGGATTTTCTATCTTGGAAAACGTTATCCTAGAGGAATGATGACAGCTTAATGTGAGCACATAATACAAAGATGACAGAACTTAGATGACACCTTCAGATAACGACATTAACAGGCACTGTGGTGACCACAGACCCAGATGAAACTGGATGGAAGCAAAATGTTTCTAATGTTTAACAGGAATGTCAGGCCTAAGGCCGGTAAAACCTGTGCCTCCACTACAAGCTCAATTCAACCCGTGGAGAAAGTTATTCCCGTCTGAAAACCCAACGCCAGCTCACAGGCCCCAGGGCAGCAGACGGCTGCCTGAAGCCCAGGCTCCTATCAGACAAGAGCTTCTCAGACCCTCACACCCAGAGCCCATTTCTCCCACCTCCCAGAACTTGAACTAGCTTTGCTTTACCGCCTTCTGAACCCTTAGCCGAGAAGCAGCAAATTTCCAGGAAAGGGAAAAGGGGCTGCAGGATGACACAGTGGGAGGAGCAGCAACAGATGGGAGGAGCCAGAGGCCAGGACACAGCCTGCGGCGACTTGGTGTCGGCGCCTCGGCTCCCAGGACAGCTGCCCCCAAACAGCTCCCTGATCACACAGAACACACCATGGTCGACGTAATCTGTTCAGGAAGGATTGATGCAGGGCCACTCAAACGATTACCACGTAAACTGCTCTGAAAAATTATTCTGCTGCCTAAAAATACAGACACACAGAAGTAACAAGCCTACGGGCAACAGTACTTAACTTTTATAAAAGTTAAGTACTTTTTATATCTAAGTAAAATAGATATAAACTATTTTTATAGATATAGATATTACTTTTTTACTATCTAAGTAAGTTGATGGAAGCTATACTGGCAATGATCTTACAACTAACAACTAATATTACTACTAACCTTTCGTAACTGTTCACTTGCTGGTGTTAAAAATTTTTACAAATGGATGAAAATTACAAATATATTTTAAAATCAACTTTACCAAGTCGACTTTAAATCAAATATATTGCTTTAAAAAAAAAGAAAAAATCAAAGCTCACGAAAAAGCAATGTAGTTTTACCGGAGATTAGACAACTGCTGCAGGTTCTAGTATAATAAAATTTTAATGCAAAGTCCTATTGAAAGTAGGCAATTAGATCTGAAAAACATGTGATTGTAATAACATTTTCATAGAATTTGACCAACTTCAGTTTACCAATCTAGGCCTTTGTGAATGCTAGCCAACATTAAAATTAGTCCAGGGGCTTCCCTGGTGGCACAGTGGTTGAGAATCTGCCTGCCAATGCAAGGGACACGGGTTCGAGCCCTGGTCTGGGAAGATCCCACATGCCACGGAGCAACTAGGCCCGTGAGCCACAATTACTGAGCTTGCGCGTCTGGAGCCTGTGCTCCGCAACAAGAGAGGCCGCGATAGTGAGAGGCCCGCGCACCGCGATGAAGAGTGGTCCCCACTTGCCGCAACTAGAGAAAGCCCTCGCACAGAAACGAAGACCCAACACAGCAATCAATCAATCAATCAATAATAGTCCAGTGTCGACCCACCAAGGTCATGTGACTTTTCTGGACTGTTAAACTTTGTTGTAATAAAATTAGAGAGAAAAAAAAATTAGTCCAATGTCACCAGCTTAATGACTACAGTAAGATGATATAAACTAAAACAGAGTTGAAGGAGCCTTAATAAAGGCCTGATTCATTTGAAGGGAAATGAAGCTTTTTGTGAAAAAGTAGTCTTTTGATCCTTCTCAAACTCTTCCAAAAAATCGAAGATGAGGGAACACTCCCAAAGACATTCTATGAAGCCACCATCACCCGATACCAAATCCAGACAAAGACAACACCAAAAAGAAAATTACAGGCCAGTATCTTTGATGAATATAGATGCAAAAATTCTCAACAAAATATTAGCAAATTGAATCCATCAACACACAAAAAAGATCATACACCACGATCAAGTGGGATTTATCCCAGGGATGCAAGGATTCTTCAATATATGAAAATCAATCAATGTGATACACCATATTAACAAACTGAAGAAAAAAAAACATATGATCATCTCAATAGATGCAGAAAAAGCTTTCAACAAAATTCAACACCCATGTATAATAAAAACTCTCCAAAAGGTGGGCATAGAGGGAAACTACCTCAACATAATAAAGGCCATATGTGACAAACCCACAGCAAACATTATTCTCAATGGTGAAAACACTGTAACGATTTCCTCTAAAATCAGGAAAAACACAAGGGTGCCCACTCTTGTCATTATTATTCAACATAACTTTGGAAGTCCTAGCCACAGCATTCAGAGAAGAAAAAGAAATAAAAGAAATCCAAATTGGCAAAGAAGAAGTAAAACTGTCACTGTTTGCAGGTGACATGATACTATACATAGAAAATCCTAAAGATGCCACCAGCAAACTACTAAAGCCAATCAATGAATTTAGTAAAGTTGCAGGATACAAATTAATACACAGAAATCTCTTGCAATCCTATACACTAACAACAAAAGACCAGAAAAGGAAATTAAGGAAACAATCCCACTTACCACTGCAACAAAAAGAATAAAATACCTAGGAATAAACCTACCTAAGGAGGCAAAAGACCTGTATGCAGAAAACTTTAAGATACTGATGAAAAAAATCAAAGATGACACAAACACATATAGAGATATACCATGTGCTTGGATTGGAAGAATCAGTATTGTGAAAATGACTATACTACCCAAAGCAATCTACAGATTCAGTGAAATCCCTATCAAACTACCAATGGCATTTTTCACAGAACTAGAACAAAAAATTTTACAATTTGTATGGAAACACAGAGGACCCTGAATAGCCAAAGCAATCTTGAGAAAGAAAAACAGAACTGGAGGAATCAGCCTCCCTGACTTCAGACTATACTACAAAGCTACAGTAATCAAGAAAATGTGGTACTGGCACAAAAACATATATATCAATGGAACAGGATAGAAAGCCCAGAGATAAACCCACGCAGCTACGGTCACCTAATCTATGACAAATCAGGCAAAAACATACAATGCAGAGGACTTCCCTGGTGGTGCAGTGGTTAAGAATCCGCCTGGCAATGCAGGGGACACAGGTTTGAGCCCTGATCCGGGAAGAACCCACATGCCGCGGAGCAACTAAGCCCGTGCGCCACAACTACTGAACTGCGCTATAGAGCCTGCGAGCCACAACTACTGAAGCCTGCGTGCCTAGAGCCCGTGCTCCGCAACAAGAGAAGCCACCGCAATGAGAAGCCCACGCACTGCAACAAAGAGTAGCCGCCACTCGTCACAACTAGAGAAAGCCCGTGCGCAGGAATGAAGACCCAACGCAGCCAAAAATAAATTAAATAAATAAATTTTTTAAAATTAAAAAAATATATATACAATGGAGAAAAGACAGCCTCTTTAATAAGTGGTGCTGGGAAAACTGGACAGCTACATATAAAAGAATGAAACTGGAACACTCCCTAACACCATACACAAAAATAAACTCAAAATGGATTAAAGACCTAAATGTAAGGCCAGACACTATAAAACTCTTAGAGGAAAACGCAGACATAATGCTCTTTGACATAAATCACAACAACATCTTTTTTGACCCATCTCCTAGAGTAAAATTAAAACAAAAATAAACAAATGGAACCTAATTAAACTTAAAAGCTTTTGCACAGCAAAGGAAACCATAAACAAGACGAAGGGATAACCCTCAGAATGGGACAAAATATTTGCAAACAAAGTAACTGACAAAGGATTAATCTCCAAAATATACAAGCAGCTCAAACAGCTCAATATCAAAAAAACAAACAACCCAATCAAAAAATGGGAAGACCTAAACAGACATTTCTCCAAAGAAGACATAGATGGCCAACGAGCACATCAAAAGATGCTCGACATCACTAATTATCAGAATAATGCAAATCAAAACTACAATGAGGTATCACCTCACACTGGTCAGAATGGCCATAATCAAAAAACCTACAAACAATAAATGCTGGAGAGGGTGTGGAGAAAAGGGAACCTTCAATAAACTATTGGTGGGAATGCAAACTGATTCAGCCACTATGGAAAACAGCATGGAGTTTCCTTAAAAAACTAAAAATAGAACTACCCATTACTGGGCATATACCCAGAGAAAACCATAATTCAAAAAAATATATGCACCCCAATGCTCATAGCAGCTCTATTTACAATAGCCAAGACATGGAAGCAACCTAAATGTCCATCAACAGAGGAATGGATAAAGAAGATGCGGTACATATATACAATGGAATGTTACTCAGCCATAAAAAGGAACGAAATTGGGTAATTTGTAGGGACGTGGATGGACCTACAGAGTGTCATACACAGTGAAATAAGGCAGAAAGAGAAAAGCAAATGTCGTATAATAACGCATGTATGTGGAATCTAGAAAAAAGGTATAGGTTATCTTATTTGCAAAGCAGAAATAGAGACACAGACGTAGAGAACAAATGTATGGCTACCAAAGGGGAAGCGGGTGGGGTGGGAGGAACTGGGAGACTGGGATTGACATATACACATTATTGATACTATTTATAAAATAGACACCTGATGGGAACATACCATATAGCACAGGGAACTCTACCTAATGCACTGTGGTAACCTAAATGGGAGGGAAGTCCAAAAAGGAGGGGATATCTGTACGTGTATGGCTGATTCACTTTGTTGTGCACTGGAGGCTAACACACATTGGGAAGCAAACATACTCCAATAAAAATTAATTTAAAAAAAAGCAATCCCCAAATCCTCAGAAATATTTCTGCTGTAATTTAAAACAAACAAACATGGGGTCCATAGACACAATGGAATATTATTCAGCCATTAAAAAGAAAAAATGAAATGCCATTTCCAGCCACAGGGAAGGAGGTAGAGGTGATTGTACTAAGTGAAGGTAGTGAGACAGGGAAAGACAAGCATCATATGACACCACTCACGGGTGGAATCTAAAAGTGGATACACATGAACTTTACAAAACAGACACAGCCTCACGGACTTAGAAGAGAAACCTGTGGTTACCGAAAGGGAAAGGTGGTGGGCAGGGAGACATAAGCAGGTTGAGGTTAACATATACACACTACTATTTATAAAATAATCAACAAGGACCCAGGCTACAGCACAAGGAACCCTACTCAACATTCTGGAATAACCGATATGGGAAGAGAACCCGAAAAAGCACACACATAGGTCTACGTATAAGGAAATCAAGTTCCTGTACACGGAGGAAAAAACAGCAGCGGTAACAAAACCCGCAATGCTGTAAATCACCTACGCGCCAATAAAAAATAAAGTTTAAAATAGAAAAAAAGAAAAAAAAAAAAAAAAGCCAAATCTGTTCCCCTCAGGCTTCGGTGCCCTGAGCTGGTGTCACATCCCTGGAGCCCGAGCAGGCTTGGGGCCCAAGGCTGGACTGTCAAGGGCTAAGGGAGCCAGGGAGGACATGCCAGCAAACGAGCCCCGCCTGGGACCTGGCCTGCCTGGTGCCCTGGGCATGTGCCCACCCTCTCCAGACCCAGGCGGGCCCTCCTACAGCGAAACCAAGCAGGTGCGCCCAAAGGATGGTGGAGCCCGTGGGCTGGAAGAGCTCCGAGAGTCCCCTGGGCTCCACACCTCCTTAGGGTCGCCCCACCTACCTACAGAAGACAGCACCCTCGGCAGAGTGGTGACGCCGGAGTGGGGACTGGCTGAAGGCGGGAAGGGCCGTAAGGGGTGAGGGGAAGAATTCACGAGACACAAGCCTGGGGCGTTTCTTCTGGCCCATTCCCCTCTAACGGGCAACCCGGGAACAGCACTTTGCCTCAGGCTCTGGTTGCCGGGGAACCAGAGCCGGTCAACCAGAGCCGGTCACAGAGAAATGCTGCCGCCTTGTGGCCGTTTCCCGTAACAACAACTTTAAAACCAGTGCTGAGGGGCACTTGATCTTCACAAGGCCTGCGGGGCTGTGAATGACACCTGCCCTCAAGAAATGCCCTGGGGTAAATCATCGGAAAAGAATTCAAACAGGGCTGACTTTCAACAGGCCAATTTCAAGAGGTAAATTATGCACACACTGTATTAAAAAAAAAAAAAAAAGGCACATGGAAAGATACTCAACATCGCTCAGTATTAAAGAAATGCAAATCAAAATTACAATGAGGTATCACCTCACACCGGTCAGAATGGTGTCATCGTCAAAAAAAAGTCTACAAAGAATAAATGCTGGCGAGGGCATGGGGAAAAGAGAACCCTCCTACACTGTTGGTGGGGATGTAAATTGGTACAGCCGCTATGGAGAACAGTATAGAGGTTCCTTAAAAAACTAAGCGTAGAATTAGCATATGATCCAGCAATCCCAGTCCTGGGCTTAGATCCGGAGAAAATCCTAATTCGAAAGGACATGAGCACCCCTATTTTCAGGGCAGCACTATTTACAATAGCCAAGACACAGAAGTACCCGAATCGACCAACGACAGATAAATGAAGCATATGTGGTACATATATGCACTGGAATACTACTCGCCCATAAAAAAAGAACGAACTAATGCCATTTCCAGCCACACAGATGGACCGAGAGATTATCATATTCAGTGAAGTAAGTCAGAGAGAGAAAGACAAATATAAGATATCAATTACAGGTGGAATCTATACATTCATACAATCCAACTAATTTACAAAAGAGAAACAGACTCACAGACTAAGAAAACAAACTTACGGTTATCGAAAAGGAAAGATGGGGGAGGGATAATTTAGGAGGTTGGTTATATTCAGTCGATATTCAAAAAGGACCTACTGAATAGCACAGGGAACGCTACTGAACACACTGTAAGAACTTATATTGGGAAAAGAAACCGAGAAAGAATACATATATGTCAATGTATAACTGAATCAAGTTTCTGTATGCCTAAAACAAACACAACCTTGGAAATCAACTCTGCTCCAATATAAAATAAAAATTAAATTAAAAGAAAAAAAAAAAAACAAGAGTGGGGCATGGAGAAGTGCTGCCGCCTTGTGGCTCTTTTCCGTAACAACAACTTTGAAACCCATGCTGATGGGCACTGAATACTCACAAGGCCTGTGGGGCTGTCAAGGAAAGACATCTGCCCTCCAGAAATGCCCCAGGTAGGGCATCGCAAAAGAATTCAGAAGAGGGCAGACACCTGAGAAGCCAATTTCAAAAGGTGAGTTTTACTTACCCCGTTTACAAAAAACCACATGAAAAGATGTCCAACATCACAAAATATTAGAGAAATGCAAACCAAAACAACGAGGTTATCACCTTACACTGGTCAGAATGGCCACTGTCAAACAGTCAACAAACGATGAAGGCTGGAGAGGGTGTGGAGAAAAGGGAACCCTCCTGCACTGTTGGTGGGAATGTAAATTGATACAGCCACTATGGAGAACAGTATGGAGGTTCCTTAAAAGACTAAAAATATAACTACCATATGACCCAGCAATCCCACTACTGGGCATATACCCTGAGAAAACCATAATTCAAAAAGAGACATGCACCACAATGTTCACTGCAGCTCTATTTACAATAGCCAGGACATGGAAGCAACCTAAGTGTCCATCAACAGATGAATGGATAAAGAAGATGTGGTACATATATACAATGGACTATTACTCAGCCATAAAAAGGAACAAAATTGGGTCATCTGTAGAGATATGGATGGATCTAGAAAACTGTCAAACAGAGTGAAGTAAGTCAGAAAGAGAAAAACAAATATCATATATTAAAGCATACATGTGGAATCTGAAAAAACTGGTGTAGACCATCTTATTTACAAAGCAGAAATAGACACACAGATGTAGAGAAGAAATGTATGGCTACCAAGCTGGGGGGGGGGGCGGGGGGGGATGAATTGGGAGATTGAGATTGACATGTATACACTATTGATACTATGTATAAAATAGATAACTAATGAGAACCTATTGTATAGCTCAGGGAACTCTACTCAATTCTGTGGTGACATAAATCAGAAGGAAATCCAAAAAAATAGGGGATATATGTATACGTATAGCTGATTCACTTTGCTGTACAGTACAAACACAATATTGTAAAGCAACTATACTCCAATAAAAAAAAAACTAGTCCAACGCCTGCAGTATAACAACTACAGTAAGATGATATAAACTAAAAGAGGTAAAGGAGTCTCAATAAAGGCCTGATTCATTTGAAGGGAAACAAAGCTTTTTGTGAAAAAGTAGTCCTTTAATCCTTCTCAAACTCTTCCAAAAATTGAAGAAGAGGGAACACTCCCAAAGACATTCTATGAAGCCATCATCATCCTGATACCAAAACCAGACAAAGACAACACCAAAAAAGAAAATTACAGGCCAACGTCTTTGATGAATATAGATGCAAAAATTCAACAAAATATTAGCTGAACCCAATGATACACAAAAAAGATCACACACCACGACCAAGTGGGATTCATCCCAAGTTCACAAGGATGGTTCAACATACTCAAATCAATGTGATACACCATGTCAACAAAAGACAAAAACCACATGATCATCTCAACAGATGCAGAAAAAGCATTCGACAAAATTCAACATCCATTCATGATAAAAACTCTTATCAAAGTGCGTATAGAAGGACCATATCTCAAGGTAATAAAAGCTATTTATGACAAACCCACAGCCAACATAATACTCAATGGTGAAAAGCTGAAAGCCTTCCTGCTAAAATCTGGAACAAGGATGTTCCACTCTCACCTCTTCTATTCAACATAGTATTGGAAGTCCTAGCCACAGTAATCAGAGAAGAAAAAGAAATTAAAGGTATCCAAATTGGAAGGGAAGAGGCAAAACTGTCATTATTTGCAAATGATATGATACTATATATTGAAAACCCTAAAGACTACACACAGAAACTACCAGAACTGATAAACCAATTCAGCAAGGTAGCAGGATACAAGATTTACAGAAATCAGTTGCATTTCTTTACATCAACAATGATATATCAGAAAGGGAATGTAAAAAAATAATACCTTTTAAAATCACAACCCAAAAAATAAAATACTTAGGAATAAACCTTGCCAAGGAGGTGAAAGACAGATGCTGAGAACTATAAAACATTAATAAAGGAAATTGAAGATGATTTAAAGAAATGGAAAGATCCCATTCTCTTGAATAGGACAAATTAATATTGTTAAAATGGCCATACTACCCAAAGCAATCTACAGATTTAATGTGATCCCTATCAAATTACCCATGACATTTTTCAAAGAAGTAGAACAATCCTAAAATTCATATGGAACCACAAAAGACCCAGAATTGCCAAAGCAATCCTGAAGAAAAAGAACAAAGCAGGAAGCATAACCTGCCCCCAGACTTCAGACGATACTACAAAGCTACAGTAAGCAAAACAGCATGGTACTGCCACAAAAACAGACATATGGATCAATGGAACCAGAGAGCCCAGAAATAAACCCACACACATACCACCAATTAATCTTCAACAAAGGAGGCAAGAATATACAATGGGAAACAGTCTCTTCACCAAGTGGTGTTGGGAAAGTTGGACAGCCACATGTAAATCAATGAAGTTAGAACACACCTTCTCACCATACACAAAAGTAAACTCAAAATGTCTTAAAGACTTAAACATAAGACATAACACCATAAAACTCATAGAAGAGAACATAGTCAAAACATTCTCTGACATAAACCCTACCAATGTTTTCTTGGTCAGTCTCCCAAGGCAACAGAAATAAAAACAAACAAATGGGACTTAATCAAACTTACAAGCTTGTGCACAGCAAAGGAAACCATAAACAAAATGAAAAAACTACCTGTAGAATGGAAGAAAATATTTGCAAACAATGCAACTAACGAGGGCTAATTTCCAAAATATACAAACAGCTCACACAACTCAACACCAAAAAAAAACAAACAACCCAATCCAAAAATGGGCAGAAGACCTAAAGAGATATTTCTCCAAAGAAGACATACAGATGGCCAACAGGCACATGAAAAGATGCTCAACATTGCTAATTATTAGAGAAATGCAAATCAAAACTACAATGAGTTACCACCTCACACCAGTCAGAATGGCCGTCATTCAAAAGTCTACAAATAAATGCTGGAGAGGGTGTGGAGAAAAGGGAATCCTCCTACACTGTTGGTGGGAATGTAAATTGGTGTAGCCGCTATGGAAAACAGTATGGAGCTTCCTCAGAAAACCAAAAATAGAATTACCATACAATCCAGCAATCCCACTCCTGGGCGTATATCCAGACAAAAGTCTAATTCAAAAAGATACATGCACCCCTATGATCATAGCACTATTCACAACAGCCAAGACATAGAAACCACCTAAATGTCCATTAACAGATGAATGAATAAAGATGTGGTACATAGATACAATGGAATACTCCTCAGCCATAAAAAAGAATGAAATAATGCCATTTGCAGTAACTTGGATGCCAACTAGAGATGATCATACTAAGTGAAGTCAGAAAGAGAAAGACAAATACCATATGCTATCACTAATATGTGGAATCTAAAATATGACACAAATGAACTCATCTATGAAACAGACTCACAGACACAGAGCACAGACTTGTGGTTGGCAGGGGGCGGGGGAGGGATGGATTGGGAGTTTGGGGTTAGCAGATGCAAACTATCATATATAGGATGGATAAACAACCAGGTCCTACTGCGTAGCACAGGGAACTGTCTTCGATATCCTGTGATAAACCATAATGGAAAAGAATATAAAAAAGACTGTATATATGTGTATAACTGAGTCACTTGGCTGTACAGCAGTAATTAACACAACACTGTAAATCAACTGTACTTCAAACAAAAAGAAATTCCTAAAAAAAAAAAAAGTAGTCTTTAACTTCAGAAACTTATCAACTATTTCTGAAGTTCAAGAGGGAGGCTCACAGCCAAATATGAAACATGTCTCTGTCGACTGACTCTGGCTGGAAGAGAATCTGGAAGTACATACAAGCATAGGTGGTTTACTGGGAACCAGGGCAACTGTTTCCTCTGAACACAGGTGATGGTAGGAGCTGCTACCTTCAAATTACTGGAAACCCTTAGGTCACCAGACACATGTTCATGTAGAGCGTCCAGCAAGGTGCTTACCTTACAGACAAAAGCTACGACCAAGGAGGGGTCCCTGCCGTGCGTTTTCTGGCCAGCACCTAAGGAGAAACAAATCCGACCCCACGAGGTAAATGGCAATGTCTCCAGGTGCCACAAATCGGTGATCGGTGATCGTCGGATACCTAATCTGACTTCACACAAACTTAAATGGATGGAACTGTTCGGATACAAAGGTCAAAGAAACACTGGTATTTTTTCTCAAGCACATCTTTTCTTTTTCCTACTCGTGTTGAGATCTGAGTAAACAAAAATGCAAAATGCCAACCAGAAAATGGCAAGTGAAATGTTTAAAAAAAATGACACATTTTACCTAGAAGTGGAGATGAGAGGGAAAAATAAGTTGTAGCGTGCTTTACAAACAAGTTAAGAATATGGGAAATAACACAAAAGCTACAAGGCCTGCAGAAACGACGTGGGTGTCAGCCCTCACCCGAGCCACCCAAAAAGGACAGCAGGGAGGGCCAGCCCCTTGTCGGTCCTCAGACAGACACGGCCTCGGGGCAGAGACAGGAACTTATCAACCCTGCCCATCCCTGGACAACAGCACCCTCAAGCAGCCCAATTCCTGTGATACGTCTCATCCTGGAATCTTAATCCAGTTTCCCAGTAGGCTGTCATTCTGGAAGAAAAGGTGCAAATCCGCTCGTTGATATGACTGTTCTGTCTGCTTAGCTGTTAGGTTCTGCACTCAGGAAAAATTAACTTGCGTTACTGCTGCCTTAACGAGAGACAAAAAGTTCATCGTGCCTTCTCTGCAGTGCTGACGCTGTGCTGAAACACCTTCTGTGTGTGTGGGGTTCTGCACATATGATGGGTGCACATATAAGGAAGTGATTTTGATTTGGGGATGATACTGACTTACTACAAGTGAAATGGGAATTCAAAAAAAAAAATCCAAAGACTGTAATGAATTGTAAAGACTTAATGATCTATACTGTATGATGAAATAAACAATGTAACTTTATACCAAAAAAAAAGAGAGAAACACAAAGCCTCCTAATCAATCCTTTGCCAGGTCCTGCTCTTCCTCTGGTTAAACTGAACCCAAAGCCTGGGGCTCCCCAGGGCTGCGGACTGGCCCCTACAGCTTCGTGTGGCCACTTTTAAAGACAACCTTCTCACCTGCCCCACAGCTGAATCCTAACGCGATAAGAAAAAGCGTCTGTTTTGCACCCAGAACTTCCTTATGACAAAGGAGCCAGCGGATTCAGACAGACTCCCGCCCGCACCAGCCCCAGCAGTGCCAGCAGCCCCCCCAGCGCGCCGCCGTCCAAGCACCATTACCGGCCGCCAGGTGCTGCTCCCCTTCCGCTGGTCCCGCGTCTGGAGACGGCTCTGGACTCAGCCTCCCTGGACTCTGCGCTGGCTGGTGCTCCCCGTTCACCTGTTCGCCTGGTCGGGAAGGGAAACAAGCAAGTGACACACGCCGAGGGCAGGCTCACAGCCAGGTGGCCCCCTATGCCAGCCTGTCCTCTACTGGCCACCTCCCCGCCTGGCTCTGGCCCGCACGCCCATCCTCCTCATCTTGAGGTTTCTGCCCGGGTCCCGGCCTGACTGCGGCGGGGACTCAGGGTGCGTGCCAAGCAGAAAGCACCGCGCACTCCGCTGGCTTATCCGCCGCCGTCGCGCTCCGTACAGGCCTTGGCCCAAGGTTCCCCATCCCACGAGGAGCGGCATAACCGGGCAGTCAGTTCCGTCTCAAGGTCAAAAACACACTTCCCCGGCGGTCCAGCGGTTAGGGCTCCACGCTTTCACTGCAGGGGCCCCGGGTTCGATTCCCGGTCGGGGAACTAAGATCCCGCAGGCCGCGGTGTGGCGAACGGGAGAAACCCCTGCCCTAAGAGGCGGGCACACGGCTGCTGGTCTCAGCGACCCCCGCCCCGCCCGGCCCTCTGAGCTGCCCGGTCTTCAGGCCTCGCCGGGCGGGCTCAGCACTGATCACTCGCACGTGTGGAGGGTGCGGGGCCACGTGCTGGAGCGGGGAAGCGGCCAGGGACACACCAGGCTGGGGGCGCGGCCGGGGGAGGGCACGCGAGGAGAGTGAGCCAGGCCGGGCCGGCGCAGGCCCGTCTCCCGGCGGGTCCCGGGCTCCTCCGGCCAGGGGTGGGGGCTCGTCTGCGCCCCGTCTGCACGCGGCAAGCTCAGACCAGGTAACGGGCGAGGAGCCGGCCCTGCATGTCGCTCACAGTCGGGAGACCCGACACAGGGCGTTAAGCGGACGCCAGGGCGGTGCGGACGCGGCAGTGACTCGCGTGCAGACTGCCTGTCTCCAAGTCAGGACCACTCCTCGGGCCCCGGGACCTGAGGAGGTCCTCGAGCCCTTCTGACCCCCAACCGCACTCCCGCCGGGCTGCCGCTGCCGTTTATGAACAAGGCTCGTCTGTGCCCACCTCTCCAAGTCCTTGTGTCCCAGGAGGGCACCCACACCTGTGGCAATGACCCCTGGCAATAAATGGGCAGATCTGAGGGCAGAGCCTGATTACCTGACACCCCAAAGTGCAATCACGATCGTTACATGCGAGGTAAACGCGTCTGTCCTCAAGGTCATAAGCTCCTTAAGGGCAGGAACTCCTTGGCTAAACTTCCTAATTGTGCTCAGAACACAAAACTGGGTACACAGGCCCGCGATCAGGCAGTTTCTGTTGCCACCTGCCTTCCTGACCCCGGACCCCCGTCCTCCCACTCCTGGGAGTCGCAGCTTCACACTCACTGTGGATGGGGATCTGGAAGACCGTCATGGTCTCGTCCTGGTATTCCGGCGCGGAGTGGGGTCGCACGGCTGCGGGGAAAAGGCCACAGGACAGTGACTGCAGCAGCAAACGAGGCGTGAACGTCAAGTCCACATCGCTGCCCATGAGCAACCAGCCTGCTCTGGAATTCTGGCGCGAGTCTGCGCTAAAGCCAGAATTTCTGAGGAAACGAAAGTGTTTAGGGAAACGGCGAAAACATATTTTCATCAGCCACTAATATTTAGGTCAGCCGCAGGAGAAGACACACGACGATCATAGGCGATAACCCGCTAAAATAAACACGAAGCCGAGACTTAAACGTGAGAGACACAGGCAAACGCTCAGCACTGCGAGGCCAGAGCCGATCCTCTCAACTTGGAGACCCGGGACACGTTCTGAAATAAAATACTAGTGTTTCTACAGAAGAACAAGCCAGAGATGCACTGGGCTCTGCCGGCACATCGGCCAGGCCTCCCCCCATCAAGCGGCCACGCGCCTCCCAGCCCAGCCAGAGCCGCTCACAGCCCTTCTCCCTACAAGGGATCCAAGGCCATTCGATGACGAGAACCACCTGTAGGGCCAGGGCAGAGCCTCGGGGCCCCAAGAGAGACACCCCCCCCCCCCCCAGCACACATGTAGCACGCAGCAGCTTTTAACTCACTCCTGCCTCCCCTGCCCGTGTTTGGGGAGGAGCGGGAGGTGAGGGCATAGACAGTGCAGCAAGCGATATTTTAAAAATTCATCTCGCGTGGATGAAGCACTTGATTTTAAGGTTTAATTTCGTCAGCTTTTATGCATTCTGATTTGAGAGACGGGGACACGTGAGACAGAAATGGCAATGAGTCATCATCAAGGACATACCCAGGTCTATTCCTTTCAGTGGACCAGAAAATATTTTGATAGCGTCCAGGTACTTTTCCTAAGAAAGAAAAATAAGGAGGTGAGCAGTTATGGCTGCACAGATGGAGGACACAGCAACACGTTCAAGTACACGAGAGGCATCAAAGGTACCGACATAAAACTCAGTTCAGAGAGCATTTTGAACTTCCTTCATACAAATATTTACTGAGTGTCCACCATATGTTAGATGCCAAGGGGTCAGCAGTGAAAAGATGGGGTCCCTGCCATCACGGAACTTAGAATCCAGGGGAGGAGACAAAAACAATACAAATGACAACCAGCAGCCGTGGTGCTGAGGGACCTGCAGATGTGAAAAACGCAGGGAGCTGGGATCCGACCCATCTGGAGAGTCAGGGGTGGCTCCTGAGCAAACACCCTTTGAGATGAGCCCTGAAGGAAGGACACAGGCGGGGCAAGAGGGGAACTGGTGCGTGGACGAAGGCCCGAGACAGGAAGGGGCTTCCGGGAAGAGCTAAAAGCCGGCCTGCAGCCCCGCCTGGTGACCAGGGCACAGATGCCGGGGCAGGCGAGGGCCTGGGCCGACAGGACCTGTGGGCCACGTGAAGGCATTTGGACGGTGTTACAACAAAGACCCTTGAAGGGTTTTAGGATGAAGTGACCCGCCTGCAGTTCCGCTTGGGAGGGGTCCCTCTGGCCGCGGTGCTGGACGGTCACAGTGGGGCAGGATTGGACATGGGAAGCAATGGCAGTAGAAGGTGTAGGGACAGACCAACGAGAAGAAGACAGAGGGATGGCCATGCAGCATTACTCTGGGGACAGACTTTACAGGGCTGGCCTTTTACCCTAGCACCTGGGAAGTGAACCCTTATGCTAACAATGTGTACACAACCTCTCGACAGTGTCCTAAGCTGGCTGGGAAGGGAGGACGAAGATGTCCGAAATTTAATAAATAAGGATAAAAGCTGACATCTGTTGTGTCCACATGGTGTGAAACACCTGATAAAGAGTGAGTGTTTTGCGTGTTACCTCGTTTAATCCTTAACAACTGCAAACCATTTCACAGGTGAAGACACTGAGGCTGCAGAAGGGAAGGTAACTCAATCAAGGTCATAGAGTTAATAAGGTTTATGGACTCAGGTGTCTTTAACTCGAAAGGCAAAGTGTTTATGCCACTGTCAATTAACTCTGGAGGACAGAAGGCTGATTTGTAAAATTGGAAACCCTTGTTACTCACACTGAACTGGAGGGCTTAGCTTTGACAGCTGAGTCAGAAGAGACTCACCAGTTGTGGAGGTCCAGACAGCACACACTTTGGAACCCCGGTTTCCTTTAAGGTAAGAATCATTCCTAAAAGGGACGAATCAGATCACATCTCTCATCACCCTGACCCGCGGTCGCGGCCAGGAGGCGCACTCCTTCCTCAGTTTGCTAGGTTTCTGCTTGCTGCGCACATGCAGAGCAGAAATGACGCTGGCTAGAGCTGCGAGGGACGCCGACCATCACTCAGATGCCTCTGGAACGGGCAGGACTTGATACCAGGGCGAGGCACCTCGGGTGCAAAATCATGCCAAGTCAGAGGCAGGCCACAGATGCTGCACCCTGGGTGCTTCCTGGCCTCACCTGAGTCTCAGCTCTGGGAATGAGACTGGTTCAGCCTCCACTCCCTCCTACCCGCTCCACGAACCTCATAGAATCTGGCGGCAGAACAATCTCGATCCTTCTAATTGACGGGCGTAAGCAAGGGGGTAATCTGGACCCTGGGCATCTGTGTGCAGCGAGCGGACCGTCTCAATGGTGAATAGTGATATATTGACTGTAATCACCATCACCACGCTCTCCAGTTCGTCCCATACCTCCGGTCCAGCAACTCAATAAATGAGGTGGATGGTGAACACCTGAGGGCAGCGTCTACGTTAAAATCTACTCTTCTGAGTCAGCTTTTGATTCTCCCTGCTGCAGCTGACGGGGCTGGCATAAAAAGAATTCCAGAGCCCCTGGACTCCGAAGTCAGGCAAAAAAAAGGGCCAGGCAGGTTAAAATCCCAGACACCTCCCCCCAGCCCCTGACCTGGGAAAGAATATACTCACCACACAGCCCTCCAACATTAGACCAGTGCATTCGGGTCAGGAATATGTTGTCCAAACGAGACACCTTCAGCCTAAGAAAAAGAAAGCGTTGGAGCAGGACAAAACAGAAGGACCAGGGACCCATTCTCCTGCTGTAACAACCCTCCTGCCTCAGAGCCGCAGAGTCATTCCCCACCCCGCAGGAAAATGGCTGGCTCACTTGTGCTCCTGCATCAGTCGCTGGATGCCTTCCCCGCAGTTGAAGAGATACCTAGAGGACGAACATTACACCAGAGAGTCATTAGATTCGGTTCTGTAAAACCTCTGCCACCGTTTATATGCTTTGTTGTACACCACAGGGGAAAACAACTAAAAACACGTGCTGTGCTACCAACCGCATTTCTGCTGTTGGGACGCTGGGGTTTGAACCCTCCTCAGCAGAGGCAGGGAGGGAGCTGGGGCCTGAGTAGGCTCGAACTGGGGCGAGATGCGTCCTTTCCCCATCACCTCCTCCGCAGACCTGCCCACCCCCAACACGGACTAGGAGGCCCTGGTCCTGGGGTGCACGGGAGGGGGCTCGGGGCCGAGGCTTGGGAAGGGAACGCTTATACCCAAGTCTGTCTAAAGGTCAGCGGGGCCTCCCGGAGCCACACGGACGGGGATGTAAGGGATCTAGGCTCCCGCATCCACACTGGGAAGGGGGGGATGGGAGGGGTACCAAGCCCAGGAAGGGGCCCCGATGCTCTGGGCGCTCAGCACTGCGGCCGCGGGGCGGGGCAGGGCTTGGCCAGGGGACCCGCTGGGCCGGCCGGACCCCGGCGCGGCGCACTGACCGGTTGAACTCGGAGAAGACGTAGAGCGCAGCGCCTGCATCCCGGCCGCCGGCCGCCACCACCTGCAGGTACACGGTGTTCGGGCCCCCGGGCCCCCACGACGGGCCGCGCTTCTCCCGCGTGCGCAGGTGCCGCAGCGGGTCCTTGGGCGGCCGTGGCCGGCGAGTCGGCCCCTGCGACATGGCGCGCCCGGCCGCGCACCGCAACCCCAGCAGCGAGCGGAGAGCCCACATGCGACCCCTCCTCCAGCTCCTGTGCGCAACCGGCGGTCTCGGTCCGCGTGCCCCACGCGCCGCCCCTCCGCCCGCGTGGCGCCCCAGCCAGTCAGCGCGCCGCCAGCCAGGCCGCCCGCCTACGCGAGGCCGCGCGTCCAATAGGGAGGAGCCTCGCCGCTCCGGACGTGTCAATTGGCGGTGGCCATAGAGAGGAGGAGTGCTAGAGCGCCCTGAACGGCCCCGCCCCTGGTCTCTTTCCGGCTTCCCCGCGTCAATTCTTTCCGGAAATCTTTCCTCGCCTGGGCGGGACTTCTGGGAGGGCAGGACCGGAAACGGCAATGCCAGCCAGAGACCTGGTCCTCGGAGTGGAGTTGGCTGGGGGGTGGTCGACCCGTCCCCACCGACTCCGAGGTGTCCCCTTAGACAAGTCACCCCTTTGTGGTTGTTTTTAGGATTAAATGTGAGGAGATAAACTAGAGCTTTACCACAGAAGTTTTGCTAATTTTATTTCCATTGTAATTCGCATGAATACACGTTTCAGATGTTTTTACTGGCTTGTGGAAAGAAAAGCAAGAATAGGGGTTAAGAGAACAAGCGAGTCCTGGGTCTCTTATTAGTTGAGTGATCTTGACCTCTCTGAGCTTGTTTCCTTATCTGTCAAGTGGGGATAGTCACAGTATTCACTTCATAAGGTTTTTTAGAATCAAATCACCTAATAATATACGTTTTATTATCAAAATTATTTTAATGATTTATAAGCTGAACATCCTCCTTTAATTTTTTTTTAATTGGGGTATAGTTGTTTTACAGTGTTGTGTTAGTTCCTACTGGACAGCAAAGTGGAGTTACCTGTGCTATACAGCAGGTTCTCATTAGTTATCTATTTTATATATGTTAGTGTATATATGTCAGTCCCAATCTCCCAATTCATCCCATCCCCCCTTCCCCCCTTGGTGTCCATACCTTTGTTCTCTACATCTGTGTCTCTATTTCTGCCCTGCAAACGTGTTCATTTGTACCATTTTTCTAGATTCCAAATATATGCGTTAATATATGTTTTTCTCTTTCTGACTTACTTCACTCTGTATGACAGTCTCTAGGTCCATCTACGTCTCTACAATGACCCAATTTTGTTACTTTTTATGGCTGAGTAATATTCCATTGTATATGTGTACCACAACTTCTTTATCCATTCGTCTGTCAATGGGCATTTAGGTTGCTTCCATGACCTGGCTATTGTAAATAGTGCTGCAATGAACATTGGGGTGCATGTGTCTTTTTGAATTATGGTTTTCTGTGGGTATATGCCCAGTAGTGGGATTGCTGGGTTATATGGTAATTCTGATTTTTAGTTTTTTAAGGAACCTCCATAGTGGCTGTTATCAACTTACATTCCCACCAACAGTGTAGGAGAGTTCCCTTTTCTCCACACCCTCTTCAGCATTTGTTGTTTGCAGATTTTCTGATGCTGCCCATTCTAACCGGTGTGAGGTGATACCTCGTAGTTTTGATTTGCATTTCTCTAATAATTAGTGACGTTGAGCAGCTTTTCATGTGCCTCTTGGCCATCTGTATGTCTTCTTTGTAGAAATGTCTATTTAGGTCTTCCACCCATTTTTTGTAAATCACCTAATAACATATTGACAGCTCTTTGAGTGGCACTGCCACGGAACAGCCGCTCAATAAATGGTAGTAAAATTGAAAAGGAAATAAAATGTTTCAACCCGCATAAAATATATTTAAATAAGCTACGGTGGTTAAAGAAATGTTTACCAGGGATGTCCTGGGGCAGATGGCCCAATACAGGCCTTTTGAAAACCAGAAAAAGACCTACTATCCCCTTACAAAGCGAATGAGGATTTGTCCGTGAGAGATCTCAATTAAACCACTAGAAATACAGGGAGCTTCCTTAAGTGGGGATGATCCTTTACTTGGAAGTTTCACTCAAATATGAAACTGGTTCTCTGGAAGATTACCACCCAACTGTGTAAAAAGCATATTTTGCACTTGAAGTAACCTTCCCCAAAAGGATCAGGAAAACTGCATTTCTGTGACTTTACACATTTCACGGGCTTAAGCCCTGAAACGATGATGATACTACCATCCCCATAAATATTCAAAATAAATATTTGATCAACAAAATGAAAAGGCAGCCTACGGAATGAGAGAATATATGTGCAAATCATCTGATAAGGAGTTAATATCCAACATACATAAGGAACTCATACAACTTAATAGCAAAAAGCCAAATAATACGATTTTAAGATGAGTGACAGACCTGAATAGACATCTTTCCAAAGAAGACATACAAATGCCCAGCAGGTACATAAACAGGTGCTCAATATCACTAATCATTAGGGAAATGAAAATGAAAACCACCATGGGATATCACCTCACACTTGTCAGAATGGTTATTATCAAAAATTTAAGAGATAACAAGTGTTGGCCAGGATGTGGAGAAAAGGGAACCCTGGTGCACTGTTGGTGGGAATGTAAAGTGGTGCAGCCACTATGGAAAATAATATAGAGTTTCCTCAAAAAATAATTTAAAAAAAAAATAGATCTACCATATGATCCAGAAATTCCACTTCTGGGTATATATATGAAGGAAATGAAATCACTATCCCAAAGAGTTATCTGCACCCCATGTTAATTACGGCATTATTTACAATAGCCAAGACATGGAAACAACCTAAGCATCTATTAATGGATGAATGGATAAGAAAATGTGGTATACGTATACAATGCAAATTAGCCATATCACATAAAGATTTGCAACATCATGGATGAAACTTGAGGGCATTATGCTAAATGAAATAAGTAAGAGAAAGACAAATACTATACCATCTCACTTATATAGAAAATCTAAAAAACAAACAAACAAAAAAACTCATAGAAACAGAGTAAATTAGTGATTACCAGGGGCTGGGAGCATGGAGAAAATAGGTAAAGGTGGTCAAATTGTACAAACTTCTGGTTATAAGATGACTAAGCTCTGGGGATGTCATGTACAACATAGTGACTATAGTCAGCAATACTGTATAGTATGCTTGACAGTTACTAAGAGAGTAGATCTTAAAAGTTCTGACCACACACACACACAAAAAGGTAACTATGTGTGGTGATGGGTATATTAATTAACCTTATGGTGGTAATCATTTTGCAATACGTACTTATATCAAGTCATTACACTGTAAACCTTAAACTTACACAATGTCATATGTCAACCATAGCTCAATAAAGCTGGAGTAAAGACAGAAACAAGACTAAACTTAAAAAATAAAGTTCAGAAGTGCAATAAAATATTGATTTTTTTCCTCTTGGTGACTACTTTGATCCTTTTTAAAAAAAAAATTAAATTCCACACAAAAAAATAAATGTTGGTTCTGTTTTACTAGTTCCCTAGACTCACATCTGTCAGGTAATCCCAGAATGTTTATACCTTTACATATAGGGTGAGTCACTTATATAAAGTACTTGTATAAAATTCTGAGATCTGGATGAAGAAATTAGGGAAGGCCTGGGTGCTTATCAGGTTGTTTTCAGGGCACAGTATGCCTTTCTGCACTGATGCTCTGGGTCACATTTTATGCCTGGTATATGAAGACAAAAGCTAGTCTGAGGTTATACTTGAATTAAATTCCTTGAGTACAGGGCTCTCTTGGTCTGGTTCTCTCCTGTATCATTAGCTCCTAGGACTGGGCCCGGCTTATGGCAGGCAATTAATATTAGGAATTTAGGAAGAACCCAGTAACTTAAATCAGACTGTGGCCTTGCAATTAAACAGGGCCCAAAATTCAATCAGGACACCAAAGACGGTGTTATCAGAGGGAGGAGTCTGGTACGTTCAAAAGGGTACATCAGAGAGTCAGAGACAGAAAAGTGACCCCAGACTTGCTGGAGTGGAGGGAGCCTGACATCAGGGCAGCAGGGAGAGAGGCAACGGAGAAAATGGGCTTTCAGAACTCAGTGACACCGGCAATTAACAGAATCCAACCACTTCCTCTTGCTTTGAGTCTCTTGTCTGCTGCTGTGGGTGCAAACTACCTTCAAACCCAGTGTCTTGAAAACCATTTCAATCATTTTCTTGCCCACAGCTGTGCTCATTGGGGATGGCTCATCCCTTCCTCGCAGTGGCTACTAGGGCAGCTCCATGGTGGGTTTAATATCCACCATGGCCTCACTTCCACGTTCGGGCTGCGAGCCAGGGTGCCTCGCTTCACCTCCACAAAGCCTCTCCCTCCCCGTAGATGTTTCTCATTCAGTATTCAGGCCAAGGTTTTTACATGGTGGTCAGTTTCCAAGTTTCACTGAAAGTGAGACTTCAGGCTTGGAAGTCAAAGCGAGTCACAGCCAACACCCACTCAGGTACCACCATTTTTTAAATCTCTGATGTATTTTTTTTTAATATTCCAGGAATGTTAAAAGAAAAAAAAAAAGGTGGCTCAGGCTGCATCAGGCTCTGAGAGACTGCAGCTCTGCCGCAGTTAATGCCTCCCGGGCTTCATCCCATCTTATTATGTTTTTGTTGTTTGTTTTGTTTCTGTTTGGTTTTGGCCACGCTGTGTGGCATGCCGGATCTTAGTTCCCCAACTAGGGATCAAACCTGTGCCCCCTACATTGGGAGCACGGAGTCTTAACCACTGGACCGCCAGGGAAGCCCCTTCATTCATCTTTAGATACTGAGCATTAAAGCAGTATCTAAATTAGACATTAGACGGGGCACAGGAAATGTTTGCTGAGGGCACAGAGGGTCTGCCTAGTATTAGTTTGCTCAGGCATAACATACCACCACAGACTGGGGGGCTTAAACAACAGAAATTAATTTTCTCACAGTTCTGGAGGCTGGACGTCTGGGACCAAGGTGTCAGCAGGGCTGGGTTTTCCTGAGGCCTCTCTCCGTGGCCTGCAGACATCCACCTTCTCCCTGCGCCCTCACATGGCTTTTGCGCTGTGCATCCCTGGTGTTTCTCTGTGTGTCCAGACTGGACTAGGGCCTACTGCCACGGCCTCATTTTAACTGACTCACATCTTCAAAGGCCCTATCTTCAAATTCAGTCACATTCTGAGGTACTGGGAGTCAGGACTTCAACACATGAATTTGGGGGACGGACACAGTTCAGCCCCAAACAGCTCACTCCAGCCTCTCCTCCCCCAGCCCCCTTCTACTCAGGACCCCTCAGCTTTCCTGTGTCTGCTGCCCCTCGACCTTCAAAGGGAGAACGTTAAGGTCCCTCTTTTCCTATGATCCCAGCTGGTAGCTCTGAACCAGAGTCTGAAATGAGGGGTTGGGGTCCTGCACAGACGCTTGCCCGGAGGTAGAGAGGCCGTGAGGCAACTCCCTATCCACCTGATTGGAATATTCTTCCCAGTTGAGGGGCGCTAGCCCCTCCCCCAGTCGGTAGGTGCTCTCAATTGACAGCAGGCTGGAACACTTAAGCCTTCTAGATCCTCAGCGCACGTTTATTTATTTTTAAAAATATTTATTTATTTATTTGGCTGTGCCAGGTCCTTGTTGCCGCGTTTGGGATCTTTTAGTTGCAGCATGCGGGCTCTTAGTTGAGGCATGTGGGATCTAGCTCCCTGACCAGGGATGTAACCCGGGACCCCTGCATTGGGAGCGCGGAGTTTTAGCCACTGGACCACCAGGGAGGTCCCTCAGCGCACGTTTAGATCCATCCCACATCCTCCGTGGAGCATATTCTGGTTGGCTCCCACCATCTACCTGCCCTGCGGCCCTTCCTCCAGGTCCCCGGGTCAGAGCCTGGCGGGTGCGCCCTCAGACTGGTCCCAGCCCAGGGCCGGGTCTCAGGGAAACGTCCCGAGGAGTGAGAGCGCCTTCGCCACTAGAGGGCGCAGTGGCGCTGCAGCCAAGAGAATTGCGGAGCCTCCAAGGAGGTGGCTCCTTCCGTCAGGGTCCGCTCCTTTTAGAGCTTATTTCTAGCGCTACCGAGTGCCGAGCACATTGTTGCCAATAAAAAACAAACAAACAAAAACAAAAACAAAACGAACAACCCCCCGCCCCCCCATATTTCACCGAGGAGCTTACAGGCGGAAGGCTGGCAAATGTGAACTGTCGTATTTCCCCTCCCTACACGCACACCAATTGATAATGAAAAATGTCAAACGTTCTTTGAACACGCACTGCTTAGATCCCGCTGTTAACATTTGCTGTACATGCTTTTTCACACATCTGTCCTCTGTCCACCCCTCCATCCATCCAACAGTCTGGGCTGTTTTTATGCATGTCGAACAAAGCGAGGCATATTATTTTGAGATTGTTTTTTGGGTCTGACCTTGCCCGCCGCTTCAAGCAGCTGGCGAGCCCCCTTGAAAGTCGCAGGAGGGGGCTGTGGCCAGGATGAAGGCAAAAGTAGCCCTGGAGTCTCCCTTGCTTTCGTTTCAAAAGCATCGGCTTCTGGGAAGAGAGGATTTGTTGGATAAATTTGTTGGACAGAGACCAATGTCTCTGGCAAAAAGGTGAAGGGAGAAAGGATTCTCTGTGAAACTAGGGAGAGTCCCTTGGGCTGAAGGAAAGGCAAATGTGGGCTGAGGCACAGGGAGACGTGTGCCCCTTTCCCTGGCAGAGCCCCTGACGGCTGCAGGACTCCAGGCAGACTAGCTGCCTGGGCATCTGGGCATTGTGGACCGAGGGTATTTCTGATCAAGATGGTGAGCATCGAAGAGCCCCGTGGCCCGATGACTGAGGACCAGATGTTCCCCTCACCCCCATTTGCCTTGATAATGTGTGAGCTGCCGCTATACCCCATGTTATGGACTGAATTGTGTTCCCCCAAAATTCACACGTTGAAGTCTAGCTCCCAGTACTCAGAATGTGATCGTAATTGGAGTTAGGGCCTTTAAATAGGTAATTAAGTCAAAATGAGCCATCAGGGTGGGCCCTAATCCAATCTGACTGGTGTCCTTGTAGGAGAAGATGATTAGGACACAAAAGAGACCCCAGGGATGCTCCAGGACAGAGGAGAAGCCGGGTGAGGACACAGGGAGAAGCTGATTGTCTGCAAGCCAAGCAGAGAGGCCTTGCAAGAAACCAAACCTTGATCTCACTCTCCCAGCCTCCAGAACTGTGAGAAAATAACTTTCTGTTGTTTAAGCCCCCCTGTCTGTGGTATTTTGGTATGGCAGCCTAACACATTGATGCACGCCACCTCCAGGAAGCTGACATGGCCCCTCAGGAGCCTGGGGACTCAGAAACCCTGAGGTCTGAATTTTCTGCCAACCCAGCATGGTAGCTTAAAATAGAAATATGCAAACGTAGAAGAAATATAGTAAATATATATATAAATTTTTTTGCACAGTTGATTTTTTTGCTGAGAGCATAAGCATGTGTGTTAGTGATAGTTATTTTCTGGGTACAGAGGATGGTGTCAGAGGAGCCTTCTCACAGAACATGTGGCATGCTTGGGAGTTTGAAAAATGAACAGGAGATTTCCAGAATGGCAAGATGAGGAAAGTTATTCCAGCCAGGGGGAACAGCAGGGAGATACGAAAGATGGGGGTGTATGCAGAGAACCACACACAGTAGTTCAGTGAGTGCAGACTGTGACGGGCACGCCTCCATGAATTTAAATGTGTAAATCATCTAATCTTCACCAGGGTCCTGCCATGTCTAGCCTATTAGTATCCCATTTCACAGATGAGAAAACTGAGGCAGAAAGGGATTAATTTGCCCAAGATTACAAAGGTCATAACTAATAGAGAGATTTACTCTCCCAGTGCTTCACCAGTAGATACCCAGTATTCTGCTTTTCAATCCACCAGTGTAGGGGTAGGGCCCTGATTTCCTCATATTTATGTGGATTCTATAATGTTCTTGTGGAATCATTGTCTATTCGTCAGGGTTCTCCAGAGAACCAACAGGGTGCGTGTGTGTGCATGTGTGTGTTGAAAGAAGGATTTATTTTAAGAAATTGGTTCATGTGTTTGTAGCTCCGTGCTTTCACTGCTGAGGGCGTGGATTCAACCCTTGGTTACCAGTCGGGGAACTAAGATCCTGCAAGCTGTGCTGTGAGACCAAATGAAAAAAAAAAAGAAAAGAAAAAGAAAAGAAAGAAAGAAAAAAAAGAGTTGAAAACAAAATCTGCAGGGTGAACCAGGAGGCTGGAGACCCAGCAGAGTTGTAGTTGAGTCCAAAGGTCATCTGCTGGCAAAATTCCTCCTTTCTCTGGGATGGTGAGTCTTCCGTGCCTTCACCTGATTAGATGAGGCCCACCCACGTTACTGAGGGTAATCTACTCAAAGTCTACTGACTTAAACATTAACCTCATGTAAAAAATATACAGAAACATCTTGAATAACGTTTGACCAAATATCTGGGTACCATGGCCTAGCCAAGTTGACATATAAAATTCACCGTAACATACTGATTTAGATTGGCTCATTGAGGAAACTGAGTTAAAAGTAGTCTTGTCTGATGTGGGGAGAAAAGGTAGAAAGGGGGAAGGAGAGGGGGAGAGGGAGGGGGACCTCTGTCGGCTGTCCCTTGCTGAGGAAGCATCCCACGGGGAGCTGGCTTTGGTGATTCTAAAGGCATCTGAAATATGAGCATCCTCACAAAAGCAGTAACAGCTGCAGTTCTCTGAGCACATGCTCTGTATCTGCTCAGTGCTCCTCATGGGTTATCTCATTTGGAGTCACTCTGGCCCCAAATGGCCAGATGCCGCATGCAGCCATGCCCTGTCTGGGGTCTGCTACCCACCCAGGGCTCTAACCCAGGAAGTCAGCCACAGAAACTCCTTCCCTGATACCCACCTGAAGTCCTGCTCCCCGATCCACAGATTGGGGGGTATTTTTCAAGAAGGTCGGTGGGGCAGGAATTCCTCCTCTCCTTCAGGAGCCTGAAACCATAGCCCCAGAGAATTCTTTGTTCTCTGCCCTCTACTCGGCCTAATTCCTCCTGTCTGTGGGCATGGCTGTTTGGATCCCAGGGCGGAGAGGAACCCCTGGGAGGAAAAGTCAATTACAATTTGAAGACCTTATCCCACCTGATTGGTGATGGTCAGCGGCGTCCCCTTCTCTTGGCCACGTATTTTACTTTCTTCCCCCCTCCATCCCCAGCACCCAACATTCATGATGTTATAAAGAGGAGGAGGATGTGTTCTGAGGATTGACTTAACACTACAAGCTCTTATTTTATGAGAAAATAAATCATAAAAGATCTTGAATGCTGCTTTATGTTCATATGCATTTTCATTCTCTCTCTCTCTCTTTTCCTCTCTCCATTACTGAAGGGAGCTGGTAGCAACCTCTCTGCTTTGCAGCTCAGCTGGTAAAATGCCTGGAAAGCAGCCAGTGGCCTGGGTTCAATCTACTGATAAGTCATCAATTTCTTTCTCACCCAAAACATCTGGTTTCGGATCCTGAGTTATGAGCTAATATTAAGTATAAAAGTTTATAGCATCACATATATAATACTGTTGATTAGAAACATCAAGAAAAGTAATTGACTGGAGGGGACTCGGTGTGACCAGCTGGTTGAACATCTGGATGGATCCAAGGGGCTTGAACTGAATTCCCTATCCATCTACACTTTTCTTGGTCAAGCAATATCTGGCCCGGGATCTTTAAAGGGTTTGACTTCCTCCTTGGATACTTCTTTCTCCCAGTGTTTTCTATGCAAAAATGGGAATGTGTGTTTCAGTTCACTGGAAAAGACGAAAATAAAATAATCATAGTGTTTATCCTCTCATGCATCCATTCTTTAGACATTTCCTGGTTTTCATTATTTCCTTAGCCACGGCGTGTTACCAGCCATGACCACTTGGTGGCAGCGTACCCTCGTTTTTCCCCCGCCGGTTGGGGTGGGGGAGGAAAAATGCTGAGACACAACCCCCCCCCCCCTCCTCCATCTGGTTTGCAGCTGAGCCTCCCGGGAGGCGGAAGAGCTCCTACCAGCCTGGGCTTTGTCCTCAGGGGGCTTCACTTGACATACATTACTCCACAAAATTCCTTTGCCAACTGCATCCCTGTGACCAACGACCTGAAGATAACCAAGGCTTTTGGTGACACTGTGTTCTGTTTGCCATCCCCCCGCCCCCCAGAACACCATGGATTTCTCCATCTCCCTGGATACATGAGAGGATTTAAGAAGGGCAGTGGTTTCTGGAATCTCCTCTAAAGCAGCTTCTTTCCAGGATATCAGGCAGAAAGCAATCTGCATCTTGTGCACCAACTCAGAGCGGCTGACGGAGTTCTAAGAAGGACCCTGAGGCCTCACAGCCCAGGCTCAGAGAGCAACAATTTGATGCTTGATTGGCCACACTTTCACTTCACCATGTGACCTGGGGAGAGCAGTGGGAGATGCCTGATACCTGATAGCATCCTAATCTGATCTGTATCACTGAAGAGTCCTCTACTCCTTCTCTCCCTCATTTTTCATACCTTTTGTATCCAGCAAGTTGTTGCTCAAGGCCGAAGGGTGAGAGGCCTTCCTCACTACAAATAGGAACTCTCTCCCCTGCTTGGGGGGTGGGGGGGCAGGAAATCATCATAGCAGCCCTCTTCCTCCAGAGCACTGCAGGAAGGGGGAGTAAAAGCCACTCATGTATGTGTCACGGACCCACTATTTATGGAGTACCTGCTATATTCTACAATAAAAAGACAGGGGTGAGAGAATTATTAAAAACCTGTAAACTATTTCTAGAAGCTGGTGTTTTGAAAAAGAGTCACCGAGAGCAGACGTTCTCAAAAATGTGGGTCCTGGGCCAATAGCTGAGCATCACCCAAGAAGTTGTTATAAACGCAGATTCTCAGGCCCTGCCCAGCCCTACTGAATCGGAAACTCTGCGGGTAGGGCCCAGCTGCTGGGGCTGTAACCAGTCCTCCAGGGGATTCTGATGCCCACTTGGGCTTGAGAACCAAGGACGTTTGAGAACACCCTTCCCCTCCCTTCCTTCTTTCTTTGCTTCTTTGTTTATTGAATTCCTTTGAAGAGCCAGGTACCCAATTATCTTGGCCCCTGCCCACAGAGAATTTACAAATTAATGGAAGAGACAGTAAAAATCTGGGCCCGTGATAATATGGTAAACTCTAAGGTAGGGAATCTTTCGTGCGCCGTGGGCACGTATTAGAGGCGCCTCGCCCAGCTTTGGGCAGAAGTAAAATGGGCTTGCAGACGGTAAGACCAGAGTAAAGCGTAAAGTAATAGAACAGAAGAATGTATGCAGGCACTTCTCAACTTGCATGGTGCTGCTCTGAATCAGTAATGGTCTAAAAGACACCTATATACCTCACCAGACACCACTTTACGTGGCTTGGGGGCTATTGGGGTGGCAGACTCTTAGCCTGCAGAGGCCAGGAGGTGACATGAGTGAGTGACCAGCAGGACGAGGAGAGGACGGGCAAACCCGGCGCCCCGTGCTCCACCTGGGGGGGCACCTCTGCTCAGAGCCAAGCCATGGTTCCCCGAGAGATGCACGCCCAGGTGATGCCAGATCCTGGGACTGTTTGGCAAGTGAGCCTGGTGCACTATATTTTTACGTGAAATTTCCCAAAAATATGTACAAACACTTTGTGGGTCAAAAGGGAGATGCACGCAAGCCGAAAGGGGTCCCCCCCGGAAGGTCCCCCGATATGAGCATTTGCTTCCACGACCGCCATCTAGCGGTGAGCGTGGGCTGCTGCACCCTTTGCTTTCCCAGGAGCAGAGACCCGCTTCTTCCTTCCTTCTTAAATTGGGGTTTTGATTTCCAAAAGCCTATTGTTATGAAAAGGTTCAGAGTGCCACGCGGATGGCCGTTCTCCTCCTTCTCCTTTTGGAAATCGGTTAAACTGAAGGGGGTGGGGCGCAGTGTTGAGAGGGTGCTTTGGGGCCCTGGAGCGGCGAGCCAGGCTCACGTCCCTGCTTTGCTGCCGGGAACTTTGCGGGGTGAGATCAGTCCCCCGAGTAAAACAGAGTAACACCTGACCTGTCTGCAGTCCAGACCCAAAGCCCCTGAATGAACGTGAAGGATACAGTTGGGTTCTGCCTGCCGCTGGCTCTGCCAACTGAAGATAGAAAATAGTCAAGGGAAAAAAATTCCACAAAGTTCCAAAAGACAAAACTTGAATACGCTGCACACTGGCAACTATTTACATAGCATTTACATTGTATTAGGTATTATAAGTTATCTAAAGATGATTTAAAGTATATGAAAAGAGGTATGTAGGTTATAGGCAAATACCATGCCATTTTATATAAGGAACTTGAGCATCCATGGATTTTGGGATCCACAGGGATGCAGAAACAAACCCCTGGGAGATGAAGGGATGGCTGTACGTCATTCTCAGCCATGGTCCCCGATGCTCTTCTTGAGTGACCTTCGTGGTCACCTTGAAGAGCACCCTACCCCTACCCCCAAAAGTCTTTGCTTGTGTATTTCTCTTGGGGAGAGCTGCTGGCCTGAGTCAGATTCTCAAAGGGGCTTCTAACTCAGGAAGGGGGAAGACAAGTCTGTCCCCTGGAGTTCTCAAACCTTGAGTTGCACTGGAATCCTCGGAGGGCTTGTTAGGACGTAGATGGCTGGGCACCTCCCTCAGAGTTTGCTTCCACAGGTTTGGGGTGGGGCCCAAGCAACTGTCTTCCTAACCAGTTCCCAGGTGATGCCGAAGATGCTGGTCTGGGACCACACAGAAACTTCGAGAACAGACCTCAGACTTTCTGCTCTGATGGGGGAACTCATGGTTGGGCTCTTGCTTTCACTCACCAGCTCCAAAAACAAATGAAAAAACACTGTGTTTCTTGGTGCCAGTGATTCCTCCCTCCATCCTTTGCTGTGTCAGAAATAGTTTAGAGATTCTGAGCAGCAACTTTTCATGTTGGACACTCGACAGTGATTTTCTGCTTAGAAGTGAAAAGACAAAGAGCTGGCATCTGAAGCCAGCTGGGGAGGTGGAGAGGGTCATAGCAAAGACTAATGGTATCAGAGGACAATATGACGTGCACACTACCTGTCTCCCTGCACACTTTTGTCACTGTACTAGAATTTGCTCAGAAGAGCGTCTTAATGGTGGCCGCTCGGATTGGTGCTAAGGGACATACTCTGTTTCTTTCCTTGTGTCCCTTTTGGATGCACCTAAAGTTTGATTAAACAATAGCTAAGATCCTCTTTCAATTCTAAGAATTTCTGACCCCCGTGAAAAAGACACATTGGCTCTCGAATTCTATGAACAGGCAACATTGGTCCACCCACCACTTCTGGTCTCCACGAGACAGTCTGCAGCTTTCTGCTGAGCTACTCTCTGGACACAGCCAAACATCATCGGGCAAAGCCACTGGGCCCTCACCGCATGCTAGCTGCTGGGCTGAGGGCTTTGAATGTGCTCACAGAGGTCAGAGCAAAAAAAAGCAAAAAAAAAAAAAGGCGCCTTAGCCATTCTCTGCCTCTTGAGGCTCTTGTTGCAGGAAGTGTAATAATAAACGTGAAAGGACTTTGAATTCTCTGCAAAGCAGGCCCTGCAAAGTAGGAGGTGACAGATGACAGAGAAAATCGTCCCAAGGCTTGGGGCAGGAACCACGTCACTCTCCTAGAGGCTAGGACTTTCCAGCTGGAGTGGTGGCCAAATATACGTGATGATGGGCTGGTGGGATCCCTCTGCAGCCAGGAACTGGGTCGGTGGGTAAAGGGTAGGGCACTCAGGAATGTGACCAGGTCGGGAGGCGGGCGCTCCCTGACTTGGGAAAGTGGAATTCCATGAGGGGAAACCGGTTTCATCTTTGTAACTGCTATGCCCTCAGCTAGCTGCTGGGCAGTGGGTGGAGAAGGAAACTGTTGGTTTGATCCTCATTCCCCTTGGAAATAGGCGAGTGGGATGTCTCAGCATCTGGGGACAGAACATGGGGACCAGGAAGGTTCTGGGTTTGCAGGAAAGAAGGCAGCACGTCACTGCGGGGACAGCACTGCCCTGCCCTTCCTGGGTGTCCCAGCGTTAGAGGACAGGGAGAAGCAGAGCCCTGGGTGGGAAGTAAAATCCTGGCTCACCTCTGTCCCTGCTGGGGCAGAACCGAGGTGTGACGTGGCGCAAGTCACTTTCTGTCCCTGAGCCTTTGTTTCCACACCTGTAAAGTGTGGACATTGGACACGATTCCCCAGTAAAGATCAGAATCCAGTGGTCTTGCTTTCCTCCTTAGTAGGAAGAATTAGAGACACTGAGAAACTGAAGGAACGTTTCTTTTTGAAAACGCTTGCTTTCAAGTCAATCGAGGTATAATTTTCATACAGAAATACATCCACTTTATCCACTTTGAGCAAAGTTTGAGGAGTTTTCACAAAGGTCCACCCCTGAGGCTGCACTGCAGTCAGAATATGGAACATTTCCGGGGCTTCCCTGGTGGCGCAGTGGTTAAGCATCCGCCTGCCAATGCAGGGGACACGGGTTCGAGCCCTGGTCTGGGAAGACCCACATGCCGCGGAGCAGCTAAGCCCGTGCGCCACAACTACTGAGCCCATGTGCCACAACTACTGAAGCCCACACACCCAGAGCCCACGCTCCACAGCAAGAGAAGCCACTGCAATGAGAGTCCGCGCACCGCAACGAAGAGTAGCCCCCACTCACCGCAACTAGAGAAAGCCCGCGCGCAGCAACGAAGACCCAATGCAGCCAAAAATTAAAAAAAAAAAAAAAAGAATATGGAACATTTCTGCACAAAATAATTACAGTGGGGAGAGGGAAGGGGGAGGGGCAATATAGGGGGGAGGGGATCAAGAGGTACGAAACATTATGTATAAAATAAGCTACAAGGTTATGTTGTACAACATGGGGAATGTAGCCAATATTTTATAATAACTATAAATGGAGTATAACCTTTAAAAATTGTGAATCCCTATATTGTACACCTGTAACTTATATAACATTGTACATCAACTCTACTTCAATAAAAATAAACAGCTTTTAAAAAAAGGAATATAGCACGTTTCCATCTCCCCTGATGGCCCTTGGGGCACCTTCACGGGCACACCTCCTCTTGGCCCCAGGCAGCCTATGGCACGTGTCTTAAGCCTCATTTCTCCGTTTGCTCCCTGTGTCAGCTTCCTGCAGCTGCTGTGACAAACTGCCACAACCTTAGTGCCTTAAAGCAACACACATTTATTCTCTTACAGTTCTGGAGGTCAGAAGTCTAAAGTGGCTGAGGGATTTCCCTGGTGGCGCAGTGGTTAAGCATCCGCCTGCCAACGCAGGGGACACGGGTTCGAGCCCTGGTCCGGGAAGATCCCACATGCCGTGGAGCAACTAAGCCCGTGCGCCACAGCTACTGAGCCTGCGCTCTAAAGCCCGCGAGCCACAACTACTGAGCCCACGCGCCACAACTACTGAGCCCGCGCGCCTAGAGTCCGTGCTCCGCAACAAGAGAAGCCACTGCAGTGAGAAGCCCACACACTGCAACAAAGAGTAGCCCCCGCTCGCCACAACTAGAGGAAGTCTGCGTGCAGCAACGAAGACCCAACACAGCCAAAAATAAAAAAAAATAAAAAAATAAAGTGGGTTGGCTGAGCTGCGTTCCTTCTGCCGGCTCTAGGGGGCACGGGTTTCCTTGCCTCCGCTGGCTTCTAGATGCTGCCTGCAGCCTTGGCTCTTGTGCTTGCTTCCCTCTGACCTCTAATTCCATCCTCCCGTCTCCTTCTCTGACCCACTCTCCCTCTTATTAGGAGCCTGGTGATTTATGGATAATCCAGGCTAATCTCCCCGTCTCTAGGTCTTCAACTTAATTGCATCTGCAAAGTCCCTTTGCCACACGAAGTGACATATTTACAGGTTCTGGACATCTTTGGGGGACATTATCGAGCCACCACACTCACACGCACAGAAAGGACTTCCAGGCCTACAGCCGAGCTTTCCAGAGCAGGCCCTCCATCAGGGGCCCCTGCTCACCTGCCCAGCACATCTGCTTTTCCACTTCTACTCCACATGCCAAAGAGGCTCCAATAAAACTAATTCTAGCAAACATTAATTCTGCATTTACTATGTGCCAGGCACTTTCTTAAGCCCTTCATAGACCCTAACTCACTTAATCCTCACGGTGAGCACAGGAGGGGAGTGCCATTTTTATTCCTGTTTTACCGCTGAGGAAACTGAGACACGAGAAGTATAAGGAGCTGTCCCAGGTTGCCCAGCTGTTTGGAAGAGCAGGGATTAACTCTGGGAAGTGAAGGAAGCTATGGCACATCCTCCACTGCCTCTCCAGAGCCCACCTCCAGATTTGCTGAGCCCCGCCCTTGGGACCAGACAGTTTCCTCTGTGCTTGTGAAGGGGATCAGAACATGCCACCCCACTTTTTTTTTCATTGTAAGTGACAAAAAACAACCTAAAGAATTAATCAGAAAAGAACAAGTACTAGCTCAACTGACTGAAAAGTCCAGTGGTAGATTTGGAAAGAGATCTTCAGGTTCTGCTGGATCCAGATGCTCTCAAGGTGTCACCAGGAACCTGTCCCTGCTCTCTACCTCTGAGCTGCCTGCTTCTCTTTATTGGCTTCATTCTCAGATGGGCTCTATCCAGGGGAGAGCAGATGGGCATCCACAGCTCCAGGCTGATGGTCTTATCATCTTAGCAACTCCAGCAGAAAAAAACTGCCAGGGGTTAGGGATGCTTCACTCTCCTTTGCCAAGACTGGTTGACTTGCCCACATACAGAGTGAAGGGAAAGGGTTGGTCCATCTGAACCTTAGAGACAGATGGTGGCAAAGGAATAATGGTCCTCCAAAGGAAAACTGGGATGATGTTACCATAGCAAGAGGAAACTGTCTCTGGGCATCCAAAAATGACAGGTGGTTTTTCATATGCTCTCCTTGGAGCTGGTCATTCTGGAGGCCTGCTTTCCTCCTTCTGGACTGGCCTCTGATAGATCTCTTTTGCCAGCGGGCTTTGCTCTATCTCCCTGCTCAGAGGTGATGTTTCTCTTCTTCATTCTCTTTTGAATTCTGTGTACTTATAGCAGGGGAGTCACATGGGCTGAATTTGGTGCAGCCTTGGCAAAATGTGTCCTGCAACTCATAAGTGTTCCGGGCCAACTCACCAGGAAGCTACACTCAGATTTGGAGCCAAACCTTAATAGGAACACAGAGTTAACCTGAACATAGATCTGTGTTAGATCCTGGGGTGCAGTGTCCAGATGCCCTTCGCAAGGCCTATGCACCCATCTCCTAGCTCCTGGGAATATTGTTCATGGGGGTGATGGTCGTAGCTATGTCCTTCACTGAGCATTGCCCACATCTGTGCTATAGGGATCTGTTTCAGCCGAGATTACACGCCCTCCTAAGGTTCAGCCCAAGGTCAATGAAATGAGGTCAGCCACCTAAATGCAGAGCTCCCCACTAGACCAGCCGAGGCCTCAGTTGCACCCACACTGCATCCTGAGTGTTCCCGCCTCATCCACTTCCTGACAGGCGTCCCTCCCGAGAGCTCTTCCTAAGAAGCCTTCTGCACACAAATCACATCTCAAAGTCTGTTTCCAGAGAACCCAATCTAAGACATCTGGTTTTCTCTCCTTATGGTCAACGGACTTGCTGTCGCCAAAGAAATGAGGATCCCTTTTTAAAGACTTTAATATTGGGGAACAGGTTCTTTGTGGTCCTGGTCCAATCTCAGACTTGGATAGGCCCTTGGTGTTTGGGGTTTGGGGGCATCTTCCTGGGTCAATTTCACCTGTATGAAAATACCAATGCAGGTGTACAGCTAAAGTGACTGATTTTCTTTTTTCTTTTTTAAAATAAATAAATAAATAAATAAATAAATAAATAATTCTAAAAATAAAATTATTTATTTTATTTTTATTTATTTTTGGCTGCATTGGGTCTTTGTTGTTGTGTGTGGGCTTTCTCTAGTTGCGGCGAGCAAGGGCTACTCTTCATTGCGGTACACGGGCTTCTCATTGCGGTGGCTTCTCTTGTTGTGGAGCACGGGTTCTAGGCATGCGGGTTTCAGTAGTTGTGGCATGTGGGCTTCAGTAGTTGTGGCTCGTGGGGTCTAGAGCGCAGGCTCAGTAGTTGTGGCTCACGGGTTTAGTTGCTCTGCAGCATGTGGGATCTTTCCAGACCAGGGCTTGAACCCACGTCCCCTGCGTTGGCAGGCAGATTCTTAACCAATGCACCACCAGGGAAGCCCTAATTTTATTTATTTTTGGCTGTGTTGGGTCTTCATTGCAGTGCGTGAGCTTCTTGCGGTGGCTTCTCTTGTTGCAGAACATGGGATCTAGGCGCACAGGCTTCAGTAGTTGTGGCGCAGGGGCTCAGTAGTTGTGGCTCAAGGGCTTAGTTGCTCCGCAGCATGTGGGATCTTCCCGGACCAGGGCTTGAACCCGTGTCCCCTGCAGTGGCAGGCGGATTCTTAACCACTGCACCACCAGGGAAGTCCCTAAAGTGACTGATTTTCTATTAGCTTGGCCAATATTTGGCTGAATTTTCAGGTGATTCATGAAGAATAGGTACTCAGGGTTGGAATTAGGTGATCAGGTTAAGAAATAGGGCGAGAAGAGAAAAGCAGATTTGTTGTGCCAGCTGAGAGCTCTTGTGTAGTGACAGAGATTCTCTTCTTGACCAAACTCTCTGCTCAGGCTCCTCTGAGGTCTTTATCAGTGAGGCCTTGACTTTTGGACTTCTGGGTTCATCTCTGCATTGTCCAGTTTTAGCAAGAATCCCGCTTAGTCAGTTTAGCCAGAATCCTCCATGCTCCATATCTGAGCAGGCTTCACGCCCAAGTTCCTCAACCTCCAGCATCCCCCAGGGGATGTCTGATCACCCTGGCCTTCCTTCAGAGAGAACCCTGTTAGGTCAGTTTACCGGAATCCCCGCTACTGCTGATACTTCTGCTTAGTAATTTTCCATCCACTGACCTCTCTCCCCCTCCCACCCCGCGACCCCAGCTCCTCAGCTATAAATTCCCACTTTTCCTTGCTGTGTTCAGAGCTGAGTCCAGTCTCTCTCCTCCACTGCAAAACCCCGTTGCGGTGGTCCCTAGGCCTATCACGACCGTTCCCCTTGAATCAATCCCTCCTCACCATTTTTAACAAGTGTCATGAATATTTTTTTTCTTTGACACTGTTGGAGGTCTGCTCATCATTCAAGACCTAATTTGAGGTTATTTCTTCTAAGAAGCCTTTCCTGCCTGTTAATGTCACTTCTTGTCTGGGCTTTCATTGTGTGTTTTACATGTTTTAGTAGAACCCCCTAGACATGGACGCAAATCATTATAAATACTCTCTAATGTTTCTTCTAGTAAAGTGTTTTTCAAGCTTTAAAAAAAAAATTTACAGAATACAGGATTCATTATAGGAATCAGACCCTACACGTTGTAGAAGGAACAGGGGGAGTGAAGGTCCAGAAAGGGAAATTGAAGGATCAGAGAAACATCAACCGTCAGCCCTCCTGAAACGCTGGCACCGTTTATGGGTCAGAATTCACAGGGCAATCGGGGAGGCAGGCATGTCTCAATGCTAGAATTTTTTAACTTTTTCACCACAATCCATACTAAGAAATACCTTTTATATCAAGATCCGGTAGAAGGACAGGCACATACACATATACGAGTGACTGAGGACAAAACTTCCACAGGAAACACTAATCCCTACTGTGTGCAACTATGATATAATAAGAAATACATTCGGTCTTTTCCCCTGGTTCCAGAAACAGAGCTCCTAAAATTTCCTGAGTGATAGGAGTGTCTTTTGTTATTTATAAGGAGCCCCTTTCAACCATACCTGAGTTTATATCGATGAGGTGACTCTTGGCAGGACCCTGCATAGCTTCAGGATGGGGGCTGGTCACCAGAGGACCCAACCATTTGATGAAGGTTAGAACTTTCAGCCCCACCCTCTGGCCTCCAGAGAGGGGAGAGGGGGCAGGGGGGTTATGAACTGAGTCAATCATCGATGGCCAATGGTTTAATCAAATGTGCCTACATAATGGGATAAAAACCCTCAGAACTACTAGTTTTGAGGAACTTCGTGGTTGGTGAACATACCCAGGTACTGGGATGGTGGTGCACACCAACGCCATGGGGATGGAGGCTCCTGCATGGGACCCTCCAGACCTCTTCATCTGACTATTCATTTCTATCCTTCATAATAAACTGCAATGGTAAGCTTCACACTTTTCCAGGTTCTGTGAATCATTCGAACAATTTATCGAACCCTAGGGGTGTCATGGGAGCTCCCAAATTTGTAGTTGGTCATTTAAAGTGCAGGTGCCTGAAGACTCCATTTGTGGTTGGCATCAGAGGTGGCGGCAGTCCGTGAGCTGAACCCTTAACCTGTGGGGTTTGCACTAATTCCAGGTACTTAGTGTCAGAATTGAATTGAATTGTTGGGCACCAGTTGGTAGACAGAGTCAGATAATTGGTTGCTGGTGCTGTAAAAAGGACAAACAGCAACATAAAGTAATAGTTTCTATTCTATTCATTGTTGTTCTATTCACTTTTTTTCTATTCTATTCATTTTTTGTTCTATTATATTTATTTTTAAGGGCTATTTGTAACCAACTAAATCGATTTTATACCTCTCTACCTGATCACAACCCATAGGTTAAAAAACAGTCTGTAATACGATGGAAGCTTCTTCAGAGCAGGAACATTGAGATCCCTTGGCATCCCTTATGCCTCATGCAGTATCCAGTACAGAGATGGCACTGCTGTAAGTTCATGGAGTACGTGCGTGAGAGAATGAATGAATGAATGAATGAACGAAGTTGTCTGATTTGGGGTATGGTCCTCGCTGGCTCAGGTTTCAGTTGAATGAATCTACCCAGGGACATTCAGACTTAATTAGTATAAATTTGTTCCTCAGAATAGGCAAGGCTCACCTATTGGAATGTTAACTTATTAGTTCATCGTGGGAACCATTTGGGGTGAGGTACCTGGGATCAGTCAGTGGGGGTAGTTTGCTTGCCAAGTACAGAATGAATCAAAGGGCACTGGTTGTTTCTAGGAGTTATTTCCTTCAAGGTGGGATACCTAGATGAATTGACCGTCTCAATTTTGAGATGTTTCTCCATCTGCCAGGGGCACGGTTAGGGCGGCCCCTCGCATCAGTTCTGAGAGTTTCACAATAACAGCTGTCCTGTGTTCCTTACAGTTTATTGTTCTTGAACAACTGTGAAGACCTCCTAGGTCTCCATCCTAGGTGGAGGTTTAGGGCACACCCCAGGCTCATCTGCAACGCATTGCCAAAAGCCGGTTTACTCCCCTGCAGGTGGCAAATTGCTTCAATTTCATGTTGCTTCGTATTAGCTTCAGTTTGGAAAGGTGACATTTCCTGACCTCGTTCTAAAATCCTGGGGTTGAACCCTGTCTGAAGCCTGTTGACCCTTCTGCACTGCATATACACAATAAAGAGTGGCTAAGTGATTCAACTGATATTATCAAAGTTTTGATTTGTGGTTGACCCAGTCTGACCTTCAATGTCCTGGTCCCAAAGGCTGTTGGGATGATCAACGGAGTCGTCTATATCCACGGTTCGTGAAGACCGCCTTCCCCACTAGGTCTGAAACTCCAGCCAATTCCAGCTTCACACGATACTCAGTACAGATTTCCTGAAACAGGTGACGAATGCATGAAACACACCCCTATTGGTTTTCCATGTGGAGCCTGCAAAAAAGACTTCCCTCCCTCTTGCAGAGACTCTTTCACCCATCTGGTTTAAATTTGCGTGAAGTGTTGCCTGCCTAGAAAAGGGTTAATGACAACTGAGAGGGAGAGTTCTGTTTACTTGGCTGGGCTTTGCAGGAGTCCAGTTTCTCCCAGAAGTTGAGTCTAATCAAAACCAACCCAGGGGGCTGAGGAGGACTTCCTGTTCACCCCTACAGGACTCTATAAGAGCAGGACGAATGTGGCACCGAGATCTGGAAATTTCGGCAATGGTGGCGGCAGCAATAACCGTGCTGCTGGGAAGATCGTCTGCAGAGAGCGTGGCCTGAGTAGCAACAACTAGCACTTTAATAACATAATGAAAATCACATTTCTCTAATTGTATAATACACAGGCCCAGGACTGTGTCATCACTTGTCTAAATATGATACAAATTGGACGCAGAAGCTTGGGCCCTTTGGCAAATGCTGACCCAGGGGTTATTTTCATAGAGACTTTATATCTGACGGGACTTCAGTCTTAGGAAGCTGGACTTCTTTTTCCGACGGCCAATTCCAAAAATGAACACCTTCGAGTTGTCCTTTCTGGTCCTCCTGAAGGTTTCCAAGAATGTGACATCCTCCCAAACAAAGAGGAACACTTGGATGTGTTGCTGGCTGGGATACTTTCAGTAATTACTTCCTTAAGGGTTGACATTAGAAAGGAATTCACATGAGGCCGAAAGGAACCATTTTTCAGAAGGGCTGCTCTCCGGGGACGTTTCAGCTGGAAAGATGGCCAAGCTTGAATTAAACAGACTTGTATAAATCTCACTGTTATGGTATTAAGAAAATGAGCCGGACTGTTTGATCTCTTTATGTTTTATGTGAATGCCGTTAGGATAATACAATATCTTCTTTGGCTGAAAGAGCCATTATTATCCTGTAAGAGGGATAATTAAATGGGGGTAGTGTATTAAGATGCAATTTAGGATAGAGTGGCACCATGTGTGACTGAAAATGTTTGCCGCCTTCTTTTTAAGAAGGCTATTTTACATCCCACATTTGCTAATCCTCCTGGAGCCCAAAGGGCGTTGTCAATACTTTACCATTTGAAATTGCGTTGAAATTTTCCAGATTTTACCTAGTTTAACCTTCCAAGCAGCCCTGTTAGGTTAAGTAAGACGGTTATTGTTTCTTTCCATTTGTCGAGCGGTTAGCAGCACACTCGGTGCCCACTAGTGATGGGGCAAAGTTGACATTCATGTCGTCAACTTCTGATTCCAAGGCCAGTGAAGTTTCCACCCCACTATGTCAGATGTCATGTTGCATAATTCCCTTCTGCTCTCAGTATAACCGAGAAATGCCCCGAAGTGGCATCCATAACCGTGAAGTTTAACATGATCACGGGCAGCTACTGCACAAATAAAATCCATTTGCATTAAACCATCACTGAGATGAGAGACACACGTTAACTTTTGCCCCTGGTATCCCAGGGGATGATGTAGAATAGCACTGCATCTCTGATCTGGTTTCAATATTTTCCTGTGATCCGCTACAACTGTGTCATTCATTCAACTGTGTCATTCATTCAACTGTGTCATTCGGTTCGCAGACCAGCAGCCTCAGCATCACCTGAGAGCTTACGCAAAAAGCAGCAGCTCAGGCCTCATCCCAGACCCACTGAATCAGAATCTGTGTTTTCACAAGAGCCCCAAGTGATCCAGCGCATGTCAGGGTTTGCAGGTGCTGCGTCCGGAGCTCATGCCTTTGCTCAGCCCTGCCCATTTTACGTTGTGGGCTCTGCAGGACGTGAGGAGGAGAGACCAGACAGAATATATCCACCTAACTGCTCATTTTCATAAGGGTTGAAGGAGAAGTTAGACTGGAGATGGATGACAGCTGTGGAAGGAAGAAGCTGGGAAAGAGTTCGGAAACAGAGGAACTTGCCAGTAGCTGCCTTCAGACATCTGGTTTGAGGTCTCAAGGAAACAGACAGTGATACTGATATTTTGAAATGACAGGCACTCCAAGAGCCTCTTGCTCATGGGCACTTCGGGAAACAGTGTTTGAGAAACCCCGGTTTGCTCCTGAAGCGGGGCACGGTCAGGCTGACCATTCCTGCGGTGACCTGACGGCTGTGGGCTGGAGCAAAGCCCAGACTCCTCATTTCTTCCAGTCACGTCCGAGCTCCTCCCCTCTCGGCTCTGCGGTCCCAGAGGCAGGTGTGAGCCTCAGGGCTCCCCAGGTCCAGCATCAGGAAGCCCCCAAGGCTGTGCTGACTTGGCTCTATCTGGTTAGCTCAGAACGTATGCAACCCAAGCCCCTATTCCTTCTCATGTGGGTCTGAACACCCCGCCCCGCTTCCCAGCCTACATCTCTGCTTTTTGCAGGAGCTGCCAGATGTCAAATTGCTCCTTTTTCTGTGGCTTCAGGATCCAGGCGAATGTCCACGAAGGGGCGGATTGTAACCACTGAGACACAGCGTGAACGCAGGGCCCTGGGTTCGGTTGTGAGCAAGTACGCTGAGCGATTTGCAATGACTCTCCTGGGAGCTGGCTGTCAAATTTTTGGTGTGTTCAGGAAATGTCTGCCACATTTTACATCAACATATTCAAACTGCAAATACGTGAAGTGTTGAATGGTAACAATGAATGAGTGAAATGAATGGATCACAGTGCCAACGGTGAACAGTCTTGGGTAATAGAAGCAACCTGTTTCTTAATTAAAAAAAAAAATAATTTCCTTGCTGTGGTGCCACTGTTCGTAGTGCTTGGCGGCAGGGATGATAAATCCCACCCTGATGTCATGTGAAGCCACACAACTTGGAAGGCTTTATATGCAGATTATGGTGGAAAGAACTGGGGGCCTTCTGGCTTTCTGCCATCACTCATATTTCAAGGTCCAGACGGTGGAAGTCAATCAAAATATACTTAAATAGGCCTGTAATTGCTCCCGGACTCAGTATCCCGGGGTTTGTTACTCAAGGGCTCAAAGCATCTATGTTACTATCACTATGACTTCCAGATGCGTTTGATCCTTCTCAAATTGACTTCCTCGCCGAGGCCTCCACCCCAGCTGGGATCAGCATCTCTTATTCTTTCTGCTACGTCTTGCCCAGCTAGCAAAGTCCAGCGCGGACCAGCAGCGAGGGCCCTCTTTCCTTCGCCTGACGGCTCACTTGCATTCATTCTCCCTGTGAATCCTCCCAGCCCAGGAGTTCAGCTCAAGATCACACAGCTCTGGCGGGCGGGCGGATCAGGCTGTGTGCTCCCAGGGCCGGCTTTGGTCGCCACACCAGTGGTTCTCAAAGTGGTGCCCCCGGAGCTGCGGCAGCATCACCTGGGATCTTGTTAGAAATAGAAGTGCTCAGGCCCCACCCCAGACCTTCTGAAACAGACACTTGCGGGGCGAGCCCAGCATACAAATCAAAACCAACACACAGGAGGGCCCTGTGTTTTAACACCCCCCCTCTGAGGACTCAGATGCAGGCTCAATTTAGAGAATCGCTCTTCTCTACCAAGCTCAGTGTCCTGCAGTGTGTGTTATTCCAGCCACCAGACTGTAAACTCCCCGAAGGCAGGACTTCTGCCTTCTTCGTCTCTGAGCGAGGCACTGTACAAAATCTAATAGTAATGAAACGGAGCAGGACGCTATGGTCCTTCCCCCTACAGCCTTGCCTGCCTTTTGTCTGTGGAAAAACGTTAGCCAAAGAATAAATTGAATCAGAGAAGTGAGAAAATGCAGAAGCAAAGGAAAACAGTCCAACAAGACTAAATAATAATAGTTTAGTCCATAAGCAAAGTCAAGGACCTTTAATTCCTCCTCAAGGGCTATAGATAATATTCTGAGCCATGTCCTGGGAGCTGCCTTATAGACACTGAAACCGCCCCCAGGTGGAAGAAGTTAACTACATGACGACCAGGCTGTAGCCATGACATGAGCTGCCACGATTCCGAGAACTGGCCTCAAGGAAATGGGAACAAACTGACCCTGGAACTGAAGATTAACTGTTCCTAAAACAATCAAGATGACGCTGGTCAGACCACCGCAGGACTGATTTCAAGACGATGGTCAGAGCTGCCTGTGCTGTTTCTGCACGCAGCCCCCTCCCTCTGCCTATGAAAGTTCTTGCTCTACCGGTTGTCAGGTGGTGGGGGGGAGTCGGCCTTTGGACAGGAGTCCACCCTCCCTTCCCCCCCAAACCCCCATTGCCAGCCTCCAAGATAAAGCAAACTTTCCACCAACCTTGCCTCTTCATTGGTTTTAGAGCGGCGAGCAGCCCGACCCCACTTTCAGTAATAGTAACAGCAAACCTTACTGAGCTCTTACTGTATGCCAGAGGGGCATCTCTCTCATTCAACCCTTGGAGGCAGGTACTATTCTTACCTGCCTTTTACAGATGAGGACACAGGAGCAGGGAGAGGAAGCCGCTTGCTCAGAATCCAAGGTTACCACCTGGGGAAGCCGGGATGTGAACCCTGGGGTTGACCAAGCTCTTCCTCCCCAGGTCCCCCTGCTCGGCGGTTGCTTAGTGAATCAACTCTAACCACCTGGACCCTGCCATGCACCATGTGGAGGAAAAGGCTAAAATGTAAAAGAGTCGACACACCGAGCAGCTTAGCGGGATAGGGACGGCAGAAAGGAAGGCGTGCTTTTCACAGGGAAGCAAAGATGAATGATTAAGCCCCTCATTTCATCCCTCACAGATCAGGTTATCTTGACCTCTGACGCAGGGATGGTGCCGAATCTACTCAGTACTGTTGGTTCTAAAGATACCTGAATGTCTTGAACTCCTGCCTCAGAAGGTGCAGGCTTCTGGAGAGTCAGGGGAAGGGGGTGGTGGGGTGAAGGGAGAGAACGATATATGGGTGAATGCTCCGGTGCAAGCAGACCTCAGAGAGATTTTGGGGTCAGTTCCAGACCACTGCAAAAAATCGAATATCACAATAAAGCAAGTGACACGAATGTTTTGGTTTCCCAGCGCATATAAAAGTTATGTTTACTGTAGTCTATTAGATGTGCAATAATAGCATTATGTCTATAAAAAACAATGTACATGCCCTAATTTAAAAATGCTTTATTGCTAAAAAATGCTAACCCTCATTGACAGCGCAGGGTTGCCACAAACGTTCAATTTATGAAAAAACGAAGTATCTGTGAAGGGCAATAAAACAAGGTCTGCCTGTAGAGATGCTTGAATTCAAAACACCTGGTTCAGGTCATGACTGTGCTGCTTAGAATCTGTGTAACACATAGGCCATGAGCCACTTTCCCTCTCTGGGCCTCAGTTCCTTCATCTGTAAAATGGGGATAATGAAAATAGCTGTTTGACTTGTGTGTGGTGTGGACGAGCTGGTGGCTGTGAGAGGTGCGTGTTCTTTGCTGTGACCAGGACATGGTGCAATGCAGGGAGGGTGTTGAGGAGATGCCCACCCAGGCTTGATTTCCAATGTGAGATTCTTCCCGACATGTGCTCCCTTCCCCAGAACATATGCGTGTGATTTCTCAGCACTCAATCAACACAGCACCCAGGCCTGATCCTCTGAGCCTGGAAACCAGTTCACGGCCCTTTTGAAACAGGAAATTTCTAAAGAGAAAGGGCCGGACCGACCGAGGAGGAGCAGAGGGTCCCCTAAGGATGCGATGCTGTTTTGCATCCCAACCCTCAAAACAATGGCCTTTCTCAGCCTGGATTTACAGAATCCCATTTAGATATCGGGGTTTCCCCACTGAACAGCCTCTTTCCTCTCCCTCTCACCCATCCCTCTTCAGGCACCAAAGCCCTTTCTAAAATGTCTTCACCTTTCACGGGACACCAGCTCACAAATCCCCCATTCCAAATAAATGAGAAGGAAACCCCTTTCCGCCAGGTTTCGGTTGTGCCCCGAGCCACCCGAAGCCAGGATAAAATTTCGAGTCGGGGTGCACGTGTGTGTAATTGCTTCCTGAGAGGAAGACCGCGAGAGCCTGTTGAGGTGTTAATGATGAAAGCCACAGGATCTGTTACTGTAGCGATGTCCCATCTGGATCGACTACATTAAATCGCTTTTTATGTGGATGTGGCCCTTAACAGAATCCCTTCCCCTATGGTAGGGAGCTTCCCACAAGGGGAAAACAAAGCAAATAAAGCACACCCCACTCACTTCGCTCTACGGAGTAACACTGCCCTCGTTGACCCGCAGATCTTGTGATCAAATCTAGGCAGGGGTTTCCTTGTAGGGAAAGAACTTGGAGACTGTTGGTGGATGCATTGCTCTAAGCATCACAATTGGGCGCCTGATGAGGAATCACAGTATCTGGTGTTTAGTCTGAAATCCGAGGTTCAGAGGAGACTGAGGAACTTGAACAAAATTCTGGAAGATCTATGACGAGTAGGTTTTTCACCTGTAAAACAGGCTTGATAATACCTGCCCTTTCACCTCATTTTAACCTTACAAAAACTAAGGTGATGTCTTAGGTCCATAGAACGATAGCATGAAAAGGAACCATAGTTTGAGGTTGGGTCCTACTTCCTTCTTTTATTAACAGGGAGACAGAAGCTCAAAGAAGCAAAGCATTCTGTCCAAGGACACATATTGCTCAGGGGTTGAATGATCCAGAAACCCGGTCTTCCAATTTTGAGGGGGATTGGTTGTTGGCTCTCATTTTGGCTAAAATAGAACTTTGCTCATTCCCAATCCCTCCCTTTGCAAGTGACTTTAGTCTCATTTACCCAGGCAGCAAAGTGACTTGGCAGACTGTGGCTGGGGCCATGGGATTCTCCACTGACTACATTCGTCGCACCTGTTCTAGTTGCCCACGTGCCTAGCTAACAAGTCATCCTACTGCCTACAGCCATGGCCTCGGGGACCCTAGCCAGCCAGGGAAAGCATCCTTGGCCCCTTCTGCCAGGAAACCAGTGCCTGGAATGCAATACAAGTAAACGCTGAACTAGCTAAATCAAAGTAAAGTTCTAAATTTCCCCAACCATGACGTTTTATTTAATCTTTCCTGTATGAAGATAGGACAATTCGCTCCATAAAAATGGAAATAGAGCTTTCCTGTTTGGGTGTCTGTGATACCACCAGAGAAATGACAGTTTTGATGACGTAGCTCCCCCCCCAACAAAAAAAAAGTAATATTTCTGGTCCAGATTTGGAATTTGTTTCAGCCAACTGACTGCCCAAATAAATACAAGAGTTTCCTTTATCTCATTAAAAGGCAAAAAGAGATTTCTAGAATGTTTGCTGGGCGGAGCAAATGGGAGGTGTTAATGTTTTCTAAATGCTCTCAAGAAAGACCCAGTGTTCGTGGCCGTTCACCTATATTTGGAGGAGGGATCTGGTTGTGGAGCCTTGCAGTGAACATGATTCGATATGTTTCATTAAGACGGCACCTCCGGGATTTCCCTGGTGGCACAGTGGTTAAGAATCCACCTGCCAATGCAGGGGACACAGGTTCGAGCCCTGGTCTGGGAAGATTCCACATGCCGCGGAGCAACTAAGCCCATGTGCCACAACTACTGAGCCTGTGCTCCAGAGCCCACAAACCACAACTACTGAAGCTCATGTGCTACGACTACTGAAGCCCGTGTGCCTAGAGCCCATGCTCCGCAACGAGAAGCCACCGCAATGAGAAGCCCGTGCACCACAACGAAGAGTAGCCCCCGCTCACCACAACTAGAGAAAGCCCGCGTGCAGCAACGAAGACCCAACGCAGCCAAAAATAAAATTAATTAAAAAAAAAAAAAAAAAGACTGCACCTCCGTCTTTGAATTAACTTCTCGTTCCTGTCTTTGGTGCAATTTAATTATTTTTTAATCATCACGGGGAGGCACTTGAAGGAGAAGCAGCTGGAATCGTCCAACCTTAGTTTCATTATACAGATAGGTGTTATAAAAATTAACTTAATTGGCTTGTCACTGCTTGCATAAAATATGACTGCATTTGGAGAGCAGATATTGCTTTGCTGATCCAAGGTTAATTACAACATGGAGTGTGCAAGAGGTCAGGTTCCAAGGAGTGGGCAGCACCCTGATATCTGGCCAGAGCAACACAGGATGTTCCTGCAGTGGGCCCGCCTGGAAACCAGCCATGGCAGAGTTCCAAACCCATCCTTGGGGAATCTCAACATTATCAAATCCAGTGGCTGCAGCCCATCTCTGGCGTTCTCTTCTTATTCTGGGGCCCATGAACCTCCACAGGATAGAGGGGGAAATCAACAAGACACTTTAAGGGGAAGATGGTTCTATGGGATCCTTTGTGCTAAAACCAGGAAAGAATGCTCTGTGCGGGCTGCAGCTAACATTTACCAAATGCTTCCCACATGCCAGGTACCAAGCTAAGGGATTCCCATGAATGACTCACTTAATCCTTACCCAAATCCTATGAGGCAAATAGTATTATCCCTATTTTGGAGTTGAGGAAACTGAGGCCCAGAGAGATCAAATCACTTGTTCAAGGTCACACAGCTACTTAGTGGTCCAGCCAGGATCTGAATCCAGGTAGTTTGTTTCCAGAGGCTAATTCTCCGTCACTAACCCTCAAAAATTGCCTTTGAATGGAATATTACTATAGCATGCTGCCTTGTCATCTTCATCATAAAAATAAGTACTGTTTCTTAGGGAAAAGAAAACTTTGTAAAACAGAGAGTTTTACAGAGGCAGGATACCTTGCAATGAGAAAGCTGACACCAAACCAGAATGTTTCAACCTAATTAAAACACTGAGGAGCTGGTATGGGTTTGGAAGAATCATTCCACTCACTCCTTTAAACGCGGGTGTGTTTCATGTGTGTAACTGGTTTTGTTTTGTAATTATGCAGCGGCCCATTAAAGGTCGATTTGCTTCTACAATCAGTCAAGCCTTCTAACAACTCATTTGGAGGAGTAAACGGACTTCTCGGAGAAATTTACAGCTTTGGAGACATTGAGATAAGCGCACACCACATCCCTTGAAAACGGCTCACCCACTAAGGGCTGGGAAGTCTGCAAAATAATGGAAATCTCGAACTGAGCTGGTTACAAAATAGCGCGAGACGTGTTTGGCGTCAACCCTGAAATGGTAACGGTGGCGATTGGAAGGTAATTTCACTCTCGACAGATGTTACCTGCATTATGGACTGGGACGGGCTATGCTTGACCGGGAAGATTTGTCCACATTTCTGAGAAAATGATCTTAAAATCATTTGCTCTGATTCCTCACGGACTCCTCCTGGGTTTGATTTCACATGATGGCATACTGACTTTCTCCACTGGAATGACTTAAACTCATTTTAAACTTAACTATTTGCTCAGCGCTGCTATTATTTTACTTGAGGCTGTTATTAATTTGCCCTAGAATGATGTGTGGTTTGGACTGGATCGCGCTGATGTGGTTTGTCATAGACGATGTGAAATGTAGGACAGAAGCTTGGAAAGAAGGAAAATGAGAATGTGAAAAAACAGTCAGGGAATGGTACTGTGGCTATGAGTAATGTGTCCTATGCTGCTACTACTTGGATCCATACTGTCCTTTTCTTTAGACTATGTGATCCAAAATGTGGGAAGTAACATAGAAATAGGGCAAGCCAGTATAGGAGTCATTTATATATATATATATATATATATATATATAGGAACAAACGTAGAGTCCAGAAGAAAAAGGGATAAAGTGCAAAAGGATATACAACATGTTGCCCCTCGCTGCGGAAGCAGTGATGTCTGGGAAGAGGAGCACCACGGAAGCAGCATGACCCTGAGAATCAGACACTTGAGATTTCCGTATTGCTTTCCCCTTCCTTGAGTTGATGGGAGATGGCAGATGACAGGAAACATTACCCTGAATAATAACTATAAATAGAGTATAACCTTTAACAATTGTGAACCACTATGAACCTGAAACTTATATAATGTTGTACATCAACTATACCTCAATTAAAAAAAAATTTTAAAACCTATAGGAGGGACTTCCCTGGTGGCGCAGTGCTTAAAAATCGGCCTGCCAGTGCAGGGGACACGGGTTCGATCCCTGGTCAGGGAAGATCCCACATGCCATGGCGCAACTAAGCCCGTGCGCCACAACTACTGAGCCTGCGCTCTAGAGCCCGCAAGACACAACTACTGAGCCCGTGTGCCGCAACTACTGAAGCCCGCGTGCCTAGAGCCCGTGCTCTGCAACAAGAGAAGCCACTGCAATGAGAAGCCCGCGCACCGCAACGAAGAGTAGCCCCCGCTTGCCGCAACTAGAGAAAGCCCACGCGCAGCAACGAAGACCCAACGCAGCCAAAAATAAATAAATAAATGAATAAATAAATTTAAAAAAACCCCAAAACCTAGAAGAAGCCATGTTAAAGAAAAAAAGAAGAAGAAATAGCACTGGGATTTTGTTGGGGTGATACACTGTTCTGTATTGAGTGTGATGGTAGCCCTACAAATCTATGCATGTGTTAAAATTCACAGAACTGTACATCTAAAGAAAAACCGTCAATTTTACTGTTCGATAATCTTAAAAACGTTAATCATATATATTTATAATTTTATAAATATATAATTTGTTTGTATAAAAAAAATCACCCCAGGTGGCACCGGGAAGGATGTCCTTGTGAGGTGGAGGAATTAACAAGCTGTGGTACGTCCATAAAATGGAATACTACTCACCAATGAAGTCTCCAAACTGTCGGTACATACAACAGCATGCACTCATTTAAAAGGCTTTTTGCTCACCGTGTAGCACAGGGAACTATATTCAATATCTTGTAATAACCTATAATAGAAAAGAATCTGAAAAAGGAGAAACATATATATCAGATTCTTTGTATATATATGTATAAACATATTCTTTTATATATATATAAAACTGAATCACTTTGCTGTACACCTGAAACTAACACAACATTGTAAATCAACTATACTTCAATTAAAAAAAATAAAATAAAATAAAAGGCTTTGTGCTGAGTGAAAGAATCCAACCTCAAAAAGTAATGTTATAAATAATTCCAGGGGCTTCCCTGGTGGCGCAGTGGTTAAGAATCCGCCTGCCAATGCAGGGGACACGGGTTCGAGCCCTAGTCCGGGAAGATCCCACATGCCGCAGAGCAACTAAGCCCGTGAGCCACAACTACTGAGCCTGCGCTCTAGAGCCTGCAAGCACAACTACTGAGCCCATGCACCACAACTACGGAAGCCCACGCGCCACAACTACTGAAGCCCACGTGCCTAGAGCCTGTGCTCCACAACAAGAGAAGCCACCGCAGTGAGAAGCCCGCACACTGCAATGAAGAGTAGCCCCTGCTCGCTGCAACTAGAGAAAGCCTGCGTGCAGCAACAAAGACCCAACACGGCCAAAAATAAATAAATGAATAAATTTATTTTAAAAATAAATAAATAAATAAATAATTCCATTTACATGACATTCTAAAAAAGACAAAATTATAGTAACAAAGAATGAATCAGTGGTCACCAGCGGTTCCTGTTGAGGTGAGGGAATGAATGGCTTTGAGATGACGTAATTATTCTGTATCATCACTGTAGTGTTGTTTACCCAAATCTTTACACAATCTCATAGAATTGTATACACACACACACAACTTACTGTATGTAAGTTGTGTGTGTATGTAACTTTGTTAATTTGAAAAACAAGTATTGAGAGGTATCATTAGTTTTTCATTTTAATTACTGTCCGTGTTTGTATTCTAACACTGACTTAACACACTATCACGAAGATATACTATGTTTCTTTTATGTTAAATTGATGCCATGTTATTTTATGTCTGAGAGTGGTCCAGGGTTTACCGTGAAATAATAAAAGAGTCTAGAAGGCTTATAGGGTTTGTTGGTTCCTTGGGGGACCCCTGTTGATGGGGCCCCAGGTTCGGCATTCAGGCAGGTGTCAGGTGGGGGATGGGATCTATCCTAGGAGAGCTCTGCTGAGCAGTGAAGGCAGTTTGCTGATTCAACCCCGATCTCCTCAAGCCACGCCTCCATTGTATGCACAAAGACCGTGCCAAGGAATGGGTGAATGCATGTTTGTTTCACTGGGGACTTCAGTTACCTCAAGTATTGGGGGTTTATTAATAGTATGCACAAGCATAGAACCCCAGGAAGACCCAGACAAGGGGGGCCTCGAGAAGAGCAGGAAGTGGTGGGTGATTTCGAATCCAAGATGGTCAATGGGCTTCCACAGCTGGAGCTGATGAATCTTTGTTATGTGTTCCACCATCAATCATAATTCAGCTGATATTCTCATGTCTGGTTCTTCCTAATTACTAACTGGTTTATTCCTTCTCTCGATTCTTTATATCTTTTCTCTGTCTCAGAGCTTTTGTTCATTCTTACTGTCTGCTTCCTCATAGCTTCAGCTAATGACTGTAATGATACCTCAGATCAGCTCTCACTGCTAACTGTACATTTCTTGATCCACTGAATCTGGCCCAGCTCATATTTTTGTGCCAGTTCACATCACAGATTACTGGCCAGCTCATAAACTGGCTGTTCTTTAATTCCAGTGCCCACTCCAGGTCCAATTAGCTGTCACCAGGTGTGGGAATAGTCACCTGGCCTGTATCAAGCTGTATCTTCATGACACAGTCCCACTTAGAAGAGGCTGTGGGCTTGGAGGCACCATGATCACCCTGTCTACTACAATATCCCACAGTTAGCAAACTGTACAGGATAGAATACAACAAAATGCTAAATTTTGTTAATATATAAGTGCCAAGAACTATAAAGGATCTGGGAGTCTATCCTACTTGTAGGCTATTAAGCTAAGCTATTATTATTTCATGGATGTTGGCAGAAGACACGAGATTCCTGGGTCAGAGACAATATAATTATAGCACAGCAGGCAGCTTGAGTTTCCTGTCATGTCCATTCCCTATGGCTCCCAAGTCCCCCGGGGAGTGATACAGATGAACCTAGATGGATGCCTTCACAAACAGTGGGTTGCACTAAAGAAGAGGAACACTGAGCTTGGTGTGAGTGGTAAGAATGCCCTCTCTCTGGCCAGGAGGGCTTGGTACTTCATCACTCAATCTTGCTTGCTGCAAACACAATTTTGAGAAATGGACCAGGCAGAGAGTGGTCAGGATCTTGCATTTTTGGCAGACTCAGCTAGAGCATGAAGGGACACTCAGAGCCCGTGGTAGTGGTGAATTGCCTCTCCCAGCAAGAAATTATCCTCAGCCAATGTAGAAATGATGGAGAATGCAATCAGACAGTAACTAGTGTCAATAAATAATCTCTACTTTGTACCACAAAATATTCCTAGAAACGTCATCATTATAAGATTAAAAAGTTAGAGTTCCCACTTTCTTCCCAATCTCAAGCCTGCCCACCTCCCTCTGGAAAAAAAAATGTTTTGGCTAACCCTAAGATTGCTATGACCACTTGTGGGTGTGGGATGGCATACTGTCAAAAGTCAAATTTTCTGGGAGAAATTTCATTCTTCCTAGTGTGATGCAGGGGCCTAAAGAGAAAGCAATGGTTCGTTGCAATCATCCAATGAGAGCTGAAAATAATCCAAAAGTACCCTACCTGGGGTGGTAACTGTACATCACACACATCTCCGAGCATGCTGGATCCCCTTTCACTCCTGGGGTCTCAGCCTTGATCTCCCCAAGGCCGTAAGGCAAACTTATCCATCTCAACATGACTCTAGTCTAAGAAGTGACTTTCTTCTTCATCTATGATCAAATCCCCAGTCCTTCTCTTCTGGGTGATTTATCAGTCTTTTATGGAATCTACTTGGTGATTCGAGATGCAAAGATCATCTTCCTCTCCTGGAAGACAGGTCACTTTCCAGGGGCTGTTCTCGTGGGCACATGTAGAAACTGGACTGGTGATAAGAACTTTCCTACTGAGTGCCTACTGTATACCCAGGAGTGTGTTAAATAGTATTTCATTTTCACAACAACTCTGTGAGGGAGAGAATGTGATTATCCATGCTTTACAGCTGGGGTAACTGATGCTTATAGAGTTTGAGGAATTTCCCAGGGTCACACAAATACTAAGTGGTGAAGGCAAGTTTTGAACCCAGTGCTAGAGGCTGACCAACTCTTCACCACTCCCCTGGTTTACTCTTGGATGTGGACAGCCCTGGGTTTCTTGGGGGCTTTCCTACTGCCGTCTGAGTGAAGCAGCAGCTCAATGTTGCAGAAAGAGCCCTGTGTTTAGAGCCACGTGATCTAGGATTACGCCCCTTCATCACAACGTACCAACCTAGCGATCGTAACAATCAATATTACTACATTACCTAGTGAACAAGGGCCTGTTTCTCAGGTCAGGAAAGTAACACCAGCCTTTTCTAACTTCATAGGGTTATTGAGATATTCAGCTGTCACAAGAGTGCTTTATAAACTTACAGCAGTCTATAAATATAAGACAACAGCAAATTGCTGTTTGCTCTCAACTGTCCAAAAATATAGAGTCTGGCTTCAATATGGGCTCTGCTCTCACTGAACAATCATATGACAGACTTTAATTTTGGGGGTCAAATAGCTTTCTTTTGGTATGATGGGCGATGGCTGTCCTGTGTTGAGAAGGACGCTGAGGCCTCACTGGACTCAGCAGAGAAGCGTACTGTGACTGATAAATGCAACAGTTAGGAGAGAGGAGGAAGGTTATATTCATGCCTGATTGTTCCATGCTGGTCTTGGGGTGAAACAGTGATAAATGAAGACAAAATGAGTATTCTGTGACAGCCCTCAACAGTTCTGGAGGAGCCCCAGGTATGGGCATCTGCTACAGTTGTGGTGATTCCTTCAGTACCAGAGGACTTCTTAAGTGTATTGAAGTGCCCATAGTGGGAGAATTAGTTCTCCCACTGTACCAGCAGCTTGGATAATTTTTCATCCTGGAGGCATGCCTGGGCCTGACTCCTGGGATGGGGAACATTATGGCTGGGAGCCATAATGAGAAGCAAATCTCCCAGGATTGGGGCCCATGATGTGATGAAAAGCTCTGACAGTGGATGAGCTAAGAAGTGCTGAGTGGAAGCGTGCATGGCTGATCCCACAACTTCTATTAAAACCAGGCCTCCCGCCCCATCATTCACACAAGTTTTTCTTACTCTCTGCCCATCAGTTAAGAAAACTGTTAGGAAAGTAACATTGACCAAAGCCCAGGGCTGTGACTCTGCGGAAGTGATCCTTGGTGTGCTGGGATATGGGGCAGTGACATCTGGAAAGGTCCTTGGGAAAAAAACTGGGGGATCCAATTAAACATGATCCGGTCTGGGTGGCCAGGCAAACGCATCCGGGACCCACATAAGAGGTTAAGAGTTTACACCACTCTCTGCATAGAAAAGTGTTTTCAAACCAGTTCATAGCACTTCGTACTCCTATTTGGGAAATAACTCTCCTTGCCCACATATTAAAACAAATTTAAACATATTTAAACAAATAAAACACCCAGAGTGCCAGTCTTCAGGGATAACCATTGTTTACATTTTGGTGTACATCTTTCCTATATTATGTAGATAAAAATATCTACATAATATATGTTATGCACATATATATATGTATATGTGCATAATATATATGCACATATATATGTAGATAAAAATACGATCTATAGATCTGACCATCAATTATGGCAGCCAATAGCCACATGTGGCCGCTCAAATTAGAATTAATTAAAACAAATATTTAAAAAATTCAGTTTCTCAGTTACCCTAGCCACATTTCCAGTACTCATAAGCTGCATGGGGCCATTGGGCAGTGCAGATAAAACACATTTCCATCCACACAGAAGGCTCTGCTGGACAGTGCCTCTCATAGATACAGTCCTGTGAGCTTTTCTCACTGACTGTGAACATCTTTCATGTCATAAAATATGACTGTAAGAGTAGCCTTTTTAATGACTGCATAGTATTCCTCTTTGTACATGTTCAATCACTTTTTTAAACCACTTCTCTAAAGTTGAAATTCAAATCATTTCTGGTTTGTCACCATGATTCAGTTAACTTTCTAAGAGCTAACTGTTGATTGTCCTGTGTGGTTACTTTCTTACTATTACTTCCAAAGCAGACTGCACAGTTTTTAGGTCACTTTCATACCTATGACAAAATTAACTTCCAGACAGGTTGCATAAATTTATACTCCTCCCGAGCAGGGTACACAAGTACCTCTTACTCTAATCTAACAAATAATTTTTAAAATTATTGCCAATTTGATAATAATTTTTTATCAAAGCAGCATTATCTCAAAGAGGTTTTGGTTTGCAGTTCTTGGATTTCCAGAGTTTATTTGGGTTTATAACCACTTGTATTTCTCTTGCCACCTGCTTTTGCTGAGCTTTTAATTGAATCATTTATCCCTTTCTAATTGATTCATACAAAATCTTTATATGTCGAGGAATTAAGCTCCTCCATAGAACTTACAAAACTTGTTTTGGTTTGTCGTTTGCTTGTCAATTCTTTTTGGTTTACTTACAAACATTATAAAATTGCATTTAGTCAAGTCTCTCGGTTTTTTTCTTAGATTTCTATTTTTGATAAGACACTTAGATCTACCCTGCTAAAAATTATATATAAATATTTACTGTGTTTTATAGTTTACTTTTTTTAAGCGCCTAAAACTTTAGTACATCTGGAATTTATTAGGGTGTAGTATGAGTTTGGTATTTACGTTTACTTTCTAAATGGTTAGCCAGCTTTCCTCAAACCGTTTGTTGAATTATTATTCTTTTTTTTTTAACTGATTTTAAATTTCACCTTTATCAAATATTACATTTATATATATACTTGGGTCTGCTGTTATGTTTCCTATTCTATTTTATTACTCTGTCTTTCTAATTTGGTACAAATAACATATTGATTTAATTATTATACTATGTATTACATGTTAATATTTGTGTGGTAAGTCCTTCTTGTAACTTTTCTCTTCCAAAATATTTTTGGCTTTTCTAATTTGCTTGTTCTCCAATACGAATGTTAAAACCATTTTGTGAAATTTCAGACAATAGTCCTGTCAGAGTTTTTACTGGCATTGTTAATATGAAACTAAATTTGTGAAAATTTGATATTTTATCAATATTAAATCTTCCCATCAAGGAATATGGTATACCTTTTCATTTATTCTCATTCTTGTACGTGTCTTGTTAAAGTTTATCAGTTGTTTTCTTTCTATAGGCCTTGAACATTACTTACGAATTTCACTCCCACTTTGCCAAAAACTTGGCCCTGGCTGCTGCGGTGGGGAGCAGGGGTGAACTGCACTGGGAACCACACTAGAAAGCAAATTCCCTGGACTGGGGCACATGATGTAATATTTTAATTTTTAAAAAAATGGTTGTGGTGCAGTGGTTGAGAATCTGCCTGCCAATGCAGGGGACATGGGTTCGAGCCCTGGTCTGGGAAGATCCCACATGCCACGGAGCAACTAGGCCCGTGAGCCACAACTACTGAGCCTGCGCGTCTGGAGCCTGTGCTCTGCAACAAGAGAGGCCACGATAGTGAGAGGCCCGCGCACCGCGATGAAGAGTGGCCCCCGCTTGCCGCAACTAGAGAAAGCCCTAGCACAGAAACGAAGACCCAACATAGCAATCAATCAATTAATCAATAAATAAATAAATCTTAAAAAAAAAAAAATGGTTGTTGTGGACTTCCCTGGTGGTCCAGTGGCTAAGAATCCACCTTCCAGTGCAGGGGACACAGCTTCGATCCCTGGTCGGGGAACTGGGATCCCGCATGCCGGGGGGCAACTAAGCCCACTCGCCACAACCAGAGAGCCCGTGTGCCGCAACTAAGACCTAATGCAGCCAAAAATAAATAAATATTATTAAAAAAAATAGTTGTTGTGAATGAGATCTTTTTTTTTCAAATCTCATATGATATCACTTATATGTGGAATCTAAAAAAATGATACAAATGAACTTATTTACAAAATAGACTCACAGACATAGAAAATAAACTTATGGCTACCAAAGGGGAAAGGGGGGAGGTCTTTAAATACCATTATATCTTGAGATACTGCAATAGTTTCTAGGTTGGATATCTTGGGCTTTGCAAAGAGATGATCATTTTATTTGCAAGAAATATTTGTCAATATTTAGAATTTTGACTTCTTTTTCTTATTATAGATCAATATAGTGCAGTGCTTAAAAAGCATCACTGTTTCAGACAGACAGACCTGGGTAAATTCATACTGTACTGCCTACTAATTCAAACCTTCTGCATTTTACCCAATTTCTAAGGCTGTTTCCTCAGTTGTAAAAAGGGATAATGATACCTACTTTATAGGGATCTTCTGAGGATTAAATGAAATATTGTCCATAAGGCACAAAGCCCAGTACCTGGCACATACAGAGTCTATTATTGTTTGGCTGATTGCAGTTGGCTGGAACTCCCAGAACCTTGAATATTAGCCATAATGGTGGACATCAGGCTTTAATGGCATGAGATTCATTGCTAAATAGAAATACCAGGCACTGTTGATGACAATGTTGATGATGATGATGATGGTGATGATGGTATGATGGTGATGATGGTGATGACTAACATTTATTCTGCATTTGTGCCCCATCCAGCACATGCACTCTAGAGACGACTGCAGGAAATTACTCCAACATCTTGCAAACTTGCTCCTGATCATATTGCTTTTATTCATTCATTCTGTGATTCAATTAATTCATTCAACAATCACTTGTTGAGCATGCACCAAAGCTCTCACTTAATATGCCTCAATTCTTACTATAGTCATTTTGGACAGGGTGTTACTCATTGGATGAAGAGGAAAGAAACAAATAAATCAACAGACAACGGAAGGTAAGTGCACCTATGCTCTGTGTATAAACCACCTATGGAACCACACGTGTGCACATGTGATGGTGCAGTTCATTGCCATGATCCTTCCCGTCCATTATGGAGGGACACTGAAAAGCAAAGGATGAGGGGCAGGGTTTGTAATGGGGTAAAGAATGGGGCTGGCCTTCCTCTGATGAAAGACCATCCATTCAACCATCATTTACTGGTGCTAATAATAAAAAGATGAAGAAGATGGGCATCTTGCCATTGAGTCACTCGTAGTTGAGAAATCCAGACGGGTAAGGAGCCCCACAGCAGAAGAACGTACAAACGTAAATGAGGACCTAGAGAAGTGCTTGTGCAGGGAGGTGAGGGTTGCTGGCTTGTTATGGGTGGGAAGGAGACAGGGCTGGGTGAGTGACGAGACTAGGCGGTAAGGGAGAAAAGGCAGGCTAACGCTGAGCGTGGCTTATGCAGAGGCACAGAGGCACACTGGAGCCCACCGCTTCACTTGCCAAATAGCCTGTTTTGCAGTGAACTGGAACTGAAAGGAGGTGGGCTTCGTGATTAAATTCAATTTGAAGCCTGGCTACAAATTAGAGCTTATCTTATATGGTTTAATGAGGTCAGCAGAAGGGAAACAAATTGTGCCTGGTTAGTATTCCTAGTCAAGGTATGTACTGGGGCAAAGCAAAATGAAGAAAGTAAATACAGCTTTCACTGGGAAGAGATGGGGGACAAAATGAGGAACAGAAGGAAACTACTGCTTTCAGGAGGTGTTAATTTTCTTTGGATTAGCTCAGTTTCTCCATTTTTCTCTTTCCATCCTTATCTTTTTCTTCTCCTAGACCCTTAGTCAGCCGCAGGTTTCTAGGCTGGGTGGATTTCTTATAACACCGAGGAAGAATATTAGCTAGGGGTAGAAGAAGATTATTTAAATTTCTCCCTAAAGTCATACACAGGCAGGATGTAGCCCCTTGGCCTCTATTATATGCTAATGAATCCAGAATTCGGGGGATTGATTCATTTGCCCTCCAGAGTCAGCTTCTCCTTTTTCCTCTCTCTCTACCCTGCTTCCTTCTCAGGTATTTGGGTTTGGCAGGCTATTTAATGGGTGGAACCCACAGACACAAGGAAGTGATTTTATGGACTTTCTTCTGGGCTCATGTACAATTTTCTTAAATTCCTTTTGATCCTCTAAGATCCCAGCAGCCTACTCTGGTTAACATCATTAAGAAGCTAGCTACACCCAGGGCTGTCCTAGGAGCCACGCTTCTCATGTGCTAAGCTGCAGGCAATTCTCTCTCCCTGCCTGGAACTGAAGGCATCTTGAGAAGATTCAAGCAAACTGAATTGGAGAGTCAGATCGTTAACATGTGAATTTTATCAATGTTTACATCTGTGCAAAGCATTTCATACCAAATAAATCTCTGAGAAATTCCACTGCCATCTTCCCCACCTTTAGGTTGAAGAGCTTAACCCTCAGTTCTTGTATATAAATTTCCTGATGCAGTGCCTAGTAAGGTTTTAAGGTTGATCCTGTTCTGAAACTTTAGCTTATTCTCCTGAAATTCCTAGGGGTGTCTGGGTCGGAACTACTACCTGTACACATTGGAGGACTGCAGGAAACGGGTTCTCAAAAGAGACTTCAGACTCTAACCAGACCTGTGAGCCAGCTCACCATCATTGCCTAAAAATGCCTGAGGCCAGGCTGTTAAACCAGCTCTGTGTCTGGCTTTTGATCAGACCTTCCTGCCTGACTTTCGATGGCATTATGAGCACATACAGATAAAATACAATAAAATACAGATAAAGTTGTTTGTTATGAGTGTGATGCCAGATTAGACCCATTCATTTTTTGATGGGATTACTAGACTAGTTCTATCAAGAAAGTACAGCAATCCTAGTGCATTATTTTTTAATTTGCATTTTTTTTTGTTCTGGCTTCCCTTCCCCGCCACCCCCAGTTTTATTTTATTTTTTTATTTTTTAACATCTTTATTGGAGTATAATTGCTTTACAATGGTGTGTTAGTTTCTGCTCTATAACAAAATGAATCAGCTATACATATACACTATATCCCCATATCTCCTCCCTCTTTCGGCTCCCTCCTACCCTCCCTATCCCACCCCTCCCCAGTTTTATTCAGATATAATTGACATATAACAGTGTGTAAGTGTAAGGTGTGCAACATAATGATTAGATACATGTATATATTGCAAAGTGATTACCACAATAAGTTTAGTTAACGTTCATCACCTAACATAGTTATGTTTTCTTCCTTGGGATGAGAACTTTTAAGATCTACTCTCTTAGCGAAAACAAACAAAGAGACAAACAAACAAAACACCTGAAACTAACACAACACTGTAAATCAACTATACTCCAAAAAAATTAAAAACAAAAAATCTACTCTCTTAACAATTTTCAAATATACACTATATATTATTAACTAGTCATTATATTGTACATTACATCCCCAGAACTTATAAGTGAATATTTGTACCTCTTAATTACCTTCACCCAACTCCCTCTACCCCCCCAATCCCTGCTTAACTAATTCACTGAATTTGAGTTAAGGTATTTGAGCTGTGTATTCATAGTGTCTCCATGTACATAAAAAACTGTAGATTGAATGACAATACAATTAGGAAGAATGGTACCTTATTGAGTACCTGAGTCTAAAAGATGAAGAACAAAGATCAGCATCAATCTGGGAGATTGTCTCTAAAAATGACACACAGGGCTCTACCCTATCGGGCATTTTTACTTATGCCAAGTTTGAAGGTGGATTTTAGGCTCATTAAATTTGTGGATAGCACAGTAGAAACACTAAATAATGGAACCGAGTTCACCCAGTGGACTCAGACAATGTGTCAGGTGGTGGTGGGCAGGGAACAGTGGAAGCTGGCCATGTGTTTTCGTCTTCCTCCCCTCCCGCATCACACCCTTCTCTCATTCACCTCTGTGGCATGTACAAGTTTATACACCCCCCGCAGGGCTATGGAGGGATTAAACGAGATGAAGGGAAGTGGGTTAGGTAGCATCATTCCCTACATTCTTCAGGACTACTGGCCGCCCGGTGGTTAAGACTCTGCGCTTCCAATGCAGGGGCCACGGGTTCGATACCTGGTCGGGGAACTAAGATCCCACATGCCTCACGGCCAAACAAAACAAAACAAAACACACATTCTTCAGTCTTGGCCCAGGATTCCAGGGTGGGCCAAGATGACAATCTTCTAAGCAGTCCTAGCAGGGGTAGAAATCAAACCCTAGCTCCCCTTCTTTGCAAATTATTCTGACGTCTCTAGAAATATTCTTTGGGAGTGACCACATCTGCCTCTGTGAACACGAGCAGTCGGTGCAATAAAATGGTGGTTACGGAGATCTGCACATGCTTGATGCGTTCTTTTCATCAGGCAACCAGGCCCAGGATAAAGCAACTGCCGCTAACATGTGCTTCTGCTGAGGCAAACACATCAAAAAGACCACCAGAGCTAAAAATAGACAGGACATCAGATGCATTCAGGCCACAAGCTCGAGAAGCAGCCTTTTACATGGGCTACCACATATGCAGAAAAAATGATTCAGCGATGAAGACGAACATTTTGGAGCAGAAAGAACTGTAAGAAATCACGTGGCCTAACTCCTCACTTGAATGTGGAGAACACTGGGCAGAGAGAGGTCTGATGTGCCCAAGGTCACCCAATGAATTATTGGTGTGGTTGGTTTCTTGGCCTGGTCCAAGTTTCCTTCTACTCTGTTATGTTGTTCTGGTTCTAATAATGATAATAACAGTAATAATTGTGATGACTTAATGTTTTTATCACTTTTTATACTTTAAATATCTTGGATGGTCTAATGGGGCCAGCAGAGTAGAGAAGGTGAACCGTTGTGCCCTGTTAAATATTCATAGTCACGCTATTTACTGGGGCAAAACAAAGATAAAGTAAATATAGCTTTCACTGGCAAAAGACTGGGGACAAAATGAGGAACTGAAAGACTCTATGGCCTTTATGTAAAAACAACGAGATATTAACTTTCTTTGAATTTGCTCAGTTTTTTCATTTCTCTACCCATCCTGTCCTTCTCCCCTCCCAGAATATCATTCGGCGGCAGGTCTCTACAACAGAGCAGAGCCCTATGGGGCCTTCCCCAGACAGACCCCACCTCCACCCCCCACCACGTCCTCCGCCTGCCTTTTGTCTGTAGAAAAACTTTAGCCAAAGAATAAATTTCATCAGAGAAATGGAACAAAAAATGCAAAAGCAAAGGAAAGCAGTCAAACAGGACAAAATAATACTAGTTCAGTCATTAAAGAAAGTCAAGGACCTTTAAGTTCCTCCTCAGGGGCTATAGATAATATCCTGAGCTGTGTCACTAAGTTTGCGGTAGTTTGTTGCGGCATGCTATAGCCACCCTTCAGAGACAGGGTGGACCCCTACCCCAAATTTGGTTCAGATGTTGAGATTGATGATGCCACACAAACACCAAAAGGATCTGAAAAAACTGTTACTCACATAAAGGAGGCTTTCAGGATGGCTCCCAATTAGGTCCAAAAATAGCTTGAGAAAGTGGGAAAAGGAGACTGGCTTGGAGGTTTTGTGGTAGTTATAAAGTGGGGACAGGGTGAAGGTTCCTGTGCATGGTCTTATCGTCGTCCCAATGATACCAATTCTTATCAGCTTTCCCAGGTGTGGGGCAGAAAGAGAATTGTGTGGGGTGAAGCTTAAATACTGTCAGCAAACATCAAAAAATGGAATCAGACTTTATTACCCAACAACAATAGGAGATCAATACACCAATCTTCCTCTAGCTCCATCTAAGCAACAATCCATCCATCCATCCACCCACCCATCTATTCGTTCAATATTTTATTGCAAATCCATCATGCGCCGGCCACAGCTAGAGTTTATGGATACAGTAATGTCACTGAAGTAGTTTTTCCCCCTATTGTGCTCACTATCTGGTAGGAGTGACCACTGAATTTGAAACAGCAGGGAAGGGGGCAGGGCACAAACTTTAAAAGAATGACATAGCCCGAGGACACGACATAAAATGATTAGAACCAAATAGGTCCAAGTCGACAAGTCGACTTCCACTAGACCATGAGCCTCAGTATGCTCATTGTAACACATCGGCAAGCTAAGTGACACACCCACCAGCGCCATGACATTTCCAGGCCAAACATCAAAGATCAAAAAGTGGGCAGTGGCCCAATTCCTGGAAATCCCTACCCCTTCCCAAAATAGTTGGAATAATCCTCCCACTCATTAGCGTATGAAATTACCCAGCCCAGGATTTCCCTGGTGGCTCAGTGGTTAAGAATCTGCCTGCCAATGCAGGGGACACGGGTTCAATCCCTGGTCCTCGAAGATCCCACACGCCGCAGAGCAACTAAGCCCGTGTGCCACAACTACTGAGCATGCGTCCTGCAACTACTGAAGCCCACGCACCTAGAAGCTGTGCTCCACAACAAGAGAAGCCACCACAGTGAGAAGCCCACGCACCACAACGAAGAGTAGCTCCCGCTCACCACAACTAGAGAAAGCCCGCGTGCAGCAACGAAGACCCAATGCAGCCAAAAAAAAAAAAAAAATTACCCAGCCCATAATAACTAACCGTATTTTGAGGCTGCTCTCGCCTTTTGAGATGGCCCACACTCTGTCTGTGGAGTGTGTGTTTCTCTCTAAATAAATCCACTTCTTACCCATCACTTTGTCTCTCACTGAATTCTTTCTGCGATGAGACATCAAGAACCTGAGCTTCATTAAGTCCTGAAACCAGGTGTGTGATCTCAGTTAAAAGACTGTGGGTTTTGGCTGGGTTTGAGTCCCGGCCTCGTGGGTTCAAGTCCCAATCTGAGATACATGGTTTCAAATTGTTTTATAAATATTTGATTATTTGTCAAGTATCACGATTGTGGTATATGAAGAAGGCTAAGAAAGCACAGTGGAGAAAGATTTTTCTTCCTAGGAAGTTTAGGGGAATTTTCTGAGAAGGCAACAGTTTGCACTGCTCTTGGATAACAAACCAGGAGTTCAACAAGCAGAGACACAAGTTAAAGTACTTTAGATCCCTAAAGGGAACACTGTAGGCAACAGTATAGATGCATGATGTTTATCTGTGTGACAGTGAATGGGATTAGCAGATGAGGGCTTTTCCGTCCTCTGATCCCATGTGGATTTGGGATTGGGGAATGATGGGATTTCATGAGATAATTTGAAAGAAAAAGTCCTAGAATAGTGGGACAGAACGGCTTTAAAGATGACCAATAGCTGGTTATCTGCAGGTTAACCTAATTTAATGATGCGCGTTTGTTTTTAACCTGAAGCCATTGACTCATACCTGGTTTAACATACATGAGGGAAAATATATGAGACCTACAGCTAGAACAAGACCAGGAAGAAATGGTTTCAAGAAAAGGGAGTTAATCTATAATCAGGAATGAGCCTTTCTGGCATAGACTACAGTTTTTTTATTTGTTTGTTTGTTTGTTTTCCAATCATCCTCCAAGCAAATGAAGCATAGATTATGTAGAATTACAGGATGGCTTACTGAGAGGAGCCTGGATCTGCAGGGCTGGCAGAGAAAGAAAGCTGCTCATCATGATTCAGAATGGGTCTCCTCCCCCTCCGGTCCTCCTCTTTGTGACATCCTAGAACATCCTAGGATGCTGCTGGTCTTTGAACTCCACTCCCTCACCCCAGAGGTCTGACAGCCTCGGTATCAGCCTCCACCCTCATGTGGGTATCAGCTGGGCAGCCTGGAATTTTATAAGAATTCCAATGTTAACGAGTAGGTTCTGTTGGAGACACAGGTCTTTTCTCTAACTCCTACCCCCCACCTCATGCTGCATCCCCACTTCTCTCTCCCTCTGTTTTGTGTTTTAGACGCGAGAGGATCTTTCATATATACAAGTCCTTGATTTGAACTTAAAAAATAAATAGTACGAAAGAAAAAAAGAGACTGTCCAATCTTACTTGAAGTGCTCAAATATGATTAGTATTAGACTGTGAAATACCTCTGCCTTATCTCTAGTTGCCAGCTGCTGGGAACATTTTGAGGGATAGGGCTGGTGGTTGTGATGTGATTTTTTTTTTTTTTTAAACAAAACATAAGCCCCAAATGATCTGTGTATAGACTCTCCACAAAATCCTCTTTGTCTAAAGCTCAATCTTTCTAATTTTTATTCCCTCATCATTTGGCCTGATCCCAATTCATGGAAGTCAGCATAGAAGTAAAATAGAATCCAGTCTCAATCTAGCCATTTCCCTCTTATTTCTCTCTGTATTTCTGCCTTTCTCTTTTCTGAACTTGCCTGGCTACATCTAAGGATTTCCCAATTGAAGAAACAAATTATTTGGGTCATACAGGCCACTGTTGCTGTTTATGAGCCAAAAAATGCTGCCTGACATTTTGGAAAAATAATTTCTGAATCCGCACAGGGGGGTCTTGCATGTCAACTACTTCAAATTATGTATAACAGATTTGCATCTTCTATAATTTCATGGCCTCATTCAATGGGACTTTTTAAAAAGGCTAAAAGGATAAAGTGGTTTTTTACCCTCAAATCTCTTTTTGAACCAGCTGCCTACCTCTTTCATCAAAAAGAAAGAAGAGAAAACAAAAAATATGTTTCTCTTAATTCACTGAAAAGTTTAGCTTTAAAGCATAAGACAAGTTTAAATCCACGAATTACTATGTGCATGATGTATGAGCCAATTATAAAAAGAATAGGAAATAGCTAACCATTTCACATCAATCTTCAGCTAAACTATGTTCGGGAAAATAAATTTATGATTCAATCATACAGGGAGCTAACTTTAAGTTCCTTCTGAACACACTACTCTGGAAAAATATTTAAGGGATACTAAAAGTAAAAGATAATGCGTATTTATCTTCATTGAATGTGTACTTTTGGGGGGAGACAAGACTTCAAAAGTTGTGTGTTGATATTGAAAAGTTTTCTAGCAATTTACTCCCAAGAAAAGGCCAAGTAGCACAGGATCATTAATTAGTAAATAAGCAATAAGATAATAGGAGCCACTAATTGATGGCAATGCAGCATCACTGCAGGATTGGAGAGGTCTGAGAGGATTTCAAGCAAAAGATGGAATTTTTTTTTCAAATATAATTGAAATCCTAGTAGGTAGGAAAAGCAAAGAGGACATCTCAGAAGACTGGGGCTGGGCTTGGAAAGGACGTTTCAGAGATTCTCAGGGGCCAGTGATTAGAGCTGCTTCATTGGTTTGGAGGATTTGTGGGGAGTTGCAGTTCAAAAGAATATTTAAAAAACCAAATACCTAGGAAATGCCCAAAGAAAGATATTCAAGACTTCTACACAAAAAACTATACATACTTACTGGCCATAAATGGAAGGAAATGCCATGTTCATAGATTGGAAGATTCAATCTTGTTACGTTATTTTCTTTCTTGAAATCAATCTATATATTTAATGCCATCCCTATCGAAATCCCAGCAGACTTTATTTCTGTGGAAATTGATAAGCTGATTCTAAAATTTATATGGAAATAGAAAGGGCTAAGAATAGCCAAGGTAGAAGAAGAATAAAGATGATTATACTTTATGACTTATGAAAAAAACTGTAGTAATTAAGACTGTGCTTTTCTAATGCAGTATAAGGATAGGCACACTGATCAAGGAAATGGAATAGAGTCCAGAAACAGAATCATTCATATTCAATCACCTGATTTATAACAAATTTACCACTTATGTTGCTGGTAACAGTGTAAACTGGAGCACCAGCTTTAGAAAACTGTTTGGAGAGACCTTCAGGATGGCGGAAGAGTAAGACGTGGAGATCACCTTCCTCCCAACAAATACATCAGAAATACAGCTACATGTGGAACAACTCCTACAGAACACCTACTGAATGCTGGCAGAAGACCTCAGACTTCCCAAAAGACAAGAAACTCCCCACATACCTGGGAAGGGCAAAAGAAAAAAGAAAAAACAGAAACAAAAGAATAGGGACGGGACCTGCACCCTGGGGAGGGAGCTGTGAAGGAGGAAAAGTTTCCACATACTAGGAAGCCCCTTCACTGGCGGAGATGGGGGGTGGTGGGGGGGAAGCTTCGGAGCCACGGAGGAGAGCGCAGCAACAGGGGTGCAGAGGGCAAAGCGGAGAGATTCCTGCACAGAGGATCAGTGCCGGCCAGAACTCACCAGCCCAAGAGGCTTGTCTGCTCACCCACCGGGCTGAGTCGGGGCTGGGAGCTGAGGCTCAGGCTTCAGAGGTCAGATCCCAGGGAGAGGACTGGGGTTGGCGGTGTGAACACAGCCTGAATGGGGCTAGTGCGCCACAGCTAGCTGGGAGGGAGTCCAGGAAAATGTCTGGAGCTGCCGAAGAGGCAAGAGACCATTGTTTCGGGGTGCACGAGGAGAGGGGATTCAGAGCACCGCCTAAACGAGCCCCAGAGACGGGCGCGAGCCGCAGCTACCAGCGCGGACCCCAGAGACGGGCAGGAGACGCTAAGGCTGCTGCTGCTGCCACCAAGAAGCCTGTGTGCGAGCACAGGTCACTGTCCACACCTCCCCTCCCGGGAGCCTGTGCAGCCCGCCACTGCCAGAGCCCTGTGATCCAGGGACAACTTCCCCGGGAGAACGCACGGCGCGCCTCAGGCTGGTGCAACATCACGCCGGCCTCTGCCGCCGCAGGCTCGCCCCGCATCCGTACCCCTCCCTCCCCCCGGCCTGAGTGAGCCAGAGCCCCCTTTAACCCCCTCCTGTCTGGGCGGGGAACAGACGTCAGAGGGCGACCTACATGCAGAGGTGGGTCCAAATCCAAAGCTGAACCCCAGGAGCTGTGCGAACAGAGAAGAGAAGGGGAAATCTCTCCCAGCAGCCTCAGGAGCAGCGGATTAAATCTCCACAACCAACATGAGGTACCTGCATCTGTGGAATACCTGAATAGACAACGAATCATCCCAAATTGAGGACGTGGACTTCGGGAGCAACTGTAGACTTGGGGGTTGCTTTCTGCATCTAAATTGTTTCTGGTTTTATGTTTATCTTAGTTTGGTACTTAGAGCTTATTATCACTGGTAGATTTGTTTATTGATTTGGTTGCTCTCTTCCTTTTTTTTTTATATATATACAGATATATATATTTTTTTTTTCCTTTTTCTCGTTTTGTGAGTGTGTATGTGTATGCTTCTTTGGTGATTTTGTCTGTATAGCTTTGCTTTTACCATTTGTCCTAGGGTTCTGTCTGTTTTTTTTTTTTTTGTATACTTTTTAGCGCTTGTTATCATTGGTGGATTTGTTTTTTGGTTTGGTTGCTCTCTTCTTTCTTTCTTTTCTTTATTATTTTTTAATTTTTTAATTTTTAATAATTTTTTATTTTTTATTTTAATAACTTTATTTTATTTTATTTTTTTCTTACTTTCTTTCTTTTTTTCTCACTTTTCTTCTGAGCCGTGTGGCTCACAGGGTCTTCATGCTCCAGCTGGGTGTCAGGCCTGTGCCTCTGAGGTGGGAGAGCCGAGTTCAGGACATTGGTCCACCAGACACCTCCAGGCTCCATGTAATATCAAAAGGCGAAAGCTCTCCCAGAGATCTCCATATCTCAATGCTAAGACCCAGCTCCACTCAATGACCAGCAAGTTACAGTGCTGGACACCCTATGTCAAACAACTAGCAAGACAGGAACACAACCCCACCCATTAGCAGAGAGGCTGCCTAAAATCATAATAAGGTCACAGACACCCCAAAACACGCCACCAGACATGGTCCTGGCCACCAGAAAAACAAGATCCAGCCTCATCCACCAGAACACAGGCACCAGTCCCCTCCACCAGGAAGCCTACAGAACCCACTGAACCAACCTTAGCCACTGGGGGCAGACACCAAAAACAACGGGAACTACGAACCTGCAGCCTGCGAAAAGGAGACCCCAAACACAGTAAGTTAAGCAAAATGAGAAGACAGAGAAACACACAGCAGATGAAGGAGCAAGGTAAAAACCCACCAGACCTAACAAATGAAGAGGAAATAGGCAGTCTACCTGAAAAAGAATTCAGAATAATGATAGTAAAGAGGATCCAAAATCTTGGAAATAGAATGGAGAAAATACAAGAAACGTTTAACAAGGACCTAGAAGAACTAAAGAGCAAACAACCAATGATGAACAACACAATAAATGAAATTAAAAATTCTCTAGAAGGGATCAATAGCAGAATAACCGAGGCAGAATAACGGATAAGTGACCTGGAGGATAAAATAGTGGAAATAACTACTGCAGAGCAGAATAAAGAAAAAAGAATGAAAAGAATTGAGGACAGTCTCAGAGACCTCTGGGACAACATTAAACGCACCAACATTCGAATTATAGGGGTCCCAGAAGAAGAAGAGAAAAAGAAAGGGACTGAAATATTTGAAGAGATTATAGTTGAAAACTTCCCTAATATGGGAAAGGAAATAGTCAATCAAGTCCAGGAAGCGTGGAGAGTCCCATACAGGATAAATCCAAGGAGAAACATGCCAAGACACATATTAATCAAACTATCAAAAATTAAATACAAAGAAAAAATATTAAAAGCAGAAAGGGAAAAACAATAAATAACAGACAAGGGAATCCCCATAAGGTTAACAGCTGATCTTTCAGCGGAAGCTCTGCAAGCCAGAAGGGAGTGGCAGGACATATTCAAAGTGGTGAAAGGGAAGACGCTACAACCAAGATTACTCTACCCAGCAAGGATCTCATTCAGATTCGATGGAGAAATTCAAACCTTTACAGACAAGCAAAAGCTAAGAGAATTCAGCACCACCAAACCAGCTTTACAACAAATGCTAAAGGAACTTCTCTAGGCAGGAAGCACAAGAGAAGGAAAAGACCTACAATAACAAACCCAAAACAATGAAGGAAGTGGTAATAGGAACATACATATCAATAACTACCTTAAATGTAAATGGATTAAATGCTCCAACAAAAAGATATAGACTGGCTAAATGGTTACAAAAACAAGACCTGTATATATGCTGTCTACAAGAGACCCACTTCAGACCTAGGGACACATACAGACCGAAAGTGAGGGGATGGAAAAAGATACTCCATGCAAATGGAAATCAAAAGAAAGCTAGAGAAGCAATTCTCATATCAGACAAAATAGACTTTAAAATGAAGACTATTACAAGAGACAATGAAGGACACTACACAAAGATCAAGGGATCAATCCAAGAAGAAGATATAACAATTGTAAATATTTATGCACCCAACATAGGAGCACCTCAATACATGAGGCAAATGCTAACAGCATGAAAGGGGAAATTGACAGTAACACAGTCATAGTAGGGGACTTTAACACCACACTTTCACCAATGGACAGATCATCCAAAATGAAAATAACTAAGGAAACACAAGCTTTAAATGATACATTAAACAAGATGGACTTAATTGATATTTATAGGACATTCCATCCAAAAACAACAGAATACACTTTCTTCTCAAGTGCTCATGGAACATTCTCCAGGATAGATCATATCTTGGGTCACAAATGAAGTCTTGGTAAATTTAAGAAAATTGAAATTGTATCAAGTATCTTTTCCGACCACAATGCTATGAGACTAGATATCAACTACAGGAAAAAAACTGTAAAAAGTACAAACACATGGAGGCTAAACAATACACTACTAAATAACCAAGAGATCACTGAAGAAATCAAAGGGGAAATCAAAAAATACCTAGAAACAAATGACAATGAAAACATGATGACCCAGAACCTATGGGATGCAGCAAAACCAGTTCTAAGAGGGAAGTTTATAGCAATACAATCCTACCTCAAAAAACAAGAAACATCTCAAATAAACAACCTAAACTTACACCTAAAGCAATTAGATAAAGAAGAACAGAAAACCCCAAAGTTAGCAGAAGAAAAGAAATCATAAAAATCAGATCAGAAATAAATGAAAAAGAAATGAAGGAAACAATAGCAAAAAGCAATAAAACTAGAAGCTGGTTCTTTGAGAAGATAAACAAAATTGATAAACCATTAGCCAGACTCATCAAGAAAAAAAGGGAGAAGACTCAAATCAATAGAATTAGAAATGAAAAAGGAGAAGTAACAACTGACACTGCAGAAATAGAAACGATCATGAGAGATTACTACAAGCAACTCTATGCCAATAAAATGGACAACCGGAAGAAATGGACAAATTCTTAGAAAAGCACAACCTTGGGAGACTGAACCAGGAAGAAACAGAAAATATAAACAGACCAATCACAAGCACTGAAATTGAGACTGTGATTAAAAATCTTCCACCAAACAAAAGCCCAGGACCAGATGGCTTCCCAGGTGAATTCTATCAAACATTTAGAGAAGAGCTAAAACCTATTCTTCTCAAACTCTTCCAAAATATAGCTGAGGGAGGAACACTCCCAAACTCATTCTATGAGGCCACCATCACCCTGATACCAAAACCAGACAAAGATGTCACAAAGAAAGAAAACTACAGGCCAATATCACTGATGAACACAGATGCAAAAACCCTCAACAAAATACTAGCAAACAGAATCCAACAGCATATTAAAAGCATCATACACCATGATCAAGTGGGGTTTATCCCAGGAATGCAAGGATTCTTCAATATATGCAAATCAATCCATGTGATAAACCATATTAACAAACTGAAGGAGAAAAACCATATGATCATCTCAATAGATGCAGAAAAAGCTTTTGACAAAATTCAACACCCATTTATGATAAAAACCCTCCAGAAAGTAGGCATAGAGGGAACTTACCTCAACATAATAAAGGCCATATATGACAAACCCACAGCCAACATCGTTCTCAGTGGTAAAAAACTGAAACCATTTCCACTAAGATCAAGAACAAGACAAGGTTGTCCACTCTCACCACTATTATTCAACATAGTTTTGGAAGTTTTAGCCACAGCAATCAGAGAAGAAAAAGAAATAAAAGGAATCCAAATCAGAAAAGAAAAAGTAAAGCTGTCACTGTTTGCAGATGACATGATACTATACATAGAGAATCCTAAAGATGCTACCAGAAAACTACTAGAGCTAATCAATGAATTTGGTAAAGTAGCAGGATACAAAATTAATGCCAGAAATCTCTTGCATTCCTATATACTAATGATGAAAAATTTGAAAGAGAAAGAGCAGTTTGTATAATTTTTTAATGGTTGAAAGAAATGTTTTTAAAGGGTAACATTTTGTAATGTGAAAATTGTATGAAATTCAAGTCTCAGTGTCCATAAATAAGATTCTAGAAGCACAGCCATGCTTATTCGTTTGTGGGTTGTCTGTGGCTACTTTCACGCTACAACCCCGAATAGCCAAAGCAATCTTGAGAAAGAAAAACAGAGCTGGAGGAATCAGGCTCCCAGACTTCAGACTATACTACAAAGCTACAGTAATCAAGACAGTATGAAACTGGTACAAAAACAGAAATATAGATCAATGGAACAGGATAGAAAGCCCAGAGATAAACCCACACACATATGGTCACCTTATTTTTGATAAAGGAGGCAAGAACATACAATGGAGAATAGATAGTCTCCTCAATAAGTGGTGCTGGGAAAACTGGACCGCTACATGTAAAAGAATGAAATTAGAACACTCCCTAACACCATACACAAAAATAAACTCAAAATGGATTAAAGACCTAAATGTAAGGCCAGACACTATAAAACTCTTAGAGGAAAGAAAACATAGGCAGAACACTCTATGACATAAATCACAGCAAGATCCTTTTTGACCCACCTCCTAGAGAAATGGAAATAAAAAGAAAAATAAACAAATGGGACCTAATGAAACTTAAAATCTTTTGCACAGCAAAGGAAACCGTAAACAAGATGAAAAGACAACCCTCAGAATGGGAGAAAATATTTGCAAATGAAGCAACTGACAAAGGATTAATCTCCAAAATTTACAAGCAGCTCATGTAGCTCAATATCAAAAAACAAACAACCCAGTCCAAAAATGGGCAGAAGACCTAAACCGACATTTCTCCAAAGAAGACATAGAGATGGCCAACAAACACATGAAAGGATGCTCACCATCACTAATCATTAGAGAAATGCAAATCAAAACTACAGTGAGGTATCACCTCACACCAGTCAGAATGGCCATCACCAAAAAACCTACAAACAATAAATGCTGGAGAGGGTGTGGAGAAAAGGGAACGCTCTTGCACTGTTGGTGGGAATGTAAATTTGTACAGCCACTATGGAGAACAGTATGGAGGTTCCTTTAAAAACTAAAAATAGAACTACCATACAACCCAGCAATCCCACTACTGGGCATATACCCTGAGAAAACCATAATTCAAAAAGAGTCATGTACCACAATGTTCATTGCAGCTCTATTTACAATAGCCAGGACCTGGAAGCAACCTAAGTGCCCATTGACAGATGAATGGATAAAGAAGATGTGGCACATATATACAATGGAATATTGCTCAGCCATAAAAAGAAACGAAATTGAGTTATTTGTAGTGAGGTGGATGGACCTAGAGTCTGTCATACAGAGTGAAGTAAGTCAGAAAGAGAAAAACAAATACCGTATGCTAACACATATATATATGGAATCTAAAAAAACAAAACAAAACTGGTTATAAAGAACCCAGGGGCAGGACAGGAATAATGACTCAGATGTAGAGAATGGGCTTGAGGACACGGGGATGGGGAAGGGTAAGCTGGGACGAAGTGAGAGAGTGGCATGGACATATATACACTACCAAATGTAAAACAGATAGCTAGTGGGAAGCAGCTGCATAGCAGAGGGAGATCAGCTCGGTGCTTTGTGACCACGGATAAGTGACCTGGAGGATAAAATAGTGGAAATAACTACTGCAGAGCAGAATAAAGAAAAAAGAATGAAAAGAATTGAGGACAGTCTCAGAGACCTCTGGGACAACATTAAACGCACCAACATTCGAATTATAGGGGTCCCAGAAGAAGAAGAGAAAAAGAAAGGGACTGCTCTTAGTTCATGGGCTGTACACAAACATTTCCTCTCCTTGGGAATGAAATGAAGAGAAATAACCACTGCCACACACTCGACAGTATAGATGAACTTCACAGTTAATAACGGCAAGTGAAGAAAGCTTCACCAAAAGGAGACTTTACGATTCCACTTAAATAAAGTTCAGAACCAGGCAAAGCTAATTTATGGTGATAAAGATCAAAACAGGGCTTCCCTGGTGGCGCAGTGGTTGAGAGTCTGCCTGCCAATGCAGGGGACACGGGTTCGAGCCCTGGTCTGGGAAGATCCCACATGCCGCGGAGCAACTAGGCCCGTGAGCCACAACTGCTGAGCCTGCGCGTCTGGAGCCTGTGCTACGCAACAAGAGAGGCCACGATAGTGAGAGGCACGCGCACCACGATGAAGAGTGGCCCCCACTTGCCACAACTAGAGAAAGCCCTGGCACAGAAACGAAGACCCGACACAGCCAAAAATAAATAAATAAATAAATAAATTAAAAAAAAAAAAAAAGATCAAAACAGTAATTATCTGGGAGGTAATACAATAATCAGACAGGCTTCTGAGCTGTGGCTAATGTTCTATTTTGTGATCTGAATGGTGGCCCCCGTGGCTGGCTCTTTGGGCCTGGACAGCCCCTGGTCCTCAATGTGTCTGTCAGCTTATTCTGACCTAGTACAGCAGGCTTTTTATTTATTTATTTTTTATTTATTTATTTTTGGCCGTGCAGTGCGGCATGCGGGATCTTTGTTCCCAGACCAGGGCTCGAACCTGTGCCCCCCACAGTGGAATCGTGGAGTCTTAACCACTGGACCGCCAGGGAAGTCCCAATAATTTTTTACATTGCCCTGTAGAAATACAGCAAATTTACAGCACAACTTGAGGGCTTTTATAAAGTCAACACAGCTGATTATCCACCATTCAGTGGCTTTTTTTCCATCATTCACTTTATGTTTATTTTTTTATTTAAAAAGTATTAATCTAGGGTCACTTAAGAGCATCATGGGCTGGCTAAGCCCATGGAGTCTGTAGACAGATTGCTGGGTCTAAACCTCAGTTCTATCATTAGCTGGGTGACCTTAGGTAAGTTTCTTCACCTCTCTGTTCCTTAGTTTTTTCACTTGTGAAATGGGGGATGACTATGGTTCCCACCTCATAGGATTTCTGTAAGAATTCTGAGTTAATTCATATAAAGCTGTCTACAACAATGCTGGCATACCCAAAGCACTCAATAAATGTTAGCTAGTATTACTGTGGCCAGTAACTTTTTTTTGCTTGGGGTCTTATGTTCCAGTCTGTTAAGATGTTTATAAATTCTTGATTCTGCTAGATACTATGTTTACTTTTAGATTAAGTCTTGGGCCAGGAGCACAAAGAAGTCTTTCTAACTCACATGTGGTCCAGCCCGGCTCATCAGGAATACGATTCTGGAGAAGAGCCTGGAAGTGTAGGCTTGTGGTCGTAAATAATATAAATACCCCTCGTCTTATTTAGAATGTACAGACTGCCTGTGAAAAGTGGCAGTGTCAGTAGGTGCTAGTTGAAGACTCTGAGATCTGGAATTCCAAACAAATATACATTTCCATCTGAACTAATCATTTTTATAGGAAACAGAAGGGGTTTATTGGAGGGGGTGCATAAACAATATAATTTGTTGTGCGTCTGTTCTCCAGGCCTGGGTCTTGCATCGAAGGAGTGCCCGAGGCGGGGTCTCTTCCCCTCCAGGAACTTTATAAGGTGTAACCCCCAGCTCACCCACTTTAAATCTTTTCCTGGAAAAAAAGGCTTAAAATAAATACAGAAATAAACATAATCTAGAGGGTACACTCTCCTTAGGTACTATAAATGACCACTCTACCATCCTGGAAGATATAATGTTCCACGGCTTTAAAAAAGTGAAACCAATAGCTTTTTTCCTGACTGTAAATATTCACTTTCTGTTCAATCATTCAGAAGATTGTCAATCATTCAACAGATTTTATCGAGTACTTAATATCTTCTGCATAAAGGGCCAATGAAATTCCACATGGAAGAAATCTTTTTCTTTGATTAAGATGATGTTTCTTTAAAATTGTTGACCATGAATGTCACAACCTCCTCCTTCTTTTTTTTTCCCCCAGTCATACCCATTAATATCACAGAACAAACTCTGGGAAATGCTGAGTTCACCATTCCTTTATTGCCGAACACTGAGGTTTCCCGTTTTGCTGCCATAAATAACACTGTGGTGAACATTCCTGTACCTACAGCTTTGCACACATGTTAGATTATCTCTTCAGGATAAATTCCTAGGAGTGGAATTGTTGAGCTAAAAGCTCTGTTTCTTTTTATGTGCATAAAAACCCTATGCCAGTTTCACAAATCTTAGGTAGTTGCAGACTCCTAAAACATCAGAGTTGGAAGGGCTCTCAGAGAGCATCATCTCAAGCCCTCCTGGGGCGCTGGGCCGACCAGGGCTAGAACCAGGTCAGTCCTCATGCGCTTCTCGAGGCTCTATGTGGGCTCTGGGGACAGCCGTCCAACAGAAGAAAGACATATTGGAGAGCATCAGCGAGGCAAAGCTGAACTAGCGTTCACATCTGCCGGCTCAGCTACCCACCCATCTCCTTCCTAGTGGGCTTTCTCCTTCAAGCCAGTGTGCATATTTATGCACCATGGGGCATTTACCAAGAATAAATGTCAGGGAAGCTAAGATCCAATTTAGCACCCACTCTTCCCTTTAAAGGGTAGCCAAGAATCCAAAGAAGTCCACAAAGGGCTCTGTGTGTGTGTGTGTGTGTGTGTGTGTGTGTGTGTGTGTGTGTGTGTGTGTGCACAATGTGCATCCTTGTGTATCCTTGTGTGCTAATTGCTTGGGGAAGTTTACATGAGACACACTTACGACACCATGTGATACTGATTTCCCGGCAGCTCAACTATGACCCTGCCACTTAGATTGCCTTAAGAAAGAACTAGGGGGGCAGTTGTGTGAACCATTTCCTAGACTTGCACCCCATTTCCAGGAGAATTGGCTGCCATGTGGCCAGCGCATGTGTTTGGAAAGGCCTTAGCAGGAGGTAGCAAGCAGCTCTGGTCACTCGTCTGAGCCGCCTCCTGGGCACGGGAGCAAACTGGGGACCAGAGAAACCCAAACCGAACTCGAACGCTGGAGCACCAGCCAAACTCTCCTCACCACGGAGACCCAGTGCACTCCCTGGGCATCCCTCCCCGTCGTGGATTTGACTTGCACAGAGTTCAGCTTTACTCAAAACGAAAAAAGGGACGGAGCTCTTGAGATGCCTCTAACTTTCATTTGGCGAGAAAATAACTTTACCACATCAGAGCGAAGGCCTTCAAAGCTCGGTTCTTATTTCTGGCTTGAAAAAGTTCTTGATGTTTCATAGAAGACGTTCCTACATCCGCCCACACCCGTCTGCCCGTCTGGTTCCTCCACGCTGACTGGGCATCTTCTACCTTGCGATGAGGTAGTGTTAACAGGACAGGATACGGGCTGGGAAGAAATCTCGTCAAGGGCTGCCCAACGGGACTCCCTGGCCTCCGCCGTCCTGGATCACGTGGCTCTGGGGATCCCTCGGAGCCTTCATGCCAGGAGGGCTGGTGCACTGTGATTTAGGATACGGGTACTCTCTTTGGTCCACCCTAGGGCACACTAACCCTGAGGTCAGCTCTAGGGGCAGAGGCAGTGTAGCATCTCTTTCCTTCCACATCACCTCTCAGGACTTCTGACCCTCCTCTCCCAGCTTTTAGGTAGTCTTTTTAATGCTCCTTATACACGACTACTAAATTACTGGTGGTTTAAAGTCCTGGTTTTAGCCCATGTATTTACAGCCAAGGAGACCTCCAGCTCGCAGTTCCCATGGTCATTCCCAGGCCTCCGTTTTCCCATCTCTAAAATAGGTGTGTCCATTGATATCACCCTTGAACAGGAGGATGGAACTGGGAAAACCTGTGTCTAGTCAAAAGCGGTCCTGGGCTCCCAAGTGCCTCACAGCCCAGGCACTGATGCCCCTACTGGCTCTGTTCTTTTCTTGTTTTATGAGCAGTAAATCATCAAAGACTCAACACTTGACATCACAGCTCACCCTGAGTGCCCCCACCCAGATCTCTCCTTTCCTCCTTAATTCTTCCTTAATTTATAGACTTTTATGTAAAGAAGCTATAAATAAACTGATGTTTCTGGATGACATTCCATTCTTTAAATCAAACTTCAGGCAGCAGCAATATCACGTGAGTAAAGATAATTCTCCCCAGGAGGTGAGAGATGGGGTTCAGAGGAGATTAAGTTCGTAACGTGATGAACCCTCCTCTGCCTCCCTAACGTCATTTAAAAGCAACAGCAGGTTCTTTGGGGTTTGAACAAAAATCCCTTCTGGGGCTTCCCTGGTGGCGCAGTGGTTGAGAATCCGCCTGCCAATGCAGGGGGCACGGGTTCGAGCCCTGGTCAGGGAAGATCCCACATGCTGCAGAACAACTAAGCCCGTGTGCCACAACTACTGAGCCTGCGCTCTACAGCCTGCGAGCCACAACTACTGAGCCTGTGTGCCAAAACTACTGAAGCCCAAGTGCCTAGAGCCTGTGCTCCGCAACAAGAGAAGCCACCGCAATGCGAAGCCCGTGCACTGCAACGAAGAGTAGCCCCCGCTCACCGCAACTAGAGGAAGCCCACGTGCAGCAACGAAGACCCAACGCAGCCAAAAATAAATAATAAATAAATAAATAAATAAATAAATTTATTTAAAAAAACAAAACAACAACAACAAAAACACATTTGTTCATTTTGTTTTCTGACTTCTGCTAAATGGCCGACACTTTTTTTTAAGCAAATTCACTCCACGAAGTCCTAGGTCTTTGCATTCCTATCTGCAAATTGGAGAGAAAGAAATCACCTGCCCCAGCCCTCTATGGTCTGCCACAGAATTGCAGAGATGGTGACCTTGGTGAGGAGCAAGACCCCCTCCCCAGCCTTCCTCCTGCCCCAGCCAGGGGGGGCCCCTGGTCTTGTGGGAGCCTTGCTCTCTGGCCCGCTCCCCTGAAGAAACAGTCCTTCCTGGAAATCCACTCCTAGTCTCCCCCAGCCTTCCAACAACGAGTGTTTATGGCCGCCGTGTTGCAGCTGGGAACCATAAGGCATGAATGAATGTGTGTCCATACACTGGAGCCGATTTTCGTCAGGAACGTACTAAACACTTCATATATTAAGTCCTGGGCTGTCAAGCCCCTCTGATATTAGATTAGTCACTGCTAGCCATTCCCTGGACAAAACCCAGGGGACGGATATACCGCATGGTGCCAGAGTTTTTATTTTTTTTCTTTTTGTTAATGGAAAGTGTGCACGGAGGAACAAGTTACTCTGTCCCCCGGTACAAAATCACAGATGTGTGGGATGGACATTCCTGCTGGTTTCCCCAGTGCTCCAGCCTTACTGTCCTTTCCCCAGCACATTCCTTGTGCGGAGGGGCTTTTGGAGCATTGTGAGCTGGCCAAGACCCTGAATGCCTAGGATTTCCCTCAGGTTTCGTGTGTGTGCCAGGCACTGGTGTCAACGTTTTATATGTTTAGAGGAATCAGTCCTCAAGGATGATCTCATGATGGGGGCACTCCTATTTTCTCCCACCTGATTGCTTAGGAAGCTGAAGTACATGAGTGAGTAACTAGTCCAAGGTCACATAACTAGTGCACAGCGGAGATGGGGTTCACGAAGCATGCCCTGCCCTTAACCACCTGCTGCCCCACGGGTGTCAGACCCGTGTCAGAGCTACTCTGCTGGCGGGATGGGGCAGAAGTGTTGAGCTGGGGGCCTGAACCTCAGCCCTCGAAGCCTACACGTTCGTTTATTAAGGCAATAAAGATTTGCTCAGGGTCTACTGCCCTAGAGGGTCTTAGGCAATTTTCTTTTATCAGTTGTTCCTTTTAATACATTTTAGTATATTCCAGTATATGAAGTAATTATATATTCCAATATATAAAGTAATGCAAAGAAGAGCTTTCCTGGTTGAACAGGAGGTGGGGACACAGTATCCCAACATACCCTGTCTCTCGAGGTGGCCCCTGAAGTCCTCTCCAAGCAGGGCCGCTTTGAGACATGCGGGCATCTTCAAATCAGTATTTCCTCGTGTCTATTTAGAAGAGGTGCAGGTGTTGCCTGGGAAGAAGGACAAAGCAGGATTATAGTGGCACCAGCAGTTGGGTTTTCTTCCATTTTCTGGAACCACTTAACTCTGGCCACAAATTTGCATGAATCTCAATGCGTGGCATTCTGTTAAATGACAGTAGAGGTTATAACCAAGTGTGTGGCACAGGACCATGGAATGTGTACATCATTTGAACCACATGTGGAGTGGGAATAGTTGGAAGGAAAAACGAGTTCGTAACTCAGGTACGTTGTGCCCCTCTGAAGGGATTTACCAGTAAATGGATCATTCTAGATATGCACAGTCTATTGACAGCTGTTCTTAAGTGCAATTACATTGAATTCCCCAGTATTCTTTTGCCTGCAAGTGACAGGAACATAACTTAAGCTAGCTTAAGCAGAAAAGGGAATTTATTGACTTTCATAAGCAGGAAGCAGTGGTTGATGTGGCCTGGGCACAGTGAAGACCAGAGGCTCCAGTGTTGTGGTGATTTTCCTCTCTCTCTCTTTTTCTCTCTCCTGAGAAATGCTTCCCAGTGTGGGCTGGCCAGTTGCCCTCTTCATGTAGTTGAAGGAACCAAGGACCTACATGCATCTGGGAGAGGCGGCTATCTCAGCTTCAACTGCCCATCTTCTCCATGCCAAGATTCCCAAGATAAGAAGTAGACTTTCTTATTAATCACCAACAAAGAAGTCTTGCTAGGGGCTTCCCTGGTGGCGCAGTGGTTAAGAATCCGCCTGCCAATGCAGGAGACACAGGTTCAAGCCCTGGTCCAGGAAGATCCCACAGGCCACAGAGCAACTAAGCCCGTGTGCCACAACTACTGAGCCTGCGCTTTAGAGCCCACGCGCCACAACTACTAAAGCCCGTGCATCGCAATGAAGAGTAGCCCCAGCGCACAGCAACTAGAGAATGCCCGTGTGCAGCAACGAAGACCCAACGCAGCAAAAAACTAAATAAATAAATAATAATTAAAGGAACATCAGGGCAGCCTGCCCCAGTTTAAAAAAAAAAAAAAAGTCTTGTTGGCTTGGATTGAATCACATGCTTAGCGCTGAACTAATCCTTTGAGTCAATGACTCTTTGACCGACCAGCCTAGGTCACACACCTGCCCTGTGCGAGGGCAGTGGGTACCATGATTTCCAACTGTTGGAAACACAATAAGTAGGAAAGAGGTTGTTCCTCAAAGGAAAAGACACATATAGTCACTACAGATTATTTATATACATTCTGTGACTTGAGTCACCAAGAGCCTCAGCTTTCCATTCATGGGTTCACTTATTTATTCATAAAATCTCTGTGGATATCTACTAGGTGGCAGGCTGTCCTGGCTACTCTTAGATCCTACGTTCAGGCTCTGGTATCTCTATTCGTTTGGTAGGGGTGCTATAACAAAGGACCAGAAATTGGGTGGCTTGTAACAGAAATTTATTGTCTCACATTTCTGGAGGTCAAAAATCCAAGATCAAGGTGTCAGCAGAGTTGGTTCCTTCTGGGAGCCATGAGGGAGAATGTTTTCCATGCCTCTCTCCTAGCTTCTGGTGGTTTTCTAGCAATCTTTGGTGTTTCTTAGCTGTAGAAGTATCACCCCAATCTCTGCCATCACTCCCATGTGCATGTCTGTTTCCAAATTTCCCCCTTTTATAAGGACACAAATTGTATTGGATTAGGGCCCATACTGATGACCTCACTGTAACTTGAGTACTTATATAAAGATCCTATTTCCAAATAAGGTCACATTCTGGGGAACTGAGGGATAGGATATCAACAGATGAATCTCCAGCAGATGCAATCCAGTCCCTAACAGTGTCCTAGTGAGAGGGTAGGTCAAAGCAGGTAAGAACAGTGCAGTGGGAAAGCATTTTAGATGAGATGCAGGATCAGATTCCCCAGCTCTGCTTCCCAGAAGATGCCCCTCTCAGTTATGAAAACTCACTAATTTTACTGAGGAAGAATTCTGGTTCACTTATAATTTTAGTCAGTGAGTTTTTGAGCAACAGGAAAGATGGATTTTTAAACCTGGATTTTAGTGGTCTGAACATATTGGCTCTGTACCTCAGGGTCCTTTTGTATCTTGAGATGGATGTTCTGAAATCAACTGTCCTTTTCTAAATATCTCAAGATGGAGAGAAGTTACCATCCCAGCTCACTCTCCATGGATTTTCTCAACCTCTAGAGCATGATCTGGAAGCCTTGCCCTCCTTGAATGCCTGCCAGCTGATGGCATCATTAACTTCTTCCGCTCAGATTGCTATCTCACCAGGACAGGTCAAGTTATCTTGCTTCCTGTTGCCACATCAACAACCAATAGCCCAATAACCTGTTCCAAATATGCTGAAGAAGGCTAGAGCCAGCTTGTACCAGCTTTCACTGGCTCACCAGAGTTGATCACACACAACAGTTTGTTCCTCAAGACCTGCTGCAACAATCCCACTCCTGGGCACATGGCCAGAGAAAAATCTAATTTGAAAAGACGCAGGCACCCCAACATTCATAGCAGCACTATTGACAATAGCCAGGACATGGAAGCAACCAAAGTGTCCATTGGCAGATGAATTGATAAAGAATATGTGATATATATATATTATATATATATATATAATGGAATATTTATATATATATATATATATTATATATATATAATGGAATATTTCTCAGCCATAAAGAAGAATGAAATAATGCCATTTGCAGCAACATGGATGGACATAGAGATTATCATACGTGAAGTAAGTCAGAGAAAAACGAATATCATATGATATCACTTACAGGTGGAATCTAAAAAAATGATACAAATGAACATATTTGCAAAACAGAAACAGACTCACAGACTTAGAAAACAAACTTATGGTTACCAAAGGGAAAAATAGCGGGGAGGAATAAATTAGGAGGTTGGGATTAGCATATACACACTACTATATATAAACTAGATAATCAACAAGGACCTGCTGTATAGCACAGGGAACTCTACTCAATACTCTGTAATAATCTATATGGGAAAAGAGTCTGAAAAAGAATATATACGTATATATAAAAATAAATCACTTTGCTGTACACCTGAAACTAACACAACATTGTAAATCAACTATACCCCAATATAAAATAAAAATCCAGAAAAATCTCTTTATGGGAAAAGTTTGCCACTCCAAAATGTCTCTTTGTCTTGTGAATTATTTCAAGTTGAAAACAATCAAGGGCGAAAAGACTTAGGAAGAAACTTTGACTTTCCCTCTAACTGCCTAAAAGAATATAGAACAAGGACATGGGGACTTCCCTGGTGGCACAGTGGTTAAGAATCTGCCTGTCAATATTTTCACTTTCTATTTTTATATACGTCTATATCGCTTAGGTTTATTTTTAATTTTTTTTTTTTACTGCCAATATAAGTATAAATGTCTTTTACACTATTTGCATATGGGCATATGTTTTCAATTCTTTTGTGCAAATACCTGAGAGTAGAATTGGGGGTTATTACATTCCCATCAGCAATATTCAAACGTGATGCTGTTTGATGCTATTGTTAGTGGTACATATTGTTTTTTCACTTCTTTTTCCAACTGTGGCTGCTAGTATGTAAAAATACAATTGATTATTGTAAATTGGTCTGGCTAAACTCATTTATTGTAGTGGCTATTTGTATGTTCCTTAGAATTTTCTGTCTACGTGATCATGTTGTCCAGGAATAAATATAGTTTTACTACTTCCCTTCTAAAAAAAGAAAAAGAAAAAGAATCCGCCTGCCAATGCAGGGGACACGGGTTCAATCCCTGGTCCGGGAAGATCCCACATGCTGCGGAGCAACTAAGCCCGTGCGCCACAACTACTGAGCCTGCTCTCTAGAGCCCACCAGCCATAACTACTGAAGCCCGCGCGCCTAGAGCCCGTGCTCCACAACAAGAGAAGCCACCACAATGAGAAGCCCGCGTACCGCAATGAAGAGTAGCCCCTGCTCACCACAACTAGAGAAAGCCCACGCGCAGCAACGAAGACCCAACGCAGCCAAAAAGAAATATAAATAAAAATAAAAATAAAGAAATGAATTGTCCAAGGAGACACATGTGGTGACAAAGCAAGAGACTTTACTGGGAAGGGGCGCCTGGGCGGAGAGCGGCAGGGTAAGGGAACCCAGGAGAACTGCTCTGCCACATGGCTCACAGTCTCGGGTTTTATGGTGATGGGGTTAGCTTCCGGGTTGTCTCTGGCCAATCATTCTGACTCAGGGTCCTTCCTGGTGGCACATGCATCACTCAGCCAAGATGGATTCCAGTGAGAAGGATTCTGGGAGGTTGGTAGGACATATGGGCTGGCATCTCCTCTCTCCTTTTGACCTTTCCCGAATTCTTCTGGTTGGTGGTAGCTTGTTAGTTCCAGTTCTTTACCAGGACCTCCTGTCGTAAAGGAACTCATGCAAGTGGTTACTATCATGCCTGGCCAGGACAGGAGGTTTCAGTCAGTGTTTCCCCTAACAAATAAAATGCCAGATATTTCTCCAGCAAAGATGGGTTTATTTGGGATCAGCAGAGAATTGCCATTTGGGGTCTGCAACCATGGTGAACCACATGTAAGTCCCCACACAGCAAGGGATGGAGAACACTTTTATAGAGGGGAACGGAAGTTGGGAGGTGACAGTAAACAGAGTTGGTGGCTTGTCATTGGCTGAGTCCTGGCCAGGAAGGAAGAGGAGTCTTTCTTCTTCCTATTGGGCTTTGCCATCCTTACAGGGCATGAGAGCTCCCCCTGCTGGTCTCTCAGCTCTATTTAAGTGAGGTTTCAGTTTATTAATTTTTTACAGAGGGTGGCAAAACTGTGCTTCCCGCACGGGAGTACTGGGAGCTTTCCATGAAAACAGAGCGTGGAGATTTACTTTGTCTCTGAAAACCAGGCATGAGTCTGAAGGACAGGACTACCAATAGCACCTTGCCATACAATTTCTCTCCGCTGGTCAGGAAGTTCTGTCACCAGGTCACACTGTCTCCCTGACACTTTTCCCTTTGATTTATTTCAACCTGAGACCCTCCTTGGGCTTGATGATAATCCACTCTGACCAGCAGCCCCTAAATTGTGTCAGAGGTGCTTGGACTTGCCTGAACTCCAAGTAGAAGAAACAGCTTAGGTACAGGCTGGGGATAAGGGACCAACCTACATAAAGCTCATTTCCTAAAATGTAGGTTGGTTTCTTTTAAAATCAATCCCCCTTTGAGGGAATCTGCAATTCTAGCATCCCCTGCGAGGGGAGTGAGGCAAATTTGGGGGGCTTAAAGAAATTTTAAAGAAATCGGTTTTTCTAAAGACACTTTTACTACATGTAATATTTTTAACAAGTATTTTTGGTTTTTTAGAAAAAGAGATGTTCAGGCTTTTTTTGTTGTTTGTTTGCTTGTTTTTTGTTTGTTTGTATCTGGGGGAATAACATCAGCTGCCTGAGCTCTGCCTACGGGGTGCGGGTACTGGTGCTAACAGCTCCGTCACACACAGACCTTCATGAGCCCCTCTGTTTTGGGCATCACATTTTACACCACCCTTCCCCACTCGGGGGTCTCCCATCTGCTCTGAACCCCTCACTTCGGGCTCCACGCCCCCGCTTTCAGCTGTGCGTTGTTTGTCTGCTTCACCTGTCAACACTCTGGCATCCCTTCTACATCGTCTGGAAATCGGATGACACTGATGGTTTTCCCCTCCTGTTATTTTAATTGCTCCAGTCTCAGTGCTTTCTGAACTTCTCTATTTTTATTTCAGAGGAGTCTCGGGGAGGCCCCGTAGATCTTGAGCTGAAAGACTGCCTTCTTGGTTTTGGAGAGAGGAGAGGGCACTCTAAGGAAGACGAACTCACAGAATCCAACCTGACTCGGAGTGGTGAGAGGTCTTTGAGGAGGATGCCCGTGGCCCTCAGGTAGGTATCTCAGGCCCAGATCACGTCTAAGGGCTGTGATGAAGGCCAACCAAACGGGACAGCAAAGGCTCTTCTTCACGCTGACCGTGCCCTGGGAAGGGGGTAGCCTTGGCACTTGAGTCTGGAGAGACTCCAAGGCAGGCCGAGGAGGGGGAAGGATTCACAGGGGGAGGAAGAGAAGGTCTGTGCCCTGATGGAGGCCTTTGGCCTGGGGGGGCTGGGGGCGTCCTGTGTGATTGGTTAAGGGCTCAAAGAGAGCGTGGATATCTTTGAAAGGTCAAAGGTCAAATATCTCAAGAGGGGCAGAGTGAAGATTGAACCCAAGTCTGAGTCTTTCAAAGCTCACCCGTCCCTCCACCAGTGTGACACAACTTCTTAGCAGAGCTTAGCTGCTGCAGGAAACAGGTTGGTCTGGTTAGAAAATCAGGGAGCACAACCCCCTTCCCTGTGGCTCTGCTGTCTGCGTGCTCCCGAGGGCTTTCCCCCGAATCCACAGTGAGGTCTAGTTCTCCCCTTGCCTGCTTTACCTAGGTTTTTTTTTTTTTTTTTAAAGAGATTTTAATTAATTAATTTATTTATTTATTTATTTATTTATGGCTGTGTTGGGTCTTCGTTTCTGTGCGAGGGCTTTCTCCAGTTGTGGCGAGCGGGGGCCACTCTTCATCGCGTTGCGCGGGCCTCTCACCGTCGCAGCCTCTCTTGTTGCGGAGCACAGGCTCCAGACGCGCAGGCTCAGTAATTGTGGCTCACGGGCCTAGTTGCTCCGCGGCATGTGGGATCTTCCCAGACCAGGGCTCGAACCCGTGTCCCCTGCACTGGCAGGCAGATTCTCAACCACTGCGCCACCAGGGAAGCCCCCTTGCCCACTTTAAAAACTATCTTTTGCATTTTAAAACCTGTGATAAAATACACATAATAGTTACCATTTTAACTATATTCAAGCATGCCATTCACGATGGTGAGCAACTACCACCACTATCTGGTGCCAGACCTTTATCATTGTCCCAAATGGAAACCCTTAACCATTAGTAGTTACTCTATTTTCCCCTCCCTTTACCCCCTGGCAGCCCCTAATCTGCTTTCTGCCTCTATGGTTTTGCCTATTCTGGGTATATACATGGAATTATGTAACAAGAGGCCTTTTGTGTCTGGCTGTCTTCACTTAGCATAACGTTTTCAAGGTTCATCCATATTATAGCATGTATAAGCACTTCATTACTTTTAAAGGCTGAGAAATATTCCATTGCATGGACAGATCACATTTTGTTTATCCACTCATCCACTGATGGACATTTGGGCTGTTTCCACCTTTTGCTCTTGTGAATACCGCTGCTGTGAACATTCGTGTACAAGGTTTTGTTTGGACTCTGAGACAACTTTGCTCCAGACAGCTGTCTGTGCAATCATCCCCTGGTTCCCGTCCTGAGCCTAGAATCCCACCCTAGTGCAGCTTGTCTTCTGGAACCAGCTGGGCAGGCAGACAGACAAAGGAGAGCTGTGCAAAGCACCTTGTGAGATCTCCACGACCGTACCCCTCCCAGGACCGAAAGTCATACTTTGCAAACCACTCAGGACAGAAATTTCTTTAGACCTCTGTGCACATGAATGTTTTCTTAGGCTGAATGTGCTACTCTTTTTCCTTCCTGTCCAACTGCTATTCCTCTTTCATATCTGGTTTAAATGTCACCTCTCTGACTTATGTTCTAAGCAGTGTTCTTTTGGGTACAAGCTACTGAAAGAAAAGGCAAAGTATATCTTAAATAAATTCACGTGTCCCTTGGGACAGAGCGGCTGTGATAGTGGGATTCATGGTAACTATGAGCAAGGAGCTGACGGCTACCAGGACGAGATGGCCACTTTCTCCAAATTTCTTCTTCCCTCCCTCTCCCTCCTGAATTCTCTCCCTCTCTCACCGGGTGCATAATTATCTTTGCCTTTCTCTTGACCTCATCTCTGGGGCTCTGCCTGCACACGACCCGTCACAGCCATCACTAGCCTCACTGTGGTCCTTCCCTCCATCACAATCCTTCAGCTTCAGGTTTATACTGCTTTCTCTCCTTCTGTTAACAACCCATAATTTCTGGTTTCAACATGGGTGCGTCCTCTCATGTAATGTGTGCCCCTTCCTGGTCTGTGACCCTTGAAGCCAGGGTCACATGGCCCCTTGCTCCCTGTGGAGAGGGACCATTAGCCATGGGGTGGACCCTCAAGTCCATGGGGTGGACTTGAATCTTCCAAACACATGTAATTTCTCTTGCTTTTTTGTTCTGAGGGCACTTTGTAGTTTAGACAAATAAACAAGTAAATAACATAAAAATGCCTTTTTTCCCCTAAGATGATGAATTACTGCACAGTAGACACTATTTTGGCTATGGATGGTATTTTCAGCACCCAGAGCAGTAACTGGCATATAGTTGTTTACTTAATTTGGTTTAAAAACATAGCAGTGGAGGGAATGCCTTGGCAGTCCAGTGGTTAGGACTCCGTGCTTTCACTACCAGGCCTGTGTTCAATCCCTGGTAGAGGAATTAAGATCCCACAAGCCGTGCGGCAAAACAAACAAACAAACAAACAAACCCCACAGCATTGGATGAGATTAAACCACCAAAGTTCCTTCTAAAGATACGTCGGAGGACAGTATCTGAAAATTCCAAACTAGCATCGGACTTCAGACAAATGCTCTAGAGCACAGTGGGTTTACAGAACTTGCCTTCCATACTCTGAATAGGCTGTTCCCTAGCAGGGAGATGGGAGGTGGGAGAGCCCTGGGATACAGGGTGGGGCAAGGCAGCTGTAGCCGATGCAGAGCTCTGCAAGGACTTAACCTACCAAGTTCAAAGTCAGCAGCGGGCAGGATGGTGTCAGGAAGGGTGTGAGTGGGCATCGTCAGGGAGAAGCACTTGCTCACCCGACCAGCTCACTTTCTTCCAGAGCCCTTATACGACAGCTGCCACTGGAGCCTTCATTAGGCCCTTCTTGGATCAAGCAGACCAAGGAAACTGAAACATGGGCCTAGGATAGGGGTCGAAACTTTGCTTAATGTGGTGGAGATTTAATGTGTCAGTTAGGTTGAACGGGGAAGGATGAAAGTAGCCGGATAGGCATTTTATCCTAATGATGATCAAATACCTCTGTTCCCCCTTCTACACTGTTGATGGGAATGTAAGTTGGTATAGCCACTATGGAAAACAGTATGGAGGTTCCTTAAAAAGCTAAAAATAGAACTACCATATTATCCAGCAATCCCACCCCTGGATAATAATCCAGAAAAGACGAAAAATCTAATTCAAAAAGATACATGCACTCCAATGTTCATAGCAGCACTATTTATAATAACCAAGACACAGAAGCAACACAAGTGCCCATCAACAGATTGGCTTAAGAAGATGTGGTATACACACACACACACACACACACACACACACACACATTGGAATATTACTCAGCCATAAAAACAATGAAATAATGCCATTTGCAGCAACATGGATGGACCTAGAGAATATTATACTTAGTGAAGTAAGTTAGAGAAAGACAAATATTGTATATCACTTATATGTGGAATCTAAAAAATAATACAAATGAGTCTATATACAAAACAGGAACAGACTCACTGACATAGGAAACAAACTTATGGTTACCAAAGGGGAAAGGGAGTGGGGGAAGGATAAATTACGAGTATGGGATTAACAAACTACATAAAATAGATAAGCAACAAAGACTTAATGTATAGCACAGGGAACTATATTCAATATCTTATAATCACCTATAATGGAAAATAATCTAAAAAGAAATATATATATATATAAAACACTGAATCACTTTGCTGTATACCTGAAACTACCATAATGTTGTAAATCAACTATACGTCAAAAAAAAAAAAAATACCCCTGTTCCCACTCCTTTTGCTTTCAAATATATTTTTGTCTCTGAGGCCTTCAGGCTGCCTGCAGCGAGGAACACTGTCTACATTTCAGGCATTAAGACTAGGGCAGTGTTGACATGGCAAAGATGCTTCTTGAGGGCTATTGGATTCAAAGACAGATGCCGTATTGGATGCAGTTAGTCTGGGACCAAATGGCAAAGCCAGTCTCAGGCATCCCAAGAAGAAGAATTTGGAGCAGGTGGTGGGAAGGCCAGATGGGTTCTTTGGGGCAGGACCAGCTGGAGGATTCTCCTCTGGAACTTTGTTTCTAGTATTTGCCTAAAATGTGATCCACAAACCAATGATGATCTAGAATATTCTAGTATGAATTTCTATGCATTAATTTTAATGTGTTTTAGAAAAAGCAATATAGCTTGCACTTGAAGTGCATGATTCCACTGAAGTTTTTAAGCTCAGGTTTAGGTAGACAAAGCCTTGGATATCCACTTTATTCAGAACACCATCAACATTTTAAACCTTCTGTAACTTAACTTGCTGTCACAGTATATTTGGAAGTAATGATAGGATGAATCGCCATTCTATACTTCCCCACATCCAATAGGTTTCCCCCAACTTCCCTCTGTGGGCATCGCAGGTATCTGCTGGGGAGGATGGCTTGGGAAAGATTCCCCAAGAGTGACTGCATGAAAATGGGCAGGTGAGCAAAGGCGGGCTGTTTTCAGTGTGCCCTGGCCTCTGGAACAAAGCTGCTGTGAACTGAGGAAAGCCTAGGTCTGTTCTGATACTAGTCACCCAGCCAAGCCTTCTGAAAACATAGGACAGGAATCTAACAGGGACTGCTTTTCAGGTTTAAAAAAATATATTGAGGTTTCTCAGTGCTAGTATTATTCTATTGTTATTTTACAATTTTTAAACTTAAGAGCATTATTTTGTTTTTATCCCATGTACTGTTGTGGGCTACTTCTTTACTTTCAGCTAAATGATTCTACTTTTCAAATTGCAGCATCGATATAAAGTTTCCTTTAAAATCTTTTAAATCTTTTGTTTAAAAAGTAATGTGTTTTAAGAAAAATATTGAGAAATAGTAGTAGATTATCCAGGCAGGAATTTGGTACCTGGGGTGTCCAGGTGGCAAAAATCCTCAAGGTGGCACAAAGAACCAAGTTAGGCAAACACTGACATATAAGAATTCTACAAGAATTCACTTTTCCCTTTTCTCCACCTGCCCCCACTCTATTTTTTTAAATTCAGAGTATCCTTAAAGGTCAAGATTGAATTCCCCTCTATCTTAAACCCGAGAGCAGGTGTTCCCTTCTCTGAACTTCTTCAGCAATACAATTAGCCCTCCATGTTCGTGGGTTCTGCATTTGCAGATTCAACCAATCGAAAATCAAAAATATTCAAAAAAAAATTCCAGAAAGTTCCCAAAAGCAAAACTTAAATTTGCCACACACAGGCAACTATTTCCATAGCATTTACACTGTATTTACAACTATGTACATATGTACAAAATATGCATTACATTGTATGAGGTATTACAAGTAATCTAGAGGTGATTTAAAGTGCAGATGGCCAACAGGCACATGAAAAGATGTTCAATATCACTAACCATAAGGGAAATGCAAATCAGAACCACAATGAGATATCACTTCACACCTGTCAGAATGGCCATCATCAGAAAGTCTACTAGTGACAAATGTTGGTGAGGACATGGAGAAAAGGGAACACTTGTACACTGTTTGTGGGAATGTAAATTGGTGCAGCCACTGTGGAAAACAGTATGGAGGTTTCTCAAAAAACTAGAAATAGAACTATGATATGACCCAGTAATTTCACTCCTGGGTATATATCCAAAAAAAAAAACAACCCCGAAACACTAATTCGAGAAGATATACGCACCCCAGTGTTCATAGCAGCATTATTTACAATAGCCAAGACACGGAAACAACCTAACTGTACATCAACACTTGAATGGATAAAGATGTGGCATACACACATGCGTACAAACACACTATGGAATACTACTCAGCCATAAAAAAGAATGACATTTTGCCATTTGCAGCAACATGGATGGACTTGGAGGGCATTATGCTAAATGAAATGTTAGAGAAAGATAAATACTCTATGATATCATTTATATGTAGAATCTAAAAAATTCAACAAACTAGTGAATATAATATAAAAGAAGCAGACTCGCAGATATAGAGAACAAACTAGTGGTTACCAGTGGTGGGGGAGGAGCAATATGAGGGTAGGAGAGTAAGAGGTACAAACTATTGGCTGTAAGATATGCTCAAGGATGTATTGTACAACCCGGGGAACATAGCCAATATTTTGTAATAACTGTAAATGGAAAGTAACCTTTACAAATAGTATAAAAATAAAAAATTAAAAAATAAAGTATACAGGAGGATGTGTGTAGGCTATATGCAAGTACTACACCATTTTATATGAGACGTGAGCACTTGTGGATTTGGGGGTCTGCAGGGATCCTGGAACTAAGCCCCCATGGGTACCCAGGGGCGGCTGGGCTCTGTGTCCCTTTAGCTGCCATTGGGTTCCTACAGCTGCAGTCTGGCATGGCTGGTTCTGTTTCGATGTGCTCAAGTCCTACCTTTCCAACAAGACCTAAAACTCTTTGAGTGTAAGGACTGGGTCTCGTACATTGGTCCAGCCCCACCCCACCCATGCGCAGCCCGTGGTGTGTAATGCTGCTTAGCGACCAAATTCCTCACCCTCTCCAAGCTTCAGTTTTCCCACCTGCAAATGGGGGTGATAAACCTTTCACTGCCCTGTCACCAGGATCAAGTGAGATAATGCTGTCGAGGTCTAATCACAGAGCCTTGCAGAACCTGGCAAGTGGGAAGCAGCCCATCGATGCTGGTGGTACAATTGACACTTCCCTGCAGGACCATACACACAGACACAGCTCTGTTCTCTTCGATCATGAAATTTTAATTTTTTTTAAACTTTTTATTTTATATTGAAGTACAGTTGATTAACAATGTTGTGTTGGTTTCAGGTGTACAGCAAAGTGATTCAGTTTAACATATACATGTGTCTATTCTTTTTGAAATTCTTTTCCCATTTAGGTTGTTACATAATATTGAGAAGAGATCCCTGTGCTATAAGTAGGTCCTTGTTGGTTATCCATTTTAAATATAGCAGTGTGTACATGTCAATCCCAAACTCCCTAACTATCCCTCCCCGCCAGCCTTCTCCCCTGGTAGCCATAGGTTCATTCTCTAAGTCTGTGAGTCTGTTTCTGTTTTGTAATTAAGTTCATTTGTATCATTTTTTTTAAGTTTCCGCATATAAGTGATATCATACGATATTTCTCTTTCTCTGTTTGACCTACTTTACTCAGTATGACAATCTCTAGGTCCATCCATGTTGCTGCAAATGGCATTATTTCATTCTTTTTTATGGCTGAGTAATATTCCATTGTATATATGTACCGTATCTTCTTTATCCATTCCTCTGTTGATGGACATTTAGGTTGCTTCAATGTCTTGGCTATTGTAAACAGTGCTGCAATGAACATTGGGGTGCATGTATCTCTTTGGATCATGTTTCCTCCGGGTATATGACCGGGAGTGGGATTGCAGGATCATATGGTAGAAATATGAAATTTTAATCTTAAATTAAAGAGCTGGAGAAGAAAAAGCATTTAAGGGGCCAGTTTCAGAAAGAGAGAGTGACGATTTGTTTCTCAAAGGGCACAGCCTCCCCAGAGCACGCGCAGGAATGTCCCGGGTCACATTTAGAACCACCTAGACACATATTAAAACTCCGGGGGTGTCTGAGTTACTCAGAGCACTGAGTGAGCTATTGTGGGCACTTAAGAAACAGTAATAAACGTCTCTGTAGTGGAACAAAATGTGTCCTTTTTCTGGGTTGAAATTCCCAGACTCAAGGTTTAAAGGGATCTGACTTTATCGTTATTTTCTTTAGCAGAAGACCTTGAGGTGGGAATGGAAGCTGCTGTTCTCCCCCGAGTCCAATGCTGGATGTCCCAGCTGCCACCAGCACCCTGAAATGAATGGGCATATTATGCTTTCCATTAAAAGTTGTGGCTCTTAATTAAAAACGTGATCGTGGGTCTTTATGGAGACATTGTTTAGGTTTTCTTTAGCTGTTAACACGTAATAAATCATTTTAAAAGGACCTTTCCCCCGGTTGCTTAATGGTTAGTGTATTTTTAAAAAGCGATTCGAAAATAAAACCGGGATTAAATTTAGTGTTTGACAAGGTGCTAAGGGGCTCACCATCTCGCTGGGCTAAGACAAGAGGGCTTTGCTTCATCTGCTACTGACGTTCTTGTCTCACCAGCTCCAACCAGGCTTTCCTGGTTGAAACAGCAGGGTGACTTGGGTGTCAAAAGTTTAACTTGTGGGTACTGGGAAAAAGTGCAGCCAGCCCATTCACTCATGCAAGGTCCCCTTTACTATTTGTAATTGCAAAACATGCAACTCTGCTGAGAAGTAAAGCCTGCTTCTTTTATGAACTCTCCTGTGATGCCATAAAGCAGGGAAGGTGTGGGTCGCATGTGGGAGCATGTGAATAATCCATAAATCCCGAAGACCTTGGCCTCGTTTCTTCTTCCTAGTGAGACTCCCCGAGGGTGGAGTAAACGGGGTGAACCCTTGGGTTTCAGCCCATTGGGGAGGTTCTGTGTTTACACAGGCAGGAACCGCTGTGAATCTGAGGGGCGGTCACGAACATTTCCTGATTTATTGGGCTGTTCTTAGGGCCTTTGGGTTGGATGGTACAGAGGGGACAAAACTAAAGGTCATGCCTGGAGTTGATGCGGGACCTTAGTTGTGCAATGCTGTTATGCTTTCGGGATGCCTGTGTTTTCTGCAAAGGAGGAAAACAGTACTTCCTAAGGGTATGATGAGATGATGTCAAAGTGTTTGCAAACTGCCTGTCACCCGGCAAATAAAAGAGGTTACGATGATGATGATTCTAACCAAGTTTTACAATCATTTAAAAAAAAAATCATTTCTCTGCAAAATTTCTAGTTGGCTGTGAAGATGGTTTCAGCTTTTTGTTTCCCCTTCCCTAATGGAATTTCCTGGTAGAGAAAGGCGTTATCTTGTTTGCTACTAGCCGAAAAACTTGCTGTCCACAAGTTTTCCTGGCTTCAGGTGCCCATCTCCAAGCTGGGGGCTCAGCCTCTAAGCCTCCGAGTGGCAGTCCCCCCAGGAAGCCAGTAGAGGGCGTACTGCCCTCTGCTCTCAGCACCTGGGACGCCAGCAGCTGCTGGGCTTCCCTTTTCATGTCCTGGCTGTGACCTTGACTCCTGTGTGCCACGGAGACCACACACATGGCGGGCAGCGGTTTTCATCTTGTTTACTGAAGCGAAAGGGAATTTAACTGGAATTCTTCAGAAATTACAAAATGCTAGACCTCTCATTCCTGGTTACCGTCCATTCCAAAGTTTATCCGTGATTCAACTTGTGGTCCATCCGGCTGCGAGCCTCTCCCCATGAAGGGGCAGCTTTCGCCTGACTTGGTCTGTCCGCCTGCCTCCTGTGCTCTCATTTTCAATCCTGGCTCTGCCCACCCTTGCCCCCCACTCCCAGATTTTGAAGAAGAGTAGCTTTCACCCAAGTAGGAAGGATCCCAGCAAAACTCATGATGTCAGCATATTGTTTACGTTCTCTACTTTAATTTTTAAAAAGCGTTGTATTTTATGGTTGACCTTAATTTCTTCCTTTATTAACAGATATGTCCGTGTGTGTGTGTGTGCGTGCGTGCATGCGTGTGTGTGTATCTGTTCTTTTGGGTGTTGTCTCTATACAGATAAAGAGTACATTTATGTTACCAATTCTGGAGTCCACTCCAATTGTTGACTGTTGTCTTTCTGCTTGATAGATAAGAATTTTTGTCACTTTTATCATCACCAATCATATCCCCCAAGTGTAGTGTATTAATATCTTCACCCAGCTCCTTCTTTAGTCACATCTGCATATTCAAACATTATCCTCTTATTCCCAGTTCTTTTTCTAGCAACCATAAGACATCTCCATTCTGCACTGGTAATTTGCCTTCCCCATACTTTACCAGTGCTCCTGTCTACCTCCTAAACTTTATGCACAAAAGCTTTATGTTTCCATTATCAAGGTTTATAATGTTTGCATTTTGTTATGTAAGCAAGGTTGCCTCCCATGATTTGGCTAGAATTGATTCCAGAAGTTGAAAACTCATCCACAGCGTTTATCTTCTTCTGGATAATATAATTACTATTCTTTGCAGAACCAAGCAATGTGCTATGATTACATTTCCATTAATATGTGTAGAATATGATAACCTCAATACTCAAAGGAGAATCTTTCTGTAAGTTCAAGTTCAAATGGGGTCTCCTTTTTTTCTATCCCATTAATTGCCTTTATTATATTACCAAAATTTCTCCAGTTCTCAATCATAAGAATTATTCCATCAATTTCTCCTACTCTGCCCCCCTCCTCAGACTCACTCTCCCCCTGAACTGGTTGTGATTTCAGCTTAATGCTCTCATCTCGAGAATTCTCTTTACTCTTCTTCTGGATTGGATTCATTATAGATTCCACATCTTTTTCTCTCTTGGTTTATTCTCTTGCTTTGCGAGTAATTTTCTAAGAATAGGTTTGTTGGAGGTAAACTTTCTGACACCTTAGGATTCTGAAAAATCTTTTTTTACCCTTACATTTGATTGATGCATGAGCCAAAAGCACAAGGCAACATTAGTCAACTTTTTCATAAAGTCACTTACTTAGCAAGCATTTAATGACTCTCTACTATGTACCATGCACTAGAAATAGAAAGATGAATAAAACAAAATTTCGCCCTGGAGTTATTCATCGTGTGAAGGGAAAGAACAAATACACACACGTAATTATAATACAATGAGGTAACTGCTCTCACAGCAATACGCAATAAAATACTGAAATACGTGCTACAGATAATAAGTGCAATAATGTCCAAGAATAAATAAATCATTTTGTGGGGGGGAATAGCTATGTTCTAAATATTTGACATTTCTCATTTAATTATCATATCCTATGAGATAGATTCTATTGTTCTCCCAGTTTTTAAAGATGAGGAAACAGAGGCTCAGAGAGGTTAAGTTGTCCACCTTCCAGAAGGTATTGTTAGAAACAAGACAACAGGTCACAAATGGAGTCACTTATGCTAAGCCCCACATCACTAAACCGTGACTTAATTACAGTTTTGGTTCTCCCGGAAATGGAATCTTAAACCAGGGAGTCAGGAATCCCCTGATAAGCACTAGTGAGGCCATTTGCCTGGTGGACCCCTGCATCCCCTAAAGGAAAGTGACCTTGCGATAACCAACCCACTTTTTGCTGAGTACAACTTCCTTGTCCTGCTCCCTTCTGCCCGTAAAAGTGTTTCATTTTGTACAGCTCCTCAGAGCTTCTTTCTATCTGCTCGGTAGGATGCTGTCTGATTCATGAATTATTGAATAAAGCCAACACGATGTTTAAAATTTACTCACTTGAATTTTGTTTTTTAACAGTACATGGAGGAAGAAGAATTGTAATGCAGACCTGGGTAACTCTGGAGTTCCCCTTCTTAACCATCCTATTATTCTATACTTGATGAATGTTCAGCAAAAGAAGTTAGAACTGGGCTTCCCTGGTGGCGCAGTGGTTGAGAATCTGCCTGCCAATGCAGGAGACGGGTTCGAGCCCTGGTCTGGGAAGATCCCACATGCCGTGGAGCAACTGGGCCCGTTGGCCACAATTACTGAGCCTGCGCGTCTGGAGCCTGTGCTCCGCAACAAGAGAGGCCGCGATAATGAGAGGCCCGCGCACCGCGATGAAGAGTGGCCCCCACTTGCCGCAACTAGAGAAAGCACTCGCACAGAAACGAAGACCCAACACAGCCATAAATAAATAAATAAATGACTTAAAAAAAAAAAAAAGAAGTTAGAACTGTAGCCGGCATCCTTAAAGATGGCTTTCTGGAGAAGGTGAGGAAGGAACACAGCCTTGAAGGATTTTTTAACATTTGTATAAACAAAAGACACAGGGGAGAAGATTCCTAGTTAAATTCCCTTGCAGTGGGTGAAATTCGGGTGTGCAAATATGAGTTCTCTCTTTACCTTGAAAATAATTTTCCAAGGACATTTTAAAACTGGGCATTCTTCATTCTCTCCTCCTCCAGGTTGTATAATAATCCTGGACGGTCAACTGTCCAGATCATTGGGGCTGGCGGGTGGCGTGTGGCCCTCTCTTCCTATCCCCTCCCCAGTGATGGCTGGGATGTTCAGCCTTATGTCCACAGGGTTTCTGAAGTCCGGCACCTCTGCCAGTGCTGTGCTTTCTGGAGGGTGGGAACCTTCTCGGGCAGCCTCCCAGCCACCCCTCTGTGGTCCTGCCCCCGAGGACTGAGAGGGTGCCCCCTGCTCAAGGAGCGACCCACCACAGTCTGAGCAAAATCTCTCCTCTTCTGTTCTGGTGGACTTCAAAGCTCCCCCTGCCCGCACCACCCCCCTACACACACCCCTCTTCTCTCTGAACCCCAAGCATTTGCAATCTTTTCAATGAATTCCAGCTCCTAAAACACATGAGGGTCTGTTGACCCAAGCAACGTCTATTTGCAGCTCTGCAAACATCTCCAAGGCAAGAAACTATGAAGGGAAAACATAAGGAAGCAGGACAGCGGGGAAGGCTATGTGTGCACCGCTTTGGGGAGCTGTTTGGCCATCGGGGGCGATGCTGACGGTGCTCTCGCTGGGAACAGAGGTGGCAGTTTCCTTGGAGCACGAGGGCACTCACTCGCTTTGTCCACGGCTCTTTCGTGCCACAGGGGCGGAGCTGAGTAACTGTGACAGAGAGCTCAAAACCTAAAATATTTCCTATCTGGTGTGCTGACCTCCTCTCTGGATGAGCAATTCCACTTCTAGGTCTAGAGCCTTCACTCCCCCAGGCGCTTCACTCCCCCAGATGCCTCACTCCCCCAGACGGGTCCTGGAAGACGAGCTCCTGACGGCACTGTTTGTAATCCGAAAGCCTGGAAACAGCACAAATGCCTGTCAATAGGGGGTGGTTGGATATACCGTGGTAACTCATGCTCCGGGTTCCACAAAGGAAGAGCAGTGAGTGAACCAGGGTGGGACGTATCCACATTATCTACACATCCCGGAAACACAATGCTGAGAGAAAAAGAAGGTACGTGTTCCATAGGATACATTTATTCACGTTTCAGTAAAACCAGAAAGCATTACATGTATTGTTTACCTATGTATGCATGTATTTATGTGTCTCCCTCCGTCTGCCCATCCATCCATCTCCCTATCTATCTATCTATCTATGTATCTATCTATAGTTTATCCATATATGTACATATATACACACACATATATACACATACATATATATATATATGAGAGAAAGTGAGGGAGAGAGACAGGAATGTGTTATATGGACATTTATGTAGATTTAAAAAACCCACAAAGCATAATATTGTTCATACATACATATCTGTGCATGTATATATATGCTTATATGTATCTGTGTAATTTTCTCTGGAAAGGGTAAGGAAAAGCATTGGAAATGGGAACAAAGGATGCTCTCTCTATAATGTTTTTTTCCTAATGTTTTAAAAAAGTTCGGAAGCAAACGTGGCAAAAAGTTAACATTTACTAATTCTGGATAGTGGGTACACAGACGTGTCACTTTATCTTTTTTTTCCCTTGTACCTTAAAAAAACTTTTTAAAAGAGACCCCACTAAGGGCTTAGCAACTTGTTTGGAAGCCGGCAGGGGGAAGGAAGGAGGCAAGGGAAAAAAAAATCAAACTCATGATGCCAGTACCCACTTGTCATTTATTTTCTTTTAATATTTATTTATTTATTTTTAAATTATTTATTTGGTTGTGTGGGGTCTTAGTTGCGGCAGGCAGGCTCCTTAGTTGCAGCTCGTGGGCTCCTTAGTTGCAACATGCATGTGGGATATAGTTCCCTGACCAGGGATCGAACCCAGGCCCCCTGCACTGGGAGGGCGGAGTCTTATCCACTGTGCCACCAGGGAAGTCCCCCACTTGTCATTTAGCTCGGAGGCTGCTGCAGCGGGAGAGTCACACTCTTGGGCTCAGGGGTCTGGATGTCCTGCTCTCATTACTTTGGCAGCCGTCCTGCTGTTTTCTGCAGCTTCTCTCCAGCAAGGATGGGATGCAATTTCACAACTTAGGCCTTTAACCTCCCGGGCTCTCTGTGACCCCAGAGACTGGTTGGTGCTTCGTCCATTGTCTTCGTGTTTAAGACTTGTCACGGGGGTCTCCCATCCTCCACGATGACCCTGCTGCTCACTGGAGCCCCGGGGTTGGGGGGAGGAACTGTGTGCTCATGTGTCTCTCCATCACACATGTCTATGAGGCACTGAAACTGGCACATGGCAAACAGCCTTTTGAGCTTTGTTAGTTTTGTACGAGATCTTCCTGAGGACTAGTGAGTTCTCCAACTTAGAATTGTCTTGTTTAACACTCTCAGTACTAGTGTAAGAGAAATGGATTCCAGCTGAGGCCTGCTTCATACACGAAAAATATGAAGTGGGAAGACTTTCTTTAAAAAAATCGAGATTTGGGAAACCCCTCTTCTTGAAAAGTTATAGTGAAAACTGCTATTTTTGATCAACTTGGGTGGAATTCTTGGTTAAGCAGAATTGAAAGCTTTGGAAGAAAGAAAGTATGTCATCTCACAGGCACCAAAGGGAAGCCTAGACCCAGTAAAACACGCATCCTAGCCCCATGGTCTTCATATTTCAAAAACTTTACAGAAAAAAGAGCCATTATTCCAAAACCTGAAATCATTATAAGGGACTCTACTGCCCCTTTAATCCACAAAGGATGAAATACTCTCAAAAATTAAATTCTGACGATATAATTATGAATGATTTTTTGATGAAGAAGAAAAGGGGAGACATCCATAAAAATCAATGTGGCTAGACTTTCTGATTAATTCACATTTAAAAAAAAAATCTCTTGACTTACATTTTTTTTTTTAATATCCATGCCAAGGCACAGCATCATGAAATTTTTTTTTTTTAGAAATTTATTTATTTTTTATTTATTTATTTTTGGCTGCACTGGGTCTTCGTTGCTGTGCGCGGGCTTTCTCTAGTTGCAGTGAGCAGGGACTACTCTTCATTGCGGTGCACAGGTTTCTCACTGCGGTGGCTTCTCTTGTTGCGGAGCACGGGCTCTAGGCGCGCGGGCTCAGTAGTTGTGGCATGCGGTCTCAGTAGTTGTGGCTCGCAGGCTCAGTAGTTGTGGCGCACGGGCTTAGTTGCTCCGCGGCATGTGGGATCTTCCTGGACCAGGGATCGAACCCATGTCCCCTGCATTGGCAGGTGGATTCTTAACCACTGTACCACCAGAGAAGTCCCTAATTCACATTTTTAAAAGAACACGTACAAGAGCTGTAAGGAGAGGCATAATACAAAGGACAGATGGAAAAGTGAGGCTGGCATGAATGTGTAAAAGTAGAAAAATACTGAGACGGAAAAAAACACCAAGGAGACTGGGGCTTCCTAAGATGCATCCAGAACAAGAATTATAAGGAATGTATAAGGCCTCTCCCCAGGACAAATGGTGTAATAGTTAAGACAGAATGTGGTAAAAACAGAATGACTCAAATACTTTTAAAATTTATTTTTATTCTGTTTTCTATATTTCTCAGTCTCTAAATTTGAAAGGAATTGAACAAAATTCTACAAGAGGGAATCGAAACTCTCTGAGATAGTAATTATATATGTAAAATGAACATTTTATTTTTATACTTTACCAGGTTTATGTTATCAGACTCATTCTCATTTTAGAAAATGAGTTGATAAGTTTTCTATGTTTTTCTATGCTCTTAAACAGTTTAATTGACATGAGTTCACTATTTTTTGACCATTTGAAAGAACTCATTCATAAAATTAATGATTAATGCTTTTGTGCATATTTACTATTCATATATCTTCTTTGGTGAATGTCTTGTCAAACCTTTTGAGCTTCCATTTATTCATATATTTATTTTCCATTTCTTCTTATACTAATCTTTTGTAATGGAAAAATTATTATGAATCTTTAGATTGGGTACTTTCCTTTGCCCTATTAAATATTTTCATATATCTAGGTGCTTTTTTTTTCTTCATCCTTGAAGGTTTAGTGGTAGCAGCAGCAATTGTGGCATTGATGATTGTGGCAATGGTGACATTGGTGGTCTTCATTTCTTTCAATATGGTTGAAGAAATTGACAATATTTTTTTCTGGAGAACTGAGGACTTGGGGTAATGATGCCTGACTTCCACTCAGTCATGCATTTTATATACAGAGAAATGCTGGACTTTTTCTATACAGCTCTGGAGTTTGAAAAATGGGGAGTAGAAATTAAAAGGAAGGCTTATGTTAGCTTGATTCGTGGAAGAATTTTCTAACAATTATAAATGGCCGGTAATGGAATGAGCTGTCTGTGAGGAAACAGGTTCAGTTTCAGACATAGGCAGGTAAGGAGGGTCACTTGGTATTGGTGTCATAGACGACAACTCATATGGGCTAGGGCAGTGGTCCCCAACCTTTTTGGCACCAGGGGCCGGTTTCGTGGAAGACAATTTTTCTACAGACTGGGGGGGTGGTGGGCGGGGGGGGAAAGGTTCAGGCGGTAAGGTAATGTAAGCAATTGGGAGCGATGGGGAGCAGCAGATGAAACTTCACTCACTCTCCCGCCACTCACCTCCTGCTGTGTGGCCCAGTTCCTAACAGGCTGTGGACCGGTACCAGTCCGTGGCCTGGGGGTTTGGGACCCCTGGGCTAGGGGATCAGAGCAAGAGTGACCACAGTGCTCCTGTTGGACATGAAGATCCTGTGATTCTCATGGTCTCGAATAGACAGTTGTGACAAAGCTAAAAACATTTCTGGGCATCCGCTTTCTGAATCGTGTGCTCTCTCTAAGTTGCGTTAGAGTGACATCATGCTTCAGAGAGTAAGTTCTACAGTCATGTTGTGGATCGTGTCCTGGCTTTGCCACCTGCTAGCGCCGTTGAACATGGAACAGGTTATTTACTCATAGCCTTGTTGTGTGAGTGACATGAGATCATGGACACAGAGTGGAGTGTCTGCTGGGTGCATAGTGAGTGCATGATGTATACGTTGTAGCTATTATGACCACTTCCTCTCCCAATTGCCTCAAGCTTTCCTCCTTCAGTTTAGCATTTTCTACAGCTTACTTCTTATTACCTGACTGTCTCTACTGCATTCAGGAATGGGTGACGTCTTGGGCTTTTGTTCAGAGGCTGGCTGTGTACATTCTGACTCACTCTAAATAGTCTTGCTTTTCCAGGTTTGCCAGATGAAATATTATGCTCTCCAAAACTGTGCAGGGAGGAGAGCCTACATTCTTCTGTTCACCTTTCTAGGTAAATGAAGAGCCAAAATTTACCCACCCTCATGACCAACCCCCGAGAGTTTTCCTATCAGAATTTACTTCGCATTGCTGTCTGATCTGGGCACCAGATGATCAAGGTTATTGCATTTCATCCTACATTGTCTAAGACATGCTGTTCTTCATCCTCTCCTGGGCCTAGTTTTGGTATTAGTGCTCTCTTAATAGGTAAAGAAGATATTCTATTTAAATTCCCACTCTCACAGGGTTTTAGAGCCACTGGAATTCTCTTTCTTCAAAGCAGATTTTCATGATCCGTCATCTCCTGCTCTTCGAAGCTCCGTCCAGCCTGCAACCGCTTCTTGCATTTACCATCAGTAAGAGCCTGGTCTCAGGGTGGGCCACAGAGTCTGTTTCCACTTTCAGCACTCTGCCTATCACCTAAAGGGGAAAGGTCCCTAAAACTACAAATCAGTGAGATATCCTAACAGCCTCTTCCAAGGGAGTGTTTCATAATATTTCCCAATCACCCAAGGTCTAGGCTAAGACAGGCAATATTGGGGATCTCTAAGTGTCTCCAAGCTTTTTCTCAGAGCCAATAACTCCATGAAATGGGAAAGGAAAGGTCAGTTTCTGCAAGTCCTTGCTTTCAAGTTTTACTGCAAGTCATTGCAGAGAAACTAAAAACACCTGTATTTGAATGGTTTGATCATTTTCTGAAAAATTCTATCTTTTCATTAATCAAACTTACTATATTTTTCTCTATTTGGCAGGACTACAGTAATTTGGAAAACTGGACTTGTAGGATCTTAGAGTTAGATGGAATCTTAGGAATCATCCATTCCGATCCTTCCTCAGTGTAGGAATTTCTTTAAGAGCATTTCAAGTGGCTCTAAATTCTTTCCTAGGTGGAGGGCTCAGTGCTTCGTAAGACAGACCATCTACCTCAAGGCTTATTTCTATTGTTAGAAAACTTTTTCTTCTTTGTTGTGGCAAAATGTCACCAATGATCTCCTAGTTTTTCTACCTAACCATCTGTAGGCAGAATTTTGGCCCCCATGACTTTCACCCCCTGGTGTTATTCTGATAAATATGCTGCACATGGCAAAACAGACTTTGCAGATGTGATTAAGGTTTCTAATCAGATGACTTTAACATTGGGAGATTATCCTGGATTGTTCAACAGGCCTAATCTAATCACACAAGACCTTAAAAGCAGAAATCCTACTCCAGCTGGTAATGTAAGGGAAAACAAGGAATTCGAGGCAGGAAAAGGTAGAATGTAGTGTTTTTGCTTGAAGATAAAGAAAGCCATGTGCCAAGAAAATTGGAACCTCAGTCCTACAACCACAAGGAACATAATTCTGCCAACAACTTGAAAAAGTATGGACCCTTTGATTTCAGCCTTGTGAGACCCTCAGCAGAAGACTCAGCTGAGCCACTGTGTGCCCAGACTTCTCACTCACAGAACTGTGAGATAATAAGTGGGCATTCTTGTTACTTGAGACAGGACCCCCCAGAGTCACCAGTGACCCCTTGCTCTCCTTCTTGCTTCACATCTAAATGTTAATCATGACCCGTCCATTCTACTCAGAATAGCTCATGCAATAGCCCCTCTTTCCCCTCTCAAATGCCACCTGCAGTACCTGAGGTCCTTTCTGATGCTATAGGCATATCCCTACCACCTGTTCCTCTCCACCAACACCCTACAGGCATCCACCATGACAGATGGGTGACACCATCCAGTTTTCCCAGGACTGAGGGGTTTCCCAGGATGTGGAGCTTCCAGTTTTAAAACCAGGAAAGTTCTGACAAACCTGGAGGAATTGGCCACCCTCCTGTTGGTTGCCTGCTCATGATGGAGGTTCCCCTTAACATAAAAGCTGGTCATACCAGACATTTGTTTCTACAGTCTTATTTGCAACTTGGGTTTGGGCATATGATCTAATGTAGGTCAGTGGGATCAAAGGGAAATATGCAGGGAAGTTTCTGGGAAGCCAATTAACAGAGACGAACAAAGAGGAACAGGCTTTCTTATTGTCTTTGAATATCTTTGGGTGAAGATATGATGTCTGGAGCTGTAGCAGCCATCTTGGATCATGAGCAGGTAAGCCTAAGGACCAGGTCCATATGCTGATGGAGGAGAAAGATGGGAGGAGCCTGGGTCCTTAAAGACATGGTTGGCCCACTGCACTAACCCTGCAGCCACCTTCTTCTGGACATCTTATTATGGGAGATAATATTATTGGAGCCACTTTTAGTCAAGTATTTTGTTTCTGGCAGTTCAAAACATCCTTATGGATAAGATACCATGTCTACTGCTCATTCTGCTTCCTGAACACCTGTTCGTAGAGCTATGGACACCATAAAACAGTCTCTAAAGCACTTTTATCACATTGCATTGTCACTATGAGTCCCAATGTCTGCTAATTTGAAATTCTAGCATATAAAGATTAGTTTTCCCTCACACACAAGTGCAGGAGATAAAGTAGACAGCAGAGTGACACTGAGATTTTGGCAAGGAAGCTTAGGAGAGATAAAAGCAGTTGAGGGAAAGCAAGCCAGGAATTGAGAATTATTTTCTCACTTCTTTGAGACACAAAGCACTGGGAGATGCATGATGTCTGATGAGTTCACAGTGCATGACATTATCCAGGGCAGTGCCTGGGTGATATAACCCTGCACACTGGGAAAGGAGGGGTGGAGAAAGAGTATCTGACATTGAGTAACACATGTTTATATATCTGGATTTCTAACTTCTCTACTCTGGGTCCTAGAGACAGGTAGAGTCAAAGAAGGAGGGACCCTACCACTCCGAGCCATAAATTTGAAGTTACTGAACGTTTAGATGCAGAACTGGTGCTGAAGGGAAGGTGCAGCTCAGTGTATCAGAACGAAGCAAAGTGGATTTACACGCATCTCAACTGACGTGTTAGGAAGCACAAAATATGAATGAAAACTAAACGTTACCAATTTCAGAGAAATATCATCAGTACCCTTCGTATTGAGTGGGAAACCTTTATAATTGTGCACGAGAACATTTTTAGGAGCACTTTCACGAGCTAGTGTCTGTGATCCCGCTGCTCTATTTGCAGGTTTTAAGTTTCCATACCTCAAATTTTTCTAACCTGAGGTTTTCTGGGAAAACCCTTCACGGTTGGGAGTGGGGTTGCAGAGCAGAAACTGTGTCTGCCTCTGCCTCTGAAGGCCCAGTATCTTCCTCACGTTTGTATCCTCAATGCTTATCAGGGGCGAGTGATAGGTGACAGATAATTTCTAAAATACAGATTTAATCTTTGCTCCATTGTCTAAAAACTTCCGGTAGCTTCCACTGCCCATAGAATGAATGCTTAGCGTGATGTCCAAAGCCTTTCACACGTGACCTCAGCTTATCTGGCAAGTCGTCCTCCGGCCATTGCCGAGCACCCCCTCCTCCATGTTTCACCGAGGGCAGTCACTGTTCTCCACACGCAGCTCTCACTTTCTCACCCACGCACTTTCACCCACACCGTTCCCCTCTGTGGCACACTGCGTACCCTGTGTATTCCTGGGGAAGTCCTACACATCATTTACATCGAACTCAAAGCCAGCTCTCCTCACCACAATTTCCCTTCCTACATGGTCCTGGGAAGCAGGTGAGTACCTGGCAGAATGCCGGGCACACACGATGTTCTCAATAGGTGTCTATGGAATTGAGTTGCGATGAACTGAGTCCAAATCCACCTCCCTGTAATTTGAATATTGTGTAGTTCTTCCCTGAGCACACACAAGACAAAGCTATCGTCTCTTCTACATAACCGATTACATTTTGAAGGTAGCCATCAGGCATCTAGTTAACCGTTGCTTTTCTAGACTCTTCCGATAACTACAATGATTGTGTGAGTTACTGATGACCAGTCTTTATTAGTGTGCAGAGCTCTGTATGCGTTATCCCATTTGACCCACAGACAACTCCATAAGGAAGGCAAAGCAGACACAAATCTGTCATTGTCCCCATATTAAAGATAAAGAAACTCAGTTGTGGAGAGAACAAGGGACTTGTGCCAGGTCACATCGGGGGATCTGAGTTCATCTGACTCACATTCTCATTTTTAAAATATGCTTTACCAAGGCCTGATCACCCTGGTCCCGCTACTCAAAAACACCTCTTTGAATAAACAATTGTACTTTTGGACCTCGAGTTGGGAGAGAGTTTTTTTTTCCTGCTGTGGTGTCTTATCTTGTCCCTGGAAGGAGGCTGAGTGGAGCTATAGAGCTTGGTTTGGGTTGAGCACCTACATACTCTAATGCAAAATGGTGACTGAAGGATCCGTGGATATCAGGGAATTTGCCGCGTGTTACTGCACAGACCTTAATAATATAAAGTTTTGCATTTTCTCCCATTCTAATCCCTTGGCGTCCCCATCTGAAAGCTGCCAGGCTGTGGTTTAAGCTTGCCTCTGACAGAGTGTATAGGTATAAGCACCCTCATTGTTCACAGGTCGTGCAACAAAAGTGCATCATTTTAGGCAGGGGATCTCAATGGCCTCCTAAACTTTGAGAATTGCTCCGTTGGATCCAAGGAAATGCTTGTTTTGATGAAACAAGCAGCAGGATTAAATTCCTCTTTCTTCTCCTAAATTGTGTATGTGTGCAGCATCTGTATTTTGTGTGTTGTGTAGTGTGTTGTACCTCGGTGTTGTGCTGTGTGTGTCAGGTGTCTGCATTGCTCTGGTTGGCGTGTGTGTACTGGTGGCAAAGAGAGAAAGAGTGCAGGAGGAAGGGATCTGCCTTCTCACTAGGGATGGCAGGGATGTTGAAAAATCTTCTCTAAATCCCTAATCTCTTCACCCCAGATTAAGCAAATAAAATCATTGGCTTAAAAAAGTCAGATTCTTGATGACTCCGAAGAGACAGCAGCAAAGTGAGTCAAGAAGCTTAGCTTCATATCAGCAAAGAGATAAAGGGGCTTCGGTTCTGAATGACAGTTTGAGCAATATACCCTAATCCGATTACCAGGGAATTCAGTGTCACTCTATATTAATGGTGGATTTTAAAAAATGGCTGCTAAAGAGTTAGTGTTCATTAGCTGCAGGCTTCAGTTATTCCTGAGGATGAAATAACCCTGACCTGAAACTCAGGGCTACGGGACAGGAGACTGGGGTGAGGCTGGGGTGAGGGGCAGCTGAGACTCTTCTCTCATAAGGGTCCTTTGTTCACCCAGGGGCTTTGTGGAGGCGGTCACTTCTCCTCTGACCAGAAGAGAGAAGGGGGATGAAGCCGAGGGGCCTGGGGCAAAGTCTGGGGCCTGAATCCAACACCAAGTCACTTCTGCTTTGAGTTTTCTAGGTGGAGAACTTTCACACTGGGTACATTTATCCTCTCCTTTAACCTCCAGGCTGAAACAACTCTTCATTTAAAAACTTCCTATAGGACTTAACATCTTTTAATTATTTATTTGGGGGAGAGGGAAGGCAATGTGGTGTGAAAGAATAGAAAAGGTAGATTTCCATTACAGATTAATTAATCTCTAGGGACTTTGGTGGAAATCCTGGAGCGAGACTGGGTGTAAGAATACAATTTATGTGGAATCTAAAATACGACACAAGTGAACCTATCTACAAAACAGAAGCAGACTCACAGACAAAGAGAACAGACTTGTGGTTGCCAAGGGGGAGGGGGAGGGGGATGGGGGAGGGATGAATTGGGAGTTTGGGATTAGCAGAGGCAAACTAGTATATGTAGGATGGACAAACAAGGTCCTACTGTAGAGCACAGGGAACTATATTCCATATCCTGTGATAAACCATAGTGGAAAAGAACATGAAAAAGAATGTATATATATGTATAACTGAATCACTTTGCTGTACAGCAGAAATTAACACAACATTGTAAATCAACTATACTTCAATACAATTGTTTAAAAATGGAAAATAACACAATTTACAAGTCACAAATACATTCTTGGGTGCTGTATTCTAATCTTTGGGCTCCTGTGTTTCAAATCCAAACAAGGTCCTTTAAGACTAATGCTCATCACTTAGCTGGAATGCTGATGTGTTATGTGTTTCTTCAATGAAAAGCTTATTTCTAGAGCAGATACCCCAAACTTGTTTGGGCTGGATTATGTTTTGAATCTAACTTCACCTGGAAAGTGTCTGGCAAATAATTTAGCCACATCTACCCTGTGCCTGGGTGGGAATGGAATACCTGGTGAATTCTTGGATAGCAAGCCTGGATGTGGTCTTTAAGGTAAGGGACACCCAACGTTCCTCTAAGAATTCAGAACGCCATCAGGCCTGGACTGAGAATTCAGCCAACCCACCTGAGTGACAGTGGTTCACTTTCAGCTCTGGTTAGAAGTCAAATTTCAGAGGACAAGGAGGGAGCCCTATACAGTTCTATGGCACTGTTGATCTCAGAGAACCCATAAATGGAGCCTGTTTTTCCTGACATATACACAAAAATGTGTGACAGTCGTGGAGGGTTTTCTTGTTTTAGCAGCTTGGGGGTTAAGGGAAAGATCTCGGGTAAATGCATTAATCACTCCCTGATCTTGAAGCGATCCCCAGATTGTCCTATAGGGAGGTTAGTAATTCCCACACCTAGTTGATCATCAACATCACCTTAGGGGTACTCATCGAAAATGTAGATTCCTGTCCCAATTCTAGCCCCAATCAGAATAATAAGGGGGTAGGGCTCAGGGACATATAATTATGAGTTCTCCTTTTAATGCTGGTCATCAGCCAGATTTGGGAACCACTGATGTAGAATATCAGTGGGGCAGAAGAGGACCCGTCAGGGACTGCAGTAGGGGGTCCCAAGATGGCTGGGACTTTCTTACTATCAAATGGTTATTAGCCTTCTTTTCTTTTATGAAAACCTCCTTTTATGATATATTTATGATGGCTAGTAGACCTATAAAGGGTGTAGCTTAGGTAAGAAATGTAAATATTTGGATGGTTCAAATCCTTTGCCTTTATATTTTGCAGCTGATGAATGTAAGGCTCAGTTAAAATAAGTGACTTGATTAGGCTCATTCATATACTTAGTAGCAGAACCAGGTTTCAAACTCAGCTTTATCAGATCTTTGGGGTATATCGGACTTTGGGTCCATGATCTTTCTACTACATCATGCTTACAAGTAAGGAGGAAATGATGTGTTCCATGGTTCCTCTTGTTTAGGTGGACTTCAAACCAAGAGTGTGTCTTTTTACAACCTTCCAGTGTTTGTGATTTGTGATTTCGGATTGCCCCAGGATGGAAAGGTGTCTTCCCATTTGGTGTACACGTCCTTGACCATCACTAAGCACTGAATTAGAGGCTGTGGGCCACCGGAGTTCTTGGCTAAAGCCTAGCCCACTGGAACATGCTACTGTTCATATTTTTATTTGTGATTTGCTAATTTTCTCTTCACCTTGAACGAAAGATTTGGGACTACCCTCAGTGAAGAAGCAAAGCTGCTTGATTGAGAAAGAAAACCTCCTTCCTCATTGTGGAGTTAAATGTTGCCATGTGGTAAACCGCTCTAAAAAGGGATGGAGTGTTCTGCCTTCCCAGATAAATGTTGGGATCTCAAGTCAGAGAAGGGTGTGTCCAGACGGTGCAGCTGTCTACTCTAAAATAAGACCAGTGTGATTCTATAGACTGGAGTGGAAATGGAGGTTGGGACAGAGAATGACTGGATGGCCTGAGTTGATGACTGGAGTTGGTGGGGTTGATTGGGGACCTTGTTACAGATGCAGCAGGAGTTGGAGAGGAAGGGAACAAAGACGGTGGACATGGGATGGAAAGAGCGGAGAGAATAGGACCGCCATGTGTTTCAAAATGGAAAATTGAGAGAATTAGCCCTCACTGAAGTTTGGAAAGGCTCTCTAGATTTTACTTCAAGGGCTGTGCCAGGTCCCAAAAGAGAACCTGTCGGTTCTTGCAATAATGTTGATGATACAGTATTAGTCAACCTTGGATAATAAGTAGATGAAGGACACTGATGATGATGTATTCCCAAACGACATGCTCTCTGTATGCCAAGAATTCTTTGTACATATAAACTCACCCTCTCTATAAGTGACCGAAGCAAAGCAGGATGGAGAAGGAGATACTCATGGAAAGGCCAATGCTGGGTACAGCTTTTGATGAGAATTCTTTCCTCCTCACCTGTCTCTGGGGGACAGAAAGGCAGGGGCACCACATTTGAACAAACAGTAGGTTTACTCCATTGTCTTCAAAAAACTACATATAAAAAACCTTAAAAAAAAATAGGAGCACTGTCACAATGGCTCTGTAAAGAAAAGGAAAGAGCATAGCTAAGTCACAGCCCATAGATGTCAGTAGACTCCAAAGGATCTGGCCTACAGGAAGCCGAATTCCAAGCTGCTGCCACAAACAAGAATAGGACTTTATTGAGTTTGTGTCTGTCCTTTGTCTGTGCAGAGGCTGCAGGAGCCCATTCAACAGGAACCTCACCCTCTGTATTTCCATATCAAAGACAGTCTGGGGTTCTCTGCTGGCCTGGGTGGCAGTTTGACAGCCAATATCCTACCTCAGATCAATGCTCCCTGCCACTCATTACCACAACGGGGACTTGCTAACTTGTCTGCCCCAGAGAGATTTATTCTTTTCAAATTCTTTGTGAGGGAAATCTCAGGGGGAAAACCCCACAGCCTTTTGGCTCTGGAGGTGAGATGAGACCCTATTATCAGCAGAGCTCACCTCTCTCCACATTTTCTCTTGCCTCAGAATTAAGTGGGATCTAGAATGAAAAACACTGAAATAAGATATGTAGATATTTTCAGCTTCAGTGATTGTTTCCAGCTTTTCAAGGGATTTTATGAAACTGACAAAGGCTTGAATGGGGATAAATTATTCTTTGGATGCAGGCCATAGTTAGAAAAAAATCTAGTCTCCCTCCATCCCTCCCTCCCTTCCTTCCTTCCTTCTTTCCTTTCTTCCTTCTTTCCTTCCTTCCTCTCTCCTTCCCTTCCTTCCTCCTTCCTTCTTTCCTTCCTTTCTCACCTCCCCAACTTTCCCTATCTTCTTCCTTTCATCTTTCTTCTTCCCTGCATGAGAAAAGGGCTTAGGAACACTAAAACATCACATAAACGCTACTACTATATTCCAGTAGATGCTACATGTCTTAGTCACAATGGGCAACAGCCACAATAGGAAGCAAAATGGAGAACTTCAGTTATTACATTGTGATCAGTGTTCCTCAAATACACCCTCAGGTAATATTTTAAAGGCTCAGATTCTCACTGTAGACATAACTCTTAGACACTGTAGTAAGAGAAGATCCTAGTCTTTCAAAGAACTCTGGCTGTGTTTGGACAGAAATGAGACTTCTAAATCATTGAGTAATTAAGCCATGCACTTCTATGTGTAATTATATGATGACCATTCACATCCTCTTAAAATTCTTTCGTCCTTTGTTTGCCATACATTTACACCAGTGTTTCCCAAACTCTGTATCTCAGGACATTCATTCCATGAGAAATAAATAGGTTTCACTCTCAATAAGGGTTCTCTGTCCTCTAAGTTTGGGAAACACTGCAACATACTCTAGAGCCCCAGAAAAATCCATGTGTCGAAGGCTCTATAAGGTTTTGGTGTCAATAAATTTTCTTGACTAGGTTTACCCCAGTGTTTCCCTCACATATTTGACCAGAGAACATCCTTTTGCATATCATTCATTCATGATTGTGGATCTAGAGCAATACTCCAGTCCGCTCTTGTCCTGTGTCTTTTCTCTGATCAGGCTTCATTTGGTGTCCCTGAATCTCCTTTCTCCTTTTGCTACCCAGTTATAGACTTTCCTCAGTGTTCAACTTCTGCTTCTGGGTCTTTGTTCCTATGCATTGTTTTGAGGTTTTCATCCACTTTTATGGATTTATACAGCAAGTAAACTCAACTCTATGGAAGGTCTTGTTATTTTTCCTTTGTTCCATTTTTATTCCCGTTTGTCTTTTTTTTTAAGTCCATTTGAAAGTACCCCCTACCTTACTCTCCTCAACTGAACTGATTCCATCTTTTTCTGCAATCCAGTTTTCACTTTCAATTTGTTTACATGTTAATGACACTGCCATTCTTCCTTGAGAGGGAAATCTTGAAGTCTTGTTTAACTCTTTTCCCCCCACCCTTGGAAAAATGATTACTGACCTTTTTCATAAATAGCTTGAGGACTCTTGCTTCTATAGAGAAACATTTAACATGAAAAGGATGATAAGAACCTATATACAAATATGAAGACTTCACTTTGTGGATTTAAATGGCTAGAATAAATGGTTGGTGTCATCAAATGTAAGTCTTATTGGAATGGTATTCTTAGAGAACTCTGCTGGGTCTCTCCCCACCTCCTCAACTTAGAGACCAAATAAACAAATGAAAAAAAAAAAAATGAATAAGAGGGTGAAATTAAAGAGCAAGAAATACTCTTCCCAAACTGGAGGAAGATGGTAGGTTGGTGAGGGATACATGCTGAGCCATTCTGGGAACATGTGGAGATGAGAATGTGTCCAGTTGGTGTGTCTGATGCCTGCAGATGAGATGCTCTGCCACCCTGTGGGGAGTCCTGGTGTCTGTGACTGTATATTTTATTGTGGAAACAATGCTTATGAATTAGGATTCATAATATTTGAACTCTCCTTGTGGTCTGGTGAATGGGGGAGGTCCCCACATTCCCCCCAGCTTGCTCTTTAAGATATCCCCGGACCACACTGATTATGCTGGTTATAGAAATTATTTCTTTGAATTCTGTTTCTTAGCTGCTAGCTTTTTTATTTCTTATTTTTTTGGCCTTATTGCAAAAGCAGTGCATATTCATAAAAAAAAAAATACATGTAGTGCAAGAGAATAAACAATACCTATCATTCCATGCAACCAGATGACTTGGTATATATGCTGCCAGTCACATTTTTGCTTTTGCATAAATATGTGCATTTCTTTTTTTTTAAATCCCCGCCCCAAGCACCTTTTTAATTTTATTTTATTTACTTATTTTTAAAGATTTTATCTTTTTAAAAATTTATTTATTTATGTATTTATTTTTGGCTGCGTTGGGTCTTCATTGCTGTGCACGGGCTTTCTCTAGTTGCAGCAAGTGAGGGCTACTCTTTGTTGTGGTGTGCGGCTGCTCATTGCAGTGTCTCCTCTTGTGAAGCACGGGCTCTAGGCTTGTGGGCTTCAGTAGTTGCAGCACTTGGGCTCACTAGTTGTGGCACGTGGGCCCTAGAGCGCGCGGGCTTCAGTAGTTGTGTTGCATGGGCTCTAGAGCGCAGGCTCAGTAGTTGTGGCGCATGGACTTAGTTGCTCCACGGCATGTGGGATCTTCCTGGTCCAGGGCTCGAACCCCCGTCCCCTGCATTGGCAGGCAGATTCTTAACCACTGCACCACCATGGAAGTCCTCAATAGAATGTTTTGTTTTCATTTTTTTTTCTATTACTTCAGGACATCTGTTATTTGGGCTCAATAAGAATTCCTAAACCTTCTCCGTTCTCTTTTCTCCATTGTATTACCTTTGCTCTTTTATCAAAGATCAGCAGACCATATTTATGTGGGTCCTTTTCTAGGCTCTCTATTCTGCTCATTGATTTATTTATCTATTCTTTCACAGTACCACACTGTCTTGAGTACTGTAGCTTAATAGGAAGTCTTAAAGTCGAGTAGTGTCAATTACCCAATTTTGTTCTTCTCTTATAATACTGTGGTTTCTGTTCTGTTTGTTTTTTTTCTCCTCTCTGCATAAACTTTAGAATTAATCTGTTGATATCCATGAAATAACTTGCTGGAATTTTTACTGAAAATGCATTGAATCTGTAGATCAAGATGGGAAGAACTGTCATCTTGACAATATTTAGTCTTCCTACCCATGAACATAGAATATCTTTATGTTTACTTAGTCCTTTGATTTATTGTATTGGAGTTTTATAGCTTTCTTCCTATAGCTCTTATACATATTTTGTTAGATTTATACCTAGGTATTTCATTTTATGGGATGTTAATGTAAATGGTAATGTGTATTTAATTTGAAATTCCATTTATTCATTTCTGTTATGTTAGGAAAGCCACTGACTTCTGAATATTAACCTTAAATCCTACAACCTTGCTATAATTGCTTATTAGTTCAGGAGATTTTTTTGTGTTTGTCAATTCTTTCATATCTTCTACATAGATGATTTTGTCATTTGTGAACAAAGATAGTTTTATTTTTTCTTCTCAATGAGTATGCATTTAATTTGGTTTTCTTGTTTTTTTACATTAGCCAGAACTTCTAGTACAATATGACAAGGAGTGGTGAGAGAGGGCATATTTGCCTTGTTCCTGATCTTAGTGGGAAATCTTTGTTTCTCACCATCAAGTATGACATTAGCTGTAGGTTTTTTTTGTAGTTGTTCTTTATCCAGTTGAGGAAGTCTCCCTTTATTCTTACTGTGCTGAGAGTTTTTATCACGAATGTGTGTTGGATTTTGTAAACTGCTTTTCTGCATTTATTGATATGATCATGTGATTTTTAATTTTTAGCCTGTGGATGTGATGGATTACATTAATTGATTTTTGAATGCTGAACCAGCCTTGCATACCTAGGATAAATCCCATTTAGTTATGGTACATAATTGTTTTTATACATTGGTGGATTTGATTTACTAATATTTTGTGGAGGATTTTTGTATCTATTTTCATAACAGATATGGGTCTGTAGTTTTCTTGTAATGCCTTTGTCTCGTTTTGATATTAAGGTGATGCCGTACTCATATAATGAGTTAGAAAGTGTTTCCCGTGTTTCTACCTGCTGGAAGAGATCACAGAAAATTGGTGTAACCTCTTTCTTAAATATTTAGTTGAATTCACCAGGAACCCATCTCAGCTTTGTGCTTGATGGTTTGGAAGGTTGTTAACTGCTGATTAAATTTCTGTAATAGATATTGGTCTGCTAAGATGGTCTATTTCTTCTTCTGTGAGTTCTGGTAGATTGTGTTTTTCTAATAATTGGTCCATTTCATTTAGGCTAGCAAATTTGTAGGAATACAGTTGTTTATAGTATTCCTTATTATCCTCTTAATGTGCAGGTGATCTGTTGTGCTGTCTCTTAATTTTGATATTAGTAATGTGTGTCTTCTCTATTTTCTTAGCTTGACTAGAAGCATATCAATTTTACTGATTTTTCTCAAAGAACCAACTTTTGATTTTGTTGATTTTCTCTATTGATTTTCTGTTTCCAGTTGTATTGATTTCTGCTTTTTTTTTTTTTTTTTAACAATTTCTTTTCTTCTGCTTGCTTTGAAATTAATTTGCTCTTCTTTTATTGGTTTTCTAAGGTGTAAATTTAGACGATTGATTTTGGAGCTTTCTTCTTCTCTAATATATGCATTCAATGCTATAAATTTCCCTCTGGGCACTGCTTTCACTGCATCCCACAAATTTTGATAAGATGTACTCTCATTTTTATTTTGTTCAAAATATTTTTAAATTTCTCTTGAGATTTCTTCTTTGACCCATGTGTTATTTAGAAGTATGTTGTTTATCTCCAAGTATTTTGGGATTTTCTAGCTATCTTTCTGCTATTGATTTCTAGTTTAATTCCATTGTGGTCTGAGTGTATACAGTGAATGACTTCTATGCTTTTAAATTTGTGAAGGGGTATTTTATGGCCCAGAATGGGGTCTATCTTGGTAAATGTTCCAGGTAAGCTTGAGAAGACTGTGTATTCTATTGTTGTTGGATGAAGTAGTTGATAGATATCCATTATATCCGGTTGATTGATGATACTGTTGAGTTCAACTATGTCTTTATTGATTTTCTGGCTACTGGACCTGTCTGCTCCTGATAGAGTCATGTTGAAGTTTTCAACTGTAAGAGTGGATACATCTATTTCTTCTTACAACAATATCAGTTTTTGCCTCATGTGTTTTGATGCTCTGTCAAATGAACAATTAAGGATTGTTATGTCTTCTTGGATAATTGGCCCTTTTATCATTATGAAATGCCCCTCTTTAATCCCGATAATTTTCCTTGCTCTGAAGTCTGCTCTATTTGAAATTAATATAGTTACTTCAACTTCCTTCTGGTTCGTGTTAGCATGGCATATCTTTCTCCATCCCTTTACCTTTAATCTTTATGTATCTTTATATTTAAAATGGGGTTCTTGTAGACAACATACAGTTGGGTCTTGTTTTTTCATCCACTGACTTTTAATTTGTCTTTTAATTGGTATATTGAAACAATTTACTTTTAAAGTGATTTTTGATATTACTGGATTAATATCTAACATGTTTATTACTGTTTTCTATCCATTGCCCTTGTCCTTTTTCCCTATTTTTGTCTTCCCCTCTTTTTCTGCCTTTTGTGGTTTTAATTGAATATGATTCAATTTTCTCTTCTTTCTTAGCGTATCAATTACACTTTTTTTTTTTACTTTGTGTTTGCCCTAGAGTTTGCAATATACATTTACAACTAATCCAAGCCCATTTTCAAATAACACCATACCACTTCATGAATAGTTCAAGTGCCATATTATAATGGAATATTCCTAATTTCTTCATCTTGTCCCTTGTATCATTCTTGTCGTTATTTCTACTTTTATGTAAGTTATAATAATTAACTACATTGTTGCTATTATTTTGAACAAACAGCAAATTGTTACCTGTTAGATCAATTAAGAATAAGAAAAATAAGTTTCCATTTTGCCTTCACTTATCCTTTCTCTCATGTTCTTTCTTTCTTTATGTAGATCCAAGTTTCTGACCTATATCATTTTCCTTCTCTCTAAAAAATTTCTTTTAACGTTTCTTGAAAGGCAGGTCTAGTGGCAACCTAATCGCTCAGTTTTTGTTTGTCCAAAAAAGTCTATGTCTCCTTCACTTTAGAAGGATAATTTCTCAGGATATAGAATCCTGGTTAGTTCGTTTTTCTTTTTTCTCTCAAAACTTTAAATATTTCATTCTGCTTCCTTCTTGCTTACATGGTTTCTGAGAATAAGTCAGAGGTTAATTCTTATCTTTCCTACTCTGTAGGTGAGGTTTTAAATTTTCCCCCTCTGACTTCTTTCAGGATTCTTTCTTTATTTTTGATTTTTCACAGTTTGAATAGGATATGCCTAGGTGTAGTTTTTTTTTTTCTCTCCTTGTATTTATCTTGCTTAATGTTCTCTGAGTTTCCTGTATCTGTGGTTTGGTGTCTGACATTAATTTGGGGAAAATGCTCAGTCATTATTGCTTCAAATGTTTCTTCTTCTTTTTTTTTTTCCCCCTGGTATTCCCATTATGCATATGTCATATCTTGCATACCTGTCCCACAGTTCTTTGATATTCTGGGTTTTTTTTCAGTCTTTTTCTCTTTGCATTTTAATTTTGGAAGTTTCTATTGACATATTCTCAAGCTCAGAAATCTTTCCTCAGCCATGCCCAAGTCTACTAATAAGCCCATGAAAGGCATTCTTGTTTCTGTTAGTGTTTTTGATCTTTAGTATTTCTTTTTGATTCCTCCTTAACATGTCCATCTCCCTGCTTACATTGTCCACCCTCCTCCTTTGTTCTTCCATGTTGTCTACTTTATCCATTAGAGCTCTTAGCATATTAATCACAGTTGTTTTAAATTCCTGGTCTGATAATTTCATCACCCTTGTCATATGAATCTGGTTCTGATGCTTGCTCTGTCTCTTTAAACTGTTTTTTTTTTTTTTTATCTTTTAGTGTACCCAATATTTTCCTGATAGCTGGATGCGATGTATTATAACAGCTAAAAGGAACTGTGGTAAGCAGCCTTCAGTAATGCGGTAGCAATGTGTGCAGGGGAGGGAAGCAGTCTTTAGTTCTGTAGTACTCATTGAAGCATTGTTTAGTGAGCCTATGCCTCAGGACTGTGAACTTCACATGTGCTTTTCAGATATCTTCTCCTCTTAGGTGGGACAAGATGGCTAGCATGGGCTGGAGTTGGGATTTTCTCTTTTCCCGCAAGGAAGGTTAGAGGGAGTTCTTCCCTAAGCCAATTAGGCTCTGAAAAAGCCCCAATAGTTGAGGCTCTGGTAAAATAGTTTCTCTTGAAGGCAGGCCTTGTTAAGAAGCATAGAATACTTTGCAGTATTTCATACTCATGCATGAGTCTCCCCCATCCCCCCATGACTGGATCACTTGGGAGGTTTTGCTCTAGACTTGCCCACACTAAGCCCTCCAGCTATTCACCACTTACAGGTTAGGCTTTCCTAGCCCAGCACTGGTTCTCATGCTTTCTGCTCTGGTTAGTTGTGACTCTGTATTTGCTTGTCTGTCTCTCCAATTTTGGGGCCAGTGGTTTGCCCCAAATGAAAATGATATAGGTCAGAAACTTGGATCTACATAAAGAAAGAACATGAGAGAAAGGATAAGTGAGTGACCTCACTTCTGTGACAAATTTAAGAAGAGGTCATGATTTTTTTCAGTTTGTTCAGCTTTTAAATTGTTGTGAAGACAGAGTGATGACTTCTAAGCTCCTTACATGTTGGACCTGAAACCAGAAATTCAGGCCAGTATGATATATTTTTATGTATGAAAGTTTTATCAATCACTCCAACATATCTCTTTGCAAAAAAATTTGTGAATATATATATATACACATATACACATTATACACATATGTAAATTGAATTAATTTTTTCCTTCTTCTGACTGTAAGGCTTTACATGTTAAATGTTTATTCTGGATTAAGTAATCATCACAGTTATTACAAGGTAATAGATCAAATAACATAAACATATTGCACATTTTGATAAATAATTATTAATCATATAAAGTAAAATTTTCTGACTTAAAATTTGTTAACCCAGTCATTTATCATTAATCTTCTTAGTTTCCAGGAGGTACACCAGAAAGTCTTTACTGAGTCTTATCAAATGGTATTAATTTTACTAGGTACTCTTGTACTGACAGTCACATTTTATTAAAGCTAAAATTAAAGCTGAACTAAAACGTGAAATTTGAAATCTCACATTTCTGTATTTTCTTATAGTAGGCTGTGAACAATGAGTGGTCTATTCATCTCAAAGTTTAATTTTTCATGTTATCTCAAAATATCTTTTTAAATGACAGTCAGACACTTGAGAATTTATACACATAACACATACATATTATCAAGTTCATTTCATGGTTGAAAATGATTTGACAGAATTAGAGTAATATATAAAATTTGAGGAGGAGGAAGTAATTCAGATTAAACAAAGGTGTTTTCTAAACTGTAGGGCCCCAATGGATGCAACATTTAGATTGCATGTTGGAACGTTTTGCCTACATGTCCATTCATTAGTAGTTGTTCTCACTTTGAAGGAGGAGTTTAATGTACTTGTGGAAATAAACTGCAAATAAAGAAGAGAAGATCTGAGGCCACTAGTTAGCTAGCAAGTGAGCTTATAACAGGCACATTAATGGTTGTTGTGAAGCGTTATGTTATATTCCAATTATGCTAATACAGACCTGAGAAGTGTGTAGTCAAAAGGAAGAAATGAGCAGGTGTTGGAAAACAGTTAGCAAAAGACACGTTGCCAAGTAAAAAATAAATATAGATTTACAGCAGCCAATTGGTAAAAGTTAACGAAATTATTTCTTCCGTGGGCTGAGTAAATAATCAAGATATAAAATTCTATCTTACTTCTGATCTATTCTCAGTTTACTCAAAGCTACAACATGATCTGTTGGAAAAAACTGAAAGTTTTTCCTTCCTCCTACTTAAAATGGTACAAAATATGCACCTGACACTCACTCAGCTTTTTGTGTTTCCTGAGAATGGTGAAAATGCAGAGAAGATGTGCCTGCAGCAGACGGTTTTTCCCCTGATGTACGTGTGTGTGTATGCACGTGTATAAATCCCGACTGTCCTAATAGTATGACGGAGAGATAAAGAGATAAGGCATGGATCCTTGCCCTCAGTTTGTGGCCTTGTGAAGGTAAAATTCCACTGCCTACAGTATTTCACACTGACAGCTTCTTTGCTTTGCTCTCACCAAACTCTCCCTAAGGAGTGATAACTATAGGACTACAGTCAGGGAGTAGAAGAGGTAACATCATTAAGTACCAATATCCATCCCTCCTGCTGCCTCCATCTACAATATGTCTGGATTTAGAATGTCTCAACATAGGCCAAAGCACCATGCTTTGACCTTAATAGAAGTGTTACAAATGTGGGAAACAACTCATCCTGAGTGAGTTTATGGTGGCTTGATTAAAAGAAGTGTCTCAGACACTGACATTTAGAATGGTCTGTCCCCTGGGGTATTTTCACACTCTGGGTCACTGTAGTACAGTAAGATTCAGGATGGAGGAGAGGTACATCTTTCTTTTAAAAAGTGGGTGAAGGTGACACTGAAAGGGAAAGAGAGAAAAGAGATCCACTTTACAGCTCTACCAGAGGACGTTTTTAGGCGGACCAATTTCAGGGAAGAGTCCTAGTGTAAAAGAGCTACTTTACTGTACCTATATTAGTTTCCTGTGGCTGCTTTAAACAAATTTCCCCACACTTGGTGGCTTAAAATAACAGAATTATAGTCTTCCACGGTTTTGGAGGCCAGAAGTCGGAAATCTGTTTCACTTGTCTTCCATGGTTTTGGAGGCCAGAAGTCGGAAATCTGTTTCACTTGGCCAAAATCAAGGTGTCAACAGGGCTGTATTCCCTCCAGATGCTCTAGGAGAGAATCCATTTCTAGCCTCTTCCAGCTTCTGGAGGTTACTGGCATTCCATGGCATGGGGCAGCATCACTCCTGTCTGTCTCTGTGGTCACACTGCTTTCGCCTCTTCTGCTGTGTCAAATCTCCCTCTGCCTCTGTCTTATAAGGACACTTGTCACTGCATTTAGGGTCCATCCAGATAATCCAGGATAACCTCGCTAACTCATGATCCTTTACTTAATCACACCTGCAAAGACCCTTTTTTCATATCAGGTAACATTTACAGGTTCCAGGGACTAGGACCTGGTATCTTTGAGAGGCATTATTCAGCCTACTCCGGTACTTAGTAAATATTTTCCATCTACTTTAAGGAATTTTCTGCTGTACGTTTAGCACATAAATGGTTAGCTTCTTAAATTCCAACAGTGGTGAATTCTCTTGGGTTCTATAAAAATGTTGCTTGTTGGTCTTCATTTTCACAGTAGTTATGAATTTTAGTGTATGTGTGTGTGCACAACATGTTCTTAGGGTACACTGGCCAATGCAACATTAGGATATCAGGTGCTCTGTAAAATTTTGGAGAACAAAATTAAGTGGGACATCCCAGTAAGATAGACAAAACCCATCAAATTGATCTCCCAGTTTCCAATTTCCACAGAAACTTGAACACTAAATTATATCTCCTGGTGCCCCGGCTCCTTTCATAGACTCTCTGACTCACTCCCTCCATAATCTAGCAAATCCCAATAAATATCAATGACCCCAGATGCCTTGGGATCAATGTCTAGTTTTTCCTTGGGTTATTGTAAACATAGACACTTGGCACCATCTGGCCCTAAATTTGGGGGGGTTCAGAGCCATTTACCACATAAAGATCACATATTCCAAAGAAACCAAACTCTCTTATACATAGCAATGATAAAAACAAAATGAAAGCATTATTTGGGCAGGAGAGGCCTCTTATTAGCTAAGTAGGCCCATTGCATGGCAGATAAAGCACAGTAATGGTTATCTCCAGCCCACAGGCCCAAGACCAACTATAAATGATCCATTCAAGTCCCTCTGAGTGCATGTGTTAAAGGACTTCCAGATGTCCTCAAAGGCAGGCCCTCTGTTCTATGATCTGGGTCTCATCCACCATATGGTGCTAATTTGGTTGTCCTGATACAGCAATGTGGGATGAAACACTGGCTGCTCCACAAGCTACAAAAGAGTTGGTAAATTGTTTAAGGCCTCATCATTCATCAGGTTGGAGCTCCCTATGGCAAACACTTCCTGATTTCCGTGGGATAAGGAGGTGTGTAGGCATACTCTAAGGACAGACTGTTTGTGAAACGTATAAATGATTATGTCAGTGCCCTGGAATGACCCCACATATTTTGGGATCTTATCAAAATGCTCAGTCCATGGTCAGAAGTTTGGGGCTAAACTGGAGTTGTGAAATGCAAAGCAGGGATCAGAATCTTCTTTTTTTTTTAAATAAATTTATTTGTTTTATTTATTTATTTTTGGCTGCGTTGGGTCTTCATTGCTGCTAGTGGGCTCTCTCTAGTTGCGGCGAGCAGGGGCCACTCTCTGTTGTGGTGGCAGGCTTCTCATTGCGGTGGCCTCTCCTGCTGTGGAGCATAGGCTCTAGGCACACGGGCTCAGGAGTTGTGGCTCACAGGCTCCAGAGCGCAGGCTCAGCAGTTGTGGTGCACAGGCTCAGTTGCTCTGCGGCATGTGGGATCCTCCCAGACCAGGGCTCGAACCCGTGTCCCCTGCATTGGCAGGCAGATTCTTAACCACTGTGCCACCAGGGAAGCCCGGGGATCAGAATCTTTTGCATGCACTCATCCTTAGGGCTTTATTTCATTACTGAAGGTGCCTACTCCTCTTGGTTACAGCCGATTGCCACTCCCATGGCAGCCTTTCAGTGACACTTGGAGAACCAGAGAGAATCAGGATCAAACGAGGGTGTTTCGAGAACATCTATTTCGACACTCCTTTTTTTCCAAATAAGAAAAAGGCATAGAAGAGGGTATGCAGTTCATCCCCAATTCACATATTAGCGTCTCTGCCTCCCAATTTCTGATCCAGTGCCCTTTTTACTCCCATGGATGGCCTCTCTGTCATGGGCATCATCTTAAACAAGGTCATCTTGACTTGAAAGCCAAAGGGAAGTCCACTGCATTGAAATGCTCGGATCAGGAGCTGCAGGCAGGTTGAGTCGGATGTGAGTATTGGGAGGGGAAACCAGAGCCACCTGTAACCAAAATCTTGTCTGCTTTGCTAACTTTCCTGTAATAGTCGTTCTCATCAAATTTCACTGTCAGTTTCTCAGAGAAGAGTCAGAACAAAATTTCAAAAGGGATCAAAGATAGTAAACAAAAGCCTGAATAGAAGTTTAAAAGGGACAAAAAATACCCAGTAAAAGGCAGAATAAGAGTTTCTTGAATTCTTTTTTATAGGAGAATTGAGACTATTTGGAATTAAAATGACACATGTGAAACTTATATCCATGCAGACAGATGCAAAACACAATCAAGCTTCATATGCATACTCAGAGATAAGACATACTCAGAGATAAGATACACAAAGATAAACTGGTACCCAGCATCATGAAATAGAGATGTTTTGGCAAATATGAGGATGTACTGTGGCTTAATCTTTACTTCATTTCCTCCTTTCCTGGTTACCAGCCATCGAAGACAGTAAATAATGTTCTGACCCATCTGCCTGCCTCCAGTCACTGACTCTTCCAGCCTTTTTTCCACATTTCTACCCAAAGGAATGTCCTCTGTACATCAGTCTTGCCCCTCAAAAGCCATCAGTGGTTTCCTGTTGCCTGTTGAGTAATGACCAAGCTTTGTCTTACGGCATTCTAAGTCCAGCACCAAAACTGGCGAGTAGGTTTCAATTAGGGCACCCACCCTGATGGATTTTGTCCTCCCTGCCTGGAGCCTTGTGTTGAAAAGGGATCTAAAGCTACATCTGAATTCAATGAGAAGCCTGCGTCTTGATTGATAGGGGATGCCTGCCATGATGTGGTATCCGGGAGTGAAAGTCCAAGGCTACATATTTCCCAGTCCTGCCAGACAGCATCCGATCTCATCTGTCACTCCATCTCCATCCCAATTCTTTGCTTCAGCAACTCCAGATTGTCTTATGTTCAGTTAAGGGAGGATTTTAAAAAGTGCAGCAATATCTTCCTCATTAGATTGGCAGATGTTTAGAAATATCCAGTCTATTCCACCTCTTAAAACCTTTTGTATCCATCCCCTCTGTGCCATCCTCACTGCCTCTGCCTTAGTTCAGACCCCCCTCCCCAGCTCTCCCCTGGCCTATTTCATTACTCTCCTATCTGATCATTTTATTGTACATTAAACCCTTCAGTGGCTCCCATTTCAATCTCTTTAGCTCGGCTTAGAAGGCCCCCCAACCCATCCCCCCACACACACACAATGTTTTAGCTAATGCTAACCCTTCCAACAGTATCTCTGCCATACCTGTAAATGTGACCTGTGATTACGGTCAACTTTACCTGTAAGCTCCTTGAGGCCACATCTTATTCATCTTTGTAACCCACATCACCTATTATATTGCTTACAATACCGTTGACATTAAATCAACATTTGTTTGAATGAACTGATTAATGAGTGAATAAAGACTTGAGGATTTGGATTCTAGTTGACGTGTTGTGAGTGTGAAAAAAGTGCTGAAAATATCCTAGAACCTCAGAGGCTTGGGAGTGGAGGGGATTTTGAGAACTGTGACCCACAGAGACCCGCTCATCAGGGTGGAGTGAAGTTCTTGGAAAACTACCTGGCTACGGAATCCAGCCCTAGACCTGGCAGCCTGAGGAGCTCTAACCCCTGGGAGGAAGGCTCAGCTTTCAGACTTTTGCAAGGCCAGCTTCTTCCCTTCATCCATCTCTTGGGTCAAATGTCACCTCCCTTCACCCACTGCATCACCTTATTTATTTTCTTCAAGGAACTTTTTATTTATCTTTTTTGTATTTTTTACTATTGATGCATTTTCCATCTTTCTCAATAGCATATGAGCTACATGAGAGCACAGTTGTTTTGTTTATTGGGGTGTCCTTGGCTCCTAAAACAGGGTCTGCTACTGTTCAATTTGTTGAATAATCAAATCGATGAATTCTCAGTACTGGTATCCACTCAGATAAGAGAGAGGGGCAAAAGAGGTGATGTAGGTGGAGGCCCAAAACTTGGGGTGGGTAGCAAGAAAATGATAGTCAAGGGAATGAGTCAATGTGCACTTGACTCTATCCTCAGAGAAGAGGGTTGGCAGTAATTAGGGCAACTACCTATCAACTTTAGAGTTTGGGGAAGGGCAAGGATTGGAATGCTATGAAGAGAAAGCGGTAAGAACTCCAATGGGTAAGCAACCATGTTGGGCTAGGGAATGCTCCTGGGTCAAGTCGATGGTCTAGAAGAATTCCAGGGATGGATCCTGGCTCTGGTAGGGTGAGTTCATTCCAAAACAATGAGGCTGATGGGGGACTTTAAAGTGGGTGAGGCTATGATATATATCTATATCTATCCTGATGTTGACGGTCTTAAATCAGGAATTGAGGGAAGCCTTAGCCCACAAATGGAGCCATGTGTATTCAAGCTTAAAAACTTGGGGAAGGCTTGGAAGGAGAAAAAGAGAGAGGGGATGAGGTTTGGGGAAGAAAACAGGTTGTTTTTAAAGGGCTATTAATGTGCCAGTCACTGTACCTGGTTGCTTGCATGAACCATCCCATTAAATCCAATCCAACCCTACAAGGTGATTATGATCAACATCATTTTATAGATGAAGAAACTAGGTCCCAGTGAAAGTAAGGAACCTCCCAAAGTTTACACAAGCGATGGAGAAGCCAGGGTTAAAACCCAGACTAGATGACCCCCTAATTCTTGCATTTTCCCATTCTGCCACAGTAGTTTCCTATAAAGCACTGGTTCCCTCTTTCTTCCGGGGTATGTAAGACAGATGATCACACAGTGACACACTTCTATATAAACACTGACAATTTTGAGGTGTCATGTATAACTCTCTCTCTTTTTTCCCACTTAGCATATCAGAATGTGAGTGTATTGCTATCATGGGGATAACATGAATTTGGGGTTAAAAAGCAAATGATTATTAGATTTCTAAACTTCAGTAAAAAATGGTTGTGAGACACCAGGGCAGGGATGGAACCAAGGCTGGAAGTGGGATATTTAATTTGTTCATATCTTCTTGGGTTCCCCTACATGGTATGGAGTTAAATTTTCAGAAGGAGGTCGGAAACTGTGCTTTACTATCATTAAACTCTGTTTAAAAAGGCTCAGTGAAAAGGAAAATTAATCTGAATTTGGAACTCAGCCTGATAAAGCTGTTGTCCTGGATCAATAATTGGGAAATTAGCTGGACTGAATCCACAGTTTGGAAGATTAGTGGAATATATTATGGACTTAGAAGAAAAGTCAGGATTCGTTTTGATGTAAAAATGTAAAGAGAGACTCATATTGACTCTCTCAGTCTAACTTAGAACAGCTCTAGCTGATAGGAATTGAACTTAGTTCTGAGTGCAAAAGTCTAGAGATTAGTTGATTTTGTAGACGGCAACAGCAGAAATGTCATTTAATCAGTTTCCTAGGACTGCCATAACGAATTCTCACAAACTTGGTGATTTCAAAGAACAGAAATTTATTCCCTCATAGTCCTGGAGGCCAAAAGTCCAAAGTCAAGCTGTCGGCAGGGCCATGTTCCCTCTGAAGGCTCAAGAGGGAGAATCTTTCCTTGTGTCTTCTAGATTCTGGTGGCCCCAGACATTCCTTGGCTTGTGGCTGCCTAACCCCAATCTTTGCCTACATCTTCATATGGCATTCACTTCTGTGTTTGTGTCTTCTCATTTTCTGTCTGTCTCTTATAAGGACCCATGTCATTGGACTTAGGGCTCACTTGGATAATCTAGGATGATTCCCATCTCAAGACCATTGACTTCATTACATCTGCAAAGTTGCTTTTTTAAAAAAAGGTCACATTCACAGATTCCGGGGCTCAGGAGGTGGACATATCTTTTGTTGTGGCCACCGTTCAACTCCTTGTGGCCATATTTCACCATGTAGAACAGGGGTCCCCAACCCCCGGGCCGCGGACCCATACCAGTGTCTGCAGCCTGTTAGGAACCAGGCCACACAGCAGGAGGTGAGCGGCGGGCGAGCCAGCGAAGCTTCCTCTGCCGCGCCCCATCGCTCGCATTAGTGCCTGAGCCATCCATCACCACCCCACCCCCCCCATCCGTGGGAAAACTGTCTTCCGCGAAACCAGTCCCTGGTGCCAAAAAGGTTGGGGACCGCTGATGTAGAGGACATTAGAATGCAAGTAAAAGTGGGAAAGGACTTATAAGACAGAATTACAAGGCAAAATTGTACAGGAAGCATAGCTTTTCTTTTCTTTTTTTTGCGTAATGCTGAGTGTACTAAAGCAGCAGAGAGTAAGTGCCACAGGTGGGCACCAAGACAAATCAGGTGGCTGTAGACACCTGCAAGTAGAGTTCTATGATGAACGAGAGGATGAACTGCCATTTGTCTTTCAAAGCAACTGGACTACTTTACATTCCCACCAGACATGTATGAGGGTTCCAGTTTCTCTACATCGTATCTGACTTTTTGATTTGACTCATCCTAGTAGGTGTGAAATGGTATCTCACTGGGGTGTTGATTTACATTTCCCTGATGACTACATTGAGCATCTTTTCATGTGCTTCTTGGCCATTTTTATATCTTCTCTGGAGAAATGGCTATCCACATCTTTTGCAAATTTTTACACATCCAAGAAATGTAAACCTAAGAATGCTCTCAAAAACAGGAGAGATTGTGGTGAAGGAAATTGGGAAGAGATTCATGAATCTAATGAAGGTATATCCTAGATTATGGGACAGCTAGTGTGCAGGAGAGAACCAAAAAATAAGACACCTGGGAGGAGCCCCCTAGGATCAGGACAACTATAGATTCTTTGAAAATTAAAATGAACATAAACAGAATAAGCATTTTGAAACATATTTATATGATCAGTTTTTTAGCCATCTCTTGCTTTAATATCTTGTCACTGGTATTTCCCTGGAGAATGTATTTTTCAATGTGACTTATTTTTAAAATTATCTTAAACACTGGTATATTTTGACAAGCACAGCTTCTATTTCAATTAGTATAATGTCAATTTTGAATTCAATTTTGAAATTATGTGTATACCAAAGCTATTTTCAACTACATTTCTGTTCCTAGATTTCTTAATTTAGTAAAAACATTCTTTTTACCATGGTCCTGTGCTCCACCATAATTTGTTTTCCATATAATCACTGTAAGCTAAATTTTTTTACATTATATATTTAACTTTTAAATTTAAAATAGAATTTATAATAATGTCAGATAATTTCATTTTGACAGAAGGAACTTCTAAAAGCTTCACTTTTATGTTATTTTTATGTAAATCAATACATTACTTATAAGTAATTGGATTTGTACCCTTTCTTTTTCTTTCTTGTTTTTTTTTTTTTTTTTGCATTGTCAGGAAATTTCTGAGCAGTAACACAGGACAACTTTGCCTTGTCTCTGATTTCAGCGGGGATGCTTCTGATAATTCACTATTAAAACTGTACTTACTTTTGATTTCAAGCAAATCTCTTTTTTTAAGTAAAAGAAAGGCCCATTTATTCTGATTTAAGATTTATTTTAAGTTGGGAATGAATATGGAGTTTTACCAAATGTCAAACCTGTATTATAACATTGTGGACAATCTTTAAGTGAATCCCCTACAGCGATACATAAATACTCAGTTTTTATAAAGATATGGAGCAGAAAGCTAGAAAATCTTTGGTATATTGTTGCTAAAGTAGGAGCAGAAGGAACACCTATGATCTTGGATCTATTCTCAAGGCTCTAAGGAAACAGAAACTCTCATGCCTTCTGGTGGGAGTGTCATCTTGAACAATTTTAATAGATGGCAATCAGGAGATATCTGTCAAAATTATGAATACAAGCACCCATTGACTAAGCAAATTCTGTTCTATGAATTTATCCTGTCAACGTATTCTCAGATGTCTAATGTGACACATATATGAGATTATTCATTTCGGCACACTGAGTGATAGCAAAAGGTCAGAAAACAATCTAAATATCCATCCGTATAAGACTGGTTCAATAAATTATAGTAACATTCATACAGTGGAATAAAGTACAATCCTAAGAAGAATGAGAAAACTCTTCATTTACTCAAGGGGAAAAATTTGCCAAGATACATTATGAAACCCAAAAGGCTGTTTTAGAACAACATACCTAGTATGCTACATATGCAGATTAGAAAGGTACGGGGGAATAAGTACATAGCTGCTCTACATTCAAAATATATCTGGGATTCGACTTACTGTTACCAACCTCATTGCCACCACCTGGGTCCACATCACCCTCATCTCTTGTGGGGTGACCGAGATAGCTCTCCAGACGGGTCATTGCTTCTGTACTTGCTTCTGGGTTGTCTGTTGTCAACACAGTCAAGGTTGTTCTTCTTAAAAGGGGCCTCTTCTGCCCTTCAAAGATTTCCCATCCTCTTCAGAGTCCTTAGGGTGACCTGCAGGACCATGGCTCCCCTACTCTTACTCTCATCCACTCTGCTTCAGCTGTACTAGTCTTCATGGGCATCTTCTCTCTTCCAGGCTTTTCTGCCATTAGTCCCTTCCTGGATGGCTCCCCCCATTTCTTCAAGTCTTGACTCAAAAGCTTTTTTCTCAGTGAGGTCTATCCTTACCTCCATTTCTAATATTTCAAACCATCCCGTATCATTATTTCATATCCATTTCTTTGCTTTACTTTTTTTCTTTGTAACACTTATTATTATTTACATTTTTTACATCTTATTCCCCGTCTCCCCAACTAGAATGAAAATTCTATGATGGCAAAATTATTTTGAGGAAACCTCTCTCTGCTACTAAATCCTCAGTACCTTGCTCATAGTAGGTGCTCAACAAATGTTTTTTAAATGAGTAACAGAATGAATAAATGACTGAATGACTATAATTAAAATATTTCTGGAAGATTACTTGGAAACTGATAACATAGTTATCTTTGGGGAAGGGAATTGAGTGGTCATGGTTAGGTGGAAGACTTTTCATGGTACGTCCTTTTATAATATATTAAAATTTTTGAATATTTTGCCTAATAAAAATATATAAATTAATTCAAGATTTAAAAATACACATATATCCCTTTAATTGGCAATCACCATTACTCATGCAGCCAGCCTAACTGGCTTTTGTGTTGCCAGTCTAGTTATGAATAATGTTCTTTGATTCTAGTTCTAATTTACATTTCTATTGTGAGTGAGGTTAAGGGTATATGAAAACATTTCAGAGTCATATGTATTTTGTGAAGTGTGTGCACATACTTTGCTCAGTTTTGTTAGGTTATTGTCTTTTCTTATTGACTTGGAGAAAATTTTAAACATTAGTGATAGGAGTTGGAAATGTGTCTTCCCATTTATTGTCTTTTGACTTTGCCTACAGTAGTTTTTTTAATTCATAAATTTATGATTGTATGTAGTTCAATGTATCTTTTTTATTTTTCTAAAAATGGTTCATGTTTTTTCCTGGGAATAGTTTAAATAAAACAGCAGTTATCTGTCCTTCAAAGATTTGGAAGTTTTCCTCCTTGAAGCTAACCATGTTTAGGTGTTTTGTGGGCTATAGCTCGAGACAACTGTCTCTGACTCTTCTGCCATAATTGATGTGTTTAGACTTTTCATATCATCTGGTGTCAATTTGAATAAAGATTATTTTCCTAGGAAAGTATTTTATTCAAGTTTTCAAGTTTATTTTCACAAAGTAGAGGAAAGTGGTTACTTGTAATTCTTCTAATTTTTCTCTGCATTTGTGATTATTTCCTCTTATTTCTTGTTTTTTGAGCTTACTTTTAAATTTTAAGTTAGATGAAAGTTAATTTATTTTTATTTTATTTTTCAAAGAACCAGGTCTTGAAATTATTTTTTAATTCTTTCATTTTCTGTTTTCTAATTTATTTTTTTATCTTAATTCATTCTTTTTTATTGTATTTGCTTTTTTGTGATTATTCTGATTTCTTGAGTTGAATGCTTAACTCATTATCATTCTTTCATTTAAAATGTTTATTGAAGACAAAATTTTTCTCTGAGTAATGCTTTAGCTCTATTTCATAGGGTCTAATATATAATATTTTCATTGTTGTTAATTTTCAGAAGTTTTACAGATTGCTAGATTTCCTCTTTGATTTAAGAATTGATTAGGAAGGGTTTTTACATTTCTGAATGGTAGGGCCTTTTGTTTTATGGTTTGATATTAATTTATACTTTTCTTTTTGAAATGTATTGATATTTCTTATGGCTTGATAAATGGCAAAATTTTGAAAATATTACTTTTACATGAAAAGAAGATCTACTATATTCTTATTTACTACTTGTCTATTTTTTCTGTTTTTTTAAAAAATTGAAGTATAGTTGATTTACAATGTTGTGTTAGTTTTTGGTGTACAGCTAAGTGATTCGAATATATCTATATACATATATGTATATATAGATATATTCTTTTTCAGATTCTTTTTCATTATTGGTTGTTACAAGGTGTTGAATACAGTTCCCTGTGCTATACAGTAGGGCCTTGTTGTTCATCTAAGTCTATTTTTTCTCTTATGAACTGAAATACATGGATTAAAACCACTTTTCCTAATGTATTTCTATTTCTCATAATATCTCCCATACTTTTTACTTTATGACTATAAATATTATGTTGGTAAGAGTTATTGGTAAGTGTTTTGTTTCATTAGTAACTTCAAAATGCTACTTTTTTCTTCCTCTATTGCTCTTTGTACAAATTCAACTTTTTTTTTAAGGTCATAACTCCTCCTTTTCTTTCACTGACATTCGTCACTCCATCATAGCCAATCTTTCCAAATTACATCTTAGTTGTGTCTCATGTATTCGGATATATATCCAGATGTCTTTTATCTATTTATGGATGAATTTAATCCATTTTTATTTAATGATATGATACAGGTTGAGTCTTAATTATGCTCTATACTTTATGCTACATTTCCTGGTTTTGTAGCTTAAAAAAGTCTACCATTATGTGGTCTGTTTCTTTTGTTTTGTGGGTGTATGTTATCTGGCATTAGAAAAATGTGAATATTTGCTTTAGTGGTTATTTTAAAAAGTATAATTTTTGTAATCTCCTTATGCCTTCATTTTGAAAGACAATTTCTCTTAATTTCATACTATAAGGAATAAGGAACTTTCTCCCCATTCTTATACTACTTGATTTTAATTAATTATACTATTTTTCAAAGTATTTATTAATATGCCTTTAATATACCTACACATCTATGACTAGATTTGTAGATCTTAAATTCTATCTTTAACTCCTAGTTATTAAAGATTATGAGCTCATGCACCTGTACTGTACAGAAATAATCCTGAATTCTCATTCAGGGCTAAATAACTGAGGCAGAGTGTGTAGTTGTTACATCATCCACTGTCATAACCTGGGGACATAGATGAGAACCTCTGTCTGTTCTTGTACACTTACTGGCCTGACTGGGGGTATAAAAATCATACAGTTGTGCTGTAATTTGGGGCATGGTGGGTAAGCAGGGTGTCATATAGCTTTTATGGAAGACCTGCTTTTTCAAGTCATGGGAACTACAGCAGGATAGACCTTACATTCTAGCTATACGTTGCATTAATATAACAGATCACAAGGAGCAGGGAGAGGGTACAGGAAACCCCAAATTCATTTTCTGCTGCTGATGGAGGTCTGGCTATTCCCCCAGCATCACTCTAAAAGGTACACAGAGCTTATGTGCTGTGGAGGGGGCCCATTAAGGACCCCTCCCTAAGGACACCAAGCAACAGACTGTGTAGGACTCCATGTCTGTTTTTTCATTCTGAATCTCCGTCCACTGTATGAAGAGCATTTTTACCGCTGACACTTCTCTTCTTGGCAACATCAGTGCCAACAGCGACTTGCTGCGAATACGTCCTTTTCTCTCACGTTTAAGTATAACAAGTGAATCTGAAGCCTTATTCTTTGACGACGCTCACAGCTACAGCAGCAATGACAACACCAATAACAACAATGGCTGAGCACTTACTAGGCATCCTGATTCCTTTTAACATATTTATTTTAGTGAAATATTATTTGTGATATATTTAATATCTAATCTAACCTTTCTATCTAACAGCAGAGTATTGGGATCCTATACCCAAGAATTGTTGTCCTGGAAGATAGCTGTGTTCAGGGGCATGGAAACAGAAGTGGTATCAGGAACAATACATAAACTCATTTAATCTTCAAAAATAGTGTTAGGCCCATTTTATAGATGAGAATACAAAATTAAGGAATAGTAGAGTGATACACACACACATATTTAGCAAAGAACTCATTGCCAGAATAATAAATAAATCCTGTAAATCAAAACCAAAAGCAAACAACCTAGTTAAAAGTATGCAAAAAACTCAATCTAACCCTACACAAAGAAGGTACCCAAATTGTCAAACAGCATTTGAAAGGTTGGTGCCCAGCATCACTATTCATCAGTGAAATTAAAACCCAAATGAGATATCGCTGTACCTGCCCACCACACCTGAATGGCTTAAATTAAAAGATCTGACAAGGCCAAGTATCTTTAAGGATGTTAACCAACTGAAATTCTCACACATTGCTATTTGGAGTGTAAAGTGGTTCAGCCTCTTCAGAAAACTGTTCATTTTTTTTTTTTTTTTTTTTAGGTTAAGCATTTTCCTACTGAATCTGACCTAGCAATTCTACCCAAGAGAAATCAGTGCATATGTTTCGAAAGATATTCGCACAAAAACAAGTTTAAAGCAACTCTATCATAGTAGCCTAAACTCAACAACCCAAATGTTCATCAACAGGAGACTAGATAAACTGTTTCATATTTGTACAAAATAATATTACTCGTTAATAAAAAAGAATGAACTACTGTTACACTCGACAACATGGATGAATCTTAGTCAGTTACACTGAGTAAAAGAAGCCCAAGTTGGGGCTTCCCTGGTGGCGCAGTGGTTGAGAATCTGCCTGCTAATGCAGGGGACACGGGTTCGCGCCCTGGTCTGGGAAGATCCCACATGCCGCGGAGCGACTAGGCCCGTGAGCCACAACTACTGAGCCTGCGCGTCTGGAGCCTGTGCTCCGCAACAAGAGAGGCCGTGATCGTGAGAGGCCCGCGCATCGCGATGAAGAGTGGCCCCCGTTTGCCACAACTAGAGAAAGCCCTAGCACAGAAACGAAGACCCAATGCAGCCATAAAATAAATAAATTAATTAATTTAAAAAAAAAAAAAAAAAAAGAAGCCCAAGCATGAAAGAATGTATGTTGTGTGATGTCAGCAGAGGCATAACTAACCCATGGTGATCAACCTCCGAATAGCGGTTGGTTTTGGGGGTGGATCGATGAAAAAGGACTCAAGGAACTTTCTGGGGAGATGGAAATGTTTTCTATCTTGCTCTGTGTTGTGGTAACATGTGCATGTTACTGTTTGTTAATTATCCCAATTAAAAACAGAAAGACCAAAGGAGAAAAGAAAAGCAAGTTATCAAGTTATGTGCCAAGCCTATAAGGCACCTGGTAGACCTTGCCTTCCCATCACAGCTTATAGAGATCACTGCAGACTCTGGGGCTTGTTCCCTGGCACTGCTGGTAGGTGTCACAGCACCATAAATCTACCCAGTATAGGTGCACATCACTGCTTCTTGGTCTGCGAGAGGCTGAGGCTCGTGATGGTTGCCATCCAACCGTGTCACTGCCTGAGGAGCTGACCTGCTTCCCCGGCAGGGGGACAGAGTGGTGCACCAAAACATCACTGCGATGCACTTTACCCAAAATTAAGTGCTAAGGGATGATAATGCGGCTTTTATGCTACGTGTATGTTTTCCTTTCCATTAAATCTCAGATATGCTGTTTGCTTTAGTGTCCTTAGTTCAGGCTGCTTTGAAATGCATAGGGGGAAAGAAACCCTTCATTAAGTTCAGCAGCCCAGCCCAGCAATGCAGCAGTGCTCCTGTTTGGTTTTCCTTCTGTAAATATTTGTGCTCTCTCAGGCTAAGGAGTGGCCTGTGCCAGAGACTGAAATATCCCCATTTATAAATCCTCCAGGTGCAGCAGGGAAAGCCTGACCCCTCACCCCGCCCCTGCAATGACCCCAACCTCACTCATGTGGACCACCCTCTAGGTTGCCCCCAATGCAGACCCATGATCACCTCTCCAGGTTGAATGTAGAAGAGCAGGAGAGGATGAACCTGAAATTGAATGGTTATTGCAACCCAGGTGAAAGTTACTTTGCTTTTTGTTGCTGCTATTAAGCTTGTTAATGAAAAGATGGAAAAACAATATTGATAACAGTGAAGTCCAATTTATCCAGAAATGAAGGCTGATTTATTATAGAAATGAAACAGAAGACAAATAGAAAAGTGAGATATGTAATAAGACCAGTAATAGAAAGAAAACTGTAGAAGTCTTAGAGAAATATTTCTTTTTCTACTGGGCCTATTCATCTGGGTTTTCAAATTTCTGCTTTTCACAAGAGGCTCATGATATGAATGCTAATCCCATATAAGAGGTCAGACTGAGGCTTAATTATCTTCCACGGCTAACTCCACCCGACTTGCAGCTAAGGGAATTTTGTTCATCCATTCAATAAACATTTATTGAATAGCATAACATTCCAGATGTTGGGCTTATTCATTTACTTTTTAAAGTGTCAATTTTACATCTCTATAAATTCACTTCCTTTTTCATTTTCCTAAATTCTTATCATGCTAATTCATGTCAAAGGTGTGATATTCCATGTATTTCTAAGTTTTATCTTATATAAATTGCCCTGTCTGGCTTATAAGTCCATGATAAGGAGCAAATGAAGTAATCTTGATAAAAGCATATGAAAATATTTTCCATCTTAAATACATTTCAAAGTATAATCTAAGTCTTAGACTTTTGTTGGAAAAGAAAAACATCAAAGAAGTTAATTCATCTTTGTAATTTTAACAACCTTATAAAAAATGGAAACAGAACAAAACACAGGGAATGGAAACTGACATGAGATCAGAAATTTTTCTAGTAAAAACTATGATTGCTGAATTTAAAAATGCAGTAGAGAAAAAATATTTATGGAAAAAAACCCAACGTCTACCCTCTTTAAAAAAGGGCTAACCACAAACTGTCTTACAGGTCAGTTCTTCATTTTTGTGAAATATTTATGTTATGAAATATGCCAAATCTTTAGAAAGAAATGAAAAAATTTCGTATCTCTGATTCTAGAGCCCAACATATATACTGTAGGATAAAAAATGGAACATAGGGACTGATTCATATGTAAAATAAAATATCCTGAATAAAATGCCAACAAATCAAATATACCAGTATATATACCTGCATATATACATATATATATGAAATAAACTTCATATTTTATGGCAAGACAAGAAAAATCTAAACATAAGACATTTTTCTCTTCCCTTTGGCCTCCTTTCTCCCCTTCACTGTGCACTGTGTATCTGCATTAGGCATCGACCAAACCTCCCCGATGGGCAGAAATACCTGCTCAACCACAGAGAACAATATTCTCATCGGACCAATAAGACAATTTAAAAGATAACACTGGGCTTCCCTGGTGGCGCAGTGGTTGAGTCTGCCTGCCGGTGCAGGGGACGCGGGTTCGAGCCCTGGTCTGGGAAGATCCCACATGCCGCGGAGCAACTGGGCCCGTGAGCCACAACTACTGAGCCTGCGCGTCTGGAGTCTGTGCTCCGCAACAAGAGAGGCCGCGATAGTGAGAGGCCTGTGCACCGCGATGAAGAGTGGCCCCCGCTTGCCGCAACTAGAGAAAGCCCTCGCACAGAAACGAAGACCCAACACAGCCAAAAATAAAATAAATAAATAAATAAATAAAAAAGATAACACTCCTTCTTGACCTTGTAAGGGGTCACGATGACCAACCACTTTATACTTGCAGATCTGAATCATGTAAACTGTCAATAATACGTCATTTAACGTACAACCATCTGTCTCAAAAACTTATATAACTGTGCCTAGACGTCTAATGGGCAGAACAGTTCTTGGAGCTTTCTCAGATGCTCTTCCCAGGTTACAGTACTCAATTTGGCTTGAATAAAATTTTCCACTTCTTCCTTAGACTGACTGATTAATTTTTCATCAACATATATATACCAGTATATACATGTTTCTGTTGGTAGCAGGGTGGCAGGATTTAGCATGTGACAGGTTTTTATGGTGGCCACTGGGTTGTCTAAAAGCATAGCCTGAAGTTGAATCAACCTTCTGGGGGGACAGCCATTCTGTTCCCTTAGAACTTACTAAAGCCTGGACCTGGTGTGGAGCCCATATAGTGATCAGTGATTGGCTGAGCAAATGTTCACTTTCCAGCCTCCTAAGCAGGGCTGAAGTAGCTGTTACTGCCAATAGGTAAGGAGACCATTCCTTAGCAGTTTGATCTGTGGAGATAAATAAGCAACTACACGAGTTAGGGTCTCCAGTTTCTGAGCTAATACCCCAAGGGCTGTGCCCCTTCTCTGATGAATGTAAAGGTCAGAGGGTTTAGCTCAATCTGGGAGGGTCAGGGCAGGGCCTGACATAATTGCTTTTTCAATTCTTGAAAGGCCCCTTTGCATTCTGAGTTCCATTCAAAAGGATCATCATCCTTTCCTTTCAACTTTTCATATAGAGGCCCAGCTATTAGACCATAGTTAGGGATCCAGATGCTCAAGACCTGGCCACTCCCAGGAAACCCCTAAGCTGTTTTCCAGTTTTAAGAGGGGTGAGGCTGCAAATGAATTTGTTCTTTTCCTGGGGTGGGCTTCCCTGACTTTCCGTGAGAATGAAGCCTAGGCGGGTCACCCTAGTTTGTGACCCATTGCCGGGCCCACCTTCCCTGTCTCCTAGCTGGTCTGGGGCCCAGGCTGTACCACACAGGATGATGAGATGCTTCTGCAGGACGCACCCTAACGGGCTACCCTTCAGCTCAGTGGACGTTTGGTTCTCCATCCCTTAGGCCAGGGGTCCCCAACCCCCGGGCCGTGGACTGGTACCGGTCCGAGGCCTGTTAGGAATCTGGCCGCCCAGCAGGAGGTGAGGGGCGGGCGAGCAAGCAAAGCTTCATCTGCCGCTCCCCATCGCCCCCTGTCACTCGCATTACCACCTGAAGCATCACCCCCCCACCGCCCCAACCATCACCCCCCCACCGCCCTATCTGTGAAAAAATTGTCTTCCACAAAACCGGTCCCTGGTGCCAAAAAGGCTGGGGACCGCTGGCTTAGATGCTCTGTTTTGGATTTGTTTCCAACTACTTAGGGGGTGGTTGGAGTGATTTGTTGGCACACAAATGTCATAAGATTTGACCCAAAGAAGATTTCTGGTTTGGGAAATTCGGACCCAGCAGCAAACTCTTAATAGATTCCTCAAAAGACCCAACTAGGAGGCGTCCAAATGGCGTGGACTCTGATATAACTGGGGTCCCCCTTGAATTTGTAATGGTCCAAGCTTGAGATAGTCAGTCCCTTCTTAGCCAGAACATCCTGGCCGGAGCAGGTTGGTCCCTCTAGTTCCTGACCACCTTGGTCCCTTGGGGGATGGCGCCTCTGTCTGAGGGAGCGGGGGAGGGGGTGTCCTCTTTCCTCCTTTAGGCGGAAAAGGAGGAGTTTTTCAGACTTCCCGCTGGGTGAGAGTTACAGGCATGAGGGGTTCCCCAGGGTACTCACCCGTTCACTGGGACAGCGAGGATCCTGTGCAGGTCCTGGGAGGAGAGCCTGGGAACTTTGGTCGATGGGTGTTTCCTGTTCTCTGATCTCACCAGCAGCTCACAGGGCTTCGCTCCCGAGAATGGGGTTCCTGGTCTTGCGAGGGGCTCCCAGAGCTCCCCAGCTCACCTCCGAGAAACCAGTGCTGCCCAGATGAGGCCACATCACAGGTCGTGTGGCAACCTTGGGACCCTTTTGCCCCTGGGCATCCCTGGAGTCCTTTCCTGAACTTGGATCGAGAGAGTCCTCGTTCTATTTTCTTAGGCATCCTCATTACCTGGGCCTTTCCCGAGTCTCACCCTTTGGCTCACGGGGCTGCCCCCTGACCTTCACCAAACCAGAAGTGACCGTGGAGGATGCTACGGTTGACCCCTGGAGGTGGACGAGGAGGGCCAGACGCCCTGGTGCGGCTGCTATGCCTTGTACTGGGGTCGAGGGGACCGCACGACCGGCGACATGCCGTGGCTCCCACTCATCCACAGGTCCCCGCCACCCCCGGGGTCGGCAGCGCGGGAAGGCCAGCCGGAGGCAGCGGCAGACACGCGTCACTTTCAGTCTCCGACCCCTAACGATGCCACAGTGTGGTCCCCTCGAGGGGGCGTGGTCCCGATGACTCTGGGGGCTAAGCTGGGTGCGCTCCACACCCGGATGTCGGGTTGCTGGGCAGAATTGTTCTGAATTCGGCCCCAGGCTGCCGCGTTCTACCCGGTCAGAGAGTCCTCAGAGCTCAGAGTCCCTCACGCTCACGAACCTCCCAAAGCCTCTGCCGTCCTCCCGTTGCAGCCGGGGCGAGCCCGGAGCCTAGTGGAGGGTGCAGGTGAGAAAGGCCACAGTCTGTCCCATCCGGGGTGTCAAAATTTTGTTACCGAGCCTCCTGAGTTGGTCTCCAGCAAGGGTCCTTCTGCCGGTGTCATTGGAGTCAATAGAACGAGACCGAGTTCGGTTCAGAAGCAAAGGAAAGTTTTGTTCTTGGATCTGAGAATGGAGAGGCCAAGCTCCTGCTCTAGAGAACACGCATCCCGACAGGCTGGGGCACAGCTGCTTTATAGGGTCTCGTCAGAGGGGCGGGCGGTGAGGTTCTCGCGGGATCGCAGCGTGGGTCGCAGCGTCTCTGCGCACGGCCCGCCGCCGCCATTTTGGACCGTCGTGCACTGCGCGTCTACGCATAGCCCGGAGCTGAAGTGCAGGTGCCGCCGTTTTGCACCAGGAACTCCGGGCTGAAGGGCCCGTGTGAGGCGTCTGCGCGCAGCCCCCTGTGAGCAAGAGAGACTGGACTCAGCACAGAGGAAAAGAAAGGTTAGACTTTATTTTATTACCCAGGTTCTATGTTTATTTACCGGGAATTGTTCATGGGCTTTGCCGGTGACAAGGTCGAAGGAAGAGCACTCCTGTGAGATTATGGAAGGCAAGAGATGGAACGTTTTCGAGGAGCGAGGGGTCGACTGCTGGGAGGCCAGAGAAGCTTCTGGCTTTCACAGCGGGGAGGTTTTTGATGTCCTTCCAGGAATCGTTGTGGAGGACCATCATGAGAAGGCTCTCGGAGTTTTTTTGTTTTTACTTTTTTTAAATTGAAGTATAGTTGATTTACAATGTTGTATTAGTTTCTGGTGTAAACAGAGTGATTCAGTTGAGAACAATCTCCTTTTAAGTAGGTTAAATAGTGAATGAAAGGTGAGTTAGTGTAATTAGTAATTGCAGACGGGTCTTCCCAAAGGTTTTCATGTGCAGGGAAAGAGAAATATGAGGATGTGGGGTTTGGGATAATTTTTGTTCCCCCGAGGAAGATACAAAGTAGATCATATTTATTTGCTGATTAAAATAATCCAGGAAGGAATCAACTACTTATGCTGGAGAGAGATCATTGTTGGAGGAAAATATTTGCTGATGGAGAAGAGATCCTTCATAAATGGTTAGAAAACTTATTCTTAGATAACAAGATCTGTAAATATGTATTGTCATCTCCAAATGAACCTCTGCAGTTAAAAAGTAGCTTTTGATTAAAATCTTAACATTTAAAATACTGAATTTGACCAAATTAAATGCCTGAGAAGAACTGGGATGGTTTTGAAAAATAACAGTCATGAGGAGAGAGTTGCTCGATCATATAAAGTTTCCGTAATTTTTTATGATGAGGAATAAGCACACTGGCCAGTGGAATAGAATATGATATCTGGGAATAAGCCTAAAAAAATAAATCGGAAGTTAGTATATGTCAAACCAGTGGAGAAGACATCCTTCATCTCACAACTACTGAGCCATTTGAAAAAAAAAAAATAGCTCATATTGCCAAATCATATATTAAAATAAATTCCAGGTAGATTAATGCTCTAACAGACACCATAAAATACTAAAAGAAAACATAATGGATTTCTAAGCATACTTTCAAAGGTAAATAGATATGTAAATGGACTGATAGATGGATTATCTAAAAATTAAAATCCTCATTTTAAGAGCCAAAGATGAAAAACTCTATGTGGTCATGAAAACATGCTTTAGATGAGTATTTAATGAGAAGGGAAAATAATCACAAAAATGTCACATTATTAAGCCCCAAATGAAAAGATTATAAAAGATCTTGTATCGTGCAATCCCTACTTTGCAATAAAAATATTTATATATGCACAGAGCAAAGAGTGGAGGAAAAAATTAACGTTGTATATTTCATGACAAGAAATCACCTACAGTTTCAATTTTTTTGGAGCTTTTCTGCAGTTCTCAGTACATCTTTTGTGATAGAAAAAAAAAATTGTACTTTTTTCATAATGTTTGAGCCAGTGGTGGCTATTTTAGATAATTTATATTAAAGTTACAATCTTAACTAGCAAATTGTCTTATAAGATTATGTTTGCTGTCTATTTGCAAAAAATTGGGGGAAAAACCCCTTAATAATGTAAATTAAGTACCAGGTATTTAAATGTGTATTTCTTTTCATGGCTGGAATTGAATAACCCTACCCTTGGACAACACACAGGTACTGGATAATTTTGTATTTGTTCTGCTGGATGCATGGGTGGGGAGGGGATTTCTCTTGAAGGGGGTCCATGTTATTTGTGTCCGTCACTGTATTAGCTTCCTGAGGCTGCTGTAACAAATCACCACAAGCTTACTGTCTGAAAACAACAGAAATTTATTGTCTCACTGATTTGGAAGCCAGAAGTCTGAAGTCAGTATCTCTGAGCTGAAATCAAGGTGTCAGCAGGGCCACCCTCCCTCCAGAGGCTCCAAGGAAGAATCTATTTCTTGCCTCTTCCAGCTTCTGGTGTTGGTGCTTGTTCCTTGGCTTGTGGGTGCATCTCTCCTATCTCTGCCTCTGTGGTCACATGGCCTCCTCTCTGCTGTGGTGTAAACTCTTTCTGGCCCCCTCTTTTTTTTTTTTTTTTTTAATTAATTAATTAATTAATTTTTGGCTGTGTTGGGTCTTCGTTTCTGTGCGAGGGCTTTCTCTAGTTGCAGCAAGTGGGGGCCACTCTTCATCGCGGTGCGCGGGCCTCTCATTATCGCGGCCTCTCTTGTTGCGGAGCACAGGCTCCAGACGTGCAGGCTCAGTAGCTGTGGCTCACGGGCCCAGCCGCTCCGCGGCATGTGTGGCCCCCTCTTTTAAGGGTATATGTATTGTTTTTAGGGCCCACTCTCATAATCCAGGATAATCTCCCCATGTCAAGAGCTTTCATAACATTTGCAAATCTTTTTTCTTTTTGCCATATGAAGTAACATTCCCAGGTTCCAGGGATTAGGATGTGGTTATCTTTTGGGGGTAGAGGGCATTATTCAGTCAATCCACAGTCACCATGAAATGTGCTCAGTCCTGGGGCAAGACCTTTCATCTGGGGTGAGGAGTGGTTTCATAGTCTAGGCGAGACCCTGTCTTTCACTCTCTGCTAGAAGCCGAGGGAGGTGTGTGTGTCAGTCAATAACATCTACTCCCAGAAGCAGTTTCTGGGCAGCTCTCTCCAGGAGCATGAACTCTGAGTTGCAGCTCCACTGGTGGGTGGCCTAGGCAACCGGAACTCAAAGTTTGGACTCAAGGAAGCAGTTCTGTCCGTGAGGACAGAATGGGGCATCCTCCGTGGTCTCTGGCAGAAGGTGACCGGATCATCAGAGGGTCATTCTCCCATGGTGGTCATCAGCCTGGAGTAGGCAGTGAAGTTAGTGAGAAGAAAGCAAAAGTGAAGAAATCCAAAAGCTTTGTTTTGAAGTCCCTGACAGCAAAAGCTCAGAAAATAGCTAGGGTTCAATTTGAATGGGGTTAATTTTACCTAATTGGCTGGCAGGAGCCCATGCCTTCTAATATAATCCTATTTTTATATCGAGGAAGTTGAGGGTATAGATTTACTGTTTATCTCTCTTTTCTGATGACTTTATGTTTTGTTGCTTTTCATATAAAATGTTTTATTACTTTTACTATAAAATTTTCGTGTCTTAGGCTTGGATCCTGGAAGACAAACACTGGATTTAAGTATCTTAAAAATGATCATCTGAAACACTTTCTGTGTCTACTCATCAGCTTCAGTAAGAATAAAAAATGACATGAAACCAGCATAGAGAAAGGAGATGTCTCAGGGAGCAGGAGTCTTCAGTTGCCTCCTTCTGTGCTTCCTGAGAATGTATGCACCCAGGGTAGTGGTGACAGTTGGCTGACCACTCAGAGCTGATAGATCTGGAGAAAGTTGAACAAAGGGACTCCCACATTTTTATTATCTACTCTGTTGGAATAGCCACACCAGCACCCAGAAATAGTTTGTTACCATGGTGATTTTGCCGCTCAGAACATGATGTCACCCAAGCCTCATTTCTGCGTTCTGAGTTGTTAAATACTTGGTGATTCATATTAATGGAACTACACTTCTCTGTGCCTGTACCACAAGTTATGATATTTCCCTTTTGTCTCTGCCTGTTTCAGGACCTAGGAATTTCTCATCTGTATCACTTGGGGGGTCTTTCCATGTGCAGGCATGGCCATGGGTTACCAGAGTCTGATCTCTAGCCTCAAGCTACCATTTAACTCCATTCGCATAGTTCCTAACTGCTTCTTTGACATTTATGGATGGCTGTTTTACCACTACTCCAATCTTGACATGTTATTCCCCAACATGATTATTTACACATCTCGATATTTCTGTTTTCATCAGAGCTTTCTATTGTTCCTTTTGCAACAAGGCTCAATATCTTGGCATCACATTTGATTCTTTATTCTATTTGTTGTCCCTTATTTCCAAGCAGTTGCCGTTTGCAGTTGTTTATTTAAAGTATCTCTCCCCTTTGCCTCCCACTGCTCCCTAGAGTTTAGTCTAGAATCTCACTAAGCACCGGTAAATAATATTAAAATACTTTGTACTTCTATTTTCCTTATTCCCCTAACCAGGGTTGTGTGTACTCAGGTAGACACATTTTTAAGGGCCCAGAGGAAGACTCCAGAATCTCTAGCTCAGTTGGCTAGAAAGGTTATCATTGAGGGTCCATTCCCTTGGCTGTAAAATCACCTGTGTGATCACCATTAACTAAAAAAGATACAAGGTGACTATGTACTCTGGAGAGCTCAGCATGAAGAAATACTCAAATAGAAAAATAGGATGAATTGAGGAACTGAGAACTTCACCTTACATGGTTTGGGAATATCATGGTCAGAAAATCACTGATTTCATGCTTTATTCCAACTTAAGCCTTAATACATTTAACTTTATCAGTCATTTACATTTTAGAGTAAATGGTTGCCTTAGCTTCTTTGAAGGAGCTAGTTATGATAAGGTGGAGGATAAAGGTAATTATAATTTACTGTTGGAGAGGAGGAGTCGCAGACAAAAAAAAGAGTTTGAAGAAAGAGGAAGCATGAAAAAACAGGCTTTTCCTTCTTAAGAATTTTGAATGCCTTCAGTAAATCCTGAATGCCATTACGGTTAATTCAACAAGTATCTGATGAGGACACACAGATGTTATGTGTCCATCTCTGTGTTTGAAACTGGACACAGAGAAGTAAGCAAAATGGACCACATTTTACTTGCTTGACATTTATATCCTAGTAAGAGAGAAAGACAATAGACAGGTAAACAAACAAACAAAAAATACACAAACTAAGTCAAGAGAGTGATATTTGATATGAAGGAAATAAAAGAGGCTGCTCTTATAGTGATTGAAAGTGGCTGCCACTCAGATTGGATGGTCAAGGAAGACCTCTTGGTGGAGCTTATTCTTGACCTGAGACCCAAATGATAAGAAGATACCCGCCAATGGAAGATCTGAGAGAAAAGTGTTCCAAAGAGAGAGAAAATAGCCTGCAGAGACCCAAAGATGAAAAGGAGCTCATTGTGTTCAAGGAACAGCCAGTGTGGCTGGAGAATACGAAAGAACCATGCAAGATGAAATCTGAGGTGGTCAAGCCATTCAGAGTTTTGAGGGTGATGATGGGGGTTTGTATATTATTTTAAAGGAGCTGGGAAGCTCCATTGAAGGGCTTTAAGTACAGGTGTAACACAATATGGTTTATACTCTATAGAGTACTTGAGCTGCTGTGGGAGAATAAACGGATTGTGGAGGGAAAGAAGACACCTCCTGGGTAGACTATCAGTGAATTTAAATGAGAGATGATGGCTTGGACTAGGATTGTGGCAGTGGGGTTGACTGGATATGGTCAAATTTAAGACAGAATTTGGATTTGGGGTATTACTGCTTCTGGATAAGATAGATGTTGATTGAGAGAGGAAGATGGATAAAGATGGCTTGATGTTTTTGCCCGAGCAACTGGGTCACTCATGGTGCCATATTGAGATGAGAGGTGGATGGGACAAGGCTTTGGATACACCAAAGCCTTTAGTGTGTGCTGAGCTTTCTTTTTGATGCTGACAGGGCAGGGTGGGGACTGGGATGGTGAGTGAGTTCCCTATATCAAACCTTTTGGTGGGCACGAGACTGAGTGTTTGAGTTTAGGTTTATTTTTTTGTGAATGTCCAGATCTGTTTCCCCCTGCCCTCCTAGACCTGTGTGGCCAGTTGGAAACGTCTGGTTTGTGTTCCTCTCTCCCTCACTTCTGGAGCAGGGGCTGAGACCCCGCCACATCTCCTGTGCTCTGCATCCACGCCTTTGGGCATCTTGAGATGCCCATTTGGCATCCCAGTGGAAGTTTCAGATCAGCTGTAGGTCATATGAGTCTAGAGCTCCAGAGAGAATTCGAGGCTAGACATGTAAATTAGAGCACTGCCGACTTATCTGCCAACAAGAGACTGAGAGACTGGATCTGATTTCCTAGGAAGAGAGTGGGAAGAGATAAAGGGAAAAGCAGAGTTCATAATCACTTTAATCTTCTAAAAATACTCTTTTAATGTGCATTTTCCTGCTTTCTTACTCCATGATTCTAAAGCTTTTCCATTTCTCATTAGAATGTAATTCACTTTAATGTTTAAAGTGCTGAATGAAAATCCCATATCCTTTCTAATTACTCCAGCCCACCCTGATATTTCCATATTTTGCGTTTCTGTACCCTTCTGGCTAATGAAGAATTAACCTTATCCAAAGGGCTGCTTGGCCTTTGTCTTCAGCTATTGGAAGGTGATCTCTGGGCATCTGGGATATCCTGCCTCACAGAAGTGTCTTTGTTTGCCTGGGGGCTTTGGCCACTGGACAGTCTAACAGTGTGATTCATTTTGGGGCCTTTGGTCCATGTGGTGTCAGTTCTGGTCCTTGGAGGGACTGGAGACCAAAGGAAGTGACCCCACCTCAGGGAGAAGCTGGACAATAAAGGTCAGTCATGCAGGTGGTATGGGATTGAGTCCCAATAAAAACTCTGGGCACCGAAGGCTGAGGTGAACTTCGGTGGTTGGTAATACACACTGCATATTGTCACACATAGCAACTGGGAGGAGTTAACTCCTTCCACGAATCCACAGGGAGAGGATAACTGAAAGCTCTGCATTTGGAAATTTCCTGGACTCTGCCCTCTGTGTGTCCCTTTCCTTGGCTGATTTTAATCTGTGTTTTTTCCCTGTAATTAACTGTAACTGTGAGTATAACAGCTTTCAATGAGTCCAGTGAGTCCTTTCAGTGAATTAGCAAACCTAAGAGTGATTTTAGAAACCCCCTGTTATGGACTGAATGTTTTTATCCACCCCCCTACCCCCTGCCAATCCATATGTTAAGATCCTAACCCCTGATGTGATGGCATTTGGAGGTAGGGCATTTGGAGATTAAGTCATGAAGGTGGAGTCGTCATGAATGGGATTAGTGCCCTTAAAAAAGAGACCCCAGGGACCTCCCTCACCCCTTCTACCATGTGAGGCCACAGAGAGAAGACAGCTGTCTGTGAACCAGGAAGTGGGCTCTCACCAGACACTGAATCTGCTGGTGCCTTGATCTTGGACTTTTCAGCCTCCAGAACTGTGAGAAATAGATGTTTGTTGTTTAAGTCACCCAGTCTATGACATTCTTATTACAGCAGTCTGAACCAACTAAGACATCCCCGGAATTTGCAGTTGGTATCCTGTGTTGTCTGTTCCCTCTAACTTGGTCCTTGGCCCTCCTCTTCCCACCTTCATTTTGGTGGTTAATCACATTCGTATTTCCTTGTTATTCAGCTATTTCACGTGTTTCTGTGTCTTTTTTCTCCAAGAGTGGATCTCCTAGACAGCTTTCATTTCTTTTGTATCCTCCTTAACACTTAGCAGAACTTGAGGGCTCTTAATAGGTTCTCAATATATGTGTTAAATTTAATTGTCATGTTAAGTCATTTTCTTTTTTTTTTTTTTTTTAATTTTTATTTATTTATTTATTTATTTTATGGCTGTGTTGGGTCTTCGTTTCTGTGCGAGGGCTTTCTCTAGTTGCGGCAAGTGGGGGCCACTCTTCATCGTGGTGCGCGGGCCTCCCATTATCGCGGCCTCTGTTGGTGCGGAGCACAGGCTCCAGGCGCGCAGGCTCAGTAGTTGTGGTGCACGGGCCTAGTTGCTCCGTGGCATGTGGGATCTTCCCGGACCAGGGCTTGAACCCATGTCCCCTGCATTGGCAGGTGGATTCTTAACCACTGCGCCACCAGGGAAGCCCGAAAAGGACTTTTCATTGCAAAGTTACCAGCTCTGAGAATTTGGTTGTCATAAAGAATCTCCATAACCTTTCATGAAACATCAGGAAGGTGATAGTTTAGTAATGACCCTACATGTGTTCTAGGGCAGGGGTCCCGAACTCCAGGGATCTAACGCCTGATGATCTGAGGTGGAGCTAATGTAATAATCATAGAAATAATGTGCATAATAACTGTAATGCGCTTGAATCATCCTGAAACCATCCCCCACCCCCACCCTGGTCCTTGGAAAAATTGTCTTCCACGAACGTGGTCCCTGGTGCCAAAAAGGTTGGGGACCGCTGTTCTAGGGCACAACTAATGAGAATCTCTGTAACAGAGGAAAGAAAACAATTGAGAATTTACAGTTAAATCTTCTGGGATTAATGTATGAATTGTATTAATGACTTCTTCAAAGCAGAATCTAGCTCCTTGTTTTATCAGAAAGTCTTTAAATGGTTGTCAGTTTTATAAAGGGAAGTAGCTATTCTGTTTTTCTGAAAGTATTAGAAAATGTAGACATAGTGCCATCTTTTTTTCATAACTGCAATGGTTGTCTTTGTGCAATAAGTCTAAAATTCATTACCAGATAACCAGAAGATGGTATACTACACACAGGTAGCCTTGGGTGCTCTGCACAGATCTCTCATGCTGTGCAAATCATTACTTCTTTTTGGGTGGTTATCAAGGGTGAGAGGTTCTGACCCTATCAAACACAGCTAGTTTAATTATATCCCCTTCGAAAAGCAGTTTAGTCATTCAAAATACATTTTTAAAGGCTTCCAGTGAAAGGCATAAAAAGAAAAAAATATCTTTTAACCATAATTTAGTGATTCTCCAACCTTGACTTTTGGCTTTCCTTGCTGCCGAAGTGGTCATATATTTTATAAGCCTTGCTAATTTGTTGTTAAATTTGCTATTTATATGATCCTAGATGATTTGTTGGACTTCATTGAACAGAAAAGATTTTTATTAGCAACCAGTACTTTAAAAGAGGTGGTTTTTTTCACACCATCAAGGCCACTTTCTCAGCTTATTGACAGCTTTATGAGTGTAGCTGGATAAAGAACAGTTTCCTGTGTCCAAAGTCATTTTGCATTCCATGGGGCAAAAGCTCAGACTTTTAATTAGTATATAAGAGCCTTCCTTTCTCTCCCGGCATTCCCTGGGGGCACAGGGCCTGTTACACTTGCATTTAGATAGTTAATCACTTTTCCAGACTTCAATCCACTAAAATTAGGGAGGTTTTAGGGCCCATGTTTACCTGGATCTGGGCCAGCCCAAGATGGTATTTATTTCTGCACATCTGCATTTTGTATATGTATACCCATGGTTTTGCCTTTCTAATTAATTGAAGGTATTTTGCCTACTGCAAAAACTGTCAGATGAGTTCTGTTTAGAATCTTGTTTGAGTCCCTATTGGATATTTTTCACAAGAGAATGAAATATGCCCTAGACTTTTCCCAGATGAGTTTGCTCTCTGCATCAAGTACCAGGCAGATTCTCCTCATTCCTTTCTCTCTTGTCCTGTCCTCACTATCCAGCAGATTTATAGGAGTTTTCAGGTTTCGTGTTTCTGTTAAAATTTTCCTGATTGTTATAATCCTACCCAGCGAATTCTTTCTCTTTTCAAGATGGTGTTAAGGCTTTGATTATGAAAATGAGATGCCGAAGAGTAAATGAATATTTGGGGGCTCAAAGCGGTAGCCTGGTTGATGCTAGTGTTTGGTGTCTTTTGATCCTTTAGGGGAAGCGTGTGCTTTCAGAATACTCCGGTTGGCTGGCTCTGGTCCCTTGCTCCATCTTCGCAGACACAGACACAGACACACACACACAGACACACACACACAGACACACACACACACACACACACACACACACACAGTCAGAGTAAATGGGCTTCTGCCAAAGGGCGGAATTTTTATTATCCAATAAGAGTGATTCGAGGACCTCCTGAAGCCTATTCACTTATTTAAGTAAAGAGCAGGCTTTTGATATGAAGATGCTCCTCAGGAAATTTTTCTGCTTTGCCTATTTTTGTTTATTTTGTAACCATGTCAAGAAGACCTATTTCTTGACTCAAAAATGAACATACAACAAAACAAAACAAAAAACGCATGGATTTTTATCCATGACTCAGAAATCTGGCAGCTTAGAGATGCTGCTGGTAAACTTCAACCAAATCTCATTGTTTGGGACTGCAAAATAGAAGGCTGTCGTAGTGATCTCAGGTTCAAGATCTGCCTGCATCTGAGCATCGGCAAGTTTCCCCATTCTTTTTAATCTCCATCTTGTCCTCAAGGAACTCATACACATACAAGCGTTTGCAAACACCTACAGAATTTACAATTAGCAGCCTAACCCAAACTAATTCTGAATGTGCTGCCCTGTGAGCCATTTGCTTAGAATGTGCTGACCACTCCCTTGAAGTAATGAACAAAGTCACAGAATGCATTAAGCACCCAGGACACATTCCAATTTGGGGCTTTGCTGTATCAGTCATTTGCAGACGGTTTCCAGAATATCAATATTGGTAGCCGATGGAAACTAGTGCTGAAATTTAATCTGTTTGTTTCTTTGACAGATTGCAGTGAAAATCAGTTCTCTTCTAATTTGTGCAAAATGAATATTTACTTTATGGGCTATTTTATACTAGTAACTACATAGCCTGAACTCCAGCATCTTTGGGGAAACCTATCTTGCTGCTATATTCTTGCTTGAATCCATAGGATAGCAAAATTGAGTTTTAGTATCTTCTATTTCCACCCTCATGATTCTGGCAATTGTATTTCTTTTCTCTTCCTAGTCTAGACAGTCACTCTGCTTGCCCATTTTTAGGAAGTAGTCTCCTGATGTTCCCTTTGCTGCTCAAGATTTCTTTTCTCACAAATCAGTGATCCCGATCTAGTGATTCTGTGAAAATTAAGTCAGCCTGGGAGCTAGGGAGCCTCTACTCTAGCTCGTCCCCTCATTAGCCGTGAGAACTTGGGCGTAGCGCTTCACCTCTCAAGATCTTTGCTCATCCAATGAGTAAGATGAGACGTTTCCCCAAGGCACTTCCCAGTTGCCTGATTTTGCTGTCCTCAAGAGGCAGCTTTATCCACTAGCATTCTTGGTGTAGAAATATGCCTCAAGGAACAAAACATTTAGTCTAGTTTCAGTGCTTCCCTTTCCACCTTTTTGCTGACAGTGCCCTAGGAGATTGTGGTACCAACTGAATGCATGTGATGTATGGGATATTCTAGAAAATGTCTTGAAGTTCCACCTATGCATTTTACCTCAGCTCTTGAGTGTCCTGGTCTTCATCATCAAACAGGGTACAGTTTTCTTTCTTCCTTCCCTCCCTCCCTTTTTTCTCCCTCCCTTCTCCTGTGGCAGGACAAGCAATGCTCCTTCTCTGTTTATTCTACAGGAAGATGTTCCTGAGCTCACTGTCCATTGCCCACGCTCCCGTACTCAGCCATGTCCTCCAGCTGACCTGCATGCCCTGTGGGTTATATGGACAGGCATGACCCTTGGATTTTCCTTAGACACCAGAGTGAGTGATAGAATCAAAACTGTAGAAAATTCAGTAGACAAGACTGTGCTTCTTATATGGGTCCATTTGCCCCATATTTTCTCCTCTTTGTGGTTTTATATCAATCACAGCCATTTTTAGTTAAGAAATAAGTAATTTTCTTAACTAGAAGCTACCTAGGTTTTCTTAGTGTTGTTTTTTATGTTTATTTATTTATTTATTTATTTATTATTAGTCATCCATTTTACACACATCAGTGTATACATGTCAATCCCAATCTCCCACTTCATCCCACCACCACCACCACCACCACGCCTCGCCGCTTTCCCCCCTTGGTGTCCATACGTTTGTTCCCTACATCTGTGTCTCAATTTCTGCTCTGCAAACCGGTTCATCTGTACCATTTTCTAGGTTCCACATATATGCGTTAATATATGATATTTGTTTTTCTCTTTCTGACTTACTTCACTCTGTATGACAGTCTCTAGATGCATCCACATCTCTACAAATGACCCAAGTTCGTTCCTTTTTATGGCTGAGTAATTTTCCATTGTATATATGTACCACATCTTCTTTATCCATTCGTCTGTCAATGGGCATTTAGGTTGCTTCCATGACCTGGCTATTGTAAATGGTGCTGCAATGAACATTGGGGTCTTTTTGAATTATGGTTTTCTCACGGTATATGCCCAGGAGTGGGATTGCTGGGTCATATGGTAATTCTATTTTTCGTTTTTTAAGGAACCTCCATACTGTTCTCCATAGTGGCTGTATCAATTTACATTCCCCCCAACAGTGCAAGAGGGTTCCCTTTTCTCCACACCCTGTCCAGCAATTGTTGTTTGTAGATTTTCTGATGATGCCCATTCTAACTGGTGTGAGGTGATATACCTCATTGTAGTTTTGCTTTGCATTTCTCTAATAATTAGTGATGTTGAGCAGCTTTTCATGTGCTTCTTGGCCATCTGTATGTCTTCTTTGGAGAAATGTCTATTTAGATCTTCTGCCCATTTTTGGATTGGGTTGTTTGTTTTTTTTAATATTGAGCTGCATGAGCTGTTTACATATTTTGGATATTAATCCTTTGTCTGATGATTCATTTGCAAATATTTTCTCCCATTCTGAGGGTCGTCTTTTCGTCTTGTTTATGGTTTCTTTTGCTGTGCAAAAGCTTTTAAGTTTCATTAGGTCCCATTTGTTTATTTTTGTTTTTATTTCCATTACTCTAGGAGGTGGATCAAAGAATATCTTGCTGTGATTTATGTCAAAGAGTGTTCTTCCTATGTTTTCCTCTAAGAGTTTTAGAGTGCCTGGTCTTATATTTAGGTCTCTAATCGATTTTGAGTTTCTTTTTCTGTATGGTGTTAGGGAGTGTTCTAATTTCATTCTTTTACGTGTAGCTGTCCAGTTTTCGTAGCACCACTTATTGAAGAGACTGTCTTTTCTCCATTGTATATCCTTGCCTCCTTTGTCATAGATTAGTTGACCATAGGTGCGTGGGTTTATCTCTGGACTTTCTATCCTGTTCCATTGATCTGTGTTTCTGTTTTTGTGTCAGTACCATATTGTCTGGATTACTGTAGCTTTGTAGTGTAGTCTGAAGTCAGGGAGTCTGATTCCTCAAGCTCCGTTTTTTTCCCTCAGGACTGCTTTGGCTATTCGGGGTCTTTTGTGTCTCCATACAAATTTTAAGATTTTTTGTTCTAGTTCTGTAAAAAATGCCATTGGTAATTTCATAGGGATTGCATTGAATCTGTAGATTGCTTTGGGTAGTATAGTCATTTTCACAATATTGATTCTTCCAATCCAAGAACATGGTATATCTCTCCATCTGTTGGTATCATCTTTAATTTGTTTCATCAGTGTCTTATAGTTTTCTGCATACAGGTCTTTTGTCTCCCTAGGTAGGTTTATTCCTAGGTATTTTATTTTTTTTGTTGCAATGGTAAGTGGGGGTGTTTCCTTAATTTCTCCTTCAGATTTTTAATCATTAATGTATAGGAATGCAAGAGATTTCTGTGCATTAATTTTGTATCCTGCAACTTTATCAAATTCATTGATTAGCTCTAGTAGTTTTCTGGTGGCATCTTTAGGATTCTCTATGTATAGTATCATGTCATCTGCAAACAGTAACAGTTTTACTTCTTCTTTTCTGATTTGTATTTCTTTTTCTTCTCTGATTGCCATGGCTAGGACTTCCAAAACTATGTTGCATAATAGTGGTGAGAGTGGACATCCTAGTCTTGTTCCTGATCTTAGAGGAAATGCTTTCAGTTTTTCACCATTGAGAATGATGTTTGCTGTGGGTTTGTCATATATGGCCTTTATTATGTTGAAGTAGGTTCCCTCTATGCCCACTTTCTGGAGAGTTCTCATCATCATAAATGGGTGTTGAATTTTGTTGAAAGCTTTTTCTGCATCTATTGAGATGATAATATGGTTTTTATTCTTCAATTTGTTAATATGGTGTATCACATTGATTGATTTGCGTATATTGAAGAATTCTTGCATCTCTGGGATAAATCTCACTTGGTCATGGTGTATGATCCTTTTAATGTGTTGTTGGATTCTGTTTGCTAGTATTTTGTTGAGGATTTTTGCATCTATCTTCATCAGGGATATTGGTCTGTAATTTTCTTTTTTTGTAGTATCTTTGTCTGGTTTTGATATCAGGGTGATGGTGGCCTCATAGAATGAGTTTGGGAGTTTTCCTTCCTCTGCAATTTTTTGGAAGAGTTTGAGAAGGATGGGTGTTAGCTCTTCTCTAAATGTTTGATAGAATTCACCTGTGAAGCCATCTGGTCCTGGACTTCTGTTTGATGGAAGATTTTTAATCACAGTTTCAATTTCATTATTTGTGATTGGTCTGTTCATATTTTCTCTTTCTTCCTGGTTCAGTCTTGGAAGGTTATACCTTTCTAAGAATTTGTGCATTTCTTCCAGGTTGTCCATTTTATTGGCATAGAGTTGCTTGTAGTAGTCTCTTAGGATGCTTTGTATTTCCGCAGTGTCTGGTTTAACTTCTCCTTTTTCATTTCTAATTTTATTGATTTGAGTCCTCTCCCTCTTTTTCTTGATGAGTCTGGCTAATGGTTTATCAATTTTGTTTATCTTCTCAAAGAACCAGCTTTTACTTTTATTGATCTTTGTTATTGTTTTCTTTGTTTCTATTTCATTTATTTCTGCTCTGATCTTTATGATTTCTTTCCTGCTGCTAACTTTGGGTTTTGTTTGTTCTTCTTTCTCTAGTTCCTTTAGGTGTAAGGTTAGATTGTTTATTTGAGATTTTTCTTGTTTCTTGAGGTAGGCTTGTATAGGTATAAACTTCCCTCTTAGAATTGCTTTTGCTGCATCCCATAGGTTTTGGATCATCGTGTTTTCATTGTCATTTGTCTCTAGGTATTTTTTGATTTCCTCTTTGATTTCTTCAGTGATCTCTTGGTTACTTAGTAACGTATTGTTTAACCTCCATGTGTTTGTGTTTTTTACATTTTTTCCCCTATAATTCATTTCTAATCTCATAGCATTGTGGTCAGAAAAGATGCTTGATATGATTTCAATTTTCTTAAATTTACTGAGGCTTGATTTGTGACCCAAGATGTGATCTATCCTGGAGAATGTTCCGTACACACTTGAGAAGAAAGTGTAATCTGCTGTTTTTGGATGGAATGTCCTATAAATATCAATTAAATCTATCTGGTCTGTTGTGTCATTTAAAGCTTGTGTTTCCTTATTAATTTTCATTTTGGATGATCTGTCCATTGGTGTAAGTGAGGTGTTAAAGTCCCCACTATTATTGTGTTACTGGCAATTTCCTCTTTTAGAGCTGTTAGCAGTTGCCTTATGTATTGAGGTGCTCCTATGTTGGGTGCATATATTTTTATAATTATTATATCTTCTTCTTGGATTGATCCGTTGATCATTACGTAGTGTCCTCCCTTGTCTCTTATAACATTCTTTATTTTAAAGTCTATTTTATCTGATATGAGTATTGCTACTCCAGCTTTCTTTTGATTTCCATTTGCATGGAATATCTTTTTCCATCCTCTCACTTTCAGTCTGTATGTGTCCGTAGGTCTGAAGTGAGTCTCTGGTAGCCAGCATATATATGGGTCTTGTTTTTGTATCCATTCAGCAAGCCTGTGTCTTTTGGTTGCAGCATTTAATCCATTCACGTTTAAGGTAATTATTGATATGTATGTTCCTATTGCCATTTTCTTAATTTTGGGGGGTTTGTTTTTGTAGGTCCTTTTCTTCTCTTGTGTTTCCCATTTAGAGAAGTTCCTTTAGCATTTGTTGTAGAGCTGGTTTGGTGGTGCTGAATGCTCTTAGCTTTTGCTTGTCTGTAAAGCTTTTGATTTCTCCATCGAATCTGAATGAGATCCTTGCTGGGTAGAGTAATCTTGGTTGTAGGTTCTTCCCTTTCATCGCTTTAAGTATATCATGCCACTCCCTTCTGGCTTGTAGAGTTTCTGCTGAGAAATCAGCTGTTAATCTTATGGGAGTTCCTTTGTATGTTATTTGTTGTTTTTCTCTTGCTGCTTTCATTAATTTTTCTTTGTCTTTAATTTTTGCCAGTTTGATTACTATGTGTCTTGGCGTGTTTCTCCTTGGGTTTATCCTGTATGGGACTCTCTGCGCTTCTGGGACTTGGGTGGCTCTTTCCTTTCCCATGTTAGGGAAGTTTTCGACTATAATCTCTTCAAATATTTTCTCAGGTCCTTTCTCTCTCTCTTCTCCTTCTGGGACCCCTATAATGCAAGTGTTGTTGTGTTTGTTGTTGTCCCAGAGGTCTCTTAGGCTGTCTTCATTTCTTTTCATTCTTTTTTCTTTATTCTGTTCCACGGCAGTGAGTTCCACCATTCTGTCTTCCAGGTCACTTATCCATTCTTCTGTTTCAGTTATTCTGCTATTGATTCTTTCTAATGTATTTTTCATTCCAGTTGTTGTGTTGTTCATCTCTGTTTGTTTGTTCTTTAATTCTTCTAGATCTTTGTTAAACATTTCTTGCATCTTCTCAGTCTTTGCCTCCATTCTTTTTCCGAGGTCCTGTATTATCTTCACTATCATTATTCTGAATTCTTTTTCTGGGAGATTGCCTATCTCCATTTCTTTTAGTTGTTTTTCTGGGGTTTTATCTTGTTCCTTCATCTGGTACATAGCCCTCTGCCTTTTTATCTTGTCTGTCTTTCTGTGAATGTGGTTTTTGTTCCACAGGCTGCAGGGTTGTAGTTCTTCTTGCTTCTGCTGTCTGCCCTCTGTTGGATGAGGCTCTTTCTTAGTGTTTATAATGATGTTTATTCCTCCCACCCTTCCTTCTTTTCTGTTTCTTTTTCTCTCTTTCCTTCTTTCTCTTTTCCTTTGTTCCTCCTTCCCTCCCTCTCTTTTTCTTTCTTTCTTTTCTTCTTTCTCCCTTCCTTTCTTCCTTCCTCCATCCCTCCTTTCCTTCCCTTTTTTCTTCCTTCCTTCCCTCCCTCCCTCCCCCCTCCCTTCCTTCCTTCCTTCCTTCCTTCCTCTCTCTCTGTCTCTGCCTCAGCTCTTTTCTCCTTCAGTATATCCCTTTAAGCATATGTATTTCTATTCAGTAGTGTAAGTGTTATTTCCCCGGGCACTTCTTTAAGAATAGAATGTCATGGGGGTGGTATGGGGTGTAGTAAAATCACAACTACTTGGCCCACTAGTTATTCAGGTCCTTTATCTTCAAGTACTGCTCAGAAACTCCTCCTGAAATGCACCTGGTTTAGTTCTATTTCGTTTTACACTGCCTTTCTCACAACCACAGCCTCGCTCTTCATTCATTCTACAAGTATTTATGGAGCACCTACTGTACGTAGGTACCGACACTAAGAGAGTTCTGAGCTCTGCTCTCAGGGAGTTTGGAGTCTACTGAGGAAAACGTGAAAATAAAACTGAAAACAAATATAACATTGATGAATGTGATAAATGTTTGACACCTGAGGGAAACGCATTGTGGGGAAGAACACTGAGGAATATGCTGCTTATAGATGGGTTCATTGCGGAATGTCTGAATGAGGGCACGAGTGTGAGGGAAGGAAAGCCAAGCCGAGGGTGTCACATGCACAACCAGATGCCGCGTCGGAAGAGGTGCTGCATTTGCTAACTCTAAGCAGGTTGGTGTCTGGAATATAGAAGCAAACGGGGGGAGCAGTGAGAGTTAAAAGTCGAATGGATGACAGAGTATGATCATGAGGTCATTAGATATTATGCTGAGGAAACTGGATATTTGTCCTGGAGGTAAGAGGGATGACTTAACCAAATTTATATTTGGTTTTGCGGGGCCTGATGCATATACAGTTTGGCAGGGGTCTCTCTTTTTTTTTTTTTTTAATTTTGGTATATTATTGTAGCATTGTATTCCAGAAGGTATGTGGAATCTGTTTAAGATGAAGACATCTGACTTAAGAAAACAAATATTGAACTCATATTTTTTTTTCTCTAACTTTTTATTTTAGGTTGGAGTATAGCAGATTAACAATGTTGTGTTTCAGGTGTGCAGCAAAGTGATTCAGTTATACATATACATGTGTCTATTCTTTTTCAAATTCTTTTCCCATTTAGGTAGTTATGTAATATTGGGCAGAGTTCCTGCTATACAGTAGGCCCTTGTTGGTTATCCCTTTTACGTATAGCAGTGCATACATGTCAATCCCAAACTCCCTAACTATCCCTCCCCCCCATCCCTTCCCCCCTGGTAACCATAAGTTTGTTCTCTAATGGGGGGGGGGTCTCTCTTTAAGAAATAAATAATATGAATTTAAAAATCCAAAATTAGATACAAAAGTGAATATTTGTTTAGAATGAGAAAAGAAAGCACAACAAATTACAAATTTAAAAATGCTGAGAAAAATCATGAAATACGGAAAAATAACATATTTTATTAATTTATTGCCAACATAGTTCTGTAAAAGATTTCCCCCTATGTTTGCAGAATTCAACCTTTGGTTCACCTCTTTACATGAATTTTGTTGTATCACTTTCTGTTGACAGAGTAGGAATATAGTTTAGTTTATCCTCTAGCATGGTTAATGGAAATTTTATTTATTATTAAGAGTTTAAATGTTTCTTTCATCTTTACAGTTTATTGGTGGTTTATGTAAGTTTTTAGGTTTGTTTACCAAATTTGAGAAAACCTCTCAAGGTTATTTCATGTATTTATGAGCCATACGATTTTGACATAGTATATCAAATTTTCTTGTATGGTTACTAATATAAATACTCTTTGAATGGATGACTAATTATTCAGCTTTTCTTTGATGGCCTTATGTCATGATGCTAAGACAGTGGGCACAGAGATAATTAGTAGTATTTCTGAAAGTCATTCTTATATGGGAACAATAAACAATAACTTACCTCTATGTGGAAATGACTATAAACCATGTATGTATAGTCTCCTAAACTCCAGCTGTAATCCCAGCCTAATTTCTCCTTGGCTTAATGCCCCCAAAGTACCTGACACAAGAGGAAGAGGGGAAGCATCTTACCTTTACAAATTTTACAAAACACATGGCCATATGGACATACTACCAGGGCTCTTTCCAAGTCTTGTCAGGGGCCTGTGCAAGTGAGGGACCATGAAACAAACTTTATCAGCCTCAGAGAACATCTGCTACAAGGTAGCCAAGGTGAAGATGGGCCGAAGGGATCCTGCCTGGAAGCACAGAAACCTCAGTGGGGCTATGACCCAGGGTGGGTCCCTGAGAATGAAAACAAAGGCATATTTGATTTTTTATATCTCTTAGTTTTTTAATTAAAAAAATTTTTATTGAAGTATAGTTGATTTACAATGTTGTGTTAGTTTCAGGTGTACAGCAAAGTGATTCAGATATATATATACTATATATATATATATATATATAGTATATATATATATGTAAAATTCTTTTCAGATTCTTTTCCATTATAGGTTATTACAAGATATTGAGCATAGTTCCCTGTGCTATACAGTAGGTCCATTTTGGTTATCTATTTTATATATAGTAGTTAAGAGTTTGGGATTAACATGTCCATAGTACTTTATATCTCTTCTTTAAGGGGGAATATAATTGATAGGTTTTGGGTGATTTGTTTTTTGGGGAAGGGGGAAAGGCAAGAAACAAGGATGATTCAACTTTCTGGCTTGAATAACTGGGGGAGGTTATGTCATTGAGACAGGAAGCATGATTAGGAGATAAGACTTGTGAACATGACTGAGTTGAGGGGTCTAATGATAACTGAGTTGGCAACATTGGTCTGAAGAGTGAGCTGGGAGGTGATGGTGGGAGCGATGGGGTTGGGAGGTTGGTGGTGCTGTCAATCAGTGCAGGGCTGGAGCTGGAACCAGGGAGTGGCCACTGCCTCAGCCAGAGCAGCCCTAGAACAGGGTGGTAAACCAGGTCGATGGCCCTAGCAGTTTGCTACAAGTTTGGCTTGAACCAAACCCTTCTCTTCCACATGTACTGGCTAAGGTGTCTCACTCACTGTTTCCACCAAGCCTCTCATTCAACTTAATTTGGCATGTTTCATGGCAAAAATTCCTGGGCCCAAACTTTATAGGTCTTTAGTTGAATAGCTCTCTCAGTTAACAATCAAGTAATGAATCAGGACTTTTTTTTTTTTTTTTTCACTTATATAAGTTCTAGCTGATTCTTTTTATTATCCTTCGTCAGGTCATTATTGTTAATCTTTTGCTCCTTACTCATACTTTTTAAAATTCTGTTTTATTTCTACAATCATTTAAAATATTCTTATTTATAGCTTAATAAAAACAACCTCAGAAGTCTTTTCTTAAAAAAAAAAAAGAGTTTTATTTTGCATTTAAATAAAATTTATTTTAACCACACCTTGAATTTGAAAATATATTTTAATGCAATCATAATTTTAATTAATTTATTTATTTTCTTCCAGTTTTATTGAGGTATAATCAGCATATGACACTGTATAAATTTAAGGTGTACAGCTTGATAACTTGACATATATACGTATTGCAAAATGATCACCACAGTAAGTTTAGTTAATATCCATCATCTCATACAGTTACCGTTGTTTTTCTTGTGATGAGAACTTTTAGGATTTGCTCTCTTAGCAGCTTTCAAATACACCATGTAACAGTGTTAACCACCGTCGTCATGCTGTACATTACGTCCCCAGTACTTAATTATCTTACAATTGGAAGTTTGTGCTTTTTGGCCACCTTCACCCAATTCCCCCATCTGAAGTCTTTTCAGTTCTGATTCTATTCTTTGTTATATTGGCTTATTCTCACTCATAATGTCTTTTTCCTTATATGCTCTGTCTTTATGTTTTAGTTTATTTTGTTTTTATCGTGAACTTGTATTCACTGAAAATTTATCAGCCGGACGGTAGGAATTCTTTGAGGTCTACATTAAGGGCAGTTTCTTTGAAAAAGATTGTGCTTGATCCTGCCTGGAGGCATTGTAAATTCCTGGAATCAATTTAAACCAACTTCTTAGTTTATTATTTAGTTTGCTGGTTTTTAGAATATTCCCACAACATGAATTCAGACCTCTAATCCATGTAAAAGCCAGCTCGTAGTTGCAAATTATGAAGAAAGATTTTTGTTTTCTCTTCACCCAAAGACAAGGTAATGATAGGAAATTTTCTTTGGTGTCTGCTTTTGTGAGGCGTATTTCAGTATTTTCCCGCCCACCAATTCTCTCTTTCACTGAAGATGTCCTATATTCACAGGAATTTTTGTATCTAATTCTTTACTTTGTCAGGCAAGGGATGTTTTGTGGGAAGGAGACACTTTCCTAGACTTTGTCTCCTTTCCCTGGGCAATTGTTAAAAGCGAATATTTTAGTAACAGTAGTGCAGATGCCCTTTGGGTAGTCAGGAGTGTCAAAGCTCAGGTTGCTGGATTCATGCGTTTGGTCTGTAATTGGCCTTTAAGGATTTTCCCTATTTTCTTACCAGTTCACATGGTTCTTACCAGGCACACATGTTAAATGACCATTTTTAGATATTTTGTTGCTAGATGGTTATTCAGTTTATTGCTGGAGCTAGAAGCCAACCATGACTTTCTTATACAGTTCCCAGCCCTGCTACAGAGTTTCTACTTTGCCTTTCTTTCCTCTTGTTGACAAGAGAATGGTGTGTACTTACCATATTCTCAAATTTTCGAGCCTATCCATCATATCTATATGGACTCTACATCCTTCACAGCAATTCCCTGGAGATTCCTTGAACCTTCTGCTCCACCACAGACCACTGACTCATCAGCTGTCATCCTGAGATCTCCCACCTCTGCTTGCTAGGGTAAACCTACTATTTCCTAGATCCAATGACTTCCAGTATTTTGTTTATTTCTGTACTTTCTCTATCATCTCATTAAAGAACTCTTCAATTATTGGACATTTCTCAGTTGACTCATGTTGATTGATGGTTTGCTTAGGTATTGAATATAGCTTCAAAATAAATGACCTGGACTTCTGGTTTCAGTTCCAAAATTTAAAGAGCTCAGAAGTCATCACTCTTGTCCTTGCAACAGGAAAAGAGCTGAACACATTGAAAATCATGACTTTGCTTGGGCACATTAGAGAATTGAGGTCTCAGGGCAAATTGCTGCTCCCAGATCTGGAGAGAATGGTGAATCCAGAGAGCTAAAATCTGTTTCCATAGAGCAGGAGCCACTAGAACTTTAAACTGGTAGAAACTATTACATGGTAATTTTGATGAGTTGCTGGAGACTGAATGTAGAATAGCATGGAAGTGGAAATCACCTAGAGGCTGCAGTTTTAGCATGTTCTCCACAATCATGGATTTTACTTCCAGCAACCGCACCAGGTGCTCATTGTGAAGACCTAAGAAAGATCCCTTGGTGACTGGCAGGGGGAGGGAAAAGTAATCTTTTGAAAATGCCCAAAGCACTCTCTATCACAAAGACTTACTATCCAAGGGGAAAGATGTCACCAGGAGCCTTATAAAGCCTAGGGGAAAGGCATTTACCCACTCCTGCCCCCACTAGTCTTCCGGTCTCATGTAAGGGGGTGGGGGGAAATACTAAGAAACATTTGTGAAAGTCACAACCCAGGGACATAGACCACTGGAAGACAGATTTAATCATAAGATTATAAAATTCTTCTGCTACCCCACACCTGACCACTGCCTCAGTAGGGCTCTAGTATAATACCAGTATATTAGAGCTGAAAGACCTGCAAGGTACAGAAGGTACCTTTATTTAAGGAGGAGTGCTTAGGGAAGCCCCAGGACAACAGGGGAGATGAAAACAAGGACACCAGATGAATTCAGAGCCTCTGGTGCCTACAGCTAAGGTAAGCAGTAAGCAGTCCAACTCCAAGTTAGAGTAACATAAAACCTCATACTAACAGATTTTATCTCAGTTCTGATCCATCATGCCTGGCTTTCATCAAAAAATTACAAGGCCTGCTAAAAAGCAAAAAAACGACACAGTCTGAATATAGAAAGTGCTATGGTCTGAATGCTGATGTCCTCCCAAATTTATATGTTGAAATCTTAACCCCCAAAGGTAATGGTATTAGTCGATGTGATGAGAATGGCACTTTACTTCTGTGATCTTCCTCCCCTGAACCCCTAACCCCAGTCTAGCAGAATAACAGAAAACAAGTTCCAATAAAGGAACATTCTACAAAATACCAATCAGTACTCATCAAAACTCTTCCTATCAGCAAAAACAAGAAAAGTCTGAGAAACTGTCAGAGTCAAAAGTTGCCTAAAGAGACAGGACAGCTATATGTAATGTCGTACCCTGGGTGGGATCCTGGAACAGAAGAGGGACATTAGGTAGAAACTAAGCAGATCTGAATAAGTATGTATCAGGCCTGGTTCATGAATGATAACAAATGTACCATATTAATGTAAAATGATTTATGGGAACTGCCTATACTACTTTCTCAGTTCTGTAAATCTGCAAGAATTCTGAAATATACCATGTATTTTTTAAAAATTTAAAAAAAAATTAGCCCCAGAAGCTGGAAGGCAGTATCTTATAGCCAGCCAGTGGTCTTCGTGACAAATCAGATTGTTGTTCCTTTGTGGGAGATAAGATTTTTTTTCCGCTCCTCTGGAAGCTTTCAGACTTTATTTATTTTGTTAAATCCAGAATGTTCTTAAGTTTCATGGCAATCTTTTAGATGTGGTTTTCTGTCATTTATCTTGATCATCACACTATTGCCTTTTTATTCTGAAGAATGTTGTGTTTTTCATGTCTGAGTTTCTTTCATTCTATATTTGTTACTTTTCTCTGCATTCTCTGATCTCCTTTTTAGTGACTTCCATCAGTAAGATGCTGAACCACATGGAAACTGCTTGTATCTGTTTTCTTCATTCTGTCTACCTGTATCATTCTGATCTATGTTTAGGAGAGGTATCTTACTCTTTCTTCCAGTCCTTCTATTGACATTTTTTATTCTGGCAATCTTATTCTTAATTTCTAAGAACTCTTATATTTTCTGATTAACTTACTTTTCAACATCCTACTTCTTATTTATTTATTTATTTATTTAATTTTTGGCTGTGTTGGGTCTTTGTCTCTGCGCGAGGGCTTTCTCCAGTTGCGGCGAGTGGGGGCCACTCTTCATCGCGGTGTGCGGGCCTCTCACTGTCGTGGCCTCTCCTGATGCAGAGCACAAGCTCCAGATGCACAGTCTCAGCAGCTGTGACTCACGGGCCTAGTTGCTCCGCGGCATGTGGGATCCTCCCAGACCACGGCTCAAACCCGTGTCCCCTGCATTAGCAGGCAGATTCTCAACCACTGTGCCACCAGGGAAGCCCCAACATCCTACTTCTTAATGGATAAATTTCCTCTCAAATTTTGAGGTTAAAAAATATGTCTATCTTATTTCTTATTGTTTTACTCACCTGATTCATTGGTTGCTATTTCTTTTTTCCATGCTTCTGGTTTTTTATCATATCTCTTGTAATTCTTTTTTTTAAAAATAAATTTGTTTATTTTATTTATTTATTTTTGGCTGCATTGGGTCTTTGTTGCTGCGCACGGGCTTTCTCCAGTTGCGGCGAGCGGGGGCTACTCTGTTGCGACGTGCGGGCTTCTCATTGCGGTAGCTTCTCTTGTTGCAGAGCACGGGCTCTAGGTGTGTGGGCTTCAGTAGTTGTGGCACACAGGCTCAGTAGTTGTGGCTCGTGGGCTCTAGAGCACGGGCTCAGTAGTTGTGGCGCATGGGCTTAGGTGCTCCGCGGCATGTGGGATCTTGCTGGGCCAGGGCTTGAACCCGTGTCCCCTGCATTGGCAGGCAGATTCTTAACCACTGTGCCACCAGGGAAGTCCTGTCTCTTATAATTCTTGGTTGCCTATTTATATTTAAGAATGAAGGTCATGTTGATCATTGTATGGAGCTGATGTGAGATTCCTGTGTACTTTTGCAGGCTCTGAGAAGCAGTAGCCTGGTTTCCCTTCAAGGTGTCTTAGAAGAGGACTGATTACCTGTGAGATTAAGATCATCCAAATACAGAATCAGAAGGGCTTTATTCTGTACCAGGAGCACCCAGTAATGCAAACTCTTCCTAGGCAATTTGCTTTATTTATTTGGAGGAGAGCCTTTTATGCATAGCCTTTTTTACTATGGGAGGAAACTAGGCTTCCTAGGCTCAGGGCAAGGGTGGGGCAAGTGGCACTGCCCATCTTGCTTAAACCTCCCAGTCGTCCCCATCTGTCTCTTCTGTGTCTGACTCTAGCCTTCCAGACCTGCCTCCCCCACACTGGGAGCCTGTCATGCATCTATCTGTCGGATGGACTCTCACTTACCTTGAAGCTTTTTCCCTAGCACGCTCCCATCTGTTTCTGACATCTGAAACTATCCTGGATGTCCCTCGATGACTTCCATTCCCTTTCTCTATGTGGTTATGAATTTATTTCCTTGTAGTATAATTCTACCCACATTGTCCCAAGCTTTGAGAGAGAAGCGGGGGAAGAGGCACATGACAGATATGCTACTTTGAAATGAAAGCCTCAAGTTACTTTTTAAATAAGAAGACTTTATAAATTACAAACATATATTTTCTGATTCAGAAATAGTTGGAAAATCACTTGAGGATTGCATTTTATAATTCTTAGTCTCCTCATATTTTGTAGAAAGCATTTAGTCTAATTGTTCTTCTTCATACATGAGGGGACCAGGGCTCTGAGCAGAGAGCCCCTAAATGACTCAAGTATTTAGGTTTGGGAATGAGATGGGTCCAGTTTGGATTTCAGCTTTCCCACTGGCTAGGAGGTTCTTAGCAGGTACTGAATTTCTCTAAGACCCAATTCTCTCATCTATAAAATTAGAACAACAGAACATGCTTCGTGGAGTTGATGTGAGGATAGAATGAGATTTTATACGTAAAGTGCTCAGCACAGTGCTATCAATGGCCTAACCTAATAAATATCGCTATTATCATTAATTATTAGCATCACCCAGGTTGACACTACTTGTATGCCCAGTAAACATTTGTTTTTGTGGTTAATAATGATCATCTAATTTGATATCCTTTCACTTTGTGACATTTTAAGTGATGTTAAGGTATAAAAGGAAAGGGAGAAAGGAGTTTAACTTTGTTAGGAAGAAAGATTAAGAGGGAAAATTACTGCTGCAACGAGACAAATATAGAAAAAGAAGATATGAGAAGTAGAGGCCACGGGAGCAGCCCTCACGATCCATATACGTTTTATTTGTTTTGCCTCAGAAGTTGGTTTGTAGATGACTTTTGTCAATGACAGTTACGAAGAATAACATTCAAATGTTTGACGACAGCAGAATCTGGAACTGGACTTAGAAGGGACCAGACCGGAGCAGATACACTGGCCTTTGGAGCAGTTGGTTGGGAGGAAGAGAAATATTAGGAGGCATTTTACTTTTCATTTTGGGTTTTGATAATAGTGTAATTACACAAACAGCCTTCTGAGCACAGAAAACAAAACACACAAAACTTCTGCGTGGGAAACAAAAGAAGCTTTAGGGCAAACATAAATGAAATAATCCAGTGAGATGGGAGAAGAAGCCATCAGAGCCAGGATGGAAAGTGGGGTCTTGGGAAAGGACACATTTAACCCCAGTATCCAAACCTAAAGATTAATTCTGTGGTTATGATTCAGGGGTTGTGGGAGTGGTGTGGGAAGAAGACACCGGATTCCCTCTTCTCAGTGCTGTATTAATTTTAGAAGCTCTTTCTGCTGAGGGTGCGCTTTTCTCATTTGTTTGACCAACACAGGCAGGGAGTGAGGAAGCTCCTCCTGGCATATATTTCCCCACTTACCGGGGTCCGTGTTTACATTAATCACACCCGGCCCTATACGAGCTGCTCTGTGTGTTAACCCCACACGGCTGCTAATTAGCAGGTCACTTGCAGGTTAGAGGTGTGCCTGTGTTGTGCTTCTTGGCTGGCTGTTGTGTTATTATAAGAACTGTAAATGCCATATGCAGCTGCCATTCGGGTTGTGCTCAGAAGGCTGTTTGTATAATTACAGGCATTAGCCAGAGACGGAGCCTGCCAGCTGACATTCAAGAGGCAATAATGACTTAATTTCCCTCACCACAAATTGGCTCTCTAATAGGGAATTTAGTTACACTTGGAACTCAGGGATGGCTTGAGAATTCCAGCAAGCACACTTCTGTCCAGTTATTATCATCAGGCATGGGGTAAGCACGCCTAGACCCAAGTCCATCTCCTCGGCTGCCTAAGGAGATAAACCAAGGGGTGCTGTTACTCCATACCTTTTCATTTCCAAAGGAGAGATGTCTCGTCAGAGGAGCCAACTGGCCTCAATGAAGGATTTGTCACAATATGTAGTCTTAAGTGCGTCGTGAAAGGTTTTTGCCCACCTGGTGCCTCTTACTGAGCACAGTTCGGGAACCTCTTTGCTTTGTCATGGTGTTTGGAGCTAAATCAACTATAAAGAGGTCATCTGGGAGCTAGTTCCCTGGGACTCTAACTTCACCGTGTCTTTGCTCATGCTTTCCTTCAGCCCAAATATTTTTCCTCTCATTCTCTACCCACCAAACATTTGTGCAAAGCCGTTTCCTCTGTGATAACTTTCTTGATCCTTCTCTCTACCTCCAGAGGATATGGTCGCTTTCTTCTTGTGGTTTTTCTAGCATTTGGTTTAATAATTATAACATTTTATCTCTCAGAAGTCTTTGTGCCCACACCTGTCTCAGAGTTAACTAGGAGACCCTAGCATCATCTGTTTCTGATCCATCTTGGTAACACCTATAATGTCTTTTACCCAGCAGGTGCCAAAAGCAGTTGTTAAATGGATTTAAAATATATTCTAGAAGCCATAATCATTCTGTATTTTAAAATATGCATAGAACTTTGATCACAATGGCAAACAGACATTATAAAAGATTAATGGTTTGATTATTTAAAAATAAAGTCTATTTTTACACAGTATATATAAGAGATTTGTCTATATATGCATATGTTAGATAATATTTATATTTTGTACCTATATATTTATACGTATATGTCTTCATATACACATACATGATGATCTCTGCACCCATACCTCAATCTATTATTTTGGTATTCTGTGCCAAAATTTAAATGTGTATTTAAATGAGATTGCAAACTTTTAATGACCTGGAAAGACTTGATACCCTCTGAAATGATAAAAGAAAGTTACAGAATGTTATATACGTTAGGAATGTAGATTTGTATAAGATAATCTAATGATAAGTATTTATTCACCTGAGGTCCAGAAAGATATGCATACACAATAATATTGAGTGTTTGTACATGACAGGATTTGGATTACTTTTGCTTTCTTTATTTTGCTAATCTGTATTTCCTAGAATGTTTACAATGTATATGGAAAGCTTTTGTATTCAGGAAGAAATGGTTATTAATAGATAATTTTATTAGTGTATTTTCAAAGTTTTTTAAGAGGAAGGATTTTAGCATCTCCAAATTCTCATTAAGTAATATGCATAAGTGATGTCTGGAAGTGCTGTTTTTTTATGCTTAGTGAGTAGGCATAATTTATTTTGTATGAATTAAATGTTTCAGGGTTAAGGTGGATAATGTGCTTCTGGGTTCACATGTGCAATGGGGGTGGGAAAGGAAATTAAGACATTTTGAAGTGAGAAACACCAGTGCTGGGGCTGAGACAATATTAAATTCAGCACACAATTTATTTAGTTATTTGTTTATCTTGTGTTTATTTTATAAGAAGTTTTAACTTAGTTGGATTAGGCAGCAGCAAAGGAACAATTAGCTAAATCTTGCTGAGCTTCTACCAAATTCAGCTAATATGCTGTTTATATTGATACAGTCTCTTTTAATCCTTACAGCTATCCTATAAGCTAGGATTTTAAAAAATAATTATATCCGTTTTATAGAAGAGATAATTTAGCCTTAGGTTAGATCATTTTCCCACATCAGCGTGGCTGAGCTGGAACTCAAAACCAGTCTATTTGACTCGATAGCCCAGACTCTGACTGCCTTCCAAATAGCAAACATGTGTGACTAAAGTGCCTAAGTGTGTCTTAGATTTATAGTTCTTTAATTTTTGCTCTAAGGCTTTATTTTCTATATAATGTGATGAGCAAAGGCTGTACTTAGTGCAGTGGAAGCACGTGGTGCCCCATCCAGAACCCTTCTCAAGGGCAGCAGTACCCTGTCTTTATCCCCTGTGGGTGGAGGCTCCTAATGGCTCACATCAGTCGTTTCTCCAGGGACATCCTTCAGTGACGAGGAGCTCCCTTGATCAGGAGATTGCATCCTCCTTCCCTGGGGGGGTGGGGAGCAGAGAGGAGAGGCAGCCAGAAGTAAAAGACTGACACAGGGACATGAAGAAGGGGGACCACCTCCTTGCCTTGGGGTGGGATCAAACCATTGTGTGACTTGTGCTCCAGGGTTCTCAGATCAGGCAGAAGCCAGTCTAGGGCTGAGACCACATCCTTGCTCAGTTTGCTTTCTCTGCCCCATTCTCCTCCCCACACTCCTTCTCCTGAGAGCACTTCCTGCCCAAATCACTATCATGAGAATCTCCCCGTCTCAGGCTCTGCATCTAGATGCCCTATACGAAACATTTAGATATGTAAATAATTGAATGGAAATTGTTTATGATGTTTTAAATTCCACTTCTGTGAATAAGGTTGAACATCTTTTCATGTGTCCAAGAGTCATTTGTATTTCCTATTCTGTAAGCAGTCTGTTCATAAACTTTGCTAATATAAAATACTGTATTAAATACTGAAGCTTATAATATGTTTTTATATCTAGTACGGCCACATCTCCCTTCCCCGCTGCCTACTGCCTGTCTGCTGCATCACTCTTCTTTTTCAGAATTTTGTCCTTACTATCTTTGCTTGTTTATTTGCATATATTAACTTTAGAATCAGATTGTCTCTTTCTCTCATAAAATCCTGTTGCTGTTTGTGTTGGGATTGTAGAAAATATATAGATAAACTAGGATGAATTAACAGTCATTCTGTTGGGTCTTCCTAGCTAAAACATGGAATGACTTCAATTGTTCAAGACTTCCTTTGCATTCCTCAGGATTGTATTAAGGTTTTTCTTCATAGAGAGATTGCATTTTCTTTTTTAAAAAATTTTTATTGGAGTATAGTTGATTTACAATGTTATGTTAGTTTCAGGTGTACAGCAAAGTGAATCGGTTATACATATACGTATATCCACTCTTTTTTAGCTTCTTTTCCCATATAGGTCATTACAGAGTATTGAGTAGAGTTCCCTGTGCTATACTGTAGGTCCTTATTAGTTATCTATTTTATATATATTAGTGTATAATGTTAATCCCAATCTCCCAATTTATCCCTCCCCCTGGAACCATGAGTTTGTTTTCTACATCTGTGACTCTATTTCTGTTTTGTAAATAAGTTCATTTGTACCATTTTTTTTAGATTCCACATATAAGCGATATCATATGAAATTTGTCTTTGAGAGACTGCATTTTCTTAAGTTTATTCCTATGTACTTTATTTATTTTTGTTTTTGTAAATGGAGTATTTTATTCCAGAGGGACGACTGTCATATCTGCCTCTGGGTGACAGGAAGGTGGAACATAGAAGGAATGCAGCCAAACTCCAGGCTCCAGCGTATCTTTGTCCTACCCTGTGCATTAAGCCAAACTATACTTTTTAGGGAAATCAAATTTTATGACTTAAATGACTTTTGAAAACTGATTTATGAAAGATGCAGTATTAATATGGCCTCACCACTGGTCCCCATGCTTCTGGGGCACTGGAGCTCACACCGAGTAAGGTTTCTCTGGCACTGATCTGTCCACTGGAGACTGAGAATCTGGCTCTGCCTTAGGATCACTCAGGAGAATCAGTGGAAAACCCAGCTTCCTGGGCCTCACTCCAGAACCACCGGATGAGAAGATTTGGGAGCAAGGCCCACAAATGCATATTTTCAAAAAAAATCTCTCCAAGGGGTTCTTCTATAACCAGCCCACAAACTGGCGTTTTGGAGCACTAATTTACTTTATAGAAACACAGTTCTGGGGTAGAGAGCAAGGCAGTAGGGAGGAAGGACTGGAGTGAATAAGGATGGATAGTAGGAGCAGCTCCTTCCCAGTGACCAGAAACAAACCTCAGAAATGTTGCAAAGTGATTCAGCATCTTTTCAAGCATCCTCGGTACCTTTCCCAGGCTCAGCTCTGAGCGGCACCATCCAAGCTTCATGTTGGGTTCTTCTAACTGCGTACATTCTAACGTAAGAACAATATTTCCAAGATTGCTTTGTTGCACTCCTGGGTGCTGGCATTTTAACTGGGAATAAGAATGTTAAAGCAAAGACTTTATTTTTTCAATTATGGATCTTCAGATGTAGCATGTAGGTGGGGATGGGGGGAGCAGACAACTCAGGGACCTTCTCTGAGATGTTAAAATCATACTTTATAAATTGTCTTCTGTGAATAAAATGAGCCTTTCCTAATACTAAGGGAAATTAGGTAAAGACTGTGAATAACGTAGTGAAGATGCTTTTTTCCTCTTATTTCCAGGAGACCAAAGTTTCCCCTCATTCTTATTTCATTGAATGAGATACAGTTTGTTGAATATCCAGGCCTGTTCCTTGCACTCAGGACAGGAGAATTCCCTTCCCATTCCCTGTGAATCCAGTGAAAACTCAGACAACATAAACAGTTTGCAGTAGCTTAAAGAACAAAATTAATCTGGGGATGTAAGCATGCAACCTAATTCACAGTTGAACAGTGTTTCCAATCCAGAGGTGGACTGTACAGTTGAGTTCCTAACTTTAAAAACAACGGAGGATCTCACTGAAGTACTCAGAGTAAGTGGGGGGGGGGGTCTTTCCACATTTGGCTTCACTTTTAATATTCCTGGAAAATAATGTAGACAATTGTGGTTAAGAGCACAAATTTCAGAATCAGAGAGCGCTGGGTTTGAGTCTTGAGGCATCGTGGTCTTAGTCAAGTTACTTAACCTCTCTGAGCCTTAGTTTCCTTGCTTTGTAAGATTGGTGTGTGTGTGCGCGCAGGCATGTGGGTGCATGTGTGCATGCGTGTGTATGCCTACATATATTGGCATATAGATGCATGTATATTGGTGTGTGTGTATATATATGTGTGTGTGTATATGACTTCACAGAGCTATTGTAAGCAATACGTAATCTAATTCAAGAAGAGTTCTTAGTACTGTTCGTCAATAAAAAGAATTGCTGCTTAATGTTTTATTGCTTTCTGAGTATACACTTAGTAAACCTCTACCATCCATAGATTAGCAAGAAGACAGATAGATCCTTATGAACTTATTTTGAGCTCCAGATGACTGAAGGCTGTTAACCAAAAACTGATGGTTTTTTTCTTTCTCCGCGGTGTTATATTATTCGTTAGAAAATTATGTCCTCATATTATTTAATTGATGATTATATGCATGTGAGTGCATGTGTGTGTGTGTGTGTGTGTGTGTGTGTGTGTGTGTGCATGAGTGCACGTATGTATCACCTGAAAAACTCAGAGGCTTGAATTTCCTGTGTCTCTTCTCTGTAAGGGGAAACACTGAAGATATACTGTAATTTTAGCAGGCCTCCTTGGAGATATTTTACATGATGTTTCAGAATCACTCTGAACCCAATTCCTTTATGTATTCATTCATTTGACCACTATTTATTGAGTGCCGACTCTGTCCCAAAAGTCAAAAGGGTTAAATATTACAGAGAGGGTCCAAGTTCGTGGAGACTGTTCTCTAACCCTCACGCATCTTGCGTTTATTGCTCTGGAGGTAAATCCTAGGTCCACCACAGCATTCTCTGCGGCAGGCCTGTCTGCCAGGAACAGTGACCGTCTCAGTGTACATAGTAAGGTGTGCTGGGCTGGGCCTTAGGGGAGGGACAGAGTCTTGAGAAAGGAGCCTGGAGAAGTTGGGTCGGGCAGGCTGTAAATAATGGTCTGATTTAGACAGTGCCCACTGTGTGTGTCTGGCACTTTGCTTTACAAATGTTATTTTATTTAATCAGCATAACAGATAGGTATTATTCTAACCTGACATTAGCACATCAAGCATCTACTTTTAATTCCAGCTGGGGCAGAGAAGCTTGGAAAACAGAAGCGTTCCCAGCAGGCAGCCACACCGGGCAGCAGAAAACTGTACAAAAGCAAAATGCAGATTCCAAGTCTGAAGTGTCAATTATATTTCTAATAATTGCATATGGACTTCATTAGCCAGCTAAATGGTACCTATTTTAGCATCCCGCCAGCTGGAGGGGTTTCCAGTAGGAAATGTGAGAAGGGAAAATGTCTAGGAATCTCAGATTCCCCAGGGCCTTCTGGAATTCGTACAGATTAAGCAAGATAAGGTCAGCTCTAACCCCTTTCTCTTCTTCCTGCACCCCTCTGCGCACTCACCTCACGGGTGAATAAGACCAGAGCACCTGTATCTGTCCAGAGGGGGCCGGGGCTGTTTTATTTGCATCCCTTCGGGCCTCTGAAGCTGCGTGCCCCTCAGGGATGGTAGGCAGAGCAGAAAGAATTCATTCAGCACCAGCTCTCTGTGGGAAATCTGTATCTCTTTGACACGAGGCCTCTTTATTATATGCTTTCTATTACGTCTTTAGCACAGCTTTGTGTTGGCTTTTCCCATAGGTTAAATATAATGACGGGTAACCTAATCCTGAAGGTAACAGAATAATCTTCGAAGACACAAGGCTCTATTTAATTCTTGCCAAATGACAGAATATACCCAGACTTTGAACAGACCTCTGCAGAACTCCAATAAGTTTTTGTGTCTTGCTGAGCTTGGAGCCAGATCGTCCCTTTCTATTCTTTTTCCTGCTCCCAGGCTGGATCTGATTTCACACCAATCGATCCATAAGAGGATAATGGTATCACAGTTCAAGACAGGCAACCATGGAGAATTGTTTTATATGCTTCTGATACTCAAGAAGTTTCGGTGGCCTGGGATACGTCTCAGTTTTCAAGGAGAGTCAATTCCAGGGCAGAAGACTGTGGCAAAGAAAAAAAAAGAAAAAACAAAAAAATACTAACATGGACTTTGGAATCAGGTTGACATGGGTGGAAAGCACAGCTCTGTTTCTTATTAACGATATCTTAGTCAATGCCTGGGCCTCAGTTTCCTAATTAGTAAAATGATGATAAACCCATACCCATCTTGGAGAAATTTTGCAGGAGCAGAATTAAAGAAATAAGCAGAATGCCATTGAGAGGGATGTATGTGTGTGGCGGGAGGATATTTTCTCACTTGGCCTCATTTTGAAGGTCATTTGAAAACACTGTAGAGTGTTGTCCAATTAATTCTCCCCCTACCCAGGAGTGTGTGCCATGCTGTCCTCTGCACAGCCCACAATTATAGTGCTTGATGTTGGGTTGTAGCTGGCATTAATGTTGGTGGACATCTAGATTCTCTACCTGCACTCTGTTTATATATGTAAAAAGCACTACTAAGGGCCTTTTATATACTGAAATAGGTATTGTTTTAGGTGCTGAGGATTAAGTAAAGAAACACATGCTCCCTGTCTCCATGGGACTCTTGGACCAGTAGGAGAAGTAAGTACCACCGCAGGGCCTGACAGATGCTTGAGTGGCAGGGAGTTCACAAAGAAGGTTAAAGTCAATTCTATCAGGGATAAGGAAGAATCAGGAGAGGCGTCTAAGAGGAAGTGACCTTTGAGCTTAGATTTGAGGCTGAGTAGGTGTTTTCTAAAGGAAAAATGGACTTGGGCATTATGCTCAGTGAAATAAGTGAGACAGAGACAAATACTGTATGATCTCACGTGTAGAATCTAAAAAATACAACAGACTAGTGAATATTACAAAAAAGAAGCAGACTCACAGATATAGAGAACAAACGAGTGGTTACCAGTGGGGAGAAGGTGGGGGAGGGGGAATACAGGGGTAGGGGAGTAAGAGGTACAAACTGTTAGGTATAAAATAAGCTACGAGGATGTATTGTACAACATGGGGAATATAGTTAATATTTTATAATAACTATTAATGGAGTATAACCTTTAAAAATTATGAATCACTATGTTGTACAGCTGTCACTTATGTAATATAGTATAGCAACTATACTTCAATTAAAAAAAAAAAAAGAAAGAAAGAAAACCAGTGGCAGCAAATTCCAGACAGAGGGAGCTATTTGGGCAAATCAATGAAACTACCTGGGGCGGATTAAGAAATGATGAAAAGTTCAGTGGCTGGAGCGCAGAGCCGGGGAGAGTGGACAGAGAGGTATGGAGAGATGATTGGGTCCAGGTTCTGAAGGACGATATAAGGCACGTTAAGGAGTTTGGCTAAGCTTCTGAGTATTTTTATGGAACCAGTGAAGGCTTCTGCATAAGGGTTGCCATAATTAGATTTGCACTTTAGAAAATTACTCTGCTACAGTGAGGAGGATGGCTTAAGGTGAGTTGTCTTATTTGTATCTCCTGCTTGGGGTTTGTAGTATCTCTTTGAGTCTTTGGCTTGAAGTTTTCCGTCCATTTTGGAAAATTCTTAGCCATTACTCTTCAAATATTGCTTCTGCTTCATTCTCGCTCTGCTCTTTTTCTGTCACTTTTTATCATGGGCCGTAGGTCTCTTAGAATCCTTCTTAAAATTTCCATTCTTGTTTCTTTCTGTGCTTAGGTAATCTGTTTTATAAATAAAGCTTTATTAGAACATGGCTACGCCAACTCATTTGTGTATTGCCTATGGCAGCTTTTGTACTCCAGTGGTGGAGCTGGGTAGTTTTAACAAGCCTATTGGCCTGCAAAGCCTAAAATATTTACTATCTGGACCTTTACAGAGAAAATTTGCTGATCCCTGGGCTAATTTATTGTTAAACATATCTACTGAGTTCTTTACCATTATTTCAGTTACACAATTTCTCACTGATTCTTTTTAATATAAGGCTTCAGATCTCTGCTTAAATTCTCCATAAATGGATTTTTGAATGTACCAGTCACAGTTATTTAAACTCCATGTCTGAGTAACAGCAGTATCTGGGTCTCTTGGTTTTTATTGTCTTTCTCCCCACCACCGGCCTTAGTCTTTGGCCTTTTGTGTCTGGTCTTCTGGTACAATAATGTTTACTGAATGGTGGCTGGTTTATGATATATTGTAGAGACATTTAGAAGCTTTTGTCTGGATGGGGTTTCTTTACTCCAGATAGAATTAACTATTGTTTCCAGCAAGCAACTAGCTCAGGGGCAGATCAGCTTAAACCAGTCAGGGGTTGAGCAGATAGGAAGCTGTTTTTCAGTCTTTGTGAAGGTTGGTGTATTTCTTATTTACCCATAATTTGGGGGAAGGTCTCTGTGTGAGTTGCAGTGAAATCCAGAGCATTCCCCAGACCTCCTTTTCCTTGGTGGGCTCTGAAATCTATTTCCCGTTACCCATCCACAGTAGATTCAGTTCTGCTCAGCTTCTGAACCATTGCTTTCCACTTCTCAGCTCCACCTTTGAATCAGCAAGTACTCTGAAAGGAAAACTAATGCTTCATATTAGGCCCATATATTTGCTTTTCCCTTCTTTCCAAGGTCAAGGTTCTTCAGGACCTCTTGACAGAGTAACTCTCTCAAGACTTCCAACAGGTTTCTTTGTGTTTTTGGGGGGAGCTTTTATGACTATTATTGGAAGGGGGATTTATCTACAACTAGCTATTTTGCCATTACTGGAAGTAGATTTATGGATTTTAGGTAATCTGGAACAAGACACAGAAAAGTGAGACTGGTTCAGGAGAAATTGTATCCAGTTAGGAAATAATGGTGATTTGAACTAAAGGCTGCAGGATATGCAGATGGCAAATGAATATGTGAAATATGTTCATAAGCCATCAGGGAAATGCACACTAAAGCCATATGGCTAAAATAGAATAGTGACAACATCAAATACTCGTTAGTGTGTAGAGAAACTATCATTCATACATCACTGGTGAGCATGTAAAATGGTATCACCACTCTGGCAAACAGTTGGGCAGTTTCTTATAAAACTAAACATAGAATTATCATCCAACCCAGCAATTACACTCTTGAGCATTTATCCCAGAAAAATGAAAAGTGATGTTTATGTACAAAACCATGTACATTGAATGATCGTAGCAGCTTTATTTGTAATATTCCCAAACTGGAAACAACCCAGATGTCCTTCAACAGGTGAATGATTAAGTAAATTGTGGTCCATCTATACCATGAAATACTACTCAGCAGTAAAAAGGAGAGACTGTTGATTTGTGCAGATCAATGAGAATCTGGGGCATTATGCTTAGTGAAAAAAGTCAATACCAAAGGTTACATGCTGTATGATTGTTAGTATCCTGGTTGTGATATTGTACTGCAGTTTTGCAGATGCTATCTTTAGGGGAAATTGGGTGAAGAGTAGAAGAGATCTATCTGTATTATTTCTTACAGCTCTATGTGAACCTATAATTATCCAAATAAAATTTTAATGAAAACCAACAAAACAAGAACAAAATCATATCACTCAGAATTCTACAAGCTTTTAAAAAATTTCGTTTTTCATGTATTTTGTTGCACACACATTTTTTTTTTAATTAATTAATTTATTAATTTTTGGCTGTGTTGGGTCTTCGTTTCTGTGTGAGGGCTTTCTCTAGTTGCGGCGAGCGGAGGCCACTCTTCATTGCGGTGCGCGGGCCTCTCACTATCGAGGCCTCTCTTGTTGCGGAGCACAGGCTCCAGACGCGCAGGCTCAGTAGTTGTGGCTCACGGGCCTAGTTGCTCCGCGGCATGTGGGATCTTCCCAGACCAGGGCTCAAACCAGTGTCCCCTGCATTAGCAGGCAGATTCTCAACCACTGCGCCACCAGGGAAGCCCCCACATTTTTTAAAAAATAAAAAATCACAGTGTTAAGCAACTATTGTACATTCTGCTCATATAGTGCGTAACCAAGTATAATATATACAATTCAGGTGTTCTATTTGTAGATGAAATAATCCTCTATGTTTCGTTTAAACAGACGTATATATTAAAGGATTTTAAGTAGCTTTTAGAATGTCCAGGAGAGCCAGAGTCCCTCTTAAGTGAAAATACATAACTCCAGGCTGAACGCCAGGAGCTCTGAGACTGCTGCCCTGAGGAACTAGACACCTCTGCCGTCACGCCTGCTAGGAGGGGGCTGCATGGGCACGAGTTCGGACTTTTCTTGATATTTGCTTTGGGGTCCACATGTCTTCTGGATGATTCTAATTGGTAAACCTAGACGCCCCCATCTCTGTCCTTGATACAAGAGAATGTGAAGATGCAAGTTGTCTGGGTTCTACCTTAGGAAGGCGCATCACTTAATGTGAAAAATGAGCAAAAGCTAGGATGCATGTTCAAAGATGCAGGATGGACATAAGTTACATATGCCCGCTACAGTCAACCCCTTGGCTTACATTTCCAAATAAGATGAACAATGCTCTTTTCTAAAATAATCCAACTGTTATTCTTCATATCAATAAAAATAGAATCAACTGTCTTTCCCAAAGGGGGAAAGGTCATAGACTTTCTGGGTGATGGTCATTCTTCCTCCGGCTCCATCACTATTTTATTAATCGTTTGTAACCAATGTACTAAGTTGTGAAATTCACCACCACCAGGATATGCTACAGAAAATGGCGAAGATTAGGGACAGTGGTCACGAAACCACAGTTTGTAGTTTTTGCTTCCTTCGTTATCCGTTTCATGCTTCTTTTCCCTTCTTCTGTTCACTGTAATTCAGCAAACCTCAGAATCAGACTCTGTATTTGTATTTTGGCTACATTCATCCTGTATTACCAGGGTTGAAATTCCTTTTGACTAGTTTATGAAAATCCCTGCTAAGGTTCTCATGGATGCATTTGTATGCTTATACCTTACATTTAGGTTGTCGGAGGTTGTAAATTCTTGCTTCTACTTTGGGAAATGTTCAAAGCAGAGGAAAAGAGGAATGTGCGTCTGATTTATTTTGACTCTATGTAGCACTTAGCCCATAGTGCTACAGCTTAACAAGCTAGAACTTCTGATGCATTTTGTACTTCAGTGCAAAGGGAAGGAAAACGAGGCATAAGAGGTGAATAGGGAATAAAGAAAGATTGGAGTCCAGGAGATTATTTTTAATAAAGAAGTTTCCCTTGGGTGGTACCTTCATAAAAACAATCTGAGGCTTCATAAACAGAGAAAATGGCATTTGCTTAGCAAGAATTCACTTAGTTTCATTGTAGGGGACTGTCCAAGACTTTGGTAGGGAGTTAATGCCTTTCACCTTAGCAGCAATACCCACTTGTTTTCTTATCAGTTATCTTCCAGACCCTGAGAGTTTCAAGGTTTTTTTGAGGCTTGTAGGGCTGGTTTTCTTCTAGTAATTAGACATCTGTGTTATTATCAAATTTTCAAAACTCAGATTTAGTGACTGAAAAAATTTGATGTGACTGAAAGTCTCCCCACTGCCTACAGAATAACATCACTCTCCATAATATGACGTCCACAACCTATGTTATCTCTCCTCCATCCTTCTACAGACTTATACTGCAGACAAATCAGATTTTCCTCCCTGAACAGTTTACTTTTAAAAATCTACATGTTTTCATCAATGCACTTTCCTTCTCCGCCCCGCCATTATCCACTTTCTCCTCATTAACATTCTTTAAATCTATAAGATCTCAGAAAATAATGCCCTTTAGTAAATGTGTTAATGCCTATGAAAATATGTAGCATAGATTCTTGCACATACTCAGTAAAATTTAGTTACTTCAGCTCTTCCATTCCTTAGTTATTGCATGAAGCTTTTCTTGATTCTTCCAGTTGAAATTAATTAGTCTTTCTTCTCTTATACCATAGTAACAGCTATTGTGAATCTGAATGTGTCCAGTCCATTTTACTGGATATATATGTACACTTAAGTGATATATTATTTTTTAATATTTTGCAAATGTACCTAAATCCTTTCCTCTAGTCATTTATTTCCAAATTCACTCAAATATATGTTTTTGAAATCTGATTTGATTTCTAGTTTTCTATGCTAGGTATATTTATTTTTTCTCTCTTCTAGGACATTTCTTCCTTTTTCTTCTTTTCTCTTCCTCCCTCCCTCCTTTCCTCCCTCCCACCCCCTCCTTCTTTTTCCTTTCTTTCTTCTTTCCTTCTTTCTTTCTTTCATTCTTTTTCTTTCTTTCTTTCTTTCATTCCTTCTTTAACTAGGCTGAAGTTAAAACTTATATGTTGTATCTGTCAGGATTAAACCAGAAAAACAAAACCAATAGGGGATTTGTTGTAAAACATTGGCTTACATGATTGTGTGGCTGGTTAGGCAGGTCACCAGGAAAGGCAGACTAGAACTCTCAGCTATAGGGTGACGCTGTCGTCCACGGGCGAGGGTGACGCTGCCGTCCACGGGCAAGTTTTCTTGCTTTTGAGGGAAGCCTCAACTTTGCAACTGATTGAGTCAATCCCACCCATATTACCTAGGATAATCTCCTTTACTTAAAATCAACTGATGATGGATTTTAATCATATCTACAAAATATTGTCATAGCAACACTAGATTGCTCTCAAGAGCCTTCTTAGTGTCTCAAGACATTTAGAGCCACCTTCTCTGGTTATGCAGGGGCCAAGGAATCCAATACATCTCTCACATTTTCTGCATGGCATGCCCACTATCTACTCTAAAAACACACTTCTGTAGTAGGAGGAGTGCTCTTCAAATACAATGAGTAAAAGTCATTGCCAGATAAGGTAGGAGGAGGGGACAAACCAGCCCCCAAATAATTTCTCCATTAGTTCTTAGCCACCTGTCGAACTTCTAAGGATGATGAAAAAAGGCTGAAGCTTGCAAGAGGCAGCAGACAGAGGTCCTCCCCTCACACTCACTACCTGTAGCTCCATCACAAATGCGTCTAGGCTATCTCCCAAATTGGGGTGGAGGCCATCCATAGCCAGGTCCCATTTGCAGATAAGAGACCCAGAAGGACTGGCTCTTTTAGGAGCCCAATTACAAAGACAGTGGTCCCCGACGCGGTAGAGAGGTGGACATTGTTCCTAAAGCCATGGAGGGAAGTGACAAGAGGCCATCATGGAAACAGCAGAGGGTGATGAGCAGCTGGAGATGACCAGTGCCATATCTGAGCCCAAGGAGACAGTCACCTTTGGAGCCTATTAAATAGGAACCAGAACAGGAAGTTGCCATGGGGACATGGCTCAGGGAAATACCCCTTGAGAGCCATCATGACTAACGCAGTATAAAGAAAACCATACAGTCTCAGAATGAAATGCTATCTTCTTGAATTTCCATGTCACAGGACCTAGTAGTAATCTCACTGTGTCTTCTGTGATGTCAGCTGCTGCAGCCTGAGACCCCTTCTCACATCGAGCTCAACACGAGTGCTCCTACTTGCCTGAATCCCTTGTTGCTTTGGTTCTCCAAGGCTATGGCTGAAAGTCATAAATTGCCATCTGTATTTCTGCTGGAAAGCACCAACACCATCATCTTCCTCTCTTCTTCCTCCTCTTTTCCTGAAGATCCCTGAACATAGTGAATGTTCAGTCCTGCCCACAGGGAAAGCAAGGACAGGACCTGTGTCCCATTGGAGTATTCCGGGGGGAAAGAAGAGGTGCAGTTGCTTTTGCATTGGAATAGGAAAGTCTGTATCATATTATACATTTAATGTATAGTGTATTTCCCCCCACATATTTGGATTCTCCTCCTTAAGAATTCTTAAGTGTATTGTGTGTGTGTGTGTGTGTGTGTGTGTGTATGTTGTGTACACGGTAGGTTGGGGTGGGGAAAGGACAAGTGATTTCATCACCACCTAATGAGCCAGAAGGGGTGTGGTTGTCACATTCTTTCTCACCAACACATAAGTCCAGAGAGCCGTCACTTACTACTATCAAGGGCTACTTGAACATCCAGCTTGAGCATGATAAAATTTTCCAAATAATGATTTAAGAAAATAATTGTTCACTTGGTAACTATAAAATTACATTAAGTTTTCCTGTGTTAAAGAAAAACATATAGCTCTCAGGAAACACAAAACTCAGAAGCCAAATAAAGATCCAACTGGAGGTCCAGAACTGATTTCCACTGGGGATGATTAAACTGTAAAATATCAAGAGTACCTATATATATAGGTATTCTTGACATATATATATTACCAACATTTGGTATGATCAGTCTATTTAATTTTAGTAATTCTAATAGGTTTGTAGTGGTTTTTCATTGTGTTTTTACTTTTTTATATCTCTTTAATTAATGATGTTGAGCATTTTTTCATTTGCTTATTTTCTACCTGTATTTCTTCTTTGGTGAAATCTTTAAATCTTTTGCTCAAATTTACTGGACTGTTTATTTTCTTATTACTGAGCTTTGAGAGTTCTTTATATAATCCAGATATAAATCTTTGATCAGATATATGATATGTAAATGATTTCTCCCAGTCTGTGGCTTGACTTTTCATTCGTTTAACAACACCTTTCAAGGAGCAGAAGTTTTCAATTTTGATGAAGTCCAGTTTATCAGTTTGTTCTATTATGGATTGTGCTTTTGATGTCTTATCTAAGAAATCTTTGTCTAACTCAAAGTCTCAAATATTTTCTTCTAGAAGTTTTGTAGTTTTAGATCTATGACCTATTTGGAGTTAATTTTTGATTATATTGTGACACATTTTCATAGAAGCATATATATTATGTATTTGTGTATATTTAAATGATTTTTCATTATATACATTACCAATGTCTAATTGTTTTGAAAAATGTATTTTTGTAGCTCCCACTTGATTACTCTACTCTCAGTTTTGAAGCTAAATATTTTATCAGAGTTACCAGGATGACACCTGGTATGTTTACCTCAGTCCCACCCAAAAAAGAATTCCCCAGTTGCCCCAGAGATCTCATCAAACTGTTGTGCTTTCTACAACAGAAATTATTCCCCTTATCTTCATGGCTCCTGAAGGCAATCATGGATTTTCTTTAAGCTGGAAAGCAAGCTAGTGTAATATTACAACTCAGTGTTCTTTTGATTTTGTCTAAGTTTTTTTTTTTTTTTAAATGATGTCCCCAACTTTTGGTCAGAATCAGCTTCTATAACCCTAACATGGCCCTTGTAGGTAGTTGCACAAAGTCCATTTTTCATTACAGCAATATCCAAGCGCAGAATTTAAAGTATTTGGTAACAGCGCCAAATTCTTGATGTATCTTCCATTTCCACAAAGGTACATTTGCAAATGGCATTTCAGAGATTGCCATAGGGAACTACTCACTGGTCTCCAATGTAAATGTAAAGATGTAGCTCTCCAAACAATGATTTGTGGCATGTGTTTGGAAAACGAAGCATTTAGGCACTCGCCCAAATATTAAGTGGGAATCAGTGCTGCGAGGCAGATGTTTACCATCTCTAAACAAATGGACCACAGGACTCCATGGGTCTCCCAGCTGTTAATTTGCTCTAGTTTCAGCAAGAAGAGAGTCATTTAGAATGAAATCCCTTTGCCTTTGTAAAAACACAGTTGTGGGTGAAAATGACATTTTACTTTAGAAACAATCTGCTGATGACTTGTTTAGAAATACATGGAGTTCATACAGGATGGATGCAGGCAGTAGGACAGGATAAACATGGTGACCAATAGTGCAAAAATCTCAAAAAGTAAAACCCACTTGATAGAGGGATGGCCACCTGGTCTTGTGATTGGTATGGCCCTGGATTTACTGTCTGTTTGCAGGAGGTCTGCACTTCATGTGGAAAAGCCAGGATTTGTCTTTCTCGACCCAGTTCTTCATAGTGAGGGAATAATCCTTCAAGTTCCAGGCATCGTGTTGCCTAGAGCTTTCAGGCGTCCTGTTGACTATCATTTCTGGTGTGGTTGCAAGTTTTTTTTACTTCTGAATTTTCAGTTATTTTGGGGGGCTGCCTTAGGGATATTATTTCAAATTGGAAATCTCCTCAAGAAATATTTATTGAATACTGATTCTAAAAGTGACACATTACTAACCTCTTTTCATTAAAAATGTAAATCAGGGGAGTTCTCTGGTGGTCCAGTAGTCAGGACTTGGCACTTTCACCGCCGCGGCCTCGGTTTAATCCTTGGTTGGGGAACCGAGATCAAGCAAGCTGCTCAGTGCAGCCAAAAAAAAAGAGTAAATCAGAAAAGAGGGGGAAAAAAAAGAGAGGTACAAAGCTGATTTTATATTAGAATATTATTTTGAATAATATGGTAACTTTTTTCTTTGTCTTGGAGTTGTTACCAAAGGCGCGGGGGGAGGGGGGTGAATTAATTTCCTCTAAAATATCTCTTACTTTGATTTTTCAAGTACCAGTGAACCGGCCTACAAATTCATTCCACCAGCATTCAGAGCTTTCTGCTCTCACAACTGTCCTGCTGGAATCAATAAGCTGTTGATTAAAAACCTTGTTACTTAATACATTTGGTAAGCTTAATCTGTTTTTTAGAAACCTAATCACTTTCATGTCACTAGCTGCAGGGGTAGAGACAAAAGCTGTGGCTAATTATTAACAACTTTACAAAGCTGATATTGAATTTCTAATGTATCCCAAATGCCCCTTTTTTCTGATTAGTTCCTGTGTCCCACTAGCTAGCACATTGTTAGCTTGGCGAATGGCTTTCAGTTTAAGATCCTAAGGTTTCAGAAAAACTTGAAACAGGAATAGATTCTCTGGTCATTTTGAAACAGTCCTGTGCTGCAGCAACATCTGGATACAAAGGGGAATAATTGCTGGCTGGGAGAGCACCAATAGCGTCCTTCCATTCCACCTGCTTCAGGATGGCTGACTCCCAGCTGCTGAGTGAAGAGAAGGAAGGTGGTCAGAATTGCCTTGTAAAACAGGCCAACCTGGTTTAGATGTGTTTTGACTCTCAGATCTCTGTCCCTTTCCCTGCAATCTCTCCTGAGCTTCAGAATTATATTTCCACCTGCCAAATATACAAATATTTCCTAAATTGCAGAAGACAATAACTATCTGTCTGAAAGACTGTACTGAAAGTTGGGGACCAGAGACTGAGATTTTGAACCAAAAACTAGTCCTCGATCTGTCCCTGGGGGTATGTCCTGGGAGGGAAGGTGACATAATTAAGGCATCCAATTAAGCTGGCATTTATCGGTGAAAGCTCTGACTTCTGAGTAGCTCACCCCATAGGCCATATAATGTTATACTCAGAAAGAACATGCTGGAATCATTATGCTTCAGACACGAGTCTCACTGGTAGAACAAGGTCTAAGGCCAGGACAAAAAGATCATTTTCCCCTGAAATCTGCCTATCTCATTAGCCTTTTCATGGGTGATATAACTTCTCCTTCCCTCCAAACTTGCAGGGGTCCCCTGGCTATCACTGCTAAGCATGCCATTTCCATTATTGTTATAAATTATGTGCCAAGCCCCCAGAGGCCCTTGTCCCAAATTACAGATACTTATTGAAGATGAACTATTATATGACAGCACAAGGAAAAATGAACTTTAGGAAGTAAAACTAACAGATTTTTTATAAACCATTAATCCATCCAGCATGTGTGATATAGGTAATTCCCATAAAGTGGAGTATATAGTTCACATGGATTGTTCCTGAACTTAGAACACACACACACACACACACACACACACACACACACACACACACACTTTTCAAATAAACAAGACCATCAGTTTAATATTCTAATTTTTATTAATGATTTAATTCAATTTTTCTTACCTTTTCTAATTTTTCCAATTGAATTTCTGAGTTACATTTACTTTTATTATTATTAGGTTTTGGTTTTCTCTTGTTCAGGATCTGAAATGCAAACAGAGCTAAGACGGGACCCTGTTGGTTATATAACGAAGATATTGTGAAATTATGTTCTCATATTATCTGTACATATTTCTAAATGTAGAATGTCTCTGAGGTACCTGGTTGAAATTTGATTAAGTTGCCACCAGATGAGATTGGTGCCTGAAAGTTTCTGAAAAATCACATGTTTTGGTCAAATAAGTCAGCTTTGCGATTTTACACAAAATATTCATTTCAAAATACTTATGTAAATAACTAATCTCTATCACCATTTACTGTACTGGAAGTGTTTTGTATAAATATTGGTATAAATTAAACTAATACATAGATAAAGTTAATTTCTTTCCTAACTAAAAATTAGCCATTACAGAGACTAGTTTTCTTTCCTTCTATGTAATTTTAAAAACAGAAGCAATATTCCTTGACAAACAATGAATGAAGGAATTTGTTGCTAGCAGACCTGCCTTAGAAGCAATACTAATCCTTCCAGCTGAAAGAAAACAATATCAGATGATAATTGAAATCTGTATGAAAAAAGGAATAGGACTAAAGGAGTAGGTTAACATAAAAGACTGTATAAATATACATTTTACTCTTTTTTTCTCTTAACTTCTTTAAAATTTATATTAACTTGTATAAAACAGTAATTATGACACTGTACCTTTGAGTTTATAACAAACATAGATGTAATATATATGATAACAATAACACAAAAGAGGGGGCAAGCTATATTGGGGCAAAATTTCTATATTTTACCTGAAATAAAATATATTAATCTTAAGTAGATTATGATAAACTACGATGCATGTATAATTCCTAAAGAAACTACTAAGAAAATAATTAAAACTGTATATAGTTAAAAAAAGACAAAAGAATAAAATGATACACCAAAATATAGCTATTTAACAAAAAAAAAAGGAAGGTAATTCTATTAAAATGTAAATTAACTAAACAATCCAACCAAAAGGCAGGGATTATCATACTTGAACAGGAAAAAATCCGAGATCCAAATATATGCTCTCTATAAGAGACACATTTTAGATTTAAGTAAGGTGAAAGTAAAATGATGGGAAAAAGATATACCATGCAAATACTAACAATAAGGGATCTGAAATGGCTTTAATAATAGCATACAAAATAGACTTAAAGATTAGAAATATGACTAGAGACAATCAGGGACATATTTGATGGATAAAAGGATCAGTTCATCAGAAAGATAAAGCAATTTTAAGTTCATGCACACCTAAAACAGAGCCCCAAAATAATTTAAACAAAAATTAACAGAATTGAAAAGAACAATAGACAATTCAACAATAATAGACTTTAACATCCCAATCTCAATAGTTAATAGAACAGCTAAACAGAAAATTAGCAAGGGTATAGGAGATTTGAACAATGCTATCTATTACCTTGACCTCACAGACATCTATAGAAAATTCCACCCAAGGAAAGAAGAATACACATTCTTCTCAAGTGCAAATGGAACATTCTCTAGGATAGATCATATGCTAGGTCATAAAATCATTAATAAATCTGAAAGAATTCAAATAATAAAAAGTATGTTCTCTGACCACAATGTATTAAATAGCAATGGAAAACAGTAATGGAAAGAAAACCGGGAAATTCTCAAACACTTTATTTTTTATTTTTTTTAATGAAGACGTTTGCTTTTTTTTTTTTAATTTATTTTTGGCTGTGTTGGGTCTTCGTTTCTGTGCGAGGGCTTTCTCTAGTTGTGGCAAGTGGGGGCCACTCTTCATCGCAGTGCGTGGGCCTCTCACTATCGCGGCCTCTCTCTATCGCGGCCTCTCTTTTTGCGGAGCACAGGCTCCAGACGCGCAGGCTCAGTAGTTGTGGCTCACGGGCCCAGTTGCTCCGTGGCATGTGGGATCTTCCCAGACCAGGGCTCGAACCCATGTCCCCTGCATTGGCAGGCAGATTCTCAACCACTGCGCCACCAGGGAAGCCCTCAAACACTTTAAAGTAACACATGCATAAAGAAGAAATCACAATGAAAATTAGAAAATGTTTTGAACTGAATGGAAACTAAAGCACAATATATCAAAACTTATAGTTTTGATTTGCACTGTCCTGGTGATTGAAAACATGTTGAGCATGTTTTTATGTGTCTGTTGGCCCTCTGTATGTCTCCTTTGGAAAAATGTCTATTTAGATCTTCTGCCCATTTTCTAATCAGATTGTTTATTATTGTTTGTTTTGTTATTGTGGTTTTTTGTTTTTGTTTTTTTGTTTTTGTTTTGCTGAGTTGTATGAGTTCTTTATATATTTTGGATATTAACCCCTTATCAGGTATACAATTTGCAGATATTTTCTCTTATTCATTAGGTTGTCTTTTTAGTTTGTTGGTTTACTTTGCTGTGCAGAAGCTTTTTAATTTGATGTAGTCTCACTTGTTTATTTTTGTCTTTGTTGCTTTTTCTTTTGGTGTCAGATTCAAAAAATCATCTCCAAGACCTATGTCAAGGAACTTACTGCCTTTTTTTCTTCTAGGAGTTTTATGGTTTCAGGTCTTATGTTCAAGTCTTTAATCCATTTTGTGTTAAATTTTGTGTATGGTATAAGGTAGGGGTCCAGTTTCATTCTTTTGCATGTGGCTGTTCAGTTTTCCCAACACAATTTACTGAAGAGATTGTTCTTTCCCAATTATATATCCTTGACACCTTTGTGGTAAATTAGTGGACCATATACGTGTTGGTTTATTTCTGGGCTCTTAATTTTGTTCCATTGATCTATGTGTCTGTTTTTATGCCAGTAACATAGTGTTTTAAGTAATATAGCTTTGTAATAAAGTTTGAAATCAGGAAGCATGATGCTTCCAGCTTTGTTTTTCTTTCTCAAGATTGTTTTGACTATACAGGGTCTTTTGTGTTTCCATACAAATTTTAGGGTTGTTTTATTTCTGTGAAAAATGCCATTGGAATATTGATAGGGCTTGCATTGAATCTGTAAATTGCTTTGGGTAGTATGGACATTTTAATAATATTAATTCTTTCAGTCCATGAGCATGGAATATCTTTCAATTTATTTGTGTCTTCTTCAGTGTCTTTCTTTAATATCTTGTAATTTTCAGTATGCACGTCTTTCACTTTCTTGGTTAAATTTACTTATAGATATTTTATTACTTTTGATGCAATTGTAAATAGGATTGTATTCTTAATTTCTCCTTCTCAGTTGCTGCTGGCAGCCATCTTTCCTCAACAGCAAAACTGAAGCCAGTTTGTCTGAGAGCAAACCTGATATATAGAGAGATATTCAGAGAAACAGCACCAGGGGTCCTGATCAACCTATACCTGAAGCCAAACCTATCTTTGGACATTTCCTTACCATGAGTAAATATATACCCTTTGTCATTTAAGAGCATTTTCTATTACTTGCAGTCATAAGTACTCTACCTGGTAAAATGGCTATGCCTTAATATCTAAGCCCTGGGTTATTAGAATCTTAGATCAAAAAGGGTGAGGAGGGGAACTTGTTTTTCCAAACCGTGTTATTGGGTTTGGCTCTCTTAAGTGTGACTGCAAAATGGTGGGCTGGGTGAACTTACTCAAAGCTAAAACCAAATATTTTGGACATATTTTTAGATGACAGACTCCAGAAGATGGTAGGGATTTTACACATATTTATTACCTTACAGATGATGAATAGTTTTTTTTTTTTTAATATATATATATTTTTTTAATATTTATTTATTTATTTATGGCTGTGTTGGGTCTTCGTTTCTGTGCGAGGGCTCTCCCTAGTTGTGGCAAGTGGGGACCACTCTTCATCGCGGTGCGCGGGCCTCTCACTATCGCAGCCTCTCATGCTGTGGAGCACAGGCTCCAGACGCGCAGGCTCAGCAGTTGTGGCTCACGGGCCCAGCCGCTCCGCGGCATGTGGGATCTTCCCAGACCAGGGCTCGAACCCGTGTCCCCTGCATTGGCAGGCAGATTCTCAACCACTGCGCCACCAGGGAAGCCCTGATGAATAGTTTTTAAACCCTATTTGGTACCTGACTGGCTGGCACCTGGTTCACTGGAATATTAATAAATATTTGTTGAATCAATGAATGAATGGATGAAAGGAGACAGTACAAGAGAATGGGGGAATGGAGGAGAGAGTATTTCAGTATGGTAGCCGTATCGATGTGGCAATTTTGTAATGTAAAAGTACGCCACACTAACCTGGACATTCTCCAGAAATCCACTGCCGCCTCCAGCATTTGTAAATCTGAGACTTCCATCTCCAAAAACAAGCTATAAACATTATGAAGAAGTGCTACCAGTGGAACAACCTGATTACAAAAATTAGGAGAGGGAAAATTTGGACTAGTTAGTCTTTCATCATGTATTATTCAGGTAATTCTGCAGTGAGCCCTCCACCCCGGCACACATTGCATTCCCGCGAGATTGTATCACACGACGGAGCGCCTTCATGCAGATGCCCACCTCGGTTTCCACTGCAACTCTTAGCATGATTCATTCAAGAGCTGGAGGTCTGTTTGCTGACTCTGATCCTCTCCTCTTATAAACAAAAGGCCCATTTGCTTCAGAAATTTCCCATTTGGTTCTCTAGCAATATGTACGCTGTGAGCTCACAAACGCGAAACGAAACTTTTAAACCGTATTTTAAAAAGAAGACCACATGGGTGCCACTGGATATGAAGATAAAGTTACAGTTTTAAAGGACATGACAACGATTTGCCAAAACACCAGGCCCTCAATTTAAAATCTCAGGAGGAAGAGAGGGATATAAATGAATTATACACATTAACAGAAACTTTGGTATTGCTGAAATAAAAACTGAAGAACATTTTAGAGCATTTGATCCTATTTTTTCTTCACAGAAGCTATGTCCTGAGATATCTGGGACCTATAATTTTCATTTTGTCATTCAGGAAGAGAAACACAATGCTCCAGTATCCATTCTTGCCAAGGGTTCAAATGAAGTGTTTTTTGAAATGTTAAAAAAAAATGAGTCCAATATAAACTTGGTATTAATACAAATAATTTCTTTCCTTGGAATGACCCTTTAACCTACATGATCTCATCTTACTTTATAGCTTTGAATGATAGGATATCGTGTAATAAGGCTATAAAGCTCAGAAGAATCACATTTCAGCTAAAAATGGAAGTTGGTAATAAACAAAGCTGGCTGCTTTCACTGGGAATGGAGCAATATACTAAAATGTAAACACTATGTAAACTGAGCCTGGGGAGAAGGGTTGGAAATTTTCTGAACACGAGGACAGTGAATCTCCCACCCTTCCACTGGAAAGAGAGTGCAGCCTCCGATTTGCTGATGATACTTGATATCCCAGAATTAGTATCACTATCACCATCATTGCTACTCACCTTGGAATGACAAGACTTGGCCAACTGGCTTCTATAGAATGAGCCAAACACCATTTTGGAGTTTTATTTTGCAGCTGCTATAAACCCAGGGGAAGATGCCAATCCCAACTGAAATCCAAGAAGAAGGAAGAGAAGAAACGAGATCTCGGCTATAAACGATTCATCATCCGTTCCGGAGGGGAGATGCTGGCAGAGGTCACTCGGGTCAGCAGAGCGCGAATCCTTCATCCCTTAGGAGAAATCTGCTGGCTGGCATTGCGTTAACTCGCTGCAAATGCAAAGCTTTAAGCCTTCCATCAGTAGCACCTGGTCTGCTCCTGATGGATGAGCAGAAAAAATTAAAGGTGTCAGAAGTTTCTGGAAGAAATCCAGGTGACAAAATTCTCTGGGGTGAATACAAAGTGAAAAGAGCTTAGGAACTTGCTTTCACTTTACGTCTCTCTCTGCATCTCCCCAGGAATATGCAGTCCTTCGCAAATCACTTGCCATGGCAGGAATGGGACTGAGCTGAAAGCCTAGGGAACAGAACTGCGTGGATATGGCCTCCTACCCACAGCCCACGCTCTTTCCACATCTGAACGGCATGCATCCCCTCAAATAAGACAGTATATACAAGCTGTGAGAGGGGATGGGCGGGGCCAGGTAGGTCATCGCTAAACCAAGCCTACTTTGTGCCTGAAATTGAAAGCAACCAGCATTACCAGGCTCGATTTAGAGCTACCAGTTCTTAAACTCTACAAATATCTGGAGATGAGGAGAGATTGTACTCTTTTGACCTTTTAAGGAGACTACCCTCTGCGGACAGAGGGAATACTTAATAAGTGGTGAGGGAGCACATGCCTGAGGGCACGCTCTGTGAACTGCAGAATTGACTGAATCTACTAAGCAGCAGCAGGAGATGTTTCTCAGCAGGTAGATCCTACCAGCCCTTCCCCCACGCAGTGCCCAGCCTCTTCTCTATATAAGTGTTGAACAAATAGTAAATGCTATTGGCTTGAAGTGGTGCCACATTGGTGGTCCTGAGTACCCATCTCTCTCTCTCTGATTATACTTGATATCATCCTCAACCCAGAAGGAAGGGTGTGTGTCTCTTAGCACAGAAGGACACAGCATGAGAACAAACAAGCAAGCAAACAAACACATTTAACAACCAAAAATGGTGTGGGGCTTTAAAAAGGCCTTGAGAACATTCTGGCCCCGGAGAGTCTCTCTTCACAGGAAAGGACCAGAAGGTAGAGAAAGTCCTACTTCAGACAAACTTGAAAATCTAGACTCATCCAACAGTAGAGCAGGAAGAGACCAGAACGTCTTCAATCTGGTGTTTTGGAAACATTTTCTTAATAGAGCCCCTTTTGTTTTATTTTGTTTTTCAAACTAATCGTGGAGCAGGGGACTTGAAATGCCTCTAGCGGGAGTTAGCCAGGAGTCTGGGGTCTTGCCTGCAGAGCCCTCCTGGGTGACCCTCAATAGTGGAATTCTTTTGTAACCCATTGTTAATAACTTTAAGCTGTTAATTATTTTCACCTATGTTCTTAGAGTTCTCAAAGTCATCTAGAAAGTTTTTTTCTTTTTAACAAGAAACTGTATTTAGTAAAATTTTAAAGAGAAAATATTTTCAAATTTTATGAAAATGTTTTGTATATTGCAGATATCAAAGTAGCAAAACATAAAAAAAAGCAAAAAAAATTTAAAAACCAATAAGGTAGAATTCCACAAGACTGGAGCTTTGGAGAAGCACAATTTGAGCACATTATTAGATGAGGAAAAAGTGCCTCAGGACATTATTCATAAAAAGTCATCAGTTTATTAAATAAAAATAAACAGAAAAAAACAAATCCTATTTAGTGTGTTGAGATTTTTCAAGAGACATCATATGTGGATCCTGGCCTCAAGAAGCTTTTCAGGGAGGGAAAGATGCATATGGAAACATAATACGAGCTACGTGGTGATATCAACCATGAGAGAAGCAGATAAAATGTTCTGGGGGCTTATACTAAAGACGTTTTTCATTCCACCATGGAGATTCTCAAGGTGACCCTTAAACAAGTTCTGATATCTTGGGACTGTTGGGGGTGTAGGGAAGTTTGGAAGCCAGATGGAGAAGGATCTAGCAGAAGAATCAAGAAACAAGTTCAAAGTGTGTACAGCCTCCAGGAAGCAGTTGGAACTTATATTTTGTATACAGGAATTCTCAGGAGGTGAGAAAGTTGGTTCTAGATAATACTAAATCTTAAGAGTCAGTTTAAAGATTTAGACTTTTTTAAAATTAATTTTTATTGGAGTATAGTTGCTTTACAGTGTTGTGTTAGTTTCTGCTGTACAGCAAAGTGAATCAGTTGTACGTATACATATATCCCCTCTTTTTTCGATTTCCTTCCCACTTGGGTCACCACAGAGCACTGAGTAGAGTTCCCTGAGCTATACAGTAGGTTCTCATTTGTTATCTATTTTGTACTTAGTGGTGTATATATGTCATTAACTATTTTATACATAGTGGTGTATATATGTCAATCCCAATCTCCCAATTCATTCCACCCCCTCTTACCCCCTTGGCAACCATAAGTTTGTTCTCTACGTCAGTGTCTCTGTTTCTGCTTTGCAAATAAGTTCATCTGTATCATCTTTCTAGATTCCACATATAAGCAATATTATGCGATATTTGTTTTTCTCTTTCTAACTTAATTGACTCTGTATGACAGTCTCTAGGTCTATCCATGATAGCAAATGGTACTATTTTGTTCCTTTTTATGGCTGAGTAATATTTCATTGTATATATGTACCACATCTTCTTTATCCATTCCTCTGTTGATGGACATTTAGGTTGCTTCCTTGTCTTGGCTATTGTAAATAGTGCTGCAATGAACATTGGGGTGCATGTATCTTTTTGAATTATGGTTTTCTCCGGGTAAGATTTAGACTTTTACTCTATAAGTGAATTATTGTTTCGAGGTGGGAAGGGACAAAAATCCGAGATGAGCATAAGGAAAATTAGTTTGGTAGATGTTTTCAGAACAGCTGATGGTAGGGACAGAACATTAAGTAGTGACAGAATGAAAAGGAAGGGGCACATGTGAGATCAATGACCATTGAGTACAGTCCATACAATGTGACCGTGATCCAGTGAGATGCCACATGAGAAAAAGCCCCATCAACTCTTAGTGTTAATCAAAGTGCAGGTTGCCATTAAGGGAAAGGGCACAATTTCAACTTTGAGGCCCTAAGTGGGTACAAGCAACAGTTTCCTCATATGGTTAAGAGGTAAGACAGTATCTATCCCTCAGGGTGCTTGGGAAGAATTCAGATAATAACACAGTATAACCTGAGTTTCCCAGAAACTTAGACTGGATACAAATGAAGTCTGAGTTGTACTGACACCAAAATAAAAACCTCTTCAAGGCCTCAAGGCTGAGTCCCCAAGTGCAAGACTATTGGGCCTCCACTCCTTCTGAAGTCTACTGCAATTATCCCTGGCACTTTTCAGGTAGAATTGCCAGATTTAGCACACACACTCAAAAAAAATTACAAGATGCCCAGGTAAATTTGAATTTCAGAGAGACAATGCACTATCTTTTTAGAATAAGTGTATTCCCAGTGGGACATCTGTTTTTTATTTATTTATTTATTTATTTATTTATTTATTTATTTATTTATTTATTTTTGTCTGCATTGGGTCTTTGTTGTGGTGTGCAGGCTTCTCATTGCAGTGGCTTCTCTTGTTGCGGACCACAGTCTCTAGGCGTGCAGGATTCAGTGGTTGTGGTGCGGGCTTCAGTAGTTGTGGCTCGCGGGCTCTAGAGCGCAGGCTCAGTAGTTGCGGCGCACAGGCTTCGTTGCTCTGCGGCATGTGGGATCTTCCCGGACCACGGCTCAGATCCATGTCCCCTGCATTGGCAGGTGGATTCTTAACCACTGCGCCACCAGCGAAGTCCTAGGACATCTGTTTTGATTGTCTCTTCTCCACTGTGTTGGGGAGGGAGAGATGCCCATTCTAGGGTTATGAGCATGGCCAGACACTTGGCATCTAACACTGGACAGTTGAGATTGGCAGTAGTTTATTAGTCATATATACTCATAGCCTGGGGCAGGAGGACATCACACACCATGCAGGGCCACATGGGGGTTGAACTCGGGAACAGAGTGGACAGAACAGGGGCTATAGGAGACAGGCTTTGTAGTATTAAGAGGAGGTGGTGGCCCCTGGTTCCTGAGGGAAGATGGATTGGCTTGTTGAAACCCCTGAATGGTCAGCCCCATATGTGGTCAAGGAGCTGAAGCCCATTACTGGTCCCCATGATAAGTAGTGTTGTTTGACTAGAGAATGTTACCTGCAGGAGCATAATGGGGAGGGGGATTTGCAGGTAGGTCATTTGAGACCCTCTGAGTTTTAAATGTCCAGGTGGCACATAGTATTGATTTTGGGCCTTTGTACCACAATATCATTCATTGTTTATCTGAAATTGAAATTTAAGTGGGTGTCCTATATTTTATTTGGCAACCTTATTTCCAGAGGTTGCTTCACCTGAATATCCATCAGCCTCAGTCTCTTTGGGGACAGTTGGCCACTTGTAAGTCTCTGCTCCTTGTGCTGCCCGTGCAAATCTGCTCCGGCCCTGCTCTTCCCCACCACCAACCACAGCTTCTCTGCACGTGTGAGCCTTCTGCTGGCGTGAGTTTGTTGAAGAGGTGCACGGACTTTTCTGTACTGTTCCAGATGGTAGAACTAGGAACTGTGAGTAGCAATTACATAGTAGAAGCTTTCAGCTTAATGTAAAGAGCTTTTCAGTGAAAATTCCTCAGGGCTTCAGTGTGTTACATCACAAAGTAATTAGTTCCTTGTTATTCACAAATATCTAAGCAGAGACTGGGCCATCATTTGGTAAAGATATGGAAGAAGGGTTTCCTCAGATCCAGCAAAATCATTTTTCGGGGCCCAGTGAAAAGTGAAAATGTGGGGCTCCTGCCAGGTCAGGGAAGTCCATCTCCCACAGCCCTGACCCACTGCACTTGAGTGACCCCCAGGGGGTTGCAACCTCCAGGCCAGGACGTGCCCCATGTCTGGACAGGGGGTGAATGAGAGGCTCCTAAGTGTTACCAGGGTTGGGGCCCGCTGTCACCTTCCCCCTTCTCCAGGAACAGCAGGGCACAAGCATGACCCTGACTCTTTCCTGGGGGCAGAGGGTCATGGCAGATGCGGGCCTCCCTCTGCTGATGTGACCCAGCTGCCATTTGGGTGGCAGTGATCCATGGGTGGAGGGGTAGGCAAGGGGGCAGGGCAGGAACCCATCCTGGGGGGACTGGGAGGTGGGAAGAGGTGAGACCGGGTATGAATTGAAGCTCAAAGTCCCTGGAGCATGTCCCGAGGTCCCATCAGACTTCATTTACAAAATATCAGTTTTACGATAGACTTATTAAGAATGTCAGTACGGCCACCACAGAGCTCGGAATGGCAGGCGAGCCTTCTGAGCATGGCAGGCTGCCTAATGAGCCCAATGGCTGTTGGCATGAAGTCCTTTCAGGAAAAGCAAAGGGGGTGGCTTCTTCTTGGGTCATTGGCCAGTCTGGCTTGGAACCGAACACAGAGCTAGGAGGATGAAGATGGCAATGAGAGGACAGTGTCAGCTGCAGCAGAGAAAAGACTTCCTGCTCAGACAGGTGACCAGGCACTCCAGGGAAAGGGATGGAGGCCCTGCTGTGTGAATGATGAGAGCATGAGAGCAGCCCAGCCCAGCCCAGACACACGAGGCCGGGAAGAGGGGAACCATCTTCCACTGAGCTGCGAACCAGCAGGTGAGGTGTCACCTGATCCTGGACCTCGACGTCATCTCCAGTGCCATGGACTCCCGCTCACACTTGTGAGATTGGCTTCATCCCTAACAGCACCTGAGCACCCAGGATACTTTCCTTTGTGCCCAAATCAAGTCTCCTGTGCTCCTGCTCTGTCTTTTCCTCTGCCTTCTCCGTGGTCTCTCCAGTGTTTGCCCTTTGATTATTGAAGAATTAGTTTATGTTCATTCTCCTGGGAACACGAAAAAAACAATCACACTGGAGTCTATTGTCTTAACTTAAGTTACAATCATTGAAAACGTAAATGTCTTAAAAGGCAACCAGCATCACCTCTATTTGGTCATTGTGATATAGAGCAAATAGCTCTCTCCAAACTTTGGCTCTGACATGCTTATACACTGTTATTTGTGTCTATTTATTATTAAAATATTTTTCTGCTATCTCATATGGAACAGCTTTTGAAGATTCCTGTGAGCCGCAGCTGGGAAGTTCCTTCTTTGAAGTGCGCCATGTATTCATCTTCTGTCAGTGGCAGGCTCTTCATGCTCAGACATTTTATACTTTTCACAGTTATTTCAAAATCTATTTCATTTGACGTAGAGTCAATTTATCATTCTGCACACAGTCCCATTTCTTTTTTCGCTCATTTCTCTCACTGGCATTCTGCTAAGTTCATCAGAGCACTTTTTCCCCCTTCTTCTTTCCCTTTCAAGCTGAATTGTGGAGCCTAGAAAGACACTGAAAGCCCGCTGCCTTAGAAGGTTCATACCTCCAATTTTTCCCTGGACCCCCAGCTAGGCCCAGAGTTTACAAAAGTTGGAGACTGTAACTTATGAATCCGCCTAATAATAAGACCAACGGCTCTCAGACATAAATCTGAAAGTGGGTGGTTCATCGGAGAATATTGGCTTGACTCCATTTAGAATCAAAAAGAGCTTCCGTGGTTGGTCCATATGGTTGCTAAATATTGTTCTCCCAAGGTTTTCTCAGTGGACCAGTTCTGCACATGGGCATGATTTGTATCAAGTTGTTTAGGTGTGGAAGAAAACAAGGTGACGATCCCATGGTTCTGAGACCGTTTCCATTTCAGCAGAGTATTCCCTTGAAGCAGCTACACAAAAGGGCGTTTTCCCCCGCTAAACTCATTTTAGCTGAGTATTACCACTTTTATTTGACTTAATCAGGAAAAAAGGTAACTTGGCATGATGGAAATCCAGATAGTTGATATCTTGGGATCCTTCTCTTGGTACGATAGCAGACATAATGTAACTAGCAAAAATTGCTTACCTACTCACTGACTTATGGCTACTAGCAATGCAAATGACACCAAAGTTGCATGAATATTAGGAGATAATCTCTTCATTGTGATTTGTGCACATCAGAACTTCTTTGGGCTTTTTCTTTTCATTTTGGAAATCTTGTAAGAGACTCATTGGCCAAAAAGAAAGAGAAAGAAAGAAAGAGAGAGAGAGAGGGAGAGAGAGAGAGAGAGAAAGAGGAAGGAAGGAAGGAAGGGGAAGGGGAAAGGGAAGGAAGGAAAGAAGGAAAGAGGGAAGAAAGAAAGCAAAGAAGGAAGAAAAGACCATTTTAATAAATTAGATAGCAAAATAATATCACATAGATTTTAATTTATTTCTAATGAGTCCTTTTCCCATTTTCTCCATTAAATTTTCTGGAGAATCTTAGGCTAATCAACCTTCTATGCCTTTTATCTTCTAATTTACAAAATTCAGTGTTTATCTTTAATTTTCTTTCTCTGTTAAGTTTAGAATTTTTTTCTGGTGTTTGAGTACTCAATCTGTCCATGCTGATTTTTCTTGTTTAACTGTGAAACCATCTAATATTTTGATCTGGCCTTTGAATACCTTTTTGACCCCATGCTGTACATTTTGCTAAGTACTATTTCCATTCTCTGTAGGTTCTATATTAGTGTTTTCTTTTAATTTTTTTCTCTTATTCAATAATTATTTAGGATTTTAATTTTTCATTGGTTGCAGCAAATGTAATTAAACCTTTGTTATGAATTTATACTCTATTGTATTTAAAGGAATCTATTTACTTTTCACTTTTTGGAATTCATTAAGCTCCTATTACTGTTCTCATAGATTATCAGTCTTTATAAATGTTCTACAGATGTCTAAGAACAAGTTATAATCTTTATGTGTAGTGCAGAAAATTAAATATATTAAAAAACGTGATAACCCTTAAATCATTAAAAATCCTTTATTGTGTTCATTTTTTTGTCTTATTCATCTGTCAAGTCTAAAAAAATACAAAAAGCCTCATTAGAATTGTGTTTCTGTTAATTTCTCAGTGTTTGCTTTATATTTATAGTGATTGTAACTTGCCATCTAAATACTCATAACTCATATCTTCATTGTGGGTTATGTTTTGACCGATTTTGTAAAATCAGCCTCTTTCTTTCACTTAATATTAACATTTTCTACTTTGTTGGGCCACATCAAAATGTAGCTCCTATGCTTGAGGTAAAAGAGTAGTTAACATTGATTCCTGGTTGTAGTCGACGTTGGGAAAAACAGTGGTGTAAGGTGTCACTACTAGCCACTCTCGTGTCACCTCTGATTTATTATGAAGACACTTGGTGGCCCTTGAAATGAATCTTAGTATCTTTTGCTCAAGCCAGCTCCATTGATTTTTTTTTTTTGAACTTTACTTTTTCTAAAAATTGAAGTATGGTTGATTCACAATGTTGTGTTAGTTTCAGGTGTACAGCAAAGTGATTCAGTTTTATATATAATATATTATCTATATGTGCTTTTTCAGATTCTTTTCCATTATAGGTTATTACAAGATATTGAATATGGTTCCCTGTGCTATACAATAGGTCCTTGTTATTTAACTATTTTATATATAGTAGTGTGTATCCATTAATCCCAAACTCCTAATTTATCCCTCCCCCCATCCTTTTCCCCTTTGGTAACCATAATTTTGTTTTCTGTATCTGTGAGTCTATTTCTGTTTTCTAAATAAGTTCATTTGTGCATTTTTTTAGATTCCACATATAAGTCATATCATGTGATATTTGTCTTTCTCTGTCTGACTCACTTAGTATGATAATCTCCAGGTCCCTCCATGGTGCTGCAAATGGCATTGTTTCATTCTTTTTTTTTTTGGCTGAGTAATATTCTATTGTATATATGTACCACATCTTTATCCATTTATCTGTCAATGGACATTAATTTGCTTCCATGTCTTGGCTATTGTAAATAGTGCTGCTATGAACCCTGGGGTGCATGTATGTTTTCAAATAAGAGTCTTTGTCTTTTCTGGTTATATGCCCAGGAGTGGAATTGCTGGATCATATGGTAGCTCTATTTTTAGGTTTTTAAGGAACCTCCATGTGTTCTCTATAATGGCTGCACCAATTTACATTCCCACCAACAGTGTGGGAGGGCTCCCTGTTCTCTACACCCTCTCCAACATGTGTTATTTGTAGACTTTTTGATGATGGCCATTCTGACCTGTGTGAGGTGGTGCCTCATTGCAGTTTTGATTTGCATTGCTCCATTGATCTTAAACTTGGTAGAAACTTCTCTAGAAGCGCTTTTCAGACACAGTTTCCGGTGTTGTGATTTTTCTTGGTTCGCTATAAAAGAAAATAAATATATGTTCGATAGGATGAAGTATGCCTGCAGGATCCAGGAATGAGAATAATCGTATCAGGTGGCAGGATTTTATGGAAGCAGCAACTAGACCTAAATGTAGGAATTAAAATCCTCTTAGTGGGACTTCCCTGGCAGTCCAGTGGTTAAGACTCCACGCTTCCACTGCAGGGGGCACCGGTTCGATTCCTGGTGGGGGAACTAAGATCCCGCATGCCATGGGGTGCGGCCAAAAAAAACAAAACCAAAAGCAAACCCCTCTTAGAGTTCCATGGAAAATTACCTTTTTATCTTAAGAATGGGGAAAGTAATTCATTTAGTCTGTACATGGAACAAGTTGGAATTTAAAAGCTAGGTAGGCTGGCTAAGCTTCCCTCAGCAGTACTCTGTAATTATGAAAGTCCAAATTTCTAATTGGTATGAAGGTGAAACCCTGATGCCCCACAATAACTAAAAAGAGTTTTGCTTTTAAGATATGGGTCACAGTATTTGGGAAGAAAATAAAGTGGTCAGGCAGTGTCCCCGGGAGTGAGCATCAGAGTGGTAGATGGCACTTGAGTCACATGAGTGGCATTTTAATCACCTACAGCAACAAATGCATAATTCTGACTTCCACAAATTGCTTTTCCGTGGACAGAAACACCTTAAAAATTCCCTATCAATACCATAAGCCTCCTGCCATTACTCTCTAGAAATACACTAATTTCTTTTTTCTAACCCAGAACTTTTCCAAAGTAACAGATCTATCAAAAGAACACCTGAGAGTAGAAAGGCAATCATCTGTCAAAGGAGAATCAATCAAAATTGAGAAGAAATGAAACATGAGTCCACCTCATTTCAGATGCAGTCAGATCTGGAGACCATCTTAACGTTGGTATTTGAGATATTTGGGCAATTCCTCATCCTTATCTTCATCCTTTGTACAGTCAGATTAGAGGTCTGCTTGGTGCATGCAGCATCTACCATCCACACTGAAGGAAACCCAGTTCTTTGCAGTCCTATGAGGAGAAAGCCATCATCTTGACACGCTATTTGTTACAATGAAAAGCCTTCATACAACCATCTGTTTCTTATAAATGTGTTTATTTGTTCACCCTGGAGGAGCAGGGTCTTGGCTAAGCGGTCCCCAGTCACATAAGGAGAGTTGTGATTAACATCAGTATCCTCAAGAGCTGATAATGAAAGTCATGCTGTTTAGTTTCTTCACTGTATAAATCAAGACAAGTACATCTCGCTAAATGTTTGTTCAGTGACTCATGTGCGTGTATTCAATGTCTTCGATTTTTTGTTCAGTCTCATAAAGGTCCAAAGATGAAAACACGAATATTTTTTAGTGTAGTATATATCTATGCATTATCAAAATAACTGATTTGAAAGTGAAAATTATAAACATCTACTAAAGGCCAGGGCACAAGAGAATGATATTTTCAAACATTGTCTTGGGGACAGTGAATTGTTTTGGCAGTGGAGGAAAGTAATCTATTAATATCAACAGCAGAAAAATACACATCCATTGACACAGCTTTCTACCTATGCACATTTATTCCACAGGAATAAGAGACTTAAGATTTAAAAATATTTAGCAGAGTGGTATGGGGGGCTGAGTAATTTTTTCTAAAGATTAAAACTGAGTTGAGATAAAAGGGGCTAAGTACTCCCACTTTCTCAGTTCAATGTTGGCATTTCACTAGAGACACCAATACTCTCAGTATTGGGGCCTGGGGGTGGGGAGGGGAGGAAGCAGAGCTTCGACATAAACATAAAATTCAAATTTTGAAACAAATGAGATTGAATCTTCTGAACTCAAATGAGGCTATTTTTTCAAATAAAAGCTACCAAATTGTGATGGGGTTTTTATGGAAAGGGGGATTTGACAGAGCATAGTTAGAATCAGTTATTGGAAAAATAAAGTTCTTTCATGTTTATTTATTTATTTTTAAAAATTATTTATGTATTTATTTGTATTTATTTGGCAGCATCTGGTCTTAGTTGCAGCACTCGGGATCTTCCTCGCGATGCGTGGGCTTCTCTCTAGTTGTGGCACGCGGGCTCCAGAGTGCGTGGGCTCAGTAGTTGTGGCGCGTGAGCTTAGTTGCCCCACGGCATGTGGAATCTTAGTTCCCCAAGCAGGAATGGAACCCGCGTCCCCTGCATTGGAAGGCAGATTCTTAACCACTAGACCACCAGGGAAGTCCCTTCTTTCATGTTTATATCTCAACAAGTTGATATACCACATTTATGATTATTATACCAAAATGCACATGCATATTTTTGGGAAGAAAGTATTTTTCTTTATGTATTTTAATCATTTCCGTGGTTGCAGTACATTGGTAATTTTTTTTTTTTTTTACTTTTGGAATAAAAATTAAGCAAAAAAAGATATACTAAATTTGGCAAAAAAAGATATACAAAATTAGTCAAAAGTACGGAGAACATAAATATAAAAATCAAAAGGAGAGCTGGAAAGAGGCACAAGATACTGCTTCATTAATTTGGGGTGTTTATTTATAAAAGGTTTAAGTAAATGTTTATGGAACATTTGTTATGTGCCACAAACATGAGTTGGCTACTTTCACATTTATCTCATTTAATATATCTGGTGCAGTCAGAGACGCGTTACTTGATTTCATGGCTCTTTGTAGACAGAGTTTTCAGTGATTGCAAACAAGAGAATTTGGAATATGTGATATCCTAAAATTTTAAAACTGGTTTCTGTGAATTTCACAGAACAGAGCTCAGAAAAATATGGACAGGAAGGAGGAAAAATAAGTCAAAGAAAATTGGGAGCTGAGAAACCAGAGTCGGTTCTGCCTAAAGACACATTTAAAAAAATTTTAACATATTTTTAATAAAATCTCTGAACAGGGCTGTTCGCGACATATTGCCAATAGTCAGTTATATCACTTGAAGATTATCCAAATTCTTTACCGCCTTTTCCTCTCCCTGTCCTTGCATGCTCACCTCAAAGTGAGGTTCTTTCCCTTAAAAAAAAACTAAAAAATAGCTAATTAGTCACGATCATACAGTTTGGATTCACATGGGCCCATTAATAAATTATCTACTTTGGAACATAAATGTCCTTGTTTGTCCACAGTATTGAGTCTCTACAGAGGCCAAGTCTGGTTATATTGCCAACTAGCTTTGTTTATCGAGGGGTCCAGTTTTAACATCCCTGGCAAGGATGGACCATGATCACAGGTCATGGAGTTCCCGAATCTAATGAGATGGACGCAGACTGGGGGCTGAGAATGCCACGTCTCTCATCTCACCCTGGCCGGGGGCTCCCTGCAGTGTGAATCCTTCTTCTGCACCGTGATCATCAAGTCCACCCTTTGCCCGATAGCCTTGGGTGACCCAAATATTTGTTGTCTGGATATTCTCAAGCTTCAGCTTTCTCTTGTCATCCTTTAAATGCTGAAGCATTTGACTATAGATGGCTTGGTATATGTCAGCGTTTCCCCCAAATCTCTAGAGTTAGGCAGATGGGGGTGGAGGTTGTCATATTTTCAAATCTACTTCCTTAGTCCCCATCCCTCTGAATTCCCAATTGCCCTGCCTCAATCACAGCCCCTACACTGAGGCCCCACGTCTGCACTGCTCCGCCCCCCACTCTCCTGCAGAGCCCCACTCACATGGGGCTACCGTGTGAGTGGACGTGGGAGAGTTTTAATGATGTTTAGAGTGTGAGACTTGAAATTCAATTATATTACAGAGAAGAAAACAATTTCCAATCAAATGCCGGACATGCTAGTTCTATAAGTGCATTGGCTACTTCCTAAAACAGGGGCACTCTTATTGGCTGTGTGCCTCTGTAGAGCCTTCTGTTACCGTCTTTCTATACCAGTGGTTCTCAATCTTGACTATACATTAGAATCGCCTAAAGATCTTTTAAGAATCCCAATGCCCAGGCTTTACCCCAGACCAAATTAAATAAGCCTCTCTTGGGGTGAGATCACGTTTAAGGCTCCCCAGTTGATTCTAGCATTCAGCAAATTTTGAGAACCACTGCTCTAGATATTTTTTATAATTCCCTCTTACATTTTGTCCGACTTCTAAAGTCTTCTCTCTCAGGGTCCCAAAGAAACCACAAATTTCTCTCATTTCATTAGGAGCAATTCAGATATTTTATGCATGTATGTATGCATGTATGTGAGCATGTATATATGTATGTATGTGTGTATGTATGTATGTGTGTATGTATGTATGTGTGTATGTAAGTATGTATGTGAGTATGTATGTATGTATGTGTGTATGGACATCTATACTTTTTGTCTCCTACTAACTTATCTATGCTGTACCTATGGGTCTTCATTTTTTCCTCCATAGGGTGCCCCAAAATAGGTTGAAACAAAAGAACCATTTCCCCCAAAGACAAATTATGTCACTGGCTGAGAAAGTGGACACATCTGCAGTCAGTTTTTGTTTAAATGGCATTTTTTTTCCTTAACAGTATACATGGGAAATTTTCTTTGAGCCCCTTGAAAATAAAGGGCTTTGCACATCTAAAAACTCTTCCTCTTTGTACAGTGCCCACCTTTCCTTCCTTGGGAGATCAGAATTTCCTTCTGCCCAAGCAATGCAATCTCAGAGAAAGCTGTTCTCACCCCAAACTCACAAAACCAGACCCTCCAAAGTGAGACCCAGGGCATGCCTGCTTTGGTGTCTGGGGCTGGATCCAATGAGCTGTGAAGTCTTTTTGATCTTTAACTCCTAAGAGTCTGATTTCCCTGCACATGGAAGGAGAACCTGGAGTGAGCTGACCCACAGGTGTGAACTTGACTAACCTCTGCTCTCCACATCTGTTCTCTTTGCATTGGTGTTATTTGGTGTTTTAATAGAGACTTTTATTGAGGATTGGATGAGAAGAGATGCCAATGAGAAAGTATGCTTTTCTACAGCTTCATCTATCCAAACTTGTTCCATCGCCCAAGATTTGGCCTTTCTAGAACAAAGAATATCTTCAGCTTCTACACCCAGGTGCTTTGGAGGTCTCGTAAAGATGCCAGAGAGCGGCTGCGGTCGTGGTTTTGGGAGGCTAATTACTAAATCAGCTAGGAGCTATCCAAGACGCAGGATTCCTCAGTCAGTGGGACAGCCTGTGCCTTCCATGTTGGCAGTATAGGTGGTCTTCTAAAATCTCAGAAGGAAAGCTAGTTTTCTTTTTTGTAAACCACCAGTTCTCAGCTCTGGAGTTGCAAAACACTGTTGCCTTCATCACCTGTTAAATGTGTCGCTAATAATAGCGTTTTAATGTTAATATGTGGGATCATTTACTTTTTAAAATATACTGAGTTGGCCAAAAAGTTCATTCAGTTTTCGCCATAAGATCTTACGGAAAAACCCAACGAAGTTTTGGCCAACCCAGTATTTGAGTAGATTGGAGGTTCTCTCTATATTAAAACAAAATCCATCTCTCACTTGGATTCCAATATGCTTCCGTGAGCCTGACAAAGTCATGGAGTTACAGCGCGTGCTTGGGGGTCCTGCATGACTCAGAGCCCTCCCGCGGTAATGGGTCACACATGACATCCATCATGTGTGTGGGGGAGAAAGGTTGGGAGCTGTTAAGATAATTAATGGGGTAATAGGCGGTTAAGTTCAAGAAGACTTCAGTGGAAATTACATGAGTGATCACCTTCTTTCCACCACAAGCTGTTTCCTTGCTTGGGTTAGAATTTCTGTACCTAGGAAATTGTACGCTTTATCTTCTCCATTTAATAGTCATTTACCCACCATCCTTTCAGATGTTTATTTACTTTGGGGCACAGTAAGTTTATTTACTTATTGTGGGGCTTGGACATGGCTCTAAAGCAAAACCACCGATGAGAATTTCACAGAGGTTAGTTGATGATCAGGTAAATCTTTCCCAGTCAGAACCGTACAGCCAATAGGAAAGGGTTTTGCACAATTTGGACTTAAATATTTGTTGATGGAATAGCTAAGTGAAATCACCTGTGACATATAACATAAAATGTGACATGAGTAGGTTACCATTTTCTGAAAGCAGTGTATTCTTTTTTCCTTTTCATCGTCCCACCTCCCACCTCAACCCCTTGGGTCAGTTTTCTTACATTTCTCCTACTCTCAGAGAAGAAGGAGAGATGCTTTGATACACTGCTGGGCCCCATGGTAAGGGCAAGTGTCTGCAGTGAACCTGAGGAAAGCCGCCTTGCCGCTGCAGGTGCGGAGTGAGAGCCCCCAGCCCAGCGCTGCATGGGCGCGGGTCAGCCGGGCTGCCTGTGTGTGCCAGTTCCTGCGTGCCAGGGCATCCGTGGCCTGCACGGCGGCTGCTCCTGCAAAGTCCAGTGTTGGTCCTTTCCCGTGCGCTGCAGATTCCGTTCCTTGACCTCTCTGAGTCTTTGAGGCTACCAAGCCTTTCCTCCTTAATCTCACCTCCGCTGCTTTCGCGACACTTGCTCCCCTAGGCGGGCATCCCATCTCTGACTTGTCCTGTGTCCCACACTGATGTCTATCTTCCTGCTTCTTGCTATGGAAAGTCCCCAGGGTTGTGTTCTCAGCCTTCTGCTGTTCTGCCTTTTCTCTCAGAAGACCCACGGCTCTTTGCTCATCCTTATTCTTTATGTCAGTGCCTAAGAAGCCTAAATCAGTACCAAGAGCTCTTACATCCTGGAGTCTCAGCCTGCCATGTCCAAATGGACACCTCACCTGGAAGAATCACTGTGATTTTAAAATTAATATACCATGACCAGAGGTTACCACCTGCTACTGCAGCAATCAGTCTGAATGCATTATCCAGGCTCTGTCAGAGGGGCAGAGGCACTAGGCGGGGATAGAAGAAGGGGTTCATTACGGGGACTTGACTTCAACACATGGTGAAAGCTGGGTAAGCAGTCTGCGGACGTCTGTTGCATCTGTCTCTGGTGTTGTAGCTTGAACTCAGTAGAGCAAGCAGTTGGGAACGAATGATGGACGTGAAGTATGAGAAAGAGGGGGCAACGATTGACATGCTGGAGCCCTGTGCCATGATCTAAACACGCAGCTGGTCCAGCAGTTACAGAAGCTGCAGGAGGAGACGTGGCCATGTGCGTTCAGCTGCCACAAGCCCCTGAAGCAGCCAGTCATAAACACGGGTGCTGCATCATTTCTACCTTCCAAATCTCACCCAGGACTCTCTCGTGGCATCGCACTGGGAAGAGAATTCTGAGAAACATAGTTCTAGCTTAGTCTTGTTGACACAGTGCAAACACTCCCCCCGGCCCCCCAAGGGCTATTACTGTCCCGTCTACATCATGTGTCACCCTTCTACCAAGTTGACTTTTTGGAATGTTGAGTTTTTATTTAACCACCATGCTATTTAAGAACTTCCAATGGCTTGGCACTGCCCAGAGTGGTGGTGTTTTTTCTTTTTGAGGGATTTTAGGTGTTCTGGGGTAGGCGCACTGGGTCTCAGCAGAGTAAGCTCTGGGTTCTCATCCCGGCTTCGACCGGAGCAGTTTTGCCTTTATCTGCTGTAAGTATTGGACTTCGCAGTGAGATTTCATTTGTAGAAAACCTACCTGTTGGTGTTAAAGAAAAAGAAAAAACAAAGGAGAGAAAGACAGAGAAGGAAGGAAAGAAAGAAGGAATGAAGGAAAGAATGATCAAGTTTTGACCCTCCAACTGCAATTCTTATTTACCCAACTTTTACTACCGCCAATGGGAACCATCTTCTTTAGTGTGACTGGGTCCCTTAGCCATCTCTCAAAAGACTGTGTTCATTACCAATTTTGTGCATTGACTCATACTTTATTATTTTTTTTTTTTGGCTAGATTGACCCAAATTCCTTGGTTTTTCCTTAAGCAACTGTAGACCCATGTTGTCTCTGAGTCAAGACAGAGATGTGCAGACTTGTCTCCTAGGAAGAAGGAGAGGATGATGGTGGTGGTGCCATTTCACTTAAACACACACATATATGCACTATGCATCAGTATAAATAATATAAATTTATTTTAAGAATTTTGTGTGAATGACTGTATCTACAAATTTATATGTAAATGACTATGTTATCAAAGAAGATAAAGGTAAATATATGTGAAAAACCGTTTAGAAGAAAAGAGTAATGTTAGTAACATCTATTAAGTGCCTCCTATGTAATAGGTCTCATAATTTTTCCCTCATTTAACTTTCAAAGTGACCGTAAGATGTAGGAGTCGTGAGCCTCATATAACCAGTTTATTGAGGACTCTAAACTTTGTGGGACAAGCATGAGACGGTTTTCTTTTTTCTAATAACCTCCCCAACCACATTCTGTATTCTGGGCAGCGAGGATGTTTAATGACATCTCAGTTAGATTCCATGCTTTCCCGTCTCTTTTGGGTTTCTGAAGTGTCTCATTTGAGTTCTGAAGAATCAGTACTGTTTGTTTAAAGCCTGCAATCTCATGCCTACTAACCTCTGTCTTTTGCCTCCTGCCTGGGTGGGCTAAACCTGTGGGCTGCAGGGGCTTAGGCAGGAGAAGGGATGGGCTCAGTGGTCTGCTCTCACGCAGCTCCCCTTCCCTCTCTTTCCCCTGCCCTCCTCCTTCCTCTCCAATTGTGGTTGGAAGGAAAGAGAGAGAAAAGACAGAAGTCTTTTTTACTGAATGCTCTTAATGAGGTCAGAGTCCCTGTCTTGGAGAATTATATATGCTGGGTTTTTTTTATTTTAAATTTATTTATTTTTGGCTGCACTGGATCTTTGTTGCTGTGTGCGGCGAGCGGGGGCTGCTGTTTGTTGTGGTGCGCGGGCTCTAGGTGCGTGGGCTTCAGTAATTGTGGCACATGGGCTTAGTAGTTGTGGCTTGCAGGCTGTAGAGTGCAGGCTCAGTAGTTGTGGCCCACGGGCTTAGTTGCTCCGCAGCATGTGGCATCTTCCCAGACCAGGGCTCGAACCCGTGTCCCCTGCGTTGACAGGTGGATTCTTAACCACTGCGCCACCAGGGAAGCCCATTATATATGCTGTTTTAACACTTTTCTTTAGACTCAACATTTATGAGGGATGGCTCCAACATGCCTATTTGACAAGGAACTCATCCCAGGCAATTCTCTTATGTATTTATGGTTGCTTCTAATGAGGAAAAGGGGGATGGGGTGAGGTGTTGGCATTTACTGTCCTCTATAACGGTATACCACTGGGTCAGCAATGAAGTTTGCTGAGTCATTTAACAAATATTTATTAAACATGTATATAGGATGTATATCGTTCTGATATTGGGTGTTAATAATGCCGAAAATAAAAACCTTACCGGTATGCAGAGAGGTAGAAAATTTGAAAACCCCACGACTCAGATTTCAGATATACAAAAAAGGGTAGCTGTTTTTGTTTTCTATAACTGATAGACTTTTCTAATAAGCCCCTACCTGCTATCTTCTGGCTGGAGCCAGAGCGTGGTATCTAAACTTACCAATTAATATTTCAGTATTTGGGGGCTTAACGTCTTTTTATACTTATCAGATCTTTTGGGGGTAAATGCTTAGTCTCTCAGTTTCATCTCCCCTCCCCCACTTCTGTCCATACATATGGGGACACTTATATGACCTCCTGGCAATGACAGGAGGAGCCTGAGAGCTGTGTGCTGACCTCGCACCAGGCTGGTCTAATCTATTGATGAGGACTGACCGTTTGTGGTACGTCGTGGGGACCCATAGCTGCAGCACATGATCTTGGTTCTTAACCTCTGGTAACTAATTTCCGATATTCTGTGTCTCCATTTCATATCCAGTGGACCTCAGTCCCCTGATGCTTTTGGCATGTTGACATCATCGTTGGGGATGCAGAAACATCCGGATTCCCTGCCCACCATATCTAGAACATGGACTCCTTTTAATAGTGGTAGCTCAGGTCCATTTTTCTAATTGTTTCCATCCATCAATGCTGCACCTTTGATGATGGCTCCCCTAGAAGCTTATGGTCTTCTTCAGAGCACAGTGGGAAAAGCAGGGCCCTAATCTTGACCTTCCAGGGTTCCCCACACTTTTTTTTTTTTTTTGGCCACACCACATGGCATGCAGGATCTTAGTTTCCTGACCAGGGATGGAACCCACACCCGCTGCAGTGGAAGCGTGGTGTCTTAACTGCTGGACCGCCAGGGAAGTCCCTCCCCACACTTATATGGACATTTCTACAACCTCCCCTCCTTCTGAATCAGCCCCAGGGGAGTGGAGGACTGGCTTTATGTCTCATTTCCTCCCCCTACCTCATTGGTCTTTTACTTCCCATACTCCTACCTCACATCCTTCTTATTCCTGGGGACAGTGGGCTCCGTGGCTCAGCGGGATGACGTGGTACGGGAAAAGAGACCAGCTTACTGATAAAAAGGGACAGGTTAGCTGAGACTTTTTTAAATGTTGCTCTTCTTTCTCATTATAAAGAACTTTTCATGTATGATCTCATTTGCAGGTCTTTAAGACTTCAAGAAAATATCAGTGGGTTTAATAAAAGGAATTTCGGAAAGGAAGACAGATTTAAGTTTTTGTAAATTCTGTTGTTCTGACACTTCAGCCAACTCTGGAGAAGACCTAATATCTCAAACCAATGAAGCGTTAAGTTAGATGTGTTGCTTCTTCCTGATACCCAAACACAGATGCTTACACACTCTTAGTGCAGAAATCTATCCCGAGATGCGTTTGAACCTTCCTTTTTGAAATTAAAATTTACAGGTGGTTCAATAAGAATTCCAATGAAGAACAAATTCTGGAGGTTGTATAAACAGGAATTCAAAGTATATCCTTAGGTAGTAAATGGTTAAATAAAGGCATAGTTTTCTTTCTGTGTGTGAGATAGAGACAGAAATCCATTATTAACAGTGTATGCTACTCCTGTTATACAACAGCTAAGATTATGGATTAAAATGGAGGGATGGAAACTTCATATTTAAAGGTTTGCACTATTCACAGAACTAGGATTAAGAGATTGATAATGAGCCAGGTTTAACAAATCCCAGAAAATTGATGTTACAGTGAATTTACATGCTTGAAAGACTAAACTTACTCTTTGTAAATATCCATTACTTACAAAAGTGTGGTTTGCTTATGGCTGGTAGGAATTTAGTTAAATTCTGAGACCAGTTCCTTACCGACATTGGAAGTATAAGTACAAATGCTTCTGTGTAGCTTTATTATGTAATAGTATTTGCTATGTGTTGCCATAGTTCCTGTCCTAGAAGAATTTCCGAACTTAAGGAAGAGGCAAGTCGTTCAACCAAGAAACTGTTAAATCACATATTTTGACTATTGCATGTCTTATGCTGGTTTCTGAGGGTTCTATGGGGCAGGGTCATCAAGGGCTTCCAAGAGTGTGGCATCTTAGATTCACTAAGAGCAAGGCTTGTTTGGGAGACATTATTCTAGATTGCTATTTTAATAATGGAGATAAAACTACCTGCTAAAAATGGGAGAGGGTGGAACTGAGTGCCAATATTTTGTGTCAGTGAATGAGAGGAGAGGAAGATGTGAAGACCCTGTCCTGTGATTAAGACCCTGGATAGGAATAGGGAGAAAGTTTCAAAGAACACACTGCAGTGCACAGTGTGATGGGCCAGTGTGGAGAAGCTCTGAAGTACAGGTCAGTATCTATTGTAGTGTCTGCTTGACATATCAAAGGCATTCCAAAAGAAAAATAAAACTCTGGAAAGATGCCAGCATTTTTCATTTAGGGTTTGCCACAGATTCTACCAATTTTCATGCAAACATTTTTTTTTTAATAGTTGCACAATTTATTCATTTTAACTTATTCTTTTACCAGTGGTTGAAGTATACTCTTTTTTTTTTTTTTTAACATTTATTTATTTATTTTTGGCTGTGTTGGGTCTTCGTTTCTGTGTTAGGGCTTTCTCTAGTTGTGGCAAGTGGGGGCCACTCTTCATCGCGGTGCGCAGGCCTCTCATTATCGCGGCCTCTCCTGTTGCGGAGCACAGGCTCCAGATGCGCAGGCTCAGTAATTGTGGCTCACGGGCCTAGTTGCTCCGCGGCATGTGGGATCTTCCCAGACCAGGGCTTGAACCCGTGACCCCTGCATTGGCAGGCAGATTCTCAACCACTGCGCCACCAGGGAAGCCCCATGCAAACATTTTTTGACCTAAATTTTATTCTATTCTGGCTACTACTAACTTCAGTAAAAAGCACACTAGTTCAAAGGTATAAAAACCTAACTAGAAATGTCATGCAGTTCTTAGCAGGACACTGGACTGGTATGGGGAGAGTTTGGTTGTAACTGAGGTGAGCAAAGGGGTAAATTGGGAGGCGTTTCAAAGGCAAAGTGTCGGGTCTTAGAGGACAGAGAGCATATAGGGGATAAAGAAAGCATATTGAGTTTTCGAATAACACAACTCCAAAGCTGTGTGAAAGGCATAAGACAAAGAAAATCTGGGTTGTGGGACAGATTTTAGGGGGAAGAAAAGATGAGCTGGTCTGGGACTTTTCATACGAAGTGATGTCAGCGTCAACTTGGGATGTATGGTTGATGACATGAACCGGGAAGTGAGGGGTCAGGACTAAACAAACAGATTTGGGTCCTAAGGCTCTGCGGTAGGCTGAATAATGACCCTTAAGATGTTTACATCCTCATCCTTGGAACCTGAGAATATTTCCTTATGTAGCAAAAGGGACTTTGCAGGTGGGATTAACTTATGGGTCTTGGGATGCTTTATCCTATTGCACTCAGTATAATCATAGGGATCCTACAAGGGGGATAAAGGAGATCAGAGGGAAGTAAGAGATAAATGATGGAAGCAAAAGATTGAGTCACGTGAGGAAGGGGTCAGAAGACAATGAATGCAGGCAGCCTCCAGAAGCTGACAAAAGTGAGGGAGAAGATTCCCCCTTAAAGCCTCCGGGGGGGAACCAGCCTTGTTAATGTCTTGACTTTAGCTCAGTGAAACTGACTTCAGTCTTCTGACCTCTGGAACCGTAAAATAATAAATGTGTGTTGTTTTAAGCCACCAAGTTAGTGGTCATTTGTTACAGCAGTCACAGGAAACTCATGTAAGATCCTAGTTGACCGTAGAGGGAGAAGACCCTAGAGCTGAAAAATGTCCTTTCCAAGACTTGGAGAATATTTTGGTTTCTGTTTCAAGAACCCACAATGGAGTGGGGAACCATGTAATCCCACTAAGGTGACCCAAATGCAAAACTACACACAGGCTTCATAAGGACACAGGAGACCTTCTGTGACCCTCTTTCTCTTTTTGGAGACCAGGACAGTCCTTAAAGAGCTTTGTAGGCCCAGGGCCTATTATGGTATCTGTTACGTAGAGAGCATTTAATACAACAGCAGTTTCTCAAACTAAAGAGACTTTTTAACATTTTGTGTTGTCCGTTTCATTAAAATATTAGAAAATATTTTTACCCATTTAAAAAATGAAAGTTATTTCTATTTTGCATTGATTATTCTGCATTATAAGATATTTTCATAGAATCACATTTTAAGTTCTTAAGTCAGTGTTTCCCAAACTTGTCCATGTATCCCTGGATGTGTCTGTGGACATATTCTTGGGAGTTTTAAAGAGGTTTATACATTATTCAGGTTTGAAGGACATTGAAATATGTACACATTAAATGAACAAAGGGATGAGGAATACTTGTTTCGGAAACAACAATCAGGTAGTGAATTCAGTGGGAAAAAATGTACAGCAGGTTGCCTGGTGATGTGGAAGTCAAAGACTTAATGGGCACATTTAATTTTCTCCATCTCAAACTGTGGCAATTATGTGGCCATGGCCTTGTAACACTTTTTTTTCTTTTCTCTTCCGAGTCTCTTTGACTATACAAAGTGCAGGGCAGCCGCGAGGACTAATATCCCAGCACCAGATGACATCTTGAACCTGTTATCTGTCCTGGCTGACAGCAAGGAGTGAATGGCGGCATCCCCCTTCAGGCCCCTAATAGATAGCACAGTGCTGTTTGAGAACACCTGAAAGAATGCCTGGGTGCCTCTCCCCGCACCTGACAAGGCAGGGGTGGAGGGCCCAAGAATAATTGCCTTGTCACTGGCATGTGATTTATTGAAATTCTTAATTATGTCTACAGGGCACCATCTGGAGACCCAATTTGTGTTCTTTATGAACAAAAATTAAAGTCAAAATGTACCTTCTTCTGAACTCAACTGAGTCCCACTTTGGACTTCTCACACCTGGAGAATATTACCCTATGCTTAGTCCCCAAACCACATCCTGACTGTTCGAGTCTAGAGGGTCCCAGCCACACAGAGCAGCTCTCACTGTGGAGACCATGGGTTTCCCTTTCTTAGACCGTGCTATCGAAGGGATAAACATGTGGAATGTTCTGTATTATACCACAAACTCAACAGTAGAGTGAAATCACCTTCAGTGTGTTTCTGAATGGTTATTGGCCATCGGCCAAAAGCAGTATTGCATTTATTGGCATTTGATTGTTTTTTTTCTAATTACCAGTTGGCTGGTAATTGTCCCCAAAATATTTGTTTAAAAAGGATGCTACCACATTACACAGGGAGATCAGCTCGGTGCTTTGTGACCACCTAGAGGGGTGGGATAGGGAGGGTGGGAGGGAGATGCAAGAGGGAGGAGATGTGGGCATATATGTATACGTATAGCTGATTCACTTTGTTATAAAGCAGAAACTATACGTATAGCTGATTCACTTTGTTATAAAGCAGAAACTAACACACCATTGTAAAGCAATTATACTCCAATAAAGATGTTAAAATAAATAAATAAAAAGGATGCTAGCAAATCAGTGCTCAGTGATGAAGATTGTTTTTTAATATTACTCAGTTTTCAAATAAATGTTTAATCTACTCTAGGAATATTTTTTTAAAAAAACATATTACTGTGAAGAGTTGATTTAAGAAATGCTTATTCCTTTCAATTAAAACCCAGAGCATTAATCAAATGTTTGACACTGTAAATGTTTCCCATTAACATCTAGCTTAAAACCACATGTGTTCCAAGTGAAATTCAAAAGATCTATCTGTACAGGTGACCTCAGAGAAACCATTAACACATGGCTAGAGATAGCAAGAAATATTCTCCATTTGTGAGACTGAGATAAAAAATCAGTTTATGACTGATTATTACTTCAAACATCCCTTTCAGATGTGGGCTTCCTCAACTAGAAGTTGGGTATTTCTCACGGCGTTAAAAAGAAGAAGGAAGTAAAAAAAAAATGTGTGTGTGTGTATACAGAGAGAGACAGAGACAGAGAGAAATGGGATTAGAAACAAACAGTCCCATCTGGATGAATAGCTAGTATCTGAGACAGTGGTTGGTCACAATACGAACCTCGTCGATAATCTTACAGCCAAGAGAAATTTTCCAAGCAGTTCTTTGTCGCTTTCTGCTGCAGAGATAGCAAACTCAGATATTTCCAGGGCCCAAGCAGACAGCAGAAATGGAAGAAATGGGGTGTCAGGTTGTAGTGGCCATCCCAGTAACCTGGAGGGCATGCCTCCTGTCTACACTTGAGAGCTACCACCCAGCTCCAGCTAAGTACTGTCTGTGCAAATGGAAGTCAGGTTGGACCAAACATACTGATGTTTCAAGAGAAGCCAGAACTGAAGCTTTTAAATATGATTGCGTGAATTTTATATGATGGCTATTAATTCAGTTGAAAACAATAACATAGACCTCTTTGCAGCCAATTCGAGACCTTTGTGTCTGCTGCATACAGCATGGTCAGAGACAGTAAAGGGCACAATTGAGAGGAAAGCGAATCCCTTTCAGAAATATGTCAGCACATCACCAGCCTTGGAGAGTGGGCTCTGGCTTGCTCACTGTTGAATCCACCAGCTCCTGGCAGAAGAAGAGAGAGTGCATACTTTCCCAATAATTTCTCAACTGATCGGTCAAACTTAGTTAAATTATTCCAGGTGTACTATGCAGGGGGTTATTATGACCATAAGGAAAATGGTAACATTAAGACATGCCCATTTGCCCAGGGTCCTGATGAATTGCATTCTCTCTCTCTTGTCTTCCCTGCAGCCTATCAACAGCTGGGGTTGTCAATCGAACTCTGAGGGCTGCCAGCAAACACCTAGGGCTCGTCTGCGGTGGATGGAAAGGTACATATTTCTTTCTCTTTTTTGTTCTTCAAATATGTTTCCAAAAGAAAAAAATCAGAAGGCAGAAGATGACCATAATAAGATAAATGCCTGGCAGGTTACAGAGTGAAATATTTGACATTCAGAAACAATTGCAAGATCCAAAGAGCCGTTACATACATTCACGCTTGTGCAATGATTTTTTTTTTTCCTATAAAACACAAAACCAAGGTTTGTCTGTCTTTGAGGGAAAACTGTTCAATGGCTTTAGAAATAAGAAAAGATGATAATTTTAGCTTATCAAAGAGACAGTTCAGTTCGTAACTAGAGCCAGAAGGCGTGGATTCTAGTTCTTTGTTTTGCTTCCTAACTAGCTATGTGACTGTTGAGTAAATTGCATTGAAAGGATCCAGAATAAGCCACTGTGGCACGATTATTTTGAACTGAAGGCGTTTGAGTTCCTGAAATCCCTTATCTGCCTGAGAGCAGAGACCCCCAGAAGAACTCAATTGTCGTAAATCCCCTTTTTTGGGAGCAAGTCTAATTTTCTCTTCTCTGAGAGAAGTCAGTATCACACCCAAACAGACATTGTTACAAAACTAACATATCTCCCGCCTATTCTCCTAAGGGCTCCTTTATTTTCCCAATAAGTCATTTGTTTTCTCAGAAGTGCCCTTCTCACCCTCTTCCTAACCTTTTGCGATGGTATACAAGCCCCCAGTTCTAACTGCCCTTTTGAGTCACATTTTTCTGTGAACTCCTGCGTTTATACGCATGTGAATAAAAGTGTCCTTTCCCTTGCCAATCTGTCTTTTGTCAGTTTAATTTGCAGGACACCAAGGACCAATCTAAGAAACAGCATCCTTTTTCTCATCGTGTTTTTTGTTTGTTTGTTTTTAACATCTTTATTGGAGTATAATTGCTTTACAATGTTGTGTTAGTTTCTGCTATATAACAAAGTGAATCAGCTATACGTATACATATATCCCCATATCCCCTCCCTCTTGCGTCTCCCTCCCACCCTCCCTATCCCACCTCTCCAGGTGGTCACAAAGCACGGAGCTGATCTCCCTGTGCTATGCAGCTGCTTCACTAGCTATCTATTTTACTACTCTCAATGCTACTCTCTCACTTTGTCCCAGCTTACCCTTCCCCCTCCCTGTGTCCTCAAGTCCATTCTCTATGTCTGCGTCTTTATTCCTGTCCTGCCCTTAGGTTCATCAGAACCATTTTTTTTTTTAGATTGCATACATATTTGTTAGCATACGGTATTTGTTTTTCTTTCTGACTTACTTCACTCTGTATGACAGACTCTAGGTCCATCCACCTCACTACAAATAACTCAGTTTCGTTTCTTTTTATGGCTGAGTAATACTCCATTCTCATTGTGGTTTTGATATGCATTTTCCTAACGATTAGTAGTGTTAAGCACCTTTTCCCTTGGCTCATTGGCCATTGCCTATCTTCTTTGGAGAAATATTTATTTAAATACTTTGCTCATTTTTAATTGGGTTATTTGTCTTTTTATTGTAAGAGTTCTTTATACATTCTGGATATGAGACCCTTATTAGATACATGATTTGCAAATATTTTGTCCTATTATTTGGGTTGTTCTTTCACTTTCTTGATAGTATCCTCTGAAGCATGAAGTTTTTATTTTGGATGAGATTGTTGGGAGGAAAACTTTTCCTCTTACAACTTGGGCCCAGTAGTCCGGGGTATGCAAATTAGCTAACAACAGATTAGCAGGAGGAAAATCAAGGTTTTTTTTAATGCTCTCAGTGGAGAGTAACTCCCTCAATAGCCAGAGGTAAAAGTGTTGTATGCAGAAGTTAACAAAGATTTGTTTGTTTGTTTGTTCTTGTCTTTGCTTTTAGGACTTCAGTGGGAAGGTATGAAAGGTTCTATTGGACTTTTAGGTGCTAATGGAATGGGGTAGTCTGTCTGCATCTCAGCTGAACTCACAGGAAATGCCCTAAGAGTGGGGCAGATGGCAGCTGTATTTTCTGGAGGCTCTGCTTCAGTCGGATAAGGTAAGTTCAGATAAAATTTCTTTCTGCATCTTCTTAGCTCAAATGCTTTCACTTACAAATAATTTTTATACTCTGAGTGGGTCCCCATGAGGTTCAATTTATCTTTGTTCATTTTTTATGTTTTGGTTGTTTGTGCTTTTGATGTGATGCTTTTGATGTGATATTGTTACCGAACCAAACTTGGGTCTGCTCTCCCGTGCACAGTAAAGCCAATCTCCTGACACTGGGTTGTGGTGAAGGAAAGTGCAGTGTTTATTGCAGGCGCCAAGGAAGGAGGAGTGTAGTCAGCTAATGCTTGAAAAGCACCCACGGTGCTTTTGACTTTTGTGGTAAAGGAAACAGTGCACTTGCATTGGCAAGTTGAGACCTCTCTGGTAAGTAACAGAGTTCATATGTGACACCAGGGTATTCTTTCCTATTGCGTTGGCTTTGCCTATGGCAGAGCATTGGTTGGGGGTTCTCCCTTTTGGACTCAAGCTTGGTCATTCGGCTTTGTCTGTGATGGGGCATTGTTTGGAAATTTCCCTTTTGGGGGCTAGGGAAATGTGACCCTGGGAGATGATTTTGCATTGCATTGGTTTGTTTTCTAGGTATTTGACAACATGGGCTGAGAATAATTAAGTATGGGTGATCAGAGGTCTGTTCTAGCTGGTAGTCCCCTACGGTATATTTTATAAAATTGGTAAATTTTCAGCTGTGTTCCTATGAAAAGAAAGATGGATTTGAGATGAATATATGTCTCCCATCTTCCCGGTGGGCACCTCCTTGACTGATAAACCTTTCTCTGCTCCAAACTCTGATGTTTCGGTTTGTCTGGGCTCACTGTGTGTTGGGCACATGAACTTGGATTTGACAACAATATCTACGAAAACGTTGCTTAATCCAAGACTTTGACCTGTTTTCTTACAAGAGTTTTACGATTTTAGCTCTTCCTGCTAGGTCTTTGGTCTATTTTCAGTTAATTTTTGCATATAGCATGAAGTAGGGGTTCAGCTTCATTCTTTTATTGTAAAGTCTATTCTCTCCTCGTTGAATTACCTTAAGGCCATTGTTAAAACCAAGTGACCATAAATGCATGAGTTTATTTCTGGACTCTCAGTTCTACTCCATTGATCTCTAGGTCAAGCTTTATGCCAGTACCACACAGTATTGATTACTCTCTTTTTCTATTTATGTTTTTCAAATACTGCTACAGTGAACATTTGCAATAAAAATTCTATAAGTCATTATAATAATACAGTGAGTCTCTTGAAATATGTTAGTTCAGAAAGAAGTAGCGTAACAGGGCTTTCCTTTCCAAAAGGCTACCAGCTGGGAAAATCATCATGTAAGTTATTTCACACAACATGCTTCAGTCTGAGAAGGAAGCAAATCTTGAGAAGCCCTTTATGTTCACGGACAGTGATGTTCACTCAGGGATCCTCTTCTTAGTCTTTCTTCACCTGAGCCAAGCACATCCACCTTCTGCTTGAGTAGAACAGTTTCTCAGCTGGGAGCACACAGGTCTATTTAAAAGATGACAGCAGTACTTAGAATGAGACTTGGACAGATTTTCAGAGAACGTGTAATCATTATTCTATAGCTAGTGGCATTTGAATGGATCATAGCTTAGAAGGGATGAGAGACCCTTCAACGTTCTGACTACACAAATGACAATAATTCTGATGAGAAGGAAAACAGAAGGGTGTCTAAAGAAACCAGTGGTTGTCCAAGCATCGTTTTCAGTTTTGTAAAGATGGTCACCAAATTTGTCTTGCCTGTCACTGTATTTACATGGCTAGCAGAGACCCTGGCATAGAAGGCATAGAATTAGCGCTGCTAAGTGTTTGTTAAACAGCGAGCCTACATTTTAATATAGTACCAGGTATATACATCTATAATCGAATGGAAAGAAGTGAGTGTCAAATAGAAGGGGAAAGAGGAGGCATTGAATAATTGGAAGAAAATAACTCAGAACAAGATACTAGAGAATATTACATGAAAATTAAGTAAATATTTGTTGGAAACAGAAGACTATCACAAAAGAAGTGGCCCCACTCACACTACCCGTTGGTCCTGGGTCGATAGGCGTTTTGCTCCACAGTCACTCAGGCACCCAGGCTGGTGGAGGCTTGGCATGGTACACCTGCGTCGTTCGGGCCACGCAGCCTCATCAGTCACTGTGGCTGTGAGAGATGACTTGGGAAGTACATGCAGGCTGCTGAAGGCTTCTGCTCAGCAGTGACCGTGCCCCCACTGCACTGCCAGGAGCTGGGAAGTAGGAGCAGCACCCACAGCCTAACCAGTGTTTTAGTTAATCTTCTGTACATTGTAAATTTTTCAGCCGTACGTTGCTTTATCTTCAACCTAAAGGATGATATCTAGGAAATCGTGGGTTTGGTCTGCTATTACATTTTCTCTAATACATATTAAAATGAGTGACTTTTAGAAATATGGAGGTTCATTCACCTCAAATTATTTCACATATTACAAACTGTGTCACTTTTAGAGACAGCTGAGCTTGTTGCGTGCAATCGACGGCAGTAAAGGGAGGGAGGGAGCACAGCCTGTACGGGGTGGGGGGACAGCGCTCAGAGGCTGTGAGATGCTACAGGGTTCCTGAGTGATCAAGCTGAAGAGCAACTCTAACAGCGGTGCCCCAGACTAGGACTGTTATTCTGACTTGGAAATATTGAACAAGATGGAAATGCATAAGAATTAAGCCATAGGAGATTAATAATAATAGTAGTAAAGAAATGCAACATAAAAATGAGTTATAAAAATTGAGTTTTGACTTTCCACACTTGTTTTTTTTTTGGTGACTTGTGTTAGTCATTTAATGACTTATTTGAAGGAAAAGTAAACTGGTTCCCTTAAAAATCACTTTGCTTTGATAATTGCAGTCACTGGTATTGTTACCACCTGCTGTGCTAAATGCTTTCCTCACCTTATCTCACTTAATCTTTTCAACAACTATACAAATTGGATTCCATTAATATTCCCGTTTTATACATAAGACATCTGAGGCTAATTTACATTAAGATACTTGCCCCAGATCACAGAGCTAAAACTGAAACCCAGGTCTTCATCTAAAATCCAAACCTTCGAAATTAATTCTTATTTCCCATCTTGTCTTAGGGTCCTTCTTTTTAATTCTTCTGTTATTTCTTTGTCTCTTACTGTTCTTTTTAGAGGTAGGCAAGGTGTAAAAAACAATAGTTCAAAGAGGACTGTTAGATAGATTTTCTGAGTGGTTATTCTGTCTCGTTTCATTTTCTTACTTTCATATTTCTTTTTTCATCCTTCTTCTTCTTTTTAACAACTTTCCCAGTCCAAAGGCCAGAATCAACAGGATCAAAAATCAAACAAAAATCTTGAGCTTCCCTAAGGACACATATGGGGGATTTGGGAATCTCAGCTGTGCAAATATGACGCCATCTTTAGACAAACTGTCTGGAAGGATAGGGGGGACCAGTCCCTGTGTGTTGCATGCAGATGTCATATAGCCATGCCTCTAGCCAGCTTTATTATCTGACAGATATGGAGCACAAATATTGACTTTTGCTATTTTTACTGTAACTGCGGCCATAAACGTTGATTACTGCAGGAGAGAGCAGACTGGGAAGAAAGCAGCAGTGTCTTCACAGCCCAAGAGAGCTTTTGTCTTTGCCTCAGGACAGAAAAAAGTAGATGAATAAGGTCCTCATGGAACGATTCAATACAGGAATAACAAAATGGTGATGATGTGAAAGATCCCACAGCTTTGACGGACTTGGGGGAAAAAAATCCCTATTGATTCCGCACTGTCATCTGTGTTCGTTTAGCCCAAGCAAATTCTGAAAATAGGAAGGACAGGAACTTAAGAGAACTCAGCCAGCCCCCCTCCCATGCTATACACTCTTCTTCTTCACATGGCAATACACAGTCACTGATAACTACATTTTCCAATCTCTTCCCATCCATATCCCAATATGGCATGGCAAGGGAAATAACCAACACAAAGCATTTCCTTGGTCTTTTGTAGGAAATGAAGAGATTCCTCTTTTGGTGGCAATCTGTTCATTTGGCAAATGCACAAAAGCAAGGGGATTTTCTGATTTAGGGTTTGTTGTTGTTTTTTTAGATCCATATGTAAAACTTAGCTTGCCAGTGTAGAGTAACTCAGATTTCCTGTTTGATTAGATTTATGTGCTTTGCATGAGCTTCCGGAACCAGTAAGATCAGAGTACTCATTAAAGACATTGACACGATGGAGGCACAGGCTGCCCTAAACCTGGGATTGGGTACAGATGACTGACTTCCAGTTGCAAGAAAACGGGACTCGGCAGCTCAGCCAGGCACTCAAAGGCTTGGCGTAGTTCAAGGCTGCAGAATCTCCACCTCGAGGTACATCTATCTCATGCCAACCTCTCACCCCAGGCACAGATCAGCCCCGAGCAAACAGATCTGTGCCTTCTTGAGAGTTTCAGGGATGTAGGAATAAAATCCACCGAGTCACCGTCAGGGGTCAAAAATCACTCAAACACATGCAGAGGAACAAAGTAATGAACGTGGTCTGGAGGTGGAGGGGTGCCTGTGTGTTGAAGGTGGGAGTCTATGTTTGTGCATGCTAAGGACAGACCAAATCCTATTTTCCCTTTAGAGTCACCGTCAGGAGACATAACGCATTAGTCCATCGCAGCAGCGCCTTCCATGGTCAAGGGCTGCTGGTATCTCCCTTGAAAAGAGTCATTCATTAATTGATATAATGAGCTTGACTGAGGGGTTTCTACCCATGAGAGGTGGGGCAGAACATATGAACATGTCACATCAAGGAAAGAAGGTGGTTTTCAGAGTCAAACACATACACTTTGTGTGATTTTGTGAAAGTTTCTTGGGTGTTTCTGAGCTTTCTTTTCATTTTCTATTAAACAGAAACATGGCCTGGTTATTGGGAGGCTGAAAATAAATGACATCTGTGCAGTGTTTAGCATATAAGCTTACCCCTCTTTATTACCACCCCCCACCCCTGTAAGAAATACCAATCAGGAGACTATAGAGTCGTCTCTATCAAGCAGTTTATAGTATAATGCAGAACTGAGCATCAATTCAAGGGAATTCTGTGGGACCAGTATCTTAGAAAACTGGCTGATATGTCCTATCTGGAGAGCAGGCTGCAGAAGTACATTTGTCTAAAATTCACATAAAATATTAATCTCCTGTCCACCTTTGTATGTACCTTATAGAACACCTTTTCTTTCAAGCTTTTGTAAAAAGAGTGAGGAGTGCCATTGATTTAGAGTCCTTCTCCACCACCCAGTTGTTTAACCCATTATAACGGGGAGGTCTTTGCAAATCCCCAGCCTTTAGAGGTCTTCTCTAATTTCACACTTGGTGACACGAGCTTGTTCTCTGATCGTCAGTTAAGTTTTTTTTTTTTTTAACGAATTGTAGTCTTTAGGATTTTCAGGTGAGATTGCGTAACACCATTAATCATCCTAGATCTACATTTTATGTCTCCACTTAGAATCATGAAGTTCTTGAAGACCAAAACACGTAAATCCCCATTCATTGTTATAAATACAAAGCAAGCCCATCATTTTTCTTTACCGACATCCACCAAACTCTCTCATTTTAGATAATTATTATCCGATGACAATAAAACCATTTTTGTGTTCACATTGTTTTATTTATATGTTCATTTTGATGATCAAACAACAAAAATGTTGGCTGTTTTTAGTGAGTTTGTGGAGTAACATTGACATCAATCATGAGGTCAATTGGTTGTAGTGAAAATACTTTTTTTCTAGTCCTGCTCTTGCCAAAATCAAAGTAACATAACGTGGTATCCTTTGATTAGATGGGCAGATGGAGGGGCCAGGCCAGTGCCAGGATATATAATAAACTTACATAAGCTCAGCCAGTAAGGAACCAGGACAAGGGCTCACCCTAGCAGGGAACATGCTGGCATAGGACAGTCATGTAGGCTGCTTGGACATGCAAGTCATAGGATTCTTGGGCCTAAGTTCATGTTCAGCTTTATAGAATAGGAAACGATTTATAGACACTTTCACTTCAGTGGGGAAAGAGGTATTGTTTGTATTATTTCAGGGTCTAGCAGGCAAGTATAACCCTATTATGATGGCTTGACTAGGATAGTTGTGTCCTAACACTAATACAGGGCTATTTAAATAATCAGGGAATAAACACTGCATTTGAAATCACAGTATCTGCCTCTATGTCATGTTCAACTATTTGAGCGACCTCAGCCAAGTCATAGCTCACTCAGCTTTGGTTCATTTATCCATAAAGTGGGGAAGGACATTTCCGCTTCACAATGTTGATAGGATTAGGTTAAATTATGTATGGGAATAGACCTAAATTAATAGTACAATGAAACGTCCATTTCTCTGTTCTCACCCTTCTTACCTTCACCCACTTTTACTAAACATTCAAAAGTCTTTGATGACTTTCTGGTAAAGCCAAAGACATGAGCCTGCCATTTAGGGTCTCAACCTGCCTGCTCTAATTCCCCACTATTTCCTTATACACATTTTTAGCCCACAACAGCAGATCTATTTTCCCCTACATGATGAGTTCATTGTAGTTGCAAGATCTCACTGGGACATCCAGTTGTCCAATTTAGCAGGACATCACATATGGTAGCATTACTGCCGTGAAAGAGAGGATTATTGGTTTTTAGGCATGGAAACTTCATGGTCAGAATCCTGGCCCAATCCCTGGGCTTGGGGTCATGCTCAAAAGTTCACAAGAGCCAGAATGCCAGCTTATTAATTACCAGATATTAATTGCCAACTGTTTATATTATGCTAGAACAACATCTTCATAGAATGTCACATTATAGTCATAGGTTTGCTGGATGACTGTGAAATCAGAGCAGGAGGAATTCATTTGATTAAATTAATAATGAAGGTGTCATTAATGCAAAGAGGTCCAGATCTCAGTGGGAAATAAGGTTGTGGGCACCCCGGAGAGGCTTGGGCTCTCCTGCAGACCTCATGGAGGTGCACGGTTGTAGCTGGGTGATGGGGCATGAATTCGTGGGACCTGGACCTGTTCTCAGAGGCAGGGTCTGGTGGACAAGGGAAACGCCTGAAATTTAGTGAGTGCGTCTGCAGAGGCTCTTACTAACCCATCCGGCGGCTGACTTGTATTGGAGAGAGATCAGCATTATACTTAGTGGGTAATTATAGAAATGGAAGCTGGGAGAAATCCATGCAAACCTTTCCTCGGTTAGCTCATGAGTCATTTTCCCCCAATAAACAAGAACCACATCTAAAATAAATTAGATCACCTTGCTTTTCTTAGCAGCATGTCATATGTTTTCTTCCCCTCTTGCCCATGTTCTGTCAACGGTGAGAAATGGTCTTGCGAGTCCCTGACAAAGCAGAGCTCACAGTAGAACCAGCCTGACCCAATAAGCTGACCTGGAAACCTCGTGGGAGATTCTTCTTGAAACATCCTAGCCCCGTTTCAGGGCCTCTGTGGTTAATCTTCAGATAACAGTCTCAGCTCCTTACAGCCTGTCCATCACCTCTTCTATAGTGTTTGCCATTCTTAGTTTGTGTCAAACTCTATAAAGAGTTGGGGGAAAAGAAACATTTTCGGGCAAGCAGTTCAAAAGTCAAGGTGATTGGTGACTTCAACTCTTTCCCACATGACACACCAGAGAACTCAACTCAAAATAGCAACGTGTACAAAAAGAAAATGACACCATCCCAGCTCCCTTACTGTGCTGAGTAACCATGGGGAATCTTGTAGGATTTCCCCCTTAATTCTCAGGAATGGCCCACACTAGCCTTCCTGATGAGTTTATCAGTCTGTATTTTATTAGCAGGCCTGTTATGTGTGCTCCAGTACTCTAAAATGCAGCTGTGTGATTATCAGTGTATGTGGAATATAAATGTCTAGTCACCTCTGAGCCAGAGACTAGAATATTCCCCAGGCATGTCTCGCTGCTGGGTAAAAGGGGCGTCCCTACGTGGAGGGAGAGCTGTCTGCTATGTCCAACAAGCAGGGGCCGGGGAAGAGCAGTGTAGGGGGGTGGTGGGGAGTGTAGTCTGAACGGTGTATTTCATGCTGTAATTGCTTATTTGTTTTCATTTGTAGCAATTATTTTGAAATCTCAAATAACATTAAAAACTCAGTGTCTTATATTTCCAAAGGAAGGCAGAAATTAAAATGGCTGGGAAATACAAGTCTAAACTAGTCTCAGAGCAAATACAGAGACAAGTCTTATATAAGTGCTTTACCAATAAACAGCCCTATAACAGAGAGAGTATAATGATAATAAGATACAGAACATGGAGTTTTAAACAGGAAAAGCTCACTGATATGCTCAAGGTCCTTTTTAATTTTTTTAACTTTATTGAGGAATAATTGACAAATCTAATTGTATATATTTAAAGTGTACAATGTGATGCTTTGATATACATATTCATTGTGGAATGATTACTAAGATTAGGATAATAAACACATTCAAGGTCCTTTTTACTTTGACCATTTTTGTATTAATGCCCCACAAAGGAGTGCTCTAGATTTTTAAATACGCCTATGAAAGAGTCTGAAACATTCACTGTATTTTTAAAAATTCTTTATTTATTTTTTATTTTATTTTTGGCTGCATTGGGTCTTTGTTGTTGTGCGCAGGCTTTCTCTAGTTGCGGCGGCTTCTCTTGTTGCAGAGCACGGGCTCTAGGTGTGCGGGCTTCATTGTTGTGGCACATGGGCTCGGCAGTTGTGGCACACGGGCTCAGTAGTTCTGGCACCTGGGCTCAGTAGTTGTGGCATGTGGGCTCTAGAGCACAGGCTCAGTAGTTGTGGCACATGGGCTTCGTTGCTCTGCGGCATGTGGGATCTTCCCAGACCAGGGCTTAAACCCGTGTCCCCTGCATTGGCAGGCGGATTCTTCCCCACTGCGCCACCAGGGAAGCCCCCTTCCACTGTATTAACAGTAGTTTCCTCCGTGGAGGAGGCAGAAGACTTAAGAGGAAGTTTATTTTTAGACTATTGGACTATTTGTTAAATATTATCCTGTTAGAATGTATTCATGTGTTACTTGCAGAAATTGAATATTAATAAAAGTTTTAAAAATTGTACAATAATCAGATGACCTCGCAGTAGTGCTCAGCCTGCCTTAGTTGAATACTTGAGGACATTTCCTCAAGGTTTCTGGAGGCAGTTTCTCATCAGAAGGAGATGGTGCCTGGTCAAGATTAAGGAATTCCTCTCAGGGTCTGTGGTTTCCCCGGGCTGTCAGCCGAGACTCAGTGTCTGGGAATAGAGGGGCAAGGAGGTACAGGAAGCCTAGAGACAAAACTGAGTGTGTGTGTGTGTGTGTGTGTGTGTGTGTGTGTGTGTGTGTGTGGTGGTCCAAGACCCCAGCCCCGTTCAAATCCTTCCCAAGGGAAATTCCTGGATGTCCTTCTACATTAAGCCAAGTTTGAAAAATGCAGGGCTAAATAATTCTCTACTGATAATTCTAGTTCTGCAAAAAGCCCAAACCAAACCGGAATAGCCAGTAGGAGGAGCTTCTAGATCCACAAGTCGTGTGCTCTGAGCTGGAAGGTGCGTGGAAGCACTCAGCTCGCATCGGGGCCACGTTCTGCCTGTTGAAGCAGGTGGCAGAGGAAGTGAAGGGAACCTCCGCGTCCAGCCACCTCCCTGGTTCTTCACACCACCAGGCTGTGGGGCCTGTGCATGTCTCATCCCGACGTGCTGTGATTCTTTAGTTTTAAAATTCAAACTTAGCACTTTTTTTTATCAGTTGGAACTCTTCCTATGGCAAATGATAGAAAACCCAAGGAACTTTACAAACAATAAAAATGATGGTATTTTTCCATGTACCTGAGAAGCTGAAGGTTTTAAGCTTAGGTGGGGCTGGCGCCTCAGGTGATATAACTGGTTTCTTCTCATCTCCGTGCTCCCTCTTGTCCTGTTCTCAGGCTCCAGGTGGTGACCAGGTGGTTGCCTCTCAGGTTCAGTGCAGCATAAGACAGATCATCCCTTTCTGGTCTTCTCTCTCTGGTCACACCCATGGAAGTCCAGGATTTACTGACTGGGCAGCTTTAGTCGTTGGTCCTCTCGATCCCAGTCACTGGGGAGGGGAGATTTGGTGCTCTGACTTAGGGCCCTATTTCCTGACGTGTAGAGAAAACACTAGGTCCGCTAGTAACGTCCCTGCTGGCTCCTCTGACTACTTATACACAAAGTTCTGAAAACAGTAGGAAATACGGTGCCTTGGGTGACCTCTCCTGCAGCCTCAGTCCTTTGTGAGTCTAAAGAAAGAATCAGGGACAAATGTCACCTCTCTGCAGCTTAAGTTTTCTAACATAACTTAATTGTAACCAAGGTTTTTTTTTTTAAGCAATACATCTTTTTATTTAAATGTCAAATATTTTCAAATCGTGCAGAAATGTATCAATACTGTCTTTAGGAAACCCACATAAGCAAGCCCTGAAGACGGCAGAGGCTGCAGATTGAATCTCAAGTAGAATAAGAAGAGAATCAGAGACAGGCAGTTACTGCATGAAAAATCGTAACTATGCCAGTTCACACAAAGGAAACCTCTAAGCATGTTATCCTTAACAAAATGATTTTATTAAGCAAAGTCCATCTCTATTTAGCACAAGGAACGCATTATTTTAGTTCATTAATAATTCCAAAAGTGTCTTTTTAATATTTTGACAGTAATTTCAAATGGAAACACTTTCATATGCATACATAGAAATGACTATTTCAAAAGGTATATATATATATATATATATATATACACACACACACACACACAGACACACTCACTTGTACACACATAATGATTATTACTAGTTGAATCATAGCCTGAGGTAATGAGGAAAGAAAAGGTCAGTCTTCCAAACACAAAACACATGCATGTTGAGAGCACCATAAGCTGAAAGGAAAAAACAAATTGATTCTCATATTTTTCATCAAGTTTTTTAGAGTCACGAATAGCAGAAACCCTTCTGATTGATTAAATTTCATAATTCTGAATTTGATCAAATCATAAAACACCAGTCAGACTGTAGTTTTTATAACCATTATAGATAATGAGGGAAAGATGGAATTAATAAGAGTTCACTAAGAGTATTAAATTATCCCATCTTTATCTTGTTAAGAAAAATTAGAAATTGTGCATGCATGTGTGTGTTTTCAATCACAAAGAAGCCTTTCTTCTTCTAAACTCGCAGAAGCCGTTTCCCAGCAATCTGAGGCAGCATAGTTACAGGCGAGAAGGAAATACTCTCTTTTCCTTGTGTTATGGACACGTGCCCTCCTGGAGGACAGGGCTATGTTTCCCTATTGACTCTTTGAAGAGTCCAGACCAAGCCAAGACCGTCATCACATCCTTGGGCTCAGACCTGAAGAGTTTCCCTGAAGTGGTACTCAAATTCCTGCTGGCAGTCTCCTAAGAAATGCTAAAATCTTCTTAGGAATTTAAATTAACCAGCTCTTAGAGAGGTGTCTAGCTCCAGCTGTGAACTTCTCAGCTTTACTCAAAGCCTCATCAGTGCAACAGGGGAGAGATTCAGCCAAGTTCCAGAGGGTCTTAGTGCTCTTTGCAGAACCAGCAGGGGGAGCCAGAGCGTAAAGGTATCTTAGGCATTCAGACTTTTTAAAAGTTGATTGTGTCTTTGGATGGATGATACTCACAGCATAGGTTACATAACTTGCGGCACACCACAAATGAAACCAGTGCCATTAACACGAGATTCTGGGATGAACATTTGGGTAAAGGTGGCTGTCTTCACATTCCCATTTATGTGACTAAGAACGAATAGAGAAAAATCTTCAGCAATCTTAGAAAATGCTGATGGTTGCCATCGATATGTCAGAAATCTTAAGGTACTTTTTACAGCACAGATTGGAGAGGAGAATTTATTGGCTTGTGGACTTCACTGCTTGTAGCTTGGCTGAAGAATATGCTAGGACTCCCTGAAAGGACCCCATGTATCTGGGAGTCATGCGTGCTTATCCACCTGGACAGGTTAGCGTCAGGGAAAGATGAGCTTTGTTTCTACCTTTGATGAGCTCAAAGCACCCAGATTCATATGGGGCAGAGAAACCAGCCGTGACCGTTGTTCTTGACCTACAATAGCAGGGATGGTACTAGTCGTGAAGGCAGGCGCCGATCCAGCTGATTTCTGGTTTTACAACAAACCCAGAAGTACAACCTGAGGCCCAAAGGCTGTGTTGCCACTGGCAGTTTCCTACTCCTTACAGAAAAGTGGACCTCAGTTTCAGCAAAGCAAACCTAGATTTTTCATTCTTCCTTTTCCTAAGTCTGAAAGAGTTAAACTATTGTAGTTAAAGTGGTTCAGACTAAACCCCTGTCAGGTAGGCTCACTTCTATAAACGTGAGCAAACAGAGGGAAACACACACACCCACCCACACACACACACACACACGATTCTGCCAAAGAAGAGAAACAATCTGAAAAATCCAGCCTGTGAAATGAAATTCCTACATGAGATAGAATAAAGTGTATGAAAATCTCTAATTGGTATTCTGACCAGTTTCGAGAGGCAGTGGCATCTGTGGACCTAGAGGAGGTTAGTCATGAAAAGGTACAGATCTGAAGTCAGGCAGATTGTTTACAGACAAAAAGCCAGGTGGTTAAACGTTAAAACCTCATGAAAGAAGTGAAATGAAGACCGCTGCCATGGAACACTGAAGTGCTCCAGTTGAAGGAGGTTTAAGAAAGTCTCTCAGAATTCAGAGGAAAAGCGTACTGACACTAAATGGATGAAGAAAAGAAAAGAAACATGTTTTGTGCATCATGAGTTCCAAAAGTATACAACAGAACAGATTAGGGAGAAGAAATCACCAAAACAGTGATGGAAGAGAAAGTTGCTAAAATGAGTAAGGGCTACCATCTTATTTAAAAGGTTTAGCAAATCCCAGGAAAGATTTAATAAAGCCGCTCATTGGATGAAAATGATCGAGCACATTTATATATTAGCTCTTAGCAAGGAAAAAAAAAAATTAAACAGAATGGGCATGGTCCCTCTTCCAATAGAGCTGAGTCTACTTAGGCAAATCACAATCAGTGGCGTAGAGCAGGGAAAGTGCTGGGACAGAGGTGACACACTTACAAGAGGTGAACTTTAACTGGCTTAAAGGGGTCAGGGTTGACTTTCCAGAAGAAGTGATATTTTAGCAGACTTGAGGAGTATGTAGGCATTATCTGATTGAATAAAAAAGGTCTTAGTAGGGGAGCAAGAATGTAATCAGCCTGGGTAAGGTCTTGAAACTGAAAGAGAGCATGGCACATTCGAATAACTAAAAAATTCCTGTAAGCCTGGAAAATCAAAGAAAAGAAGAATTAGTGAGGCTGACGGAAAAACAGAGGCAATGTTACAAATGATCTTGTCTGTATGACTCACTTTAACCCTTTTGCTAGGACTAAGGATGTAACAAAAAGATAAGGACTTTCGGTAAGTAATGATTGCATGTGTATTTTCAGAAGGGTTCTCTAGGGACTTCCCTGGTGGTCCAGTAGTAAAGAATCCGCCTTGCAATGCAGGGGACATGGGTTTGATCCCTGGTCAGGGAACTAAGATCCCGTATGCCACGGGGCAACTAAACACGTGTGCCACAACTACTGAGCTTGCACTCCTCAACTAGAGCCCACGTGCTGCAAACCACAGAGCCCACGTGCCCTGGAACCTGTATGCCGCAACTAGAGAGAGAAAACCTGCATGCCACAACTAGAGAGAAACCCGAGTGCCACAGCGAAGAACCCGTGCACCGCAATGAAAGATCCCGCATGCCTCAACTAAGACCCGACACAGCCAAAAATAAATAAAATAAATAAATAATAAATCTTTTTTCCTTTAAAAAAAAGGGTTCTTTAGTGATGAAGTGAAGAATGAGCAGCAGAAGAGCCAGCTGAATAGCGGGAGACCAGTTAGGAGGCCGTCACGGAAATTTAAGGAGGGAAAGGGAATCTAAACTAGGGGAGTGGCCAATGCGAATGGAGAGAAGTAGGTAGATGCAAGAAGTTTTTAAGAGGTAGAATCAACCTTAAAGTAATTGCATGTGGGTATCAGGAGGAAGGAGTCAAGGATGACAGCCAGGTGTCCTGAGATGGGAACTTTCGTAAAAGGTTGTATTATTTGTTCCACTTTGAACTTGCTGAGTTGATGTGTCAATGAGATATTAAAGAGGCAATTAGATCTAGAAATGGGAAGAGGGATCTAGGCTGGAGGTAGGGCCTTGGGAGCACTTGGCATATAAATGGTAAATGGTGCCATGGGAGAGGATGACATTGCTTATGAGAGTGGAGAGTAAAAGAGAATGATATTCAGAATGGAAGAGAAATTCATTCTCAATATCATTCTTTTCTTGCCCCCCCCACCCTCTTTACCAATGTCATCCTCTCCCACAGCATCATTTACCATTTATACACCGAGCACTCATAGGCCCTCCACTAAAGGGATGCACATGATCCCTGCAACTGGAGTCTTAGGGAAGGCTCTGCACCTATTTTTCAGCAATGAGGGGGTCACAACCAGGAGACTAGGCAGATGGTAGCTGCCAGGATGTGGTTGAAAAATTGAGGCTTTAAATGGCATGTAGTAAAGTTTGCCTCCCTGCCCCCAACCCAAGTATTTGGAAGAACAGCAGGGAAGGGGGTTCTAAGGGGAGAACTACGTTTCAAACATGGCATGAAGGTGAAGTGACAGAGGATTTAGAAGAGTCCATTTCTCATTGAAGAGGAGCTCCAACTGGCAAAGTAGAAATTCCTTGGAAGAAAGGGGAGAGATTTAAGAGAAAGTATAAAGAAGTATGTGGAAGGGAGGTGATTAATGAATGGCAAAGTGTTACATCTCATGCCTTGAAAAGAGATATAGGAGACATGATGGAGAAAAAGGAGAACCACGTTGAGTTATATTATAGATATATATATTAAAACATCATATTTTGTAGAAAAAATACAATAAGTATCTAAAATGAAGGAGATCAACAACTAAAATGGGAGCTAAAAGCAGTTTGTTACCAGATGGTGACTCCAAGTATCAGACAATTGTGGGGAAACACTGTTACAGATTTTGAGATGGAAAGATTGTGAGACCAGAATTTTATACCCAGCTGTTGTTTATGTGAGAGGGTGCTTAAAAATTCTCAGAAATGCAAGAATGCAGAAAATATAGCAACCAACATACACTTCTTGTGAATGTACTCTGAGAACTCTAATAAATTAAGAAATATTAGGAACATAGCTTCTATACCAAGATGGGAGATTAAGCATGTATATATCTCTCCATTTTCTCTTCAAATCCCAGGAAAAGGACTAAAGAAGGATAAGAATGAGGTTAAATCTTCAGCAGTCCTGGAAAACAGAGACAGTTTTATCTGCAGAAATTTTAAGGAATTTTGGAAAATTATAAAGTAGACTGGTTTGACAGGGAAAATAGAGCCAAGAAAATCACAAACAAATAGAGACATCTGCAATGGATCACTGAAGAAGCGAGCACCAGTCTTCCCCACAGAGCCCTGGAAAAACTCCAAGATCATCAACAAGAGCTGGAAATATTTGTTGAATGATGTTGAATGAATGGGCAGCCTGTGTGGCAATTAGCAGCATAATTAATTGAAGGGTTGCCAGCCCAGCTGGACTGGTCCTCAGTTCTAGTACACAGAGGGCTGGCTGTGGTCTTTTCTCCTAGGAGGTAGCAGATGAGATGAATTCTGTAAATAAAGGGGAGGCTCTGTCTCCCAGAAAGGGAAAAATAATAGGAAAGCAGCTCTGTAGATGAGTGAAATGCCCTAAAGCTTTCTGCTCCCAGAGGAATATCTGCTTGGCTTGCTCTGATTTATTGAGATGAGTCCTTAACCTGCGCATGTGCTCTCTGCTTGCCCAACCTGAAAATAAGTCCGTTTGTGGGAACATCACCTCCCATCCACCCAAGGAGGACTGAAGCATGCTCCCATTCAGGGCAGAGGCCTGGGATAGGAATGGTCCCTCCACAATTGCTGGGGAAAGTCAGTGGAGTGACCAACAGTGGTCACTCTCATCTTTCAATAATAATTATAGATGGACAAGCAGGCACTGAGGAAAAGCAAACCATTAAAGAGAAGCATCTCTAGGCAGAGTGGAGCAGGTGCAGCAGGTGGTCTCGGAGAGGTTAACAAAGGCACCAGAGGGTCACTTAGCTACTCAGCTGGGGTCGTCAGAAATACATGATAGAATGCTGAGTAGATAGATGGATGATAGATGGATAGATAGATGGAAAGAAAAGCTTCTTCTGAAAATGAATCAAATGATGAATAAGAATCTGAGAAATTTTAAAAATTAATTTAAAAATTGCTTAAATTGTTACAATCATGTGAATGCTACTAAGAGCTGAACCTAGTAAATGTGGATAATTTTCCCTTCCTGCACAACTTTTTACATTACCTGGAATCAATAATTATCTTTTTGTTCATTTGTTTGCTCAGTTTTCCATATATTTATCACCAATTTAATTCATATTCTCCAGCAATTATCTGGATCTCTTCTCAATAAATTAGTTCACACTAGGCATTCTAATACTTTCATCTTTTTGAAGAAGTTTCTCCATGACTTGTTGCAGTGTGGAAAGGTTTTCGTCTGCAAGGGGTATCCTAGCTTCTCTGATCTTCTTCACACTTCTGGGGATTTTTATTCACTTCTCTCTTGAGCTGGATACCCTCTTTCTTCGATCTCATATCTTCTTTCTGGGTTTACTCCTTTGTTTTGATGGAACATGTCCTCTGGTGACTTTCCTTGGAAGGATGTATAAAAGGTAAATTTTTTGAGACCTTCAATTTCTGAGACTTTATATTTTTGCCTGACACTTGATTGACAGTTAAGCTAGGTATCTAGTTTTAAGAGTAGAAATAGGAACAGGAAAATATTGTTTGCGTTTCTTCTAGTTTTCAATATTTGCTATTAAGAAATCTGAAGCCACTGGGATTCCTGATGTGTTGTATAAAACTTGTTTTTCATTTTTTTTTTCCTGTCTGGGAGACTGTAGGATTTCCTCTTTGTTCCCAGTCTTTTGAAACCGCACAGTGAAAAGCCTTGATGTGTGTATCTTTTCATTCTCTTTCCTGGTCACTCAGATGATAGTTCCTTTGAATCTGGAAACTCATGTACTCTGTTTTGCCAATGTTCTTGAATTATTTTGTTGATAATTTCCTCCCCTCTATTTTATCTGTTCTTTCTTTCTAGAATTCTCATCATTTGATTATTGGACCTCTTGGACTGTTTTTCTCAATTCCTTATTATTTTTCAATTCTTATCACTTTGTCTTTTCCATCTTTTTTCTAGGAGACTATCTCAACTTTAGCTTCCTATCTTTCTATTGATTTTTTTAAATTCTATTTTTAATTTCCCAGAACTTTTTTTTCTGAATATTTATTTTTATAGCCTTTTTAATGATTGCAATATGTTCTCTTATCTATGTGAGGTTATTATGATAGTTTTTGAAGATTTATTTTTTTCTATGTGGCCTCCGTTTCTCCAATTACTTTTGTCCATTTGTCTGTTTTGGTGTTTAGTGTTCATCCTAGGCTCACATTTGAGTGGGAAACTTACAAGTTGATTGGAAGCTCTGAGCTAGATACCCTGTTTTATTGAAAATCTCCAATATCTTTCCTCTTGAACTAGCCAAGCTCTTTAACAAAGACTCTGCCAAGTTTTGAGGCCCAGGGTGATGGATGAGGGAGAGGTTGTGTCTCTCAGAATTTTCTGTGTAAGTGCTCACTTATCCATCTCTCCATAGTCCAAAAGTTTCATTTATATTCCATTGCCCTGAGACTCTCTGGTTTACTGTCTTCAGAACATAACCCTCTAGTCTTCCACCAGAGAAGAGAACAGCATTTGCCCAGTCACAATGAATAGAAACTAATTTCTAAAATGCTTTCAGGGAATTCCCTGAGGTCCAGTGGTTAAGACTCCGTGATTTCACTGCCGGGGGCCCAGGTTCAATCCCTGGTCGGGGAATTAAGATCCTACAAGCCACGTGGTGCAGCAAAAAAATAAATAAATAAAATAAAATGCTTTCAACCCAGCCTTTTTATTTTAGCCTCCTCCCCTCCCTTTACATCCACTTCCGGAGTAGCAGGTTTGCATGCTCACTTAGACTTTTGAGGATTCTGTGTTATAACCTCAGTTTTCTCTACTGCTGGCTTAGATTCAGCCTTCTTAAGTAATATGTCCCTCAATACTTATCCACCTGCTTTTCAGATTCCAAAATTTTGTTGCTGTTGTCCCCTCTGCTATATCCTTGTGAGTGTATGTCTTATAAAATCTCCCTTTATTTGCCTTTAAAAATTTTTTTGTATGTTTTCTTTTATCCACAGATACAAATGGTTTAAAGAATTATGGGTTATGTTATTGTTACCAGAATTAGATGCCATCGTTTTAACTAATCAAAGTGTGTGTTTCCCCATTGTATTCTTGATTCTCTTTCTGTTTGGAGCATGTACTCTATTTGCCTTTTAATCGGGTTTCAGGAGGGAAGAAAAGTACATACTTATGTTAAATATGCCATCTTTACCTGGAAGTTGATTTTTTTGTGTATTTGTTAATTGCAATAATTATGCAGTATTGTACCTGATTATATCTAGCTCTCTAAATAGTTGAAGTCTTGAGCATCTATTTTATTTTTTAAAATTTTTTCATCTTTATTGGAGTATAATTACTTTACAATGTTGTGTTAGTTTCTGCTGTACAACAAAGTGAATCAGCTATATGTATACATATATCCCCATATCCCCTCTCTCCTGAGCCTCCCTACCACCCTCCCTATCCCACCCCTCTAGGTCATCACAAAGCATCGAGCTGATCTCCCTGTGCTATGCATCAACTTCTCACTAGCCATCCATTTTACATTTGGTAGTGTATATATGTCAATGCTACTCTCTCACTTCGTCCCAGCTTCCTCTTCCCACCTGTGCCCTCAAGTCCATTCTCTACGTCTGCGTCTTTATTTCTTCCCTGCCAGTAGGTTCATCAGTACTGGTTTTTTAGATTCCATATATAGGCGTTAGCATACGGTATTTGTTTTTCTCTTTCTGACCTGCTTCACTCTGTAAGACAGACTCTAGGTCCATCCACCTCATTACAAATAACTCAATTTCGTTCCTTTTCATGGCTGAGTAATATTCCATTGTATATATGTGCCACATCTTCTTTATCCATTCATCTGTTGATGGACACTTAGGTTGCTTCCATGTCCTGGCTATTGTAAACAGAGCTGCAATGAACATTGTGGTACATGACTCTTTTTGAATTATGGTTTTCTCAGGGTATATGCCCAGTAGTGGGATTGCTGGGTCATATGATAGTTCTATTTTTAGTTTTTTAAGGAATGTCCATACTGTTCTCCATAGTGGCTGTATCAATTCACATTCCCACCAACAGTGCAAGAGGGTTTGAGCATCTATTTTAATCAGTAGAGGCTGATAATGTGCTACAACCATAGCAACCCTAAAACTTGAGTGGCTTAACAGAACAAAAGTTTGATTCTCACTTTGTTGAACGTCCATCATGAGTAGGGGGTGGTTCTGCCCCACAGTCCCTGGGGTTGACAGAGGCTCAACCATCTTGGGGTTGAACGATCTGAAGCATACAGCCTTCTTCATTCTCATAGTAGAGACAGAGAGAGAAGGAGAATCTCACATTTGCAAATGAATATTCCAGCTTAAAAGTGATATGCTCACATTTCGTTGGCCAGAAGGTTTCATGATCTTGATTTACTGAAATATCTAGGGAAATATAAGCCCCACTGGTGTTTGAAAGGAAGAAAGATTAAGGGAGCACAAGAAGTCTCCACCCTGGCACCAACTACGCATTTTAGATAAATGTTGATGTAAGAAGGCGTATTGGTTAGGATAATACCAGACTGTTATAAAAAGTAGCTCCAACCCCCAACCCGATTCAGTGGCTTAAAAGAAAACATGGTTTGTCTGTCTCTCCTGTAACACATCAAGGTGAGCATCCAGTGTCGGTAGGTGGCTGTGCTCCATACCAGACGCTTTCCTGTGTTAGTACATTTCTGCTCCTAGGGCTCAGAGAAGTAATGTAACACACCAAGAGTCCCCTCCATGTTGAGTAGGAAGTGTAGCGACAGAATTCTTACACTAATGGCGAAGTGTGAAAAATTCTAACACTAAGTCCCAAACCTTTCCTCTGACACCTTCCCACCCTTCTTCCATGGGGAGATGTGCCATTATATTTGAAAACACCAGAAAAGGTGTTTATGGAAAAGAAACGAAAGCTGCTAGTGAGGGACAAGACAGAACATTGTAGAAGCCTAGTCATGGAAAAGATGAAAAAGATTTCATGCAGGGATTTTATCACGAACTGTGATGCTTCTGTGATTACATAGGTGGGAACTTTGGCTCAATGTAGTGAAGGCTTGAGGGCTTTATGCTTAGTGCATGTTGCTTTCAAAGAATGTGATCAGTGGGTCCATTTCTGCAAGCAGAAATTGCTTAACCATGAAGTAAACATCATGTGATTTCAAATAACGTACAATAAATGGGAATTTTTCTTATTGGTGTGGCTAAATTCATTTTCTTTCAAAAAGCATCACCTTAGAGGCAATAAGCAAGCTTCTAAATGTATGGAGCCTAAAAGATGAAATCTTAAAATCCTGAAATACAGAAATGTTAGGGAAAATAAGAAGAGGCAAGATATTTCCACACTGTCATCTAACTTCCCCTGCTCCCACAGTGCTCCCTAGTATATCCTGATAATCTTTAATATTTACTCAATTCTAATTCCCCATCAATTATAAGAAGCACCATAGGGTGGGGAAACAAACCCTATTAAATATAATCTCAGGTTACAAGATGCTTGAAGTTTAAGGTCAGAAATCTTATAAGAAAATGTTAATTTTAAGATAGAATGAAGCATATTAAATGGATGATTATCACCAATATTGGGAGGTTATTATCAGTTGATTAATGATGAGCCAGCTGGAGATATTTTGGCACAACGTGGAATGGAAAACACTTCTGGGTCAGCAAGAGCTATAGATCAAAAGGGATTTATTGTCCTGGGAAGGCGGAGGATGTTATAGGAGTGAAAGAAGAATCATTTCTGCAGAAGTTGGGGGTGAACTTGGAGACATAAGGAAATGGGTTCTCAAATGTAGCCCAGACTGAGAAGGAAATAGCGGCTGGATGAGAGTGATTGTTCCTTCAGTCAGGAGAACAGGATTTTGATTAGAGTTTAAAATATCATGATATGAAAAAGAAATCCCAGATTTCTCTGGGAGCTAAAATCTGGGTCCTTCAGAGGGTTCCCATTATGTTCATAATTACTATTTTTTGGTGTTTATAACAAACTGGAAAACACAGTTGCTTTCATTGTTGAAAACAAAAATATCTTCAGAAATAAATTCAGGAAAGCCAGTCACTTGTTCAGAGTAATTACTGGGCTTAGGTGTCTGAGTCCACCCTGATCAAAACTGAAAAGATGACAAAATGGTACCCTCACTTCCTCTGCCATCGTCTCCATCCTCTTCTTCACCCAGGCACCCCACCTACCTCAAAGGTTATCACACCTCCCAAGCTAATCCTAGGCAAGGCATGAACTAATGTGCTTATTGATAGGACGGCTTCCAGACTATGAGTAAATTTCAAAAGAAAAGAGACTTCAGAAAAAGAAACGGCAAGACAAGCCTTCGGTCTAAGGTTGAACGGTGTGTTCATCAAAAGTGTGGAATGAATTAAGAAATCAGACGTTGGAGGGACTCATGGGCAAATACTAAGAGTGGCCTGCACCAAATCGTTGAAGGCCGACACCAAATCAAGCATCATTTTATTTCACACTTACAATAAAAACGTGAGGTAGGTGTATTGCATCCTCTATGTCACAGATGATCAAAGTCTATGGTGCAAGGACGCTGATGTTTTATTTAAGGCCATGTAGAAAGTGAAGTGGCCCAGTTCAGATTTGCCATGAGTGTTGCCTGACAGCTGAGCTCATGTTCTTCCTTCTCCACAAGAGACCTGGGATTATAGCACACAGCAGAGGCCAGCGCCAGGCACCTTGTGACAAGCACCATCCCCTGATGTTCAAGGTTGGCCTGGGCCGATCCTCATTAGACTGAGGAATTCTGTGATATTCTGAAGCATCTTATTGCAACTGGAATCCAACAACAACTAATACTTTCTGCTGATTAAACCTATTTATAAAAAAATTAAAAAGAAATGGAGTTCCCTCCTGACTATAGTTGATATTTTGTAGGCAGGAGGTCAGCCTCATTCTACACATCCTCCCCATCCTCTTCCTGGCCCCACCAGAAACTGCCTGCGTCCATGGCCAAACAGAGATCTCAGAGCTGAGAACGGTCTGTAGAGGCTGGTCATGGAAGCCAAACTCTACAACTGTTCTCTGTGTTTGTACTTGTCTGTGTGATGGATGTTTCCCCACAATGTCCCCTCTCGTCTGGGAAATAATTTCTGTTCTTAGCAAGAACACTGATTCTGGAGTGGATTACAGGTCACTTACCATGAAAAGGGTAGGAGATGAGAGGAAAAGGACGTGCATGCTTCTTGGCTATGTAACCCCATGAAGATGTACAAGGCTTTGTGCGGTGGTTCCAACAATATCTTAAGAGAACCTCCTTGACCTGTCCAAGTACTTCCTCCACTTGAAATCAACTTAGGGCAGGAAGGTCAGCTTTGGTCCCTCTCACGTGATACTGAGTAGTGAATGAGAGACATCCAAGGACTTGCTGATATAAATACATGTGAAAATATTTTTTGTTTTACCATGAAGCCAATTAATATCTGTGACAGCATTTTGGATACTTTAAAGCACTGCTCAAGAGTGAGGTGGAGATGTGATTATTTTCTTTATCTCTCTTTCAAAGGCCTGCATCCATTGGTTGGCCTCAATCATATGTCCATCCTAAATTAATGTTCCTTTCTTATTCCAGTTTGGTAAGGTATTGACAAAGCCAGCACTGTAATTTTAGCAAGCCAGGGTAATTGCGTAAGGATCAGCCCTTTGGAAGATCCTGGCTTTGCTAACTGATGGGTAATATCTCAGAAAAGTGACTCTCCAGCTAAGACTGAAAAATCTTTGGGGTTCATGCAACCTGAGGAGTGGGATGGAGAAATAGCCCCCAACATCGCCACTAACCTAGCTTTCACAGCTGGACCTCAGTATTATTATTTTTTAATACATTTATTTATTTATTTTTGGCCGTGTTGGGTCTTCGTTGCTGCGCGCAGGCTTTCTCTAGTTGCGGTGAGCGGGGGCTACTCTTCGTTGAGGTGTGCCGGCTTCTCATTGCGGTGGCTTCTCTTGCTGCGGAGCACGGACTTTAGGCGCATGGGCTTCAGTAGTTGTGTCACGCGGGCTCAGTAGTTGTGGCTCGCGGGCTCTAGAGCACAGGCTCAGTAGTTGTAGTGCACTGGCTTAGTTGCTCCGCGGCATGTGGGATCCTCCCAGATCAGGGCTCGAACCTGTGTAGACCTCAATATTATTATAAGCTTGTCTCATGTTCACAGCAGGCCATTTTGTTTCCCTGCAGCACATAATTTCATGGAACACCAACCTCAGACAAGGTTACCTTAGACCATGGTAAAAAGAAACAAAACAAGGCCACTTCATAATTTTATCTTAGCATAGATAATAAAAAGGTCGCAGTGACACTTGCAAGATACCCAATCATAGAATCAATTGCCCCACTCTCTGACAACATCCAAACTAGAAGGAACCCCTGAATCTTTAGAACATTCCCTGAATCACTCAACCAAAGCTCAGTTCCTATAATGGGGTCTTTCTAACACCCTTGTACTGAGATACCTCCAGTATTCTGTGGTGCGTGTTCTCCCTTGTGTAATGAGAGATAAACCCAATTCCTTCAACTCCAGGTGTTTTCTTATTGGACGTGGCTCAGGGCACTGACAAACCTTATAGTTAACCCGCAACTCCACCACTGCCGAACCAGAGTAATTAAGTCTCCCTCTCATCATCCTCCTTCATCCCCATCCAGTGCCTGTGCTGTTCACAGGTGGAAGGGTTCAGAGGTGGGACATACAATTTCCCCTGCACTCCTGAGGACAGCAGTTTTCTGCATCCTGTTGGTCATTTTAAACCTTTAAACCTTTCAAGCAGGCAGATGGTCAAGTGCCTTGCTTACCAACGTGGAGTGCAGGATCTCTCCCTTGCCCGTCAGGGGGGCTCTCGTGTGGGCCTTGAGAATCATGTTCATTCCAGAAGGCATATATAGCCCCCTCTAGACTCCATGAGGAAGGGTTTGTACACGGCTGGCTAGTGGAATAACGGGGGTACAGGCTATCCAGGTGCTTCACACACGTATAAATGTGTATAGTTGGGCTCAGGGTTAGAAATTCAGTCATTGCAGGGGCAAAGCTGCAAGTATGTGCATGAGGGAGACTGGCCAGGTCTAAAGCAGTACAAAGTCATGGAGTGTTTGGCAAACTGGCAAGGGCATGTTCTTTCTAAAGAGGGGGCAATTTAATTGCTGTTCATTGTAGCCATAAGGCAATGGGGTCCCAGTGTGGCCAGACCTTTTGATTTTTCACGTGAAGTGAAAATGCAGATTTAAAATCATGAAGTCTCCTGGTTTTCTGATGCTGGCATTAAATTCAAATGTTTAAAAATACTGTGAAGTGTTTTAAAAACTATATAGCAAAGCAAATTCAGCTTATTTGTTTCTGGTTTGTGACGCTGCAGTATCACTTTCTCCTCTTTTACAGAGTGAGAATAAATCATAATAAGAACACTTGAATGGTTATTTTTACCAAATCTACTTTTTTTTTCTCTTTCTTTCTTTCTTTTTTTTTTTTGCTACAGAAGTAAGTTACTCTTTGTGGGTTTTCCTAAGAAAATAAAATTTTAAATATTTGGCTTTCCTTATAAATATATGCAATTCTTAATGATAATTATTTCCATCAGGCTAATCTGCATAAGCAATTCTGTGATAACAAACCAGGAGCTCAGGGAACTGAGCAGAATCACTACTTCTTAGATTGGAGACTGCAGTTTGAACTTATGGTGAATTATTGCAACCAAAGGGATATACTTTGTTTTAAAAATATTAAAAATATCAAAATCATATTCTTTGTTCAGTCAGGCCCTTTAATAAAGTTATTTGTTTCACAAGAATAAATCCTGTGAACTTATTTACAAAACATAAATTTATAAATTAAAGGAAACTATAAAACTATAAGATAATGATTTATGAGCATCTCGTATATAATTAAATGCAACAAAAAGAGTTTTTTTCTATTCCATCATGATGTTTATCTCTTAAGGTTATGGCGCTGTCTTATGATGAGTTGAGATTTTGCTGACTTGCTTGTCAAATCCTATAATCCTCTCGTATTTATTTTAGGAGTTTCTCTTTTTTATTAGGAACTAATTGTTCAGAACTTGGCAAAACTTCAATGCCCCAAGGATTCAAGGAAAAACAATCTAGCCATAAATATCAACCCACTGTTTTATATGCTAAAAGTGGGGAAGGGTCTCTAGAATATAAAAATACATTACGTAGCACTTGCCCTATAAGGGCTTATAGTTAAGACTCAAACAATCATAGAAAGAGAACAGCTGTAATGGCCATTAAGTTCAACTCCAATGTCTGAGCAACTATCACCCAGTCTATTCTTAGATCCTTCCAGTAACATACAAATCCCAATCCCTAGTTTATCTTGAATAACTATAATAGAAAGTCCTCTCTTACATGGACTGACATATCTCATTATTTTGACCTAGTTTTTCACTTCAGCCATAAAAATTAAGTACAATCCTCCTTCCACATGGCCAGCCTTTTAAATTGTTGAAGACAGGTTTCATGTTCTCTCCTGGCTACACAAAACACACTGAGTTCTACAGCATCTTGGCATTATGCTTCCTTCAAACATATGCTCTGGTATTTGGGAGTCATCACTGTATCGTAGTACTGAGCCATTAGACTGGATGAGTGAGCTTACACAAAGAACAGAGATCTGAGGACTGAACCTTAGGACCCTCTCTTCCTTAAGAGATACAGGAGACTAGAAGGAACCAGAAAGAGAGAGGCAGAAGAGCTGTCTTTAAAGTAGTATGAGAACCAGGAGAGTATAGTGTTCTAAAACCCAAGTGAAGCAAGTGTTTCAAAGAAGGGAACATGATGGACTATGTCAGATGGTAGTGCTAAGACAAGTATAAGAGAGGGGAAAGACGATGCCTGAAAATTAGCATTGAATACAGCAACAAGGAGATTATTGATCTTGATGAATGAATAATTCTGGTGGAATAGTGGGGGTGAAATTCTACTGGAGTAAGTTTTAGAGCGAATGAGAAGAGCGAGGTATTGGAGAAAGTCAGTTTAGACAGCTCCCTTGAAGAAATTAGCTGTTAAAGGGGGCCAGAAGATAGGATGGTGGTGATTCGTGTGATTAGAGAGAGTTTTTTTTTAAACGATGGGAGAAATAACAGCAAGTTTGTGTGCTGATTGTCATGCTCTCACAGAGAGAAAATCATCAATGGAGAAAGAAAAATTACTGAAGCAATGAGTGTGAATAGGAAAAACAGAATAGGTTGCTGTTTGTCTGTTTGTTTATATGCAGCAGAGTTTGCCTTAGAAAAGGAGCTTGGTCAGCTTATCTGTAGTTAGAGTAGTAAAAAACAAACAAAAAAACACATAAGCTCTGTTTTCACCCTTCGGGTCATCCTTCCTTATTTGTGCTCTAGCAATGATGAAACCAGTAAAGAGTGAGACTATGGCCTCAATTTTACTTCTATATATCCAGCATAAGGTTGTATTAACTGTTTTAATACCACTCACCAATAGTCGACTAAAACTCATAAGAATTTTCACTTATGTTATATTCTGTTTCCAAGACTCACCTAAATGATGCTGCATTTGTAAAGTAAGTCTCTTGGATCCAAAGAGAGGATCTTAGCTCTAGCCCTGGTGAGTTTCATCTTGTTAGTCTTGAAACACTCAAAAGTGTTGCTTGGAGCTTAGAGCTTAGAGCTTTGTCTTCAGAAGGAATATAATGTCATGCTAGAAATTAATTCATTTATGAAACCCCCTCTTTTGAAACATCTAAATTTTTCATACTCTTGCTATTTTTCTCTTTTTACTCACCTGACACGTGGGAGGTTTTTGTTTGTCTTGCATTCAGAATTAAGGGAAATTCATTTAAAAACTTGCATGAGTCTCTCTTCAAATATTGAAGGTCCAGATAAAGACAGTACCCTTTTGCACTGTTGGTGGGAATGTAAATTGGTACAGCCACTATGGAGAACAGTATGGAGGTTCCTTAAAAAACTAAAAATAGAACTACCATATGACCCAGCAGTCCCACTAATGGGCATATACCCTGAGAAAATCATAATTTGAAAGGACACATGCACCCCAGTGTTCATTGCAGCACTATTTACAATAGCCAGGACATGGAAACAACCTAAATATCCAATGACAGATGAATGGATAAAGAAGATGTGGTACATATATACAATGGAATATCACTCAGCCATAAAAAGGAATGAAACTGGGTCATTTGTAGAGATGTGAACCTAGAGTCTGTCATACAGAGTGAAGTAAGCCAGAAAGAGAAAAACAAATATTGTATATTAACGCATATATGTGGAATCTAGAAAAATGGTACAGATGAACCTATTTGCAGGGCAAGAATAGAGACACAGACATAGAGAACATACATGTGGACACGGGGGAAGGGGAAGGTGGGATGAATTGGGAGATTAAGATTGACATATATACACTACCGTGCATAAAATAGATAGCTAATGGGAACACGCTATAAAACACAGGAAGCTCAGCTCTGTGCTCTGTGACAACCTAGTTGGGTGGGATGGGGGGGTGGGAGGGAAGTCCAAGAGGGAGGGGATATAGGTATACATATAGCTGATTCACTTCATTGTACGCCAGAAACTAATACAACATTGTAAAGCAATTATACTCCAATTAAAAAAAAAAAAAAAGACAGTAGGAAAGTTCGGATTTCTGCTAGCTTTACTTTGCCAGATGAGGGTATCATCTGTGTGTGAGCAGTCAGGATGGAGCTACAGCTGGAGCCGGCTGTAGGATATCACCTCAGTGACAAATAGCTGATTTCCTTTGTTTGTTGTAGCAACGTGGTCTGAACTGGGACAGTGCCTGTGGTTGCTAACCGGCAGGACTTACAGGGATTCTGAAACATCCCGTGGCCTTCGAGAGTGTTCAGGATCCCCAGTGCTACTGAATTGCTCTCTGCATCAATGGCTACCTTCTCTTATTTCTAGAAAACCTCCCTTCGGTGATGGTCCCAGTCTGCACCTCTCATCTCAACTTTGGTCTGGGAGAGTTTTCACTTGAGCCTCTGAAGTCTTTATATTCCTTGAGTTCTGAGAATCAGTTTCTATTGGTGTATCAAACTCTCATTAGGAAGCTTTGTTTATTATTACTTATCCTTGTTTATGATTGAGCACCAAATGTGCTATTTGAAAAGAGCAGGACAGAAGAAAATAACAACAGTATCAAATGTACTGCGATAAGTAGACATAATCTAACCATGTAGAATAGTTAATTATTAAAATGATATGTTGCCGAGAGAGAGTCATTAACCAATCAGTGGGAGATAAACACTCTTTCTGACAACACTGTAGAAGAACAAATTTTGGTCATGGATCAGGACTGTACTAGAAAAACCTCCTGCCGTTTCCAGCTCATCTGAGATCTGGTTCAACTCCTGGTTCCTTGGGGAAGACGGTCAGCCTGACACCCCAGCTCAGCAAGGCATGGTCCATGGACAGATTTACACTGTCTTGAGTCCTAGGCACACAGAACCTGTTGTCAAATACCTTTTCTTAGAACTGAAGGGATCTGACACACTGATCAATTGTGCTGGCGGACAGCTGGGCTCCTCTTCAAAGTGCTGTGCAACTATCAGCCTCCATGTGTTAGAGATTTTAAGATATAAGCTCTTCTATTTTTCTGGGGCAGTTAGGCCAGCTATGATATTCTTTTTTTTTTTTTTTTAACTATCTCATTTATTTATTTATTTATTTATTTATGGCTGTGTTGGGTCTTCGTTTCTGTGCGAGTACTTTCTCCAGCTGCAGCGAGCAGGGGCCACTCCTCATCGCGGCGCGTGGGCCTCTCACTGTTGCGGCCTCTCTTGTTGCGGAGCACAGGCTTCAGACACGCAGGCTCAGCAATCGTGGCTCACGGGCCCAGTCGCTCCGCGGCATGTGGGACCTTCCCGGACCAGGGCTTGAACCCGTGTCCCCCGCATTGGCAGGCAGACTCCCAACCACTGCGCCACCAGGGAAGCCCCTGATACTCTTATCAGAAGGGAGACATAATCCATGGTGAGCCGTTCTCACACTCCACCCCATAATAGTCCCGCCTCAAGGACTAAGATGTTTGACTTTGAATCAAACCAGGTGTCCTGGAGCCCAGAGAAGGGCTGTTATCTGAGAATTCAGAAGCCAGAATAATATCTTGTAAATGAGAAGACGATTTTCTTCTGGTCAAACAGTACTAGTTTAACTTTAGGGAAAGTTGGATATTTAGTATTAATATCTTGAAGCCATGGCAAAGGCTTGGGTTTGTGTTTTTTTCGTTTGTTTTTTTTTTTTTGAAATACAGAAATATTTATTTTGGCTTCCTTCATTGTTTTTTGGAAATTCTGTTTTGGCTTATAAAACATAGAAATAGCCAACACTTAAAGCAAACATTCAGAACCCCAGTGTGACAAATTATTGACTTCTTGTGCAATTAAGAGACACGTATGAAGCTAAATACAAAAGGCTAACATGGAAAATGGAAAGGTGAAATTAGTGCAGTAAAGGGAGGAAAGGAAAAAGAAACACAAAATCTTACTTGAGAAAATGAAAGCAGTGAAATAAACTTCTATGATTGAAGACAAAAGTAGAAAAACAAAAACATCTGTAAAGAGAAAGGAGCTATAATCACAAATAATAATAATAATACTCAACACTCAAATAGCATTTTTTTTGTGTACCAAGCTCTGTTCTGGTTTTTTAAATATATTAAGTCTTTCAATCCTCAAAACAATTCTATGATATAAGTATTATTCTTCTTATTTTATAGGTGAAGAAATAAAATAACATATAGGTGAAGTATAAAATACTTCTTATTTTATAGGTAAACTCGCCAGGAGGTTACATTAATATCTCATGGTTTTAATGCCGATACATTTCTAGTCTTAGATACAAATGCTTGTTTCATGACTTATCACAATTCTGCTTCTTTGATTTGTATCTTTCCCTCGACAACCATATTTGAGATCTCAATAAGTCCTGCAAGTTCTACCTCCAAAATATATGCTAAATCTGTCCCTTCTTTCCATCTCTCCCACTACTATCCTAGGCTAAAGCACCATTATTTCATCGAGATGATACAACCGCATCCTAACTGGTCTTCCCCTTGCTGCTCTTTCACTCACAATCTATTCAGCAATTAAAATACACTTGTGAAATAAATCAGATCCTATTTCTGTCTTGTTTCAAACTTTCCAGTGGTTCCTCATTGTACTTAGAGAACATTTTAAACTCTGTAGCATGGTTTATAATTCTTTTTATGATTTGGCCTCAGCCTACCTCTCCAACATCATTTCATTCCATTCTCTTTCACTTTCTTAGTGGTAGAGAGTTCAAGTTCCAATAACTTGTCCTTTACCTTAGGAGAAGTATATCCATATGCCCACAGCATTGGATCTGTACAAGGGTTCTGGGTACTTGTTACTTGCTGCTCACCATGACTGATTAGCACGATATCAGCATGGTGGATCAACATGCTGTTCTATAAAATGTCAAGACAGTCAAGGTCCCTGAGATGATAATATGGCAGAGAGCAAGAGAATAAACATAGCTCTGGGCAAGAGAGCAAACATGTACTGCTCTCCTTCTCAGATAAAAGCAAATTGCTTTTTCAGCACTATTCACAATGGCCAAAACATGGAAACAACCTAAATGTCCATCAACAGATGAATGGATAAAGAAGATGTGGTGTGTGTGTGTATACACACACACACACACACACACACACACACACACACACACACAATGGAATACTACTCAGCCATAAAAAAGAACAAAATAATGCCATTTGCAGCAACATGGATGGACCTAGAGATGATCACACTAAGTGAAGAAGTCACAAAGAGAAAAACAAATATTATATGATATCACTTAAATGTGGAATCTAAAATATGACACAAATGAACTTATCTACGAAACAGAAACATACTCACAGACATAGAGAACAGACTTGTGGTTGCCAAGGGGAAGGGGTGGGGGGGAGGGATGGAGTGGGAGTTTGGGATTAGCAGATGCAAACTATTATGTATAGAATGGATACATAACAGGGTCCTACTGTACAGCACAGAGAACTATATTCAATAACCTGTGATAAACCATAATGGAAAAGAATACTTTAAAATGTATATACATGTATAACTGATGCACTTTGCTGTACAGCAGAAATTAACACTGCATTTTAGATCAACTATACTTCAATTAAAAAAAACTGAAAAAAAGCAAATTGCTTTTTATTTTTTTTACTGAGGGATATTGAAAAGGACACATTCACCAAGTTAATAACCCACATACCAAATGCTAGAAGCTGTGTGGCTCGGTCCCAGTAAAGCTCTCTTGTCTGGCATGGCAGCTGGAACTGGGGCTGATTTTAGGTTTACAGCAGTCCACTTTCATCCACTATGATTCATTTGGTGTTTGCTGGGGCCAGACAGGTTAATTAAAAGGGAAGGGGATGAGACCACCGGCCCTGCCTCTTTCAGTGTCTTTTTTTTTTTTTAAAGACAACTTTTTTTTTAAAAAAAATATTTATTTATTTATTTATTTATGGCTGCGTTGGGTCTTCGTTTCTGTGCGAGGGCTTTCTCCAGTTGCGGCAAGTGGAGGCCACTCTTCATTGCAGTGCGCGGGCCTTTCACTCTCGCGGCCTCTCTCATTGCGGGGCACAGGCTCCAGACGCGCAGGCTCAGTAGTTGTGGCTCACGGGCCCAGTTGCTCTGCGGCATGTGGGATCTTCCCAGACCAGGGCTCGAACCCGTGTCCCCTGCATTGGCAGGCAGATTCTCAACCACTGCGCCACCAGGGAAGCCCTCTTTCAGTGTCTTTGATGTTGGTAACAAGCGCTACAATTTTTCCTAGAATGCAGTATTCCTCTAAGTTACAGTCTTTGCTGGGGTACTAGGGCTTGGGTAATTTCTGGGTCTTTTACTAGTTCTATTATCATAATGACTCTCATTGCATAACTCAGAGAACCAGTGTGAGAGTTTTGCTAGTTGCTAAATATATTTATCCCAGTTAAGCACTTGGGGATTAGAAAACCACTGAGGACTCATTGCAGGATTCCATTTATATCAGGCTTTCAATACGTGCTGGAAAATACTTTAATTGGAGGCCCATATTGGCACTTAAGGTTCCCTGATGTCAGCGTCAGTTAAGACTCCTTATTCAACTGTCCTTTTAAAATCTGGGTATTTTCCTTTCCCCAGCATACAGTTACTCTGTTGAATGGCTGCAGTTTATTTGGGGGAAGTATTAGGGAATGTTTACTGAATATGCTTTTGGCGATGTTGTAAGATTCTTCCTCAAGGTTGGTATTCACTTTAACAAATGATTCTGGGTTTGTGATCTGACTTAGTCTGGAAGCTGGGTAAGGGATTGCAATTTTCCATTGCAGCTGATGTCGTACTTCTTTTCAACACTTCCTTATTTATTTTCATTTTCGTTTTCCAATTTAAGTAAATTTTCTGGTTGGCAGTCTATGTATCTTGTCCCTCGAGTCATCATGGTCTGTTAGCAGTTGGCAGAGATGGGCACTCCTGTTGCCACTCTTCCCTTGCTGCCCACTGCAGTAATACCATTCACCTTGTCTCTGAGAGCTCAGCGCCGTTATTACCTGGTGCTGCCATTATGGAAGCCTGTCATCCCCATTGACACACAGGGCCAAACCTGTTGTCAGCTCTCATGACAAAGGACTGACTCCCCTCTCATGGCCTAGAGATGGAAGTGTCCTCTGAACCCCCTGGAGTATATTTTCAGTTGGTGAACTTTCTGACCTCATACAGTGACTTTGTTCTAACATTTCCACTTCCCTGCTCCTTCTGATATCTTCTTTAACAGCATTTTCAGGCAGTTCTAGAATCTCTGTTTCGTATGTTGTAGGTCATTTTTTTGACCAAGTTTCATAGAGTCTTCTAGGATGTTAAAACTGACTCACAGGAGAGCACATCCATGTTAATAATTTCCCCTACCTGGTCTTACATTGTACTACCTGCTTCCCCAGGCAACCCTCTGAAGATCTGCTCTCACCAGTTTTCCCCCAGTTCTTGCTGGTGGGTATTACCCAGGTCCTCTAATTGCTTTAGTTACTTCCTACAGGAAGCAGGAACTGCAGCAATCTTCTTGAAGATGCTGAGCACTGACACTTGTTAAATATAAGCCTAGAGGCAATGAGATACTAAGTGCAGATCTTGAACTAGACAAGCATTATCCTGCGAGACACCTGCCTCAGGTGATGTCTTTGCAGAATTGCTGTCGATGGGGTTTATTTTCTAGGAAGGGAGACTAAGAACTTCTTCTGTCAGCTTGTAGGTTTTAGAGGAATCTAGAAGTTTGATCAGTTTAGGCTCAAGCATCCCGTGTCTTAGGGTCCTGTTCTTTTCCTATCAGGAAATCCATTCAGAGAGACTTCAGCTTTCTACAGATAGAATAAGAGAGACCAGATTTACCTGTTAGCCTCAAAAAAAAAAACAAAAACAAAAAGACAAAGTATATGAAACAGTGATATTCAAAGCACTGTAAATCAGGCAATAAAGGAGAGTGATTACAGAGAAAAGGGAACAAGGATCCAGCCCTATAATTTCCCGGCTTGCTGCTTTGAGAGGGTTTTCAGGTTATAGCACAGGGAGTAGGACCAAAGAGTAGCCTGGTAGGCTCTGTGAGTTGAGAAAGTGAAAATAAGTTCATGAAAACCAAGGCAGCTAGAATTTGCCACACAAAGTACAAGAGCAATGGACAATATGATTTTGCATTTTAAAAATATCATTTTGAATAGCATCAAAAATATGAAATAGTTAGGGATAAATCTGAAAAAACATGTGAAAGACTTGTACACTGAAAATTATAAAACTGTTGAAAGAAACTAAAGAAGATCTAAATAAATGATAGATACATCATGTTCATTGGCTGGAAAATTCAATATCACTATGATGTCAGTTCTTTTAAAATTAATTATAGATTCAATGCACTCCCAAACAAAATTCCATCAAGCTTTCTTGTAGAAATTGATAAGGTGATTCTAGAAGAGGCAAATCAACTTTAAAAAAGAACAAATATGAAGGACTACATTGATTTTAAGACCTCTTATAAAGTTAAAGTAACTGATCCATGCAGTATTGGAGGCAAAATTAACAAATGGATCAATAGAACAAAAACAGAAAGTCTAGAATTAGACCCATATAAATATGGACACCTTGTTTTTGCCCCAAGTCAGTTTGGCAAAGAAAGGATCATCTTTTCAACAAACTGGAATAATTGGATAACCATATGCAAAAATTACACTTGGATCTATACCTCACACCATATAAAAAATTAACTCAAAATGGATCATAGATTTAAATGTAAAATGTGAAACTGTAAAACTTCTAGAAAAATATAGAAAAATAATCTTAGAAACCCTGGTATAGGCTGAGGTTACTTAGAAATGACATCAAATGTACTATTCATAAAAATATAAATTGGTAAATTGAACTTCATCAAAATTAAGAACTTCTGCTCTCTAAAAGACAACATTAAAAGAATGAAAAGACAAGCCACAGACCAGAAGAAAATATTTGCATATCATATATCTAAAAGAGACGTTTTTCAAAATATATAAAAAACTCTCAAAAACCCAATAATAAGAAAAGAACTCTATTAATAAATGAACAAAAGATTTGCATAGACACATCACCAAAGAACATATAAGAGGGAAATTAGTCGCATAAAAACGTAGTCAACATAATTTACCATCAGGAAAATGCAAATTAAAGCCACATTGTGATACCATTACACATCTGTTATAATAATTAAAACTTAAAAAAAGATTACTCACATCAAGTGTTGATGAGGGTGTGGTGCACCTGGAACTCATACTGTGCTGGTGGGAGTGGAAAATCATACGTTCACTTTGGAAAAGAGTTTGTCAATTTCTTAAAAAGGTAAATATATCCCTACCATATGATGCAGCCATTCTATCTACATATATTTACCCAAGACAAATTACAGCATATATCCATACAAAAACTTTTAAAAGCTTGTATGCTTTTGCCTTTCACATATAAGTGTATAATCCATGTGATTTAAGTTTTGTACATGGTGTGAATTATGGGTCAAATCTGTGTTTTTTTGACAGTGATACCCAGTTGTCCCCGCACGATTTATTGAAAAGGCTGTTGTTTTCTCATTGTTCTGCAGTGCCATTTTTGCCATTAATCAAGTGTTAGATATCCGTGGGCCCCTTTCTAGGCTCTTTGTTATGATTTTTGGGGGTCTATTTTTTCCATCTTTGCACTAATACCACACCATGTATACCGCATTTCTGTAAACATTTTAGAATCATCTTACCAGGTTTCACAAAACAGAGTTGTAATTTTCATTGGGATTGCACTGAAGCTATAATTAATTTGGAAAGAATTAACTTTTTTGCAATATTGAATTTTCCAGTTAATAATCATGATATATTGTTTATACATTTAGGCGCCATTTATTTTTTCTTAATAGGACTTTGTAATTTTCTGCATTGAAGTCTTGCACTCTTTTGTTAGATTTATTCCCAGTTATTTGATTACTTCTGATGATAAGGTAATTTTTTTTAAAATTCCGTTTCTAACTATTGGTATATAGAAATTTAATCAATATCTTACTATTGACTTTGCATCTAGCAACCTTGCTGAAACTATATTATTAATTTTAATGGTTTATTTGTAGGTTTTTTTTTAGATAATTGGTATTGTATTGAAAGGTGGACTCAACTAGATGTACACACTTGAAACCTAATTTCAAGATGTTTTTATCAAACAGAAAAGAATGCATAGAATAGAAATATATCTTTCATAACTCAGGGACACCTATGATATTTAGATCTAGTTTCTGAATTGTAGCCCTAGTGAAGTTCTTCACTAACAAAATAAAACAAGAATAAACAATAATAAAAGACTAGGCATTCTTAGAGCAGAGATAATTTTCATATTTTGAATATCTTGTTGCTAGGGAGCAAAGATTATTTCTTAAGTTCGGAGATGATGTTAAAAAGGCCCAAGACATCAAATTAAAAGGTGTTTCCACTGGTCAATTTGTGACAATTTGAGTGTCACTAGAAAATTAAAGCAAAAATTATAGTTAATTAGACAAGCTTAATTTGTAAAACATGAACTAGTCATAGTTCTCAAAAGAAAATTTAGTATTTTTTCAATTAGCTAGTACCATATTCAAGTTAATTTGTTTAGGAAAATATGTTTATGTAAAAAGCTGACTATCAATGGAATACTTCTAAAGGAGTTAATCCTCAAATTTAAAATGTCCTTATCTGAATAGCAATAGGGCACATACTTTATAGGACAAATTGCAATAAAAGTATGTGAAGCTTTACAGAATCAGCAACACTGTGGCTGCTCATGTCACCCAGAATTAGATGAATCATTAAAACCTGCAAGTGGAACTCTTTTTTTTTTTTTTTTTAAATGAGCATTTCTGAGGCCTTGAGACTTTCTGTTAAAACCAGTCATATTCTTACAAGGAGAGTCATCTATTAAATAATATTTAACTAACTCTTTATAAATCCATAATGAGCTATGTTAAGACATTCTATTAAAAAATACTCCAAATGAATGGAGTCATGATCTGCATTGTGCCTTGGAGGATAACTCTATCTCAGATTTCACCCCTGCCCGAGGAAAATGCTTTCAGTCCCCAACTTGTCATCTTCATGAGCTGCTCAACTCTCTACCAGACTTCTACTGGATAAATCTCTCAAGGCGTTTCGTATCCCAGCATCTTCATGTCCATTTCTGACTGACCAGGATGACATTTACCACTTGATCTTAACTCTTAAACTGGAGCTACTGTGCTGATCACCCATTTTCTGCCAGGAGAAAAACAACTGAAATGCTTTTTATCATCTGAGGGATGGAATCTTCCTTAAAACCTACCCAGTAACGCTGTGACAAAGTGACTGCACTAAGAAGTTTTCTTTTCTTAGTGAAAGGACCTATAAATTATAATCACTCAAAAGCTTAGTGACCACCACATTGACAGCCTCTAAAGACTGTACCCAATGTCCCAGATAGTAGGTAAAGAGTGAATCTAAATTCTAAGGGGGGAAATTTATCACACACACACAAGAAATGGACAAATTCTTAGAAAAGCACAAGTTTCCAAGATGGAACCAGGAAGAAATAGAAAATATAAACGACCAATCACAAGCACTGAAATTGAAACTGTGATTAAAAATCTTCCACCAAACAAAAACCCAGGACCAGATGGCTTCATAGATGAATTCTATCAAACATTTAGGGGAGAGCTAACACCTATCCTTCTCAAACTCTTCCAAAATACAGCAGTGGGAGGAACACTCCCAAACTCATTCTACGAGGCCAGCATCACCCTGATACCAAAACCAGATAAAGATGTCACAAAAAAAGAAAACTACAGACCAATAGCACTGATGAACGTAGATGCAAAAATCCTCAACAAAATACTAGCAAACAGAATCCAACAGCACATTAAAAGTATCATATACCATGATCAAGTGGGGCTTATCTGAGGAATGCAAAGGTTCTTCAATATATGCAAATTAATCAATGTGATACACCATATTAACAAACTGAAGGATAGAAACCATATGATAATCTCAATATATGCAGAAAAAGCTTTCAACAAAATTCAACACCCATTTGTGATAAAAACTCTCCAGAAAGTAGGCACAGAGGGAACCTACCTCAACATAATAGAGGCCGTATATGACAAACCCACAGCCACCATCGTTCTCAATGGTGAAAAACTGAAACTATTTCTTCTAAGATCAGGAAGAAGACAAGGTTGCCCACTCTCACCACTGTTATTCAACATAGTTTTGGAAGTTTTAGCCACAGCAATCAGAGAAGAAAAAGAAATAAAAGGAATCCAAATCAGAAAAGAAAAAGTAAAGCTGTCACTGTTTGCAGATGACATGATACTATACATAGAGAATCCTAAAGATGCTACCAGAAAACTACTAGAGCTAATCAATGAATTTGGTAAAGTAGCAGGATACAAAATTAATGCATAGAAATCTCTTGCATTCCTATACACTAATGATAAAAAATCTGAAAGAGAAATTAAGGAAACACTCCCATTTACCACTGCAACAAAAAAGAATAAAATACCTAGGAATATACCTACCTAAGGAGACAAAAGACCTGTATGCAGAAAACTATAAGACACTGATGAAAGAAATTAAAGACGATACAAACAGATGGAGAGATATACCATGTTCATGGATTGGAAGAATCAACATTGTGAAAATGACTATACTTCCCAAAGCAATCTACAGATTCAATGCAATCCCTATCAAACTACCAATGGCATTCTTCACAGAACTAGAACAAAAAATTTCACAATTTGTATGGAGACACAAAAGACCCTGAATAGCCAAAGCAATCTTGAGAAAGAAAAACGGAGCTGGAGGAATCAGGCTCCCTGACTTCAGACTATACTACAAACCTACAGTAATCAAGGCAATATGGTACTGGCACAAAAACAGAAATATAGATCAATGGAACAGGATAGCAAGCCCAGAGATAAACCCACGCACATGTGGTCCCTTTCTCTTTGACAAAGGAAGCAAGAATATACAATGGAGAAAAGACAGTCTCTTCAATAAGTGGTGCTGGGAAAACTGGACAGCTACATGTAAAAGAATGATATTAGAACACTCCCTAACACCATACACAAAAATAAACTCAAAATGGATTAAAGACCTAAATGTAAGTCCAGACACTATAAAGCTCTTAGAAGAAAACAGAGGCAGAACACTCTATGACAGAAATCACAGCAAGATCCTTTTTGACCCACCTCCTAGAGAAATGGAAATAAAAAGAAAAATAAACAAATGGGACCTAATGAAACTTAAAACCTTTTGCACAGCAAAGGAAACCATAATCAAGATGAAAAGACAACCCTCAGAATGGGAGAAAATATTTGCAAGTGAAGCAACCGACAAAGGATTAATCTCCAAAACTTACAAGCAGCTCATGCAGCTCAATATCAAAAAAACAAACAACCCAATCCAAAAATGGGTGGAAGTCCTAAAAAGACATTTCTCCATAGAAGATATACAGATTGCCAACAAACACATGAAAGGGTACTCAACATAGCTAATTATTAGAGAAATTCAAATCAAAACTACAATGAGGTATGTATCACCTCACACTGGTCAGAATGGCTATCATCAAAAAATCTACAAACAATAAATACTGGAGAGGGTGTGGAGAAAAGGGAACCCTCTTGCACTCTTGGTGGCAGTGTAAATTGATAGAGCCACTATGGAGAACAGTATGGAGGTTCCTTAAAAAACTAAAAATAGAACTACCATATGACCCAGCAATCCCACTACTGGGCATATACCCTGAGAAAACCATAATTCAAAAAGAGACATGTACCACAATGTTCATTGCAGCACTATTTACAATAGCCAGGACATGGAAGCAACCTAAGTGTCCATCGACAGATGAATGGATAAAGAAGATGTGACACATATATACAATGGAATATTACTCAGCCATAAAAAGAAATGAAATTGAGTTACTTGTAGTAAGGTGGATGGACCTAGAGTCTGTCATACAGAGTGAAGTAAGTCAGAAAGAGAAAAACAAATACCGTATGCTAACACATATATATGGAATCTAAAAAAAAATGGTTCTGATGAACCTAGGGGCAGGACAGGAATAAAGACCTAGACGTAGAGAATGGACTTGAGGACATGGGGAAGGGGAAGGGGAAGCTGGGCCGAAGTGAGAGAGTAGCATTGACATATATACACTACCAAATGTAAAATAGATTGCTAGTGGGAAGCAGCTGCATAGCACAGGGAGATCAGCTCAGTGCTCTGTGATTACCTAGAGGGGTGGGACAGGGAGGGTGGGAGGGAGACACAAGAGGGAGGGGATATGAGGATATATGTATACATATAGCTGATTCACTTTGTTATGCAGCAGAAACTAACACAACATTGTAAAGCAATTATACTTCAATAGAGATGTTAAAAAAGTAAAATAAAAAAGCCAAGAGGCTCCACATGCCAATATGTAGAAAAAGTAATCATAACATGAGTAAAAATAGAATTGGAAATAAATTGAGAAGAAATTTATAAAACTTGTACAGATTCAGGTTTTTGAGGAGATGGTACATATGAGGGAAACACCAAAATCAGGAAATGGGAGGTCAAAATATATTTTCCTTTCTTTCAGAAAGAAAACATAATATCAGAAATATAGGTTTCTACTTTAAGATGCCAGTTTTTAATTAGTAAATTTCTTTTTATTTGTTTGTTTGTTTATTTACTTAATTATCTAATCTGTCTCTGTAGTTTACAGTTTTTTAACTTCCTGGTACCCAAGGAGAAAAAGATGAGAACTTTTTTCATCAAATTTAGGAATTTTTTGATTATTTATTTCTTCAACTATTCCTTATGCCCCTTTCTCTTTTTTTCCCTTCTGGGACTCCCTCATGAGTGTGTCGGTCCATATAATGGTGTCCCACAGTTCTCTGAGACATTGTTCATTTCTCTTCATTCTTTTTCCACAGACTGGATAATCTCAATTGACCTATCTTCAGGTTTTCTGATACATTCTTCTGATTACTCAAACCTGCTGTTGATCCTGTGGTAGGCAGAATAATGGTCCCCCAAAATGTCCATGTTCTACTCCAGAATTTGTGACTATATTGTTACATTGCAAGGAGGGATTAAGATTGCAGATGGAAATAAGAATGCTAATAAGCCGACTTTATGATAAGGGGATTATCCTGGGTTTTCTGGTGGGCCCATTGTAAGTACAAGAGTCCTTAAATGGGAAAGAAGCAGAACAGTTAGAACGAGAGATAACATCATGAGAGAGATTTGAACTGCATTGTTGTCTTTGAAGATGAAAAGGGGTGATGAGTGAATGAATGTGGGTAGCCTCTAGAAGCTGGAAAAGGCAAGAAAATAGATTCTTCCTTAGAGCCTCCAGAAAGGAAAACAACCCTGCCAGTACCTTTTATTATGATTTTAAATTAGTGAGAACCATTTCTGACTTCTACCTCAAAAACTATAAGTAACAAACTTTTATTGTTTTAAGCTACTAAGTTTGTGGCAGTTTGTTATAACAGCAACAGGAAACTAATACAAAGCCCTGTTTTGTTGGGTTTTTCATTTCAGTTACTAAACTTTTCAACTCCAGAATTTCTATTTGATTATTTTCAAAAAAGTAATTTCTGTATCCTTATTAGTATGCTATAATTGCTGAGACATCATTCTCATTCTTTCCATTGGTTATTTAGGTATGGCCCTCTTTAGTTCTTTTAATGTATTTAAAATACCTGATTTAGAGTCTTTGTCTAGTAAGTGCAATATCTGTGCTTCCTCAGGACTGTGTTTCTATTGATTTATTTTTTCCTGGGAATGGGTCATACTGTCTTTTTTTTTTTTAATACCCCTGTTTTTTGTTAAAAACTGAACATTTTAAGTAATAATAATGTAGTTACATGTAGCTATGTTGGATATTAGATTCTGCTCCCTCTCCTTCTTCAGCTTTGCTGCTGTGGCTGTTTTTGCTGTTGTTATTATTATTGATTATTTGTTTAATGAGTTTTCTAAAGTAATTCTTTATAATCTGCATCCTTTGTCATGTGTGGCCTCTAAAGTCTTGCTTGATAAGCTTAGTGGTTGGCTGATGATTGAACAGAGATTTCCTGAAATGCCTGTGACCAATAAATCTCCCTGTGTTTGCTATTGTGTCTTGTGTGTGTGTTGCACGCACAGTTTACAGCTGTGTCTTAGTCTTCCCTGCCTGCTTGCATAGATCCTCAAGGTTGTCCAGAGGTGAGATCTTAGGGCCTTCTCAATTCTTTCCTAAGAATGTTCACCGTCTGCCCATGTACACAACCCAACACATGGAAGTGGCCTTTCTGACTCCCAACAGTATGCAAGAGCTTTTCTAAACCCCCATCTGGACAGTTTATTCCGTAGCTTTTCCTTTTAAGCTTTTTGGGTGGTCTGTTGTGTGCCTCAACTGGTATTGACCTTAGCCATCACAATGTTAAACAATTGTTTATGATTGTTTTCAGCAAGTTCCTCTGGGCACAAAAGCCATTAATACCGTAAGAGCTCTGAGTTAGGTCAAATAAAAACAATCTTTCAAGTGGAGTCTTCCAGGGAACCACCAGGCAGGGAATGGGGTTTTGAACAAGTTCCTACCCTGATCAGCCATTTTTTTTGGCTACCAGGCTGTTGGCTTTCACTGTGATTGTAGTCTGTTGATTTTCAGGGCTACTACAAAACTGGAGAGAAGCGATGGGAGCATGAATAGCTGAAATTCTATAAAGCTTGCTGTTCTTAGCAAGAGTCAGCCATTTTTCTTGAATACTCCATTGACTGCTGAAAGCTTTGGTTAATTGTCAGTGTTGTAACAAAGTTAATTCTGACAACTTTGTAAGTGTTCTCATTGCTTTAATGGGGAGAAGTTTTGGAGGTCTTGACTCTGCCATTTTTACTGACATCACTTTAAATTAGTTTTGTGATTTGAAAATCATTAAGTGAAAAATCTCAAAATGATGTCTAACCTAAAAATTAGTCATGGTTCCAAAAGGTACTAGTAAACATAAATAGCACAGCAATAAAAGTTTTCTAAATTAAAGTTTATTTTCAAAGTAATAAATGAAAACTTTTCATGGTTAAGTTGAGCAACTCTAGTTTTTCTCTTCTTGTGACTTCTGCATTTTTTGATGCCTAAATATAACTAAGTGTTTTTGTTTTATTGATTATTGGTATACCTAACAAATCTACATCTTGGTATTTACCCCAGAGAAGTACTCATCCTTGTCTTTAAGAGCTGAATCCAAGGATTTACAAAGTAGAAAATTTTGGTGACAAGTTGAATTTCTGTTGATATGAGGACTAGTTAAATAATTTGTGAATAGCTACAATGGAATATTATGCAGCTGTTAAAAGATTTGCTGAAACTTTGTGTGCCAATATGGAAAAATATTCATGACACAGTTTTAAGCAAAGAAAGGTGAATAATTGTACATATATATGTTTGATAATAATTATGTTTAAAAAACAGTAAGATAAAACATAACTATTTCTACATGTGCATATATATATTTGCAATTATTCATAAAAACATCTGGAAGTATACATATAAAGTAAACACCATTGGTTATTTCTGGCAGTAACTGTGAAATCAAGGTGGGGTCTGGGTTAGGGTGGGGGAGGGAGGGTGCAGGGAAGAGATGGATTGTACAAGAATATTAACTTTGGTATCTTTAAAATCTATCTTAGGTGTCATTATGTTAATGTAAATTAAATCTAATATAGATACAACTAAAAAAAAAACTTTGTGTATGAACATATATCAGACTTTTGAGGCAAAATCTAATAGTAGTTATCTTTGCGGTCCTGGGAGATTAAGTGTAGATTTAATTTTCTTATGTGGACTTTGCTATTTTTCCATATTTTTCTGTAATAAACACATATTACTTTGGAATAAGAAAACTTTTAAAGTTGATACAGGTAAATATAGATAATAAAGAGTAAATAAGGAATTTCTAAATATTCTTTTAATATCTTAATGACATTAATATTTGGACAAAAATTGTAATTTTGATTCAAAATCAAACAGCAGTGCCTATTACATCTTGTGAAAAATGTATAACACTTGGAGAAGCCTATGTGTATGGTTCTAGAAACTAAAATCTATTATCATCAATTAAATAATAGGCCAAAAGTTTTTCCTCTTCCTTTGTCTTTGAATGGAACTGCTATATGTTGTGACAGAATTTCTTAGAGATTCCCAGAAGGTTCTCCTTGAAAATTATATCTCTAAATAACCCTAGCACATGTTAAAATTCAACCATGGGCCTGGAAAATAATATATACTTTTATTGAATATATGTGGTTAAATCCCATAAGATGAACAGAAGTTTATTCAACTTTCCATCATAAGTCCCTAAGCCCTTTGAAGTTATAGATTTAAATGCATTTTATATCCACATGACAGATGTGACCCAAGAATGCCATTGAATTTTTATAAATTTCCGAATTCATTGCTCTGCTTCCCCAAAGCAGTCTCTTATAGGTTTGTATTTTGTTCTTGCTTTCGAAATGCTGTTATTCTGCATACAAAAATCACCGTAGTCACAAGAGTGGCTTCAAAGAGTTTCTAAAAATGTCCTGAAATGAAGCAATCTAATTATAGAGTCTGTTCTCTAATGCCTCTTGATGTGTCCTGGTCATTACACGCACCACAGCCCTGCTGAAAGAAGATGACAGCACCACCTCTTCCTGCCCCAGGAGAACCCCAAGTTGATCTAAACGTTTGGGTGTCCCAACTCTATCACCCTCTTCATCCCCTGACGAACTACTGTGAATTAATGACAACTCCCTTCCTGGGGTTGTAGAAAAGAAAATGTGATCCGAATGAATAAAGTATTGCAAATGTCAAAATAAATTTCAGCTAAAAATGATATTTTTCAAGGAGATCTAATGAGAAAACTGTTCAAAAGGCAGAGTTAGAGTTTCCTGGTTCCACATTTAATTAACTCAATCTGACTTTTGTTATGCTTTATATTATGTGTTTCCCTGTTCGGTAAACAAACAGCAGAAAATTAAACTAGGGCAACTGCCAACGAGCAGTAAATTTAATTGAAAAATAATGAATTGCCACAGGGTACCACAGAGTTTTGTGAAGATAAACTTATTTTTCCTGGAAAGTTTCCACTTGCATTTGTCACAACTTGATATATAAAAGGAACAAAAGAAGTGAAATATGGTACTTGATGCTAGATACATAAGAGGGGAATGGCCTTGGAGAATAATTTAAAGGCTGGTTTCTGGGACTTTGAACAGATGAGCCGTGTTTCCTCCTGAAGAACAGAGTGGGCTTCCAGAGGAGTTCTAACTCTGTCCTCTGGATCTGCAGAACCTGCCAAAACTCTACCCTATCAACTTTCAGTCAAAGAAAGCTCATTGTGGAAGAAGCAGAGTGACCCTGAAAATGAGAAGTGTACGTGGTTTAGGGAAAAGGGAGACTTCAGACAAAAAAGGATACTCCCAAATAATTCTATGCCATGTGACCAGTAACTGCTTAAGTCGTTCAAGCTTGATATGAATCAAAGGTATTTCTAAACATTTGGCTATTTATTTTCTTTCCTTGATCTCTTTTCCTGATGTATTGGTACTCGTCTAATGATTCTCTGAGATAATGTCCAGGCAGGAGAAGGTTTGAATTAAATCAGGAGAAAAATAAGGTCTTTCTGAGTGATATGAAAATGACCACATCTGGTTCTCAATCTCACAGTGTGAAGGGCAGGTGTCTGTTTATCTGCTTGTAGATGCAATCTTCCAGGTTCAAGTGCTGGGAGCTGAACAAAACTCCCACTCCATCCCCCAAACCCCACGAGCAGGAGTGGAATCGGAGGGTTCTCTACGCGTCTACTCTTTCTCTCTTGGTGCTCAAGAAGATATTACTCAGTTATTCTCCCAGATTTGCAGCAACAATTCCCATAATGAACTATGATCCTTTTGGGCTTCTCTCGGAGGTTATTTGGCACAAAATAATCCACTGTTTGATGTCAGATATTCGTTTGGACTCCCTACCCACTCCTTACTGGTTAGATAGACTTTGAAGAGTCATTCATTTATTTAATAAATATTTTCTGAGCACCAACTATGTGACTGGCACTATTCTAGCTACCAGGGCTTTAAAAACAAAACAGAACAAACCAAAACAAAAAATCGCTAACTTCATAAAGCTTTACATCTTTGGGGGAGAAAGACAGACAAAATAAGTGACTGTGTCATAAAGTGATGCTTCCTAAGGAGAGATACATGGAATTCCAGAAGGCAGCAGCTAGTTACGGCGAACCTCCCAGGGAAGATAGCAGTCGAGAATAGACCTGAAAGAAAGGAGAGTGTGACTTGAGGATATCTGAGGGCAGAATGTTCAGGCAGAAATAAAAAACTAGTTGCACCTCGACAGGGTTCTGGGCAAGAGTGTGCCTAGGGTGTCCTTGGAAAAGCACAGAGGCCAGTGCAGCAGAAATGAAGGTGCCAGTAAACGGGTCAGAGAGGTAACAGGGGCCAAATGGTGCAGGGTCTTTGCAACCACTGTACGGATTCTTAACTCTAAGCAAGGTGACAGGCTGCAAAAGGGCCTTGGGTAGAAGTGACAAGACCTCACTCTGACTTCAGTGTGGGAAGAGGCTAGAGGATGCAAGAGAGGACACAGGCAAACCCCTTAGACTCTCTGCAGCCGCGCCGGGGAGGCAGGGTGGCGTGGACCTGGGTGTTCAGCCTGGGAAGTGAAGAGCTTCTGGAACAACCTAACATCTTTAGCCAATTTAGCCAATGAGACAAAACTTGTACTTGGTTATCTTAAAACTTGAAATAATGGAGGTTAAGGTCTATTGCCATATAATAGGGGATCAATAAATGTTCATTCTTTTCTGTTTCGAAGCTTCTCACCTAAAAAGTGGTGCATGAAACCATGAGAACCACAGGTTTTGCAAACTTTGTACTTGTAAATTCAACTCAAAGAAAGAGTTGGAGGCTGTAATTATAATTCATCTACGATTGTTAAAAAACATCTACAGGGGACAATACTGACAGCCATAGAGCATTAGTGGAAATGTTTATGTACATGAAGTTTTAAATAGTGCTGGAGTTTATAAACCAAACTTATGATAATTGTTGCTCTAGCAAGGCGGAGAAAGAAAATGGACTAGAGATAATGCTTAAAAGGAATTGTAACCTTTTCTTTATTTTGAAAGCAATTAAGAGAAAAATATCAATAGTTGCTAAGTCCTGATGGTATTAACAAGGATATTTTTATTAATTTTTGATTTGTTTGTAATATTTAAAACATTTAAAATTTTCATTGTAATTTAAAAATTAAAACAAAAAAATAGAAGAAGGTAAGGAAGAAAGAAGAGAGAAGGGAAAGAGGAGAGAGGGACAGAACAGAGAATCAATCAGATTTACCATAGTCTACCTTAAGCAGATTTTATTTCAGTTTGAAATATGGCTTTTAAAACATTCATCAACAGCTAGATGTTAACTGAAAATTATCTGCATAAGTAGTAACAGCTCTGACTGATGCTGGAATAGCACTTTATAGATTGTAATACCCTTTCGTAGAACTTAGTGCATTTAGTTCTCAAAACAATGGTAAACGATAACGTGGTAGTTACGGAGTTTCCATTTTTTCCAGATGAGGAAATTAACATCCTGAGTTGCTAAATGATTTTCCCAAGGTCTCATGGAATAGATGCTGCAGAGCCAGGCCTGGGACCTCAAGTTCGGGGTCTTGGGGTTCAAATAACTACTCTCTTCTTACGCCTCCATAAACATGTAATTGTGAATTTTCAATTTCATAGTAATTTTGTTCTTTTGATTTCATGAGAAACATATGGATTCTATTTTTGCTCTAAAAACCCAATCACTAAGGGAAAGCTAAGCACTCCCTTGATTTTCTGGCACCTCTTCCTAAGCTCTATGACCTATCTCAAGAGCATTGACCTCAGAGGCAACCATTGATCCTTGTGAACCCATTCCTGTACAATTCCATACATATATTTGTACCTTTAGAGATATAATTTTATTTTGTTTTTGACATTAGTAGGATGAAATTATATCTCATTCTATAATAAATATTTCTGAATTTTCTTCCAAAATGACTAAACTAATGGTAACACTATATATGAATTGATTGCTTCAGACCCACCAATACTGGCTATTAATGGCCTCTTTTATTTTACCAATCTAAGAGGGAAAAATTCCATGCTATTTTAAGCTGTATTCCCTGAATACAAGAGAAATTGAGCATCTTTTTATGTGTTCATTGACTGTTTGCATTCCCTCTTCTTTTTCCTTTATTTATTTGTCTTTTGGATGGTTTACCTTTTTCTTATTGATTGCAGATTTTCTATATTTATCTGGTTATTAATTCTTTATGTCTAAATGTATGTCAAGTATGTTTTCACAGTCTTTCTTTGCCTCTTAACATTCCCTATGGTATCTTTTCTCATATAAATAAATTTTACATGTTAATAGAGTCAGATTTTCCATATATGCATTCTCTTTGGGTCATGTTTTAGAAGACCACACCTATCCAGAAATTAATAAGCACATTTACATTTGTATGTGATTTTGCTTTTATGTTTAGTTCCTTAATTGCACTTGGAATTTATTTCTGTGAGAACTCAAAGATCAATTTTATAAATAGAAATACAATAATTTGAGAACCATTTAAACAAAAGCCCATACTTTCCTCAGTGATCTAAATTGCTGGCTATATTGTTCTATACCAAAATCCTTATGTAAACTGAATCTATTATGTGCTCTATCCATTTTAGAATTGATACACATAGACTGATGCATTTTAGAATTTGTTTGTTGAGTTACATGAAAAATCATATGCATTTGAAAACTCAAGCAACTCAGACTGTAGAACTAATAAATACTTCAATTCTTCTTTCACCTATATCCTCCTGCCCTAGCTGTAGGCTCTTCCTCAGAGAAAACCACTATTTTTGCTGTTTATTTTTCAGACCCTTCTCAGTCTTAAAGTACTAAACAATATATGATAGATTCTCTATGTAAAAAAAATAAAATGCTAAGAAAGGACTCCAGGTGACTTTCATAATCCTTTCCAACACCAACACCCTACTTTGCAGTAACCACTATGAACAATTTAGGTATTTCCTTCTAGACCATTTTTTAACATGCACTTACATGGATGTAGGCACACAAAAGACACATAAGGCTGATGTTTAGCTGGCATACAATCATGTGGTTCTATCAGTTATTAAAATATTGATAAACTTCCGTGCTGTTTGACAGAGAGCTTCTGCCTCTAGTTCCCCAAGTACCCTCCAGTTGCTGGACCACCCCTCACCATCCTAAGCCCCCACCTCCAAGCCCCTGCAGATCCCTCATAATATAGCAACTTGTTATAAGGAAGGTTAATGCCCCCAAGTAACAGTGGGCCCCCTGTACTACAGGAGCATCTATTTTGGTCCATTGGTCTCCTGCATACTAGTTGTTAAATATCTTAAGTATCATCCCTGACTATATAGTATATATAGTAGATCTCTAAGACTTACAGTTTAGTTTAAAAAGTCAAGTTGGAGAATATGGTAGGCAGAATAACAGTCCCTCTCCCAGAATGTTCATGTCCTAATTCCTAGAGCCTAATCCCATACAACCATATGTTATATTATATGACAAGGTGGGGGAATTAAGGCTGTAGATGAAATTAAAGTTGCTAATCAGCTGATTTTGAGATGGGAAAATAATCCTGGATTATCTGGGTGGGCCTGATGTAATCATAAAAGTCTATACACGTGAAAGTGTTAGGAGTGTCAGAATCTGAAAGAAATTAGAAGATGTTGTGCTTCTGGCTTTGAAGACGGAAAGGGCCACCAGCCAAGAAATGCAGGCAGCCTCTAGAAGACAGAAAGGCAAGGAAAGGGATTCTCCCTTAGAGCCTTCAGAAAGAATACAGTGCTGATGAGACCTTGATGTTAGGCCCATGAGACCCATTTCAGACTTCTAACTTCCCAAATTGGTTAAGAAGATAATTCATTTGTGCTATTTTAAGTTACTAAGCTTATGGTAATTTATTAGAGCAATAGGAAACTAATACAGAGAACTGAAAGTACAGTGTACTGTTTATACTACAATACAATTCATTTCAAACCCCTCTAAGCTGTTTCTGATCTCTAAATTCTTAGAAAACTGTCCGTTTAATGGCCTTCTAATTGTGGCACTTAATGGACTATCTTTGGTTCTCATCTTACTAGATCCTGTGGTACTTGCCACTGTAGAGACCTCTTTCCTAGAAAGTCCCTCCTTTCTTAGTTTGTATGGTGCTACCCTTTTTTAAACTCTCCTCCTGCCTCTTTCACTACTAGCTTACCTCATAGCTTATTTATTTATTTGCATTCTGTTGCATCTACAGTATCAGTGTTCTATACATTTTGTTTTCTCTCCTATCTTTCTTTGATAACCTCACCCACACCTGTAGCTCTTCTACTCTCTGCTTATGACTCTCAGATGCTTGTCTCTAGTTCAGTTATGAAGATAATCATATCATTTTGATCTTCCTTCTCCTCTCTGATTTATGATTCTGCAACTTCTACAGGATCAAATAGTACTTACAGTTGGTTCACTGTTATCAAAAGGCTTCATTCTTTCTAAGAAGATGTGCTGGCTTCACCTCCAGGCTGCTTCCTCAGGTCTCACACTCCACTCACATCTAGAGGAATAAGATACACTGAATCTCACACTTTCCAGCCTGTCATAGAAGCCAACTGTGTGTTCATGTCAGGGTTAAGGTGAGACTGTAAGTATGAATAAAGCCTGGGAGAACTAATTTCCAAACAGAAGTATGGAAAAGAAGGAAGCCCATCCCCATTGTCATCATCACCATCACCATCACCATCATCCTCATCATCATTCTCACCATCATCCTCATCATTCTCACCATCATCCTCATCATCATCACCATTATCATCATCATCATCATCTTCAATAGACCAGAAAATCATACTTAAAAGGTATCACATTCTTTTGCTAGCCAGTGGGTAGAGTTTTTAAGAAAGATTGGATCTATTTGAGAGAACAAAGAAACTCCATTTTCTTTGCCCATTTGAACTGTATTGTAACTTGTGTCATTCTGTGATTCTGCTACATGAAGGGCCTGCCTAAGAGATAACAGAATCAGAGTATAGCTTGTAATTGGCATCACACACTGATTACAAACTAAAAAGACTAAAATTAAAGAGACAAGTTTTATTGAGACCAGGGCAGGACCCAGAGAGGGGGAGGGGCGGGAGGGAGAGAGAGAGAGGAAGATAATTTATAGAGGCAAATATAGAAAAGGCATCAGATGAAAGGGCAGGAGGAGATAAGGAAAGGTATCATTTAGACCTCCCACGGGCTCTGCAGTTTTGGAAGGACCAAAAGTAAAAAGCCTGGTTCTAACATCAGCTGCTCCAGGTCATAACTGCAGTGGCTAGATGTAACTGGGGAGACTGTGCTTCTGTGCTTTATAGAGAAAGTTTGGGTTTCATAACTAGCCCAGGAAGAGAACACTCGACTAGTAAGACCAGGTCGAAGGCCATCTTGAAAGATCCTGATAAGAGAGAGAGAAGATCCTTGCTGACCTCCCAAGTAGCTCAGCAGCTCCTGCTTCCCCATCAGGTTAGACAGTTGAAGCTGCAGAATAGACAGCGGCAGTGGGAGGAGAAATCATGGAGGGACCCTGGGGCTGGAGTGCACCCATATCTGCTGTAAGCTTTCACTGGAGACAGCTGCTCACTTCTGGTTTATTTCAGTGCAGGGGAAGTGTTGGCTGCACCTAGGGGCTCTGGAAGTTGAGCTTCCAAAGTGGGTTCTGAAGGTCAGTTCTGAGAAGGAGCCACATCTTAGAGGAATGAGAAACAACCCTTATTCTAGGGGGTCTCTGAGATTTCCCACCAATACCCACTTAACTCAAACACGTAGAGAGCCTGGGGGATAAACCAACCACAGATTCTAGTTGGAGACCTCAGTTCTTCCACTGTGCAGTGGAATGTGCTCTTAGGCAGAAGCATTTGCCTTTGAGGGGTCGTGAAGCCTCACTAGGAAAGGGCGAAGTGTAATAGACAAAGTTGTTCTGAAAAATCATCTTGGATCTCTTCTGCATTTCTGGGTCCAAATCCTTCTCCTTAACCAATTCCAAAAATAACCATCTGCCTTTGAGTTAGGGGTGGGATGTAGGTGATTTTTTTCTGTAAGGACACACAAGAGAATGAAAGAGTTCCAGTTTGGGTATCCAAGCTAGGATTTTGGAGTAAAATAATGAATTGGAAAGCCAGGTGATCAAGCCCACCCGAACATTTTTCCTCAGTGCAGGGATTATACCCCTTCAGCTTGGAGAACGGACTGCAGCTCCTACCTGCCTTGTTAAACCCCTTCTTATCAGGGAAAAAGCAGTGAATCAGTGGCCTCTCATATTCTGTCGTCATTGTGCTGCTGCTGCTGCTCAGTGCTTAGGCTGGAAACTGGTGCCTTCAGTGCCCGGTATCTCTCCCTTCTCCTGGGAGTACACATCCTTCTCTTCTGCAGTGTTGACACCCCGCCCCATTCACCCTGCTCTAACATAGGATCAGGATGGTGACTGAGCTTCTGCATGGACTTCCCTCTGGAGCCACAGTGATTGGAGGAAAGAGCAGAAAACTCAGCTAAGCCAAGAAGAGTCCTTCCTTGAGATCTTCTGAACCGCACCAAGTAACTAAGTAGCATCTTTTCAAGGTGAAGCTCGTCTGAGTAACATCCCTCCCATCTTCCCGCCATCACTCAACCATCCCTGAGGACACCAGGGTTCTGCCCTTCCTGCAGCTTAGCTATGTGAATCGATACATTTTCCTGTTTCACAAGCTTATTTAAGTTTGGTCTCATTTGCTTGCAATTAGAGAGTTCTGATCCTGCAGTGCTCTTGTGGGTATCTAAATTAGAACAGTATTGAATGAAACCACTCTCCCTGTCTCTTTCAATCCTACAATACCATATAAAAGTATTCCTAATACATTCAGATACTTCCTAGAAAAGAGTTTGCCAATGTTTGTCCATGTGTTAAAATTTTTAAATAGCTTTTTCTTTCACATCCCTTTGCAAACAATACTAACTCCCTTTGGAATGAACAGACAAAAGGAAGAACAGTTCTTCAGAGACGTGAGATGCTACGATGTAATTTTTCTGGCCTTTATGTTGGAAATGATTATGCTGCATTTCTATTAATTTTTCAGTGGTCAGATAAAAAAGAAACATTATTTTCCTTTTTTGTGTGTTATAAATGAATATAATTGCCAAAGATTCAACAAAGACTTCTGATGTAAAAGTGTATCAGTTTCAGCTAAGCCCCTTCAAACGCCATCACATACCTAAGGACCTGGGTATCGGGATCTGTTTTCACAGTTCCTTCCAATTCTAATGAGCTCTGAAGAAGTTTATTTCAAAATAATCCTTCTGTATTAAGCTCTGGCTTATTGACAGGTCCCCTTTTGTCATAATTGTGTGAAGTTTATTTTCCAAATGAAGGTTTATTTTCGCATGGAATTCCGAGGTTTTTCACTGTGTATGTGAGACAATTAGTTTGGGATTTTTGGAATTTATTTTAGACCAGACAGATGTCTTCAATTTACACACTCTAGGAGGTGACAAACCCTATTAACATTCAAAAGCTATCAATTTACTTTATCTTTGTTCTTCAGCATTCTCAGCTATGATCCAAGCTAACTCTCTTTTTGTTTGCTTGATTTTATGGTCGTGTGTTTTTATGTAGACAGAAGCAGAAATTTAAGAAAAAGATGGAAGATAGCTTTAGTAATTTTATCACTGTCAAAATCTGGTGGGTTACTTTAAGAACCTTGAATTTTACCTTTATTAGGAATGCATTTTCTCTAACTAAAATTCTTCCCTCTTAGCAGTCATGGTTTATGCATATACACACACATGCTAGTTGCTTATCTTTACTTGTGTTATTCTTTACCTTGTTGGTGGCCCCTGAGTTAAATCTGGTACTATACTGCCTTTGCCTACATTTTCTTTTTTTAGTTATTGGCTGTTTTTACACAGGTGATATAAACATATCTCTAAATCGTACATGCTTAAGCATGAATTCGGTTATTCTTCAATTAATTGGTCAAATCCCTTGTAGATCAAAAGTAATGGCACTTCTGTTGTGTGCAAAGTTAAGTCCTGGACTGCTGATTTAGGACAGTCTGGGGATGGGGGAGTGGTCAGTGACGTTGTCCCATTCATTTTTATTCTGAAATTGAAGACCACACCACTGTTACATCTTTTTCGGGTGCACTCTGCAGCCACTAGATGGCTCAGTGGATATGCTCAGGTCTTTTCCAGAGTGATTATTTCAGAATGTAACAACCTAAATTGCTATTCATTTCTCACATTGAAGTCCAAAACTGCACCCAGATTGCGATGATTACAGGATTAAAAAAATGAGGGCACGACAGTCCCAGGACTCAATCTGAACAAACCCAGCCCACTGTTGGACAATCTTGTTTACATGTTTGCCTTTTATTATGGCCGCCATATTTTATTTTAGGTGAATGTGTATTCTCACTGGCAAGGAGAAGATTATGGACTAACAGATGTCATTGGTAGTGTCAGATCTAGATCAAATGTAGAATGATGATACATCCTGACACAGTTGTTTTTGAAATCAAAAATAATCCATGATGTACAGGATGTCTGACTGGTTTTGGTGACATTGTACTTGACTTTGAACTCATGCTGTTTCATTTATCTTGGATTAAGTTATTTACCTATGAGTCCAATAGAACTAAAACCACTTAGAACTAAGATTAAAAGGATACTTCCTTAACATAACTACTTCAAACCACTTCAAATATGTATACTGAAATATACTTAATGCTGATATATCATAGGTATTCTTATTAAAATAAAGATCAGTGTGCTTCCCATCATAATTTAAAAGTTCTTTTCCTGGACATTCTAGGTAATGCAGCAAGTCAAGAAAAATAGAAAAGATATTACTATTGGAAAAGGAGAGACAAAATCTTTGTTGTGTGTAAATCATATTATTTTCACCTAAAAATAGATGGTTTTGATTAAGGAAGTTTTGATGTCGGTCAGTTACTGAAAAATTGTACAAAAATCATTAAATTAAAAAATTAATTGTACAAAAAAATCAATTTCCCTATATGCAGCAATTACCAATTAAAATAAAACAAAAATATATTCCATTTACAACAATATGCAGGAATGCTTAAACAAAATGCATATGACCATATGGCAAATACTACAAAAATTTCTTTTTTTTAAATTAATTAACTAATTAATTTTATTTTTGGCTGTGTTGGGTCTTCATTGCTGCTTGCGGGCTTTCTCTAGTTGTGGTGAGCGGGGGCTACTCTTTGTTGTGGTGCACGGGCTTCTCTTTGCAGTGGCTTCTCTTGTTGCGGAGCATGGGTTCTAGGTGTGCGGGCTTCAGTAGTTGTGGCACACGTGCTCAGTAGTTGTGGCTCTCAGGCTCCAGAGCGCAGGCTCAGTAGTTGTGGAGTACAGGCTTAGCTGCTCCGTGGCATGTGGAATCTTCCTGGACCAGGGCTCGAACCTGTGTCCCCTGCATTGGCAGGCTGGTTCTTAACCACTGCGCCACCAAGGAATTCCTAAAGAGCTTTCTTGAATGACATAAAAATACATTAAAAAAAAGAAAAGATTACTCTGTTTCTGGGTGGAGACAGAAATATAAATGTCCTTCCCCCTAATTAATTTAAAATTTTAATGATAGTTCAACAAATGTCACCCCAGGATTATTTTCTTTTCAAATTTGATGTGAAGACTCAATGGAAGAAAAGAGGCAATAAAATAAGAATGAGAGACTCTTTCATTGTTAAGTACTTTGTTTATAATTTATCATGAACCTACAGGAATCACAAAAGTTTAGCACTAACTACTCAAGGAGAGTAATAAGAATTCATATATAATATGATATATTATTAACTAAAGACTAATGCATATATTATAGTATTTATATATTTATGTACAATACTATACTATAAGATACTATTATAGGTATAAATTAGTATTTAATAAAGTAGCTCTTCAAGTTATTAGATGAAGAATGGATTTACTCAAAAACTTATGGTTATTTCATATTTCTAAAATAATTAACATAGTTTCCTACCATGAACTCTACTGCAAAATATAATCCAGGTGGATTATAGAGAGGAGTGATGAAATATATATGAAAACCAAAAGTATTAACTTGAATATTTACATAATAAGGTAAAGAAAGCTTTTAAGCAATTAAAGGGGAAAGTATTCATATATATGATTACCTAAAAATAAATGTTTTTTCCCCCAAACTATAAAAATGATAAATTATTAATAAGGAAAGATTTTTTTTGGTAGAGATTAATGAAAAAATGCTATTATTCTCAATATATTGAGTTCTTATAAATCAATAAGAAAAATAAAAACACAGTACAGTAGTTTTAAGGGCAAAGACATGAACTGGCAAGTCTCCAATGAAGAAATATAAATGACAAGTGAGCAAGCTGAAAAAATTCTCAACTACACTAGTAGCCAAAGAAATGAAAATTACAACAACAGTGAAATACTGTTTTTGTCTCAAATTGGCAATGAGTAAAAGGAATAATTACGGTGCTGGGCAGGGTACAGAGAAATGGACACTCATATTCCAATGGTGGGTATGTAAATTGGAACAACATTTCTGGAGGGCAGTTTGGCAGTGCATTTCAAACACATTAAAATGTGCATATCTTTTCACCAAGGAATGCCACATTTAGGAATTGATTAGATGTATATAAAATAAAAATATCTGTGCAAGGATGATCACTACCCTGTGTCTCATTACCTTGAAGATTTGGGCCAAATTTAAATGTTCAGAAATACCAGAGATTAAATAAACTATAGTATGTACATAGAATTCTTTTATCTATTCATTCGGCAAATATTTATTTACAATAAGATGATACGTACTCGTTAGAAATCTAAAAGACAAAGGACTAGGAAATGTTCACAGGATATTGCTGGATGATAAAAGCAAGCCATGAAGCAATACACATGGGAGATCCCATTTTTATGAAACCTGGATGCCCCGACCCTCAGGAGAGTGAGAACACAAAGGAACGTATAGCAATGCTGACACCCATATCATGCACCCCATGAACATAACTGTGGGATTTTAGATCCCTTCTCAAAATTTCCCCCAGTTATTATTCTTCAATTCACATAACACTGACTCAAGCCTATTCTGTCATATCTGGTGTGTAATAGTGTTCTCCAGAGAAAGAGACAAATAAGAGATTATATATTTATATTTACATGTAATCTATATGTAATTTCTTTATTATAAGGAATTGGTTTGTGCGATATGTAGGCTGAGAAGTCCCAGTATTTGCCCTCTGGAAGATGAAGATGCAGGAAAGCCAGTGGTGTAGACCCATCTGAGTCTGAAGGCCTGAGAACCAAGGGGGCTAATAATGTGAGTCCCACTCCAGTCTGATGGCAGGAGGAGACTGATTTCCATGTCAAGCAGTCAAAGAAAGCACATTCTCCCCTCTCTGTGGTTTGGTTCTGTTCAGGCACTCAAAGGACTGGATGATACATACCTACACTGAGGAGGGCTATCTGCTCCACTGAGTCCACTGATTCAGATGCTAATCTCTTCCAGAAATGCCCTCACAGACACACTCAGAGATAACGTCTAACCAGATCCCATGGCCAGGTCAAATAGACACATAAAATGAACCATCACACAGTGGGAGGTTGCAAACCAACCTGCATTCCTGAGAATTTTAGAGATTTAACTTTTCATGCTATTCTCCCTACCCAAAGCCAGCCTAGATATAGAATTTTCCACTCTCCAATTCTTAAGTAAACATCTCATCTAAAACTACCTAAGGCCTCATCCACCAGAAGACAGACAGCAGAAGCAAGAAGAACTACAATCCAGCAGCCTGTGGAACAAAAACCACATTCATAGAAAGATAGACAAAATGAAAAGGCAGAGGACTATGTACCAGATGAAGGAACAAGATAAAACCCCAGAAAAACAACTAAATGAAGTGGAGATAGGCAACCTTCCAGAAAAAGAATTCAGAATAATGATAGTGAAGATGATCCAGGACCTCGGAAAAAGAATGGAGGCAAAGATCAAGAAGATGCAAGAAATATTTAACAAAGACTAGAAGAATTAAAGAACAAACACCTAGAAGAATTAAAGAACAAGCAAACAGAGATGAACAATACAATAACTGAAATGAAATATACACTAAAAGGAATCAGTAGCAGAATAACTGAGGCAGAAGAACGGATAAGTGACCTGGAAGACAGAATGGTGGAATTCACTGCCGCAGAACAGAATAAAGAAAAAAGAATGAAAAGAAATGAAGACAGCCTAAGAGACCTCTGGGAAAACATTAAATGCACCAACATTCGCATTATAGGGGTCCTAGAAGGAGAAGAGAGAGAGAAAGGACCCAAGAAAATATTTGAAGAGATTATAGTCAAAAACTTCCCTAACATGGGAAAGGAAATAGCCACCCAAGTCCAGGAAGTGCAGAGAGTCCCAGGCAGGTTAAACCCAAGGAGAAACACGCCAAGACACATAGTAATCAAAGTGGCAAAAATTAAAGACAAAGAAAAATTATTGAAAGCAACAAGGGAAAAATGACACGTAACATTCAAGGGAACTCCCATAAGGTTAACAGCTGATTTCTCAGCAGAAACTCTGCAAGCCAGAAGGGAGTGGCATGACATATTTAAAGGGATGAAAGGGAAGAACCTACAATGAAGATTACTCTACCTGGCAAGGATCTCATTCAGATTCGATGTAGAAATCAAAAGCTTTACAGACAAGCAAAAGCTAAGAGAATTCACCACCAAACCAGCTCTACAACAAATGCTAAAGGAACTTCTCTAAGTGGGAAACACAAGAGAAGAAAAGGACCTACAAAAACAAACCCAAAACAATTAAGAAAATGGTAATAGGAACATACATATCAATAATTACCTTAAATGTGAATGGATTAAAAGCTCCAACTAAAAAACCACAGGCTCTCTGAATGCATACAAAAACAACACCCATATATATGCTGTATAAGAGACCCACTTCAGACCTAGGGACACATACACACTGAAAGTGAGAGGATGGAAAAAGATATTCCATGAAAATGGAAATCAAAAGAAAGCTGGAGTAGCAATACTCATATCAGATAAAATAGACTTTAAAATAAAGACTGTTACAAGAGATAAGGAAGGACACTACATAATGATTAAGGGATCAATCCAAGAAGAAGATATAACAATTATAAATATATATGCACCTAACATAGGAGCACCTCAATACATAAGGCAAATGCTAACAGCTATAAAAGAGGAAATTGAGAGTAACACAATAATAGTGGGGGACTTTAACACCTCACATACACCAATGGACAGATCATCTAGACAGAAACTTCATAAGGAAAAACAGGCTTTAAATGACACAATAGACCAGATAGATTTAATTGATATTTATAGAACATTCCATCCGAAAACAGCAGATTACACTTTCTTCTCAAGTGCACATGGAACATTCTCCAGGATAGATCACATCTTGGGTCACAAATCAAGCCTCGGTAAATTTAAGAAAATTGAAATCATATCAAGCATCTTTTCTGACCACAATGCTATGAGATTAGAAATCAATTACAGGGAAAAAAACAAAAACACCAACACATGGATGTTAAACAATACATTACTAAATAACCAAGAGATCACTGAAGAAATCAAAGAGGAAATAAAAAAATACCTAGAGACAAATGACAATGAAAACACGATGATCCAAAACCTATGGGATACGGCAAAAGCAGTTCTAAGAGGGAAGTTTATAGCAATACAATCTCACCTCAAGAAACAAGAAAAATCTCAAATAAACAATCTAACCTTACACCTAAAGGAATTAGAGAAAGAAGAACAAACAAAACCCAAAGTTAGTAGATGGAAAGAAATCATAAAGATCAGAGCAGAAATAAATGAAAGAGAAACAAAGAAATCAATAGCAAAGATCAACAAAACTAAAAGATGGTTCTTTGAGAAGATAAACAAAATTGATAAACCTTTAGCCAGACTCATCAAGAAAATGAGGGAGAGGACTCAAATCAATAAAATTAGAAATGAAAAAGGAAAAGTTACAATGGACAGCGCAGAAATACAAAGTATCCTAAGAGACTACTACAAGCAACTCTATGCCAATAAAATGGACAACCTGGAAGAAATGGACAAATCCTTAGAAAGGTATAACCTTCCAAATCTGAACCAGGAAGAAATAGAAAATATGAACAGACCAATCACAAGTAATGAAATTGAAACTGTGATTAAAAATCTTCCAACAAACAAAAGTCCAGGACCAGATGCCTTCACAGGTGAATTCTATCAAACATTTAGAGAAGAGCTGACACCCATCCTTCTCAAACTCTTCCAAAAAATTGCAGAGGAAGGAACACTCCCAAATTCATTCTACAAGATCACCATCACCTGATACCAAAAGCAGACAAAGATACTACGAGAAAAGAAAATTACAGAACAATATCACTGATGAATATAGATGCAAAAGTCCTCAACAAAATACTAGCAAACAGAATCCAACAACACATTAAAAGGATCATACACCATGATCAAGTGGGAGTTATCCCAGGGATGCAAGGATTCTTCAGTATATGCAAATCAAACAATGTGATACACCATATTAACAAATTGAAGAAAAAAACCCATATGATCATCTCAGTAGATGCAGAAAAAGCTTTCAACAAAATTCAACACCTATTTCTGATAAAAACTCTCCAGAAAGTGGGCATAGAGGGAACCTACCTCAACATAATAAAGGCCATATGTGACAAACCCACAGCAAACATCATTCTCAATGGTGAAAAACTGAAAGCATTTCCTCTAAGATCAGGAACAAGACAAGGTTGCCCACTCTTGCCGCTGTTATTCAACATAGTTTTGGAAGTTTTAGCCACAGCAGTCAGAGAAGAAAAAGAAATAAAAGGAATCCAGATCGGAAAAGAAGAAGTAAAACTGTCACTGTTTGCAGATGACATGATACTATACAAAAAGAATCCTAAAGATGCCACCAGAAAACTATTAGAGCTAATCAGTGAATTTGGTAAAGTTGCAGAATACAAAATTAATGCACAGAAATCTCTTGCATTCCTATACACTAACAATGAAAGATCAGAAAGAGAAATTAAGGAAACAATCCTATTCACCGTTGCAACAAAAAGAATAAAATACCTAGGAATAAACCTACCTAAGGAGGTAAAAGACCTGTACTCAGAAAACTATAAGACACTGATGAAACAAATTAAAGATGATACAAACAGATGGAGAGATGGTATACCATGTTCTTGGATTGGAAGAATCAATATTGTGAAAATGACTATACTGCCCAAAGCAATCTTTCAATGCAATTCCTGTCAAATTACCAATGGCATTTTTTACAGAACTAGAACAAAAAAATCTTAAAATTTGTATGGAGACACAAAAGACCCTGAAGAGCCAAAGCAATCTTGAGGGAAAAAAATAGAGCTGGAGGAATCAGACTTCCTGACTTCAGACAATACTATAAAGCTACATTAATCAAGACAATATGGTACTGGCACAAAAACAGCAATATTGATTAATGGAACAGGATAGAAAGCCCAGAGACCAACCCACGCACCTATGGTCAACTAATCTATGACAAAGAGGCAAGGATATATAATGGAGAAAAGACAGTCTCTTCTGTAAGTGGTGCTGGGAAAACTGGACAGCTACATTTAAAAGAATGAAATTAGAACACTCCCTAACACCATACACAAAAATAAACTCAAAATGGATTAGAGACCTAAATGTAAGACCAGACACTATAAAACTCTTAGAGGAAAATATAGGAAGAACACTCTTTGACATAAACCACAGCAAGATCTTTTTTGACCCACCTCCTAGAGTAAGGGAAATAAAAACAAAAATAAACAAATGGGACCTAATGAAACTTAAAAGCTTTTGCACAGCAAAGGAAACTATAAACAAGATGAAAAGGCAGCCCTCAGAATGGGAGGAAATATTTGCAAACGAATCAACGGACCAAGGATTAATCTCCAAAATATATAAACAGCTCATGAAGCTCAATATTTAAAAAACAAACAACCCAGTCCAAAAATGGGCAGAAGATCTAAATAGACATTTCTCCAAAGAAGACATACAGATGGCCAAGAGGCACATGAAAAGCTGCTCAACATCAACAATTATTAGAGGAATGCAAATCAAGACTACAATGAGGTGTCACCTCACACTGGTTAGAATGGGTATCATCAGAAAATCTGCAAACAACAAATTCAGGAGATGGTGTGGAGAAAAGGGAATCCTCTTGCACTGTTGGTGGGAATGTAAATTGATACAGCCACTATGGAGAACAGTATGGAGGTTCCTTAAAAAACGAAAAATAGAATTACCATATGACCCAGCAATCCCACTAATGGGCATATACCCTGAGAAAACCATAATTCAAAAAGACACATGCACCCCAATGTTCATTGCAGCACTATTTACAATAGCCAGGTCATGGAAGCAACCTTAATGCCCATCAACAGACTAATGGATAAAGAAGATGTGGTACATGTATACAATGGAATATTACTCAGCCATAAAAAGGAATGAAATTGGGTCATTTGTGGAGATGTGGATGGACCTAGAGACTGCGTACAGAGTGAAATAAGTCAGAAAGAGAAAAACAAATATTGTATATTAACGCACATGTGGAGTCTAGAAAAATGGTACAGATGAACCAGTTTGCAAGGCAGAAATAGAGACACGGATGTAGAGAACAAACATATGGGCACCAAGGGGGAAAGTGGCGGGGGGCAGGTGGTGGTGCTGTGATGAATTGGGAGATTGAGATTGACATATATACACTAATATGTATAAACTAGATAACTAATAAGGACCTGCTGTATACAAAAAAATAAGTAAAATAAAACTCAAAAAAAAAAAAAAAAAAACCTTTACAGCAACATCCAGACTGGTGTACGACCGAACAGCTGGGCACTGCAGCCTAGCTAAATTGACACACAAATTAAATCATCATGCCTCTCTACCTCCCTCCTTTCTCTGTGCTTTCCATTCCATATTCCTGTTACATTCTTTTTTTTTTTTTTTTTTTTAAAGATAATTACTGTTTATTTATGTATTTTTTTATTTTTGGCTGTGTTGTGTCTTCGTTTCTGTGCAAGGGCTTTCTCTAGTTGCGGCAAGCGGGGGCCACTCTTCATCGCGGTGCGCGGGCCTCTCACCATCGCGGCCTCTCTTGCTGCGGAGGACAGGCTCCAGACGCGCAGGCTCAGCAGCTGTGGCCCACGGGCCCAGCTGCTCCGCGGCATGTGGGATCTTCCCAGACCAGGGCTCGAACCCATGTCCCCTGCATTAGCAGGCAGACTCCCAACCACTGCGCCACCAGGGAAGCCCCATATTCCTGTTACATTCTTATGTAGAGTGGTTTAATTTCGTCAAACTGAATCTTTTCAAATAGGCCATAACCTGGAGCTCTTCATTTTTTATTGTCTTCAAAATCTCCAAAATCTCCTATGTACTAAATTCTAGAGTGATTTCTATAGGTGGAGAAGCATCTATATTCTCTTGTAGCCTCAAATAGTAAATAACAACAACAAATCTCCCAGGTTATATACATGTATATATATTATTCTGTATGAAGAATGACAGATGGCAGATTTTGTTTTTTGTTTTGTTCTTTACTTTCTTAGCACTATTGTATGTTTTCACTGCTTCCAGCAGTATATACTTTTGTAATGGGGAGAAGTTACAGAAATGTATTCAGTTAGCAGGTATCTATCTGTTGGTCCTTTATTTATTGGTTACTTAAAAAATGGACCTGCAGGGGACTTAGAATAACTTACATTTAAATAACATATTGCATCTTACATCTGTTATTTTCTTTTGCATTATTTATTTTATTTCATTTCCTACAGCCCTATGAAGTAAGCAGGGAAACTATTATAGTTGTCCTTGTACGTATGTGAGCATAAGGCGATAAGAAATGTCCACGCTGAGAACAATTATAGGTCTTCTGACTCTGGGGTCGTGATTTTACCATTTACAACCATCCCTGCATTAATATGGGCAGAGCTGGTCCATATGACACTCACCTCTTTGCTGCCACACATACCATGCCGGGGAGACCACAGAGATGTGTTCTGTTTCACCGTGCCTTTTTCTTAGGGGTACTCCCAGTTTTCACTCGTGTATCGTATGCTATAGACCCTACTGATAAACCTGTTTGTTCTTCCCTTTCTTAGCTAGCTCTTTAGTGCTTTGCTATGTGCTTACCATACAAGCGCATTCAGCAGCATCCTCTGGTCTTACTAGACTTTCTCTTCACTAGCCACACTCCCGGCCTTAGTTTCTCATAGATGGACCCGTCGGGAGGGCCTAGGGAAAGTTTTCCTGTTCCTTCCAGTCAAACGTGTGGCGAATTATAAAACTGTTTTCACTGCATTGACTTTTTCCTGGGCCAAAAATTTAATCAATAGGAAAATAGGCCCCAGAAAGCCATTTGTTTTCGCATTGGGTCTTAACGAGAAATGGCATCCCCAGTGGAAGAGAGCATCTAAAAGACTTCAATTGCAAGATGATCATTAAGCTAAAAACTTAAACTTTGAAATGTAAGCTAATTGAACCATTATTTAACTATAATAAAACTTTTAGCTATTTGTGATGTATGTAGTATAGATACACGGTTTTAGAACTTGTATATAATGCCTATTTAATAATTTCTATGTGGAAGGCTCTGTGTTCAATACTTTAACAAAAAAAGTTTGTTTAATTTTCATAATAATCATCACATAGGATGATTCCCATTTTTCTAGATAGAGACACTGTAGCATGGAGAAGCTAAGGTACATGGCCAAGGTCACACAGCTGGTAGATGGCAGAGATGGGAGTCCAATACCGAGCTCATTTTCTTACCCTACACTGTGGGTTTCATACACATCACGGGGGTCATTGCTCTACATAGATTTATTGAACACCTACTGTGCGCCACGTACTGTTCTAGACATCTCGTGTTACTCGTTGCTTCCAAAAAAGACATTTTTATACTGATGAAGAAAATAAGACCCAGGGAGGCAGGTGTTTAGTTACTTCCTTACTGGCAAAACTTGGATTCAAAGCTATATCCATTGGCTCTGGATTCTCATATCTGTCTGATTCCAAAACATGTGCTGAATTGAGTATTCAGTATTACCCTTTGATTACTGAGTGTGAAATTTTAAGTTAAGTTATGAAACCCCTGATTTTTTTTCTTTGCGAAGATGTTTAACAGTGTTCCATGGGAGTGCCAATGGCAGAGTTATCAAAGTGGCTAAAATAAAGGAACTGGGGAGAGACAGTACTGATTCTATCCTACCCATAATTGTCCCCCTACCTTTCTAGGTTCTTGACTGAGATCCCTCCTGTAATAAAAGATTAACAGGAGAAAAACAAACAGAAGTTGAATAACATGTAGACCTCCTTATTCCTGAATGTGACTTCTCCAAACCTTTAGAACTTCCTAATTCATAAGAGCAATGGGATCATCTTTTGTTATAATATTTGGTCTTTTGTCTTCAGTTCCTGAAATGGCCATGACCTGGAGCCATTTAACAGGGAATAAAGCCACAATAGTAATTTGGTCTAACCCTCCCTAACTACAGTGTCAGTTATTCGGATTTATTATTACCTAGAAAGTACCAATAGATACAAATTTAAAGTCATAATCCACATCCTGCCCCGAAGAGAGTTCACTCTGGAGAGAAAGAGCTCAGGTTCTGGAGTCATAATGCTTTGGCTCAAATCTTGCCAAATCTCCGCCACTTCCTAGCTTTTTGGTTCAGGGCCAATTAATTCACTTCTCTGTTCTTCCATCTGCAAAATAATAGCTCCAGCTCCTTCAAACTGCCTTGAAGATTTAACTGAGTTGATTAGATGAGTTAATTCACATCCGGAACATTGAAGAGGACTTGTCACATAGCAAGGACTCAATAGCTATTATTATTATTATAGGAAGAATAGATTGCTGTGGAAGTGTCATAGTTAGTATTAGTACATTAGTATTAGTACATAGTTAGTACATTCTATTAACTATGTTTATGTAACCTATATCAGAGACCATCTCTCACAATTCTTGGGACTGTAGTCTTTAGGAAAGTGTATTGTCACATTCAAAATATGTAATAACATGTAACATTCAGGCACTTATCAGTCATAGAGGACAGACACTGCTCTAAAGGGGCATCTAGTGTTAACTTTCTAGGTGCCAGATTGTGAAAGGCTTGGGAAGGGGCCCCTGACTGCTGGCATGGTGGGGCAGCGGAGGCTGGGGCTCGGGCGCTCTGGGAAGCATCTCTTTACCAGCCTGTAAAAAGGTCTTTCATTATTTTCCCCACTGGCAAACTGGATGTTAGCCTGGCTTCACAACTACCATATGAATCATGTTCTTTCTTACTATCCTAATCCGTAATGAAGCAGGAAATAAATATAATTATAAAACAGCGAATATCTTTTACCCTCCACCCAGTTCCAGAGGAATTAAAGACTTTTTCCCTTTAGTGAAAAAAAATGTAATGCAGAACTGTGTTTAGATTTTGTGTATCTATTACATTCTCCCAAAAGGATAAATGGACCAGAACCTGGGTAAATGGCCCTGAACTAACCAGTCGCCTCGGCTTGCTCAGCTGTATAGCATGAGTATGTTAGACTAGGTGATAGTTTACATCCTTTCATCTCTTTAAACCCTGTTCCTTTTTCTTCTTTAATTACACAACTCCAGCCTGAGGTCTAGCCCAGGGCTCCTGAGTGTAGCCCGAATCCAAAAAAGTCAGGAATGCTACAATAAATCCACTGGGTAGAAAAATGCACCCAACCCACAGAGTGATTCATTGGCCCCTGAAAAGGGTTTTGCTGCTACAAATTTTTGTCCAAAACATTTGATCCAGCAGTAGTTCAGTCTAGACACAAAGTGGCCAACATGCTTTGAACAAATCTGCTTTTAATGTGCAGAGTGCTCTTGTTTCCAGTTATTATTCTGAGTGATTAAACAAACTGCCAAACTTTTCCTGCTGCAGTCACCATTTATTACTGAGATACTTATTGGGGATTTAATAGTACTCCATTTGAGACAATATCTTGAGCCTGACGAACTCAAAAGAAAAGAGATGTGTTTTTGGCACAAATTGATAGAGTTTCAAGATTTCTGTAATAGATGCATACACAATCATATTGTTGAGTCGAAAGAAATGTGTTTCCAATAAGCAGTATTTACTGGGGTTTAACAACGATATAATAGTTACCTGTCTGTTACGTGGTAGTCAAAGCTAAAGAAATGTGTTTCTAATAATCAATTGGCATTTCAAATAATATAACTGCCATGTGATATCAGAACCTAGATACGACCTGCATTTTAGACTTGTTCTTGGGAGCCTCATTCGCGAAATCAAGGTGTCAGTGATTGGCCATTATAAAAAAGCATATTATCATCTAAGGGCTAGAATTTTTACTTTTTTCTCTTACATTTTCTCAGCTTTTCTTTTTTCATTATTCCTTTTCCTTTTCCTTCTATTTAGCATGTATTTCCTTACACCTCGTATTATAGCTAGTTGAGATTGAATTTTGCCTATATAAAGGAGAGGGATCCTTCCTTCCAAGTGGGGAAAAAAAGAAAGTAACTGAAAAAGTGCTCATTTAATCCACGCCTGGAGAAGCAGACGGGACAAATCTGAAAGCGGCAGTGATGTCTATGTGGTGACAGACTCCCTTGGGAATAACTCTGCCTGTCACTTTGCAATCATAATTTCACGAGTTATTATGCTGTACACCTTAAGCTTATTCCGTGTTGCAGGTCGATTACATCTCAGTAAAACTGGGGGGGAAAAATTTCAGCTACTCTCTCTCCCTGGGCCACTCTGAAAGCAGCCCATTCTCCCACACTTTGACTCGTTCATTTATTCATTTGGCAAATATTCGTAAGGCACCTATCTTATGCTAAATTGCTCTACTAGGTATGAGTGCCACCAAAACAAAAGGCAGAGCATCCGCTTTCAAAGAACTCTCTGTCAGAAGGAGAAGAGGGGAAAGACAACCCCTAGTGACACACTGCAAATTAAACAAAGGACACCATCCATATGAGCACAGGGCTGGGGGGGTGGTGATCACCCATCATAGGCCCAGCCGGCTTTCTTGTCCGAAGGGTGCAGGATAAGGACCGCCCAAAAGATAATGGTGCTGATAAGACATTACTCTCCGATGCCTTATGAGATTTATAAAACACCTCCCGACACAGTCCTTCCCTTACAGAAGCTTCTCCCTGGCACTGTGTACATCTCACCTCTCTGTCTGGAATGCTCCTTTTTAAATTCTCTCCATGGCTGCACCCTGCTCACCCAGCACATCTCAACTCACCTCTACAGGGTCTTCCTGACTACCTTCTCATAAGTGCTGTTCCTAACGCCCAGACCCCCTGTGTTTTCATATCACCTCTGTTTTCTGCAAATACTAAGCACACTCCATAAAGGAGCTGTTGATGTAGTGGCTTGTTGTCTGTCTCCTCTGGTAGAACGCAGTCTCTGCCAGGTGCCAGCCGCAGCCCTGCTGACACTGCAGCCCATACAGGTACCGTAGACAGGAGAGTCTCTGACAGTCGTGGGCCCTTATCCTCATGGCTTGAATGAATGAAGTTACAAACCGATCGTGCCCTTAAACTTCAGAACTATAACCACCCAGGCGGCCACTGGTTGAGACTTTTGGGATGAGGGAATGCTCCCTCCTTGAGGAAACAACACGATGTTCAGGGTGTGACACAGAAGGCTGGCTCTCACGTGTGACCTGGTGCCCATCAGAGGCTGGCTCTGTGGCTGCCCAGCCAGCACTTCCTCTGCAGACGACACTTAGAGTGGCCAGTCCACGAAGGGTCCCTGGACTTTGTTCTGAGCATGGCCTGTTCTCCGCCCCAACCAAGCCCTGGCAACGAGACACCCAGGGTCTCCAGCCAGACGTGGCGTCTCTGCCTGTAGCTAACTGCAGCCTCCAGTGCCTGGAGAGCAGGGCAGATAGCAGGAGGAAGCACGTGGCGGGACAAAGGTTCCTGCGATGTCACAGCCTCTTAGGAATGAGAGCTCGTTAAGAGCCTGTGCCTCTGCTCCCCACGTGTGCCAAGTGTGGACCTTCCTTATAGGGCTCCGGGCGGAGGTCAGCCGCAGAACGAGGTGAGTCCGGGCGGAGGTGGGACTTCCCCGGGAAGCTGCAGAGGGCTGGGTTGCGCAACTGCGGGCGGACTTGTTAGACCAGGAGCTTTCGAGGGATTCATCCACCCCAACACGTGCACGTTTTGAAAAGCAGGGATCTGCTGAGAGCTGATTCATTCCTCCGTGGGGTCTCCTAATCCCACCTCCCGCCATTCCTAGACTGCCCTCCCCCCTTTTCTTTGCTGCCCTTTTGGAATGCTGAGACCCCCATGTTAGGAAGTGTCCTTTGCTGCTTGAGGTTAGTGTGTTTTGGAAGAAATCTATTCCAATAATACTACTAATATAATGAATTTGTACTATCCTTTGACAAAGGAAGATTATTGTTTCTAAAGGTACTTTGAAAAATGTTGCTATACAAATATTTCACTTTGAGTTTTCAGCCTATTAAAAATTGTGAGAGTAACGTTCCGATTTTGCGTGAAAGTAACTTGAGACTCAGAGAGGTTGAACAGTTTACCCAAGGTCACACAGCTGAGGATGGACAGAGAGGGGAACAAAGCTTCTATTTCCTCTACCATTCCATCTCAATGCAGATCTCTTGGTAATTTCCCTCCAAAACATGGTTTAGAGGGACAGAAATTGAAAAATTGCTTCCTAGTTTGGGAGGTTTCCTTTTTGATCTAAAAGAAAATAATAGCGTATTTACAGATAAACTGTGAGATTAAATATATCAGCAAACATCCACGTATAAGCATGCGTAATGCGGCTTACACCATGAGTTGTATGTAGTTTTCAGAAACATTTTAAATAGTTTTAATATTTCAGAATATGTCCCTAAGGATGAACTTTTTGCAAATACACACTCAAACTTCTCTCTCTTTAAAAAGGGCCACAATTTTGTAATTTGATACTTGAAAGGAAGTGACATATAATTTTTATACAATTTACACTGTTTTACTTGTCATTAAAATTATTGCTTGATATTTTAAGCTTTTATGAACAGTGATCCCATTTCATTAGTTTTATGAATGCACATAAAAACAATTTTTTATGAACCCTACTAATTTGAAATTCATGACCATTCAAACATAGACCTTTACCTTTGTTTGGCTAATGGGGAAAACGTGTAGGCAACCAGAAAATGTAAACTCTAAGTGTTTGATATACTTAAGAAAATATATTTTTCAATCTCTTTAAAACCAGATGCTTGTGTTGTATGCACATCTTACTCATTTATTCATTAAGACCAATCCCCAAGGGCTTCTATGAGCCAACAGTTATTGGTTTAAGTATTATGTCTGGTATAGTCTTGAAAGTAATAGTTATAATTCATTTTTCTTAAACCTTATTTGCAGAGCTTTACTGATTCAGCCTACTAGTCCATATTAGTAATATTTAATAGCAGTGGAAAGAACACAGAATTTGGAGCCAGACAGACCTGGTTTGAATTCCAGTGCTGCCACTTTTTAGCTGATTAACCTTGAACAAATGAATTAATCCTTCTGCGTTTCGTTGTCATCCAAACCAGGGCACTTTTGAGAATAAAAGAAAGTGTTGTTAGTAATTACTCTGGAAAAACAAACAGAATTAGGGACTCGCCTGAGCAAACCAGACAGTACGGTTACTCTATCAAAATGTGATTCGTCTTCCAAATTTCTGGTCTGTGGCTTATCTAAGTTGGTGTCTTGTTTCAATTTGTCTATCATTGCTTCAACTCTATGGACTCAACTCTCCTATCTAAGCCTCATGATGTCATCTTGAATCTGACACATTCACTTGTAAGAATAGTCTTGTTAAGGGTATTAAGTCACATGTTCATGTGTAGAAAAGTCCTAAAATCAAGTTTAAAACTTCTTATGTAATTCAAAACTTTTCCACTCCCTAATAATCAGGTCTGACTCTGGCCCTCGGGAACAGAAGAGGGAAGGGGTATATTCTACTCCATTTCTCTTTATTCTTTTAATCCTTCTTCCTCTCCTCAATCCAGTGCTCTGGCTCCCCAAGGTCAGGGCAGGGGAAAGCGGGATTATAGGAAAAGAGCCCGTTCCACCCGCGCTAGGCTTCCTTGGGCAGCATGCCCACTGTGCACCGTGCGCTTTATCAAAAATCTGTGCCACTTGTGGCTTGAATTTGCAGGCCTTTGTCTGACAGTGATGTTGAATATATTTTTACTTGTACTTCTCTTCTGTAGATTACCTATTCATATCCTTGGCCAATGTCTCTTTCTTGACTTTTTGTAATAATATTTTCCTTCACTTTCTTAAAATAAAAAGAATAAGAAAAACCATCTCCATGCCTAAAAATGATGATGATTAACATTTTATAGTATTTTCTCTATCTGCTTTTAATAGAAAAAATAAAACACTGCAGATAAAATTGAAGTACACTTTATAACTACAGTACCCATGAACTCTAAGTAGTATATTATTCATGTGTGTGTGTTTTAAGTTTATATAAGTGATAAAATACCATACCCATATTCTGTAATTTGCTTCTTTACTGAAAAATATGCTTTTTAGTTCTTTCCATTATATATGTTGAATATATATATTTAAAATTTCTTTTAACTGCTGTATAACATTCCACATGTGTACTTGATTATTGAAAACCCCATAATTGCCAAATAATGTTCTATCGTGTTTCTAAGGTTTGACTATTACAAGCAATGCTTGTAAACATCCTTGTACCTGTCTCTCCATGTTTGTGTGCAAATATTTCTGGAAGATGTTTACTGAAAGTGGAATTTCTGAGTGGTAAGATATGTGCATTTTAATTTTTCAAGCTACTGACAAAATGCCATTTGGTTAGTCATACCACTTTATACTCCTGCCAGCAAGGTCTGGTACAACCCATTTCTCCACTTTCTTACCAGCAAGTGATATTGCAGAACATTAAAATTTTTATCAGTCTGATGAATGAGATATAAAGTTATGTTTTAATTTGTAATCATCTGATTTCCTTTCCGCGTCACGTCTTTCAGTTAATATGGAGTGTGAACATTTTTTATGCATAACAGCCAGTTCTGTTTCTTCATCTGTAAATTCCCCATTTGTATTCTCTGCCCATTTTTCTTTTGGGATAATAGTTTTTACTTGTGTCTTAATAGAAGTATGTTTACTAATGATATTAGCCTTGATTTTGTTCCTGCTTATATTTTACTTTTAAGTTTTCTTGTGGGGTTTTGGACACTTAGAAACATTAACTTTCCGTGCAGTTATAAATTAGCCTTTTCCTTAATAATTTTCCTATTGATTGGATACTTACTTTATTTGGATGTGTGGATATAGGTTAATATGACTACAAAGCTGTTTTCAGGTGAAGAGGGACTTTTATAAAGGAACACATAGTGAATAACTTTAATATTCTTAAATGGAATAGGAGGCAAAAATGTATGTGAAAGGTAATACTTAATGTGGGAAAAAATATTGCCTGAATTTTTAAGAACATACGTAATTTTGTTTTGATAGGGTGAGATAGTATTTTATAAGCACAGCTTCTTAACCTTCTACGGCTTTCTCAGGCACCAGGACAGTCCCTGTCGAATGAACTCCAAAACCATGCTTCTCGTGGTGATTATTTATTTCTGGACATCATGTCAAAACCAATAAAATATTTCTTTGAGAACTGTTTGTGACATTGTGGAGTTGAGTAGCATAATCCTTTTAGTGTCTAGATAATCAGCAAAATAAGATTTCTCCAGGAGTAATCTGACCTGAACACAACATAAAGAGAAGGGAAATTATCACGTAGACAAACAACAAACATAAACATAATCAGCCTCTTCTAACAAGTGACACTTGAAGTTCCTGGGTCAGCAAAGTGAACCTTCCTGATCTTACACAGAGACATTCTCTGATGGACATTTCCTGTGTGTAAATTCTGTTCCGTCTGTAATTGTCAGAATTGATTATTTAAGAGTTGGCCGGATGCTGTGCTTTTCTGGACCTGGCATGTGTCCGAGTCACTGCCTCCCAGGATATTACCCTTCAGGCAGCATGTGCTGATATTCTATGTCCTTCCAGGACTGGATACCTGAAAAGAAACCTAAGATTCATGGCACAGATTTGTATGGGGTGGTACCTGGTATGGAGAAAACACCAATCGACTACTGGACTCTCTGTGGATAAAAGTTAGAAGTAAATTATATACTCTCCAGCAACTGGCCTGGAAAAATAGGGAGACAGAAATTCTAATCCACAGTTACAAATATTAAAGTGGCTCCAAACTCAAGTCATTAAAACTCCTCACATTAGGGGCACTCCGCCTCAGATGGAAACAAGCTCCAAACTCAACGGGAATCTTCATGGCCACGCTAGCTTACCTGCCACTAATCATCTTTAGAGCTTCACGTTCAAATACCTTCTGCTATATTGGGGGCAGCCTCATTATCTTATTTCCACTGGTCTCTGGAATAAAGATTATTTTCCCAGTTTTCCCTGTAGCTGTTGGAATAATGTAATCCCTTTTGCTTCATAGAGAATTCCCTTCTTTCTTTTTTAAAATATTTTATTTATTTATTTTTTATCTTTGGCTGGGTCAGGTCTTAGGTGCAGCGTGCAGGATCTTTGATGTGGCATGTGGGATCTTTTGTTGCAGCTCGTGGGTTCTTCGTCGCGGTGCACGGGCTTCTCTCTAGCTGTGGCCTGGGGGCTCCAGGGTGTGTGGGCTCTGTAGTTTGCGGCTCGTGGGCTCTCTGGTTGCGGCGCGTGGGCTTAATCACCCCCGGGCATGTGAGATCTTAGTTCCCTGACCAGGGATCAAACCGGCGTCCCCGGCCTTGCAAGGCGGATTCTTGACCACTGGACCACTGGACCACCGGGGAAGTCGCGAGAATTCCCTTCTGTAGTTGTTGGCAGAGGCTTTCCTATCCCTAGATGTAGCTGGGCTGGAGCACTCCTGAAGCACAGATGGTGTTACGTGCTCAGCCGTGAGCTGAGTGTTTTTAATGCAATCTGTTATTTCATCCTCATCAAAGCCCTACAAGCTTGATGTGATGGCCCACAGGTTTTACAGAGCAGCCTACTGAGATGGAAAGAGGCCAGTTACCCAGTTTGTATGTGGGAGTCCAAGATTCAAACCCATGCTTTTTTGTTCGTTTGTTTTGTTTTTTTGTTTGTTTGTTTTTGACCGCGCTGCGCAGCCTGTGGGATCTTATCTCCCCGACCAGGGATTGAACCCACACCCTCAGCAGTGAAAACGCAGAGTCCTAACCGTTGGACTGCCAGGGAATTCCCTCAAACCCATGTTTATTGGACAGTAAAACACTTCTCTTTTTACTGTTCCACTCATTGTACCTGTTTGATGCCATCATTTAAAAAAAAAAATAACTGGGTGATCTTGGCCAAGCCATATCATCTTTCTTACTTCATGGGGCATAAAATGAGAGGGAAGAACTAAATAATCATAAACATTCTTTTTATCTCATAAGTCTTCCAATTTCATAAAAGAGGAATAGAAATGGCAGTGTCATTTTTTATAACAGTAATCGTTATAAAGAGGTGAACGACTACCAAAATGAGACAAAGCATTCAGAAAATACACTTGGGTATGATTTCCCTCCATATTAAATAAAACTTCCCTATTTTTTTTTATTTTGTAGTAGACAGAGTTACTGGAACATTTATGGTGGGATTTTCACCTCAGGTTTTTAAAAATTTGTAAGTTTATTATCCAGTCAATTTTGTTTTTCCTTCAAAGGTTTGTTTAGTTTTATGATGTATTAGGATCAAAATATCCAACAATAAATTGGCATTTCAAAAGCAACATAATCTAGAAAAATATCCAGGAAGTAACTTAATGAGAAATATGTGGGCTTTATGACTGGACAGAAAAGAAAACTTGAATAAGTACATGGAAATATTTCCTTGGAAGGAAAGGTTTACTGTAGAAAAGTGATCAATTCTCTTGCAATTAACATAAATTTAATGAAATGTCAATTAAAAATTCAACATGGTTTTTGGGGAAACTTAGTATAAGGATTTTAATGTTTACTTGATGGAATAAAGTCCTAAGAAAAGGTAATTTTAAAAAATTAAAGAAAATGGGGTTATGGAAGGACTCTTGCCAGATTTCCAGTTGCATTATGAATTTTGGTCATTAAAACTATAAAACTATAAAACATTAAAACTATAAGCAAATTTTTGATGCAAAAGGTAGAGAATCGATATTCTAGCTTAGCCAGCGTATCAACTTAGCCTTCTAAAAATTTAAATGCTTCATAGAGAATTCCCTTCTTTCTTTTTTTAAATATTTTATTTATTTATTTTTTATCTTTGGCTGGGTCAGGTTAAATGAGGTATCAAGGATTCTGGTCATGGCTTGTTTAGAGCGTAAAGGATGATGTTAGACCTCTTAAGACAAAGGGTGAAGGCAGGGTTGTGATTTATTGGCTGCCTTATCCTGACACAAACATTAGATGTAGTTATAATTAGGTAGGAGGTTACATTATTTAAGGTAGAATTCAGCTTTAAGCATACAGCTCAGAGAGGTAGGAAGAGCCCTCTGCTGCAAACTATTCTATCTTATCCCAGGTCACATCTTGTCATCCCGAGAATATGGCCCTCATCCTTTTGATCCAAGATGGTGGCCTCTACGTTCTAGGCAGTAAGATGTAAAAAGAGACTAAGAAGAAGAAGAGGGCAAAGCTCATAGGCCAACAGCCCTAAAGGAAGGTTCTGGAAATTTGCCTTCTGCTTACATCACATGGACCACAACTGCGTCGCGTATTAGTCGCATGGGTACACGAGTACCAGAAATTTTGTCAACTTCTTCTGAGGAGCCTGGTACCCAGCTAAAATTCTGCTATCCTGGATGGAATGGATTCTAGGAGACAAGCAGCAGACTCCACCACAAAGGGATGGAGAATTAGAGGGAGGAGATCTGGGCGGGTATTATAATGTGGGATTTGGAAATAGCTTTGTGAAGTCTTCTCTGACATAAACATAGAAGGGGATGATATTCCTTGGCTCCTTTGGTGTGAGTGTGATCATGATACAAACTAAAATCTCCTAACATCCTGCCAACCGGAGTCACAGCCCCCTATAGTGTTCATTTATGTTATGCCAGAACCTAAACAACACAACTTTAGGAAAAAGAGGTTCTTGTTTTAGAAAATGAAAAGAAAAAATAATAATTTATGGACCTAGGAAATCATGCTGTACAAAATATTTTAATCTGTATTAAGGCTTAAAAATTTGATAATAATGTTTGAAACAGTAACCAGTGTAAAGTGAGAAACTCTCAATCTTTCTAAATCATTATGTTTTTAATGCCTGATAGCATTTCACCATAGTTCATTTTACCAATTCAATTGGATTACCACGTACACGTAGCTTTGTCATTGTAGGTAAAGCGTACCCTAGCTTACCCTGATTTAAGGACCACGAGAATGCCCCATAGCATCAAAATCAAACAACTGCTCAGCTTCTCCAGAGCCTGTTTAGTTTAAGCCTCTTGTCCGTCTTCCCAGTATCAACTGTCCTGGTAAACCGTTAATCCCAGTTGCTCACTTGGCTTTGAAGGATTTTTTTTTTCCTTTTCCCTTTAATCAGTGCCACCAAAGGAAACCACAAGTAACTTTGACTCTCAGGTATCAAAAGCTGTCTCCCAGGTTTATGACAGGTTGAATTGAATGTGTACAACAGGGGATGCAGGTCTGCTGCCCAGATGGCTGACCCACTCTTGTTTTGTTTTTTGATTGAGCCAGTATACAACAATCAGGATATTTCACATAAACATCTAGTGTTCTGGCTTTTCTTTTTTTTTTTTTTTTCCTAAAGATTTTTTGATGTGGACCATTTTTTAAAAAGTCTTTATTGAATTTGTTACAATATTGCTTCTGTTTCATGTTTTGTTTTTTGGCCGTGAGGCATGTGGGATCTTAGCTCCCTGACCAGGGATCGAACCCGCACTCCCTGCATTGGAAGGTGAAATCTTAACCACTGGACCGCCAGGGAAGTCCCTGGCTTTTCTTAAAATATCGGGAGATGTGACAGTTCCTGACCACCCCCATCCCCCAACCCATGACAACAGTGAGTAGGAACTGAGCAGTAACTGTCCCCTTTACAGCATGCACCCTAGTTCCCCTCAGACTTCACCACTTTGTATTATCTCCTCCATCCTGAGAACAAGTGCAAGTTGCATTGTAAGCACCCATAGAGTGTTGGTTTCTTACCCTTCTCTTTGACCCTGTCTATCAAAATGGAGAAAGTGAGACATAAACTAAGAGGGTCACCTACTTCAAGAAAAATGTGAGAGAGCACATTGCTTTGTGGAAATTCAAGATTCTTAAATAATAGCATGTCATGTTAGGTCTCTTCTGCTATTACCTTCCTGGCCCTGTTAGGTCTTCAGGTCTGAGATCTCTGGAATACATCTTACTCCTGAAATATTCACGCAATGAAAAATCTGATGTAAAGTTTCGTCTCCTAAGAGAAACCATCTCTGTAACTTTATCCATCCCATTCTCCATCTTAACACAGCCCTGCCTCTAGGTGACTGTCTTACGCCTCTCGCCGTGCTCACGCTCTTGTCCATGCTCCACACCTGGGAGCTTCGCTTCCAACGCTAAGCCCGTCTGTTTTTCACACCTCTCTGCCATTTCTGCTTAGATCTCATTAGCTATAAAGAAAATTGTTACTTCCCTTAGCTACTGCTGTTTCTTCCTTTTATTGCCCAGATTCTGAAGCAGGTAGTGTGTGGTCCCTGACTCAGTCTTTGTATCACCCGAGCCGTCTGCTACACTTACCTCAAGCCAACCTTGACTCACGCATCGTGGGGTCCTTTCCAACAGCTTCCCCCATAATTCTCTCATCAAGATGACCAATGGTCTCCTTCTAACCACTTCCAGTTACTTTACTTTATATTTTTAAATTAAAAAAAATTTTTGGCCGTGCCGCACAGCATGTGGGATCTCATGTTTCCCGACCAGGGATTGAACCTGGGCCCCCGGCACTGGAAGGCGAAGTCTTAACTACTGGACCACCAGGGAAGTCCCCAGCTATTTTACTTTAATTAAACTTTCTGGGCCTTTTGGCAACATTGATTCTTCCATGCTTTCTTGGGATTTGGCTGTCCTTGGATTCTATGACAATATAGGCTGCAGATTTTCCCATCCCCTAACTGCAACTGAATTTCTTGCTTCTTTATTTTTTCTCTATACTACACACACTAAATTTTCTCCTATGAAGAGTTCAGATATTTATGGCTTTGTTATTCCATATATTTCTCTCTTTTTTAAGGATTTGTTTATCTTATACCTGGAAGTTTGTACCCTTTGACCACCTTCACCCATTTTGTTCAACCCTCACCCCACCGCCGGCAGCCACCAGTCAGCTTTCTGTATCTGTGAGTTCATTTGTTTGTTTGTTGTTTACTTTTAGATTCCACATATCAGTAAGATAGCACAGTATTTGTCTTTCTCTGTCTGACTTATTTCACTTAGCATAATGCCCTCAAGGTCCATCCATGTTGTTGCACACAGCAGGATCTCCTTCTTTTTATGGCTAAATAATATTCCATTGCATATCCATTTGTTTCTTATGCCCCCAAGACACACATCTTCACAAAATCTTTTATCCAATTATGTGTATAGCCTTTTAGATTTTGAAAAGTACTCTTCACTTACAATTAACCCAGTGACTCATGCATCATCTTCTCAACAATGCTAATGTTGATATTGTTATTATTATTCCCAAGTTTAGAATAAATGCCAGAGAAGTTAATAGGCACCTGCTCATGATTGATTGGGAATTAGTACAAGTTCCAGTTTACTGGCTGGAGGACCTTGGTGCTGGGGTAGGTGGCAGCTGGCAAAGGTGACTGGGCACGATGAATTAATAGTAGGAAGTCCATCTGGCGATGGAGACAGAGAATCTTAGCCTAAGTACCAGCTCTGTCACTTAACTAAGTTACATGACTTTATTAGCTATGTTAACTAATTGCTCTGACCTGTTTTCTTATCTTTAAAATGAAAAATACAGTAATACCTAAATTACTTGAAGCTGGTATCTGGAACACAATTCTTGCTTTAGGCATGAAGGCATGTGTGTTGTGCCCACACCACTGGGATTCTCTCCCGTCCTTTCTGTACCCCCAGCCCCCCACGCAGCCTTGTCCTGAGTGTGGTAGAGCCCTAGCACACTGCCTGACGCCTACAACTCCTGCCGGGAGCGTAGACTCTCCTCGCCTCCCCGGAAGGTGAGTGCTTCACTGCTCAGCTGGAACCATGATGAAGTTCCCTGCCTCCACCAGTGTCTATCACTCTGCACACTCCTGTAGCTACAGCCCATCATCACAGAGAGCTCCTCTGGGGACTGAAACTAGTTCCTCGTTATACCTGAGTTCACTGGCTGTGGTGGTCACTTCAGAATTTCTACACACCAGGGCCCTGAGGTCAGCTTTTCCTTGGAGGGAGCTTGTATATATAGGGGCCTTTCCTTAAAACTGCATATGGGGACTTCCCTGGTGGTGCAGTGGTTAAGAGTCCACCTGCCAATGCAGGGGACGTGGGTTCAAGCCCTGGTCTGGGAAGATCCCACATGCCGCGGAGCAACTAAGCCTGTGTGCCACAACTACTGAGCCTGTGCTCTAGAGCCCATGAGCCACAACGACTGAGCCCATGTGCCACAACTACTGAAGCCCGCTCTCCTAGAGCCCACACTACATAACAAGAGAAGCCACCGCAATGAGAAGCCCGCGCACCGCAACCAAGAGTAGCCCCCGCTTGCCGCAACCAGAGAAAGCCCACGTGCAGCAACAAAGACCCAACGCAGCCAAAAAAAAAACCAAACAAACAAAAAACTGCATATAGATAGCAAGTATATTGTTTCTACATAAATTGCTTGTGTTTGCTTCTTCTTTGGAAGAAGACCTGCCCCCAAGCAACTGTGAAATATTAGCCACTTTCCTCTTTGTGGGGGGGGTGACACAACCCTTCAGTTAGGCTGTTACCGCCAATCCTGGCCCTGGTTTACCCACCTTCTTCCCTTCCCATACATCCCCTTATTGATGGTTTCTGAGTACCTACTCACTCTCCTGAGATGTGAAATGTTCTCCTAGGAACAATCCTCCTCCCATCCAGAATCATTCATCTGTCAGCTACACAGGCTCTTTTCTCTTCTTCACTTAATAGGTCAAGCCATTCACGAAATCCAGTAGAGTCGTCCCTTGTAATTCTTTTTGTCCATGGGATCAGTAACGATGACACTTCTTTCTTTTCTGATATTTGTAACCTGTGTCTTTGATCTTTTATTTTATTTTATTTTTAAAACTTGTCTTAAAAAAATTTTTTTTTGATGTGGACCATTTTTAAAGTCTTTATTGAATTTGTTACAGTATTGCTTCTGTTTTATGTTTTGTTTTTTTTGGCCAGGAGGCATGTGGGATCTTAGCTCCCTGATCAGGGATCAAACCCACACCCCCTGCATTGGAAGGCAAAGTCTTAACCACTGGACCACCAGGGAAGTCCCTTGATCTTTTATCCTTAGTTGGCATGGCTAGAGATTAATCAATTTTATGGATTTTTTTTTCAAAAATCAGTTTTTGGTTTCATTGATTTTCTTGATTGTTTTCTTGTTTTCAACTTTATTGATTATTGATCTAATTTTTAATACCTCTTTTCTTCTGCTTGTTTTAGGTCTAATTGATTTTCTGTATCTAATTTCCTGAGCTGGAAGCTTAAATGATTGATTTCTGATATAAGCATTTGATGTTATAAGTTGCCCTCTAAGCTCTACTTTTGCTGCATCACATAAGTTTTGATAAGTTGTATTTTCATTTGGTTCAAAATATTGTTAAAAATTTATATTGAGACTTTTTCTTTGATCCATATGTTATTTAGAAGTGTGTAGTTTAATCTCAAAAAATTTGAGGATTTTCCTAATATTTTTCTGTTAGCGATTTCTGATTTAATTTTCATCATGGTCTAAGAGCATTCTTTGCAGGATTTCTATTCTTTTAAATTTGTTAAGGTGTGTTTTATGGCCCAGAATTTGGTTTATTTTGGTGAATGTTCCGTGCAAGCTAGAGAAGAATGTGTATTCTGCTTTTGCTGGGTAGGGTAGTCTATAAATGTCACTCAGAATGATTTGATTGATAGTGCTTTCAGGTCAGCTGTATCCTTACTGATTTTCTGCCAGCTTCATTTATCAATTAATGATAGGAAGGTGTTGAAGTCTCCAACCATAGTAGTGCTTATCTGTTTTTCCTTGTAGTTTTTGCCTCCCATATTTTGATGCTTTGTGTTAGGTGCATGTGGATTTAGGATTAATTGATCTGGAGAATTGACCCTTTCATCACTGTATAATGTCTCTCTTTATCCCTCATAATTCTCCTTGATCTGAAATTTGCTTGTCTGAAATTAATGAAGCTATTCCAGCTTTCTTTTGATTGGTGTTAACATAGTATATCTTTCTCCATCTTCTTACTTTTAATCTATATATGTGTCTTCATATTTAAAGTGGGTTTCTTGTAAATAACATCTGACTGGGCCTTGTTTTTTATCTACTCTGACAATCTCTATCTTTTTAATAGTGAATTTAGATCATTCACATTTATGGTGATTATCGATATAGTTGGATTGATAATTAGCACATTTGTAAATGTTTTCTCTTCATTGTATTTGCTCTTTTTTTTTTTTTCTATTTTACCCCTCTTTTTCTGCCTAGAGAAGGCATTTTATATGCTTCCATTTTTATCTCCTCTCCTGGCATATAAATTATACTTCTTTAAACTTTTTTTTTTTAGTGGTTGCCCTAGAATTTCCAAGATATATTTTAAATTAATCTAAATCTACCTTCAAATAACACCATACTGCTTCACATGTATTACAGATAACTTGTAACAGAGTACAGTTGACCCTTGAACAATATGGGGGTTAGGGATACCAGCCCACCATGCAGTCAAAAATCCATGTATAACTTTACAGTTGGCCCTCCTTTTCGACAGTTCCACAACCGTGATTCAATCAACCACAGATCGTGTGTTACTATAGTATGTATTTAGTGAAAAAAATCCACATGTAAGTGGATCCATGCAGTTCAGATTAGTCTTGTTCAAGGGTCAACTGTATTCCCAATTCCTCCCTCTGTTCCTCATGACTTCTTGTTATTCATTTCACTTATCCACATGCTATAATAACTGAATATATTATTTCATTAATACATTACTTAAACAGATTTAAATTCAATTAAGAATAAGAAAAATATTTTCTTTTATTTCATACAATCCTTCTCTGTTGCTCTTCCTTTCTTTCTTTTTTTTTTTTAAATAAATTATTTATTTATTTATTTATTTTTGGCTGCGTTGGGTCTTTGTTGCTCCACACGGGCTTTCTTTAGTTGTGGCAAATGGGAGCTATTCTTTGTTTCAGTGCACAGGCTTCTCATTGCGGTGGCTTCTCTCGTTGCGGAGCACAGGCTCTAGGTGTGCAGGCTTCAGTAGTTGTGGCACGTGGGCTTCAGTAGTTGTCGCTTACAGGCTCTAGAGCTCAGGCTCAGTAGTTGCGGCACACGGGCCTAGTTGCTCTGCGGCACGTGGGATCTTCCTGGACCAGAGCTCAAACCTGTGTCCCCTGCACTGGCAGGAGGATTCTTAACCACCAGAGAAACCCCTCTTCCTTTCTTTCTGTATATCTTAGTTTCTGACCTGTGTCCTTCTGCCTTTACATACCATTCTTACATGCTTTTTATACCATTTCTTGCAAGACAGACCTTGTGGTGATGAATTTCCTCAGTTTTTGTTCATCAGAGAAGGACTTGATTTCCCCTTCACCTCTGAAAAATAATTTTGCTGGATTTAGAATTTTTAGGCTGTTGTTTTTGTTTATGTTTACTTTTAACACTTTAAATATTTCACTCCAGTCTCTTCTTGCTTACATGGTTTTTTATAAGCTCACCATAATTCTTATACTTGTGCCGCTATAGAAAAAGTACCCACCCCCAAGTTGCTTCAAGGTTTTTAATTTGTCTTTGGTTTTCTGCAGTTTGAACACGATATGCCTGGGTGTTGATTTTTTGGTGTTTATCTTCCTTGGTATTTTCTGAACTTCCTGAATCTATGATTGTCAATATCTTTGGACAATATTTTGCCATTATTATTTAAAATATTTTTTTGCTTTGTTCTTTTCCTCCTTCGGTATTATAATTATGCATATTTACATGTTTTGAAATTGTCCCATAATTCTTGGATGTTCTGTTCTGTTTTTTCATTTTTTAAAACCTGCACTTCAGTGTAGGATGTTCGATTGACATGTCTTCATACTCACTGATTCTTTCCTATGCTGTGTCCAGTCTATTGAGAAGCCCATCAAAGACATTCTTCATTCTGGTACAGTGTTTTTGATTTTTAGCATTTCCTTTTGATTCTTAATGTTTCCATCTATGTATTAATCACAACTATCTTTTTTTTTTTTTTTTAATCACAACTATCTTAAATTCTCAGTCTGATAATTCCAAATTCTGTTTCTATACCTTAGTCTGGTTCTGATGCTTGTGTAGTGTCTTCATGCTGTGTTTTTTCTTGATTTTCAGCATGTCAAGTAATTTTTATGTTGAAAGCCAGACTGATAATATGAATGGAGATAATAGGAACAGAAGCAAGTAGGTTTTTAGTGTAAAGTGTTAAGTTAATCTGGCTATATACTGAGTTGTTAATGTTTGCTGTACCCTCAGATGCTAGAGGTTTCAATCTCCTCCTCTAGGTTCTTGTTTTTGTCTCCCCTGTTGACTTTGGGCTTTCCTAAGAACTCTTACTTAGATAGACTATGTGTCTTGCAGCTCTTTTACCTGTGACCCACTGTTATTATACCAGAGCCCAATTGGCATGGTGTCACAATGTGGGTGAAGGAAAGTGTTCTATGATCCTATGATTAAATTCCATCCTTCTGGTGTGCTTCCATCCTTAGGCTGTGACCTTTAGTGTCATGGTTTCTTCTAGCTTCTTCCCTCCTCCCTGAGGCTAGAGTGGCAGAAATGCCCACGCCCAGGTGGGATTAGGCCTGGTAAAGTCTTTCCCTTTGAGATTGAGCCTTTGTTACAGAGACTGCTTGGGTTTATTGGACAATAGTTACTCTTTCCCTCTCCCTGCCTGGGACCCCAAAGAGGCTCTTTTATGACTCTTCATTCTGGACTGTGACTCTTAGAATGTGTCTCTCCAGATTTGGGGGTTTTCTCTGTGACCTCAGCTCTCTCAAAGAGTCCATAGAAGTCCATGAAAAGGCATCAATTTTCAGCTTATCCAGCTTTTTCTTGTAAGGATGGGAGTGACAGCATTCAAGTTCTTTCTGTCAGTGCTGAAATTGGAAGCTTTTAATGCTTTGAATCACTTCTGATTCTCATGTGTTCCATATTACTCCCATTTATGCCCTGATTATTCTTTATCCAGGGATTCCTAGGACTCTCCTAACTTCCCATTCTGCCACAAACCTCTTATTTTTCCTGACATCCGAAACATCACTTCCATTATGTCATTGTCCTGCTCATCAGCTGTCAGTGACGACGAATTACTTACTTACACAAATCAAAAGTTTTTATCTTGACATTCAAGGCTGTTTGCAGTATTTGTCCGTAACTTTCCTTTGGCTACTTCCCAACAAGAAAGCGATGGTTCAGGTTAGGAATACCGTCTCATTATCCTTCTAACCTATGTACATTAATGTCTGGAATATTCGATAAACTTTGTCAAGTAAGTTCTCCGTTTAAAAAACAATTCAGATGCTTTATTAAGTTCCATATTCTCTGTGAAACATTTTCCTACTACTCTTTGTGCCATACATTTTTACATGGATGGAAAAAATAATGTGCCTAGAAGAGACTGCAGAAGACTTATGATTCATTGGATAGATGAAGAAACTAATGGGCTGAGTTGAAGGGGCTTTTTCAAGGACACACAGCTAGTTAAGGTCCGAACTGAACTTAAAACCCACCTCCCATTTTCTTTCCTCAATTTCAGGTCTCCTGGAGTAGTGATTATCAAACGTCAGGGGGCATATAGTCTCCAGGGTATTAGTTTTTGGGGTTTTTTTTTGTTTGTTTTTTTTTTAATGTTTCTGGGACACACCCCCTGAGATTCTGACTCAGTAGGCTAGAGCTGGGGCTCAGGAAACTGCATTTAGAGCAAAGGATTCTGAAGCTGGTGGTTCAATAATTCACTCTGAAAAACACCATCATAGAGGACATTTACAGAATATAGAACAGTGGTCAGCATTCAGAGAGTGCCTGGGTAACCGAACGGGTAAAAGCAGAGAGCTAGAGGAAGCAGTGTCCGCCTGGCTCTGTTAGGTTGTCCCAGAAATTAAAAAGTCCTGCTGTTGAACTTCTGGACCTCCAACTACAAAGAAAAATCTTGATAGCTTTCTTAAACATGCACAGCATTAGTCATCAGGGAAATGGGAAAATGGCTCAGTGTAATTCAATATTGCCTCAAAATGTATTTATTCATTATTATAGATAAACGAACTTCTACTCTCACCCTCCACTTATGTAGAGGTGAAATATATACTTACTGAGAAATTCTGGGAAATACTGAAAAATATAACAATACCCAAGATACTGTTTATTGAACTTGCTCTGTGACAGTACACTGTGGCTCTTTATTATGAATTATCTCATTTGATTCTTATAATTACTCCTGACATAGATTTTTACATTTTAATTATGTTTTAAAATTTTCATTTTATAGCTGAAAAAGTGAAACTTAGAGAGGTTGAGTGACTTGCCCAAGGATACACAGCAAGTAAACAGCAAAGTCAGGATTTAAATACTGCAGGTCATATTCTGAAGCCTATGTAGGCTTTTAAACACTAGACTGTATTCTGTGAAAATCCCATCAGTCAATTGTGTTGACCACAGGCAAACCCTGTTAGTTCTCTGTGCAGTTCCTTTCAGCGTTTAGGAGGCATATGAGTAAAATATTGAAAACTCTGCTCTTTGGAGACAAAATGAGCTTGGTTCAATTTCTGGTTTTGACACTAACCTTATGAATTTGAGTAAGTTTTTTAAAAAATATTTCTCTAGTCTCAGTTCTCCCAGCTGTAAAATGGTGAGAATAGGGCTTCCCTGGTGGCGCAATGGTTGAGGATCTGCCTGCCAATGCAGGGGACACGGGTTCGAGCCCTGGTCTGGGAAGATCCCACATGCCGCGGAGCAACTAGGCCCGTGAGTCACAACTACTGAGCCTGCGCGTCTGGAGCCTGTGCTCCGCAACAAGAGAGGCCGCAATAATGAGAGGCCCGCGCACCGCGATGAAGAGTGGCCCCCGCTTGCCACAACTAGAGAAAGCCCTAGCACAGAAACGAAGACCCAACGCAGCCAAAAATAAATAAATAAATTAATTAATTTTAACAAAAAATGGTGAGAATAATATTTAATATGACTGAGGACAGTTTAATAAGATAATGGTTGCGAAGCACTTAGCACTGTGCCTAGCTGATTCTAAGCACTCAGTAAATGTTATTATAAATATGCATATGATTTAAATTGTATATATTTAAAATTTGCAGTCATACTGAAAATTATTATGTGCTATGTATTCTGCTTACATTTATGATCTAGTCCTGACAAGTGCCCAAATGTCTGTATTGCCCCCACCCGTCTTGAGAAAATCCATCCTACCTGTCGACCCTAATATTTAGATCACTCCTCCATCCCTCACCCCCGCTAATTAGAACTGGGGAAGGCATCTGATACAAAGAGAGACAATATGGACAAATAGAAAAGACAACTGAGAAATGCTAAAAAACCTGACCAGGATCTGCAATGAGAGAACAAAAATGTTGTGAGACCAGGACAGCTGTGGGAAGTAACTCCTAAAGCCAGAAGGGAAAAGGGGAGGCCAAAGAGGATGAAGAGAGAGAGAGAGAGAGAGAGAGAGAGAGAGAGAGAGAGAGAGAGAGAGAGAGAGAGAGAGAGAAGGGAGGGAGGGAGGGAGGAAGGAAGGGAGGAAGGGAGGAAGGAAGGAAGGGAGAAAGAACATGAGCCCCAATACTTCCAGCTCAGATTCCATTCATTTCCAGAAAGATCTCAAGGGGATTTTACTTGGAATTTCCAACATAATTCTTAAGTTGGAACAATAAACACTCAGGAATAACTAAAAATGAGTAATGAAGAAGGTCTTTCCCTGTCAGTTAGAAGGTATGCATTAAAAGAGTGAGATAGCATATCTGCAGACAGACTGATGGATGGGGCAGCACGTGAAGTCCCGAAACAGATTATGAGCACAGGAAAATTATTACGTAATAAAGGTGGCATTTAATTCAATGGGGAAGGGATGGATTTGCCAATACCTGATACTGAAGTAAATTGGCTCACCAATTTGAAAAATACAAAGCCAGCTCTTTCTTCACTTCTTTGACCAGCATAAATTCCAGAGGGGTTAATGATTTAGACTTAGAAAAGAAAACCATACAAGCTTAATATGAAAAGACGGGGGATTATTTACATAATCTAGGGTGGCTGAAGAGTTTTCTATGGACAATATTAATGGTATCGATCATAAAGGAAAATACAGTAGATTTAACTACATACATATAAAACATTTGCATGTAAAAAAGGTTTAACCAATAAAAACTAATTAAAAATTGGAAAAGTGTTGCAACATACATAACTAACAAAGGATTCAACCTCTTAATATGTAAAGGACTCATAAATAGCTAAGAAAATATATTGGAAAAATGAGAAATGGATACCATATATGCAGTGTGGTCTACTTTTTGTTATCTACACATGTATATGTGTGTATTTATATGTATAAACATGCTTTTTGTAAAAATATGTATTTCTGTTAAAAAAGAAAATTAACATATTAGACAGTTAAATAAAAATAACTGAAGAGATCTACCCCAAATCGTAAAAGAATCACGGGATCATGGGTGATTTTTATTTGTTTCTTTTTTATCTTTCTGTATCTTCTGAATTTTTCAGCAATACATGGATTTTGCTTCTGGAATGAGAAAAAAAATGTGTAGAAATTAGGAGGATTATGAACAGTGGGATGAATTGCTACCTAGTTCTGTTTGCTTTCTCTGGCTTTCTCAAGACGCTTTAATTTGAGGGGGAGCAGAGCTTTCAGTACTCTGACTGAAGGCCCTCGAAGTGGTTCCTTGGCCTCTAGGTTTGGATGCTTCACACAGGGGATGCTATTGTGGGAACCGGGCTTGCTGGCCCAGGCTGCCTCCACAGGGTGTGTTCCTGGGCCCAAACAGAGCACAATGAAGAAAGATGAGAAAACAGCCATAGGCTTGTGTCCCAGTGAAGAGAGAGCATGACTCCAAGAACTTTCCAGGGCGTTCCCAATTTGACGTTTCCTTCTTGACCTTTTAGCTTCTCACTTTGCTTCACATACACTGGCCCAGAGCTACATTTAGCATTATCATTAGAAAAAGGCTGTTTCCCCAAGAACTCAAACTACAGATCTCTGAACCCAAGAAGGAAGATTCAGAGATAGCCTTGCATGGGGCTTGTCTAACACAGAGTGACATAACCGTGGAATAGTTTCTGTCCGGCTGAGGAGAGCGAGCAGGTGGCTTTCCACACTTGAACGAGGCTTGGGTATTCAGTGGTCTTTCACCTGTACAGATGTTATGATATAGCAGACTGTGCATGCAGCCTCATAAGCACATCATTTTGCAGTTTCACTTCATTGGTTTCCCTTGACCTGCCTCCAAACATAAAGAAAAAGATGCTGCTTTGGCTTCTGACACAGATGACAACCTTGACACTCGGGGTGATGTGGGTTGTTGTAGGGGTCAGCAAGGAGGGTCAGATCTTTATGGCTTTGAACCTGCCTATTGGTCAAGCATCGAGCCCCACCACTCCCTGCCCCTGTGTTTCCATCACACACAGTCGCTTGGGTCCTCTGAGTGACTCATGTGCTTTGAAACTCTCCGGTCTCTGTCTTGGGACATTGGCCCCACCTCACCTTCTCCCCCTGGTTCATTCCCTAAGCAAACCATGGCTGACCCTTAGCCCTGTTCAGAGACTCTGCGAGCATCCCTTGAGCCAAGACTTCATGTTCCTCTGGCCTGCTTACTCCTCTGGCTCCCTTATTCCTCACCTGCCACATAAAACCCAGGTGGCAACACACAGACCAAGCATCTGCACTCGGGCATCAAAACTCCGGGGTTCAGACCTCCGTTCCCAACCTATGTGATTAACTCTGTGTTAGGCAGTCGACTCTACTCTCTCTTCTCTCTTTTGTTAAATGTGGGTGATGATAATGATGCCTAGCTTATAAGCTTGGAGTGAGGTAGTGCCTGTGGATGACTCAGCCTAGTGTGTGGTTACCTAGTAAACAGTCAGTATAACAGTTGGTCAATATAGTTAGCCAGTATTCTTGTCAGCATACAGCATAGTAAGAACCATTCATATACAAAGAGCTATTCATATTTCTGTCTTGCCAGTCTTCCCCCCCACTAGCTTTATTTGGCCATGTTAGCCTATGTATTCCCCAAATATGAACTCTTCCCTGCCTCAGGGCCTTTGCACTAGCTGTTCCCCATGCCTGGAGCATATTTCCCTGATTCTTTCCCTGTATGTCTGGTTTCTGCTCTTTCTTCCTATTTTCAGCTCAATTACCATCTCCTCCTGAAGGTTTTTGGCCTCATCCTAGGTGAGGTAGGTAACCTTAGCTCCTGTTCAATTTCCTGTCACAGTGCTAGTTTACCTCTCCCTAAGTTAGTTATTTACTTCCGGATTGCCTGTTCCTCTCACCAGCCTATAAACCCTCTGAGAGTAGAGGCTCATTTTCTTTTCTCTTGGTGCCTTCAGCGTCTATGCAGTATCTGACACAGTCCTCAGTAAGTATTTGTTGAATGAATAAGTGAATAGATCAATAAATGGGCTGAAGGAACGTGCTTCTTTTACAAAATTTCTCAAATGGAACAGAGAACACGGAAAGGCTTAGCAGGAAATCCAAGTGCTCCTTGACAGTCAGTTGCTAGAAGAGAAGTCTGTCTCCATTTTCCCTTATCAAGACCCACAAAACTATGCCGAGTCCTTTGAGCTTCTTAGAGGGGAAAAGCAATGCATCAATACAAAAGATAATCTTGTTTCTTTCTATGAATTCAAAATAATTTTTGAAAAGGAACAGGCCCTCTCAAAGCATTATGCCCACACAATCTTTCCTTTAAGTAGCAAAAAACCCCAAATAGTTTTATGATCTCTAATGTAATGCAGATGTAGAGGGTAAGAATTTGATGGTCAATTAATTTAGAAAATATCCAGGGCCTTGCAGAGGTTCAACTTATGGACTTTGAAATTTAACTCACGATTACAACGCCCTTCCCCCTACTCTCCCCAGCCCTAGATATAAAAAGAAAGGAATGCTTGTAATATTGCTTATGGAATGTTCTAGAGGGTTAGTTAAGCTGCTCTTCATAAAAACTCTTGGATCAAGTTTTCCTGGCCTTTTCCAGTTGGGACTGTTCCTGAGCATTGAAGTGAAGCAATATTAAACTGGCAGGCTGCTGAGAGCCGATTATTGTGGGGAGTTGAAAGGAAAGAGCTGGCATCTTTGTGCTTCATTAATCTTCGAAGGAAAGAAAGCTCTGGCCACTGGACCAAAGGCCCACATGTCAGAGCTTGATTTCCTGTTCTTCTGGGTTTCGGTTTGAATGTAAAGCAAATGTTTCAGGGAACTCCAGGCGGCTAGAAGGCATGCTCTTCTCTCATGTGACCAGGACTTGATTTCATGAATTAATATCCAGCTCCAAGAAAGCCAAGAGCTATTGAGGCTAGAGGCAGTATGGTGCTGAGAGCGAGATGTAGGCGCAGTGAGCCATCAGTCCATTCATCAATCAGTTAGCAAATGGTTATTGAGCTTCCCTGAAACTCTTTTTTTTCCCCGTAGCTTCAAGCTTTAGGGTTAGTTGTTTTTTTTTTTAATTAGTTTTTATTGGAGTATAGTTGATTTACAATGTTGTGTTAGTTTCAGGTGTACAGCAATGTGAATCAGTTACACACATATATATATCCACTCTTTTTTTTTTAATGTACATCTTTATTGGAGTATAATTGCTTCACAATGCTGTGTTAGTTTCTGTTGTACAACAAAGTGAATCAGCCGTATGCAGACATATATCCCCATATCTCTTCCCTCTTGCGTCTCCCTCCCACCCTCCCTGTCCCACCTCTCCAGGTGGTCACAAAGCACCGAGCTGATCTCCCGGTGCTATGCTGCTGCTTCCCACTAGCTATCTGTTTTACATTTGGTAGTGTATATATGTCAATGCTACTCTCACTTCACCCCAGCTTCCCCTTTTCCCCACCCCCGTGTCCTCAAGTCCATTCTCTATGTCTGCGTCTTTATTCCTGCCTTGCCACTAGGTTCATCAGTACCATTTTTTTTAGATTCTATATATATGCATTAGCATACAGTATTTGTTTTTCTCTTTCTGACTTACTTCACTCTGTATGACAGACTCTAGGTCCATCCACCTCACCACAAATAACTGAGTTTCGTTTCTTTTTATGGCTGTGAGTAATATTCCATTGTATATATGTGCCACATCTTCTTTATCCATTCACCCATCATTGGACATTTAGGTTGCTTCCATGTCCTGTCTACTGTAAATAGTGCTGCAATGACTCTTTTTCAGATTCTTTTCCCATATAGGTCATTACAGGGTATTGAGTAGATTTCCCTGTGCTACACAGTAGGTCCTTATTAGTTATCTATTTTATATATAGTAGTGTGTATATGTTAATCCCAATCTCCCAATTTATCACTTCCCCCCACGTTTCCCCTTTGGTAACTGTAAGTTTGATTTTGAGATCTGTGAGTCTGTTTCTGTTTTGTAAATAAGTTCTTTTGTATCATATCATTTTTTAAAATAGATTCCACGTATAGGTGATATTGTATGATTTCATCTTTCTCTGTCTGACCTACTTCACTCAGTATGACAATCTCTAGGTCCATCCACGTTGCTGCAAATGGCACTCTTGAGCAAAATAACATCCTCTCTTTCTTTGTATCCAAAGTTCTTCAAACACACCCCCAACATTACACTTTCCACCCTTTATTGCATCTGAATACAATATTTTCCTCAAGAGAGAATAAACTACATAACAGCATTTTTTGGTAACTGTTGTATTGAGACATAATTGATGAATCAAACAATTCATCCATTAAAGTATACAATTTGATGGTTTTGTATTATCCACAGAGTCATGCAACCATCAACATAATTTTTAAACATTTTTATCACCCCGAAAAGGACCCTCCCATATCCTTTACCTCTGAGTCCATTTAACCCTATGTCACTCTTCTCCAAACCCTAGGCAATCACTGGCCTATTCTCTGTCTCTAGATTTGCCAAGTCTGGATATTTCATATAAATAGAATTACACAATATGTGGTCTTTCGTGACTGGCTGTAATAGCATTTTATGTATGACATTTATCCTTGTGTCAAAGCACAAAAAAATGTTCTCAGTAAATAAAGGTATTTGAATGAATGATTGTCCTTCTACTATCAATTCACTGCTCTACAGTCACTGTGTGGAAGGAATAAGACGTGAATACTGACCACAAGTTATATTCAATCCAGATGACAAGAGAGGATTGATCTAAAATAAGAAAACTAGCTAAAACACTCAATTAAGTGTTACATAGACTGGAAGAATAAGATGACATATCACAAGGTACTGTTTTAGAGTCAGTTTTAGGACAAAATTTCTTAAATAATACAGATGTAGTTTGGGATTGATCAAAAAGGGTTATTTATACCTTGTATTCTAGTTTAAATTATCAAAACATTTATCCTGGCCCCTCCACCTATATCTAAATGTCTGTGTATCTATATCATCTATTTCTGCTTCTACATCTCAGTTTCTTTCAGTATCATCTGTATCATGTTTTTGGAGAAGCATCATGAAACTTTAGATTCTTTCAGGCGTTGCCATGGTTTCTTCTCCTGAAAAATGAATACGGAAACCTACAGTTTGATTGATGAATACTAGGTAACCTCAAATGAAATAACCCTTCCACGCTCACCATTACTCTTTCCTCCTCTTGTTCCCTGACCAGGCATTGTCCAAATCTCGTCTCCAGTTTGCTTGTTGACAGTGCAGCCCTGTAACTTTCTCTGAAGCAGGAGCTCCATTCTCTAGAAGCCTTTCCCACTTGGTTAGTCCATCCTACTTTAAACTCCATGGTTTTTTTTATACCAGCCTTCTCTATTTCAGTGAAGCCACACATGATTGAAACCCGAGAGTCATAGTTCCTTCTTCCCAGTTCTTCATGCTCTCGGTCCAATTAATCATCAAAGTCTGTTAATGTTTGCCATGACGGTGTTTCACGAGTTATTTATTTTTGCTTGTGCCAAGCTCCCTAGTTGCAAAATGTAGATAAAGATTTCCAACCCCACAGGAAAACTATGAGGAATAAAAAGCACAAGCATTCAGTTCTTCCCTTTAAAGTAGAGAATGCACATTCTTTTTTTTTTTTTTATTTTTTATTTTATTTATTTATTTATTTTTTGGCTGTGTTGGGTCGTCGTTTCTGTGCGAGGGCTTTCCCTAGCTGTGGCAAGTGGGGGCCACTCTTCATCGCGGTGCGTGGGCCTCTCACTGTCGCGGCCTCTCTTGTTGCGGAGCACAGGCTCCAGATGCGCAGGCTCAGTAGTTGTGGCACACGGGCCTAGTTGCTCCACGGCATGTGGGATCTTCCCAGACCAGGGCTCGAACCCGTGTCCCCTGCATTGGCAGGCAGATTCTCAACCACTGCACCACCAGGGAAGCCCGAGAATGCATATTCTTAATCAAGATCCCGGACTCTGGGGTCTGCCTGAGTGTGTCTCTGTGGCCTTAGAGAAGTAACTTAGCTTCTCTGTGTCTTGTAAAATAGGAACATCTTATATGAGTAATAGCATGGGAGGTGGTCAAGATTAAATGAGGTGATCTATGTAAAGTGCTTAGAAAGATGCCTGGAGCAGAGTAATAACTCAGAAAAGGCTGCCTCTTGGTAGATATACATGTTGTGTTTGTTTTGCTTTGGCAGAAGTAGAGGACCCCAAAGTTCCTGTCATGGGCTGTCCTATACCCAGGTAGACTGGCATATAGTCCCACCTGTACTCACCTCATCATGAATTTACCCAAATGTGTGTCTGTGCCTTCGTTTTTGCTCTGGCCAGTAAGAGACAGGTGGGGCTTGGTGCTTATGAACTTTTCCGAGACTATCAGAGCTGTGTGCTAATGAAAAGATAAATATTTATAAGGATTTAATGCTTTCCATGCTTTAGATTTTTTTTAAGGATACAATTTGAAGCTTGCTATGACATAGTGAGTCCTGACTGATGCTGAATGAGCTTCAACTGGCTACTTTAAACCAACAAACCTACTTCACCTTGAGCCAATTTCTAACTAAAGGACCAACGTCAGACTTCCGCAGCCAAGTTAAGACACTACCATGCACTAAATCATCTCATGGCACTGTAGTTACATCTCACACGGCTCTCTCATTCTTTTTCCATTTTCCTTTTCATTCTTCAGTCTGTAAGAGAAGTATGCCTTTTAGTTCCCCACCCTATTCACCATTGTAGTTCTGAGTGATGTTTGATTCTTTTCGAAAGAAGGTGTCACAGACTCAGGAGCCATGCCCACAGAGGGCTCCAGAAAGGACATGAGCATGGTTCTTTTAAGTGCTCAACTTCCCAAGGACCCTACACTCAAGATTCATGAACTCGGGCTTCCCTGGTGGCACAGTGGTTGAGAATCCACCTGCCAATGCAGGGGACACGGGTTCAATCCCTGGTCCGGGAAGATCCCACATGCCGCGGAGCAACTAAGCTCGTGTGCCACAACTACTGAGCCTGTGCTCTAGAGCCCGTGAGCCACAACTACTGAGCCCTTGTGCCGCAACTACTGAAACCTGCGCGCCTAGAGCCTGTGCTCCACAATGAGAGAAGGCACTGCAATGAGAAGCCCGCGCACCGCAACGAAGAGTAGCCCCCACTCGCCTCAACTAGAGAAAAGTCCGCGCGCAGCAACGAAGACCCAACACAGCCAAAAAATAAATAAATAAATAAATAAAATAAATTAAAAAAAAAAAAAAAGATTCGTGAACTCACTTGGTATGTTTGATAAAAGAAATCAGAATCATTATCTACCTAAATTGGGGGGGAAAAAAACACCCAATCTCATTATCTTTGAATAAAATCAACCTGTATTTATGCTGGTGCACAGCCATCTCCAAAATGTATTTTCTTTGGCTGTTGATTTTATGCATGTTCACAAGGAAAATCTAAAAAGCCCATTCAGCAGGAATGCAAATGTGGCTTGGGAAGGAGTGAGAGTTCTTATAAAGTTCTCCAAAAAGGGCCAATTCGCTATTGGATTCTCAAATCCTTTCTCCACTGTGAATATCAGTTACAAATGCAGCGAGGAGCCTCATGGTTTTACCATCTTCTCCGAGCACAAACAGCCAACATCATCACACAGAGATTTGCACAGGCACATTGCAATTGACCAGCCTTTGGCTCTCTCGTGACAAAGAGGCGCCATTCTCTGAAGCAAGAGCACATTTTCTCCCCAGAGGTCTGGGCAGCAAAGAACGCATGCTAAGACCACGAGGCTGTAGATATCAGACTTCCCCATTCTGCGTTCCAAATGGCAGGGAGGTGGCCATCATTAAAAAGAGATCATCCCTAATAGCATATTTAGAAAATTCAGCCAACAGCCTGCTTTCCTTTTTTAGCCCTCATGAAAGAGTAACGTAAACCAGCCCAACGGCTTCGGAACTACTTTAAAATAATGCCACGTACTCCCCAACAACAGCCCAAGAAATAGGATAGGTGTTGATTTAAGACAACTATCCCCTTTGACACTTTTCTCTTTCTTTTAATATTTTGATAAGTATTTAGTGGTTGTCTGCTATGTATCAGAAACCGGTGAGCAAGATGGCCATCATCCCCACCCTCAAAGAGCTTACAGTCTGGTGGGGGAAACAGAAGGAAAGTGCTACCAAAGATGCATAAGGGCAAGGGCTGTAGGAGCACACAGAGAAGCATTTGATCCAACTGTGAGGGGGTCGAGGACAGCTGGCTAGAGTAAGTGCAGCCTAAATGGTGACTTGAAAGATGGAGAGGAGAGAGCCCAGGAAGAAAGAACAGCCCAGGTACAGGAAAGCTTGTGCATGAATATGAATGTGAGACAGGACATGGCACATTGGAAACACTGGACTATGGGAAAGGGAAAAGAGGGAGCAGGCTCATTAGGTTATATGAAGGCATGTTAAGGAATCAGAGGTCTGTGTGTGTGTGTTGTCAGGGGCTACATGGAAGAGTGAACTTACTAGATTTGTATTTCAGGCAGAGCACTATGACTGCAGCATGCAGAGTGGATGGGAGAGTACAGGACTGCAGGCGGGGACGTTTGGGAGGCTGGCACCCAAACCTAGACAGGAAGATGTTGTCTGAACGAAATTAGCAGCAGTTTGATGAACAGACATAGCAGGGTCCACGGTGTCCACCATCACTGCCAGATGTTAACAGCATCCTAGTTGCAAGAAGATTCCTCTGCAGAGGCTGGATCTATACTATTGACGGGGCTGCTGAAATCTAGAACACGTGTTACTAGAGACGTGTCACTGTGGATGGTAATGCCCAATTATCAGTTGAACAGGTCTGCCTTGTGATCCTCTAATGGAAAAAAGTGACAGGTTAGGGTGGCTGAGATTTAGGAGATACCACAGGCATTGAGCTACTTGTTTTTATGCCAGTATCACACTTTCCTGAATACTGTAGCTTTAAGACAAATGTCGAAGTTGAGTAGCACTAGGTCTTTTATTTTTTCAGAATTGTTTTGGTTGCTTTTTGTGTTTCCTATGGGTTTTAAGGTGATCCTGTCAAGTAAAAAATAGTGCTAGGAGTTTCATTGTGATTGCATGGTGGCAAATAATAAGGATTCTAGGTATGCAGAGATTAAGAAAATTTGCCTTTCATGTACCATTTTGAGGAAATTATTTGAGGATTTACACCAGCAAAAATAGGGAGAGATCAAAGAGAGGATATTGTGGAATGCAGGAAATGCTGATAGACCCCAGTGGTATCCACAAAGCCTAGAAAGCATCTGGTCTGGATGGTGGCAAGAGGTCAGGGGGTGGTGAATGTCCTCAGGAAGAAAGTGGATTCCATGCAGTATTCGACCACATAATGGAAAGGCTGAAATGTTTTGAAGATATAATGGGGGCAGATTACATTTTTGAGAAAAAGAAAAGAAGAAAGGAAGGCATTTAGAGACTCTGGCAAGGTGAAGAGAAAACTATACAGGAAATCTGTGGTCAGAATGTGAAACGAAATTTGAAAATGGCATTTTAATAAAAGCTATTGTTAGAGCATAAGAAAAGGAAATTTATTTAACTTTGATGCAAGAAGAATTCTACTTTATGTGGTCCTGAGATCATCGTACTGATGCAGTAAAGAAAGAAATGTAATACTTGCGCATGCCTGGGGTTAGCAGTGAAGAATAACTAACATATGAGTTTTTAACATGTACCATGGGTTAGTTACATAACCCTCACAACAACCTCAAAAGATGGATATCATTTTCCTCTTTTTCCTCTTCTTAGAGGTAAACAACTAAGATGAGAAGAAGTTAAGTGACTTGTCCAAGATCACAAAGTTAGTAAGTGGCGAAGCAAGATTCTTAAACATTATTATATGCTGTCTGTGTTAAAATATATATATATGTAATATTATACATATATTTAAATACATACACATATATAGTATTTCTGGTTTATGATATTTAGAATCAATTTATGGATAAATCACGGAATAACGTTCTAGAACAGAATGCTAATGCTATCAGTCCCACATGTACAAACACATGTATGGCTAATGGAACTTGATAGGTGGGATGGGGAAGATGAATGACGAGGTAAGGAGGGTAATATTCTTATCTTGCATAGTGGGTAATAATGAGATAATGTGTAAATTTGATGAACCAGACATAGAGGTATAAGCTTTTGTTTTAAATTAGAAATGCAATCAATGGAAAAAAAACCATTAATAGTTATATCACTACCCAAAGTGGGGAGCATAGGGAAAGGAGAAGATCGGAGTTGTACAAGTATACTAAATCTTCATTTCTCATAATGAACCATCTAAAATGGGTAAGTCAAGCAATTACTGGGTAAATATATAACTCAGTGATTCTTAACTCTCAAGATGCATCAAAATTACCTATTGGGCATTAAACATAATACCACTGCCTGAGTTCCAACTCAGGGATCCAGATCAGTTAACACTGGAGAAAGACTAGTATATGGGGAACTTCAGAAAACTCCGGGCTAATTTTTAATGTGAAGTCAGAAATGAGAACCTCTGATTTAAAATAGGAAGATCCACCAGAAGTATCTAAAACAGAAACTGTTAAAAGTGGAGGATGTGGGTTGGGAAAGATTGGAGTGGGAGATTTTGTGCTTTTTAGCATAAACCATTTGTATAATTAGATTTTTTATTATATGCATAACTAAATTTCATTAAATACCAAAGAAATACATACCAGTAATTTTGTAAAATAATATTTAGATGTAGGTAATAGATTACGAAGGAACCAGTACAAACAATTATCATCCCAGACTTGTGAGAAATATATCCGTTTCACACAAACACATATGAAAATGTTAACAGTGGTCGTCTCAGAGTTTGTCTTCTCATTTATATTTTCTGAATTTCTCTTGAAAGCGTTCTTGCACAGCCTGTGGTAGAATCCTATCTTCTTATACTTTCAAAGAAGAAACAAAACATTTATAACATATCTCAGAGAATATGCCAATGGACCTGTAAGGGTACACATTTCTCAACTTGGGAAATAATTACTTAATGATACTAAAGTCTCATTCTCTGAAAATATCTTCCTGCTATAAATTATCAGTGTAAAACATTTGTTCACAGTAATTATATAATAGAATATCAACATGAGACACCTGACCTTGGATCCCAAAAGCTAATAAAAATATAATAAATCCCAAGTATCCTGACTCCTGAATCAAGACCCAGGGATCACCAAAAGTTTGCAAATTAAGTTCTGGCAGCATTAGCCCATCACTCAACCTGAGGGTGTAGAAGAGTTGACATGGAGGAAAACGGGCAAGAAAATTGCTTCGGAGACAATTGTGAAAATGGTGGCAATTATCCTTTTTCCCCAAGTTGGCGAGGAGGAGGGGGTGTCTCCCTTGCACCTTAAGGCAAGTAAAAATACTTAAAGACTTGGCTATGTGTTCTCAGACATTGGAGACACAGAGTCCAGTGTTGTCACAAGCCTGAGAAGATGCAGCTGACAGAAAAGAAGAGAGATGAATGCACTGGGCGGGGCACGCATTTCTACTGGTGGCAGAGGCAACAACACAGGTTTTCCTTGGGATTAGGTATGGATAAAATGGAAGGGAGACAGCCCTAGTGTTGTCTTTTAAAGGATTCGTATCCAAGAGGATGTCTGGGGTGGAGAATTCCAATAAAGAGTTGGGCTACATGAAGCCCAGGCTACCTAAATCTATGGGAAACCACAGCTGGAAGACCCCAGAGGAGGCTCTGTGGAAGACTCACAAATAATGCCACGCTGGGGAACCAGGCTATGGAATCTGCCCCAGCTAGAGGGCACCAAGACACACCCTACCTGTGCCATCCAGGTCCTGGGAAAGAACCTCCCCCTTCTTCCCTCCTCCTGGGTCCAACACTGCAGGGGCCAAGAGCTGCTGCTCAGAAATGGGAGGAGGGGTGGAGCTGGACCCAGTGAAGAAACCCACTACTCATCCCCACCTCCCCACCCCACCCTCTGTTCTGGGCTCCAGGCCTGAAGCAACCCAAGCTGAGGGAGGAGAAAAGTTTTAAACATGAATGGAATTCGGGGTTTTAAAATTACTCTGAATGGGAATTATGTGTTTATTAAAAGAGATTGGGTTCTTTATTTTTATGAGAGTGACAGAAAAGAGCCATGTGAGATGAGAGCAAGGGGTAGATTAAGAACTTTTCCACAGAATAAGTTTAATGGGAAGTGGTGAAAAAGAATACGGTGGGTTTCAGCCTACACTCCGTTGAGCCCAGTCCGTTCAATTGACAGGGTAATTTTCTTGAGTTATTGTTGTTCATTTAAGTTTTTTTTTAAATTAACTTGAGGGTAGTTTTTGTGCACAGAAGAGACCATACAGAAGTTTATTTAGTTTCTAAAATTAATATTAGATACATTACAGTTACAAAGTTAAAACCCTAGTTCTTCCCTGTGCTTTTAAATTCTGCTTATAAATGGTATTATTCTCTTAGCAAATTTTAACAGTTGCTTTTAAAGTTCTTTTCATTAATGCTTGGTCTCGATTATAAACTTAACTAATTTAATTCCTTCAAATATTTTAGACCGCATATTTAAATTTGACGTGTTTGATTTCCTTCCTAAGTGCTTTAATTGTCTAACCTAACAAACCATTCCTTATAAATCTAATAAGCAAACATAAATATAATGAACTTTGAATCCTCTTAAATGTCCCAATAGAGGATATATACTTGGAAAGATCTAAAACTAAACTCACAAGACTACATTACATATCTAATTCACATTTTAATTTTCAGTTACTGGGCTGTCACTCTAATTGGTCAAATTTTCCTAAACATGAAAAAAGTTCTAAAATACCAAATATTAAAACCCTGGTATTCCTTTTCTTGCACATTTAGAGGCTGAATTCTAACTCTCCTAGGGGTTATGAGATGCTTACCACTAAGGAAGATATTTACCACTTCAAGTACCTGATGTGAATTTTGACAGGTGATTTCTGATGAGTGTGAGATGCATTCAGGACAACTGTTTCTGCCAGTTAAGGACACTATTATATTATGCCACATATAGCATGGGTTGCTTTCTCAGCATGTCTGGGGTTGCAAAAAGAAAAACTTCAGCCAGGATGTGGACTGCATTTTGTCAGCAGCTTTGATGTGATGCATTATCTTGTATTGGTAATTGTTTATGTCAATGACTCTATAACTCAAAGGAGGTTTTCACATGGCACAGGACCTCTCGATTCATATCTCACACATTACCTAATTCTTTTTTCTACTCACAGACATCTGCAACTTGAACCTAGGTTGATTACCTCATTCGATTTTCTATTTCCTTGGATCTTAAGTTATGTAGGTGTATTTTCTGTCTACCGCTAAACAACTTTGAACTTAATGGAAGCCTGCATTCTTTCATCATCCTGGACCACCCAACTCTTGGAGGTATTAAAATGATAACCAATTGCATTTTGAATACCTCGCATAGCTACAAGGTTATTCTACTGACAATTTGTACAATGAAACCTCAAAAAAAAAAAAAGAAAAAAACATGAATGCAGACCTCCATTTGGGACTCTGCTGAAACCAGTTCTGTGTTTTTTCCACTTAACAGTCATAGGAAGTAGGCTGCACAAATATTTCTATTTTAATAGATGAATACATTCGAATATAAAGAGGCTGGACAACTTATCCCAAAACATGTAGATAATAAGGGGCAGAATTAAGACCCAAACCCAGTTCTGATTGCAAGTATGCTATGCATTCTACTGTGACTCCCTGCCTCTCCTTAAAAGTTCAGCAAAGGCAGACTAAAAGAATAAACATTGAGAGAAAGTTTTCCAATATTTTTTGAACTTCATTAAAAAAAATAGAAAAACCGCTTTTTAAAAAGGGTGTGTATTATCCTTGTGAAGTCTTTCGGACCAGTTTCCATTCTTCAGGATCATGTAATGATGATAAATGCTGTAGGAGAAAAATGCCTCTCTTACAAGTCTCATTGATTGTCTCTTTCAAGGGGACTCAGTTGGTAATGTGTATAATCGGGAGCACTGGCATTTTTCTTTGCTATATTTCGAACCTTGTAGAAACTTCTCAAAGCAGAGTCACAGAGGCTTCTGCTAGAAATCCATCCCATGCCACAAGTTGGTGTTGAATGCCACTGCCCCCACTAGGATGGATAAAAACCTGTAAGGCAAAGTGTCCTATCATAGATCTGATTTTCAGATCTCCCTCACCTTTTTTTTTTTTTTTTTTTAAGCAGGGGGAACTGTTTCTTCATACTAGATCTTATGTAGGAAGCTGATATTTAAAGAGATAAAACCAGGGAGGCTCTAGTTTAAATACAAATTAGAGATCTGAATTCTTTGCCCCTCTACCCTTCCGCAAGGGCCCTTAAACACCTCAGCACCCATAATGGTTCATGGAGAACAGTTTCAATACCATTCTCATGGAAAGCGCATGACAGTCTAAGCGTTAACATTCCTCTAAAAAAAAAGTCTACAGAGGACACTTCTTAGAAGATTTCTCTCTTGGCCCCAAGGAGGAAGGAACTTGAACACAGTATCTATAGAGGCAGATGTCATTCTGACCCCCTCATTACCAGCTAATATTAGAAACAATGACATTACTGTTCCAGCCATACAGAAACCTCAAGTGATGTTTGCCAGATGCATGCCATCTCCATCATTTTGTCTAAGGCAAATAGATACATATACATTTGTCAGAGAGTAATTAGTAAGTAAGGCTGCTAGAGCCAGTTCTCTGTGGGAGACTCCCCGCCCCCGCCCCCCCCCGTTTAGTCTCATCCCAAATATGGTCTTTGCAAGTTAGGGGAGTTTATCAAAATCAAGCTTCTCCAGGAAAGTGGGTGAGTCCAGTGATGCCCTACTTCTGCTTTTCCCACCAAATCTTCTTAATGGGCTCCTGGGCATCAGACAGAGAAATAATGAAACAGGAGGAAAATGTGTTCAGGCCAAACTAGTCAGCTCACATTGGCCTTCTGGATACCCAGACTGTGCAATGCTCGAATGCTCCATCCGCGTGTAATTTATATTACAGTTATTGATTGCTTCTGCTACCTCAGAATTATGGAAACAGACTTGGAAGTCATCAAGAAAAAAGGTAGAGGCTATTATTATAGTGCTTATACTCTCCAATAGTTTGTGGTTTTCCTTTCACATAAACTTGGGAGTTGAAATGCAAGGCCAAGTGGGAATCATAGCCATAAAAAACACGGGCATCTATTTTATTCCCTCAAACAATTTTGAAGAGTTTTGACTATATTATCCACCCCCAAACCCCTCCCTCCACAAATTTCAACCCCAAATCCCCTTAAAGATTAACAAGCTGACAAACTTTACTAATGTCAGGGAGAGGAAAACAGCTCCCTGCTAGCTGCCGGAAATGGACTCCAGACTTCCTCTTTCTTCAGCTGAGGACACTATGTAACTGTTCAAAAATGCGAAGGTTTCTTAAAGCATGATGACTATTACAGGACTGAGAGGCAGGCTTCTGCTGGAGCCAGGTAGCAGCATTCAGCCAATGAATCAGACCCCAGTCTGGCCTGATGCTCAACAAGGAGATGATTTATAATGGGATACAGGGGCAGCCGGCAGATACAGCTCAGAGGTTGGATAATCCGGACCAGCTGGGCATAGACAGTGACACTTCTCCCTACCCCACCACCCCAATGTCATATGCTCCCTGCAGAACATGGGAGAGCAGGTCTTTGAGACGGCAGCTTGCAGATATTCAGTGCACAAAGATGCAGGCTTATCAAGAACTGGTTTCACTATGTCTTTCTGAAGCCAATGTCAGTCCAGAGGAAATATCCCAGCAGGGTTTAGGTTCAATGGAAATCTGGAAATTGTAAGAAAGTCATAGTAAATAAGTAAATAGAAAGATTATTACCTCCTCTGTGTGTGTGTGTGTGTGTGTGTGTGTGTGTGTGTGTGTTAGGGAGAGAAGTGGCTGAGTTCACAGAAAGAGCATCATTTATATTTATCTCAAAAGGTTATTATTTCTATAGCATACAATATACTTTGGACCACAACAATTGTATTATTTTGGGTTCTGCAGATATACAATAATGTCTTATATTTACCTATCATAAATATACATGGTCTTCACTAGCATAGCAATATAACAAATGGTATGTAATATTATTACTCTAATAAACAAATACATTTAAATAATACGCAAAGGTTATTCTAAAACAGATGAGGCCTCTAGACATAAATTAGAATATGAAGGACAACGTTCACGAAATGGTAAAATACACATATTTTCAGAAATGTTTCTAGACTGATTTCCATAGGAAATAAATATTATGAAATTTTATTGGGATCTTCCTTTCAGCACTTCAACTGGAACTAAACTCATAAACTGATTAAAAATGGGTCCAGTAATTGTAGCCTGCCATCTCCACCATGTTTCCTTGTTCTCTACTCTCTGCTACCCTCCCCCTCTCTCCTTTCCTGTTTACTACAAGTTTATGGCAGAAAACTTCCTTTCCTAAACTATACTACAATTTCTATCACAATCCTACTCTATCCTTTGGGAAAATCTCTCTAAACTGGTTTTTCTTGATTTTTATGATATCAGTTAAAATCTAAATTAAACTCTTACAATTAAAATTATATCATAAAGTTCATAAGGAGGGTGGGCAGCTAATTATATAAAGGGACTTATCTAGTAAATTCTTTTGCAGAGAAAATGAGGACTAGGCAGGGCTGAGATCTCTCTTTTATTACATTAAATGCTTGAAGACATTGGAGAAATCTGTAAAGAATTTTGAGAAGAAAATTTAGTAACCTCCAAATTCCTGGACAAAATGTTACTCATGTATGAAGATAATGGAAAGAGTTTCCAGATATGCAAAAACTCAAAGTATGCAACCCACATTATCTATTCAGAAAAATGTTACCCAAAGCCGAACCCAAATGTAATCAGAAACTGTAACAATTTTTAAAAACTCAGACTCCATAATGAGGAAGTAGAATAAAAGACTAAAGGTAAAATTTGAAATTGTTTAAATACATAATTAAGTCAATAAATTTAAAAGAAAGTTGCAAAGCACTATGAAAATTTCATAAGTAATTTTGAAAGACTAAAAGTCTTAAAAATGAGTAAAACAATAATAATCACCTTCTAAAATCTCATAAACAAAATAGAAAGTGGAAAAAGAGAAGGAATTTTCTTCTCTGAACTGAAGGGAATCAGTAGATATTATTTCTTACTTAAGGTTGATAATTAAAGAGCTAAAGGATGCAGTTTTTTTAAAAATCAAAATTAAACTGTAATTGAATTAAAAACAGAATTTATATCTTATATTTCCCTAGAGAAAATAAAGAAATTCACATAACCCATATAACAAAAGATAGGGAAAGAAAACCAATGTACAAGCATATAGAAGAAAGAATAATGCAAGATGGCATGTGGACAATAAATGTAAATTGGAAACTAGTTAAACATAAAAAGACAAAACCCAGCAGCTTGTAGTATAAAATAGAAGTTAACTGTGTTCTGTTTACAAGAACTCACTGAAAGCAAAGGAAACTAGAAAAGTTCACATTCAAAGGATATAAAAACCTATCAGACAAATGCAAGCTAAAAGAAACCAGGTACCACAATATTAATATCACAAAACATAGTATTCAGAATATTAATAGTTAAAAGATAATAATTGGAAAGAATTGTAAACCAAAAAATATTATTTCAGTTGTGACTCTATACTGGGCTCAGTTCCCAATGAAAATGACCAAATCAGTGTATTAGAGAAAATTCTATATCATGGCCAGAGCTTATAGAAGGATGTCAGGCACCTAACATTTAGAGAAGCCCAGCAATAAATGGTGAGAGCAAGGGCAAACAGAGGGAGGTGTGGTGAGGACTCCCCAACAAGGGAGAATGATCAGACAAGGAGGTGTGGAATTCCTGCTACAACTGTGTGTAAATGGTCTATTAAAAATAACACACTGGGAAAAATGAAACCAATGGAGAATAACTGCTAATCAAAAAGAATTATTTTACACATTACTAAGGTCAGAAGGCAGCAGAACATCTTTAAAGTTCTGGAAAAAAAAAAACCGCTCAGAATTCTATATTTTTAAAATATCCTTTAAAAATGAGGGTGAAATAAAGACAAATGAAAACTAAGGGAATTTGTTACAAGAGACCTGAACTACAAGATAGACTAAATTATGCTCTTTGGGTTGAAGGGAAATGATAGCAGATGCTAAACTGCATGTACAGGAAGGTAAAAAGAGCACCAGTAATAGTAAGTATGTGGAAAAATAAAAGATGACTGACTATAATTATGTAGAGGTAAAATATATGTCAGTAGCACAGAAGAAAGGGGAAAAATGGAATTATACTGTTATAAGTTTCTTATACAGTTTATGGTGGTACAATATTAATTTTAAATAGGCTGTGATGAATTAAGGAAGGACTTTGTAATCCTTGGAGCAAGTACAAAATAACACTAACAACAACAATACAAAAGTATAGCTAAAGAATAAACAAAATGAAATATTAAAAATATTCAATTGACCCCAAATGACAGGATAAAATTAACATAGAAGAATAAAAAAATGACAGATGGAACAAACAGGAAAAAAAAAACATTTAATAAGATTCAGATTAAACCCAATCATACCAATACCTACATTAAACGTAAATGGACAAAGAAGTCCAATTAATAGGTAGAAATTATCAGTTTAGATAAAAAGCAAGACTCAATTCTGTACTGCCTGCAAGAGATGCATTTTAAGTGTTAAAGAACAGATAGGTTAAACCAAAGGATGGGGGAAAAAAAAGATTATAATATGCAAACTTTAAGCATATGAGAGCTGGAGTGACTATATTAATGTCAAAGTGGATTTCAGATAGGGAATATTACCAGAGATGTGTAGGGACAGTTCATCATGATACATAACATAAATCATCAGGTTGACTTTCTAATCCCAGATGCATATAAATCTAGTAACAGTTTTAATGTGGATTGTGTCTCAATAAAGATGCTAAAAATACACGAAAAAAAACTATATAATAAAATTAAAAGGAAGATACACAAATATACAATTACAGTTAGAAATTTTAATATCCTCTCCACAGGTATTAAATTTCTCAGCAATGGATAAGCTAACTAGACAAAAAATCATCAAGGATGAAGAAAATTGGAAAAGCTTGTTCTAATTGACAATTTAAAAGTACTATATGCAACAACTGTTGATTGTACTCTTTTCAAATGCATATAAGATGCTTATGAAGATAAGCCATATGCTAGGACATGAAATAAATCTCAATAAATTTTAAAAAATTATAATCTTACAAATAACATTTTATGATCCAAGTGGAATTAAATTAGAATTGGTAACAATTAGGTACCCAAGGAAAGTTTCAAAATATTTAGAAATTAAACACACACACTTTTAAGTAATTCATGGGTCACAGAAGAAATCACAAGAGAAATTAGAAAACATTTCAAAGTAAATTACATTACAAACATGACATATCAGTTTGTGGGATGCAGTTAAAGCAGTGTTTAAAGAGAAATTTATAGATTTAAATTTTTATATTAGAAGAGAATCAAGATCTAAAACCATGAATCTAGTTCTATCATAGAAAACTATGAAAAGGAGAACAAATTACACCCTAAATTAGTTGTAAGAATAAAATAATTAAGACAAAAATCAATAAAATAGAAAAAATACAGAAAATCAACAAATACTTGGTTCTTCGAAAAGATTAAGTAATGTTAATATAGCCTCTGAGAAAACTAATCAAGAAAAAGTAGAGAAGACACAAATAATATCAGAAATGACAGAGGTGATATTATTACGGAACCTATGGATATTAAAAAGGATATTATGCGGGAAATTATGAACAACTTTATGCCAATATAAATGATGACTTAAATGAAATAGACCCATTCTTTTAAAAACACAATTTACCAAAACTGACTCAGGAAGAAATAGAAAATCTGAATAGTTTTAACTCTATTAAAGATATTTAATTAATAATCAAAGACCTTCCCCCCAAAAGAAACTCCATTTGTATCAAACATTTAAGGAAAAAGTAATACCAATCTTACATGAACTCTTAAAAAATAGAGGAGGGAAGAATGCTTCCTAATTCATTTTATGAGGCCAGCATAATGCAAACACTAAAGCCAGACAAAAGTATTATTAGAAAATAAAAATGCTGAACAATATCACTTATGAACATGAAAGAAAAATCTTCAATTTAATTAGCTAATAAAATCAGCAATATATGAAAAGGATAATACCATATGGGTTCACTGTAGGAATGCATAGCCAGTTTAACACTTGAAAATCAACCAATGCAATTAATCACATTAACAGAATAAAGGGAAAAAGCTATCAGGTCATCTCAGTAGACATAAAATAAATTTGTCAAAACACTCATATGTGATCCTTTTTAAGTGCAACAAACTAGAAATAGATGGAAACTTCTTCAATAAGATAAAGAATATTTTTGAAAAACCTACAGCTAATATCATACTCAATGGTGACACTTTGAACGCTTTCTGCCAGAGATCAGGGATAAGGCAAGGATATCCACACTCGTCACTTCTACTCAACATCATATTGGAGGTTTTAGCCAGTGCCGTAAGGCAAGAAAAATAAAAGGCGTACATATTGGATACAAAGAAGTAAAGTTGTCTTTATTCACAAATGAATTTATTGTCTACATAGAAAATCCTAAAAAAAAAAGCAACTGCTACAATTGATAAGTAGCAAGGTCACAGAAAACAAAGTCAATATACTAAAATAAATTATATTTCTACTTACCAGCAACAAAAAATTTGGAAAATGAAATTAAAACATACCATTTATAATTGCCCTAAAATAGCAAGTATTTAGAGGTATCTTTAACAAAATACATGCAAAACTTGTACACTTAAAATGAGAAACAATGTTAAAAAATTGAGAGACATTAAAGAAGACCTAAATAATGGACAGATAAGACTTATTCATTGGTTTGGAAATATCAGTATTGTTAAGATGTGCATTTCCCTCAAAATTATCCATAGATTCATTACAGTGACAATCAGAATCACAACAGGCTTTTGTGTGTGTGTGTAGAAGTTGACAGGTGATTCTAAAATTTAATGGAATGAAAAAGGCCTTTAATAACCCAAACAAGTCTGAAACAGAAAAAGAGTTGACTTAAAGTACCTGATTTTGAAATGTATTATAAAGTGGTAATATTAAAACAGTGTGGTGTTGCTGTAAAAAAGGATAACTAGATCCATGGAACAGAATAGGGTCCAGAATAGACACTCACACAGTCAATTGTTTATGACAAGGTACCAAATCATTTCAGTGCGGATAAAAGATCTTTTTAGCAAAGAATGCTGGAATAACTGGCTATTCCTATGGGGAAAAAATGAACTTTCACATTTCCTTCATACTATACATACAAGTTAGTTTAAAATGGATCATAGACTTAAAACATTAAAGGCAAAACTCTAAAGGTTCTAGCAGAAAATGTAGACTGTCTTTATGACTTTTTGGGGTAAGCAAAGATTTCTTTAAGAAGATGTAGAAAACATTAGCCATAAATAATTTATAATATGAATTCATCGAAATTAAATCTGCTTATAAAAAGACACCATCAAGGAAAGCCAGAGACTAGGAGAAAATATTCACAATACTTTCATATCACAAAGACATATATAGAATTATTAATTGTTAATAATAAGACACTCAAATTTAAAAATGGGCAAAAGCCATGAAGAAAACTTCACAAAAGAAGACATATAAGATCATCAGGAAAATACAAATTAAACCTGCAGTGGGATACCACTTTATATCCACTAGAATAGTTAATATTAAAATGAATGTCAACCACATATGTTGGTGAAGAGGTGAAGCAACTGAAACTCTGATGCTTACTGGTGGGGGTGTAAAATGGTAAAACTAATTCAGAAAATGTGTTTTAAGTCATACATCTAACCTGTGACCCAGCAATCTGACTCTGAGGTATTTACCCAAGAGATGTCAAAACATAACGTCCACAAGAAGACTCTACCAGGTCAAGGAACTCTTCCTGCATCTGCTGTTAGTGTTGGTGGCTGATGGCTCACAGCTGCTCCCTCTCAAGAGAACTGTCCTCAGCTGACAGGTGCCGCCTCATTCAAGAAGTTATAACCTCACCTTCAGAAGGGGTCAGCAGGACAGATGACTGATACAGCGTACAGAAGGCAGCCCCCCTCGCCTCAAGGGCAATCCAAGACTTGACCTAGGACCTCATCCTTACTCTGCCTCTTCCCTCCCTATAGGTTTCTCCTGAGAGCACTCCTGAAATAAATTATCTCCCCCAGGATCCAGGTATCAGGCTCTGCTTCCAGGACCTAAGCTGGAGTAAGGGGTCACAACTCTGAGAATTTCTTGTACAAGAATGTTTATAGAAGTTCTATTTGTATAAACCCAAAACTGGGAGGGGAAAGACCCACAAACGTCCATTTACTGCAGACTGGATAAACAAAACTGTGGTATATCTTAGAATTGAATTGAGTGCTACAGAGTAGAATAGGGTAGAATTGAATTGGATTGGATTGAATTGAATTCCACTTACAGAAATGAATACCACTCAGCCATCAAAATGAATAAACTACTGATAAACGCAACAGCATGGATGATTCTCAGAGACAAAAACACTGCAACAAATCAGTGTTTCATAGGACATAAGGTTAGTCCACAGCTGGGAAATGTATCAATTTAATGCCCCCAGAAGAAAAGCTCTTGTGATCATCTCAATAGTTTCCATGTATATTCGTGATTAAAAATGCACTGGTAAAATAAGAATAGGTGATACTGAATTCTTCTCTCTTCTTCCTTCCTGATGAATATATATACATGTATATAATGTATATGTTCCATAATTGTATTTGTGGTCTGGCTAAGTTTTCAACTTTTTCTTTTTTTCTTTTTTATTGAAGTATAGTTGATTTACAATGTTGTGTTAGTTTCAGGTGTACAGCACAGTGATTCATTTATATATATGTATTCTTTTTCAGATTCTTTTCCCTTATAGGTTATTACAAAATATTTATAGTTCCCTGTGCTATGCAGTAGGTCCTTGTTGGTTATCTATTTTATATATAGTAGTGTATATATGTTAATCCCAACCTCCTAATTTATCCCTCTCCCATCCCTTTCCCCTTTGGTAACCATAAGTTTGTTATCTATGTTTCAACTTTTTCTTGAGTAAATTTTCATAATGTATGTTTTTTTTCACACATCTGTTTCACTGAGCTTTAATTTTTTCTTCAGTATGAGTGTTCCACTCATACTCTTTCAGTATATTATCCATTTTATTGGATTTTAATATTTAAACTCTTTTCTATATTTATTCCTATGGTTACTTCCTCTTTCTTACTAGTAATTCTATTTCTCTTTTTTTGTTTTTTGATTAGAATAAGCAGAGCTTTACCAATTTTATTTTTTTTAAAGAACCAGCCTTAAATTACTGATTTTATTTCCTTTTTAAAAAAATTATTTTTCTGATTTTATATTTATTAATATCTTTCTCCTGCATTTTGTAGTTTCATTGCCCAATTTCCATCTTATTGACTTGATCATTTAATTGAGTTTTCCTTATTCTTTTCTGAAATGAAAGCATTTAATCTATAATCTGCCTCTGACTATGGTTTTGACTAAATTCTGAGGTTTTATGTGTAATGTTTTTGCTTAAATGTTTTGTCATTGAATTCTTATTATCCTCTTTGCACAATATTTGTAGGACAATGTTAGGTTCTTTTTCCCCCCATTTCTAAGTGTTTAAGGTTTTGTTTCTGTTGTTTTAAGTTTTGTCAATTTCTAGTTTTAGTGCATTGTAACCACATAAGATAGCCTGTACATTCTTTCCTTTTAGAAATCTTTGAAGGTTTTTTGTATCGTAGATTATGATCAATTTTTAAATTCCCCCTGGGGCTTTGTAAAGAATATGTATTCTCTGTTGGATAAAAAGTTTGACATATCTAGTAAATCAACCTTATTTCTTTTATTATCCAATTATGCATGTTATGTCTACTTGACCAAATGTGGTGTGTTAAAATCATCAACATTCATATTTCTGTTAATGCTGTCTACACTTACAAGAATTTTTACTTCGTATATTGTGAAGACAGTTCATTTGATGGATAAAGTTTCGTGCAATTATATCTTTATTGAGGTTAGTAATTATTATCAAACTGAAATGAATTATTTCCCCTTTAACACATTTTACCCGGTATTTAATGCTAATGGTAATGTTGTCACTTTGTTTTCTTTTTTGCTTAAACTTACCTAATATGTAATATATATAAACATACATATTATATTACCATTAGCATTAAATATTTTTATATATACACATATACATATGCATATATGTGTGTGTGTGCATGTGTGTGTATAATTTTTTGTGTGACACTTTGTTTTGGGTATGTGTTTCTTACATTCATCACATAGCTGAAATTCTTTAAAGTATGCTTGTGATTTAAAAAATGTTTTGAAATAATTTTAGATTAACAGAAGATTTCAAAGAGGTTACAGAGAGTTCCTGCTCATTCTTCACCCAGCTTCCCCTAATCTTACCATCTTATGTAACCATGGTTGATACAACACTATTAACTAAATTAATACTTCATCAAGGTTTCACCAGTTCTTCCACTAATGTTCTTTTCCTGTTTCTGGATCTTATCCAGGATACTTCATTACACTTAGTTGTCATGTTTCCTTGGTCTCCCCAAATCTGTGACCGTTTCTTCATCTTTCCTCGTTTTTCATGTCAGCACTTTTGAAGAGTACTCTTCAGGTATTTTGTAGAATATCCCTCAATTTAGGTTTGTCTCATGTTTTCTGATGATTCCACTGGGGTTACACATTTTGGGGAGATGGTATTACAGAGAAAGTGTCTACTCATTACATGCTATCAAGAAGTACATGGCATCAACCTGCCGTAGTTGGTGATATTATACTTGGTAACTTGCTGAAGATGGTGTCTGCCAAGTTCTGCCCTATAAATCATTATTTTCCCTTTCTATTTGCTATTTATCAGAAGAAGTCACTAAATCCAGCTTAAATTCAAGGCAGAAGGCGATGAAGTTTCATTTCCTGGAGGGAGGAGTCCTAGATCATTTGCAGGCGTATGTTAAAGCCACCACAGTAATTAATAAATACAATGGGAAAACTTGGAAGTTATGCAAATATCTTGTTTAAAAAAATGTCCTTAAAGTTTCACCCACTAATTTCAGCATTCATCAGTGGATCTTGCCTCCAGCAATTATTACTGTGGTATTCTAATGGTGATATTTTAATTTCCTCATTCCTTCTACATTTATTAATTGGAATTCTTCTATAAGGAATATTTGTTCCTTCTCCTCTAATTGTTCATTTATTCAATTGGCCCTTTATATGAGTATGGACTTGTGGATATTTATTTTATTCTTGGGGTTGTAATCCAACACTTAATGCTATCATTTATTTTGTTGTTCCTCTTGTTCCACCTTGGCCATTGGGATCTCTTTTGGGTTAATTCTTACGTCTTTTTGACCTGCCTTTATCTATCTACCTATCTATTATCTATCTATCTATCCATTCATTTATCTATCTTCTATCTACCTATCTACCTATCTATCCATTCATTTATCTTTCTATCTATCTATCTATCTATCTATCCATCCATCCATCCATCCCTTTGTCTGTTTGCACTTCACTGCTTTCTGGCACTACATCACCCTTCAGGCTCATGTTGTATTTCCTCTGGTTCAGCCTTAGAATCAGCCCCCCACCCCCGACCTCTGTAATCGTAAGAAGATGCAAATCAAGACTGAAATCAGCTATTGTTCCAGCAGTTTTCAAGTGGTCCCTTAGGTACAGCCGTTCCTTCTGAAAACCCCAATAAATACCAGGGAGCTAAATCTGCCACTGTTGACATCATCCAGCTGAATTTACACAAACTGGAGGTGATAACCATGGCTAAAATTAGGGTAGCTGTAACCGACATTGCTGATGTCAGACGGAGGCAGTAAGTGCCCCTTAATCTGAGGACTTGGTGGAAAGCTGGCTGGTATTTTGGTCTCATTACAACAGCTGAGTCAACATCAGTGCAAAACACTGGTTGGAAAGTGGTGGTGAGGCAGGCACTACTATCCCCAGGTAGACACAGTGGAGACAGGGCACTTCTGAGAGTCGGCCAGGATGGCCGTGTTCGTACTGTGAGCCTGTGTGTCCCCCCCCCCCAGCACTGCCAAGCTCCACCAGCAGCTGAGCCACCCTTACACTCTCCTGTAGGTCATCTTTGCCCATCCGCCGGCTCCCAGCATGCTGGTCCTGACCCCAAAACTCAGGATGCACTATGAATTCCGGGTTTGAAAGGGAGAGTGATGCTGGTAGGAGATTTTGACGGAGGCTGCAGGTTATATGCCACAGGGTCTTTCTAGAGTGGGAGTGAGTGGGTAAATTTCATTGTGCACACAATGGAACTTTTGATCCACAGCCTCAAGACGGGCAGGTCCTGCTCAGCTCCTCCACTTTGGGGAGCTCAGGGTACCCAAATCTCAGCTTCCTCAAAGCACACCTGGAAGCTTTTATTGCATTTGTTTATGACCCTGGTATGTGCCCCCGCAGGAGACTGCTTTGTTATCAGAAAGTCTGGATTTGGGTCCTGGAGCTTCCTCTATGAGGTGTGGGCACATTCTTCCATTTCTTCAACTATATAGCAGAGAGCATTACCCTGGTCCTGCCTCCATAAATTTTTCTATCTAAATTTAGATAGAGGCTCGGAGGCTCGCGTGGTAAACAGAACGTGCCCACGTGTGGAAAGTGGCATTGCCATCCACCCGTCCACCACTGTGTGACAGGGTGATGCACGAGTTTAGGAAACAGCTTCTGGACTCAGGTGACTAGGATGAGAATCCCAGCGTTGACCCTCAGCAGGTGTGAACTTGGAAGGCTGCTTAATCACTGTGCCTCAGTTCCCTGGGAAAGGGATGCCGCCAGTCCTTGCCCTAAAGCTGTGTTGCAAAGTTAATGCATGTAAAGCATACTTCTATGTGCCTGGCGTAGAGCAAGCATAAACAGGCCCTATTGGGGCTGTTATCCAGCCCTATAGGGTTCCCGCATCTGTTGAACCACTTGAACTTTCAGAACGGTCTTATTCCTGGATCTTTCCAGACTAATTGGAAGAAAGCCACAAAACCGCCCTCTGACCCCCTATGAAATGTGTATCTTCATGGATTCCACCTTATTTTGTGTTCCATGCAGGCACCCCACAGCTTGTTTGTAATCACAGATAGTGTTTTAAAACTGAAAGGGGTATTTAAGCTCCTTCAGTCCAAATCCATCCTTTTGTAGAGAAGGAAATTGAGTTAGAAAGTTCAGACAACTTGACATAGAACAAAATTAATGCTGGAGCCAGGCCTTCTCACCCCGAGGCCAGTGCTCCTTCCGCTAAACCTTGACATGTCCTGTAAACTCACAGGATTGTAATGCCCCTTACTTTAGAAAAGACTGGCCTGAAGATTCTTCTCACAACTTGTGGGAAGTCCCTAAGAGGAGCTTTCCTGAGAATTCCCCGAGAGCTTGGCTTCTTATTTCCTCATGAGTTGGTTTCATCCATGAGTGGCCTTCCTGTCTTGCAACACACTGACCTTCTTTCAGGCTGCGCTGACCGCTTCGGGTTCATTTCACTTTCAAATTCAGTTTTCTTTCTGACTCCAATTCAGTTTCCAAGTTCAAAAGTGAGGTCCCAGTTCCTCTATTTTCTCTTGCTGATTCCTTTCTTTTGTCTTTTAAAGGAGACATTAAGAAACACAAAAACAGATTCTTCCCATTTTCTCATGCAGAGCAATTCAGCTCTCAAACTCAGCTCTGGGCCACCTCCCTTTGCCACTAAATCTTAGAAATTACAAGTGGTAACTTGTAAGGACTTGGATTAAGCTTGTCGACCAGGAAATTTTCCTCACTGTGTTGTGCAAAGTGGCTGCTGTGGACCCCTCAATCACAAATATCTCCTTAGCAGTTCCAGCTGGAAGAGTTTCTTTTTTTAAAAAATTCTTATTGGAGTATAGTTGATTCAAAATGTTGTGTTCGTTTCTGCTGTACAACAAACTGAACCAGTTATACATATACATATATCCACTCTTTTAAATATTCTTTTCCCATATAGGTCATTACAGAGTATTGAGTAGAGTTCCCTGTGCTATACAGTAGGTCCTTATTAGTTATCTATTTTATATACAGTAGTGTGTATATGTCAATCCCAATCTCCCAATTTATCCCTTCCCCCTTGTTAACCGTAAGTTTGTTTTCTACATCTGTGACTCTATTTCTGTTTTGTAAATAGGTTCATTTGTACCATATTTTTACATTCCACATATGATATTTGTCTTTCTCTGTCTGACTTACTTGACTCAGTATGACAATCTCTAGGTCCATCCATGTCCCTGCAAATGGCACTATTTCATTCTTTTTGTGGCTGAGTAGTACTCCGTTGTATATATGCACCACATCTTCTTTATCCATTCATCTGTCGATGGACATTCAGGTTGCTTCCATGTGCTGACTGTTGTGAATAGTGCTGCAGTGAACATTGGGGTACACGTGTCTTTTCGAATTGTGGTTTTCTCCAGATATATGCCCAGGAGTGGGATTGCTGGGTTGTATGGTAGATCTATTTTTAGTTTTTTAAGGAACCTCCATACTGTTCTCCATAGTGGCTGCACCAATTTACATTCCCGCCAACAGTGTAGGAGGGTTCCCTTTTCTCCACACCCTTTCTAACATTTATTGTTTGTAGATTTTTTGATGATGGAAGAGTTTCTTAATAGTTCTGGCAGAAAAGCACCAGGGAAGACTCTTAATTGTCCTGACTTGAGACAAATGTTTACTCCTAGATGAGAATTTATGGCCAGAGGTGGGGTTAACGCTACCTAGATCTGTGATGGTGGTACTGTGGTGGAAGATAATTCATCCTAGCCATGAGAAAAGTGTTCCTGGTGGGGCAGAGGACTTCTGATACTGGAAGAGGTGGGGCTGGTGTGCTAAACAAACACTAACAATGTCCACCTCAGGCAACGTTAAGGCACGAAGTCCCTTGGCCTGAACCATTCTCCACACTGATGCTCAGTTAATCTTCCAGGCTCACTGCTATTCTGAATTTCTCCCATATTTAACATCTTTCAAAGACGTCCCATTGCTTGGTGAATAAAGCTGTATTAGAGATAGTTCAGGGAAAGCACTCAAGGTCATCTATGACCTATTATCCCTAGTGTACCTTTAATTTTGAATTCCATGCTGACGCCGTCCCTCTTTATAAAGACACCCTTTGGGACAGACAGTCTAGTTACTGTCCCACAAACGCTCTTTTTATGGCCCTGCACCTGGGGTATTATGCACCCTTGAAGTGCCTGCCCCCTTCATCTATAAAATCCCGACCATCTGCAAGGCACTTTCTAACCCCCTCTCTTGTGAGACCTCTCGTGACCACCTACTTCCCACCCTCCAGGATAATAACAGACAGGAAATGGGCAGTGGGAGACCGTGGCTGTGGACAGAGCCTCCTCCTGTCAGCAGGGAAGATGCCTGCTTGGGGGTGCATCACTGTTACATTTAAAAACCATGAGTCACTTTCACTGTCTGCACCCCAGTTACTCTTTAGCAAAATAAGTGTTGGACTGGATGTAAGGTCCCACCTAACTCCAAAATTCGATAGAAGAGCCTATAAAATTATTTGAACCTGGCAGTTGTATGGCACCTGTGATTGTTATGATATATAATAAGGAATATATATTGGTCTTTGTCCTCATTCTTGGCATAGACTTTTGGAATTTCCTAAGTGATAAAAGAGTGATAAAGGTGAGAGGAGTGACTCTTGTTATTCATAGAATAAGCCCCTTTCAACCGCACCTGAGTTTATATTAATGAGGTGACCTTTGGAAAGCCAGTAAGGATGGGGGCTGGTTGCCAGGGAAACCAACCACATGATCAGAGGGTTGGAACCTTCAGCCTCCACCCATCCCCCCACCCCCAGATTTCAGGGAGGGAGCGGGGCTGGAGGTTGAGCTAATCACTGATGGCCAATGATTCCATCGGTCATACCTACCTAATGAAACCTCCATAAAACGCTAATGTAAGGGATTTGGGGAGCTTCCGGGTTTGGGAGCAGGTGGAGGTGCTGGGCGGGTAGTGCACCTGGAGGGGGCGTGGAAGCTCCCGCCCCTCCCCACACACCTCTCCCTGTGCATCTCTCCCATCAGGCTGTTCCTGAGCTGTATTCTTTGATAAGAAACTGGTCATCTAGGACATGAAACTGCTTTCCTGAGTTCTATGAGCCATCCTCGCAAATGATCAAACCTGAGGAGGGGGTGGTGGGAACCCTTGGTTTATAGCTGGTTGGTCAGAAGTACAGGAGGCCCGGGACTTGTGACTGGTGTCTGAAGTGGAGCCGGTCTGGTGGGACTGAGCTGTAGGGGAGGAAAAATAACTTTCCTTCTACCCTTTGGGTTCTTGGCTGAGAACCCCCCTGTAATGGAAGTCAGACTAAGAGGAGAAAAACAAGCAGAAGTTTAATAACATGTATGCCTCCTGTATATAGAGGAGATACCCAGGAAAACAAACTCCCCAAAATGGCCCAAGCCATCACCTTAAAGACAAGAGAAGATGTTGGGAGTGGGAAGTCAGTTATGGGAAGTGACCAGATAAAACACAGTAAACAAGGGTAAGGTTACAAATGGAGATTTCCCTTATACATGTAAATTTTCCGTATACATGTAAATTTCCCTTATACATGTAAATTTCCCTCACGAAAGGGCAACTTTTACTCTGTTTTCAGAGGTTCTCCTGTGTTTGCAGCCTCTCAAAAATAATCATCTCAAAAGAATCCTTACCAAGAGGCATATTTTGCGTTGGCATATTCTGTTCCCCTTACCCTGTGGGGTCTGATGCTATCTCCACACAGATAGTATCAGATCGAATTGAATTCTAGGACACCAGCAGAATTAGTCAGTGTGGGAAAAACCCACAGGTTTGGTGACCAGTGTGGGGCTCCAAGGACAGTGGTGCTTCAAGGACAAAGGACAACCCTGCCTGAAAAATTTCAGCGTTCCACCCCCTACTGGACTCTTACTCACCCTCCCGCGCCATGTTGCCATGGTTACGAAATTCCTGAGCACACCTGGGTGACGCCCACCTGGGCAATGGGACCTGTCCCAAATAAGGAAAGGCATCTGCCCTGTCCCACTCCCACCCTACAGAAGGAAGGTATATGTGCCTCGACCAATCAGTTAACGAAGTTTTCACCTCCGACCATTCCTTTTGTTTTCTGGCTATAAAAACTGATCAATAGCACATGTTTGGGCTCGACTCTCCCAGACTACTAGGAAGTCTGCCGGCCTGCTGTTCTGGCAGCGACCCTTCCCTCTAATAAATTCTGTCTTCTTTACATTCTGCCTTGTGTCTGGAAATTCTTTTCCAACCCGCGTTTGGACCACGACAACCGGAAGTGGTGTGGATAGTAAGAGGGAAAAAAAAGTTTTCCTGTAGTTAGTGTATGGAAGTTTTCCCTTTCAACGCCAATATATAAAATTACTTTGGAAATCACACCCACTCTGAGAAAGACATGGTGTGCCCTAAATGACAGCCATTCCTCTTTCAGGTGTGGTTTTGCACTTTGTTTTCAAGATATAAATATAAACCTACCTCTCTCAATGTTCACTGCCCCCTTAAAAAATGAATGGAAGAGGCAGATTGAATGCCAGCCTCTTTTTGAAGAAGGGAAATAAAATTCCTTTTGATACATGTCTGTTCTCTCCAGTGGAATCAGTCAACCTTTAGAACTACATGTGTTCATCCATTTACTTTCCTAGGGGTTGGGCTGGTGACACATTCTGCCTAGAAAACAAGAAACAAAGTATATTGGATAATAGTACCAGTTTAGAAATTTGCATACAAGGTGATTTTTAAGTTACGGTTTATTAAGTATTACATACAAATACATTTCCAAGAAATGAACATAATCATCTTCGCTTCCAACACTTCATTTTGCAGCCCCATTTACTTGGAATGATCTGAATGAATATACACAAGGAAGGAAGATGGGATCGTCTCAGTCTGATCATGGGGAAAAAAGTGAGGGAACACGCAGGGTAGATTTCGAGCTGAAGTCTGTGTTTTGTGTTTTGTTCTGTACTCAGATGAATGTCATATTATCTAGTCCCAAGGTATTCCTCCAACTGAAGATGTCATTATACTGTCATCTGCTCTGACAATCATATTAGTAAACATTGGCGCTACATGGGTTGCGCATCTCTCCGGCAAATGCTGATGAGTTTATGAATAGCTACAGTATCACCTCGCCAAGGCTGCTTGTTAAGCTACATTTACATACAGATGCCCAGTGGTTGATGGAGCTGAAATGCTGCCCTGGGTAGAGCACACAATGGCCCCCAATCAAACTATGTAGCAGAGACAGCAAGCCACTCTCGAGGTTAGAGGTGGAAGGCATCTCCTTTATTTTACGAATTCACATCTCTGCAGGCTGCTGATAAGGTCTGTGCACTCATATTTTTCTAACAAATGATTCTCCTGAAAAAAGCTTAAGAACACCAAACAGATACAATTTTTCTTTCATTACGCCGTAGAACATGCTGTGATCTACAAATCAGTCCACCCAACGCATACTGCCTGTGGGGTCTTTGACTAGCAAGGTTATTTAAATTCTCAATATCAGTTTCTGTTTCTGTAAAATGGGGATTCGTCTATTTACCCATCTATTCATTCCCGCCTCCCTAGACTGGAAGGTTCTAGAAAAGTAAGAAATCTATCATCTGTGTTCTTTCTCCATCCCCAGTTCATTCTCCCTGAAAACTTGACCACATTCCTGCAGATGTGCCACGTTCTCCTCTGCTGCAGAGTACCATTAAGGTAACCATCTCTGATTTTCTCATGGGTGTCACTAGTACCAGTCCGTTTGCATCCCTGCCACAAAGGGTCACAGTCAGCAGCATTAAGCCTTCTATTATCTTAAGAGTCTGTCCTCCTCAGCCTTGTGATTTGTCCAGGGTCACTAACTGGTGTCCCCTTGTTCATACAAAGTACCTCCTGCCTTCCTCATGCCAACCTTCATTAGAACCCACACGGAAACACACACAAGCCCTGTGTAAGGGGCCACAAGCATCAGCCACGGGGGGAGAGGTGCGGCCGTGGGGTTAGGAGCATCCAATCTGGGGCCGGACACGCTACTTAAGAAGCAAGACAGGGCCTCTGTCACAGGCAATGGCTGTTGTAAGATATGTCAGGCCAGAGGGATAAGCAGAAATGGATGCCAGGACGTGGATGCCAAGCGTGGGGGTGACAGAGATGCTGATGACTGGAAATGAGTCAAAGCACTTAGGGCTGATGAAAATGATAATAACACTGGATTTACTGAAATCTCGCCATGTATCAGGCGCTGTGCTAAGTGCTTGTCATGCGTCATCTCGTGTAATCCTCAAAACAGCTCCAAAGGGTATTATTATCACCATTTTAGAGATGAGAAAACTGTGGTTCCTAGCTAAGTAACTTGATCACAGATACACACACACAGGCAGTAAGTGGTAGAAGTGAGAGTCACACTCGAGCTCTTCGATGCCAGACCTCAGGCCCTTAAACACATCAGTACAGGCTCTCCCAACCGAGATCAAGAGGAGTGGCTGGAAGAAAGGAACAGAATGATGCTTCAACCCTACTTACCTTGGAAACTTTCACTCTGTGTTTTGCAGCTTAACCTTGTCTACCTGAAAAAATTCATTTCTGCTTAAACCTTTTTTCTTTCTAAGGAGTAAAGGAGGAGATATCAGGCTGCTTTGGACTATGAGTTATCAACACCAAACAAAAGTACCATAAGCAATAAGGGCTTTATTCTCTCGTATAACATGTCTAGAGACAGGGCGGTCTGGGGAATTTTAATTCCCTAGCACAGCTGTGTCCTGTTTCCACAATGCCAGCTCAGCATATGGGGCAGTCGCCCCTCAGCTCACAAGATGGCTGCAGCACCTCCAGGCATCACACACAAACTAAAGATGTCCACTAAAGAAGTGGAGTATTTCTCCCATGCCTCTCTGTCTAGCAGAGAGGAAAACTTTTACCAAAAACTTCTTTGAAGACTTTTTCTTGGGCTTTATGCCCATGGCCATGCCTAAACCAATTACTGTCAAGGAGGATGGAATTGCCATGGGTAGCTTAGACTGATGGTGATTCACTCTTGGATCTGGACTTACCTTGTCTACCTACACGGGAAAGCAAAGCCCGAAACAAAACTGGGAAGGAAGAGATGTGGTGCTTGGGAGGCTGCAGAGGGAAGAGGGTGCCTGAGGAAGCAAAAAATAGTGAAGGTCATGCTGGGATGGGAGGAAATTGTTGGATTACCTTGATTCCTTCCTACTTTCCCCAGTAAGGTTAATTATGCAAATAGAGGATAGACATACACCAGCAATAAAAGAACCTCAAAGAATCACAATGGGAATTATACCCACGACACAAATGGTCTCCACTCTATTTGTTCAGTGGATTTATATGGTTGAGAATCCCTGTGGACCTTTTAAAAACAGGTGGTGGTTTTAACTGCCCCCCAACCAAGGTGACTTTCTTACTCCCAAAGAAGAGGAGTTATGGAGTGTCTTCACTAAACTGCTGCTGGAGAATATAAAAATAATAATAAAATAATAATGCCACCACCCGGTCACATGCCGATCAAAATCACCCACACCTCTGACCACATTTTCATCTTGATGAGAATAGTAAGCAACTGGAGCCTGTGGTATTTCTCATTTGCAACACACCACAGGTTAGCTGTTACATGTCATGATGATTCCTTCTCAAACAGCACCTCTTTATGTAAGAGATGCTAGGAAAATTCGGATGAGGATGACTTTTAAACATCTCAGATGTACTCTGTCTCCCAGAATGGTTCCAAGGAGAGCTTTTCCATTTGCATGCGAACTGCATGAGACTATGTATGTGTCCCCCATTTACTGTCAGGCTAAAAACCAAAGCTAAATGACTCCATGGCCATTTGTTTTAGAAATAGAGGCGTTTCTACCCCTGAGAGGAATCCTTCAAGTCAGCAGACTATGAAGCTGATGCTAATAAAAACAGAGATGTGAACTCCCTTACTGTCTTTCCCTGCACTTAGTTCTAACCACAGACTTCTCACTCAGAAAGACTGACCTCTGACATGAATCTCTCAACACCACACCCAACCTCCCACCCTCAAGTCCTTATTGACTCCTGCCCCCTAAAGGAGTCACGTAAGATTCCAGGGAGGCAAGGGCGGCCTCACCTGCAAGATACCTCATTCTTAGTGTTTCGCATCCCCCCCACCTCCGCCCCGCCGTGAGATGGAAGGTTAGTACGGACATCCAACACGGCAGCGTGGCATGGGGGGGAATAGAGCACCTGGAAAACTGGCCCTTGGTAACATAGCCTGTAACCTGATTTGGACATAAATCCTTCTGCCTCTAAATTCTTAACTCTTCCTACTATATCAACCTCCTTCCCATATTTCAGGACAAAAAGTTTTGATGAGGGAAAGAGGCCAAAAGCAAAAGGATCTGCCAATGAATAAAAGTCTAAAATGCATCCCTCTTTCCTAGCTTCCTCTGACTGTTGCAGAAATACCGTAAAGGTCAGTGGAAACCAAGCTATTAACAACATGAATTGGTAAACTGTTTATAAAATGTCTAAGTTTATTATGTTCATTGCCATTTTGAGCCTCGCTTTCCCATAGTGCAGTGGTGTAGTGGTTACTTAACTTACAGAATCCCAGATTCCTCACCACTCTGGAAACACAGAGTCTTCTTTCTTGACCAGGCTTCATCCTGGGACCCCAGCAGTTAATGGTAATAGTGAGTTATAAGCTGTTCTTCTTTGGCCAGACACTCAAATAGGCCTTTCCCTGGAAGCAGGATACACTGAAATTAGCAAAATCCTCTATACAGATTCTGTTCCTTTCCACTAATTGTGGAAAGACTAAGGTGAATGAACAATCACTCACTGTTGAGTATCTGTGATGTATCAGGCCTGTTTCGGGGGCAATTTTACCTGCCATGTTCTTTAATCTCATAATAAGCAGTGTTCATCGATGCCCATGAGCCCAGAGAAATTAAATGATTTGGTCAAGTTCATTCAGAAAGTGGCAAAGCTGTGTGATGCAAAGCCAGGCTTCTTCCCTTAGGAAGAAGCTTCTTCCCTTCTTCCCTTAGGAAGAAACTTGTTCCCTTCTTCCCTTAGGAAGAAGCTTCTTCCCTTCTTCCCTAAGGCTTCTTCCCTTCCTTTCCCGTTCACACTACATTTTTTTCATCTGCAGTGACATATAATAGGGGTTGATCCAATGAAATAAAAATGCATATGTGGAACTACTATGTGTGTGACGCCGTATGGCAGACCAGGAGGCAGGCCTTTTGAGCTGGGATTCAGACAAGAAGGAAAGCAGAGAGGTCATCAAGGCTGCAAGAGGAGCAGGAGGTTGGTCCCTGACACCAGAGAGGGTTAGAGACCAGCAAGAACATCGACCCAGACAAAGCTTCCATTCAGAAACTCTGCCTCTGTGAGCTTGAATCTGTGGATTCCAAGAGAATCCTTTGGGCTTTTGCTCCCTTTTTGCAGAGCTCTGAAGAGCACAGCCCAGGATTCCACCAATATCTGGATATTCCACCAATATCTGTATTCAACAGATATTGATTGACCGGCTTCCACAGGCCAGACCCTGGGTTCCGGCAGAGAGTAAGACACGCATGGTTCTTGCCCTACGCAAATTACATTCCAGAGAGACAGACAGCAAACACATAAGCAATGATTAAACAAGATCACTGACTGTACTGTGAAAGCAGGAAGTAGGAAATGAGTTAGAAACGGGGAGAGGGAAGGAGGCCTCTGACTTGGTGACAGATGAATCCTGACGGACTAAAGGCCACCAGTCCCGCAAACAGAGAAGACGTTCAGCACAAGGAACAGCCCATAAGACCTTAACAGGTGGAGGCATGTGGAAGGGACAGGAAGAAACTGATGTCCTAGAGCCAGTGGGCAGGCGAGATGTGGTTTGAAACAAGAGGAAGGCTGGGACCAGAGCTGGAGTGCATTTTAGGTCATGTGAAGGAGTCTGGATTTTGTTCTAAGTCTAATTAGAAGCAGGAAAATGACATGATCTGATTCACACCTTTAGAAAGACCCCTCTGGCTGTTGGGAAGCAAACTGGGAGGCAGAGTAAGACATAAAAATCATATTCAGGAGCAAATGTGATCACTTATAGAAAAAGGAAATCCCTTAGAATAAGCTGAGAAGTGTAGTAATCACAATTCCAATCTCACACTATTTTGCCTTTTCGAGATAACCACTGGTTCTTAAATATCTTTCCTGTCTCGTAATAGTAATACTAATTATTTTTACAAAATATAAATATTCTGCTTTTTAAAAACTTAATACGATCATGTCTTATTAAATATTTTACCACATAATTTTTGATGGTTGTATAATATTTTAACATATTGGGTTTTTTTGCAATATAAACTTTCACTATTATAAATAGTCCTTCCAATATATAGTTTTTCCAATACCACCAGCCAACTCTCAAGTTCTCAGCAGACACTGACCAGGTGTGCCCCAAATTTAACTCAGTTCTGACACTACCTACCTGGAGAGAGTGTCAGATCCCACAGGTTAAGGGCTCAGTCCCACAAGATCACCCCCCTCCACTTCAGAAGACAATTACAAGTCCAGGTTGTCACCTGTGCTTCTGACTGACTGGCTCTAGATCAGAGGTTCCCACGACCCCCTCCTTAGGTTTGATGAATTTGCTATAGTGGCTCACAGAACTCAGAGAAACATTTTACTCACTAGATTACTGGTTTATTACAATAGGATATAACTCAGGAACGGCCAGATGGGAGACATGCACAGGGCACGGTGTGTGGGAAAGAGCATGGAGTTTCCATGCTTTCTGGGTCCCTCCCTCTCCCAGCACTTCCAAGTGTTCACCAACCTGGAAGTTCTCTGAACCCTGTCCTTTTGGGGTTTAATGGAGGGTTCATTACACAGGCATGATTGATTAAGTCCTTGGCCATCGGTGACTGAATTCAACCTCCAGCCCCTTCTCCTCCCCGAGGTCAGGGGTTGGGACTGAAAGCTCCAACCCTCTAATCACCTGGTTGGTTCCCCTGGCAACCAGCCTTCATCCTTAGCTTACCCAGGGACTTCCCAAAAGTCACCGCAGTAACATAACAAAAGACACCTTGACCACTCTCCTCTCTTAGGAAATTCCAAGGGTTTTAGGACCAAATATGCATTTCTTACCATAAATTTGAATATCACAGTACTGCAGTGAGCAGTCTTAAAGACAAAACTTGGTGAATATATTTAATATTTTCCAAGGAAAAATTCTCAGAGATGGAATTTCTGGTTTACAGATAAAATTTTTAAAATGTTTGCTCTGCTTTGCTAAATTATACTCTGCGAGTTCTTATTTACTCACACTTTTTGCTAACTCTTGCCAACACAGAAAATTATCAAATTTTAAAAAATAAAATCTTTCCCAACTTTCATAGGTATAATACCCTAATTTTTTCTGAAAACATAAATTTTAAAAGTCTATTAATTTAAAAAAATCCTTGTACTGCTTAATTCGTATTTTTTTAATTGAGGTTTTTTTCTTTTGCTTTATTTTTTCAGGCATATTTTGCATTAAAAAAATAATAAGAGGTACAAAACTGAATTCAGGTCAAATCAGAACCTCTTTGAGTACCAGAACTTGCTGAAACTGGCACCAAGACCTGACCTTAACCTTAAATTGGATATGGTCTTTGAGACAGCATCCTTGTGAATGGATCTGTTTATGCTATAAAGCTTCCACAGGAATGTGTTTATTTTAGGGGAAAAATTTAGGGAAAAAAAAAGGAAATAAAGAGCCAAAACCCCCCAAAACCCAGTTGTCCCAGATTTTACTTAATCTCCTCATTTTTTTTCTATCAAACTTGTGTTTCTATTCTCCTTACAAAGAAAGCCAGTCCAATGCAACATTGCCTGACCACTTAAAATATCCCAGGCCCATTGCTGTGCCTGGGGAATTCAAAGATAATTCAAAATCATCCACGCCCTCAAGAATTTCCGAATTTCACACAGGAGACAAATAAGTGAGCAAAGTTGCAATTTTTGTGGTAGAGCAAAATTAGAAAGTTGCACATAGTACAGAAGAGTCACAAAAAGATGATGGAAAGCAGCCCTCCCCACAGAGAACATGATGGAGAGGCAAGTGTTACAGAGTGAATACAGCTCTGAGCTGACATTAGGAGGAGGGGCATGAAACAGCCTGGAGTGAGGACGACTGGAGAGAAGAGCCAGAGATGAAGCCACAATGATGGGAGGAGCAGGGCCACGAAGAGCCAGGGTCGCACATGGTGCCCAGGGCCAGTACCGGCCTCTGCCTCTTCTGGTCCAGCCTGCCAGCTGGGAAGGGTTTCCACATTTTTTTTTTCCACATCTTTATTGGAGTATAAATGCTTTACAATGTTGTGTTAGTTTCTGCTGTACAACAAAGTGAATCAGCTATATGCATACCTATATCCACATATCCCCTCCCTCTTGAGCCTCCCTCCCACCCTCCCTATCGCATCCCTCTAGGTGGTCACAAAGCACCGAGCTGATCTCCTTATGCTATGCGGCTGCTTCCCACTAGCTATCTATTTTACATTTGGTAGTGTATATATGCCCATGCCACTCTCTCACTTCGTCCCAGCTTCCCCTTCCTCCCCACGTCCTCAAGTCTGTTCTCTACGTCTGCGTCTTTATTCCTGCCCTGCCACTAGGTTCATCAGTACTGCTTTTTAAAATTCCATATATATGTGTTACCATACGGTATTTGTTTTTCTCTTTCTGACTTACTTCACACTGTATGACAGACTCTGGGTCCATCCACCTCACTACAAATAACTCAATTCCGTTCCTTTTTATGGCTGAGTAATATCCCATTGTATATATGTGCCACATCTTCTTTATCCATTCATCTGTTGATGGACATTTAGGTTGCTTCCCTGTCCTGGCTATTGTAAATAGTGCTGCAATGAACATTGTAGTACATGTCTCTTTTTGAATTATGGTTTTCTCAGGGTATATGCCCAGTAGTGGGATTGCTGGGTCATATGGTAGTTCTATTTTTAGTTTTTTAAGGAACCTCCATACTGTTCTCCATAGTGGCTGTTATCAATTTACATTCCCACCAACAGTGCAGGAGGGTTCCCTTTTCTCCGCACCCTCTCCAGCATTTATTGTTTGTAGATTTTTTGATGATGGCCATTCTGACTGGTGTGGGGTGATACCTCATTGTGGTTTTGATTTGCATTTCTCTAATGATTAGTGATGGTGAGCATCTTTTCATGTATTTTTTGGCCATTTGTATGTCTTCTTTGGAGAAATGTCTGTTTAGATCTTCTACCCATTTTTGGATCGGGTTGTTTGTTTTTGTGATTGAGCTGCGTGAGCTGCTTGTATATTTTGGAGATTAATCCTTTGTCAGTTGCTTCATGTGCAAATATTTTCTCCCATTCTGATGGTTATTTTTTCATCTTGTTTATGGTTTCCTTTGCTGTGCAAAAGCTTTTAAGTTTCATTTGTTTTTATTTCCCTTACTCTAGGAGGTGGGTCAAAAAGGATCTTGCTGTGATTTATGTCATAGAGTGCTCTACCTATGTTTTCCTCTAAGTGTTTTATAGTGTCTGGCCTTACATTTATGTCTTTAATCCATTTTGAGTTTATTTTTGTGTATGGTGTTAGGGAGTGTTCTAATATCATTCTTTTACATGTAGCTGTCCAGTTTTCCCAGCACCACTTATTGAAGAGGCTGTGTTATCTCCATTGTATATTCTTGCCTCCTTTGTCAAAGATAAGGTGACCATATGTGCATGGGTTTATCTCTAGGCTTTCTATCCTGTTCCATTGATCTATATTTCTGTTTTTGTGCCTGTACCACACTGTCTGGATTACTGTAGCTTTGCAATATAGTCTGAAGTCAGGGAGCCTGATTCCTCCAGCTCCGTTTTTCTTTCTCAAGATTGCTTTGGCTATTCGGGGTCTTTTGTGTCTCCGTACAAATTGCAAAATTTCTTGCTCTAGTTCTGTGAAAAATGCCATTGGTAATTTGATAGGGATTGCATTGAACCTGTAGATTGCTTTGGGTAGTATAGTCATTTTCACAATATTGATTCTTCCAATCTAGGAGTATGGTATATCTCTCTATCTGTTTATGTTATCTTTCATCAGTGTTGAAAATCCTAAAGATGCCACCAGAAAACTACTAGAACTAATCAATGAATTTGGTAAGATTGCAGGGTACAAAATTAATGCACAGAAATCTCTTGCATTCCTATACACTAACAATGAAAGATCAGAAAGAGAAATTAAGGAAACAATCCCATTTACCATCACAACAAAAAGAATAAAATACCTAGGAATAAACCTACCTAAGGAGGCAAAAAGAATAAAATAGCTAGGAATAAACCTACCTAAGGAGGCAAAAGACCTGCCCGAAGGGAGAAATTGGGGGACCATTGGGAGGGCAGAGGACCAAAAGGGAGCGTGGCCAGGTTTCCACATTTTTAAGTGTAAAATGCAAAGATGACTATTAGCCTTTCCATGAGAACAGTTACTCGATTTTGCTTCCTGATCCACAAAGCCTAAAATATTTATTGTCTGGCCCTTTTATGGACACATTTTGCTAACTCCTGGTGAATTTTGTGTCCTAAGCTCAGAATATTTAATTCTACCCTGTGGGTGACAAATGCCATTAAGCAAAGGATGAACATGTTTTACATTAAATATGTATATATGTATATATTTATATATATGGAAAAAGCACAGAGGTAAACTCAAGGAAAGAGGAGGGCTAAAAAAAAAAAAAAGAACAGTTAAAAGCCTACTTCTCTAGTCTAGAAAAGGGGCAGTATTCAAAGAGGATAATTATTTGCATTAGGTATTTGAAAACACATGCATCATTTTCCCCATAAACAAATGAAATTTAGATTTGAAGATTAACTCTCCGTAATCCACATGACCCTTGGGGAGAAGGTTCTGAATCACGGCTCTTGACTATATCCACGCATCTTAAGTGCCGTTGCCCCACACTCTGCAGTGACCGGGTATGATCACTCCAGAAAATGTGGGTGTCCAGAGCTGAGAACTCTAGATAGTTGTGTAAATGTCTACACAGATCTGACTGGGAAAACTCTAAAAGGAGATAATTAATGGAAAGGGAACACATCTTTGAGTTCCTATTTAGGCAATAATTGGACATGACCACCTCCTCATTGGATTCTCAGGGAGGAGATAAAACAGCACAGATAGAATAATCTATACCTCTAGTGTCTGGACTTGATTCTGTCCCTGATTTCCTGGTCATTTCCAACTGAGAGGGTGAGGATGGTGGTTCTTACAAACCGAATGATAGGGCTGTGGAAATGAGGTTCAACCACAAGGACAACAGCTGCTTTCTCTCCAGCTTCACTGGAAAGCAAGGGAAGACTGTGATCTGAATCCTTCTGTAATGGCCCAGGCTCTCCCAAGCCCCTTCCCTGCCCTTGCATTAACTGCCTTGCTGTGAGATGGAAAGACTCCAACTCAGAGGGATGCAGGCTTCTAGATGCTTCTTTTCTCTCCTTTTGAGTCTTTCTGATCTGATCGGCAAAACTGATACTCCATCTCCAGAGCAGTAAAAGACCAGTATTGGTGATGATGCTGTCTTTGCACACAGCTTGTGAGGAGTCCAAGACCATGTTCAGGGTCATTGGCACCAACTGGTTCAAGCCTTGCTTCATGGAGCTTCTGGAATTTGAACAGAACCAGCCAATGGCAAGAGGTGGTCCCCGTTGTTTATCCGTACAGGTGGACCAGCAGGGGCTAGATGCCACCTTGCCCTTAGGAAGGCTTACAGGAGGAGGAAGATTGAGGCCACGTTAATACAACCTCACATCCTCGGGGGCTACCCTGCTCTGGTCCTCATCTAGGCCATGAGTGGCTGCTGGCAGGTGTTAGCCAGCCTTCTGGTCACTGTTCCTTTGAATAACTCTCTTCCTGTGTCCCACTGCTGCCCGGTCACCGTCATCATCTCTAGCCACCATCCCGATTTCTCTCCGAACCTCACAGGGAAGTTTCTCACTGAGCCCTCTCTCACTGCACCATCTGTTTGCGTCTCTCTTCACAGGTCTTAGAGTGGCCTGATAAAGACAATATGGAGAAAAACGCAGGGGCAACTAGCAGCTCTGAGTTTCCTGTGGTATATGTGGTGGTCTTGTCCCTTCTGTGGCTTGGATTGTGTTCTCACAATCCCCAAGTCTGCTCTTCTACAAAAGAAGAGGTGGGCATCCCCAACCTGGCATATAACCTCCAGTCCTTCCTCTTGTGTTTCCTAATATGTAGGACAGAATTGCAAGTACTGCTTCACAGTACTCCTGGTGAAAGATGCTGTTGTCTTGAACTAAGGTATCTACATGAAGGATTAGAGAGGTAGACGAAACTGAGATGTGTTTGGAAGCTGGACCAAAAGTTCTTGGAGATTACAAGAAGGAGAAAGAATCAAGAGTCAAAGATGTGGTTTAAGAATCAGGTTTGGGCAACTGTAAGGTTGGTGATACGATTCATTGAGACTGGTGACATGAGGGCAGGGGTCTGTTGGGTTCAGCTCAGACATGCTGATTTGGAAAAGTCTTCCAAATGGAGATGCCCATTGGGTATATGGATTCGAAGCTCTGCAAAGAGGTGAGCAGGAGGAAAGCATCTTGAATCTCTCCATATTTCAGGGGCTAATTAAAGTCATGTGAGTCATTGAGGAAAACTAGAGGGAGTGTTTAGAAGGAGAAGAAAAGAGGACTTCCGACTTTTGGGGATGATCCCATAAAGTATGGACCATAAAGAAAACTGAGAAGGGGCAAGCAGAGAGAAGGCAGGATGGAATTGATCCAGGGTATATGGGTAGAGAGAGGACCACTCGTCAGGTACCACTGCCTGTGACAGCAGTGATGAAGGTTGGGCTTAAATGCAGCCCATCCCAGCAGAGGAAGGTTATTCTTTCAGATAACTTTAACGTCTCTGGGAAACAAGAGGAGATTTAGACGGCTAAGGGCAAGAGCAGAGGTGACACGGCGGGAGGAGAGTGAGAGTTTGAAATGTCTGTTACAGGAAATGAGAGCAAAAATCGAACCAGGCCTAGAGTTATAGATGTGACAGTCTTCATCATGGAGGTGGTAGATAGAAATAGAATGATGACCACACCCAGGGAAAGTGTGCAGAATTTAGTAAAAACTGAGACTGACAACAAGATCCTCAAATAAATAAAGTGAAATACATGTATCTCAGGGTGGGATAAGCATCCTTGGCATCCTGTCTAAGCAAAAGCCACCTTAAATAAATGCGTCTTTCATTTCCTGAATTGACATTATGAGCTCATCGAATAAGTTTTCCCAAATGAGGTGTGCCTGGCAGAGGAGCACTCAGACTTTCATGAGTGGTGGATGTCGCAGGGGGTGTTGGAAAGAGGGAGCCAGACTCATTCGTCACCAAGAGAATAAAAGAGCTATGTATAGAATGAACAGAAAGTTCCGACACTCAGCTGATTTCGAAAGTCAGTGGGTCATATTCACAAATATTAACTGAGCACCTACCTAGTACAAAGGGTACACTTGAGATTCCTTCCCTTCCTCCATTCAAACCCAAGCAGCCCAAACCCAGGATCCTTGAGTAAGGATCTCATTCCATCTGATACAAGCAGAGCTGAGGTCACTTTTGGCTCCTTGCAGAAGCCCTGCAAAATACACAGGAGTCTATGAAGAAGGACAGTTGGTTGTAAACCTCCTCACTTGCCAAAAAACGTGGGTGGCAGGCCAGACTCCGTTACTCAGATCACACTCAGAAAATACAGAAATCCAAGCTGTTACCTGACATTTGACTAAAGAGTGTTTAGATTGTGTTCTTGCGATGAGGTCTCTCCCTTTCTGAGCAGCCCTCCATTCAGGAAGTCAACACGACATCACGCCCTACAGGAACCACAAGCAAATACATGCTCAAACCCCCCATATTCCTTTTGGAGGAGGCGAGTAGTACTTTTGTAAAAATTTTTATTGTAGTATAGTTGCTTTACAATATTGTGTTAGTTTATGCTGTACAGCAAAGTGAATCAGCTATACGTATACATATATCCCCTCTTTTTTGGATTTCCTTCATTTAGGTCACCACAGAGCATTGAGTAGAGTTCCCTGTGCTACTGCATTTGACAGATAAAATGTCTAAAGCACAAAGAAGTGAATCGAATGCCGAGTTCTTCTAAGTTAATCTCTGAAGGGAGAAGTCTCCACTGATTCTTCATAATGTTGTGAGTTTAGGGAAAACAAACCAAAACAAAACAGAAATTCTGTTTTTAAGAAACAATAAGGTAAAAGACCAGTTAGACTTGGATCAGGTTTGCCTGACAAACAAGCAGGTGGTTAATGCTATTAAAAAATGAATCATTGTATGATTAAAAAAACAACAGATAGATGGATGGAGTGGATAGATGGATGGGTGAGTGGATGGACAGATGGAAGGATGGATGGATGGATGATGAGTGGATAGATGATAGATAATAGGTACATAGTTGGATGGATGCATAGATAGATGAATGAATGGATAATTGATAGACAGATGACAGATACATGGATTGGTGGATAGGGAGATAGGGAGATAGAGAGAGACAGACAGATAGATCATGGCCAGCATTACCTGGCCCTGAATACTGAAATGTGAGTCAATCATAACACAGTGAAAAGAGCTCTGAGTTTGGTTTCTTGGGATCAGTGCTTCATTGTGTGACCTAGAACCAGCCCCTTAACTTCCTGAGCCTACTTTGCCTTATCTGTAAACTAGAGATCAGCATGTAACCCTTGTGGAGTTTTTAGTAATAGTACAATGATTATGAATAACTAACATTCTACTGAATATCAGTCATTGGGTTAAGAATTTTATGTAGAGTATCTCACTTGGCCTAAGACAATCCTATGAGGGAGATTATTTTACTAACACCTCTTTCAGACAAGGAAAATGAGGCATAAAGATTTCCTCAGTGGTCTGAGGTCACAGAGCTATCAAGTTGAGAAGCCAGACCCCAACTCAAGTCTATCTCTGCTAAAGACATTTTTACTACTGTGCCTAAGACACTGGGCGTGAAAGTGTTTGGGAAATTGCCAAGTGAAATACAAAGCAAACACATATTAGTAAAATATATATAAAATGTAATTCCCTAAAGCAAACAGAACACCTCAAAAGCACACCTTGCCTGTGACTTGGCTTAATTCCGGGAAATGCCAAATCCTGGCACACGTTTCCACGTAGCCATTTGTGCTGGAGCCCAGGAGGTGCTAGGAAAGGCGTGAGGTCTAGGTAGTGTCTTATCCTGAGGAGCCACAGTAAATTACCAGACATGGCCTCAATGCAGAAACGGGACTCCCCAGTCTGCATAATGTACAGAGCTCCCGTCTTTATCACAGGGACCCTCCTTACTCGACTCCCGCCCCGCTCGCTGTAGGAGGGCAGGCTCTTGGAGATGGTTCTCCCACCAGAGTGACCTGGGCTGCTCCCGGGAATCTGGGGCTCCTCCTCCAGCTCCCGTCTGCCCAGGTGCCATGGCCCATATGATTGGATGGAACCTAAAACAACCACACAGCAGCTCTTTCCTTTGGTGGGACCACACGTGCTCCGTGAGAAATGCCAGCGCAGCTTTTGCCCTGACCAACTCCAGGAGTGCAAGCTGAGCCCGAGGCAGACATCTCTCCTCTGACCAGCCCATCAGCAGTTAGCCCTGTGGGTTTCTCAGAAGGAAGGGAGAACCGAGCACATTCCAGCCCTCCTACCACAGACTCTCAAAGCTTCACTGAAGCCACCCTCCTCTTGTTCATGGGGAGGGGGCTGGGGAGGCCTTCAAGCAACATTTTCTCCAGAGAAAGCTCTTTAACAACCATCTCGCCTTCTAGCCGACAACCGATCCTTTCATTTTATTCCCTCCATGTCGGTAAAGGGTTTAAAACCCCTAAACTGAGTCTAACTTGTAAGTGTTTGTGTCTGTCTGAGATGTTACACGCCCTCAGACTCCTCACTTTGGAATCTGGTATCTGTTGTCTAAAGGTCTTGACCTCTTAGCATTTAGCACGTGACATTATTCTCAGATCCTGGTTCTGCCACCCTAGGACGTTGGCATTGTGATGATTCCCCACTCACAGAGGGCAGAAAGGTAAACTGTCCTAGGTCACACAGGAAGGGACGAAGCTGGACTTTAAACTGTGTTCCTTGGACTTGAAGCCTAGGCTTTGATGATGCTGTTCTCTGTTGCTTCTCGAATGTGCTGACTCTCCAGGGCTCTTCTTCAATTACTGAAATTTTTGGTACAGACAGGGCTTGCTGACTTCTCCCCACCCCCAAGGCTGCCTGAGCAGCTTCAGCTTTCGTGGAAAATCTACCCAATGGCCATATGTCTCCTCACTTCTCACGACCCAACCTCAGCTCTTCAGGACCACTCATACCTGTGGCTACTGCGTCCTCTCCTTACTACTCCCTCCCTCAGCTGTCACAGATACTTCTCGGGGAATAGTATCCAGACCACCAGTCCCTTGATGCATCTAGTGACTTTGTCTCTATCCGTTCCCTCCTAGGCTTTCCTTCTCCCACCTTATTTCTTTCCCATCCTGCGTGGCCAATCTTCTGGCGAGAGTTAGCTAATGTGCTCTCTCTACTTCATTATCACTCAGTCTATAGAAACGTGACTCAGTTTTCTTTGTCTCTTTGCTCCCAGTAGGCACTACCATGGGATACCATGTGTAGCAATTGCTGTTTTTTCTTTTTTATCTCAGCTAGTATATCATCTTCTTAGGGAAGCCTTGCCTAAATCAATATAACCGAGTGGAGTTCCTCTCTACTAAATGCATCTGTAACACCTGTACTCACCCACCACAAACCTTAGTCCTTACCAGAATGTAAATTCCTCGAGGGCAGGAATGGTATTTTGTGTACCAAGTTTCCTTCACTTAGAGAATTTGACAAACCATAGGGGCTCCTCAAATACTTGGTTGGTTTCTTTTTTTTTTTTTTTTTTCTTGAGTTACTTTTGACATAAAATATTGTGAGTTTAAGTTGTACAATGGATTAATTTGAGATATATAAATATATCTCAAATACATATATACGTTTTTCTTTGTTCATTCATCTGTTGATGGACTCAAGTTGTTTCCATATCATATTGTGAATATTGTTGATATTGTGAATAATGCTGCAATGAAGAACAGTATGGAGGTTCCTCAAAAAATTAAACATAGAACTAGCTTACGATCCAGCAATCCCACTTCTGGGTAGATATCCAAAGGACATGAAAACAGGTCACCCAAGATACGTATGCACGCACATGTTTATTGCAGCATTATTTACAACAGTCAAATACAAATACTCATTGAGTGGATGAAAAAATTGGCAGTAAGAGGATCCAACTAGGTTGATAGAAAAACTGATCGATAGACAGGTAGAGGTAAAGTTTTTGAGAAGGCAGCTTTGTAGAATAATCCAGATGGAAAGAAATAGGTGGAACTTGGCCCCAAGACAAGACTAGGAGCCTTGTAGGAAGGAATTGATGGTGAAACGTCAGTGAGCAGTTGTCAGGGCAATTTCTACTTTCCAGAGGGAGAAGGAAAACCAAAGAAATGCCTCATGTTATTATTCATGAAAAGAGCTTAATGGCCAAGTGGGAACATTTGTTAGGGGGAAAATTGAAAGGAAGAGTCTAAAAGCTAAGACAGCCTGGTGACTATTTTCGAATAGCTTGCTAGAAGTCCAGGATAAAGGCATGCCAAGGAAGCAAAAGACCTGGCACTTTAAAGAAAACAACAAAAGCACACACACAACTCTTCATGGTCAACTGGCAAAATAAAATAGGTTTTTCTCCTGCCATTTTTCAAAACTGGAAAGGCAGACTAACTGAGGAAAACAGGAAGGCATACACTAGAAATTAGACATGCTTAAAAAAAAAGAATTTAAGAGAGTATTGGTAAGGGACTCCAAGGATAAATATAATAAGACTCTTTATATTCACAAAAAGGACGAGGTCAGCTAGAATCTCTGGGAGCTGGTTAAATGGGTGTTGTGCAAAGTTAGAAACTCATAGAAACAATATAAACAGTAACACAAGAAAACCATTTCAGTAACTGCTAGTCATATGCCAGGCACTGTTACAAGTATTTTATATACATGGCTTCATTTAATCCCCACGACTTCCCGCTATTCATCTCATTTTACAAATGAGGAAACTGAGGCACAGAGAGGTTGAGTATTTGCCCAAAATCACACAGGTGGTAAGTAACAGATTTGAGATATGAATGCAGGTTTGAGTCTAGGGTGTGCGTATTCTGTGCCTTAGAAGTTGCTAGGAAATTACCAAAGAGATCAGTTATTGGGTCAATTCCTGGAAAATACACAGGGTAAACTGTCAAGCCAGATATAAATACAGTAGGTAAAGACTAGATGACAACTCTCTGAGGGGGTCATTGAAAAATTGTGGTGGTTTTGACACACAGCCTCCAAGCTAGAGTGATGGGTAATGTGATCTATGCCTCAGCCCCAACCCATCCCCCACCTCCAAAATATTGAATACGTAAACCCAGAGGAAACTACAGAGCAGTGAGTTTAGATTTCATACTAGATAGATAAGTTAGGGCCACCTATAACCAAAGTTAGTTACTGGGTACTTAACAAAATGTCATCCAGCCTAGAAAAAGCCACCCCATGGTTAGTAAAAAAGCAATACCTGCCTGTCTCATCAGCCAGCGCGCGAGCTGCATGTTTTTTTGGGGTTTTTTTTTTTTTTTTTTTTTGGCTGTGCTGGGTCCTTGCTGCTGCCTGCGGGCTTTCTCTAGTTGTGGCGAGCGGGGGCCACTCCTCGCTGCAGTGCGCCAGCCTCCCATTGTGGTGGCTTCTCTTGCTGTGGAGCACGGGCTCTAGGCGCACGGGCCTCAGCAGTTGTGGCATGCGGGCTTCAGTAGTTGTGGCACGTGGGCTCTGGACTGCAGGCTCAGTAGCTATGGCGCTCAGGCTTAGTTGCTCTGTGACGTGTGGGATCTTCCCAGACGAGGGCTCGAACCCGTGTCCCCTGCATTGGCAGGTGGACTCTCAACCACTGAGCCACCAAGGAGGTCCCGAGCTGCACGTTTTAATTCACCCCAAAGGGTTAAAAAAAAGCTGATGGCTCTGATAGATTTTGACATTATTTATTTTGATGTTATTTGAGATCTTGCCTTGTTCCAAAAAGGCTTAGGAGAGATGAATAAAACACAAGTTAAATTAAAAGAGAAAGCAATAAAAAGGCAAAGATAGGAACAAAAACTATGGCCAGATATCGGTCTAAACCCTCATCACCTTGGTCTAACACACACACACACACAGACATATGAACAAAAACAACATTGTCAATTACACTGTTTACAGTTTCAAAGAGATTAAAGCAAATCAATTGCTCAGGAGAATTGATTTGTTTTTGATACTAGCAGGAAAGAATTTATTCTGGGAGTTCTTGTAAAGAGGACCTGTGTAATGTAACTAGCAAATTCTCATCATCTATTATGGTGAACACAGGACCGAGTTTCAAAAACCTATTTCTTACATTTACTCTCAATATAGATGGAAAGCATCAGAACAAAGCACCGTATAAAAAAATCCCAGAGGGGGTAGACTCTGATATCTTTGAAACAGTTTTGTGCCAAAGATTTATTTATTCAGGTTATTAAAGGATTGTTAAGTGGTTTAATTGTCACTTGGCAGGCAAGATTAGGGATAAACTGTTAGTTCTTCAAATGAAAAACTATCTTTCCCAGGAATGAAAACCCTTATAAATGATCTGGAGGGAAATGTGTAGAGTGAACTCTTTGGGATTGGTGATGGTGCTAAATTATCTGAGGTTGTGTACGTATTCATGTATTCATCCACCAAAGTTTTATTAGATACTATTATTTTCCAGGTAAACGTGGTATTAGCTTCTGGGACTACATTAATCTTCATCCTCATGGAAATTCCTTTCTTGCTGATAAACCACAGGACTCTTTCATAAAACTGGACAAGATGGCAAAATACTGTCAGATGCTTTTAATGAAAAATGTGGGGTGGTTGCACTTTGTGTAAGAGCTGCATTCCTGAAAACCTAGCAGAATTCAAGACTAATTTTCCCTTAGGAACACATGTACCAGTGGACTGGGGGAGCAAAGTAAATTTGGGGGCCATATACTCTTTCAACCGTTATTGCAGATTTTTGCTTTAAGACTGCTTTTTATTTCCTCAGCAATCTCTAGTGCTTCTCTTCACACTCTCTCAAAACTAACAGCAGAGCACATGTTAATAGTCTGACCGACTTCATAGTGTTTCATCACAACTTACATGTTTCTAGAAGTTAGTGATTCCCAGGTACAATTTTCAGCAGCAGCTCTAGCACCACAGCATAGTAAATGTTTGGATAATATTGCTAAAGGAGATCTTTTGGGGGGGATTCCATTAATAATAATAATGCATATTAAATGATAAATTGTGATAGTAGTAATACATATTAAGAGCAATAGAATGGTTACCAAAATTGCTGAGGAATACTGTTGCATGTTAATTGTAACATACTTCATAAAATACTGACAAAAATGATTTTTTTTTAATCAGGCAAAGTTTTGTTGTCTTGTGGCAATGACAGAAAAAGTTATAATTGAGTCTGTCTGTCAGTCAGTTTTAAAATTTTGCAATTCTTAGCAGTTTTTGAAAAATTGAGATCTGTACATTTTGGGGGTATAAACCATGAATGTTAAATAATATTTTGTACTGTACTGTTTCAAATTTGCCTAATTCAGATTCACATAAAATGTGAATTTCATGTGAGCTTTTTGGAGCCAGGCAGCCTTGACTCCTAGCTTCACCACGTAAACCTTTGGCCAAAGTTCATACATCTTTAAACTTTAGAATCAGGAATTGTGAGTTAGGAATCTAGAAAATAAATAAAGCAAAGGAGACAGATCCCAGGAATGAACTGCTGAACAGTTGCCCTTCATCCCAGTAATAGTCTGTCTTTTGTGTACTTGGCCTTAGTTTTACAGGGACTGCAATCAATCAATGTATAATCAATCAATGTGATATCCCATATTAACAGAACAAAGGATAAAAATCACACAGTCATCTCGATAGTTGCAGAGAAAACCCTTGACAAAATGCAAGACCATTTAATGATAAAAACACTCAACAAACTAGGACTAAAAGGAAATTATTTCATTATAATAAAGGTCATATTTGAAACGTCCACAGATAACATCACACTCAGTGGTGAAAAACTGAAAGCTTTTCCTCTAAGGTCAGGAACAAGACAAAAAATGCCCACTCTCACCACTTCTATTCAACATAGTACTAGGAGTTCTTGCTTGAGCAATTAGGTAAAAAAAGAAATAAACGGCTTTCAAACTGGAAAGGAAAATGTAAAATTATCTCCATTTGCAGATGACATAACCTTATAAGTATTGTAGAAAACCCTAAAAGATTTCACACACTGTTAGGACTAATAAATAAATTCAGTGAAGTTTCAGGATATGAAATCAATACACAAAAATCAGTTGCATTTCTATATATTAGCAACAAATAGTCCAAAAAGGAAGTTAAGAAAACAATCCTATTTACAGTGGCATAGAAAAGAATATAATACTTGGGAATAAACATTACCAAGGAGTCAAAAGACTTGTACACTAAAACTACAAAATATTGCTAAAAGAAATTTAAAATGACACAAGTAAATGGAAACATAACCTGTGTTTATGGATTAGAAGAGTTAATACTGATTAAATGTCTGTAGTATGCAAAGCAATATACAGATTCAATGCAATCCCTATCAAAATTCCAATGGCATTTTTTATAGGAATAAAAAAATTCCTAAAATTTATACAGAATCACAGAAGACAGAAGAGCCAACACTATCTTGAAAAAGAACAACAAAGCTAGAGACCTCACATGTCCTGATTTCAAAACACATTACAAAGCTACAGGAATCAAAACAGTATGGTACTGGCATAAAGACAGGCATATAGATCAATGAAACAGAATAGAGAGCTCAGAAGTAAACCCATGATTATACAGTCAACTAGTCATTGACAAATATGCCAAGAATACAAAATGGGGAAAAAGTTTCTTAATAAATGATGTTGGGAAAACTGGATATCCACATGCAAAAGAATGAAGTTGGACCCTTATCTTACACCATATACAAAAATCAACTCAAAATGGATTAAAGGCTTAAATTTAAGACCTGAAACTGTAAAACTCCTAGAAGAAAACACAGAGGAAAGTCTTTATGGCATTGGTCTTGGCAATGATTTCCTGTATGACACCAAAAGCACAAGCAGCAGAAGAAAAAAAAGGGTGAGGGGGAGTACAGCAAACTAAAAAGATTCTGCACAGCAGTGGAACCATTAACAGAGTGAAAAGGAAACCTATGAAATGGAAGAAAATATATGAAATCATTTATCTGAAAAGGAATTAATATCTAAAATAGGAATTCCTATATAATGCAGCAACAACAACCCAAATTGCTTTGATTAAAAGAAATAGGCAAAGGACTTCTATAGGAATTTCTCCAAAGAAGACATACAGATGGTCAACAGGTATATGCCAAGACGTTAAACATCATTAATCATTAGGAAAATACAAATCAAAACCACAGTGACATTTTACCTCACATCTGTAAGAATGGTTATTATCAAAAAAATCAGCAAACAACAAGCATCGGTGGGGGTGGGGAGAAATTGAAGCTTATGTACTTTTGGTGGAAAACGTAAAATGGTGTATCTGATTAAAAAAATTAAAAACAAAACTACCACATGATCCAGCAATTCCACTTTTGTGTATTTATCCAAAAGCATTAAAATCAGGATCTTTAAGAGATATCTACACTCCCATGTTAATTGCAATATTATTCACAACGACCAAGAGCTGGAAACAGCCTAAAATGTATATTATCAAATGATTGGATAAAGAAAATGTGGTATATACATGCAATGGAATATTATGCAGCCATAAAAAAGGAAGGAAGTTCTGTCATGTTACAGCCTGGATGAACCTAGAGGACATATTGCTAAGTGAAATAACCCAGTCACAGAAGGACAAATACTGCATGATTTCAGTTATAAGAGGTATCTATAGCAGTCAAACTCATTGAAGAAAGTAGAACGGTGGTGGCCAGAGGCTAGGGGAAGAGTGAAATGGGGAGTTACCCTTCAATAGGTATAAAGTTTCAGTTACGCAAGATGAAAAACATTCTAGAGATCTTCTGTACAACATTGTGGTAGAGCTAAAATACTGCACTGTACACTGAAGCGTTTATTAAGAGGCTAGATCTCATGTTATGTATTTTTTACCATACACACGCATGCATACACAAAGCATGAGCAAAGGAAAAACTAAAATAGAACTAAGAGCCTTAAGCTCTCAGGTACATTTTCCTTCAGGAAGAGGGATTTGATATCTCTGACCACAGATTTCATAGATCTCCCCCAATTGAAGGACAACTTGGTCTGTGTTCTGCATTCCCCTCCTAACCATTGCCTGTTGGGCAGCATCTGGACACCACACTCACCCTGGGAGGGCCCTCAAGCCTGAACGGAGCATGGCTCTGACCACTTGTCCTACGGGCACTCAGCCAGTCCTGTCACTGTGTTTCTAGTTGGCAGAGGGCTGTGCGTTGTTTGCCTAGGAAAACATGGCAGATTGCAACTTCAGGCCTCTTTCCTGGTCAGCTCTTTGTAAAACGGCCACTCAGGTTTTCATTTTTAAATTGGGAAGACTTGGACCCAGTTATCCTTTCCTTGTGAAGGAACTGAAATCCACAAGGAACTTTCTTGAACCCTGAGGACTTTTGGATTAAATTGAAGCATACGTGTGAAAATGCTGCAGTAGGTAATTTCCTAATATAATATATTGAACTGTGACTATGCAGTTACTCTTAGGGAGAACTTTACAAATCATTGTGATCCCAATTTAGCTTTTGCATAGGAAAAAAAACCACATAACCATTAAGCTCTTGTCAATCTTGTCAATGCAAGAGGCCAGAGCATGGTTTTCCTGTCTTTTCATGGGATATGATGATGACCTACAGAGAGTTACTGTGATGGCTTTGTCCCAGGGCAGTGACCAGTTGATTTTCCCATTGAAGTTAGACTTTCCTCAACTTAAGAGATTAATATGAGACACATTTCCAATATGCTTTCACTTTACTAAATTGAGGTGTGACTAAAAATACTTTTAAGGTAATAAATTCTGATTTTTAATGTAGCCTAAATCTCTATAATCTTATTTTCTAATAAAAATAGAAATTGTCAATAGGGTTTCATTAGTAATATTTAACTGGCACTAAAAAAGATGTCATATGCAGAATCTATACTATGGCTAAATGCCCATTAAATTCATGTTTGCCATTTGGTCATACACCTTTTTTTATTTTACAGAAAATATGCAGGGTTTTCTGCTAGGTATGGAGAAGGTAAACACAGTTTCCTGGTTTCTCCCTTTCTGGTATTTAAAAGCAACTTACAAATGCAGAGCCCTATAGGTGGAGATGCCAGATTTAGCAACAACAGCAAAAAATACAGGATACCCAATTAAATTTAAATTTAAGATAAACAATGAATAACTAGTTTTGGTGTAAGTATGTCCCATGCAATATTTGAGACATACACTAAAAAAAATTATTTGTTGTTTTTCTGAAATTCAAGTTTAACTGGGTGTCCTACAATTTATCTGGCAAACTTATCTGGCTGACAAAGATTTAAAATAGAAAAAATTCCCTAATGGTCCTGAACATTGTGAATTCAAATTAAGAGCAAGATGTGGCTTAATTAAACCATCTTCTGTGTGGAGTCTCATGAAGTAAGCCATGACCATAGCCTCATCTGGGCTGTTATCATTCAGCTCACCTTGTGTGAGGAATGGACAGGAAAGCAGGAGGCCCGGTCAGCAATGAATGAAAGAGTTCAGTGCAGGAATTATTTTAACAGACTTATGCTGCATGATAAAGCCGATGGGGAAAGGTTGTTTCCTGAATGTTCTCTTGAAGCCAGAATATTCCAGGCCTATAGAAGCGCTTTATTTGCTCCATACTCTCTGCCATCCTCACACTGCAAACACACACACAAACACCCCAAGCCCATCTAGTACCCGCGAAAACATTTTTTCATATTTTCAATTAGGGTAAGAAAATTCATGTTGTCTTGCTAGGCACTATGGATTTTTGCCTTTTCCATACTTCTGTCTCATTATTCACTCGATACCATCAAAAGATAAATTGCACTATGTTTTTGCCTAGATCGTTCCAGCACCAAAGGATCTATTACAAACCCATACTTCCAAATGAAATCAGTGTGCTCTTGCTAAAAGAGCATTCTGAATTTCCAGTTCAAAATGGCAACTGGCTGTCACACCCATAACTTCTTGTTTAAAGACCCATGAAGACAGAGAAAAAGAATAAAACATTCACCACTACCAACAGCCTAAGACCAAGAGACAAACGAACTAACATCTGGGGAATGAGGCAAAAGAGCTGATTTTAAAAAACTTACTCAACTTTTCTATCATTGTGTCCCTCCGACATCTTCTTGCAAGAAAATCAGTCTGTGTTTCCCTCTCTGTTTGCCACATTGACTAGGGTCTGTATTAACAGGGACCAGGGGATTAGACAGCCATTCTTCTCCATCTCTTCTGTGCTATGCTGTGGAAAAGGTAGGACACTACTTTTTAAAATCTCAGTGTCCCATGGACATCTTTCTACATCCAGAGATCTAATTCTAGAAGGCAACTGGGAAGCGGGTACCACCAGTGCTTTCTGGGATTTGACCTTGACTGGGCTGTGCTTGGCATGGCACAATAGGGATGGTTTTAAATAGATCTTAGAAAACAACCCAATCCAAAAATGGGTGGAAGGTCTAAATAGACATTTCTCCAAGGAAGACATACAGATGGCCAAGAGGCACATGAAGAGATGCTCAAATCACTAATTATTAGAGAAATGCAAATCAAAACTACAATGAGGTATCACCTCACACCGGTCAGAGTGGCCATCATCAAAAAATCTTCAAACAACAAATCCTGGAGAGGGTGTGGAGAAAAGGAAACCCTCCTACACTGTTGGTGGGGATGTAAATTGGTGCAGCCACTATGGAGAACAGTATAGAGCAGGGGTCCCCACCCCCCGGGCTGCAGACCGGTACCGGTCTGAGGCCTGTTAGGACCTGGGCCGCACAGCAGGAGGTGAGCAACGGGCGAGAGAGCGAGCGAAGCTTCATCTGCCGCTCCCCATCGCTCGCATTACCACCTGAACCATCGACCCCGTCCGTGGAAAACTTGTCTTCCACAAAACTGGTCCCTGGTGCCAAAAAGGTAAAGAAGTTCCTTAAAAAACTAAAAATAGAGCTACCGTATGATCCAGCAATCCCACTCCTGGGCATGTATCCAGAGAAAACCACAATTCGGAAAGATACATGTACCCCAATGTTCATTGCAGCACTATTTACAATAGCCAGGTCATGGAAGCAACCTAAATGTCCATCGACAGAGGAATGGATAAAGAAGATGTGGTACATATATACAATGGAATACTACTCAGCCACAAAAAAGAACGAAATAGTGCCATTTGCAGCAACATGGATGGACCTAGAGATTGTCATACTGAGTCAAGTAAGTCAGACAGAGAAAGACAAATATCATATGTGGAATGTAAAAATATGGTACAAATGAACCTATTTAAAAAACAGAAATAGAGTCACAGATGTAGAAAATAAACATATGGTTACCAAGGGGAAGGGGGGAGGGATAAATTGGGAGATTGGGAGTGACATATACACACTACTATATGTAAAATAGCTAACTGTTAAGAACCTACCACATAGCACAGGGAACTCAATACTCTGTAATGGCTTATATGAGAAAAGAATCTAAAAAAAGAGTGAATATATGTATATGTATAACTGACTCATTTTGCTGTACAGCAGAAACTAACACAACATTGTAAATCAACTATACTCCAATAAAAATTAATTTTAAAAAAAGAACTTAGAAAGATTTCCTAACAAATATACAAAAATACATAACACATAAAAATCTGCAGCGCTGTCAAAATCTCAATTGTTGATCAGATTAACTCCAGATGCCCCTTTGCATCTTCTGAGTATGATTCTTAGGAAACTCTGTCCTTATCTTGGCTATTTCCTATTGATATTTTCATCTACAACCCTTTCTAGAATTGCTTGTGGATCCAAAGGTGATTCTTACTAATTTAGGGTTGATATTTCATTTCATTCATTTGGCCCCTAAGAGCTTCCATGGGACATGAGATTTTTCTTCTTCTAACAAAATGATGTATGTCAAAGCGGAATCACACTTTTGACCCCAGAGTCGGAACGTGAGGGCAGATGGTAACCAGCTCAGTCCCCGGTAGCTTATGAAAACCTGCTTCTTCTTAGGATTATTTTGGGGAGGTAAAGCATCAAAGAGGAAGTTAATTGGACTCCCGGACAAATGAGTGTGGTAGGGAGGAGACCTCTAGAGGCATTTGGTGTTCATTAGTGGGCATTCAGTAGCTGCTTTGTCATTTTTCTTGTTTGTCATTAAAAATAAATAGAGTTTAATAGATGATGTAACCTAGCAGGTTTTGGCAACAAAGTAGACCGTGTCCCATTATGAGCTTGATGTGTATAATTTAAAGTAAGATGGAACATAAAACCATTTCCAGCGCACATAGGGGAGTGAGTGACATAGATTTAGGCCCTGATTGTGCAGAAATGAAAACCAGTGCTGTCTTGGATGGGGTACTAAATCATGTATTCTCTTTTATGGAGTTTGTGCTGTAAACAGCATATTTCAGAATAATTAACCCTGTCATTTTTTACTTAAAAGTTTGTTTTTAAAAATTGGAGTGCTTTATGTAGAAGGCAGAAGCTTAAGTGCCTTAATAGATTGCATGAAGGCCAGAAGAAATTCGAAGGGCCGGTCCTGTTAACTCACAGGTCAAAATTACCATCAGTTAGTAGGAATTAAGACAGCCCAGCCAACCCAGGGGGAATTCTGCACTTGGTGGGAAAGATCTGGGATCCCAACCAGGGCCTCTCGCCTGGCCGGGGTGGTGAGGTGAGCATCCGGGTCTGCAGGAGTCATGCCTTTGACAGGGCATGTTGGATAATCATCTCCTTTTCCACGGAATAGCATCAGGAATGGATTAACCTGTGCGACTTGAGGGACTCTTATCAGTGAATTGCTCAGATTTTCCGCCTGGTGGGTGAAGCGACCTGATCGTAGTCACGCCCAGGGGATTTCCCTTGAGATATATTTCTTGATTTCTTCTCAGATTTGTAGCCTACACTTGGTTTTCTTTGTTCTCAAAATACGAAAATTCTCTCCCGGCAAATTAAAGAAAGCAGTGCTTTGCTGCGTTCCGAAGGCCCCTGTGTTTTGGAAGAAATTCTCCCCAAGCTCAGGACTCAGAAGAGCCTTCTTCTGCTTCTCCTCTACCCCTTTTCCTCCCGTAGCCCATGGAAAGCGTCCTTCTCCTCCTCTGGCTTAAGAAAACATCCAGGCGATAAACGCCTAGTGAAGAATACATCCTGATGATGTTTATAAATGCACTGTGTTACTGTGGATACAAGTACCCCCAGTATCTTGCAAGAAGAGGTGTATCTAGCGAGTCCCATTCGTGCATCAGACCAGAAGATTGGGTGACATGCTGAATGGTCCCCAGGGAAAAGGCAGCCTTGAAAAATGGGTCGCCAACATCCCTCTCCTGGGGACTTTGTTGGGAAACTTCTAATGGCATCTCCCTTTCAGTTTCCGTGATCCTGTTCTGATTTCCTTTCCACGTCGTAACACCAGTTGTTCCATCACTCAAGCCCAAGCATGCATAAAATTTATTTCATCGGGTATTTATAAATATGACTACTATTTACTCTCTTACAAATGGTCTCCTATGACATGGAGAGTTTTTCTTGGGAGTTCAGTGATCCAGCAAGAAAAATCAATATTTGCCCGGAAAAAAAAAAATGCATACACACAAACACTGACCAAACAGCTACATTCACTCTTCCAAAAGACAACTCAGAGAACAAAAAATAGGACAGTTCGTCCAGGGCCATCCTCCCAAGACACTACACTCAGGCAACCAGGAACATCTCTTATCTGACCTGTTGATTGAGTAAAAATAGGTTTCATCCTTTCTGTGCAATCTTCACACGCTCTTGTGACAGAGATTACTGTTCCCACTTTACAGGTGAGGCACCTGTGGTTTGGGAGGTATTGTCCAAGGTCTCATGGCCTGTGAGGGCAGGGCTGGGACTTGTGCTCAGACCAAAGGCCATCACCCTCTTCCCACTACAGCAGGGAAGTAGCCAAACAGTCATAACATCCCTAAAGAGACCATGTTACAGCTGTAGCCTCGAAATAATGATACATCAATCAAGTTTGGGAACCATTCTGCATATTATCCAGATATTTTCTTTTTATAATCTTAAATATCAAGAATGACAATTTTTAATTCAACTACCTGAAGTTTGGTATGAATTAACCTTAAGATTCAAGTATTCATTTTTCTAATTTTGTTATAAAATTATTATTACTATTATAGTAGTAATAGAACTTGGTTTAAAAAAATTGAAAAAAACTTGAAACTATACATAGAATTACAGAGTTAACCCTTGATCCAAAGTTAATCACTTTAAACTGCTTTTTTGTTGTTATTGTTCTTCTGTCATCCTTTGTGAAGATTCTTATGCACAGGGTCATACCGTGTATGTGTCTGTGAAAACCTTGTAATTTTTCACAAACTGAGTCATTTAGATAGATATACAATGTTCCACACCTCACTCATTTCAATAATATACATCCCACACCTTGTCTCAACCAGCATATTTACATTAGCATCTTTCTTTTGAAAACTATGTAGTGCTATAACCTATACCACCTTCTCGTTGCTGACAAACAACACACAGGCTGTTTTTATATTTGATGGCTGATTGTTTTCACATCTCAAATATCATTATATTCAACATGTATTTGCCAGTATATGCATAGAGAAAATTCCCACAAAATATTTGGGTTTACACTTGATGCACTTTTAATTTTAATACATAAGGTCTTAATTGTCCTTCAAATAATGTTTTATCAATAGATTTCTTCTAACAGTGCATGAGAGGATGTTTTATCCCAGACCATGGGATATATCAAAATTTCAAACTTTTACCAGATTAGTAGGTAAACTGTGATATTTTATCTACTGTCCAATTTGCATTTCTTTAACTCTAAGTGAAGATAAGCATCTTTTCATCAGCTATTATTTTTGATGATTATTTAAAAACTGCCTGTTTATTTTTTTCAGACAATCTTTAAGTTTCTTAGAAATATGTCACCAGTGTGATTCCTATGACCTTTGTAAATGACAAAAAAAAATAGCCCATAGTCTATCACATATATTGCAAAATTTTTCTCTGGTTATATCTTTTGTATATGGCTCTGTTTATGATATTGTTAATGGCTTTAATTGACATGCAATAAACAGCAAATGCCTGAAGTATACAATGTGATAGCTTTTGACATCTGTTTATACTGTTAACCATCTCACAGTCAAGATAATGGACACGCCCATCACATTCTTTGTGCCCCTTGGTCATTGTCCCTCCCTCACCTCAGCACCTATCTACTATGATGGTTTCTATCATATATTACCATGCATTGTCTTGAATTTTATAAATATGAAAGTATAGAATGTAGTGTTTATTGTCTAGCTTCTTCACTCATCATACTTATCTGATACTTGTTTATCTATTCCTCTATTGATGGACAGTTAGGTTGTTTCCATTTTTATGAACATTTGTGACAGACTGTTGTCTGGCCACATGCTTCCCTTTCTCTTAGGTGTAGGATCAACTTTCTAAGAAATTTCAAATTGATTCAAATTGATTTCCAAGGTGGTTATCCCATGTGACATTACCAGCAGCTGAGTATGAGAGCTCCAGTTTCCTCACATCCTTGTCAGCACTTAGCATGGTCAGTCTTTTTAATTCTAGTCATTTTAATAGGTATTTATTTCATTATGGTTTTTAGTTGCATTTAACTAATGACTAGTCACTTTGAGTATCTTTTCTTGTGTTTCTTTGCTATTCACACATCTTCATTGGTAGTGTTTACTAAGATCTTTTGCTCATTTACTTGTGGGATTGTTTGATTTCTGTTCTTTTCTCTTTCTTTTGGTTTGATTTCTTATTATTAAGTTTTGAGAGTCATTTATACATTCTGAATACAAGACTATATTAGATTTATACATTCTGAATACAAGACTATATTATAATATTGTATATTCTTTATATTTAGATGTATTAGACATGTGCTTTGTAAATATTTTCTCCACATCTGTGGCTTGTCTTTTTATTCTTTTAACGATACCTTTCAAAAAGGAGTTTTTGATTTTGATGAAGTCTGATATAGTTTTTTTTCTTTCATGGATTATGATTTTGTTGTATCTAAGAAATCTTTGCATAATCCAAGGACACAAAGATTTTCTCATATGTTTTCCTCTTGACATTTTAAAATTTAGGTTTTCCACCTAGGAATATAATACATTTTTAGTTAACTTTCTATATGGTGCATGGTACAGATTAGAGTTCATGTTCATTTGTTTTTCATTTGGATATCCAATTGATCTACCACCAATTGATCTATCATTTTTGCAAGGACTATTCTTTCTCTGGTGAATTGCCTTTGTACTTTTGTCAAAAATCAGTTGTCCCTCTATGTGTGGAATTATTTCTAGATTCTCTGTTCCATTACAATAATCTGCCCATCTTGATGACAATCCTCCACTGTATTGATTACTTAGCTTTTAATAAGTCTTGAAATCAGGTTGTGTTATTCTTCCAATTTTGTTCTTTTTACAAGGAGTTTTGATTATTCTATGTCCTTTGCCTTTCTATATATATTTTAAAACAAATTTATCAATTTCTAAGGAAAATGTCTGTTGAGATTTTGCTTTAATTGCATTGAATCTATTTACATATCACTATGTAGAAAATTGTGATATCTTAACAGTATTGTGTCTTCTGAACCATGAACAATGTACGTATTTCCATTTATTTAGGTCTTTAATTTCTCTCAGATTCATTTTGTAGCTTTCAGGATGCAGTTCTTTCATATCTTTTCTCAGGTTTATCACTATGTATTTCATATTTTTATGTTATAAATACGTAGTACTTATTTTAATGTTCTGTTGTTTATTACTGGTATACGAAAATGCAATTTATTTTATGTATTGATCTTACATTCTGCAACCTTGCCAACCTCACTTACTAGATCTAGTAGACTTTTTGTAGATTTCACTGGATTTTTCTACATAGATAATTATGTTTTCTATAAATATAGTTTTACTTCTTCCTTTACAATCTTGATATCTCTTACTTCTTTTTCTTGCCTTACTGCATTGGTTAGAACCTTCAGTACAATGTGAAATAGAAATGATAAGAGCAGAAATCTTTCTTTCTCATCTTAGGGGAAAACGTTCAGTTTTCACTTCTGAGTATGATGTTAGTTGTTGGTTTTTCATAGATGCCATGTTATTCCTAGTTTCTAGAAAATTTTTGCCAGAAATGGGTGTTGAATTTTGTCAAATGCTTTTTCTGTGTCTATTGACATCATCATATATTTTTTCTTTTCTAGAGTGTTGATATGGTGAATTACATTAATTGATTTTTGAAAGTTAAACCAACTTTGCATTCTGGGGATAAACCCACTGATCACAACGTATTATACATTTTAAATATTGTTAAAGTAATGTTTAGGATTTTTGCATGGACTTTTGTGGGTGATGTTGATCTGTCCTTTTCTAGTGCTTTCTCCAAGAAGGTTTAGATCTCAGCTTAATATGATTGTGTGTGTGTAAGGTGGAGACAGCAGTGATACTTCTTTCTTAGGCAATCTACTTGAGCTCTAGGGGTAGTGGGCATTCCTTATATCTGCTATGCTTATATTCTTTACATTTATCTTTACTTCTTACTAGCCAATCCCTTGTTACACCATTGCCCAGTAATAGTTATTAATTCTGTTTTTTTTTTTTGTCTCCAAAGGTTTTTTCCTTGTCCTTTTATTTCTTTTAAGCTCCACCAGGCAACTGTAAAACATAAAAAATTCCTGAGCAACAAAGCACAACAGTATACAGCTGAGAAATAAATGAACCACTGAATCATCAGTCTGGTGTATGACTTTAAAGAATGGACTATCTTTTTATTAGTAAGGGTTTCAGACCAAGCAAGAATTTCAAAGATAGAGGCAAAAGGAAAACAAGCTCTTTAAATAACTGCAGACATGATTCTGAAGAAATGTCTTTGTATGTACACAGTGTGCAAAGGACTATTGGTCTGACATATAACAAACTTTTTCCATTCAAATAACTGGTTTCTCTTTCCTGATTGGACATTGCCTGATACAATTATAGCTGTATAATATGTTTTATTATTTGGTGGAGGTAATTATCCTTCATTACATTTTATTTTCAAATTTTCTTGAATAGTCTCAGGTTTGTTTACAGTTGAAATTTTGTATAATTGTATCAAAATTAAAGAAATTCATTAAATTTCAAAATTTATTTATGTGAAATAGACTTCTTTACAATCATATTGAGTCTTCTTATTGAAGAACAAAGAAGTGCTTCCATTATTTCAAGCATTTTTTAGATCCTTCATAAGAATTTTGTCTGCGTATTTGTTACGTTTATTCCAAAATATTTTATCTTTAGCTTATCTTGGTCTACCGTTCCTTGGTAGCTTATCTTTATCTTACCTTCATTTATTTTATTTTATTATTTTATTTTTGGCTGCATTGGGTCTTCCTTGCTTCCCCCGGGCTTTCTCTAGTTGCGGTGAGCGGGCTTCTCATTGTGGTGGCTTTTCTTGTTGCAGAACACGGGCTCTAGGCACACAGGCTTCAGTAGTTGTGGCTCACAGGCTCTAGAGCACAGGCTCAGTAGTTGTGGCCTGCCTGCAGTTAGTTGCTCTGCCGCATGTGGGATATTCTCGGACAAGGGACTGAACCTGTGTCCCCTGCATTGGCAGGTGGATTCTTAACCACTGCGCCACCAGGGAAGTCCCTCTTCATTTATTTTAATGGGACATTTTCTTTCATCTGGTTACCATTTGTCTCAGGAAACTCTTGTTCACATAGTTTTATTTCTTCTTTGACTCAAGAGTGTTTAAAAGAAAAAGTAGTGATAGATGTATAGGTAGTTGGATGTGTGTTTGATGGATTTGGAGGGGGTTTTTTTGCTTTCATTTTAAATATTAATTTTCAGTTGTATTGGATAATGATGAGAGAATGTATCTGTAGTATATCAGCCTTTAAAAATGTATTGACTTTTTTTTTTTTTGGTAATCCAAGGGTACTTGTATTTTTTTAGAAATGGAAACCACCAGAGTCTCTGCATTAGAGGTGGAAAGACTCATCATTATGTTTAGATCTGTTTATGTAAAGGGAAAGATAGTGAATATTTTTCTGTAAAGGGAAAGTGGGTGTTACAGTCTGTGTTACAGATACTCAACTCTGCCATAGTAGCGTGAAAGCAACCACATGCAGTAGCACAAACATGGTTGTGTCTGTGTTCCAATAAAACTTTATTTACAAAAAAGAAGTCTGCGGATGCCTGGTTTAAAAGACAACTGGTGAATATGTTTTAGGACCTAAAGGAGGAAGAGCAACTGTCCTCTTTCCTTTTTCTATCAGGCTTGTTTAGCATATAAGTTTTCTGTCTATGTTGAAAGAACAGAGAACCTGATGGGGGATAGAGAAAAAGCCAACAGCCCAGCCCTGGGTGGCCAGGACCCCTCCCATACAAACAGAGGCGCCCAAGCACAGAGGCAGGCTCCATACTGCTCCTCTGTCCTCCCTTCCCTTGAGTGACTCTCAGGTGCCACTTGAGGGACTGAATTACGGGCCTTTGGACAATGCCTTTGATGTTGAGTTGGTACAGGAACATGAGCTCAACCCTAGCTTTGAATCCTGGCTCTTAAATACATGAGCTGTTACCTAACCTCTCTGAGCCTAAGTTTCCTATGTGTAAGCTGAGTATAATAAAGCCAGCTTTGCATGGTTATTCTGAGGATAAAATGAATGAATGAGGTAAAATCCTCTGCACATAATAGGAACTTGAACAAATATTGCTTCACCTACCTTTTAAACACACACACACATATACACAGAGATTGTCCTTCCCTTTGTTTTTGCCTGGCTTTTTTTGACATGATCTCATTCCTTTTTTTTTTACCAGTTATTTTTGACTGGTTCACAATCTCCTACTATATAGCAAATCATAACTGGTCCTAAGACTGCTTCCTGAGCTTCACTGCCTGAAACAGGTATCTAAAAATCCCATTACAATTTTATTTTTAAGGTGTTTACTACTGGCCCAAGAGTAGGATAATATGATTAAAAGCAACATGGAGAAAAACTTAAATTCTATAAATCTCACAAATAAGAGAATTGTCTTTTGTGTAGATTTGAACATAAGTGGAGTTGATTTTTTTCCTTTAATTTTAACAATACTAATTTCACTCACATGAGCCTTCCCCCAACATTTCATATATATTTTAATTCTGGAAGGGAAGCTCTTGAGTTCTCCTGGGTTAGTTCTCGCTCTACATATGTATGACTGTATGTGTGTGTGTATTTATATCATATTATATTATATTACCTTATATTATATTTACATATGTAGGAATTTTTTTGCACTTAAATTGAGAGTAAGTTATAAACAACTTAAAACTTTACTCTAAGCACTTCAGTATCTACCTACTAAAAATGCTCATAATCTCCTACATAATCACAATAGAAACCATTCTTAAGAAATTTTACATTGTTTTAATCCATGCAGTCAATATTCACATTTTCCCAATGGTCCCCCAAATGTCTTCTTGCGCATTTTTTTTTTTTTTTTCAGCTTGTGAAGGGATGATGTCTGATGTCTAGCTTTCATTCTTTGAGGTGTCTGGCCCAGTGGCACCTGTTTATTTTGCCCGGGTAGGAACCGCTCTGCTCCTTGCCTGAACCTGGCTGGCTGTAACAGTGCGACCTGGCTCCTTAGAGAGACGCGAACTCCGTGTGGCGGGATGTAGGTCTGCCTCTGGCCCCACTGACTTCCCTTCGCCAGGCAGACTTTGTATTTTTTTTTTAATTAAGATTTATCTTTTTGCAAGTACTCAGCCCTTCCCTGGGCTTGTAGTTTATTAATGAGCCATCAGATTGTCTTGGTTAAAAAAAAAAGAAAAATCAAGGTTTGCATTTTAAAAGGTAGTAGACACGAAAGGGCATTGTTTGGGCAGGGGGTCAGCCCCGACCAGCTGAAGTGAAGCCTTGATTTGTTCCTTGTCTCCAACTATGAGAACACTTCTCAGAAAAACGTTGATGACAAAAATTTCTCTTCGTTTCTGTTTCATCTGTGATTTGTGGCATGCAAACAGGAGTAATCACTTAAATGGGGGAGGCTCAAAAAAGCAATTGAGCTGACCCGGGAGTCTGATTTCCTCTGGGATGTCTTCTGGAGCGCAGAGGTCAACGGCAGAAACAATAACTAAGGGCTCTCTCGGCCTCTCGGCCTGTGGCTGTTTTCCATCCTAGAGGGTAATTTGCCAAAGTAAACTCTTGTAGACGGATGGGGCCTCTCCCCAGTCACTCTCCCTGCAGCTTTAGCTGGTAATGTAATTGCTGTAGAGATCACGGAGGTCCAGCCCCGCAAAGGAAGAAGTACTTCATAATCTAAGTCCAGGAATTAGCCAGTATTGTAGAATCTTACAGGTAAATACAACCCATCGTGGAGCTGTCTTCTCATTCCTATAACTCCACATGGCTTCCAGTTCCCATGAAGCATAGACTGTTTTCAGTCTTACTAAGGTTTGGGGGGTTGCAAAGGGATATTACAGAAAGGGGTCTCCACCTTTGCTGGCTTCTCTCTGTTCTTCTCCATCTCTGAATTTCTCACCATCTCTCTTCCCAAAAGAGAAAACTGTAGTGTGTTAATATCCAAAACAACTCAGCTCAACTGGCTTCTGCATTTAAATTTGCACACGTCTCCCTGGCATGGTGCTTAGCAAACAAAACCCTTTAACTTCTGCTGGAGAGCGCACTCTATGAGGGAAACAAAGACTACCTGCTTTCTGCCCTCCAGAAGCTTACACTCTAGTAAGGGAGAGTGATTTCCATTGATTAAGGATAACATGAAGGAGAAAGAAGTACAGGGACTTCCCTGGCGGTACAGTGGTTAAGGCTTTGCGCTTCCACTACAAGGGGCACGAGTTCAATCCCTGGTCGGGGAACTAAGATCCTACATGCCACGTGGTGTGGCAAAAAAAAAAAAAAAAAGTACATACTATAACTTCTCTATGTGTTTGTTTACGTTAACATTTCTATTAGTGACAAATTGAGAAAGACAATCCCACATCTTCCTTGACAGAGTTACAGCCCTTAGATTATGAGGGATGGAGACCCCACCCCAACCTAACTTTGCTTTAAGCTGGGAGGGGCCTGGCCTCCTCTGAGGCTGGGGAATTTGGGAGGTCGAGCGAGCTTTAGGTGTCATTTATTTCAGGGTTGTTGTCATATGGCCAGAATCACAGTGCTTATCTTTGGGGCTGTATCCCGGGCTCAGCTGTAGGTGGCGGTCCCCACAGCTTCAGTCTCAGATGAAGTGGAGAAGAGTCGATTCTCCGATAGATCCAACGAAAGCCTCACAATTGGGAATCACCAGGTCTGTTTAACCTGACTTGTGTTATCCCCATCCTGGAACTGACCAACATGTGGGGAGAGAGGGAATTTTTGTGTATTAGGAAATATATTAGGCAAAGATGTGCTGACTGACCTAGCCTAGGGCATGGTCTTCCCCTGAGGGTAGAGTCAGCGCTACATGAGTAGAGAGTAGGACGAAGTGGTCTTCCAAAAGGAAATTGAAATGGAGTGGTGAACAAACGCCGATATCTACTACAGCAAGTAGTGTAAAGTAAGCCATGGACAGAGGAATTATATCCTACCTGTGAAACACTGAGGTGACCCCAGGTCCCCCAAGGCAATGTGAACCCTTACCTGTCTTCCTCGGCTGCCAACACTGGTCCATCCTCCTGACTCTGGGACGTTATCAGCACAGGCTGGACAGCTGGTCATCAGGGTCCCAAGGTGTGCACCCTGTGTTCAGAGCAGGTCACCTGCCCTACAGCCCAGTGCCCCCAGCCACGGGGCAGCACTCACAGGCTTGCTCCCTTGACGTGGGACAGATACGGTGCTCGTCCTTCAGGATTTAAAAGACCCGTCCCATTTCTCTACCCCAGAACCTCAGCCCCGCAAGCTGAGACACTGTGTGGGATCGGGTCCACTGAAGGACAGTGAAACTTGCCCGCTTCACCATCTTTGGTCCCTTGGTTTTTATTTTTACTTTTGTTAATGGTAGTCATATGTTGTTCAAGAGCCACAGTTGTTGCTGCTGTCTGCTACTACTGGTACCACTATTATTATTACTGTTACTGATCCTGCTATTCTTGTTAAAAATGACAATCTACCAGAAGTCCAGAAGTAGGAAATAGAGAATAAGAATTTGGCCATGATCTCCAATATTATCTAAGACAAAGACCTCTGGCAAACCAAGTCAGGAATCAGTTGTATGTTTGTGATGGGTCTGTGAATGGGAGGGGCTTGGAGCATGTCTCATATGAGTATTCTGGTCAACTAAAGGCTTTTGCCCAATCAGTTGGTGTGATGCTCCCTAGAACTTTCTCTTCTAAATCTCTCTGGAGCAAATTGTTCCCCCAGATTCTGATGACACCCGGAAAACTGCCTGATTAGACCCAAATAGAAATAGCCTCCTGAGTGTTTGCCATTTGATTTTGCTTCCGAAAACCAATGATTTTACGCTTTGCAACTCCTGTCTCTGTTGTTATTATGGCTTCCAAGAAGTTCTTCAGTGTTGGATTATGAGTTCCTTGATGTTGTTTGTAATAACCTGCTGCTTGAATGTTTTGTCAACAAAACATTGTCTGGGTTTTGAATCTAGAGAATGGGGGTTTTATCAGGCTGAAATCTCCCCAGACCATCTAATGAAAAACCTTTCCCTCCAAATCAAATTTGCTAGATGATTGACTCTATTATTTAAATTTTGTGTGGCTTTTGATACATTAGGAAGGATGCTTGGAGAAATGTAAACTTATGATTATTGTATCAAATTTGAAAATCCTTGTGCTGAGCAGACACTGGCTGTTTTCCATCTATTTCCATAACTGCATTTAAAAGGCATTAAGTGTTGTGATTGTGGGTGATTTTTGTTTGGGTCTGGTCATCAATTTGACATATAATGGCGTAAATTTCAAAGATACATTTTTATGGTGCTGCATTTGGGAATGAGAACGTTATTGTTCAGCATGAGACTCATGGAAAGGATGATGCCGTGTTAATGATAATGACCTTACGAAATGTTCCGCCTTCAAGAACATTCCCATCCATTCATCACTCTCTCAGCTTGCACTCGTTCTCGGAAAGCAGCGCATTAATCTCCATGACTGTTACGATCACTGGTCTCATTTTCTCTGAGACTGTTTCACACTCATTCAGAGCCAACGCAGCCCAGAAGGTGGAAAGACATGGAATGTTCGGCCTCATTTTCTTAGCCAGCTTACAGGGACTTCCATTCCCCGCTAGGCAAAAACTCCTTTAGTCTCCAGCTCTGAATGGAAATTCCTGGGTCAGGCTATGAGACCCTGTGGTGTCATCATACAGAAGCACCAAACAGAGCTTGAAGTCTTCAAGCCTTTCCATTGTGGTGCCAATCAGTTTTGCGGAAGGGAAAAGGGACCTAGAACAGTTGTTTTCACTAAGGAAACAACAGACACAAGTGCAAGAAGCCTCGCCTCCCCTTCCGCCCAAACCTCAAAAGACCCACGGAATATTACTCAGCCATAAAAAGGAACGAAATAGTGCCATGGTGTGGTTGGACCTAGAGATTGTCACACAGAGTGAAGTAAGTGAGAAAAAGAAAAACAAATGTTGTATGATATCACTTATATGTGGAATCTAGAAAAATGGTACAGATGAACTTATTTGCAAAGAAGAAATAGAGTCACAGATGTAGAGAACAAACTTATGGTTACCAAGAGGGAAGGGGGGGAGCTGGGACAAATTGGGAGATTGGGATTGACATATATACACTACTATATATAAAATAGATAACTAATGAGAACCTACTGTATAGCACAGGGAACTCTACTCAATGCTCTGTGGTGACCTAAATGGGAAGGAAATCTAGAAAAGAGTGGATACATGTATATGTATAACTGATTCACTTTGCTGTACAGCAGAAACTAACACAACAGTGTAAATCAACTATACTCCAATAAAAATTAATTTAAAAAAAAGATCCATAGAAATGGAAAGGTGACAACAGGATCCAAGAGGCGCATAGGTTAAGACAACCTGTGTGTAACTTACATTGGGAAGAAAGGAAGAAGAGGAAAACCTCCAATTAGTCATCCCAAATTAAATAATGCAGGGATACGGTTGGTGATGTAGCTGAGAGAGGCAGGCCCAGTGGAGAGGTGGGCCCAGTTAGGGGCTGGGGAGGGCACCCCAGTAAAAGATAGGTGGCCTCTGTCTGCAACAGCAATGATGGGATCCTTCCCCGACTGATGCTGCAGCCTAAGAAAGCAGGTGAAAGGGTCGTTGTACTTTGAGTGGGTGAGTCCTCAGATTCATGACTCATGAATTGTTGGTAACCATATTGTAAGAGGAATAGTAACACATGGTAGGGTCTCCAGAGAAGAGAAACCAAGAAACTCAAAACTGAGTCTTCTGAGGACTGTCAAGGACTTTTCATCTGAGAGTCAGAAGGTTCAATAGCAAAGAGAAGAAAGGAGTAGCTTTCTTCACGTACTTAGAGTGGAATTCAACATCCACGTGATCGTAGAGTATGTATGAATGGTAGTTATAGAGAAACCTTTTAAGTTTTTTGTTTTGTTTTTATTTGTCTTTTAATGAAGTATGAACTTCCTTCATGTATGAGCAGTGAGTTCCACATCTAAAATATGTTCAAATGAGTTAACTACTTTTCAGGGACATTTTAGAGCAATTTCTCAAAATGTGGTGGTCCCTGGACCAGCATCACCATCATCATCATCACCCTGGACCTTGTTAGAAATGCAGATTCTCAGGCCCCACCCCAGACCTACTGAGTCAGAAAGTCTGGGGATGGGGCCCCACTGGCTGCATTTTAACAAGCCCTCTCGTTTACATCGATAGGTGCTAAATTTTGAGACCCATAATTGCAGTGGAATATTTGCACGTCTGTCCTGCCCTCCAGACACTAAACTTCTCACTTCATCCTCATGTCATCAATGTCTGTCACAGTGCTTGGAGCATGATAGGTACACCCTCCTTAACTGATGGATGAACAAACGCCTCACCCCTGAAGGAGAAAACTCCTGGGGATAGGATTCTCAAGTGTGGTCCTTAAAGTCTATGCAGCATACGAACATGGAATTCTTGTTACAAATGCAAATTTGTAAGCCCCTACCCTATCCCACTAATACATATACACCTATGGCAACCAAATCTCTATGGTAGGACCCAGACCCTATCCCACTAATACATACACACCTATGGCAACCAAACCTCTGTGGTAGGACCCAGACCCTATCCCACTAATACATACACACCTATGGCAACCAAATCTCTGTGGTAGGACCCAGGGATGTGTATTTTAATTACTTAAATAATTATATGTATTTATTCTTTTCTTTTCAAAAATTTACATATTTATAGAACAGGTAATAAATACATCCACATGGTTCAACATTCGAATCATACAAATGAGGATTAAAAAAGAGTAAATCTTCCTGCACCCTAAACTCCCCCACCTGCCCAGATCTCCTCCTACAGTGCAATCACATGAAGCAGGGCTTGATTCGTTTGTTTGTTTTTCATATATCCTTTCAGACCTTTTATACTTACACAAGCAATTACACACACACATACACACACACAACAAAAGGATCATATGGCAGAGTTTTGTCTGTCCTCTCAACTATATATCACACCAAGTGTGATTCTTTTAACTATTGGTGGGAATGTGAAATGGTGCAGCCACTCTGGAAAACAATATGCAGGTTCCTAAAAAAATTAAAAATAGAATGACCAGATGATCTAGCAATCCCCCACCTCTGGGTATTTATCCGATGGAAACAAAAAACACTAACTCAAAAAGATACATGCTCACCCATGTTTATTGCAGCATTATTTACGATAGCCAAGAGATAGAAGCAATCTAAGTGCAAACAAACTTTTAAGAATTACTGTTTTGGATTTTGGGGACAGAATTCGAAACATGAGTTCCCATTAGTAAGTTATATATTCTTCAGATAGTCCTCAGTTAAATGTTAGTTTATCCCACATCTAGAGCCTCAGAGTTTTGAATCAATAGAGTCTGAATTCATATTTAATTGATGCTTAATTTTAGACTCTTATTTTTCATATCTGTTGTGTGTCTCCCTTGAATGTGGTAAAACCACTTAGGACATGAGACCAGGTCTTTTCTTTCGGTTCCTACATCCCCAGTACTCGGGGTAGTGGTACCTGGCATGTGATTGACACGTGGTGAGTAACTGTTGAGTGAGTGAAGAAGCATGTGGTTCGGTGGCTGGCTGTCAGCGGCTTAGCACAATCGTAAGTCCCGAAGTTCAGGGGCTTGTGAGGGAGACAGAAATTTCAAGCCTCGGTTCCTCGATTCACACCGGCTCTTTCTAGGCGTGTAGAGCCCAACGATTGGCAGCAGCGTGGCCAGCAGTTGAGGTCAGGGAGTCAGCAAATGCACACTGGAAGGTCTGCTTCGTACAAAGGCAGCTGCTTGTAATAAAAGAGCTGCCAGCAACCAAACAGAGCAAATGAACAAAATCCATAAACCCAACAAACAAAACCGAGCTCCAGCCAGCCATCCCCTCAGGGCACATTCCGGCTTCAACTCTGGTAAGACTCCTTATATTCACACTTTGAATTCACAGCTCCCTGATCTCTCAAACTGATGATGAAAATTAGAAACATGTCTAATATTTCTTAATGTATGCAGGTTCTCTTGCTTGTTAATCGGATAAAGTGAAGCAAATGGAAGTTATGAATTTTTTTTCCCTGCTAATGTATCCTCCCTAAAATGCAGAGATTGAACTGAAAAGACTCTCTGTGAAACCTGAGTCTATCAAGTAGGTTCTCCCAGGGCCTTTGAAAGACAAATAACAAGCTGGGGTTATTAAAGGGTAAAGCCTCAAGCTGTAGTCTAAAGACAGGGCGTGTTGGAAATAGGACTAAAAGCCCTGGAACGGTTGGAGTCTAGCAGATGAGGCGGTATAAATAGCTGAATCAAAGGGCGCCTATTCTAAATTGTCCTTTTCGCTGGGCATGCTTGCGGAGAGCAGTGCCTGGGCGGGTCTGCTTCATCCTAGGGAGGAAGCCAGTATGGACCAAGCTGGACCACATACGCCCCATGCCCTCCCCAGCACTGTATGGTCCTCTGGCTTGCAGGCATCCCACATCTATTCCAGTGCCTCAGCCTGAAGGACTGGCCGAGAGATAAAGTGCAGACAGAGCTTCTCCAGGAGGCCTCATGACAATGTGGATACAGAAGGACTCCGCATGAAACCAACTGAAACGTGGCAGAAGTCAAATTTGTGAGAGTAAGAGTTGAAATCATATTGTACTAAAACACTTTCTTTAAAAAACATCTCCAAAAACATTCAGTGGAGGACTTCTATGCCTCCACAATGTCTCTCTCACAGATGGAGTGGAAAAGTTTCTGCTGTCATCTGATGGATTCCCAGAATTCTGCTTCTGTGCCTCAAATTAACTCTCTGACTTTAGTTCAATTCAACAGATACTCAATCATCACCTAATACAGCCAAGACACTATGTTTAAGCACCTTGAGGATATATACATGAACAAGATGAGAGACATAAATACTTGTGATGGAAAGGGCCTTAGAGATCATTCATTAATTCATTCACATAAATACTGGGTCACCACTATGTGCCGAGCTTTGCTTCCCTCTAGAGAACTAAAGAGATGGCAGTAAGCCAAGACAGGCAAGATCTCTGGTTCCTGGGATCCAGGGGCATGTTCTAAAATCACCTGAAAAGCTTATAAGATGCCCATGCCAGGACTTCACTCCACCTTGAAGATTCTGATTCGGTCGGTTTTCATAGAATCATGGCAACACAGGTAATTCTGATATACCTCCTGCCTTGGAACCAGTAATGTAGCACCATTTTACCAGCATTAAGTTGAGGGAACTAGGGCTCAGAGAGAAGTTGTGTTGTTCCCAGGGATATATACTGCTTAATGCTAAGTCATGCTAGGACCTTGAATTTCATACTAAACTACACCCTGGCCTGATAGATAAAAAGACATGTACACAAGTGATCATAAAAGTAGGTAAAACTTGACAGAGGCTCTAGGAAAGGTTCAGAGTACCTGAGGATATATATAGGTGGGGAGACCACTTCTAGGATGGTAATCAAAGATGCCAGATGAAAAGCACCTTAGAGGCCTTGAAGAATGATGGGGATTGTGTAAAATTTTTTTTTTTTAATAAATCTTTTTAGTTATAAATAGTTGAACTTTTTTATTTATCTATTTATTTATGGCTGTGTTGGGTCTTCGTTTCTGTGCAAGGGCTTTCTCTAATTGCGGCAAGTGGGGGCCACTCTTCATCGCGGTGCGCAGGCCTCTCACTATCGCGGCCTCTCTTGTTGCGGAGCACAGGCTCCAGACGCGCAGGCTCAGTAATTGTGGCTCACGGGCCTAGTTGCTCCGCGGCATGTGGGATCTTCCCAGACCAGGGCTCGAACCCGTGTCCCCTGCATTGGCAGGCAGACTCTCAACCACTGCGCCACCAGGGAAGCCCAGGATTGTGTAAATTTTTAAATAAGGAAGTGTGAGTCCTCCAATTTTATTATTTTTCAAGACTATTTTGGATATTTATGATCCCTTACAACTCCATATGAGTTTTAGGATTGGTTTTAAATTTCTGCAAAAAAAAAAAAAAAAAAAAGACCATGGGGATTTTGATAGGAATTGCATTGAATCTATAGACTGCCTTGGATCATATTACCATCTTAATAATATTAAGTCTTGCAATCCATAAACAGGGATGTTTTTCCAATTATTTAGGTCTTCTTTAACTTCTTTCAGCGTGTCTTGTCAATAATCCATAAACAGGGATGTTTTTCCAATTATTTAGGTTTTCTTTAACTTCTTTCAGCGTGTCCTGTCAATTTCAGTATATATGTCTTCCGTAAATTCATTTCCAAGTATTATTCTTTTGATGCTATTGTAAGTGAAATCATTTTCTTAACTTCTTTCTGGATTGTTCATTGCTAGGATATAGAAATCCAACTGATTTTTGCATGTTAATCTTATATCCTATGACTCTGCTCAATTAGTTTATTAGCTGTAATGGGTTTTTAAAAATAGGTTCTCTAGGATTTTCTGTCTGTAACATCATGGCATCTGTGAATAGCTGTACTTCTGCCTTCCAGTTTGGATGCTTTTATTTCTTTTGCTTGCCTGATTGTTCTGACTAGAACTCCTAGTACTATGTTGAAAAGAAGTGGACACAATGGACTTGCTTGTCTTACTCCTGATCTCGGAGGAAAAGCTTTCAGTCTTTCACCATTGAGTACGACGTTAAATGTGTTTTTTTCATAAGTGCTCTTTACCAGGTGGAGGAAGGTTTCTTCTATTCCGAATTCTTTGAGTGTTTTTATCATGAAAAAAATGTTGGATTTTGTCAAAGGTTTTTCTGCATCAATTGAGAAGATCATTTGTTTTTTTCCCCTCCTTTCTATTAATATGCTTATTACTTTGGTTGATTTTCCTTTACTGAACTACTGTTGCTTTCCTGGGATAAGTCCCACTTGGTCATGGTGTATAACCCTTTTAATATAATGCTGGATGGATATGGGGGGATTCTTTCTTAAGTAATTAAATTAATCTAATACATAATATAGTTACCAGTTAGAATACTGGTGAAGGAGGGCACGTGATTGAAGGGGAAAGATTGCAATATCTACATCTTACATGGATACAGGAATAGCAGGCAGGGAAATTAGAAAGGAAAATGCAGACTTTCTTCTTATGGGCTTGAAGAAATCTCTGAAAAGACTCTGAAGGCCTTATGCTGCAAAAAAAAAAAAAAAAAAAAAAAAAAAAAAAAAGACTGCGGTAAGCCCCAACACATGGTGAAGCTTCAAAATCCCAGGCGATACATGGGAAAAGAATCTAAAAAAGAGTGGATAGATGTATATGTATAGCTGATGCACTTTGCTGTACACCTGAAACTAACACAACATATACAATGGTATATCAACTATACTCCAATAAAAAAATTTTTTTTAAAAAAAGGTACAAACTTCCAGTTATAAGATAAATAAGTACTAGGGATATAACGTACAACATGATAAATATAATTAACACTTCTATGCATTATATGTGAAATTTGTTAAGGGAGAGTAAATCCTAAGAGTTTATATCACAAGAAAAAAATTTTTTTCTACTTCTTTAATTTTGCACCTGTATGAGATGATGGATGATCACTAAATTTACTGTGATAGTCACTTCATGGTGTATGTAAAGCAAATTGTTATGCTGGACACCTTAAACTTAAACAGTGCTCTCTGTCAATTATATGTCAATAAAACTGGAAGAAAACAAAGCAAAACAAAATCCCAGCTGAGTGCTGTCATTCATGCACCATGGCGTGGATAATCGTGAACAAAGTCTGTGCAGTAGATGATAATTAAGTTAAAATAAGTTGATGAGTAATTTCTATGTCTATAATTCTCTATGCATTTATGATTCATTTGTATTCCTGTCCTCTATTGCTGCCTAACAAGCCACTCCAAAACTTAGTGGCTTAAAGTAAGAGTAAACATTTTATTATCTCTGGCAGTGTCTGTGGGTTAGGAATTTGGAGAAGGTTCAAATAGGCAGTCTTGGCTTGAGGTCTCTCATTTCAGTCAAACAGGAACTGGCCAGGCATCTCTCTCTCTTGGTTTAGTCTAAAGAGCTTCTCCATGTGTTTTTCCCACATGGGCTGCCTTGAGCTTCCTCATGACATGGTGTCCTCCCAGGGGAAGGACTTTGTGTCCGGCTGTTTAGAACTCCAGCTTGAGTGCCCCAGGGTACCAGGTGAAGCTGTACCTCTCATATGACAGCCTCCAGAGTCACGTGGCATCACTTCCACCATAGCCTGTGGACTGATCCATCTCGAAGGTTGGCCAGATTCAACAGAGGGGATGTGGACCCCATCTCTCCAGGACAAGAGAATCAAAAACTCACAGGAGTGTTTTCAAACCGCCACAATTTGCTTGACTGAATCCTTGAATGCTATTTCACTTAATTGATTGGAAAATTTAATTCCCCGATACTGAAGCATGAGCTTGGTTGTGTGGCCCATAGAGCTGCAGCAAAGCAAAACTATGCACCCAGCGGCGGCAAGCAGAATGCCCAGGAGGCAACGATGCACTTCGTGAGCCCTGCATTCGCAGCCGCACACAAAGTGAGAGCTTCACAAAATGTTGCTACTCCCGATACAGGTACACAAAACCCATCTTCCAGGAAGCAACGTTCCCTGTTTCTTCGTGCGAAGTTTAAGAAAATGCCATAAAACATCATCAGATCGAGGCCCTCGCAGTACCTGTGGCTGACACTTCTTTGCTGTTTTCATTTGTAGGAACCATTTCCCCGTCCCACAGAGCACAAACAGCTGGTTAGCCCTTAACTGAACACGATGATACAAGAATGATGTGCCGCATGCACTCAAGGAGGTCTCGCTGGATAAATAAAAGGTTGCTCATTTATTTATGATGCAAAAAAATCCACTGTGCATTCTGTGGAAAGAATCATCAATTATTTATTCAGAACTCTCTGTCTCCAAGTATAGCTTTTTGTGTGCACAAGGCATGACTGCTGTTATTACTCTAAAACATGTAATTTTCTTTTTGATGGTGGTGGATGTACTCTCACAAAGCACGTGGCACTGTGGTAACCTGTGCATTTGATAAAGGATTTCTAGTTGACCATACCCTTTTCATCCAATCCCCATGTTGCCCTGTACTCAGAAACCCAGGAGTTGTGACAGATGCGTATCAGGAGTGCATTCATTCACCAGCAATCTCATTCCCTCTCTCTACCCCCAGGACAGAACTACTGCATCACTGCCTCATTAATTAAACCCTGGGAGCAAACATCTCAGGCATCACTACTTACCCTAACCCTAGTGAGGGCATGATTCTCAAAGGTATTTTAAACTGACTTTCCTTCAGCTTAACTCTACATCCATCACATCCCATTGTCAGATCAGAGAATCTGGTTTCCAAGGTCTATGTGGAAAGCGTAAAGAGCTGAAATCGGGTTGTCCACAGCCTGCTGTGTGAGCTCTCCCAGGAGTTCATTCATCCCCCAGTGCATATACAGCGGCCGCCCCGCTGCTGTGCTCACTTAGTAGGAGACTAGGGGAAGGTACATCACGTGGGCCAGGAATGACTCCTCTTCCAGCCACCTGTCAAGGGCTTTCTTTATTTTTATCTTTTATTTTTAAAAAAATTTTATTGGAATATAGTTGATTTGCAATGTTGCATTCCTTTCTGCTGTATAGCAAAGTGAATCAGTTATATATACATATATATATATATACATCTACATATATATATTATATATGTATATATACACATATATATACATCTCCACTCTTTTTTAGATTCGTCCAGGGCTTCCTTGATGCAGAGGGTGGGAAGTTCCCCTCATGTGAGGTTTGGGTGGCTGCTTAGCAAAGCCTCTGATCCAACACAGCTTTGAAGCACTTGAGCAGTGCCCACAAGAAAGAGCAGCCCTTGGATTCCTCATCCAGGCACTCCGGGGGATAGTCTATGCTTGGGCCCCTCTCCTGGCTTGAGGACCAGCAGGTGTGGTCTCCATGGAGGTGCATGGCTCAGGTGATTTGGGGGAGCCTGCTAAGTGGAGAGGGGGGACTGATGGCCTTCAGCTGCCACACTTTGGATCCACTGTGGCATGTGTGCCCAGGCCATCCTCTTCCCAGGCTGCTCCGGCAGAGGAAGGACTATAGTGGCCAGGGGCGGGAGGAGGGCTCAAAGAAAGCCATTTCTTACCAACGTGGAGCCCCTGTAATGAGCAGCCTCTGCTCTAGGACTCCCCATCAGAGGACCTTCTCAGGGCTGCACTGCAGTTTGAGGCTCCTCCTTACCTTCCTAATTCCTTTCATAAATGTCACACTTGCATTCGGATCTGAAGGCTATTTTCCTCAATAAATTTTGCTTCACCTCCCCTTTGTAGAAAGAGAAACAGCATTTGCCCCAGCAACTCTCTCCTACTTAAAATTCCATTGTAGGGTCTGCTCATAGAGACCTAACCCTAACACTAACACTCACCCTAACCCTCACCCTCACCCTGGGTTTCTTCCTCACCTTCTCCCACTTTCCCCTCTCCTCTGGGTTCCTGCCCACACATCTGCATCTGCCCACACAATAGCCTTCTTTTCTTTTCTTTTTTTGGTGGCATATCAGAAATAGATAAATATTCCATCTATCTTATCCTACCTAAACCATTAACACACACACATAACACTGGTTTGCTTTCCAAGTCTCCACTCTCTGCAGGGCAGGACCTGATCCTCCTCCTTAACCCCCCTTCCCCCAATAAGACAGACGGAACCTTCTAGTAAAGCAAAGAGAACAGTACAAATCAAGTTGAACTTTGTAAAAGATGGGTGAAACATGCATATGCTGCTACATCTGAACTTCACTTGGGCTTTATTCATCTTTATATTCCCATCACAAATGCCTAGAGTATAACTAACATAGTTGAAATAATTGTTGAATAAAAAACCCACAAAAATTTCTCTCTGCTATTTCCCCACCCACACTCCTCTTTACATAACCCCTCTGGCACCTCCTGGTAGCCAGTGTCTTCAAGCTTCCTTCTGGCATTTTCTACAACCTTAACCTTTGCACCCAAATTAGAACTCTCACCACTGAAATTTATTCTTGGCTCTCATGTAAAAGGCATATTAAAATCCTTATTCTATTAGCGCCCATTATTCCGGCTACCAGAAATCTGATTAAACTCATAAAGTGGGAAAAGAATTTCCATGGAAGTCAATCTGCTGCCTTTAACTAGCGGAAGATTTTGGATAAGTAATTCCGTTCCCTTGGCTTCAGCCTTCTCATCCATGCTACCTAGTGTATAATGTCTATTGTACATTAAGGGAACTTTCTGAAAAATGAATTCATACAATACAAATGGTTGAAATTTTACTTTATACTTTCTGATATATGTATGTATATATATATATATATTTATTTATTGCATATTCTTGCTAGAGCAGGTAAATCAGTTGCATTCAGCCTTTCTGTTGATGAAGTGAAAAATGTCAAGTAGTGTTGAGGACATTCTGGGAGGATTGGAAAGAGTGATTTTCCTGCCATCAAGGTATAATCACCACATACACTCACACTCATTCACACCCACCCACCTACATGTGTCTTGAGAGCCATACCCCACCTGCTCTGGAATATCAGGGCAAAAAAGTCTCGTTGACACACTTGGGCAACTCCTTGGTGAGACTCTTTTTTTTTTTTTTTTTAATTTTTATTTATTTATTTATTTATTTTTGGCTGTGTTGGGTCTTCGTTTCTGTGCAAGGGCTTTCTCCAGTTGCGGCAAGTGGGGGCCACTCTTCATCGCGGTGCGCGGGCCTCTCACTATCGCGGCCTCTCTTGTTGCGGAGCACAGGCTCCAGACGCGCAGGCTCAGTAGTTGTGGCACACGGGCTTAGTTGCTCCGTGGCATGTGGGATCTTCCCAGACCAGGGCTCGAACCCGTGTCCCCTGCATTGGCAGGCAGTTTCTCAACCGCTGCGCCACCAGGGAAGCCCCTTGGTGAGGCTCTTAAGTCCTTTGATTGGCCATCAGGGCACAGGATGGATGTCCTGACAGTGCAAGACAGCAACAGTAATAAATGACATGTAAAGGGTTTGAAATACAGGGCGAAACCTTGGTTATTTATGCTGAACCACTCCGAAGCTCTAAGAGAAAGGAAATCTGGCATAAACCTCTGCATTTCCTTTCCCCATCTCTGGGACAAGACCCTGAAATCCACACACCTTGGAAAAATGCAAAATATCTCTTGGATCTAGGCCCCCTCCCTATTGGTTTTAAGTACCATAATATACAAAGATGACGGACAGCCGGGAGACCCTGCCAATGTTCCTCAGTAAAATGTGCTGTTGTAAGACACTCGCATCAGAGAGACAGGAAATAAAGAGCCTATTTCCTTTTTGTCCAAACTTTTTGGCAGGATCCTAATTTTTCAGTCTCGTTTATTCTCACAATACAGCTAATATATGTCACTTACCCTAAATGTACCTGAGGGACCCTTGGGGTCACAGGAGTAGCAGCTTCAGGACAGACGATTAACTTTAGGAAGCTTGTTGCGTCCATCTGATCAAAAGCAGCAGATAATGCAGGATGAGATTTTGAAATATTAGACAAAGGTTTTCCTCTTTTACTGTGTGACTTCCTCTCACCAGGACAGATAGAACATTCCACTTCGGTGTATCAGGACAGGGATATGTCAGCAGCTGTGCCAAAAGGAAGAAGAACTGAGCCAGCTTTGGATCCAAATTGATTCTGGAAACTCCTAGCAGGAACAATGGTCTACCAGAAAAAGAATTTTAAGTCACAAGGACCTCAAAATTAGGAGTTTCAAGAGCATACGTGGTCCAGCAGGTGTTTTCATACATCTCTCTGAAATGAGAGCAGGTAGTTATCCTGCCTGTGTATTGGGCAGATTTCAAAGGCTGGGAGGAGAGAGGATCATTAGAAGCGAGAAAGGAGGTCAGAGGCTGGTTAGGAGTGGCGCTGCTCCACTCTCCACCCACCTGGTCCTCAGGCAGGTCAGCAGGATCATAGTTCCAGGCAGGCTGGAGAAGTAAGGCCGTGACATCTGCGTCTGTTCCCTGTGGAGCCTGGGGAGATAAAACCCCTGTTCTCTGATGCTCAGCAGAACACCGGAGCTGTAGAGTAGCAATGGCCGTGAGGTGTGTCTCAGGGACTCAGAGTCTTTAGTCTCCAGAGTGGCACCAGAGAATGGCTGAATGTCTGCCTTGCACCCCTTGCCCCTCTGCCAGAGAAACACAGAAAAGGCTGACTGGGAGCTAAACAGATGTGTATGAAGAAGCCTTTTGTCTGGGGCAAGAAGGATGAAGCAACAGGCTGAATGGTCAGGTAACTGGAGAAATGATGGGACCAAGGAAAGATAAGCCAATGAATGCCAGCTCTGACCAACAGCAACAGAGGAACAGACACTCCATCCTCCGAAACACACACACACACACACACACACACACACACACACACACACACACACACACACACACACCCCTGCCTTGGCACTTGGCAAGAAACTGAAATGCAAGACGCTACAGGAATTGGGAGAATTCTAAAATTCACACATTCAATGACTTGTTTCTTGAGTTTCTATACATCGTTTTAGGTTCCTGGGGATAGAAAGGAATAGAAAAAATTGTCCCACCCAGTGGCATAGGATCTTAAAAGAGAAAATAGGATTAGCTAGAGATAATAAGGTAATGTCTTGAAAAGGCGAGTTTGTGGCCTGAGATTGGTATTTGTTCCCCAGGGATCTCGGGGTTGGGGCAGGAGTCAGGAAACACAAAGAGAGAAACATTGATGTTTTGCTCTGGTTTACTTAGCTTGAGGGCCTGATTTTGCCAGCATGATGCACAATATGCTTCATCTCTCTTTGCTGGGTCCCTGCAGCCAACTTTCTGGTAGTCGAACCTCAGAGCAAGAAAGAAGGAGAACCATCTTGATAGGTGACTCAGGCTAGAGGCAGAAGTTATGGGACTCAATAAGATTTCTCTCAACCCTAGATTCTTGATCTTGATCTTGTCACTCTGCCCAATGCTCACCCTCGTGGAGTTTGTGTATTTGTTCTTCCAGAAGGACTTACCTCCTGGCCCAGATGCCCAGATGCCTTCCAAGTGCCCAGCTTCTTGCTCCTAAGCTACTAGCTGCCGTAGTTTCTAAGTCCTGGCTCCCTGAGGCTGATGGAATATTGCCGACTCTGTTTTGATGGAAACCATATGTTTGTAACTTCATGTCAGTGTCAGATGGCAAGACACGGAGTAGAAGCTATGGCTTCTTGTTCCAAGGGGTCTTTGCTTGCCTTAGGCTTGTAAAGATCAGTCCTACAGTTTGCTGGGATAACCCAGCATCCCTGAACTCCATACAAAAAGCCCTTTTGCTAGACGTGCGTTTGCTCTTGGTTCTTCCAGACAAGAAGTCAGAATAGCCATCTCAGAATTGAAGCATCATGTTGCCCACCCCAGCATTGCTCCCTGCAGGGACACAGCTCACCTGGAAGGCAGTGAGGAGAAATCCGGGCTTTGTTCCATATGGTGGTGAAAATACTAGTCACCAAACTTAAAGTCACCCCGAGTGCCTGCTGCTGATGATAAACAAAGAGGAGGGCCTGAGATGGGCAGAGTCTAGGGCCAGGGCCACTCTCTCGGGCCTGAGCATAGGGGGGCACAAAGACCCCTATTGTTTACACTGGGCCTGTCTGATGCCCAGTCAGGAAGCCCCCTTCACAAACAGAGTGGCCTCTGCCAGCCCTCGGGGACCTGGGGAATACATTCGCCCAGCCTTCGGTCTGCGTGTTTAGACTCACGCCACACCGAATTTCATCTGGGAGGAAAAGCTGTTTCAGATGACCATGAATAGCAGCTTTCATCATCTGTCACTCCCCATTAGGGCCAGCGTGATGTGGAAATGTACTAGAGGCTGGAGTGGAAGCAGCTCTTTCTATTCTAAACATTTATTGACTTCATTTATCCTTTCAAAAAAGTTAATCAGTATATTTGACTTTCACCCACCCCCCATCTGGCTTAGGTTCATCTGACTCTTTGGGGCAGAAAAACTTGGTACCTTAAGGCCAGACCTGGGTGGAACTAAGGATGCCAATCTAGATGATTCTGGGGCTCCATTTAGTGCTCTTTCCCTTGGGGCAGTCAGCTGTGTGCCTCAGCTTCCTCATATGGACTTGGCCTCAAAGAGACAGGATATGTTTTCTGTGTTAGGAGAAATGGGAGCATGTCCCTGTGGGCAGGTATTCTGTCTTACATTTGTCATTAGGAGTAGTGATGGGCTTGCTTCAGTGGCATTTGGTAAACCAGCGCCCTTAGGAAAAAAAAAAAGGAAGGAAAGAAAAGAAAGGAAGGAAGGAAGGAAGAAAGACCATATTTGTAGTGTTTGCCAATTTCCACAGTACAAATACTCTCACTATGGTTGAGTTCAAGGTACCAGCATGACATCACTGAATGTGGTGTCCTTGCAGCTGGGAAGAGATGCAAGCTGTTGGCTCTAGTGAGCCAGTAGGGATCAGTTCCAGCACACCACTGGTGCGTGGGCCTGTTGGTTGGTTATACAAAGCTGCGTGATGGGTACAGGCCCAGGAACTTCTGATTGACCTGTATTCTTCAAGCAGCCCAGACGATAAAAGAGCTCTTGATCCAAGCTATGGAGGGGGCAGGAATGACTGGCTGTAGCCAAGGCTAGCAGACATAATGTACTTTAAGCTCCAGCCTAAGACTAAACAGGTCAGAAGAGTCGTTCATTAGCCATTGAAGATGTTGAACAGGCAGCGGGGACAGGCCAGACCCTCGCGTTTTGGTCCTCAACATCCCGCTTATGTTTGGCCACAATATAGAGAAATGCACAACTGGGAACCAGGACTTGTTCATGCAGCCTTGGTGGAAAGCAGATTCTATGGTGCTGGGCACGAGAAGGAATCTAACACCTTGGAAGAAAAATGACCCTCGCTAGGAATTTTCTCTGTAAGCTGCTACGGCTAAAGTAAACTTTCACAGAGCCAACTGGACTTCCCTGATCACCACCGATTCATTTAAGGATTAGTGCTTGGTTCAAAGCAACTGTGTGTGGGGTGTCTAGGGTGATCTCGGATGAACACCTCCTGTAGGGGCACTTGTACAGCATGGTGGCAAAATGGTCCGATCGGGTCCTCTTTGGAAAAACATAAATGTAAACACAGACGAGGTGAGTCCTTCGCCCTCAGTCTTTCTCTGTGGAGGGGGAGAAGCTGCTCTTCCGGTGAAATGAGGGGCCTATCTGGTGCCATAACAGCTGGACCCTGGCTCGCCTTCCCTTGTGTCCTCATCACAGTGCCCAGGTCTGCCTCGATTTCTATCCTGGAGTGAAACCAGTCCTGCGCTTAAGGAAACTGCAATCTAGGAATATAAGTTTTGTATATAAATAGCTAGTATACAAAGAACAACAAAGAAATTTTCAGGTGTCACGAAGGGCTTGGAGAAGGGTGGGGTAGCTTAGGTCGTAGAGTGATTGGAGAAGGGATTATTAAAGACACAGCGCTGCAACTGGGCCTTGAAAGGGTCACAATATGAAGACCTGCAGAGAAATTAGGAGGGAAGGACAACAGGAGAACATTCCAGAAAGCATGAGCCAATGTATCAGAGTCAGGCAGGCAGGGACTGTAAACTGGGGAGCAGGAAATGAAGGAAGGAATCACAGAAGATAACATCAGGAAAAAAAAATCCAGACAGACTATGGCAAGACAAGTAGTGAATTAATGAAATTTTTTGACCAGGAGGGAGTTTCTGGAAGATGACTGTGGTGATAGGGTGAAGCCAGGAACGCAAGAGAAATGGGATCCTTTTCGCTGATCCATCCAGAAACAATCTGACACTGAAACTTCTCCTGATCAGGATGCCATACTCATTAAAAGATGACAACGAATGTAACATCTGGCATCGATGAAAAGGATACGGGAGCCGTATGACACTAGCTCTGGAGGTAAGTTAGCTCTGCCTGGACAGCCTGCCAGAGCCTGGGTATCTGCCACGGGGAAAGATGGTCCCTACGACCATGTGAAGCCGGGATGAATCCCCAAAGAAGGAGGAGATAATAGGCTTCGCTCATTAAATTTTTCTTGCTGTTTTTCCTTATGAAAATTTTTCTTATGAAAGAAATGGAATAGATTCATCACGGGGTGGCTGCCAAAAGTGATGTAAAACCATCCAGCACCGCGTCTACAGGAACGGCTTAGAAACGCTTTCCCAACATGACTCATTTCACTTTGAAACGCTCAAGTACAAAGTCCTCTGCGATGATGGACCTGTCAGAAGGCAGAGGTGGTGGAGCAGTGGGGTCAGAGGCTCTGGAGCCAGACTGTCTAGTGTGTCGTGACCTCCATCGCTTGCCTCCTTCGAAAACTCCAACTAGCCCTTAGCTACCCCAGGCCTCGGTTTCCTCTTCTGTAAACGAACGTGGACGTTACTGACAACACTAAGGGAACCCGCACACGAACTTAGAATAATACCTAACCCGTGATAAGCAAGCAATGAATACTAGCCGCGGATCCCTGTCAGCTTCTCTTGACTGTTGACCTTCATCGCGATCAGATGGAAGTTTGCTCACCCCTCGAACATCCAGAACGGAGCCGGACATGTTTGTGCCTCTGGAATCGAGCTGTAGCGGTGCCTTCCCTGCTGCTTAGAAGAGAAATTGTCTTAATGCAGCCCCTCTTAGGCTGTGGACAATAAGGGTTTTTAGATGTTTTCTATCAAAGTCACCCCTGGAGGGCTTTCTGGAGCCTTTATGCTCCCACGAGGTCTCCTGAATTGCTCTAGACCTCCCTGCTCGCCCTTCCTTCCCTCCCCACGCCAGGCCAAGCCCCCGGGGGTCAGGGGGAGATGGAAGGGGAGCGCATCCGCCAGGTGTCCTATAACGGGAGCATAAAGAATTCCCCGTCTTTACCTCTTTCCTGGGAGAACACATTTCCTTTTAAAGCAGCCAGATCTTTTTTTTTTTTTTAACATTTCTAGGTCACCACCAACATCTATAACAGGTTTTGCAACAAAACTTTAAAGAATGCTTCATTTTGTGCTGGTGTCGAGTTAGGAGAGTGAGATCTGGGCCCCAGACTCCACTGCTGCTCACCAGCCCAACACATGTTCTCTTCTGAGGCTGATTTTATTCCAAGATAATCTATCTACCCTCCCCCACCCGTTTGTTAAACCAATGCACATATACAACTCATGAGAGGACTTCACTTGATCTACATTTTCCTTCTTCCTCATTCAAAATTTGCTCTCTCTCCTATAGACCTACCATCTCAGTCCAGCTTTCTTCAGAAATACCTGCCGTTCTCCCAGTTTTAACATAAATAAGTCCTGGGGATGTAATGTATGGCATGGTGACTCTGGCTAACAATACTGTGTCGTCTATTTGAAAGTTGCTAAGAGTAGATCTTAAAAGTTCTCATCACAAGAAAAAAATGTGTAACAGTTCGAGGTGATGCATGTTAACTAGACTTATTGTGGCGATCATTTCGCATTATATACATTTATCAAATCATTGTGTTATATACCTTAAACTAATAGAGTTATATGTCAGTTACATATCGATAAAACGGGAAAAATGCTTTGTTTTGTTTTTTTAAAAACATCGTTCTCCAGTAATAGGGAGAATGAGAATAGGAGTATCTTCTTCTTGAATTTCCCCTTGGTTCAAAGTTAGTATTTTGAAGGAAACAGTAACTAATCCCTATTCTTCACATAATCTCCTAAATATTTTTTTAAAAACCAAATCCATAGATGTGCATAGTTAATTTACAAGAGGGCGGGAGGCAGGTGTGCGTGTGTATGGATACCAAATGGGAAGGGAGCAATAACAATGAGCTTAGGGGTCCTCTTCTCGCTCCCACCCCTCCCCCACAGATAGAATTTCTGAAGAATTTACAATTGTGTAGACAGATTGAGAAAAAATGCAATTTCCTAATTTACTCATTTGGGCAGGATGTGCTCAGTTCTGCCCATGGATTGTGGATTAGTCATTCCATCCACCAGGAACTTCGGGGATTGTTTGAGCGATGTCCGGCTGGGGAGAACATCCTTCTGAAATAAACCAGGAGTTAAGGAGTAGAGCCTTACTGACCAAATCAGCTCATGTCTCACAACCTTGATGCCCTCATCTCTTCCCAAGCCCCTTTGGGTGATGCTCTTTTCACGGGGTCTTATCTCCTTTGGTTCTTTGCTTTCTCTCATCTGACCCTCGTCATTCCCCCATCACAGTGAGTTTGGCATGCATTAAATCCCTGCACACTTTCACCCTTCCACTTGCCATAGCTAGGGCTTTCTTTGTTCTACATTCTGGCTCTATGAGTTGGATTAAACCCGTCTGCCCTCACATCACAGGTGGTTTGCAGTAACATCGGGAAGAGTGTCTCATTCCAACCCTTGAGTTGAGCCCGGTTATGCTACACACACAATGGTATTCATTCCTCCCCCCACATCTGAAGCCCCAGTTCTTGAATGTGAATGCCTCGTGCTCTCTGTACGGGGTTCCCAGGTAAGTCACAAGGAACGAGAGCAGAACAGGCAGCTTCAGTAGCCGGTGGGCTGAAGAGATTGTGGCTGGGGGCATAGTGTGCTAGGAAACGGGGAAGGTGGGGAAGGTGAGATGAGTTTGAAAGTCATTCCAGTGGCGTTAGGCAAATTACAGAGTCCACAAAGCCAGGTCTGAATTGACATCTGGAAGTCAAAGCCAGGACTAAATCAAGTATGGAATTGTTACTGGCATCCAACAACTTCTAGAAGTACTAGGCTCTCTTCTTTCCACTCCTTACAAAGAAAATAAAATTTCATTAATGTGCCAATGGATAGAGTTTAAAGTCACAAGAATAAAGTCAAGAACTCTTGTTTTCTCCTGGAGAGTCCATCTAGGATTTCTCTTTACCTCCAAAAAGTTAATAGAATAAGAGGGGTCGAAGGGGTCTTCTCCTCTGTTCCCTTAGAAGGTCAAGGAAATCAGGATGTGACCACTAGAGAGAAGGACGAGGTTGACCACTTGGTGGCTTTGTCTAGGTCTTCAGGAAGCTAGCATGGTTAACTCCAAAGGTCTTGTTGAATTCCACGATTAAATGAAATTGAAAATTAACTGAGATTTTCTGCATGGCATTTAACATTTAATTGAGAGTCCTGTGCATTTGTTTATGCCTCTGGCCAATCATATTGAATTCCTGGATTTGGGTCCAGGGGGTTGGGAAAGGATCAAATTGCATGGCTGTCTTTCAAATCCTAAGTTGTTAGAAAGCTTTAAAATTTAATGTATCTTCTATTTTTCATGAAAAAGGTCGTGTGGGTTGTGGATATAATTAGGATTGAAGCAGAACATTTTTCAGTGGCAATCATTGGAATCACTGATTTCATTGAGGTATTTCTTTTTTCATTCCTTTCAAATATTTTTTGCTTGGAGCACAGGCAAAAAAAGACCCTGTGATTTGCCGAATTCTTTAATGTCATCCCACCTTCCCTATTACAGCCCTTCAGAATGCTCCAATGCATCACCCAGAGGCACAGGGAGAAGGAATTTATGTGCCCAGCAGGCCTGGAATGGAAGTTGAAATCTCAGAACACTTCATAAATCTAGGAGGGCTCTCATGCCTGTTGGCAAACTCCTGGCCCCTGAGCCATACGTCAGGTTGAAGAGCAACTTTCCTTTAAGAATCTCAACTATAAAGCATGATCCATTGTGCAAGAAGAAGGTCCCTGAGGGCCAGCTGGGTCCGACTTCCATTGCTCTACTGAAAGGAGGTCAGTGTGTCCATCCATTCTTTTTTATTTTTAGACAGTAAAAGAGAGACACAGATAGGCAAAAAAGCCTGTGACACTGACCTTCATTAGCTTCATCCTGAAAATGTGATAGTACGTCTGACCCTTTTTTGCTTCAAGGCTACAGCTTCACCCACTGACACGGCGTTTACTGCCAAGCGTGTGATGACAACATAGCTTTTCTTAATTGCTCCTGAATGTAATGAAGCAGGAAAGAGAAGACAGGTCTTTGGATTCCTAGCCCCATCAGTGGCTAATGAATCAAGCATTCCATCCCGGGATGCCGCTGGGTTTAACTAGCAGTAGGTGTGGGATTTATTGGGGCAGATGGCGGTTATACGGGATGCGGGTGTGCGGAGTTCCCCGGAGTTGGAGAGGCGCGTACCCACCGGGGCAGCCCGGTGCTGTGGAACAGATGTACTTCCTGCCCTGGTTACTTCACCTGAGTTCTGTAACTAAAGAGCTCCCTGCTGACAAATTCCTCCAACACTTTAAAACCACATTTCCTGTGAAGGTCTTTCGGAGGTGAAGTAAAAGTTAACGGGAAGCACCGTGAGGCGCCGGGATCAGGTTGCCTTGGGGAAGTTTATTACGATTCACACAATGCTGTAGACCCTGCAGACGTATCCACTCTGACGTGACGTGGTGAACTTAGAGGGACGCAAGTTTGCCACTTCCTTCGCGTGGCTTGTCCCTAGAGCAGGGGTGGAGCTCCCCCCAGCCCACACAAGAGAGGCCGTGTTGGTGGTCAGAGGCGCCTCCCAGACCTCACCAGGAGGGGACCTGCTTGGTCCTGAGTGATGTTAATATCGGTGACAGATCACATTTATCAAGTACCTGTCACTGGCCAAGCCCTGCTCTCAGAACCTGATGCACGCAACTTTATTGAATCTTTAAAACAGTTCTACAGATCTGATGTCATCAATACCCCTATTAACAAAGGAAAGTGAAGCAAATTGAAAACACTATCATCTGACTCTGAGATCTCTGGGAACCCAGATATCTTCTGGGCACCTGTATTTCAGCTGTAGGTCTGGGAAGCTGAAATGTGATTAAGTTGAACATACTATAAAAGAGTAAGTTATCATTTGAGACCCTGGGGATCTTGTCCATCTTCCCTTCCAAGCCTCACTTTTCCATTTTATTCCTAGAGTTCATGCCCTGAACTCTAGAGCAGGGATGGCAAATAGGGTTATCACATGCAGGGGCTTCAGTCACTTGGTAGGAGGTTCACAAAGCATGTGGCTGGGGAGGATTCTCAAGGGAATCAGGGTTCAATATGTCAGAGCACTAAGATGAAAGAATGGCGTCTTCCGTGGGTACAGGCGGGAGTGGATGAGGCAGGCGAGGCGGGTTAAGACCGTCCCCACAGTGGTGCCATTGTATCTCCGTTGACCCTTCCATAGGGACCTGAAACAGTAAATCAATTCATTAACTTATGTATCCTGAGATGCTTCTCTGTGGTGGCACCGTGTTTTCTCATGCCTTCACAACACCAGCAACAATCCCATCCATCCTGGGAGGTTCGGGTCAAATACCATTATAGCCTGAGGGACGGTCCACGGCGGCGAGGCTGGAGATTCAAAGGAGAGTTTCACCAGCTACTGGCCCCCAATCAGAATTACTTTACTTGAATCTCCGTGTAAAATAATAAGGAATGTCCTATAAAGAAGCACCAGTGAATGACAGCAACAGACCCTGTATCGTATGAAATGGGTGCCATTTATTACATACAATATAAAACACAAACAAAAAATTTTTTTTTAAAACAGAAATAACACAGAACAGAAAGTGTCCAACAAAATATGTGAAGACAGATGTTTGAAACTCTTTAAACCTTTATCACAGAAAACATACATATTTTATGTTACATAGAAAGAGATAGAAAACCTGGTGCAGTGATGCAATTTAATAAATACATTTAAAATGGGATTTTCCAATTTTAAGCTTAAAATTTTTTTTTTTTGGCCTCACCCCATGGCCTGCGGGATCTTAGTTCCCTGACCAGGGATCGAACCCGTGCCCCCTGCAGTGGAAGCAGGGGACCGCCAGGGAATTCCCTTAAGCTTAAATTTTAAATTTGTTACTATTGCCTCTAACTTTCCTTTTTGTAATTTTGTCACAGTGAGTCTTGATACATTAAATGTAATTAGTACATTAAACAGTGTCTAGTTTAAATTACTAGAGTAGAAAAGTTAAAGAATTAAGAAAATTCTCAGAGAACCATTTTGAATAAAAGACTGTAACAGCTTTTGTAAGAACTGATCAAGAATGATGGACTGAAAACAGAAGAAGAAATTATATTTCCTCAGAGACAGAAAATGGTCAGTTGTCTCAGATGGGGTAGAATTTGCAGTACTAAAAAAGAAATTTCAAAGACTTAAAGCACATAAAAGCTACCTTTTTGATAATTGTGAGAGAAAAATACTTTAAAGGAGCTTTGAAAGGCTTTTTTTTGAAAGTTAATTGTCATCAAATACGACCAAACAACTTGGAACTTCAAATAGAGTGCCCCCTTAATACAGCATATATGTAAATATAATTTCTATTTCAACAAACATGAGAAAATAAATCGCATCAAATCAACATCCACGACCACCAATGGTCTCCTTTCAGCTGCCTTTGCTCTCCAGGGGGAAGAAAATAAACAAACATGTACAATTGGCTTAACGGAACCAAACCATGAAGGGAAACTATGAATTTGCTCGTTTTTTATGAACCTTAATATGTTTGCAGAAATCTGTAGGAAGCCCAGATGTACCCTTGAAAAATTCCAACTTTTAATTTCAGAAAGTCAGGGAAGCTAAAACTGTTTAACCAATTTGATAGATATATAAAATGCTATTAGTCCTGGTCTGTAAGGCCGGGAGACTTGTAAAGTTTTATTTCATAGCATATAAGTCCTATTTCATGGTAAATATCTTCATTTTATAGAAGTGCTGCTAAAGAGCATTTCTGTCATATTGAGGTTTTGCAACTGTAATCGTGAATTAATTCCGTGACCTCAAAAGTCTGGTAAACACAGCATCCCAGTTTCATTAACCTAGTTTATAGTCGAAGAGGTTGATCAACACCCTTGCCAGTATATGAGTCATCTCTCATTAGGCTTTTTTCCCTAAAGTTATCACTTGAAAAATCAATATATTTTAAACTTCCGAACCATCATCTTTCTTCCTCTTCTAATAAAAACAGATAATGTGAATTTACGTTGTCTCCATACCAGATGATTGCAGAAGTGGGGTGTGGCGTAGACTAGTTACGAAATCTGCTGGCTCACTGGGCCGGTGATAATAATTCTTAAAATAAAGAAAATACTCTGCCATGTAGTTGCAAAGGTATTACTGAAGAAGAACCATTGAACTTAGGGGCTATGAGGGATACTCGGTGATGAACATGAAAATATCCACCTTCAGGGGCTCTGACTCCCCCCCAAAAAAGTTAGCCTTTGGTGTCAGAAGTCTTGGGCAAACTTTAAAGTGACCACAATTAAAATGTGTCATCATCAGGGTTAGCCAAGCGATCATGTTTTCAAGTTTGACAAAACGTGCATTTTTCCTTGTTTAGAGCTGGTGGGAACCTTCAAAACCATCTATTCTGCTTCCCAAGGAGCAAAGTGAGACTCCAAGAGCCCTAAGGATTTCTGTAAAGTCACAAGAGAGTGGGACACGAGGCTGTGGGGGCTGCGCCAGCCCTGCCCTGGGGAGACCCACAGGTCACTCCACCAGGTAACCCCACGGGTTTGCTCTCTGTAGGATGACTTAAAGTGGGCAAGCCTATGTGGTCTCCCTCCTGCCCATGACTTGTTTCTGAAAAATAGAGGCGGGGGAGGTGACTGAGGAGTCACAAACACAGACTCCATCAGTGGGTTTACGCTACTCCCCTCTCCTTCCATCTCTGGGATTCGGAAACTTCCAGTGTGTTTGAGCAGTCTTCTAATTTCAGGGTAAAATAACCTTAAAATGGAGTGCAATTATCCCAAATTGCATAATCTCTGTGCAAAGAGACCTGGAAATGCATAGGGAGATAGGGATGCACCTGTATGTAAACGTATTCATGCAAACAGTCATTTCCTAAAAGCAAGAGAGGGGGTCTGTAATGCTCCTAAACAGTAGCAAAGAGAAAGGCTGAAACTTGCATCCTGTTTGCTGAGCACCAGGCATTGATACAAGCGCTTCACGGAACAACTCAACCCTCACGCCAACCCAGTGCTTTAAGTGCTATTATTATCATCCTTTCTTTACAGGTTAGAAAACTGGGGTGCAGAGAGCTTAAGTATGTGTCCCAGGGTCTTCATAAATTAATACATTTAGAAAGTAATAAATCTAGAATTCAAATCAAATATCCATGCTCTTAACTAATAATTTACACAGACTCTCAGGATTAAAGACTTCGTTAGAAAATAAGGTCAGACGGGCTTAAGAAGGATGTGAGGTGGTTTGTGAGTTATATGAACATATCTAGTGCTCCTGGTCACCATGGGATCAGTTTGATCTGGCACTACCAGTTAAAATTAAAATACAGCGTCATCATTCCTTTCAAATGGAGCTGAGAGGATGGTCTCCATTGCACTGGGTTGTCCTTGTCTCTTACACGGCTCCATCAGCCTCTCCTGTAAGTTACAGCTACCAGGCGGGAGCAAATGACGAGAATGAGGAAGAGGAACTGGGGAATAAATCAAGAGCCTTGCAACACTTCAAATCAAGGTGAATTTGGAAGTGGTTTTGGGGAAGGCCGTGTGCACGTGGCTGAGTGTGTGCCCTGGCCACATGCTACTGTGATGAGAAGAAGTAGGTACAGGCTGGTCGCCTTCCAGAGCCCAGAATGGAAAAGCCAGACAAGCTGGGGGCATCAGGATCCATCCAGATGAAGCCGCCATGTGCTTTCAGGATAGATGATCAGGAGGGTCTCTGGGATGTGGAATGTTGGGAAGAAGGCAGAGGAAGCCGTGGAAGAAAACAGAGGATGAGTTGGTCCTTGTTGTGGAAAGAAAAGGGGGAAAAGCTGATTTCATCTGAGGGATGGAGAGGGGGGAAAAGGTCAGGGAAGGGCAAGGAAAACGAGAAACAAGTCTATGTACTTAAAAAATAAAAAAATTGAAAAGCCCCAAGAAGAATGACAAGAAGAAGGAAAGGGCCAGAAACAAAGATTTTGAGCCAAGGAATAAGAATAGAAAAAAAGCATCCTTTTCCCCCCACATCTATTATGATCGCTATTATCAAAAAATTCAAATAAAATAAAAATCAAACAAAATAACACGTGTTGGAGAGGATGTGGACAAATTCGAAATTTCATGCTTTGCTGGTGGGAATGTAAGATGGTGCAGCGGCTATGGAGATGTCTGGCAGGTCCTCAAAGAGTTAAGCGCAGAACTACCCTATGATTCAGGAATCCACTCTGAGGTATATGCTCAACAGAATTGAAAGCAGAGACTTTAGCAGATATTTGTACACCCATGTTCATAGCAGCATCATTCACAAAAGGTGGAAACAGCCCAAGGGTCCATCAAAAGATGGATGAATAAATGAAATTTTATATATATATATATATATATATATATATATATATATGCAATGGAATATTATTTATCCTTAAAAATAAAGGATCATCACAATGTAGGTGATCCTTAGAGACATTATAAGTGAAACAGCCCAGACACAAAAGGACAAATATTATATGATTCTACCATGAGGTACATATAGGGGAGTCAAATTCACGGAGACAGAAAATAGGATAGAGACTACCTGGGCTGGGGGAAGGGGATGGGGAGTTACTGTTTAATGGGTACAGAGTTTCTGTGTGGGAGGATGAAGTTTTGGAGATGGTTGGTGGTGATTGTTACAGGACAACATTGTGAATGTATTTAATGCCACTGGATTATACACTTCATGGTTAAGACGGTAGATTTTATGTGTATTTTACCAAAAAAAAATTTTTTAAGGACCCTTTTTAAAAAAGAGAGTTCAAAAGATCCCTTGGAAACTAAGTAAACCCCCACAAATCCATGCCAACTAGATTTAATTATGAGGACCTTAGACGCAAAGCAATGGATAGTGCCTTTTCTGGTCCCTTGAGGGCAATCTTTGGGCAAACCCTAGACTCAGAAGGCATTTGTATGGTTGATCAAGAGGCAAGAAGTATGGGCCTCATTTCCAAATGGTTATCAGTGGTGCATTTTCTCAGTAGTAAAGGATTCACAGAGTGAGGTTCTGTCTTCTTCCTTTGCAAGCAGGGAATGAATGGTGCAGGAGGTGGGAGAAGCCAGAATATTAAAAATCCATGGAAAATAGCATATGTCAAAGGAAAAACATGGTCTGTCTGGACCAGATCAAAGTGATGGTGAAGGATATGGTTAACACAAGCATGAATGAGTTTCTTTATAGCTATATTTTACTGTTCAAGGTGGGAGGTAGTCTGTAAATTAAAGACCCAAAATGGATGGATGAAGATAGTCCCAAAGTAGAAACTGTTATTAAGGACCTTTTTTTTTTTTTAATTTTTAAATTTAATTTATTTTTCTTTTACAGCAGATTCTTATTAGTCATCAGTTTTATACACATCAGTGTATACATGTCAATCCCAATCGCCCAATTCATCACACCACCATCCCCACCCCCCCACCGCTTTCCCCCCTTGGTGTCCATACATTTGATCTCTACACCTGTGTCTCAATTTCTGCCCTGCAAACCGGTTCATCTGCACCATTTTTCTCGGTTCCACATACATGTGTTAATATACGATATTTGTTTTTCTCTTTCTGACTTACTTCACTCTGTATGACAGTCTCTAGATGCATCCACGTCTCTACAAATGACCCAAGTTCGTTCCTTTTTATGGCTGAGTAATATTCCATTGTATATATGTACCACATCTTCTTTATCCATTAGTCTATTGTTGGGCACTTAGGTTGCTTCCATGACCTGGCTATTGTAAATAGTGCTGCAATGAACATTGGGGTGCATGTGTCTTTTTGAATTTTGGTTTTCTCTGGGTATATGCCCAGTAGTGGGATTGCTGGATCATATGGTAATTCTATTTTTAGTTTTTTAAGGAACCTCCATACTGTTCTCCACAGTGGCTGTATCAATTTACATTCCCCCCAACAGTGCAAGAGGGTTCCCTTTTCTCCACACCCTCTCCAGCAATTGTTGTTTGTAGATTTTCTGATGATGCCCATTCTAACTGGTGTGAGGTGATACCTCATTGTAGTTTTGATTTGCATTTCTCTAATAATTAGTGATGTTGAGCAGCTTTTCATGTGCTTCTTGGCCATCTGTATGTCTTCTTTGGAGAAATGTCCATTTAGGTCATCTGCCCATTTTTGGATTGGGTTGTTTGTTTTTTTTAATATTGAGCTGCATGAGCTGTTTATATATTTTGGAGATTAATCCTTTGTCCATTGATTCGTTTGCAAATATTTTCTCCCGTTCTGAGGGTTGTCTTTTCGTCTTGTTTATGGTTGCCCTTGTGGTGCAAAAGCTTTTAAGTTTCATTAGGTCCCATTTGTTCATTTTTGTTTTTATTTCCATTACTCTAGGAGGTGGATCAAAAAAGATCTTGCTGTGATTTATGTCAAAGAGTGTTCTTCCTATGTTTTCCTCTAAGAGTTTTATAGTGTCCGGTCTTACATTTAGGTCTCTAATCCATTTTGAGTTTATTTTTGTGTATGGTGTTAGGGAGTGTTCTAATTTCATTTACATGTAGCTGTCCAGTTTTCCCAGCACCACTTATTGAAGAGACTGTCTTTTCTCCATTGTATATCCTTACCTCCTTTGTCATAGATTAGCTGACCATAGGTGCGTGGGTTTATCTCTGGGCTTTCTATCTTGTTCCATTGATCTATGTTTCTGTTTTTGTGACAGTACCATATTGTCTTGATTACTGTAGCTTTGTAGTATAGACTGAAGTCAGGGAGTCTGATTCCTCCAGCTCCGTTTTTTTCCCTCAAGACTGCTTTGGCTATTCAGGGTCTTTTGTGTCTTCATACAAATTTTAAGATTTTTTGTTCTAGTTCCGTAAAAAATGCCATTGGTAATTTAGGACCTTTTTTTTAAACAGAATTTTTTTTGTCAGAATCCAGAAAAGATAATGGCCTTATAGTCAAGGAGTGAGAATGCCAGGATTGCAGAGAAAATAGGAAGAAACACACAATTCAAGGGCAGTCATCACTCCTCTGACATTGACAAATGTGGCTAAGTGATAAAGGAAGGAAAGGTTTGGTGGCCAGGTAGCACTGATTCTTATTAATAAAAGCAAATTTTGGTCACAGTTTTTAGTGGCCTATGGGAAATAGGTAAAGTGATTGATTTAATGATAAGCATTTTAAGAGACAGAAGAAAAATAATTGTGACAGCTCCAGCCATAAAATGTTTCCAGACATTTCAGTTGGACTGAGCTTGACGATACAGTTTATCCTGTGCATTTTTTAAAATAAATGAGAAAATTGAGGTTTAGTGGTACTGAATGATTCATGCAAGACTTCATCATTTCTGGTCAAATCAGGACTGTTCACAAAATAATCCACAGGACATGGGGTTTCATCATTAAGGCACAGAAAAAGCTGATGAAATGAAACATCTTTTTTTTTTTTTTTTTGCTTTTTTAAAGGAAGCTAGGGTTAAGAAAATGGATGGATTGGACAGGTCATGGATTCTTTTCAAGGCATATTTAACTTTGAAGTGTGAGATAAATCTAGTGACTATATAATCATATTATTTATCAGTACGGCTCTATCCCTGGCCTCAAACAGTGAGTGGAGAAAAAAAATTTAAGTAATGTAGGAAATGAGAAGGGCTGCTTAGGAAGGGTCAGGCAAAGGCAGGCTCAGCAGAGTTCTAGACACATAGCAGACATCACAGTGGCCAGAGTAGAAATAAAGGAGAGGACAGTAAAAAGGATGACAATCAGTCTAGAGAAACTGGAGCTAGAGTCAATTAAATAATGAAAGTGCCGTAGGAATAAATGGGCCTGAACAAGCAGGGAACAGACTGGCGAGAGAGCTAGAGACACACATCGAAGGACTGATGAGGGAAACAGACTCCGGGCATTGTTATCACACGGGAGATTTGCAGCTTAACTTAGGACATGCTGGTGAAAAGAGATCTGCTTCCCATTTTTCCGTGTATTCATTATATATGGCTCAGGCTAGCAGAGTCTATCACTCCGTTCATACAGAACTTTTTATTCATGGCCTCATCAAATAGCAGAGGCCAAAGAGTCTGAACAAGAGCTCATTATTTACAGCTAGATGGGAGAAGAGCTAAACGTGTTCAGTACAGAATCATTTCACAGTTGGGAGCCAATGCCGTTTGGTGCTTTTGCATCTTAGTGGGTGAGAAGGGATCAGAAAGCTACATCCCCAAGAAAGTTTTCAATTCCAGATGCTCAGACGCTAGTGGGAAGGGGATTTTTCTCTAAAGAGAACTTTTCCTAAAGTGAAAAGGCACACTCTAAGAAAAGGTAAAGAAGATCAAAGAAGGTAGAATCAAGGCCAAGTTTGGAAATAAAAATAAGGTATCCTTCTGGGGCCAGATGGTTACAAAAAGGGAAAAGTAACAATTAAGAGTCTCATTGAAAAGAAAGGCAGGAATCCAAAAAAACAAAGATGCAAGATGACTTTTGGCATAAGGATTTTGATACAAAAAAGTATTGCAGGGTAAAATGTCACCTAGAAGAAAGATGATATGGAAGTAAGAAGGGTGGGAAAAAAGGGGTGAAAAGATATTTGTAAGTTATTCAGTTGAGGGGAAATGTGGAGTTCGCTGGAAATGCCGAAGAGCTATAATAGCCTAAACTTTTTTTTTTTTAATTTAGAAAGAAAGAAAGGAAAAAAAAAAACTATTCAGGCCTAAATATGGTATAAAAGTGCTTTATGACTCATTCTATATATAGGTAAGTTATTATTATTCTAGAATATTTATTTGGACTTTTCATGACAAAGAACAACTGATCTGGGGTTTGAGGGGTAAGATCAAGTGGTCTGAAACAAGAACTATGTTTTGCTCTAAAGGTATCAGTTGATAGTAACTCATCAGGAACTCTTGTTCCCTCTGAAAAACTGCAGTGAAATGACTGCAAAGTTTTCTTGCTTCCTACTGTTCCCTAGTTGACCAGCTGTTGCAGGCTTGAAATAAAGAAATCTGAGCTTAGATAAGGCTTTGTGGGAAAACAGGTGGGAGAAAAATGCCATTGCCCAGACCAGAGGCAGACAGCCTTTCAGGAGTGGAATGCCAAGTTGCTGACCCTGGTTCTTCAGGTCAGGGATGAAGGGCAGGGCCCTGGGAACCTGGGAAGTGTCCTTCTAAGAACACCTCCAGCTCCAGTCAAAAACGTGCCCACAACTTTCACCTCTGTTTCATCCATCTTCCTTTGGGCCCTGTTTTCCTAATGTAAATATTCTCGGGGAAAATGAAACTCATCTGACCTGCATCTGTCTGGGTGTCTACATCAGATAAACAGACTACTTTCTGTAGAGCTAAAGCTCAGAGCAGTTGCCCCAGGTGGACCACAAGGTTTTCCCCAGGAATCTGAAGCGTGAAGTGGACACCATCGAGTACGGTGCTTCTGATGAGAGGGTAGAACTTAGACCAGTAAGTAGGGTTAAGCCCACAGGGACACAAGGGAGCAGTGGACACAGGCAGGATGAGGGGGGAGAAGTTACTTGAAAAGTGAAGGAAGCAGGGATCTAGGAGGTAGGAGGGGAAAAGGCACATCACTTCTCTTTGTGATGAAAACAAGCCCCCAAGGACGGTAAACACTTTATGATTACTATAAAGTGACTTTGGGTACGTGGACCATAGTTGGACAATGTCTAGACCAGACAGTAACCTGAATGCCCCTGAGGAATTATCAGTTAGCGCCAAGCTAGGAATCTGGCCTCATCACGTACCAGCCAGGCAGAGCTAACAAAGGATGCCGTTTCTCATCATATGTGATCCTTCGAATATACCTAAAATATCAGACCCAGGAATTTGGGGATGAAAAGGACTCAAAACAGTATGTATGATCCCTCTTTATTGTTACTTTTTATTTTGACAGTAAAATTAGAGGAGAATTAAGATGTTGAGCTTATAGCTATTAAAAGAACACAACCAACTGTTGGAAATTTACCTAGATAATTAGGGTTATAGCCTGAAACATACTAAGTATCCTAAATGTCCCACAATGGATTCATATATTAGAAGCAATTTCTATTTTCAGTTTTATTTCCTCCTGACTTAACAAAAATCCATTATTTTATTACTCTGTATTTGAGGTTGCACTGCCTTGTAATTTTCCAAAATTCATTTTTTTAAGCTTTAAACGAAAGACCTGCCATTCCAAAATTTCATGATGTGACAAACAGGTCTATACTTTCCCTATCCATGTTTTTCACCCATATAATTGAGACTCTGAATGCAGATCTGTCTTCACATCGATGAAGATATTTCAGAGACCATAAATTCTACAGTAGCACTGATGTTTCTTGATGTTTGGGTTTTTAAAGTCCCGTTCTTCCTCAGTGGTTACAGGATGGAATAGGAGAATAGGTGGGTATTTTATTTCTACACTAAGACTTTCAATGGCTCTGAGCCATATTTTCTTAATTTGGGGAACCATACGATTCTCTCTTCCCTGGTTCTATGGTGGGCCCATACAAAGACCTGGGGTTTCTAGAAAATGTGGCAGTAAGAGTTCATCTTCCTTTGCTATTATTCAGCCACTCAGGGCCAATTGTAAACCATAGCACATCCATCTGGATTTAGCTGGTTTACAGAAGCCCAGCCATTTACTTCTATTTCTCGACCCTTGGTTGTGTCAGGTGACAAGAAATAACTGTCATGGCACTCTCATGGAGGCAAACTGAAGCTGCAAAACTTGAACTTGAAAAAGACTTCAGAAATGTTTTATTGGAATGATACTATTTTTCCACCTGAAGCTGACTGATTCCACTTCCCAGAAATGCAGTGATCCGTTTGTTACAAGCTGCTCCTGTATCTCAGTTGTAAAAATCCCAGCTCAGCTATGCTTCTCTTTAGTACTTCTCTTGACAAAGCACACCCTTAAACACTGATCTAGTAACTCTAGTGGAGTCACTTACAGAGTTAGAGAAGGAAAGGTTTTCAAGAGAAAACCTAGAGTGGTGAGTGAAAGAATTACTAGTCAAACCTTAATTAGAGTCTGGTTTTTAGACCTGGTTTGGACACAGACCAGCTGTAACTGGTGTACTTCTTCTTCAACTGGAAACCTCAGCACCACTGAGGTGCTGATATCTATGTGTGATAACAAAGAATTATCACACATTTTGGGTGTGATAATACTTTGTTATGAAGGCTCTCATGTACATTATTAGATGGCATCTATAATCCACCATACCCCAAAATATCTCCAGACATCACTTGGAGTGAAAAATTGTTTTTCGTTGAGAGCCACTGTCTTAAGTGTTAGTTTTTTCATCTGTACGGTGGAATGTAAGTGGAGAGTAGGTGTTGGTTTAAGGGGAAAAGATGTACTTAGGGTAATCTGCTACATTAATATAAGCTATTATCGCTGTATAGACATATTTATTTATTCACATATTAAATGCTGGTTATCTTCATGGGTAACAGATTTGGCAGGTCTCTGCAGACAGAACAGGATGAAGGTGTTTAGAAGAAACGTATCCTCTTTACAACTGTAAAATCAAGAGTTAATTTAGAGACACATCAATGTTTTAAACCCCTGCATAACCAGCTAAAGAAAGGATTCAAGTGCCAAATGGGGATTTAATCCACGTCACCATTCAGGTTTATTCTAACTTTGAGGATCTTTGAAAATAAGAAAATTAGAGTGGGATTAATACTTCTGGAATAATAAATATCCGTTCTCTAGAAGCTTATTAATCTATAGTTAATAGGACAAAATTAATTTCCCTTAAAATTTCTTAGTTACCAGAAGAATTTATACACTATAGGCGTGGCCACAAAAGCAAACGATTCAGGATGAAGTTGTAGACCTCTGGTTGTTCTCTAAGAGGGGTGAGCTTGGAGGAAGGATGATTACAATGTTCAAATCAACAGCAGAGCCTATTATCTGATGTAGCTAAATGGATGAAAGAAATCCGAGGCCAAGTCCGTGTACAACAAGAGGAAGTACCACATAAAGGCAGAAATGGAAAATTCATGTTCTGGGGTACACTGATCCAAGATCTTTATACACTTGGCTGGGATCTAAAACCTCTACCACTCTTATGAAATCTTAGAAGTTAGACGGTTTTCCTGGAATGCTCTGTAGTCATTCATTTTAAAAATCATATGACCAAACAAAAAATCTACATGCAAGAAGAGGTTCTTTGCACTCAATTCTGTTCTTTTATTATTTCTTAACACAAAAAGATGAAGGTTGCTGAATACAGTTGTTAGATGCACTTGTGTCCTTGTGCAAGCCACCTTCGCAGAAGGTCCAGCACATGCTTATTAGAGAATCAGAAGCACAAACATGAGTTAAGAGAAAAAACGAAAAGAGTTTAAAATGCGTTTCTTGTTGCTGGTAGTGATGATTCAAGTAAGTAGAACAAAAAAACAGGCTGTAGCATCGGGAAATTGAGGGCGTAGAAGGGAAGGATATCGGCTGGGAAAGGGGACCTGGATTGGGGGTTTACTTAACCCCCGTAAAAGAGAATTAATAAATCAATCCAGAGATTCAGAGCAACGATAGAATATCTAGAAACTTAAATTTTTTTCCTTCATTTTAATCCCGTGTTAGACTTCTCAAGAAATATTTACTTCACCCGATGCAGCATCTATGTCAAATGCACAATGAAACTGCATATTTTAAAACAACTTTAGTTTCTTTTGATTGACAACACTGGAGAAGAATATTGTTTTAGAATACTGGAGTGTCTGGTCCTTTACATTTTAGCAGATATGGAAAATTTCCATGAGATTGGAGACATTTTCCTCTTGGGTTTAAACCTGTAATAAAAATGTTGCTGACAGACCAATTATGAATGTTTTATATAGTTTGTGCATATGTGCTCTTCTCTAAACCAATTTAATTCCCATTAATGCTAATCTCGTTAATGCCCACTCAGAGAGGAAAGGAATACTCTTAATAAGCTATTGATTTATTTGAGCTATTTAAATGGGGAACAGGCAGAAACAGATGGGAGAAGAGGAAAAAGCACCACTTTACCCATATCTGCATTTCTTAGAGTATTTTCCAAATATTAACGAATATTAGGTTATAACTGGTACACAGAGGAAATGGGGAAAAATAAAGTGACAAAGTGACAGCCCTCCCTCCACCCATGAAAAATTGGGGCCTTGTAAATGAGACGTTGATTGACCTTTTTTTAGTACTAGCTGCAAGTTTAGAAATAAGATATTGCAAAGAGAGGCAGATTTCCTTTGTTAAAAAAGAGGTTTATAAAATGAGATTCATATTTGTAAGCTCTTACTGAAGTGGGTTTTTCTTTAAGAAAAAAAGGAAAACACAGTCAAAACAAGAATAGGTAAATTCTTCTCCTACCACACCTTGTCCTGCTCCTAGTGTGACTGGCCATCTTGTTCTCCATACAAGAATCCAATAATTTCTCTCAACTTCAACTGACTCGAGATTTCCATGTCTCAGGGTGCTTTAACAACCCAAGATTGGCTCTTAAAAGATGTTGTGTCCAAGACAGAGTGGTTTCCTTGAGTACAGCTGTGTAAGGTGTCTGGGTGCCATAGAGGCTAGCCTAGAACTTAGAAAGCAACAGGAAACCCTCTCTGTTGGTCCCCAGACTAGCTAACCATTTCTAAATGATGTCTGTGCCTTTCCCATTCTCACTGGAAAAAGTGGCACAAAATAGGGAACAAGTGGAGGATGAGGTTTTGTCCAGAGTCCACCATCTGGCCTTAGGAGACATCACTTAACCTCCCTGAGACTCAGTTTCCTTATCTGCAAAACGGGGGTAATAATCTCCATGCCTTATGTTATTACATCACATCTGAGTGAGTATCAGGATCAAGAAAGATACTGTATTTGAAAGCACTGTGGTAACTGGGAAGTGATGTGCAAACACACAGCATCACTAACTGGGAAAGGCGTTAAGAAAAAGTGGCACAGGAGAAAAACTAAAGGGAGAAAAACATAAGGGTAGACATCAGTCTTATCCGGGCTTTGTTAAAAAGAGAGAGAGAGCACGAGCTGTACCCTCAGGATTTTCTTAAAGTTTTAATGGCAACTGATGCTCATACTTCATAACTGTGCATATAAAACGTGAACTGAAAATGGAAAATGGAGAGAATTTAGATGCGTGCAGGTTTCCTTTTTTGTTTATCCAAATGTTTGCACGTGCAGTTGTACATGACGGTGAGGGCGGAGGCGAGAACAATCTCTTTAACATTCATGGAAAAAAAATACTGAAACATATCAGCAGCGCAAATATTAAACTGCCTCTTCTCTACCGATTGGTAAAAAAATATATTATCTTCTGATATTTTTTTTTTCTTTTTAAATTATAAGGTTATCCGTCCCAGCCGAAGTCGTGGCCCGTCATCTGGTAGAACTTGCGGTTGAAGGGCCGGTAGAAGTCGCGCAGCCGCCGCAGGACCTGGCCGTCGATCTCGGGGTGGGGTCTGCCCTTGGTCTTGCCCAGGCAGTGAGGGCGGCCGCTGCCCTCGGCCTTCTTGAGGCAGGGGAAGCCCTTGGTCTGGTTGAAGTAGAAGTGCTTGTCGGAGATGATGCGCTTGAGGCCCAGGAAGTCCTGCACGCGGCCCAGCTCGCCGGCCGGGTCGCGCACCAGCCGCTCGCCGCTCACGAAGAGCAGCTGCCGGGCGGGGAAGTGGCGCAGCCAGCGCTCCAGGTGCTCGGCGTACAGGCCGATCTGGATGGCGCTCCACGCCCGGTCCACGAGGCCCGCCGTCCGGTTCCTGAAGGCCAGGCTCTCGAAGCTGGGGATGTCGGGCCGCTTGGACAGCGTCTGCGTGTAGTCCGAGACGGCCCTGGTCACCGGGTCCCGCACCACCACCAGGAGCTTGGTGTCCTTGGACATGGCCGAGATGCGCGCGGGCGCCTCGCGCGTCACGAAGTAGCTGGGCGTCTTCTCCATGGTGATCTGCCCCTCCAGGGTCCTCGGCATCAGGTCCCTGGGCGGAGCAGAAAGGCACGTTAGAGCCTGAAGACTGAGCGCCTTCCCCTGATTAACACCGCGAGCTCCTTCCCGGGAGAGGGGGGGTCTTACAGACCCGGAGCCTGAGTTGAGGTACCGACCGCTCCACTTAATAGACGTGTGACCATGATCGCGGAGAAGTCGCACAGACGCAAGGCTGTGCACCCTTGGTTCCTCGTGGATGCACTTAATGGGAAATAATAATACTATCGATCTCCTACGGTTGTTGTGATGATTAAACGTATTAATATACCTCAACAGCTTAGAAAAGTGCCTGGTATAGAATAAGCGCTGTGTAATTTTTATTTTTTATAATTATCAACCCACAAGGCTGTAAGAAAATAACCTTGATCAAATTCTTTAGGTGAATTAGGATAGTGTAATAAACACAATTATATGACTATGGGATGGTGTTAAAATACCCTGAGCCCTTTCTGTAGTTTTCTAACAAACAAAGCAATTACAGTCAACATAATACCATTGCACAGTACACAAAATACTTCTCTTTATAATTCCTGAATTTTCCTGTAACAAACAAGACATGAAATAATCCATTTTTTATCTAATAATTTGAAATGCCATCCTTCCAGTAGTCTAAATATCTTGGTTCCTCTTTCCATTGGCCCAATTATCACATTATGGTATATTTTCATGTACATCAAAGTAAATTCTGACTCTGTTGTTCAAAACGTTTCTAATGATTCTTGTCTGTTTATTCTTCCAGATGAATGTTAGAATCACTTTGTCATGTGGAAAAAAAAAATCCTGTTGGAGTCTTGATGGAGCAGAGATTGCTACCTAGTTCAAGCATGCGTTCCTGCTGCGAAGTGATGGGTCTCGAAGCCAGTCCAAAAGTGTAAGCAGGAGAGATAAAACCTATTTATTCTTCCGAAAGTGTACTGCCATTAAAGCCACTATTTATTATATATGTGAAATACATATATATATATATATATATTCTAATTTTAAGGCACCGTCTTTCTAATTCCAAGTTTTATAAGAAATAGACATTGTTCAAATCAATATTAGATAAATGTATTTGGGAGATTTATTGCAATGACAAAATGTATTTTGTCCTTTGATCCACTGATCCAAACTGATAAATAACCTAATATTAGATCCACTTTTATTCCTGGAATAAACCCTATTTGATCATGGTATATTATTCTTTCAATATAGTCCTAGACTTGATTCATCATTATTTTGCTTTGGATTTCTCATCCATATTCATTAATGAGATGTTCCTTAGTTTTTCTTTTGATCAACAGCTTAATCAATTGTGAGAACATGAATTATTCCACAGATAAAAGGAGTTGAGAAATGTTTCATATTTTTCTATATCCTAGAGAAGTTTCAATAGCAAAATAATTTTCTATCCCTTCAAAATTTGATGGGTCACCTACAAAGCCACCTACTACTGGTACTTTTGGGGTAGAGGTTAAGAAAGGGATTAGAATCTTCAAGTATCTTTTCAGTTTCTTCTGCGGTTATTGTTTTTTGTAATACTCTGCCTCATCTTGTGTCAATTTTGGCAATTAATATTTTCTAAATGAATTACTTTGAAGTTTATCTCAGACATCATATCAACTGGTTCATAAACAATCTGGTGCCCATCTGCATTAACCCGGCACAGATTCCTCAACAGTTGTGGCCATAAGCCACTGATGCTGTGTTAGTTTAATGACACAGGTTTTCTCACACTTTTGCCTTCTTTGATATTTCAGTCAGGTTATCTTTACTTTTTTTTTGGAGGGGGAAACGATAATTAGACATCTCATTTCTGTTGCTTTTTTCTTTGTTGTTTTAAAAAATCTGCAATTCCTTTTTCAAAAGAACTTTTAATGTGTGCCCATTCCCCATTTCTTAAAAATGCCTGAAGGTCTGGGTAGGATAAAGCGAAGACCAGGGAGGTCAGTGTTGACACAAGGGAGACACAGACTGTCTTTACTGCCGATGCAATGCTGGAGCCACTGCGTGACATGAATTCACAGATTTCACCACTGTATATACATATACATACACACTATATATATATATATATATATATATATATTCCCTTCATGGAACTGAGAAATGGGCTAGACCAACCTACTTTGGAAGCTTAGTTACACTTTTATAAGATGAGCCCGGAGATCTATCCAGAAACTGTTGGACTATCTCCGTGAAGAAAATTGGCTGAAAGGTCTGACAAAGTTTTGGACTGTAAAAGCAAATGTCAAGCATCACTGAAACTATAAGAAGGAGTATTTGGTGATTTTTTAAAAAAGTCAGCATTCTTGCCTCTTTCCCTATCATCTCTGACTTTTAACCACTCGACCTCATATTTCGGCCAGTACGACAGAGATAACATGCTTCACGTGGGAGCTACTGGCTGGTAATCTCAGCTTTCCTGCTCTCCGGCCCTGGGGCAAAGCGCAGACTCTGCAGTAGCCTTTCAGCAGAGAATAAAGCTGCAGAATGTGCCGTCCCAGAGGAAATGTTACCAATATCTCTGAAAAAAAGAAACCATATTTTAAATTATCTCAATAGGGTAGGAAAAAGAGCTCTCCAAAATAGGAGGAGTTTGAAGAGGAAACAGCTAAAATAGGATTTCAGAGGAAAAACACATTAATTACTGTCATCTACAGGATGAGGAAAGCTGACGGGTTTAGCATCCCCATTGGGATGGGGAGTCGGGGTTAACTATGAACTCTCTGCAATCTACTTTCTTCAAAAACAAAGACATGCAAGTGTAACTAAATAAATCCTCAATGAGGCTTAAATTGTAGAGCACAGACAGTTGTTTGGTAAAAGGATTCACAACAGAATTCTTTAAATAGCAATCTCCCTTTTAAATTCTACATTCATTTTCTTATTGCAATTTGAATTTTAATGTTCAGAAAAGAGCTCCTCTATCACATAAAACGAAATGCACATGTACTTTGGAATATCGTATTTCGAGGTGTTTAGGCAAACTTAGAAATCTTCCTTCCTTACCAGAGTGAGGCATGTACTGTGACTCTGCTCTGTGCAGGGCTCGGCCTGGGATGGGCAATCAAAGAGCCGTCCCAGTACGACGAGAGCTTTGCAGAAACACCAGGCACGCGAGGGGAGCGGAAAGGTGTACGCAATGAGAAGACATTTGAGGTTTGTCTAAAGACAAGACAAGCTGGGGCAGAGGGTGAGAAATTCCACTGAACGATGGGAAGGGGAGGTCCTAGGACGCCTTAATTTCCAGGCAGACAGTATTGGCTATTGCATTCACTTCTCCATAGTGAGAAGAATTTGGAGACATTTATAGTAAGTATGGGGGAGGAGAAATGGGTAGAAACTAGAATAATAAAGAAAAATTAGAGACGCTTATTTGTTTTCTCCTGAAGATGACAAGGAGAAGAAGGGGTTTTACAAGCAAATGAACGATTATTACCAGGTGTGTCCCACACATTTGTTCTTTGTCCCCAAAGAACAAAAGGAGAATTCACCATAGCCAAAAAGTAGAAGCAACACAAATATCCATAGAGGGCTGAATGGGCAGGCAAAATGTGATCTATCCATGCAGTGGAATATTATTCAGCCTTAAAAGAGGAACAGAGTTCTGACACTTGCTGCAACGTGGATGAACCCTGAGGACTTTATGCTGAGTGAAATAAGCCAGACACAGAAGGACACATACTGTGTGATTCCACTTGTATGAGGTCCCTAGAGGAGTCGAATTCACAGAGACAGAAAGTAAGATAGTGATCGCCAGGGCCTGGGGGTGGGGCAATGAGGAGTTCGTATTTGATGGGGACAGAGTTTTAGTTTTTCGAGATGAAAAGAGTTCTGGAGAGTGATTACTCAGCACCGTAAATGTACTTACCGCTGTTGACCTGGACACATAAGAATGGTTAAGATGGTAAATATTACGTTATGTCTGTTTTACCCTGGTTTATTAAAAAGAGAACTCACCCAGAGGGCAAAGACTTCAAATTGCATCGATAGACTTGAATTAGATAAATGAGTCTTTTTGGCTTTGCAGGTAATTAAACACTAGCATGAGGTACCTGAAGAAGATGGTGGCCTTGCTTTCCTCTTGCAGGACCAAAGGGGAATATAATCATGATGAGATTTTATGGAGCTGAGATCAGAAGTGTTCGTGGCCTGTGTCATTTCTCATTTCCTTTTTGTTTACCTTTTTGTTTATAGTGCTTCTGATTTTTTAACTGCCAGAGGGGTGACCACGCGCTACTCATAACCTTTCCAATCTCGCCAGAAAAATCAAGCCAAGAGCTTGGGAAATCTGGACTGTAACAAAGTGTCAGCACGACAATTTCTACAAGGAACACCCCCAAGCACTGCTCTTAAGAAAGTGACGCCTGGTGTACAGAATTCCCAGCAGTCGGGAGAACCCCATTCTGTCCGGATGACTCGGGTCCAGAGGAGATCAGAGACCCCCGGGCGTGTTCCTGGGCCGTCCACACACCTGCTCGCTTGAGGCCTCCTGCTGAGGGCGTTCAGATGGTGAGGAGGCTGACGTGCGAGTTGTGAGCTGGCGAAGTGAATTCTCTGCAAGGACAGCGGCTGGCTGCTTCTGGTGGGAGAGGTGAGCTTGGCATCTCAGGGGCACCCGTCTCCTCCCGTGTGTGTGTGTGTGAGTGTGTATGTGTGTGTATATGTGTGTGTGTGTGTGTGTGCGCGCATGTGTGTCTATGGGGGTGTGTGTGTGGTGCACTTGTGCCAAGAGGCACGCTGTTTGGTACCACTGCCATCTGATTCATGACACTGTGTCACCTCAGTGTCCTGGGGAATTCATTTGGGGTCTGATCAGTCCCACGGGGCTGGGTCTCCGTGGGCCTCGAGTTATTTGAGCAGTTGTCTGTCCACTGCTGGGGAAAGGTTAAGGCCGAGTAGGAACATGATAGACCAGCCAAATAGCTTCTTTTCTACTCAAACCCTAAATCAAGTGAGTAGTTGACGGTGGAGTAGCAAGATGACCCACAGGATCCCCCCCCACCGCAGCGCTGATAGGCCACTGACAGTCCCAGAGGCAAGGCCTCCCTTGGGACAAAATGCCACTGCCCTTGAAACGGAGCAGGAACCTGTGGTCCTTGCCCCCCCTGTCCTCAGCCTGCCTTTTGCCCATGGAAAAACTTTAGCCAAAGAATAAGTTTAATCAGGAAAGTGAGAAAATGCAGAAGCAGAGAAAAGTGGTCAAACAGAACAAAATAGTAACAGTTTAGTCAGTAAGCAAAGTCAAGGACCTTCCCAAGGGCTATAGGTAATATTCTGAGCCGTATCCTGGGAGCTGTGGACACTGAAACCCCAGCAGGTAGAAGACGTTAACTACATTACGACCAGGCTGTAGCCATGACATGAGCTGCCACGATTCTGAGAACCGGCCTCAAGGCAATGGGGACAAGCCGACCCTGGAACTGCAGATTAACTGTACCTGCAGCAATCAAGAAGACGCTGGTCAGACCACCGTCCCTCCGCCTATCAAAGCTCTTGCCCCCAGTTGTGGGTTGGGGGAATCAGCCTCTGCCCTGCCCGCCGGTTGCCGGCCTCCGAAGTAACGCAACCTTTCCTTCCCACGACTTGCTCCTGGACTGGGTTTTGAGCAGCCAGCAGCCGGGCCCCATTTCGGGAACAGCCCGGCCCCGCGCGCACCTGCCCCACCTCCGCGGCCAGGGGCGCCACCCAGAGGCAGCCCCCGATGGCACGCCACAGCCCAGTCTCGTGCATACAGCACACTGGAGAACGTATAAACAAGGAAGCCACCGCATACGTCTCGCCCTTCGTATCCACTGGGGCCGTTTCCCCTGCCCTCCTGTTGTCGTCCTATCCCACCCTCCCACCGGAACTGCCACTGGCCCCCTCTCTATAGGTGCATCCACCTAAAAAATTACCCTTCCCCCTTGTATTTTTAATAAGTGGTGTTTGGTCAATTAGGTGTTCATATAGAAAAATAAATCTGGACGTCTCCTCTTACCATATACAAAAATCAACTCCAGATGGCTTGCAGATATACAGGTGAATATGGTCAAATAGTAAAACTTTTGGAAGGAAACCTAGAAGAGCATCTTCTCATCAACACAATGTTCACATACACAGCCAGTCACAAAAATGTATATACCAGATGGTTTCGCAAAACCCACCTGTAGTGTTAGATGTCAGGACAGCCGTTGCCTTTGTGGAGGGGGGTGCTTAGTGACCAAAAGGGGCCACAGGGGGCTTCTGGAAAGTCAGGAATATCCCAGTGCAGGACCTGGGTGCTGGTTTCACAAGTGTATCCACCTTGTGAAAAGTCACTGAGTTGTATATGCCAGGATCTGTGTCCTTTTCTGAGTGGTGCTATACTTCAATAAAAAGTTTATGGCACTTAAAAAAAAAAAAGGGACCAATTTTCCATAATTCTCCAAGGAACATATGGATTTCAAACAAGGGCATTTGCTAAAGCAGCTACATCTCCAGTTTGTGGAGGTTTAGGTCATAAAGGGAAAGGAATTGAGCTCCCATTTCTAGGAACCAGTGGTCCTCTTAGTGACTTCTTGCCCCGCACCCCACGTAAGTGTCAGAACAGGAGCTGCCTGGCCTCTGCCCCAAACGAGACTCTCCCGGCGCTGAAAGCTCTGCCGGCTTCACGGTATCACGGAAGATGCGTCTCTGAGGTGTGGACACAAGCAGAGGTACCTGAAGAGTATGTTACGCTTGCAAAACATTTCATCAGTGGTTTTCTCCCTTAAGATAGGCATTATGCTCCCCAATTTTTCTGATGAAGAAGCTGAAATTCAGGGAGGGAAAGCTGCAGGTGCAAGTTCCCCCAGTCAGTATATGGAAGGTGATGGAGGTCCTCCCAGTGCCTACGGCCAGGTTATTTCTGTTGCATCGGATGAGAGGAAGTCAGCAGACAAGAGGGATGGGAAAAGGGTATGCCAGAGGTGACTTGGATGGAGCCAGTTGGACGGATGGAGAACCCAAGGACGTGTGAAACTCACCCAGAGGGTAGCTGTGAAGAGCCTGAAAGGCCCAGACTCTGAATTGAACACAGATGAAGAAATTTGTTTGAAACAGTGGAACTGTATGAAATTAGACTGAACAGGTACGTGTGTGACTAGTGTCAGTGATAGATTAAATCTGACTCGGAGCACAAGTCAGGACGGATCAGGAAACTCGTGCAGGTAGTTAGGTATTCTGCAAGGCTCCTCCGCTGTAATCCAGGCTTGAGGAGCTGAAGACCTGGGTTAGGGGCTGATAGTGAGAGAGGAAAAGGTGGTGAGAACGAGAGGAACGTTGATGGGAGAACGGAGGAGGCTGCACAGCTGACTTATGGACAGAACACGTTTTCAAAGAAGATCCCAAAGTTTTACAGGTTGAAAATTATAGAAATTTTACTTTAAGAAACCCCCAAAACAGTTCTTTTCAAGAAAGAAGTAGGGCCCCCTTCCTCTTAAAAAAGGGGGAAAAAGTGTAAGTTTCTCCTTCAGTAGAGTTGAGGCTAATTTTTTTAATACATTTATTTATTTATTTTATTTATTTATTTTAATTTTTGGCTGCGTTGGGTCTTCGTTGCTGCGCGCAGGCTTTCTCTAGTTGTGGCAAGCGGGGGCTACTCTTCATTGCTGTGTGCAGGCTTCTCATTGAGGTGGCTTCTCGTTGTGGAGCACAGGCTCTAGGCACGTGGACTTCAGTAGTTGTGGCACGCAGCCTCAGTAGTTGTGGCTCGCGGGCTCTAGAGCACAGGCTCAGTAGTTGTGGTTCGCGGGCTCCAGAGCGCAGGCTCAGTAGTTGTGGCGCACGGGCTTAGTTGCTCCACGGCATGTGGCATCTTCCTGGACCAGGGCTCGAACCTGTGTCCCCTGCACTGGCAGGTAGATTCTTAACCACTGTGCCACCAGGGAAGCCCAAGGCTAATTTTTTAAGTTAAGATTTCTGCCTAAGAATTCTAATGGAGACAAAAGACAACACGTGATTGGCTTTATCCCAAAATATGGCTCAGATGGATCACATATTTCCATGAAGAAACCACAGTTTTATGGGAAACTCAAAACTGGGAAGAGAAATGTGGATTCAGTCTTGATTCTGATGTTAAAAGCTGTGTGATCTTGAGCAGGTCACTTAACTTCTCTGGGCCTTGGTTTCTTCATAAGCAAAATAAGACCACCGTCCTCCACGTCTCGAAGGCCGTCCCACCTCTCAGGTCCCATGCAGATTCAGGGCTTTCACTCCTTAGTAACTTGTCAAATTCAAAGTTCTGCACAGCCTCACACTTGCTGCTCTGTTCTGAAGTGTGACTCCACCAATCAAATAAAAAAGATGTGTGTAAATCATTAAGCAGGGCAGTTCTGCATCAACAGAATTGATTTCAAAATCAATGAGGTCGGAAAGAATGCGGCTCCCGTAACAGGTGCCTAGGGAAAGTGCTCAGGCTGGTTCAGACGAAGGCTGTAGTGGCATGTCCCTCATGCCTGGAGCTACCAGAAAGACCAACAAGTCCACCAGCTGAGTGCTCTCACTGCCTTTAAGAGGGCAGGGATGAAGGAGACCCATCTCTGTCCCATGCGTCCTCTGTGCCCAAAACATCAAAACAAGATGTCACTGCTAGAAGGTGAGGTTCCCAGATACGGCACTGTTACCAATAACACATACAGGCCAGACAAGATTTCAATCCAAGTGTCTTAGGAAGAACATGATGAAGACAGAAGCAAATGAGCACTTACTAAGCGTTTACCATAGGCCAAGATCTGATGTATTCTTTCCTGTGTCTCACAACAGCAAAAAGCTAGAATTTTTGGCATAATTTCTCAGATGAGATAATATAGACTCAGAGAGGTAACGTGAGTTGCCCAAAGACACACAGCAATGAGTGAAAGGGACAGAATGAAAAGCCAGGTCTATTCTGCTCTAAAGCGCACGCTCCTTCCACCGTCCCAGACACCCAGGCAACATCAGCAAGAGCCTTTGGGTGGATGGTGTAGCCATCTTTGACGTTCTGTCAAAACATAGGAATGTTAAATGCACTACTTCCCTATTCATCCCAGAGTGTAAATCATTGGAATCTTGCAAACAGGTAATAGACATAACATGTTTTTCAAAGGCCTTCTTCTGTAAGAGAAGGACCTGAGTGGTAAGGCAAAGGTAATTTACCTGGAGAAATAAATAAATCTGGCCGTGTACACATACAGTTTTTTTTTTTTTTTTTAAGTCTCTGCAACCAAAGAGAACCATGTGTCTGTTTTTGGAAGCCTCCAGCAAAAGCAGAAAATTCGAGGGGAAACATGCTCTTTTCACGGCCACGGCATGAAGGTGGTTCCCGGGGGCCCTGGTGGCGTGAGCCTGGAGCAGAGGAAGCAAAGCAAACTCCGGCGCTGTCGGGCCTGCGTCCCTGGGGCCAAGGCCCAGCCACATCGATATTTCTTTTCCTGCTGTTGTTATGTGGGACTCCCCCCACCCCCTCCAGCCGCCAAACGTGCCTTGTGAGGCTGGAAAGAAAACTCTCTTTCATTGTTTTTTGAGTTGGCTTCTGTGGGAGAGGAAGACGCATTGTTTTTGAACCAGCTCCCACACTGACCGAATCTGGATGCGCAGATCTAATAAGCAAACTGTCGTCAAGATAGTCAAGCATCAGACTTAAAGGCTGGTACGTTTCCCAGTGCCCTTGATGGCAGGTTCCTTCTAAACCTCTGAACAGTCAAGTAAAGAGACAGAAAGGCATGGTTCTCACCCTTCCCAGGCTTAATTACAAAGGAAACAAGCTTATTTCAAGAAAGCAACACAATGTTCCTTGGCACTGAGAGGAGAAGAGAAAAGTCAGGAATTCTTGGTTGATAATTTGGGGTAACCCATGAAAGGGCAGGAAACACATCTCTCAGGTCAGAAAGAAGGGCAGCCCTGAAAGGGAAGGGGCAAGGGTTATCTGGGATCATAAATTCAAGCAAGAATCCTTGATGTTTGTGTGGGACCTCAGAGTTTCCCAAGCAATTTCACAATTTTTCTCATTTGTGGGCTCTTAGGAAGTATAAAAATAGACCAGTAACTTACAAGACTCATCGCTTCACCCTCTGATTTTCTCCTTCTAAGTTTACTTCATTGGGAAACTCAATTTAAGATTTAAAATATCATTTCTAACCTTGTTTACAGCGTCCCAAACTCTGTTTTAAAATAGTGTCTGGCTCTTGGGAACAGATGAGCTTCTCCCAAAGTCCTAACAAAATATCAAAGAATATCCAGAAGGAAAGCCCTAACACCCTTAAAAACTAAAATTCACAGACCCGCTAATAATAATGGCAGAATCTATAAGAAAATCAGAGCCTAAGAAAGCACCTAGAAAAAGATAGGAACTTGCCACTTGTCCACAGTGGGTCTGCCTCTGGATGTCAGATGTTCTTTATGCATCAAGCTAGAAAGGGACAATTATTATTCTACCCAGATGCGAAGAATTCAACACTGCACTACCCAGAGAGGAAGCATCTGCCTCCTCAACTTCTGCACCCTGTGTGCTACCGATGCCTCACGCTAGCTCTGGCCCTGGTAGAGACCTACACTCTGAAATGTATTAGCAAGATGTTTTAGAATTTGAGGATAAAGAAAGTATCTCATAGGCGTTCACACAGAAAGGCAAACCAAAGCGCAAAATAACTAGGCTGTGAGGAATGAAGGTGAGGGAGGGGGAGCTTGGCCCTGACTTCAGTAATAAGGGCCCAGGGCTTATAAAGATGAAAGAGAACGAGACCTTTCGACTGAGCTCAGTTTTACTTCATTGAAAGTAGTATCCAAATACCATCTTCAGATATGCAGTGATTCCAAACACTTGGCATCTAGGCAAGCTTGAGAAAAGTGCAACCTTGAGATTTCATTTCAACTGAACAACAGATAGAGCAAAATGAAAAGCTTGCGTGTTCAAGGAACGGAGGGGACATCTAAATTCAGTTTGAATAGAAATGTCTTGGGCTTCCCTGGTGGCGCAGTGGTTGAGAGTCTGCCTGCCAATGCAGGGGACACGGGTTCGAGCCCTGGTCTGGGAGGATCCCACATGCCGCGGAGCAGCTAGGCCCGTGAGCCACAACTACTGAGCCTGTGCGTCTGGAGCCTGTGCTCCGCAACAAGAGAGGCCGCGATAGTGAGAGGCCCGCGCAGCGCGATGAAGAGTGGCCCCCACTTGCCACAACTAGAGAAAAGCCCTCGCACAGAAACGAAGACCCAAAACAGCCATAAATAAATAAATAAATAAAAATTTAAAAAAAAAATGACCATAGAAAACAGAGATAACTGAGATTAAATTGGTCAGGATTTAGAGCCTGAAAAATATTTAGAAACCCTTAGAAGTGTGTGTGTGTGTGTGTGTGTGTGTGTGTGTGTGTGTATGAGAGACAGAAGAGATCAAGAATGAATGAGCTGGAGAAAGTAAGTCAGACAGACAAAGACAAATACCATATGATATCACTTACATGTGGAATCTAAAAAAATAATGATACAAATGAACTTATTCCCAAAGCAGAAACAGACTCACAGACACAGAAAACAAACTTATGGTTACCAAAGGGGAAACATGGTGGGGGGATAAATTAGGAATTTGGGAGGAACGTATATGCACTACTATATATAAAATAGATAATCGACGAGGACCTACTGTATAGCACAGGGAACTCTACTCAATACTCTGTAATAACCTATGTGGGGAAGGAATTTGAAAAAAGAATAGATATATGAATCACTTTGCCGTACACCTGAAACTAACCCAACATTGTAAATCAGCTCTACTCCAATAGAAAATAAAAGCTAACAAAAAAAAAGAATGAGCTGGAGAAAAGGAAGCCGGTGTACTGGGCTGTCATGTGGGGCAGCATCGCTGAGAACTGGGAGGGTCTCAGAAGCCCCCGACCCAGCCCCGTGGTTTCACAGAGGCAGGAAGTTCTGAAAAGACATGCAGCCAGATGGACCCGAGGCTTGGCTTAACTCTGGTCTCCTGAGCCCTGGTTCACTGTTCTTTCCACGATACAGAATTCTTCTCCAGTTCTAGAAATACGGCATGCTCAGGGTTTGACCACCTTGAAGTTTCAACTCCCTAAAAAATAAAGTTCATCCCTGCAGGGGAAATTCCCTCATGGTACTTTTGAGGCAGGAAAGGTGCATTAAATACGAGCCCTAATTAAAGGGAGGATTGACTGTCCTTCATCCTAGCTGGTACTTTTTTTTTTTTTTTAAACATCTTTATTGGAGTATAATTGCTTTACAATGGTGTGTTAGTTTCTGCTTTATAACAAAGTGAATCAGTTATACATATACATATGTTCCCATATCTCCTCCCTCTTGCATCTCCCTCCCTCCCACCCTCCCTATCCCACCCCTCTAGGTGGTCACAGAGCACCGAGCTGATCTCCCTGTGCTATGCGGCTGCTACCACCCTGAACGCGCCCGATCTCGTCTAGCTGGTACTTTTAACCGCATTCTAAGATTGACAATCCAGAGGGGATGTGGAATTCCTCATCAGAGTGGGCGGGGCCTGGGTCGGGGTTGGCGGGCAGCTCTCCCGGCTCTGCAGCCACGACCCGCACACCCCCGGCTCGGCGCATCTTGCCTCCTGACGGGATTTTATAAACGACTGGTTTGAGAGCTGCTCTATCAGCTTCTGTGCCACTGTGGGTGGGGCCCTCTCATCAGCCTGGAATCATCAGGTTTTTGCATACATGGCGCTGCAGATAAAGGAAGAACCGTGCTTTCCTGGCCTGAGATCGACAATCTAAGGACGGTGAGGCAGCTGAGAGACAGGCCGAGGGCGTGATGAGGAAAACCCTGCCATTTTAGAAGGTTCTTTGTTACATTTTGACAATGGTGCATTTTTTGTTTTGGTTTCCTTGATTTTTTTGTTTGTTGGTTGGTTGTTAGGTTCTGGACACAGAGTGGGTGCTTATCAATATGTCTTTAAAGTTTAAAACAGGAAAAGTGACGTGAAGCTATTATTTTGCAGGGTCTGGGGCCCCGGCCTGCCAGGATGTTCTTTCTAAAGTTCGCCATCAGGACTCTGCCATCAGCATCCCTGGGTTTGAACAACAGAAAACGACCCACATCCTGCCTCACTAACAGAACTTCCAAAATTATCTCACTCTGGTGACACAAAACAAACCTCCAAATTTATGGCGTCATCGTGAAGTGAGGCAAACGGACAAAACAAACTTCAGGAGAGCAACCGGTGAGGGTCCATTAGACCCACACCATCGGCGTAGCTGCCAGATGTGCCACCAAGAAGGGGAAAACCCTCCAACAGGGACACAGGTGGCCCATGGGTCAAATCCAACTATTTTTATCAGTAACGTTTTATGGGCACACAGCCATGCCTGTTTGCTTACTTATTGTCTATGGCTGTTTCTGAACTTGGACAGCAGGTCAAGCAGTTGTGACAGAGACCAGATGGCCTGCAAACTCTAAAATATTTATGACCTTGACCTTTTCAGAAAATGTTTGCCAACCCCTGCTTTAGATCATTATTGCCACCAGAACAAAACTATTATAAAAATCTTGATGGTAACATACTTAGTATTTTGCTGAAATTAAGCAGGAGAAATGAATTGTACTGCAGAAGATATAATTGCTCATGATGTGTGTGTTTCCATTTTATTACCCACACGTCACTGGTCCATCCACAGAACACCGAGCAGAGCAATAACAATCGAATCGAGTTCCCTCTGGTATTTTGCCAAAACTTTCAGACATATAAAAACAATAGATTTAAGCACATTTTTTCTGTTTTGTTGTTACGAAGGAATATTTGTCAAAATAGGAGAATAGAATACATCATGTTTAACAGTTTATTAGCTTGATTTATCACTTTTGAAATGTTTAGATGCATGGGATGTGGGGTTTCCATGAGTAGTTTTGTCCAGGGACCTGTTAAGGGTGGATCAGAAGAGGACGTACCAGGGCTTGGAGAAGAAATCACAGAGAAGTGGAAGGCAGACAGACAAGGCTTTGGCTCCAAACACGCCTGAGGGCCTCCGGGAACTGGGCTTTCAAAAGGAAGCAATTCACAGGGACCAGGTGGTTCTCCTATGGCAGAGATGTCACAGACGTGCTGTCACTACATCTCTGTGATGGAACAGGAAGGAATCTCTCTCCTATCGGCTCAAGGAAACAAAACACCATAGGCTGCAGGGTGAGATCATGGAGAAAAATAGCTGCTTTCCAAAAGGACTTTTTTTTTTTTAATTAAAATTTTAAAAAATTTACAAATTGCACAAGTTAAAAAGAATTGCACAAAATTGCACAAATTGCACATTGTAGAAAAATGAGAAAATTCAGAGAAGCCCAAAATTCTTCTACACACGGATGTAGTATCTTGAAGTATATCCATCCAGACTATTCTATGCAATTCTTTATAACATTTGTGAAATGAGATCGTTTTGTATGTAAACCATTCTGAACTGCTTTTCTGCACTGAGGAACAGGAAATTCCTGACCTTAAATGCACATCGACTTCATTTTAAACGACTGTGCAGTAATGCATTATATGAATCGCCATAAAGTGTTTAGTGAATCCCTTATTATTGGATACTTAGGTTGTTTCCAAAGTTAAACATTTTCATTCATGTTTAATTATTCCCTTGACGTATAAAGGAAGGTGTGTATATTTTAAAGGTTTTTGAATCATATTGCAAACTGGTCTTCTGTAAAGATTTTTAAACTTTATCTTTGAATTTGAATATGTTATTTTAGATATCTCAGTTCTGTTTCAGTATATTAAAATATATGTCTTCTAATGCATTCATTTATACTGTGTATTATGATATTGCATAATTAATTCCAACAAACATATGGAAATGATTTTTAAATATTTTAATACTTATGTTTTAAGCTAGTGAGCATTTGCTCATTTATTAGAAATGCTATTTTTAAAGACATTACCTGGTTATGCATTTTTGTTTATTATTTTCTACTGAGATGCCTCTTTTCTTAGGTTTTAAGTATTTCCTTTATATTAATTTATTTATACCTTTTCTTTTATGTAGCAAATATTCTGGTTTATCCTTTCTCATTTCCTTTTTGTTTATAGTGTTTTTGATTTTTTAGGTGTTTTTAAATCTCAATCTTTTACTTTGTGACTTTTCCTTTATGATGTTTTCTAAGTAAGGTCGTCCTTACTTTAATAAATATTAAATAAATAAGTATCCATCTTTGATTTTATTCATTTTGGAATTCATTTTAAATTATTGTTGAGGTTGACTTCTAAATATTCTTCTTTTTAAAAAATTACAGATTTTTATCCATTACTGATATGCCACCTACTTCATATACCAAATTCCTGTGTAACTTTCATTTTGTGTATTAAGTTTTTATATTCTTTTCTACGTTTATTTTGGCACTAGTAAAGCAGTCTTTTAATTATTGTAATGTTATGATACGTCTTAAATCTAACACGAAATTGCCTGTCCTATTCTTGAATATTTTTTATTAAATGTGTTTTCTTCCAAATGGACTAAAGGATTATCAAATATTTTCATCAAGTCCTCTTCTTCTCCTCACTTCCATTGGAATTGGGATTTCACAAAATGTAAGGACTAATTTAGGAAGAAATGACATTTTTCTATATTGAGTCTGTCAATCTAAGAAGATGATATGGATTTCATTAATACAGATTTTTTATACTCCTCAGTAAAGCTTTTATTTTATATTTAAATTAACATATAGTAAAATTGACATTTTCGAAGTATGATTCAATGAAATTCAGTTATATCTAGATTTGTGTAACCATGGTGACAATCAGAATGTAAAACAGTTCGATCACTTCAATACTGTGCTGTCACTTTGTAGGGTAAGGTATCCTTTCTTCACCCCTAACTCCTGGCAAACACTGAATGGTTTTCTTTCATGACAATTTTGTCTTTTTGAGAATATCTTATCCACGGAATCCTACAGCACATCACGTTCCGAGACTGGCTTCTTTCACGCAGCATAAGGCCTTTGAGAGCCACTCAAGTGTTGCATGTAGCAACAGTTTGCACCTTCTCACTGAGTAGTTTTCCATTGCATGGATGGACCACAGCTTCTTTATCCAACCACGTGTTGGAAGACAAGTTGGGTTGGTTCCACTTTTCAACAATTATGAACAGAACTGCTGTGGATCTTTGGCACAGGTTTTTGTGTGAATATGTTTTTCTCTTGGTTAAATGACAAGGCGTGGGATTGCTAGGTCATCTGATAAGTAGACATTTCACTTTATAAGAAACTGCCAAACTGTTTTAAAGATTAGCTATACCAATTTGCGTTCCCAAAGCAACGTATGAGGGTTCCATTTGCTCCAATGTATTTCAGCACTTAGTATTGTCAGTTTTTTAATTTTTTGGTTTAGTCTTTCTGACAGTTACGTAGTGGTATCTCAAAGTGGTTTTAATTTACATCTCCCTAAAGGCTAATGATATTGAACATCTTTTTGAACATCTTTTCATTTGCTTAATTGCCTCTTTCTTGAAATGTGTGTTAAATAAAGCCTTTTGCCCATTTTTAAATTCAGTTGTTTATTTTCTTACCATTAAATTTTATAAGTCCTTTATATATTCTAACTAGAAGTTCTTTGTTGGATATAGTATTTGGAAATATTTTCCAAGTCTGTAGTTTGTCTTTTTTTTTTTTTTCATGATTACTGCACTAAATAGTAATGATTAAATTTGAATACTTCTTTTTTTCCAATTTTTTTCTTTTTCTTTTTTCTTGGTGAACACATTTAAGTTCTGCTCTCTTAGCAAATTTCAATTATACAATATGCTGTTATCAACTATAGTCACACCATATGACTATAGTCATACGTTAGATCCTCAGACTTTATTCATCTTAAAAATGAGAGTTTGTGGGGTCTGGGCAAGATGGCGGAAGAGTAAGATGCGGAGATCACCTTCCTTCCCACAGATACAGCAGAAATACATCTACACGTGGAACTGCTCCTACAGAACACCCACTGAATGCTGGCAGAAGACGTCAGACCTCCCAAAAGGCTAGAAACTCCCCACGTACCTGGGAAGGGCAAAAGAAAAAAGAAATAACAGAGACAAAAGAATAGGGACGGGACCTGCACCAGTGGGAGGGAGCCGTGAAGGAGGAAAGGTGTCCACACACTAGGAAGCCCCTTCGCGGGCGGAGACTGTGGGTGGCGGAGGGGGGAAGCTTCGGAGCCACTGAGGAGAGCGCAGCCACAGGGGTGCGGAGGGCAAAGCGGAGAGACTCCCGCACGGAGGATCGGTGCCGAGCAGCACTCACCAGCCCAAGAGGCTTGTCTGCTCCCCCGCTGGGGCGGGCAGGGGCTGGGAGCTGAGGCTCAGGCTTCGGTCGGAGCGCAGGGAGAGGACTGGGGTTGGCGGCGTGAACACAGCCTGAAGGGGGCTAGTGCGCCACAACTAGCCGGGAGGGAGTCCGGGAAAAGGTCTGGAGCTGCCGAACAGGCAAGAGACTTTTTCTTGCCTCTTTGTTTCGCAGTGCGCGAGGAGAGGGGATTCAGAGCGTGGCCTAAACGAGCTCCAGAGATGGGCGCGAGCCACGGTTATCAGCGCGGACCCCAGAGACGGGCATGAGACGCCAAGGCTGCTGCTGCCGCCACCAAGAAGCCTGTGTGCGAGCACAGGTCACTCTCCACACCGCCCCTCCCGGGAGCCGGTGCAGCCCACCACTGCCAGGGTCCCGTGATCCACGGACAACGTCCCTGGGAGAACGCACAGCGCGCCTCAGGCTGCTGCAACGTCACGACGCCTCTGCCACCGCAGGCTCGCCCCGCATCCGTACCCCTCCCTCCCCCCGGCCTGAGTGAGCCAGAGCCCCCGAAGCAGCTGCTCCTTTAACCCCGTCCTGTCTGAGCGAAGAACAGATGCCCTCAGGCGACCTACACGCAGAGGCGGGTCCAAATCCAAAGCTGAACCCTGGGAGCTGTATGAACAAAGAAGAGAAAGGGAAATCTCTCCCAGCAGCCTCAGAAGCAGCGGATTAAAACTCCACAAACAACTTGATGTGCCTGCATCTGCTGAATACCTGAATAGACAACGAATCGTCCCAAATTCAGGAGGTGGACTTTGGGAGCAGGATATATTAATTTTTCCCCTTTTCCTCTTTTTGTGAGTGTGTATGTGTATGCTTCTGGGTGAGATTTTGTCTGTATAGCTTTGCTTTCACCATTTGTCCTAGGGTTCAGTCCATCCATTTTTTTTTTACTTAAAAATTTTTTTTTCTTAATAAATTTTCTCTTAATAATTTTATCCTTATTTTTATTTAAAAAATTTTAAAAAATTTTTTCTTAGTAATTTATTTTTTATTTTAAAAAATTAAAAAATTTATTTTAAAAAATTTTTTAATAAATTTTTTCTTAATTTTTTCTTTTTATTATAATAACTTTATTTTATTTTATTTTATTTTATCCTCTTTCTTTCTTTTTTTTCTATTTTTTCTCCCTTTTATTCTGAGCCGTGTGGATGAAAGGCTCTTGGTGCTCCAGCCAGGCATCAGGGCTGTGCCTCTGAGGTGGGAGAGCCAACTTCAGGACACTGGTCCACAGGAGACCTCCCAGCTCCACGTAATACCAAATGGCGAAAATCTCTCAGAGATCTCCATCTCAACATCAAGACCCAGCGTCACTCAACGACCAGCAAGCTACAGTGCTGGACACCCTATGCCAAACAACTAACAAGACAGGAACACAGCCCCATCCATTAGCAGACAGGCTGCCTAAAATCATACTAAGGCCACAGACACCCCAAAACACACCACCAGACGTGGACGTGCCCACCAGAAAGACAAGATCCAGCCTCATCCACCAGAACACAGGCACTAGTCCCCTCCACCAGGAAGCCTACACAACCCACTGAACCAACCTTAGCCACTGGGGACAGATACCAAAAACAACGGGAACTACGAACCTGCAGCCTGTGAAAAGGAGACCCCAAACACAGTAAGATAAGCAAAATGAGAAGACAGAGAAACACACAGCAGATGAAGGAGCAGGGTCAAAACACACCAGACCTAACAAATGAAGAGGAAATAGGCAGTCTACCTGAAAAAGAATTCAGAATAATGATAGTAAAGATGATCCAAAATCTTGGAAATAGAATAGACAAAATGCAAGAAACATTTAACAAGGACGTAGAAGAACTAAAGAGGAACCAAGCAATGATGAAAAACACAATAAATGAAATTAAAAATACTCTAGAAGGAATCAATAACAGAATAACTGAGGCAGAAGAACGGATAAGTGACCTGGAAGATAAAATGGTGGAAATAACTACTGCAGAGCAGAATAAAGAAAAAAGAATGAAAAGAACTGAGGACAGTCTCAGAGACCTCTGGGACAACATTAAACGCACCAACATTCGAATTATAGGGGGTCCCAGATGAAGAACAGAAAAAGAAAGGGACTGAGAAAATATTTGAAGAGATTATAGTTGAAAACTGCCCTAATATGGGAAAGGAAATAGTCAATCAAGTCCAGGAAGCGCAGAGAGTCCCATACAGGATAAATCCAAGGAGAAACACGCCAAGACACATATTAATCAAACTATCAAAAATTAAATATAAAGAAAACATATTAAAAGCAGCAAGGGAAAAACAACAAATAACACACAAGGGAATCCCCATAAGGTTAACATCTGATCTTTCAGCAGAAATTCTGCAAGCCAGAAGGGAGTGGCAGGATATACTTAAAGTGATGAAGGAGAAAAACCTACAACCAAGATTACTCTATCCAGCAAGGATCTCATTCAGATTTGATGGAGAAATTAAAATCTTTACAGACAAGCAAAAGCTGAGAGAGTTCAGCACCACCAAACCAGCTTTACAACAAATGCTAAAGGAACTTCTCTAGGCAAGAAACACAAGAGAAGGAAAACACCTGCAATAACAAACCCAAAACATTTAAGAAAATGGGAATAGGAACATACATATCGATAATTACCTTAAATGTAAATGGATTAAATGCTCCCACCGAAAGACACAGGCTGGCTGAATGGATACAAAAACAAGACCTGTATATATGCTGTCTACAAGAGACCCACTTCACACCTAGGGACACATACAGACTGAAAGTGAGGGGCTGGAAAAAGATATTCCATGCAAATGGAAATCAAAAGAAAGCTGGAGTAGCAATTCTCATATCAGACAAAATAGACTTTAAAATAAAGACTATTACAAGAGACAAAGAAGGACACTATATAATGATCAAGGGATCGATCCAGGAAGAAGGTATAACAATTGTAAATATTTATGCATCCAACATAGGAGCACCTCAATACATAAGGCAAATACTAACAGCCATAAAAGGGGAAATCGACAGTAACACAATCATAGTAGGGGACTTTAACACCCCACTTTCACCAATGGACAGATCATCCAAAATGAAAATAAATAAGGAAACACAAGCTTTAAATGATACATTAAACAAGATGGACTTAATTGATATTTATAGGACATTCCACCCAAAAACAACAGAATACACATTTTTCTCAAGTGCTCATGGAACATTCTCCAGGATAGACCATATCTTGGGTCACAAATCAAGCCTTGGTAAATTTAAGAAAACTGAAATCATATCAAGTATCTTTTCCGACCGCAACGCTATGAGACTAGATATCAATTACAGGAAAAGATGTGTAAAAAATACAAACACATGGAGGCTACACAATACACTACTTAATAACGAAGTGATCACTGAAGAAATCAAAGGGGAAATCAAAAAATACCTAGAAACAAATGACAATGGAGACATGACGACCCAAAACCTATGGAATGCAGTAAAAGCAGTTCTAAGAGGGAAGTTTATAGCAATACAAGCCTACCTCAAGAAACAGGAAACATCTCAAATAAATAACCTAACCTTGCACCTAAAGCAATTAGAGAAAGAAGAACAAAAAAACCCCAAAGATAGCAGAAGGAAAGAAATCATAAAGATCAGATCAGAAATAAATGAAAAAGAAATGAAGCAGACAATAGCAAAAATCAACAAAACTAAAAGCTGGTTCTTTGAGAAGATAAACAAAATTGATAAACCATTAGCCAGACTCATCAAGAGAAAAAGGGAGAAGACTCAAATCAAGAGAATTAGAAATGAAAAAGGAGAAGTAACAACTGACACTGCAGAAATAGAAACGATCATGAGAGATTACTACAAGCAACTCTATGCCAATAAAATGGACAACCTGGAAGAAATGGACAAATTCTTAGAAATGCACAACCTGCCGAGACTGAACCAGGAAGAAATAGAAAATATGAACAGACCAATCACAAGCACTGAAATTGAAACTCTGATTAAAAATCTTCCAACAAACAAAAGCCCAGGACCAGATGGCTTCACAGGCGAATTCGATCAAACATTTAGAGAAGAGCTAACACCTATCCTTCTCAAACTCTTCCAAAATATTGCAGAGGAAGGAACACTCCCCAACTCATTCTACGAGGCCACCATCACCCTGATACCAAAACCAGACAAAGATGTCACAAAGAAAGAAAACTACAGGCCAATATCACTGATGAACATATATGCAAAAATCCTCAACAAAATACTAGCAAACAGAATCCAACAGCATATTAAAAGGATCATACACCCTGATCAAGTGGGGTTTATTCCAGGAATGCAAGGATTCTTCAATACACACAAATCAATCAATGTGATACACCATATTAACAAATTGAAGGAGAAAAACCATATGATCATCTCAATAGATGCAGAGAAAGCTTTCGACAAAATTCAACACCCATTTATGATAAAAGCCCTGCAGAAAGTAGGCATAGAGGGAACTTTCCTCAACATAATAAAGGCCATATATGACAAACCCACAGCCAACATTGTCCTCAATGGTGAAAAACTGAAACCATTTCCACTAAGATCAGGAACAAGACAAGGTTGCCCACTCTCACCACTATTATTCAACATAGTTTTGGAAGTGTTAGCCACAGCAATCAGAGAAGAAAAAGAAATAAAAGGAATCCAAATCGGAAAAGAAGAAGTAAAGCTGTCACTGTTTGCAGATGACATGATACTATACATAGAGAATCCTAAAGATGCTACCAGAAAACTCCTAGAGCTAATCAATGAATTTGGTAAAGTAGCAGGATACAAAATTAATGCACAGAAATCTCTTGCATTCCTATACACTAATGATGAAAAATCTGAAAGTGAAATTAAGAAAACACTCCCGTTTACCACTGCAACAAAAAGAATAAAATATCTAGGAATAAACCTACCTAAGGAGACGAAAGACCTGTATGCAGAAAATTATAAGACACTGATGAAAGAAATTAAAGATGATACAAATAGATGGAGAGATATACCATGTTCCTGGATTGGAAGAATCAACATTGTGAAAATGACTCTACTACCCAAAGCAATCTACAGATTCAATGCAATCCCTATCAAACTACCACTGGCATTTTTCACAGAACTAGAACAAAAAATTTCACAATTTGTATGGAAACACAAAAGACCCCGAATAGCCAAAGCAATCTTGAGAACGAAAAATGGAGCTGGAGGAATCAGGCTCCCTGACTTCAGACAATATTACAAAGCTACAGTAATCAAGACAGTTTGGTACTGGCACAAAAACAGAAACATAGATCAATGGAACAGGATAGAAAGCCCAGAGATAAACCCGCGCACATATCGTCACCGTACCTTTGATAAAGGAGGCAAGCATATACAGTGGAGAAAAGACAGCCTCTTCAATAAGTGGTGCTGGGAAAACTGGACAGGTACATGTAAAACTATGAAATTAGAACACTCTCTAACACCATACACAAAAATAAACTCAAAATGGATTAAAGACCTAAATGTAAGGCCAGACACTATCAAACTCTTAGAGGAAAACATAGGCAGAACACTCTATGACGTAAATCACAGCAAGATCCTTTTGGACCCAGCTCCTAGAGAAATGGAAATAAAAACAAAAATAAACAAATGGGACCTAATGAAACTTAAAAGCTTCTGCACAGCAAAGGAAACCATAAACAAGACCAAAAGACAACCCTCAGAATGGGAGAAAATATTTGCAAATGAAGCAACTGACAAAGGATTAATCGCCAAGATTTACAAGCAGCTCATGCAGCTCAATAACAAAAAAACAAACAACCCAATCCAAAAATGGGCAGAAGACCTAAATAGACATTTCTCCAAAGAAGATATACAGATGGCCAACAGACACATGAAAGAATGCTCAACATCATTAATCATTAGAGAAATGCAAATCAAAACTACAATGAGATATCATCTCACACCGGTCAGAATGGCCATCATCAAAAAATCTAGAAACAATAAATGCTGGAGAGGGTGTGGAGAAAAGGGAACACTCTTGCACTGTTGGTGAGAATGTAAATTGATACAGCCACTATGGAGAACAGCATGGAGGTTCCTTAAAAAACTAAAAATAGAACTACCATACAACCCAGCAATCCCAATACTGGGCATATACCCCGAGAAAACCATAATTCAAAAAGAGTCATGTACCACAATGTTCATTGCAGCTCTATTTACAATAGCCAGGACATGGAAGCAACCTAAGTGTCCATCATCAGGTGAATGGATAAAGAAGATGTGGCACATATATACAATGGAATATTACTCAGCCATAAAAAGAAACGAAATGGAGTTATTTGTAGTGAGGTGGATGGAGTTAGAGTCTGTCATACAGAGTGAAGTAAGTCAGAAAGAGAAAAACAAATACAGTATGCTAACACATATATATGGAATCTAAGGAAAAAAAAAAAAAAGGTCATGAAGAACCTAGTGGCAAGACGGGAATAAAGACAAAGACCTACTAGAGAATGGACTTGAGGATATGGGGAGGGGGAGGGGTGAGATGTGACAGGGTGAGAGAGTGGCGTGGACATATATACACTACCAAATGTAAAATAGATAGCTAGTGGGAAGCAGCTGCATAGCACAGGGAGATCAGCTCGGTGCTTTGTGACCACCTAGAGGGGTGGGATAGGGAGGGTGGGAGGGAGGGAGACGCAAGAGGGAAGAGATATGGGAACATATGTATATGTATAAGTGATTCACTTTGTTATACAGCAGAAACTAACACACCATTGTAAAGCAATTATACTCCAATAAAGACGTTAAAGAAAAAAAAATGAGAGTTTGTACCAACCTCTCCCTATTTTCCCACCCCCCAGCCCCTGGTAACCACTTTTCTACTCTCTGTTTATGATTTTGGCTTTTTTTTTAGATTGCACATCTAAGTGATACCATGAAGTATCTGCCTTTCTTTTAGCAGTGTCTCTGGCTAAGTAAGTCACAGGTTTAATTTTGATGGAGTTCAATTTATCCATTTATTTCATGGATTACGCTTTTAGCGTCATGTCTAAGAACTCTGCCTTGCCACAGATCATGAACCCTCAGTAAAGTTTTTTACAGGCAAGCTGTGCACACTTCTTACTGATATTATTCCTGAAAGTTTGTATTTTGGCTACTATTTTGAATGGGATATTGCTGTTTCATTTAATCCAAAAATACTACTTTTAAGTGTTTTTTAAGATGCAGAAGTCATATTTCTTATCCAGTGATTTTGTGAAAACTCTCTTTCTTCCGAGAAATAGAACATATCTATGTATTTACACAGAATTATGGTTAAGTAATGTCAAATGAGTCTTGAGACCTATTTGTGGTAGATGTTTCCCTTTTATCTATCCATGAATCTCCAAAAATATTTTAGGGGTAGGTAAGATCTCTAAAATATAGAGATAGTGATATGAAAAATTCATATTCTGGCCACTTGCACACTTGTCATGAAGTGAGAATTAAGGCCTATGACGGGGGAAGGGTCATGACGGATGGTCTAACCCCAAGTCCCCCAACTCTGTCCTTCGTGGAGCTAAGTCTGACATGGGGTCATGTTCCTATTAACTGGAGGTAGAGGTTCTCAACCGAGGTCCCAAGACTGAATACAGGAAGTAGAGAGCTCACTGCAAGTGTATGTAAAAATGGGAACAAGAACATATACCTATTTTTCTGAGGGAAAAGTCTGAAATTTCATCAGACTCTCTGAGAACACCGTCTGACGTCAAGAAGCCACACTGACATTCTTGCCATCTTCCCATTTCAAGTATATCCAACTCACTGCACATATTCAATAAATATTTACTGAATCACTGAACAAATAAGTATCTCTTAAATTATTTTGATATGGCTACCATTAGTTTTGACCCCCAGGTGTAAGGTTTTTACTTAGCAAAGCTTTGTCAAGCGCCTACTGTGGTCAAGCGCCTCATTAGGAAGTGCAACTATGCGGATCAGAAGACAACATTCCCATCTCAGCGAGCTTAGCCTCCCGACAGAAAGACGCAGCAGCAAATGTGTTTGGGAGAATGACTGTAACGGGGGTGTTCAGATGTTCAGAGGAGGAGTACCAGTGTGCCCAGGAAACTCAGAGAAGCCTTCACAAACACAGCGGCGCCTGAGTGAAGCCTGGAATGACATTCAACTGCAAACGCTGGGAACCTGAGACACTGGAGGGTGAGTCCGATGCGGAGGCTGGCAGCCAATCACCGGCGATGCTATCCGCAGGCGCACTTTCTCCCGGGTTTCACTGTAGCTTATCGGTCAAGTGGAAGAGAGAGGAGGATTTTAGAAGAAACAGTGTTTGAAAACATGGGGGCGCAGAAGACGGTGGCACATTCAGGGAATTACGAGTTGCTCAGTCTCACTGGAAGATAAAGTAAGAAGGATCCCACAGGTTCAGTTTACTGAAATATCAGTGTCAGTACACAAACCGTTATGCCAACATGTGTCCACTGCAGCACTATCCCAAAGTTCCCCAAACAGAAAACAACTTACATGCTCAATATTAGGGAACTGGATAAAAACTTCTGGTCTATTCATATAAAGGAACATTTTGCAAGGTTAACAAGATTGAATTATATCTGTTTCAAATTAAGAAAGGTCTTCAATATTGTATACGCCATAAAATGATAGGATAGGATACTATCTCATATTTGTAAAAACAGGCAATTAAAAAACTGCTCGTGTGTTAATTACGTTTCAGTGATTGTTAGGCTGGGTGTGTTGATGGCCCCAATTCTTCATTCCTCTCTCTCTCCTGGCCCTTTGCCATGAACTTAGCAGCTTTTTCATCATGAAAGTGGAATCTATTTTCCCATGCCTGGATACTGAGTTGCCATGTGGCTTGCTTAGGTCAATGAGCATTAGCAAGTGTATAGTTATTTCAAGAAGAGGCTTGAAAAACCTCCTGTATATTCCACTCATGTGCCTGGCCACCTCTGTGAGGACATGTCTGGATGAGCCTTCTGGAGGATGGAAGACAAATGGAATAACACTGAGTCACCAAGTTATCTCAGCAAAGACCACCTGAGATCAGCCTTCGGCCAGCTGATTCCCCAGACGTGTGAGCAGACCCAGGAGAGATCGGGACAGCCATCTGGTTGACTCACAGCTGACCACACACACATGAGTAAGGCCAGCTGCGACCTCAGGCCAGCCCGGATCAGAGGAACCCTGCAGCCTTGTCAAATAAACAACTGCATGTCTCTGAGGTTTCATGGTAATGTTATGAAACACGATTTTAGCCATAATAACTAATGTGATGTATCTGTGTATAATATTGGCTTACCAAAAATCTGGACGGATGCACACCAAACTATTAACAGTGGTGACCTCTAGGGGATGGAATTGTTGGTCAACTTATACTTCCCAACGCCGGAAGTATTGCTGTACCTTCTAAGAAACAGAGTCGCACCTTCTGATTTGATTCATTTTCCTTTCTTTAACTTACTCTTAAAATGCCAAAAGCAGAGTAGATAAGAAAATAGGCCCTAATCCTGGCAACCTTAAGATGAAGTCTAAATGGTTACAGCACTGGCTTTGTTGGCAAAAGGTTTCGAATGGTCGTCTTTGGTTCTTGCCTGCAACATTGATGGTCCGAACATCAGTGAAGGAGCCACTTAACCTCTATTTTAGCCCATTTTTCTTTTGTAAACATGCAAGTAGCTCCTGTTTGGGGTGAGGTCATCGAGATAATGATTGTGTCTCCTAGGAATGGGAAAAGCCGGGATGAGAAACTGTTAGAGCTACCCAAGATGCTCTACACACAGGCAAATTAGCTGAAGGTGCTTGGTATGGTGAAGTTGATGATGTGATGAGTTTATTTTTAGCCACAGGAATGGCCACCTGCTACATGATCTCTTAAACTCCTTGAGGTTGATCTAGTTTGGACTTTCGGATGATGAAAATAAACGAGATATTTTAAAATACCGGACACTGATGTGTATAGTTATTTCATTCCTTCATGCCACGTGTCTGGGAGAAGATACGGTTATTGTCTAAACTTGACCAAGTCTAGAAAAAGACAAAGTCATTACAAACTCTTATGATGTGGCTGGATTTTTCTTCCCCACATTAAGCTTCAACAAATACTGTTAACTGCCTGTAAGGCATTTACAATAACTGTAAAATCCAAAATATCAGAGGACCATCCCCTGGTGTGAAGTACAGAATGCAGAGGTAGTAAGATGGGGAAATGGTGTAAAAACAGGTCAAGTTTGGGGACGAGAAGCATCTGGTTCCATTTCCTAATAATTATGTGACCCATAAGTGTCTTACTTTCTGTCTCAGTCTCCTCCTCCACTTAATGGAAGTAGAGTACCCCACCTTAAAAGTCAAGCTCAGTCATCTGCCACCATCTCCCCACTTCTGCCTTCCAAACAGTAAGCAGCCTGCAAAGGATCAGTGAAGGAAGAGCTGATTTACATACCACTGCTATTCACACTCTCCATAATTCTTACAATCGGAAAGTTTTAATTCGTTACTAACTCCCCTTTCCCCGGTATGCTTTTATTTTCTAATTCTGCTTGGGTGGAGATATGTAGAATCTGCCGTAATAGGCCGGTTCTATTATTATCCAATTCTCTTAAATCCATAGTAAGTTCAAGGGGAAACAAAGCTTTATAGATGACACCAGTCCAACCACACATTTAAATATTACAAAAGCCTGGCTCGGAGATGCAAAATAATTTGCCCGACATTCTACTAACCAAATAGGAACAAAAATCTAAGACTGCAGGCCAGAGCAACCTCTAGAATATTTCCTAACCAGTGCATGTCTGTGGAACCAATCCCTAGTGATTACAGCTAAGAATGCTGAAGAATAGGCAACATATTTCCATTTAGATAAATAAAAGGCATCGCTTATTCGTAGAAAAACTAGAACCACATCCCTATATGCTGAGTTTGATGAGGGCTTGGTGAGACCACCCTAAACCTTCCACCCAAAGCAACTTCATCAGCTTCCTTCCAAATTCTCCATCTTTCACACGCATTCTGCTGAACTTTTCTGGTCCCACTGGCATCTTTTCTTCCCACTCAGGAGCAGCTGTCTGCAGAGGCACCCTTCCCAAATCCAGGCTTCCGAGTTTCAGTCACAACCTGCTTCTTGGCCGGGTTGGTCTACAGACTACATTCCAAGTCTCTCCACTTTGTGTTCTGCTTTCAGATTCTTTGCTAAGCGCCCGTTCCTTTTGAGGGGCACAAAAAGGGCCTTTGCTTCCTTGCCCCAGTGGGCAGGATGTCCTCTGCTTTCAGATGTCTTAGCCCTTCCAAATAGAGTCTTGATCTTGGGAAAAGAAGTAATTAGCCTGATGGGGAAGAAACTGCCATTTCAGCAGTTTTCTCCCTCTTGGGTTTTGAAGTAATAGAGGCCCAAGCAGGTCAGAAAGAAGTTGAGGGCTGTTGGGTCTTAATGCCCCACTAAGCTCAAATACCAACTACGGGCACCCGAAGCTCATTAGTTCTAACCCGACCCTGCTAATCACCCTGAGTGCTGAATCAGCTTCCATGGACACTTAGAGAAGCATTCATTAGTGTTTTAACCTCAAAGTGCCCTGTGTGGCCTTGAAGACCTAAGTCTCACTAGTTGACCTACACTTGAAGAAAGAGTACGCCACGCACTAAAGTAAGGAAAAATGGGTCTAACTCTGTGGGGTCCCCTTAAAGACAAAAATTGTACTTATTATTCCCCTTGGAAGAACCTTGGCATATTATTAGGGGCAGTGTTCCCCCTTCTTGGTAACCCTAGCAGAGAAGTGTTTTTAGATCTGTGGGCACAAAGCTTCAGATCAGCATTTCTGAGCCTCAACACTATTGACGTTTCAGGGTGGATAATTCTTTGTGGTGGGCTAGCCGTGTTTTGTAGGATGTGAGCGGCATCCCTGACCTCTACCCACTAGATGCCAGTAGCACCCTCCCCCCAGCCCCGGCGGCATGACAACAAACAAAAATGTCTCCAGCCATTGCCAAATGTCCCCTGGGGGAGCAAAATCACCCCCTGCTGAGAACCATTGCTTTAGAAGATTGCCACCTGCATTAAAAAGAATACACCTCAATAAAATAGGACAGGATAGAAATTATCAGACAGCATCACATAAGATAAGAGAAAGTATTCTTTCTTTTTTTTTTTTTTTGAAAAGCACTTGTTTTATTTTTAATTTTTAATTATTTATTTTTTATTTTTTGGCTGTGCCGCGCGGCATGTGGGATCTCAGTTCCCTGACCAGGCATCAAACCTGCGCCCCCTGCATTGGAAGCGCAGAGTCTTAATCACTGGACCGCCAGGGAAGTCCAAAAGTATTCTTTCTTGAACATGTATTTCACATTTTGTTTGTATGTATATGTGCGTAAATAATGTGGATCATGGTAAAAAAAAAAAAAAAAGTGAAAAATACTGAGTATCTTGACCCTCACAAAAAAATTACTTATCTGTGCTTCTGCTAGGAGATGTGTATTAGTCTCTCACTTAAAAATCTCTAATGTTTCTTCAAAAATTTATTGCATGCTTTTTACTGGGTTCTTTTTAATTTAACATGGCTTTATTTCAACAACAAATGGGCACTTTGTCTTCTACCTTATTAAGACAATTGTGGTGATTTGTCTCTACTCTAGATTTACAAAATTATCAAAACAAAACATTGTGGGTCATCCAGCAGATTAGTGAGTCTTGACTATGGGCTGAAAGAAAATATGTGAATCCAAACGCTGCCATTTCAGGGTTTATCATCTATTTTAGGAGACCATGTATTAAACGGTGTTTCTTTAAGTCTAACTTTGCAGGCAGATCACACAGAGTTAGTTGGTGAATATCAAGTCATACAAGAAATGATATCTGCTCTTTAGGGATGTCTGACATAAACACATTAAAAACTGAAACAAGTATACAATGGTAAAATAATCTTTCACAAACCAAAGCTGTTATGAGTCAAGCTTCATAGATCACCAAAAAAAAAAGTGAGCACAGAAGAACATATTGCTCTTAGTTTTGGCCACATCACCATAGAACACACAAGTGAAGTTTTGTAGGCGGTGGTAGAGCACTTTCTCAAGCTGAAATAGACATCTGGAATGAGGTAGAAATGCTGAGTGTTTGGAAATGAATCAGAAGTGGGTCAAGATAGGAACCAGAGGCAAGAGGTAAGGTCAAAGTGAGGCATTATACAAGCCAACAGGTTCATAAAGGAGAGAGGAGAAACTGGATCTCAAGGGTTCAGCATCGAAGACTGTAGAATCATCTGAGACTCTAGAATCAAGCAGAAGATCAAGAGAAGTTTTGTCCACTTTCCTCTGACATTAGTTCCTTTCTAGAAAAAACTGATGTCAAGATCTGGCCGTGTAGTTGTGCAGAAAGTGGGTAAAAGAAGGAAAAGACAAAGAATCTGGTTAGTTTCTTGAGAAGGAAACAGGATCTGGTGATTGAAACAAAGAATATAACGATTGATGGGACAAAGCAGGGGAGGAAGAGGGTGGTGTCGATGAAAAACTAAACAGGGGATGGAGGAAAACCTTTTAAAAAGCGGTCCTGACCAACAATGTCAAAAATCAAATGCTGCAAAGATGTGGGTAAGGACGGTGAGGGCTGGTGGATTTGACAACATGGTGTACCTTTGTTGCCCAAGGAAAGTACGCCCTCCACAACTCCCCATGGTGAGGCTGTTTTTTTCCGTGCCTCGGATAATGATAACAGAGGAGCGTACTTTTCCATGGAGAAATCTCTAACAGTTTTCTCTCAGTAAGATTTTGTCTGCTTTTCTTTGGTTGTTTTTAATTTACTTTGGATTGCCTTTCAATAACTGATGTCCTTTGTGTTTCCTGCTGACAGTTTTGGTGACTTGTGTCTTTCAGTAGATTATATATTTCAGGGATATAGATGGTCTGTGATTTATGATGCTTCAGCCTATGATTTTTCAACTTTAGATCCTGCAAAAGCAATATACATTCAGTGGAAACTGTACTTGGAATTTTTTTTTTTTTTTTGGCCACGCCATGTGGCACGCAGGATCTTAGTTCCCCGACCAGGGATCAAACTCGTGCTCCCCTGCAGTGGAAGTGCAGAGTCCTAACCACTGGACTGCCGGGGAAGTCCCCGTACTTGGAATTTTGAATTTGGATCTTTCCCCCGGGGAGTGGAGTGACAGGAGGTATGATGCCCTCTCGTGATGTTGGGCAGGGCAGCCGTAGTTCCCAGCCAGCCCCGAGATCACAAGGGTGAACAACCCATACACTTAGCAGCCATCGTGGGCCCAGACAACCGTTCTGCTTTTCACCTCAATCCGTTATAGGAGACGTTCAACACTCTGTTATCTTTAAATAGGCTTTGTGTTAGATGGTTTTGCCCAACTGCAGGCTAATGTAAGTGTCCTGAGCGCATTTAAGGTAGGCTAGGCTAAGCCATGATGTTCCGTGGGTTAGATGTATTCAATGCATTTTCAACTTATGATATTTTCAACTTATGATGGGTTTATCGGGATGTAACCTCATCTAAGTTCAGGAAGGTCTGTATTTTAAATTCACTAGAATAGTTACATAGGATAGGTTTTCCAGTTTCTTTGATATTTTTGGCCATCAATTCTCATTGTTTTATTTACATTTTGCTACTTTTCTAGTTTTTGAATTTGAATGTTGACTTTGATTTCATTCTTTTCTAATTTGATATTAAAATATATAAGGACTTGAATTCACTCTTCCTACATCATAGACTGTAGTACAAGTACGACAGGTATTTAGTTTATCATTTGGCCCTTATCTAAATGATCTTTTACTGCAGATTTGATTTCCTCTTTTTTCAAGGATTTTAAAGAAAATGGTTTTTAATCTTGTAGTGGTTTTATTAATTTTATTTTTCCTTTTAATATTACTTTTTACTTGTGGTCAAAATGTGAATTTAACATTAAATTTTCAGGAAATTTATTATCCTTTTTATGGTCAAGCATATAAACATTTTTATAAATGTTCCACAGACTTTTGAAAAGACTGTCTATTTTTTGTTTGTAGGATAGGTAGCCTTCTAATACCTATTATTAAATCAAAATTAATTATGTTTTTGAGAATTCCATACACTTACTCATATTGTTCCAATTGCTCTGGCAAAGATTCAAATGAATGTATTAGAAAATTCTACTGGTATTGTGATATTTTAAACAATTTATGGTTGTTCTGTGAATTATATAAATGTCATTTTCCTGGTTTTGATATTGTACTATCATTACACAAGTTGTCATCATTGAGGGAAGCTGGGTGAAGGGTACACAGCAGCTTTCTGTCCATTTACTTGCAATCCTGTAAACCTGTAATGATTTCAAAATAGAAAGTAAAGAAGAAAAAAATAAGAACATCAAAAAAATCTGTGTGCATTTCTAACAGCTTACATTTTATATATTTTGATGTTAAATGATTACATCATCCAGCACATAAAGGTTCATGAAAATTAAGCTACGGGTTGTACTCTTGATTATTAAAACCAGATCTTTTTGTTTCACTTAAAATCTATTATCTTGAATTTTACATTGTCTGGTGTGGATCTGGTTTTCCCAGTGTGCTCACTTTTATTTCCTTTCTTTTTTCTCTTTGAGTGTGTTTTGTCTGTGCATGCCCACACACCTGGTAAGTCAGCTTTGACCATTCTTATATTTGTAAACATTATTTCATATTGTTTTAGTGTGCCTCTTATAAATAATGAATAACCAGTATATTTTTACGATATAATTTCAGTTCATTCATTTTTTTTTCTTGGTATTTCTCTTTTTATTGCATTCGTTGTCTAACAACAATAATACTCATTGGCAAGAAATTTATTTACACGAACAAATTAAATGTAATCAAGGAATTTTTAGGAAACAAAGGACCACTGTGATATTTTGTTTGAATGCCTCTGAGAGTTCATTCATTTTTATTGTGATGCCTTAACTTTCTTTATCTTAACTATCTGAGATCGTTTGGTTGGTTAAGAATTATTAAGTCACGAACTTTTTAAAAAACTCCCTCAAAATTCTGTAATATTAGGCTGGTACTTTCTGAAATGTATTTTGGGGAAGACATCTAATGCTAACTTCATTTTTCTTCTTTTGAGGGAACCTGTTTTTGTCATCTAGGTGATGGTAGGATTTTGTTCTGTTCTGTTTTTCCCACTTCATCCTTTGATTAAACTTTTCTCTTTGGAATCAGGATTCATTGGGGCCATTTTCATTACTTTTGCATAGTATTCAGTTAACCCTTTCCATTGAAGACTAAAATCTTGTTGAGAAAACAAATGAGAGACTTTTCTCAAGTTTTCTCCTGTTTCACACTGAAACTCGACACCATGGAGGGACAGGAAGGGAGGATATTTGCTCTGATTCCTCCACTTGGTTCTGTTCTCTTTAAAGACGGAGGCTTCTGTTTGAGCACCTTTCTGCGTGCTGACCTTCAGGGCGCCAGAAGTCAATCTATATTTGTCCATGTTTAAGCCTGAAACGGATTCTGCTTTTCCGATTTCCTGTTGAAATCTGTCCAGGCCAGAGGAAGGGAGAAGAGAAATGTTATTTGTTTTCTGGGATTCAGTTTGTCAAATGAAAAGTCAAATGAATAGTCCAGCAGGAGGAGGTGGAGAATGAACGCAGGAGTGGCTGAGACCTGAGATAGCGGTGTGAGCCCCCATCTGCCGCTGGAGGGCCGGGGTCAGCACTCCAGGCCCCAACCTTGACCTTGCCATGTGCAGGTGCGAAGGCTGCTTGTCCGGTCCTGGCCCCTGGTGTCTCCAGGTGTGGACTCGGGATGTGCCCTTGGTCACTGCACTGCACACACCCTCCCCCTCAGGTCCTGGCATCTTAGCTGAGGGGTTTCCAGATGCTTCCTCTGCATCTTTCCCAGGCCACACTTTCCTCCACTGGCTCCATGTAGATTTCCCTGCATTATATCTTAGAGAAGTTGTGAATTTTTTTGGTATGTGGAAGGTGACTTGCTCTTGTTCCGATACTGATATTGCTTTTTCCCTGTTGCTATTGTTTCTTTGATCTTTTTACTGGGGATTTGGGAGAAGGGGAGCCTTGTATTCATATGACCATGTTGAAGCAAGACTCATCTTTAATTTTCATGTTTTTCATAGTATCTGGTTGGCCTAGGATTGGTTTTCATTTCCTTCACCAGAGGACACGTGATGGACAAGAGGGGAGTGGAGTAAAGGTCACGGCCAGAGGCGGTTTCCTACGGGGGCCCTTTTGGGAACCTTCACCACACTGTGCTTCTGGCTGGATGCGTCACTGTTCTGGGGACCAGGGCCCCATCCCCAGGGACTTCCTGCCCCTCCGCATGTGCACACCCCAAACAACCTGCCCGTTTCCACTCCTCAAGCCCCAGGATCTGTAAAGAGAGAGCTGAGACCGGCAGTCTGGGTCTGCCCTCGCCTACCACTGCTCACGTCCATCCTTTCTAACTGCTTGTTTTTTTTCCCTTTTCTGCCTGGGCTTTAAAAAAAATACGAAACAAAGGCTTTCTATGTCCACAAAGTGACACTTTAGGGGAAAGGGAGGGAGGGAATGGGGCACCAAAAAGAGATAGGATGCTCGAGAGACACAGAGTGGATTCTGCCTAATTATACTTTTTAAACTCCCCTAATTGCTCTGTTTAATTATTGATGTGGAAAGTGTTTCCTTTGAGGAAGTTCAGTCATCAAGAGCCCTCAGGACCAAGGAGACAGACATCACCTGCTTTGGGCTTGGTAATTAAAGCGCAATTGTCACCCGAGAGTGGGGCAGACCCCTTGGGAGGGGAAGGTGGGGCCGCGCCCACCGCCAGTGCACAGACCCCAACCCCCAAGCACAAGTGCATCTAAGGCCTTGGAACCCAGCAGCTTCTAGGAAGAGCAACTGATAAACAGGAAGGCACTCTGCTACCACTGACTCCCATTCTGTCACTCATCTTCCTCCTTCTACAAACACAAACTTGCCCACAGACTCCCAGCTCTTGCTGCGGCTGATGTGTCTTTGTGGGTTCAGCTCCCCTTATAACCTCTAATTGTTTGGGGACTTCAAGTCACAAAAGTCTAATATTTGAAGTGTCAATACAGTTTTTTTTTTGTGTGTGTAATTGAATCACTGGGCCTAGTGCTGATATCACAAATAATCTCATTTTCTTCCCTGACATCCATCAGCATTCATTTCCTTGGCCCCCAGGAAAAGGCGGTGCCTGCCGGGGCGGCCGGATAAATGGATACTTGAATGTCATTGGAATGAAGGAAGAGGAATGGGAATGGTTGGATTGATCTAGAAGATTCTGATTTGAGATTCAATTCAGAATGGATCCTAGAATGAAGGAAATCGTAAGACAGTGTCCCCACTTCCTCGTCTGTACAATGTAGAGGCCCCAGTGCATGACCGTTAAAGGTCCTTCCCGGTTCTAATATGCTGGGTATGGAGGTCGAAGAGTGAAAACTCTGATTAGCAGCAGAAACGATGGAAGACACAGAGATGAGCTCTACTCTGACCCCCTTTCGTGAAAGGACTTGCAGCCTGGCTGTGCTCCCAGCTGACAGGCCCCAGCAGTTGGAGCCCTTAGGGTCCATCTCACTGCGAAGCACAGGCTTTGCTCCCGGGGTCTCTCCGTCAAAGACTGGACAAGGAGGTGGCCCGGGGGCTCAGCCCCGTCTGCCCAAGTTGGGACGTCTCTGATGACTGATCTTTGCTCCGGGTCTCCCGCTGCGGCTGGCAGAGACTGGCAGGTCTACACTGGGTCTGCCCAACCCAGATTCCTTCCCTTTTCCTCCGCAGGTGGCCTCTGTCCAAGACATCTTTTATACACCTAACTCCTTCTCAGGATCTGCTTCCTGGAGAAGGAGAACCCAAAGGGTGATGGGGAATGAGCTGTAAACAAAATGGCATAAAACTCAGGAAAGGATGCCGTGGTGAATCCAACCACGGGGGGAAAGCGCAGTCACGAAGGAAGTGGCGTTCAAGATCGCCTGTGAAGAATGAGTGGGTAGAAAAAGAAGAAAATCGGCATTCCAAGCAGAGGGATGGATGCATGCACAAAGGCACAATGATATAAAGATACAGGGTGTGGGACCACGGGCAGTGCCTGGACATGGAGTATTCTGTGTGTGCAGCGGTGGCGGCAGGAGGGTGGGCCGGAAAGGTAAGGCTGGAAAACACGGGATCCAAGATATACAGCTGTCACAAAAGCCCTGCATATATAGTCCTATTGGTTTGTAGACTCTGATATAGGGAAACGGGAACGCTGAGAGAAGAATGAGCTACCCAAAGCAGTAAAATATGGGAAATTCCATAGCATAGTACTTTTGACAGCCCTAAGAAAATGATATTTTACTTCTATGTAGGTGGTTTCCTTGAACGAAGACCACCAGCTATTTGTCAGGGAGAAAATGAATTGCTTGCCCCACGTTATGGCAAAATCAATCATATCATAACACCAATCTATCAGGGAAAATTCAGTCTCTAGGCCCATGTTTTCAGGAAAGAAATTGGCAGTTAATACTCCTATCCCTTTTTACTTATTCAGGAGAAAAAAGGACCTGCCCACTGGGTCCCAAAATAACTTCCTTACGACCGTTATCAAATTCTGACACTGAAGTTCATCCATCCTAACAAAGTTTTCATTTTATAAATCACAATTTGCTGTAATAAAAACAAAAACAAAAACCAAACAGCATTTCCCAAACTTTGTTCCAAGGAACACGTAGTCCTTTGGGTTTTCATTGTCACGAGGGAAACACCGTGCATGACAAATCCCATTTACTTGTCACATTGAACCTTAGAAACACAACTCTTAGAAGTCCACCATGAGAAAACTCTTAAAAGACCACCATTTAAGTTTGCTGAATCCATTTCCCATTCATAGTTGACCACAAAATCTTCCTGCCCTCATAGCACCCACAAACACTACAGAAGTAACATTATAGGGAATACATTTTGCAGGCTGACTTTGAGGATTTCAAAAGCATTTCCTATCGAAATGTGATAGTAGTAAACAAAATCATTGCTTTCACAAAATTCCATCTTTTATTCTTGAACTTGGTGCCTCAGGACTCAAGGGTAAAGTTAAAGGGGTTTCATTCCCAACCAGGTATGTGGATGGTCCTTCCAACTGGTCATGGTGTGGAAGGTCCAGTGAAAAGTGGGATGGGGAATATTAAATTTACTGTTTCTGTGGTCAAAAGAAAAGCTCTAAGCTGGAAGCACACATAGAAGGTATAAATGAGAAGCTCCAGGCCTATGGTTTGCTGAGCTGCCAAACAATCATCTATTGAACGAACTTCCTATTCTGCAAAATTAAGGAACGTTTGTATAGAGTTGACTTAGTGTTTGTGACCTCAGAGCAATATTCCTGTGTTCACCTGAAGTTTCGGTGATGTGATCAAAATTGCACATTATTAAAAAATGATGCAAATCTGTCGCACACAGCTAGAGAAAATGCCAGCCAATGAACTGTGTGTTCAAACTAGGCTGAACACAAACCTCCAGGCTTCTTGGAAATGTGTTAGGGACACCCTACTAGGTGAGAGGGTGGGTCAAGCAGGTGGGTTCTGGACACCCACCCTCCCTCATTCAGTCAGCATAGATTCTTTTATAGAGTAAGAGGTGGCAGGAGGTTTGTACAAACATTTGAAACCAGAACTGTAATCTATCTATCAACACGCACACACTGGAAGGTAAATCTGTCATTAGGAAAAGGGACATGACCAGGGGCTTGATCGCAGGGAAAGAAATGCCCTCCTCTTCATTGCTCTGAATAAATGCAACATGAAGTTCCCAAGGGATTCTCCTGGTTAGATATCCACAATCCCACCTAAAATACAGTTCTTATTTTCAGCTTTGAAAATAAGAGGAAATTGCCAGGTCCAATGTCTCCAGTCACTTTAAACGCAAAGGATGTTTACAAATGATGGGTCCAGAAATGATGGCTTCATGAGGTCATGGGTCAAATGACAAAAATCACAACAATAATAACAAGATAGTTCACATACACTATCTCTATGGTCTCCACCTTTCCGGATGGCAAAACTGAAGTGTGCAGAGATTCAACAACTTGTCCCAGGTTACCTGGGTGTAAGAAGGAGTGTTGTGACTTGAACCCAAGATCGGCAGTGCTGTTACAAAGGCAGTGGGTCACAATAAGCAACTTTAAAAAACCCTAAGTAACACATCTGTTCAGATATAGGACAAAACAGATTATTCTCAATGATCCTCAAGGTGAGCTTGCTTTGTGGAACTTGGAGGAAATTGCTACCAACCAAAATTTAAATGGTGCTCAAAAAGCTTATAACCCTGAATCATGGCTTCCTCTGCTTAAACTTCCCAGTGGCTACACTCGGTACAATGTGCAGTCATTGCACGTGGACACATATTTAAAGTTTTGTAAATGTGACTTTTCATTTTGTTAGTGTCACGTGCAAGGATGAGGCGGGCATTTCCTCTCTTCCACCCAGTGGTTTTACAGCATTGAGTCAAGGCCTTCTCTCCCCCTGCCCAGACCTCTTCGAGGCGGGCCAGTGAGGGTGTGCTCACTCTAGCCTGCCCAGGAACGAACCCACTGGCTACCTATTCTGATGAACAGAATCAAGAGCCGTTTCCATTTGAGCCAGTCAGGCAGCTATCCCCGAGGTCACCTTAGTGTCATCCAGAATTCGAGAGAATCCATCTACTGCCCAAGCCTGGATGTCTTGACTCATTCAATCAAACACTTAGGGAAGAAAGCACAAAAAGACGGCTGTGTAATTTTATCATGGCTTCTCTCCCAAGTGCATTCAAAACAAAGCATGGATTGAGTTTGTTCAAAGAAGGGCCAACTCCTTAGACACGCTCACCAGTAAACAGCTTGCCTTCAAAGTCTAGAACCCATGGTTGCATTTTCAGTTTTCAACCAGTTTTAGTCATCAGTGCAATTCCTGGGTGATCACCTACCCCCGTGCGTGACATCTCCTCTCATCAGAACAGGAGTTTGCAAGTGGCAGCTCTTGTGAGGGTGGCATGGGGGTGTTGGTCCTACCCACATCCCAATATCGGAGCGAAAAAATAAATAGGTTTTGTTCCCTTAAAATGTTTCAGGCAGGAGAGACCGCCTTGAATGTTATAAACTTCAAGAGAGAAAATAAAATGTCCATTCTTTTTCCCCACACCCCACTCTGTTCGAGTCTCAAAAAACATGTAAATCTTGGCCCAGACTAAGCAAATCACCTTAAAAAGGAAGGTTGGAGAACTGTTTATTATTTGAAATGTCTCTCCCTAGGCCTTATTTTTGATAAATTGGCTTCAGCTCCATTACTTCATGATATATCTCCCTTGACATTTAATTATACTTACTTCAAACACATTAAGCGAATCAGTCTGAACAGCTTCTTATTAATATGCAAATTTCTCCTTTGAAAACCCATGAATCTGTGAAAAATCTCTTTAGGCTTCCATTAGACCCACTCAGGAAGTTGTATACCTCACACAGACACTCGCTTCATTCACTGACTCAGTGATTCAGCATTTACTAATTGTCTGAGTTAACTATTCTGACCACATCAAGGGGAGTTGGGAGGAAAGCGGGGACGGGGGGGTGGAGAAGGGGGGTGACAGGGAACCAAATGGGATTCAGAAGCTGAACACTTAAAAGATGAATGATCAGAAGCCCAGGCCTGAATTAGCGGCTGTAATTAGAGTTGAAAATCAAGCCTCTCTGCAAACACAATCAGCCAGATGAGTTGACACAGCCCACTCTGTGGCAGAGAAGCCCCAGCTCGCCAGTGGGTGACTTCTCTGGCCATTGCTCTCCAGGCCAGAGTAGGGGCAGCCGAAGGTGGGCTCCTGTGTGCGACAGATCTCCTTGCAAGCGCATGTGTTCCCTGCCCATGTGTTCACTTGCAATCATATTTGCAAAAGACCTGGTTGTCCTGTAACAGGGGGGACCAAGATGGATCTTGTAGTTCTCAGAGGAACAAGACAAAGACCAACGGGACCACTCAGAAGTTCAGACTTCAAATTGGCAAATGCATGGTCCTGAGGCTGTCAGGGGTCAGAAGCAAGTTCCAGAAGAAGAAGCCATAGTTCCCAAAATCATGACAAGAAGGCTACACTTCAGGAGCAAGCAGAAGTCCTGGCACCGAGGAGACAGAGGCAAGATGGTGGGAAAGTGAGATTTCTAGGAGAATCCAAAGCCTGAGGGGTCAGAACAGAAGTGGAACAAAGTAGAGATCAAGGGAGAAAAGGAATCTGGAGATCCAGACTTTATGAGAGAATTAAGGAATTCTTGGCTCTCTGTTGATGGGATACTCAAGATGGGGAAAGACCACCATTCTCCATGGTCCTCGGACAGAAGTGTGGGATTTGGGACATCTGAGCAGCAGAGGATAAGAACATCGAAAAGCAGCATATGCCAGAGGCAGATTCAGCGGCTTTATAATCATGATGGCTTTGAATATTCCCGAGAAATACTTGCAACTAGTAAGCAATACGGTGGCATATTTGCTTTGACTCATGAGGAAAATGGAGGAAACGTAACAGGTTATTTTCAGTGACATCTGTGAGTGCCACTTCGTAGCTGTGCCAACCTGAGTCTTCGTTCCTATAAATGGTTTAATGCCCTATCTGCAGTGTTGCTGAGAGAATCTAAAGATGATGTATTTAAGGTACTTGGAATGAGGAGGAGTCACGAATGATCAGTACTGTCATTAAACACTCCTTGAGGATGGGATGTGTTCTACTGCCCTTCGCATCCTTCACCTGAACAGGTGGGCTCTCAGCCACACAGTCAGTCTATTCTCGTTATTCCAGGCACTTTACAACGTCCCGCAAACACTCAATGAGAGAATACTGAATCATGCTCCTAGGGGAAACGCAGGGTTAGGCTTCCATGAGCCTCTGGTCACAACATTTTCGTCAATCAATCAGTACATCACCTTGTCTTACGTGTGTTTCTGTTTAAAGACACCTCATTTAATATAGCCTGTTGATTCATTAATGTTGCACTTGCAGCCAACCATGCTCTAACTCAGACCTGAACAAAGCTCATCTAACACACGGATTTTTCTCCATAGAGCACCTCACAGCCTTAGGAACACTAGACAGCACTTCAGTTCTACACTTCGGGGCCACTTTAAAAAGTGAAATCACCAACAAAAAGCACGAAAATGAGAAAAGCGTGGCACTAAGTAGATCCCCAGAAGGACATCTGTTCACAGTCTGAGCTGAAACAGGAGGGCAAGACGTTGCTTTTTGTGATCTCGGGTGGGAACACACACACAGGGTGACTTCAGTTTTCTGTGCTCTGCCCGTGTCCAAAAATGACCCTGAAAGCGCTGCAAGTGAAAATTGGGGGATTGCAAATAAATTTTAGCAAGTAGGCGAATTCACAAACACAAATCTGTGAATAACAAAGGTCCACTGTATTTATTAAGTGGATGAATAGAAGGTGAAATGAAAAACCTGTAAAAAGCAGGCCAAGTGCATTGCAGGGCTTCTTCCGAATTAGGTTTTCTGCTCTTACAAAAAAAAAAAGAAAAAAAAAGCAAAACATCTTTAGGTCAGAAACACACTCGTTCATACGAAATGGCACGTTGATGTCAAATTAGGTTTTCTGCTCTTACAAAAAAAAAAAAAAGCAAAACATCTTTAGGTCAGAAACACACTCATTCATACGAAATGGCACGTTGATGTCAAATTGCCTTCCCTATGCTAATAAATGAATGTACTGACCCACTGTCTATTCTCTGGGGCATGAAAAGGGAGAAAAGAACAGATCTACAGAATTATTTTAGATTCTCTCATCAAGACCAGAAACGGAAATATCAGCATGTTTTTCTGACGACTCCAGAACCTTCTCTAAAGAACCCAGAGGACCACAGAGTCGCTCATTGTGCGGCTGCTGCGTGCAGAGTGCGGTCTCTCAGAACTCACACACCAAGCCTGTACGCTCAGGTTCAGCGACCCGTTCACGGTTCAAGCAAGAAAAGTTATCCTTCATCCCATTCGCATTTGTCAATAACCCAGAAGTTCAACTGCACAGCGCAAGCTTTAAAGAAGGCACTTGGGTTTCAAGGTCTCTTTTCAAATACATAAACCTGCCAAAGTCGGTTGCAAAGTCTATTCCAAGATAAATCAGCTTATGCTAGTTTTTAAAACTTCTGCTTGGGGACCAAAAAAGAGGTTTAAGTTGTTTTTTTAAAAAAAGGCAAAGGCTAATTTTTAATGCAACTGAATGGACTTGGTTTCATTTTGTAGATATGAGAAAATACATTCTTCTTTAACTTAAGTTCTCCTTTGCTCTACAAGACAATGGCCACAAGCTTTCTGCTCCCCACCTTCTGGGTACCCACGAGGGTCCACAGACCTCTCTGCACAGATGCATGGTTTGCAGAACAGAATAGGGAGAGGTCCTTCGGACTTAAGGTTTGAATTTCATAATAGAGAGAAGATCCTACTTAATAATAATGTTGCTAATTGATCCCACCAGTGCTCCCCCCGGCTAAGGTGAAAGCTGACGATCACGTCCAATCCATTTAAGGCATGAAAACCGAAACCTCAAGATGAGAAAAAGCTTCTCGTCTCAGACTCGTCACGGAGTCGGGGTGGGCTCTGTGGGCATCAGACCCACCATCCCACAGGGCGCATGCTCAGAAGGGCTCCACTCTGTTCAGTGCTCTGCTGCTGCACCTAAAAATTCGCCATAATTTTTTAACAAGGACCCCTCCATTTTCAGTCTGCATTGCGCCCCATAAGGTACGCACCTGGTCCTGCATGGAGCTAATTACTGACTGAGGGAGGACTCCCCAGATCCCTGGACCACCGCTTCTCCCATCTGGACGCAGTCACCCCACCTGAGATCCACGGCACAGCTCACCTACACAGACATGTGGCATCAACTTTGTGCCCCAAGAACCCATCCATCCATCCGTTCATTCATCTGTCCATCCATCCATCTGCCCATCCATCCGTCCATCCATCCATCCATCCAACCGTCCATCTGCCCAGGGCGGGCTGTGAACCAATCTCTCTGCACTGCCCGACTCGAATGCACTGGAATCACAGCCTCCACTCTGCTCTGCACAGACCCAGTTTAACTTTATTAAAAGAATGAGCTAACAGACAGGCAGGTTAGGGATACAATTGTTTCCTGGATAAACAGCACGGCCTTTGCTCATATGGCTGCATCGGTGGCATATTTTATGCGTATGTATTTTTATAAAGCAGCTAGAGAAAAAAAGCAACCGTATATCATCTAAGAACAACAATATGACTTTCTGTTTGGCCGGCTGCCCTGAAATCCTTCCCTCCACAGCTCCTGGAGTGGTCCCCCGCCTGTCCCCATTACTTTGCACGAAGGTGAATAAATCAACGTGAAACTCTTACTATCTTATTTTCTCTCTGCTCCCCGCCCCCCGCTTCTGTCCTCTGCATCTTGAACGGTTTGAGAAAAATTAATGCCCGTGTCTCTGGCAAACGTATTGCACCTATAATTCAGCTTTAAAACAAGCACACCAGCAGTGGCCAAACCTTGGGTAGAAGGTTCATTTTTCACATGAGTAATTGAATCCTTCCCTTCAATTCCCTTTCAAGTATTAGAGACGACTTATGCCTCGCTGAAAAATCTTATAAAACTTCCACCAGACACTTGTCAACTGAGGGTAGAGATGCCTCTTGTACCAGACAGGGATGGGGGGAGGGGAGAGGAGACAGCGGGAAAGCATTCTCCTGTGGTTCACAGGTAGAAGGTTATCCCGAGGTACTGAAAGTAATAAGAATCCTTTATTTCTTCAGCCTCCACTTTACGCCATCAATATTTCAGTAACATGAAAATCTGGACTTTAGTGTTTTCTTAGGTGACATCGCCAAATTTAACTGAGTTTTCAACAAATGCAATAAACATTCTTTAGCAGATTGCTTTGCCCTGCCAAGGTTTTAAAGAGTGTTTTCTATCAAGAAATATCTGTTTGGCCTGTAAGTGCTACATTTGTGTATTTTAAGTGACACATAAATTTTATAGTGTTTTTCTATCCAACAGAAGTGACAGGTCTGACCACTTAATCGTCAGACATCCAGCAACAGTTTCATGCAATGAAGCTCACTGTGGTACTGCATAGCTAAGTCACCCTTTGTGTTTACAGATGGTGATTCCACCTGTTTGTTGTTTTTCACATTTTTTTTAGCGTTCCCTGAAATGGCTCAGTGATTCACCTCCAACCGTCTGGATCGGCCATTGAGTAGCCCAGGAGAGGCGGGATCACCATTTTCCACGTCCACTGAAGTTGTCTCTTGATATTTTGATGGTAGCACTTTCTTTTCCTTGAAATTCATCCCCCCCCCCCCACCTTACCTTATAAGTGTCTAATTTCCCATTTCTGGTCCTTATCACTACCCGCTTCTCCCTGAGGGTTTGTATTCTTAAGAAAGTGTGTGTCACCTGTCACTGTCTTCCTTTGCCGTGAGAATTGAACACCAAGCACCAGTAAAATAACATGGAATGTGAAATTCATAAAACCATGACCTGCACTGGTGACCCCTCCTACAAAGCTGAGAGTCACATCAGGACACTGGGGCCAGGTCCTCCAGCCCCATCATCCAGCCCCATTTGGGTGGAAGGGAAGTTCTGCAGGGTCTAACACTGAGAAGTCCCTGATGTTTTGTTTTTGTTTTGCTTTTCTTCACCTAGAGTCTGAGCAGCCTCAGAAGACACAAAAGCAGCAGAGTCTATCAGGAGGAAGGAAAAGTATCAGGGAAAAGTCTATCAAACAAAATCCATCAGAAATCTCCTGGCCAACTGTCTCAGTTGGCTACTGCTGTTTAACAAAGCACTCGACGCTTAGAGTGATACAAAGCATTTTGTGGTTTAGGAAGAGCTTGGCTAAGTGGTTCTTCTGTGCCACATGATGTCATTTGGACTCATTTAGCTTTATTCATCTTGGAACTCAGCTGGGGATAGAATGACCAACATAGCTTCCATCACACATCTGGGTCCTCCGCTGCAGAGACTGAAGAGCTGGAGACTGGCTAGCCTCTTTCTCCAGCAGGGTTGGACTCCTTGTACGGTGGCTCAGGGCGCCAAGACAGCAAAAGCAGAAGCTGTCAGCTCCTCACATGGCTAAGCCTGGAACTGGCATGGCATCACTTCTGCTTCCCTCTACTGGCCCCTGCAAGTCACATGGCCAGCTCAGATGCAAGGGGAGAAGAAATCATTAGATTCCACCTCTTGATGGGAGAAATGGATGAACAAATATGGATGGGAGGAACTGCCTGTGGCCATTGTTGGAAACAACTCCAGACCAAAGCCCAGTGTTCTTCTAATCCGAGGTCCTAGCTTAGGGGAGGGTACTAAAGGTCAGTTGGGGGAATCTGTGGTCATTCTCTATGATTTCACTTCACAGGCTAGACGCACTGCCAAAGAACACCTTTTCCCTTAAACAACACCGCATATTTGCTATTATATCCTCATTTCAAGTTTATTTGATGTGAGTTACATATCAGTCCTATCACTAGAAGTCAATTTGTGGATAAAGTAGGAAACTTGTACAGTGGAATCAGATCCCATGCAATTCCTCAACGTACTCAACTAATCACTCTCAAAGAGAATGAAACACCCTAAAAAAGAATGGAAAATTGGGAGATTGGGATTGACATATATACAAGAATATGTATAAAATGGATAACTAGTAAGAACCTGCTGTATAAAAAACTAAATAAAATAAAATTCAAAAAAGCATAAATAAAATGACAAGTTTGTAAGAGTGCTATGAATAGGGAGATTAACCAAGATGGCGGAGTAGAAGGACGTGCTCTCACTCCCTCTTGCGAGAGCACCAGAATCACAACTGGCTGCTGGACAAGCATTGACAGGAAGACCCTGGACTTCACCAAGGAGGATACCCCACGTCCAAGTACAGAGGAGAAGCCACAGTGAGACGGTAGGAGGGGCGCAATCAGAGTAAAATCAAATCCCATAACTGCTAGGTGGGTGGCTCACAGACTGGCGAACACTTATACCACAGAAGTCCACCCACTGGAGTGAAGGTTCTGAGCCACACGTCAGGCTTCCCAACCTGGGGGTCCGGCTACGGGAAGAGGAATTCCTAGAGAATCAGACTTTGAAGCCTAGTGGGAATTGATTGCAGGACTTTGACAGGACTGGGGAAAACAGAGACCCCACTCTTGGAGGGCACACACAAAGTAATGTGTGCATCGGGACCCAGGGGAAGGAGCAGTGACCCTGGGGGAGACTGAACCAGACCTACCTGCTGGTGTTGGGGGGTCCCCTGCAGAGGCGAGTGGTGGCTCTGTTTCACCGTGGGGATAAGGACACTGGCAGCAGAGGTTCTGGGAAGTGCTCCTTGGCGTGAGCCCTCCCAGAGTCTGCCATTAACCCCACCAAAGAGCACGGGTAGGCTCCAGTGTTGGGTTGCCTCAGGCAAAACAACCAACAGGGAGGGAACCCAGCCCCACCCATCAACAGTCAAGTGGATTAAGGTTTTACTGAGCTCTGACCGCCACAGCAACAGGGAGGGAACCCAGCCCCACCCATCAACAGTCAAGTGGATTAAGGTTTTACTGAGCTCTGACCGCCACAGCAACAGTCAGCTCTACCCACCACCAGAGCCTCCCATCAAGCCTCTTAGATAGCCTCAACCACCAGAGGGCAGACAACAGAAGCAAGAAAAACTACAATCCTGCAGCCTGTGGACCAAAAACCACAGTTACAGAAAGATAGAGAAGATGAAAAGGCAGAGGGCTATGTACCAGATGAAGGAACAAGAAAAAACCCCAGAAAAACAACTAAATGAAGTGGAGATAGGCAACCTTCCAGAAAAAGAATTCAGAATAATGATAGTGAAGATGATCCAGGACCTCGGAATAAGAATGGAGGCAAAGATTGAGAAGATGCAAGAAATGATTAACAAAGACCTAGAAGAATTAAAGAACAAACAAACAGAGATGACCAATACAATAACTGAAATGAAAACTACACTAGAAGGACTCAATAGCAGAATAACTGAGGCAGAAGAACGGATAAGTGACCTGGAAGACAGAATGGTGGAATTCACTGCTGCGGAACAGACTAAAGAAAAAAGAATGAAAAGAAATGAAGACAGCCTAAGAGACCTCTGGGACAACGTTAAACGCAACAACATTCGCATTATAGGGGTCCCGGAAGGAGAAGAGAGAGAGAAAGGACCAGAGAAAATATTTGAAGAGATTATAGTCGAAAACTTCCCTAACATAGGAAAGGAAATAGCCACCCAAGTCCAGGAAGCGCAGAGAGTCCCATACAGAATAAACCCAAGGAGAAACACGCCGAGACACATAGTAATCAAAGTGGCAAAAATTAAAGACAAAGAAAAATTATTGAAAGCAGCAAGGGAAAAACGACAAATAACATACAAGGAAACTCCCATAAGGTTAACAGCTGATTTCTCAGCAGAAACTCTGCAAGCCAGAAGGGAGTGGCATGATATACTTAAAGTGATGAAAGGGAAGAACCTACAACCAACATTACTCTACCCGGCAAGGATCTCATTTAGATTTGATGGAGAAATCAAAAGCTTTACAGACAAGCAAAAGCTAAGAGAATTCAGCACCACCAAACCAGCTCTACAACAAATGCTAAAGGAACTTCTCTAAGTGGGAAACACAAGAGAAGAAAAGGACCTACAAAAACAAACCCCCCAAAATTAAGAAAATGGCAATAGGAACATACATATCAATAATTACCTTAAACGTGAATGGATTAAATGCCCCAACCAAAAGACATAGACTGGCTGAATGGATACAACAACAAGACCCATATATATGCTGTCTACAAGAGACCCACTTTAGACCTAGGGACACACACAGACTGAAAGTGAGGGGATGGAAAAAGATATTCCATGCAAATGGAAATCAAAAGAAAGCTGGAGTAGCTATACTCATATCAGATAAAATAGACTTTAAAATAAAGAATGTTACAAGAGACAAGGAAGGACACTACATAATGATCCAGGGATCAATCCAAGAAGAAGATATAACAATTATAAATATATATGCACCCAACATAGGAGCACCTCAATACATAAGGCAACTGCTAACAGCTATAAAAGAGGAAATCGACAGTAACACAATAATAGTGGGGGACTTTAACACTTCACTTACACCAATGGACAGATCATCCAAAATGAAAATAAATAAGGAAACAGAAGCTTTAAATGACACAATAGACCAGTTAGATTTAATTGATATATATAGGACATTCCATCCAAAAACAGCAGATTACACGTTCTTCTCAAGTGCGCACGGAACATTCTCCAGGATAGATCACATCTTGGGTCACAAATCAAGCCTCAGTAAATTTAAGAAAATTGAAATCATATCAAGCATCTTTTCTGACCACAACGCTATGAGATTAGAAATGAATTACAGGGAAAAAAACGTAAAAAAGACAAACACATGGAAGCTAAACAATACGTTACTAAATAACCAAGAGATCACTGAAGAAATCAAACAGGAAATAAAAAAATACCTAGAGACAAATGACAATGAAAACACGACGACCCAAAACCTATGGGATGCAGCAAAAGCAGTTCTAAGAGGGAAGTTTATAGCTATACAAGCCTACCTAAAGAAACAAGAAAAAGCTCAAGTAAACAATCTAACCTTACACCTAAAGAAACTAGAGAAAGAAGAACAAACAAAACCCAAAGTTAGCAGAAGGAAAGAAATCATAAAGATCAGAGCAGAAATAAATGAAATAGAAACAAAGAAAACAATAGCAAAGATCAATAAAACTAAAAGTTGGTTCTTTGAGAAGATAAACAAAATTGATAAGCCATTAGCCAGACTCATCAAGAAAAAGAGGGAGAGGACTCAAATCAATAAAATCAGAAATGAAAAAGGAGAAGTTACAACAGACACCGCAGAAATACAAAGCATCCTAAGAGACTACTACAAGCAACTTTATGCCAATAAAATGGACAACCTGGAAGACATGGACAAATTCTTAGAAAGGTATAACCTTCCAAGACTGAATCAGGAAGAAACAGAAAATATGAACAGACCAATCACACGTAATGAAATTGAAACTGTGATTAAAAATCTTCCAACAAACAAAAGTCCAGGACCAGATGGCTTCACAGGTGAATTCTATCAAACATTTAGAGAAGAGCTAACACCCATCCTTCTCAAACTCTTCCAAAAAATTGCAGAGGAAGGAACACTCCCAAACTCATTCTATGAGGCCACCATCACCCTGATACCAAAACCAGACAAAGACACTACAAAAAAAGAAAATTACAGACCAATATCACTGATGAATATAGATGCAAAAATCCTCAACAAAATACTAGCAAACAGAATCCAACAACACATTAAAAGGATCATACACCACGATCAAGTGGGATTTATCCCAGGGATGCAAGGATTCTTCAATATACGCAAATCAATCAATGTGATACACCATATTAACAAATTGAAGAATAAAAACCATATGATCATCTCAATAGATGCAGAAAAAGCTTTTGACAAAATTCAACACCCATTTCTGATAAAAACTCTCCAGAAAGTGGGCATAGAGGGAACCTACCTCAACATAATAAAGGCCATATATGACAAACCCACAGCCAACATTGTCCTCAATGGTGAAAAACTGAAAGCATTTCCTCTAAGATCAGGAACGAGACAAGGATGTCCACTCTCACCACTATTATTCAACATAGTTCTGGAAGTCCTAGCCACGGCAATCAGAGAAGAAAAAGAAATAAAAGGAATACAAATTGGAAAAGAAGAAGTAAAACTGTCACTGTTTGCGGATGACATGATACTATACATAGAGAATCCTAAAACTGCCACCAGAAAACTGCTAGAGCTAATTAATGAATATGGTAAAGTTGCAGGATACAAAATTAATGCACAGAAATCTCTTGCATTCCTATACACTAATGATGAAAAATCTGAAAGAGAAATTTTGGAAACACTCCCATTTACCATTGCAACAAAAAGAATAAAATACCTAGGAATAAACCTACCTAGGGAGACAAAAGACCTGTATGCAGAAAACTATAAGACACTGATGAAACAAATTAAAGATGATACCAACAGATGGAGAGATATACCATGTTCTTGGATTGGAAGAATCAACATTGTGAAAATGACTATACTACCCAAAGCAATCTACAGATTCAATGCAATCCCTATCAAATTACCAATGGCATTTTTTACGGAGCTAGAACAAATCATCTTAAAATTTGTATGGAGACACAAAAGACCCCAAATAGCCCAAGCAGTCTTGAGGCAAAAAAATGGAGCTGGAGGAATCAGACTCCCTGACTTCAGACTATACTACAAAGCTACAGTAATCAAGACAATATGGTACTGGCACAAAAACAGAAACATAGATCAATGGAACAAGATAGAAAGCCCAGAGATTAACCCACGCACCTATGGTCAACTAATCTATGACAAAGGAGGCAAAGATATACAATGGAGAAAAGACAGTCTCTTCAATAAGTGGTGCTGGGAAAACTGGACAGCTACATGTAAAAGAATGAAATTAGAATACTCCCTAACACCATACACAAAAATAAACTCAAAATGGATTAGAGACCTAAATATAAGACTGGACACTATAAAACTCTTAGAGGAAAACATAGGAAGAACACTCTTTGACATAAATCACAGCAAGATCTTTTTTGATCCACCTCCTAGAGTAATGGAAATAAAAACAAAAATAAACAAGTGGGACCTAATGAAACTTCAAAGCTTTTGCACAGCAAAGGAAACCATAAACAAGACGAAAAGACAACCCTCAGAATGGGAGAGAATATTTGCAAATGAATCAACGGACAAAGGATTAATCTCCAAAATATATAAACAGCTCATTCAGCTCAATATCAAAGAAACAAACACCCCAATCCAAAAATGGGCAGAAGACCTAAATAGACATTTCTCCAAAGAAGACATACAGACGGCCACAAAGCACATGAAAAGATGCTCAACATCACTAATTATTAGAGAAATGCAAATCAAAACTACAATGAGGTATCACCTCACTCCTGTTAGAATGGGCATCATCAGAAAATCTACAAACAACAAATGCTGGGAGAGGGTGTGGAGAAAAGGGAACCCTCTTGCACTGTTGGTGGGAATGTAAATTGATACAGCCACTATGGAGAACAATATGGAGGTTCCTTAAAAAACTAAAAATAGAATTACCATATGACCCAGCAATCCCACTACTGGGCATATACCCAGAGAAAACCGTAATTCAAAAAGACACATGCACCCGAATGTTCATTGCAGCACTCTTTACAATAGCCAGGTCATGGAAGCAACCTAAATGCCCATCGACAGACGAATGGATAAAGAAGACGTGGTACATATATACAATGGAATATTACTCAGCCATAAAAAGGAACGAAATTGAGTCATTTGTTGAGACGTGGATGGATCTAGAGACTGTCATACAGAGTGAAGTAAGTCAGAAAGAGAAAAACAAATATCATATATTAATGCATGTATGTGGAACCTAGAAAAATGGTACAGATGAGCCAGTTTGCAGGGCAGAAGTTGAGACACAGATGTAGAGAATGGACATATGGACACCAAGGGGGGAAAACTGCGGTGAGGTGGGGATGGTGGTGTGCTGAATTGGGCGATTGGGATTGACATGTATACACTGATGTGTATAAAATTGATGCCTAATAAGAATCTGCAGTATAAAAAAAAACAAACAAAACAAGTAATACTAAACTTTCATTGGGTTATTTGTATGGAAATATGTTAATATAAATGTTTCAGACATTACATGAAATTTCTAAAAATCTTATATTTGTATTTGTATGGAAATATGTATGGAAATATGTTAATATAAATGTTTCAGACATTACATGAAATTTCTAAAAATCTTATATTTGTATTTGTATGGAAATATGTATGGAAATATGTTAATATAAATGTTTCAGACATTACATGAAATTTCTAAAAATCTTATATGTTCTGGTATAATGTTATAAGTAATAATCCTAGTTATTACTTTAAAATGTATATCTCAGAAATAACTAATTTTCTTGTCAACTACATTATTATGAACTTTCATCAAATCTTTAACCGTGGTCATTTTTAAGTCTTTTGTCATTTACAGACAGTTCTGGGTGTACTCTGATGATTTTGCAAATATGTTCCTATAAAAGGGTTTCATCTTCAAGAAATTCATGGAAAAGACTCTGACAAGTACAGGTTTCTGGTAACTGACTGTACTGCTGAACTGAATGAATAAGCATTTTCAGAACTCTAATGAAAAACTGATGAACTCATAAAAGTGCTAACAAAAGATCAAGATGAAAAAAAAAATTAATTACATGGGACTGAGTGAACTGATGAGGATGAGTATAATTTTTGTGACTTTCTGTCTGAATTAAAAAAAAAAAAATCCCACAAGGACTCAGAGGCAAAGAATATACAAATCAATTTTCACTGCAAAGTAAAGGAGCTGTTACAGTGGAGGATTACTGGACTGAATGTCAATATTATGACATAGTATGAGTGTGTTTCATGTTTGGTAATTGCAATCATTGTTGCTTTTGTTGTGGTCATCCATGTACAATGCTTGGTGTCAGTCTATTTATCTCTTGTAAAAAAAAAAAAAAAAAAACCTCTTCAATAAAAATCCTTTTTGGTGGTGGCAAAAAAAAAAAAAAAAAAAGAGTGCTATGAATAAACACACTGATGAGCTTTAAAATCAAAAAAAAAAAAAAAAGAATGGATACGTGTGTATGTATAACTGAGTCACTGCGCTGTACACCTGAAGCTAACACAACACTGTACATCAACTACACTCCAATAAAGTTTAAAAAAGAAAGAGAACGAAACGTATAATATATTTATGCTGCCCTGCTTAGTTCAAAAGAGACCTTGGCTTCCAACAACACAGGAAAAAGAATATCTCAGCCAAATTTCCAGGAAGAAAAATAATATATGATTTGTCTTTGGGCTTCTATGGGTCTAAAGGATTCTCAGAGACCATTTTGATTTTGTAGCTCACTGATATCAAAAGCTCAACACGAATCATATAAGATGAGATTCCACTCTACATGTTCCAAACGTACCACAGAAGAGCTATAAAGAAAGGGTACCCCCCTGCTCCCGAGTTTGGGCTCATGTAAATAAACCCAAATTCCCTCCACGAAAACATCCGAACCTTGCAGGTGAGACTGATAGAGTGATCTTTAGAGTTCCAGCAGAAATTAGTTCCTTGCAATACATCTCCGGTACAGATGAACTGCATTTTTGTACAAAGAAAGTAAATGGTTTCTTTTTAATTTCTGATTGACTGATTACCGAGCTTTTCTGATAGATCAAAATGTCCTCAAGCAACACTCCATAATGTTCTAGTGTTATCTGTGTCACTGACTAGCTTCTCAACATTGGGCAAGATACTTTTCCATTCTCTGAGCTCCAGTTAAGGGGTTCAGTGGCTGGTCATCAAAGGAATGTTAAAGAAAAGAAGTAAACATCATCCTCAACACTTATTCTTGCAAAGTGTTTTACAGGTTACAAAGCACTTTTATGTCATTATCTCATTTGATTTCAATTTCTGGGGTCCCTGCCATCTTCAACACTGTAGATTTGATGGATTAAAAAATGCACGGTCAATTGATAAAATATACCTTGTTTCAGCAGTTTGCTTTAAACAGTCAAAGAGTTTTAAAAGCTCCTGCTGTGGGGAAAATCTGATTCTTTTAATCTCTACATTTATGTTGGAAGACCACGTATCATTTTCAAAATAGTTTTCAAAACTTAAGGAGAGGTGTGATTTACTACTTAATGATCAGCTTCCACTCACACATGCTCTGCGGTTCGGGAGAAATTCACTGTAGAATAAGAACCTCCTAGAGAAAATGCATTCAATCTATCTTCTTGGAAGATCTTGGCGTTCGTTTCCGTTGGGGCGACCCAAAAGAGGGAAATGGAAAGGCGGGGGTCTCTGAGACTTCACATCCTTTCTTCAAGCACAGCAACTTTCTCTTACCAGTACTGTTCTATTTTACTTCAGTGTAAAATTTCATTTGAACCAAGAGTTCTAAGGTCACCAAGTATTTGAAAACTACTGCTTAAAGAAACACATGTGGATTTGTAAATCTTGCTAAATCTACTTAAATATTGATATAATTCTCCCTACCGATGCTGTAAAAGAACTTTTTTCTACTGAAATCTATGATATGAACTATTCAGACTGATCCTGCCTATCCCCAAAGGCCTCCTTTATAGTCCTACCCTGTAGTTTGAATGAGTGTTGAATGGATGCCAAACATTTCCTATCTCCGGGCTAAAGAGCCTAAGACTACAAAAGAAGTCAAGCCAGGAAAAAAAAAAATTAAAAAAAGATCCAGCCATAAAGTTTGAAAGAATTCTCAGATGTTAATTCTGACCCAAGTGCCAGAGTGATTCACTGTTGGGGGATGCTGAGTGATCTTTACTTTGGACTTCTTAATCCATGTTCTATTAATGGATTTTAGCCACAGCTCAAAAGGTTAGGAATTAAAGACCACATTTCCACCTCTTTTTATTAAATTATTCTAACCTCATCCTGGGTAATTCATCACTGTCTCACTCACTCTTGGTATACATGTTGGGAATGGAAGGGCCAGTTTGTATAATTACCCTCTCCACCTTCCCAAACATATGATAAGAAATCAAGGCCTGAGTCCGGTTTCTTTGAGATGTGAGAGGCTGATTCTTCCGATTTGACATCCTGTGCTACAATACAACAGCCAGTTCCAAGAGACTCCTGCTCCATGAGAACTCTCCTCTCTCAGTGGAATCATAAGCTTGATTATTTTCAACGTTGATTTAGGTTGAGTCTTCGAGCATCGTGGCCAGATGGCTATCTGTTGGCTGTTGACACAACACTCCTTCGGTGGACACAAATTCCGAAGGTTATTCAAATAAGGGAGATGCAGGTCAGCTCTTTTCCCATCTGTGAATGGTGCTGGTTTTCTCTGTTTTCTGTACATGTAATAAAGTATGCTGAAGAAATGAAAACCTTGACCTAACTGTACCTGTTATGCGCTCAATGTATCTCCTTAAAATTTGTGTGTTGAAGCTTTAACCCCTAAGTGACTGTATTCAGAAACAGGGCCTTTAAGGAGGTAATTAAGGTTAAATGTAGTCATAAGGGTGAGCCTTAATCTAAAAGGACTGGTGTCCTTATAAGGTGAGACAGAGACAACAGGGGCGCACGTGCAGAGGAGAGGCCCCTTGAGGACACAGAGAAAAGGTGGCCATCTGCAGCCAGGAAAGAGGTCTTACAAGAAACCAGCCTTGCTGATAAACCTTGATCTTGGCCTTGCAGCCTCCCAAACTGTGAGAAAATAAATTCCTGTTGTTTAAGCCACCTAGCCTGTGGTATTTTATTACGGTAGTCCTAGCAGACTAATACAGTACCATATAACCTCAAGACCTGGAATCAGCATAAAGATTAGTTTCCAGGAGACATTAGGACTGTCTTTATGTGAGGGGCTGCTACACAGAGAATCTAATTTTTTTTCTCTGTGTACCTAGGAGGAAATCCAGAATCTGCTAGAATTATAAAGCTAAAGATTTGGGCTCAATTATAAAAAAGAAGTTTTAATGGCTAAAGCTATTCAAAAGAAGAATGAGCTATATACAAAGGGAAATGAGATCCCTTCACAAAATAACCATTTGTCAGGATTTTGAAGCATCATGTAGAATGTCAGACTACTATGAGTCTATGATGACTTTCAGTGGTATAAGTAGGATTAAGGAGACCTCTCATCAAAGTTGACCACTAACCAGATCATGATCTTGGCAGGTTGCATAACATCTCCATCTCAGTTTCCAAAATCTTTTTTTAAAGCAAGTACAATTGTTGTGAAAATCAAAAAAGACTATTAGTGAAGCATGATATGAATGGGAAAAAATAATCATCATCACCATCATCATCATGTTTTTTGTGCCATCAAATGAAATGCCTATATATATATACATATATATATACATATAGGCATACCGCATTTTATTATATCTACGAAGCTTTATTGTGCTTCACAGATTTGCATTTTTTACAAATTGAAGGTTTGTGGCAACTCTTCCTCAAGCAAGCCTAATGGCGCCATTTTTCCAAGAGCATTTGCTCACTTCATGTCTCTGTGTTACATTTTTGTAATCCCCACAATATTTCAAACTTTTTCATTATTATTACATTTTTAGGGTGTTCTGTGATCAGTGATCTTTGATGTTACTATTGCAAAAAGATTATCATTTGCTGAAGGCTCAGATGCTGGTTAGCATTTTTAGCAATAAAGTATTTTTTAAGTAAGGTATGTACATTGTTTTTTAGACATAAGGCTACTGCACACTTAATAGACCACAGTACAATGTAAACATAACTTTTATGTGCCAAAAAACCCACGGGACTTGCTTTATTGCAATACTCGCTTTACTGTAGTGGGCTGGAACCAAAGCCACAATATTTCCAAGGTCTGCTCATGTCGGCATCACCCAGAGCATCCAGCACAAAAACTTAAAAAAAATCAGGTCAGTCTTTATCTCCAGCCTCTTGCCTGCGTCTATATACAGTTGGCCCTTGAACAACACAGGTTTGAACTGTGGGGTTCTTGAAGATTTTTTTCAATAAATATTACATGATCCTCGGCTGGTTGAATCCATGGACATGGAAACGAGGATAAGCAGGGCTGGGTATGGGACTTCAGCATCTGTGGATTTGGTATCCATGGCGATTTTTTTTTTTTTTTTTTTTTTTGCTCTGGGCTTGCTTTAAAAATATAAACATGTGTTTATTGAAAAGGCAATCATCTAGACTCCTTTGCAAACCAAACCCTGAACTTTTGTATTACATCAGAAGAAGAAGAAAAAGCAGAGGTGAACTTGGACAGAGGGTTCTGTTTTCCAAAATAGGTGTAATGGCATCTGTATAAGCTGTAGATGGAGAGAAAGAAATGTCAGTCCTTCATGATAAGGTCTGGGACGACCTTTGTAACTCGGACAAAACTGCCTTTCCTGTGAGTCACCCTTTGGAGGAAAGGGCCGTCTGCCCGGGAGCAGATCTGCTGTCTCCCATGCTTTCATCCATCACTCCTCGGGCCCTGGACGTCTGGCACAGCCCCAGCCTCTTTCCTGGCTCCCTTTGGCTCACGTTGCCGTGGGGAAGAGATGTCAGGAGACTCTGACTCAGGTGAGCGATAAGGAGCAGACGGTGCCTCCGCTACCCCGGCCCCTCCGTGCACCCGGCTCCGCGGAACGCGGGTCATTATTATAAATGGGCGGGTGATGGGAGGAGCAAAGACGGGGGTTTTCCAAGGGGACCTGAAAGCCTCATCCTCTAAAGAAGAAATGCAGCCTCGGAGTTGGGCAACACAAGGGACCCCTGATTGGACACTGTTTTCTAACACGATGCTCCCTCCGCGGGTTGTCCTAATCTGATTAATGAAATGACGGTGTTACCAGGGTGGGGGGGGGGGTGGCTTGCTGCATCTTGTGGCAGACCAAGTTGGGCAATTCCCTCTAGAACATCAATTCTCGGCGCCCTTGTCAGATAACTGTTTATGACGAGATGAATGCATGTGGCCATCTCGGGTAAACGAGGCTGATGGATGGGTTCGTAACGATGGAAATAATCAGCCGGGTAACAGCCGGCTCGCGTTCGTCAAGAGCCCGCCGGGAGGGTGAGCGGCCCTCAGGGCCCGCGTCTTTACCTCCAGGCTGGAGTCTGACAACTGCCCAAGATCACCCATGAAGAAACACTGCGTCTTCCCCAGACATCATCAACCTGCCAATGCTGACATGCCTAAGTAACGTTGATATCGTAATGACACCAGAGTGTCCAGGCAATGAGAGCGGCGTGAGGGGGGCGGGGACGAGGCATGGAGACATCGACCCTCTGCTCGCTCCAGGGGGCACTTCCCCCAGTAACCCATCCCAGGGTTTGCTTATCATCAGGCTTTCATTTCTGGATTTTTCTCTCCCCTTGGTTTGCCATCATCACCCCAGAAAGTTTTTCTTTCCTCTCTAGACTTGGGGGGCTAAGCATCTCTCCTCATGGAAGAAGTTTTCATGTTTTCTGTCCCACTCCAATGGGCCCTATTTCCGTGGTCACGTGGCCTCTGAAATAAGCCAACTGTGCTCAGGACACGGATGAACGTGGATCCTGGATCTGGAGCTGCATCACCTTGTCCGTGAGGTCATGGAAGAGACCCCGGTCCTGGACGTGACCGTCTCCTGATCAGTCTGCATCACCCAGAGCATCCAGCCCAATAACTTAAAAAGTACCAGATGAATCATCATCCAACCATCTTACGGCCTCAGGGGATCCCCCTAACACTGATTCCTCGCAGTGAACCACATCCATTGGTCCTTTTGTGACGGTAGCTGGTCCTTACTCTCAACTTTTGTTTACGGAGAAGCTCAGATCGGGGGATTTATTCAAAGACAGGACTAGGGTGACATGAGTGAGAGATTTTCCTCTAGTGTGCAATTTAAGGGGGCACAAAAAATTCAGTCATCAAGATAAATAAGATGTTAATGCAATATTTTAAGAAATCAGAATTGATGCAAAAAATATCGATCACAAACAAATGAGCAACCTTTTAAATAAAGGCAGGATCACCGTTTATTTGCTCCAGCAGCGTCCTCCCCTAATTTGATAGGTTTCCACCCTCTACCATGCACACAGCACCAACGAACTGTCCTAAAGAACAGCTTGGATCTCACCCTGCCCTGCTCAGAGGACTACAGATAACTCTAAACTCCTGAGCCAGCGCCCTTCACTCTCAGGCTCCAACTATTTTCCATGCTTTGATGAATTTCTGTCTCTGAAAAAAAAAAAAGCAATTTAAAAAAACTTTCTTTTGAATAAACTGTATTCGCTTCTATCTTGATGCTGTGCTTAAACTGTTTCCCATTCTTAAATTTTCACTCTTTACCAAACCCTCTCCGTTAAGATCCAACCATCTCCTTCATGCAACTTTCTCATAATGACCTATTTGCCTCCTGCATTTCCTTTCTGTTTTTCATATATGATTTAACCCAAGAATTACTATTCAACTTTGTAGGTCTGAATCTACTTTATTCAACTAAGCTGTGCGCTTTGTGAAAGTGAAGAAAGTTCTGTCTTATCCGACTGACAGGCACTTAACTGATTTGATTTAGGCCTGAGTTTATGGCTGTCTGACTGGCAATTGCTGTTTTTGGTTTTGAACACTTTAATTTTCCCTTGGCTGGCCACGGTACTTACAATCCAAGTGCCGAGGTATGTCAGGGCAAAATACGATTGCGACCCTGATCGATAACAGCCTCCCCGTGAAAGCATCCTCAAGGGTGTATGGAAAGTGGATGTGGGGACGGTGGGAGGGGGGTTCTTTCTGCCTCTTCTTAGGTGGATGGCTTTGGCTCTGTCACCTCATTTGCAATTTTATTTGTACAAAAGAGTTCCCATCTGTACTGAAATGTGTTTGTCTCCAAAACTCTGCCTACTAGCTGGAGAGGCAGTGTCCCAATCTACCTTCAGGATCGTGATCATTCAGCATTTGTTATTAACTTTTATTTGTTATTAACTTTTCTGGCAGGTCTGGGGGACTTTTTCAAGTGCAAATTAAGGCAAAGAAAGGTACAGCTAAAACGTTCCCTCTTCCAGCCTCTTCTGCAGCCCTTGAACTTGAGAAGGGGGATGGAAGCTGCAGAGTAGGGTAAAGAGCTTCCCATACCTAATCTTTCTGCAGCAAAAGCAAATAATCAGAACCTTCAGTAACCCAGTCGAGGTTCAGATTATTTGGTTACTGACTAATACTGCTTCCCCTTTAGCAGGGAGGGGATTGCAATCGATTGCTTAGAGAAGTGGCCTTTTGGTGTCATTTGGACATTTGGTTCCCCTGGGACTAAGGCTTCCTGGCTTTTTCCATGATCAAGTAGCTTTTTTTTTTTAAACTTTGTATTTTATATGGGAGTATTGTTGATTAACAATGTTGTGATAGCTTCAGGTGTACAGCAAAGAGATTCATTTATACATATACGTGTATCTGTTCTTTTTCAAATTCTTTTCCCATTTAGGTTGTTACATAATATTGAGCAGAGTTCTCTGTGCTATACAGTAGGTCCTTGTTGGTTATCCTTTTTTTTTTTTTTAAATAAATTTATTTATTTATATTTGGCTGCATTGGTTCTTCATTGCTGCACGCTGGCTTTCTCTAGTTGCACCGAGCGGGGGCTACTCTTTGTTGCGGTGCGCGGGCTTCTCATTGAGGTGGTTTCTCTTGTTGCGGAGCACGGGCTCTGGGCACGTGGGCTTCAGTAATTGTGGCACGTGGGCTTCAGTAGTTGTGGCACGTGGGCTCAGAAGTTGTGACTCGCAGGCTCTAGAGCACAGGCTCAGTAGTTGCGGTACACGGGCTTAGCTGCTCCACGGCATGTGGGATCTTCCCGGACCAGGGCTCGAACCCATGTCCCCTGCACTGGCAGGCGGATTCTTAACCACTGCGCCACCAGGGAAGTCCCCTGGTTATCCATTTTAAATATAGCAGTGTGTACATGTCAATCCCAATCTCCCTAACTATCTATGATCAAGTAAATTTAAATTCCTTTTTTTTCCTTCCCATGGGGCAGAGTCAACTCAGTAAGTATCACTGTGGCCCAAAGGCACACACAAAATCCAGAGCCCTATGAACAAGAGATTGGCTTGTGTCTTCAAGGCTGAGTAGAGACTGGAGCCAGTGCCCCCCTTCAGCTCCTCGTGGCCACTGAGCGTGCAGGGGCGGGGAGACAGGAGAGAGTTGGGGTGCTGTGAGTTCACAGGACAGCAAACTTGATGCTGCCTGGGCAGGTGTAGCGGGTGGGTGGAAACCCAGGAGAGCACCTCCTGGACCCCGTGCAAGAGAAGCTGCCTGTAGGAAGGAGCAGCTCTCACGGCTGCCCTGCTAATGCAGGAGCCGTCCTAAGGCATCACTGCAGGTTCTCAGTGCGCTGATACGGATTTCTCTGCTGATGATACTATGCTTTCTCTCTTCGTTGAAAAAAACAAAGATCTTTTCTACCTGTGGTTCCTTCAGGGTCCTCAAGACTTGTCCAGATCAGATGACGTTCTAAAGAAACTATCCAGGTACTGAAATTCTAAACAGCAGTTCAGATCTCCCTAAACATCTCTGAGATGATGCCTCACCAATCAAGTTGCCATCCACAGCGCTCCTTGCTTTAAAAAAGGGGTACTTGGCGTGAAGTGCCCCTGGCCGGCTGATACACTACTTTCTGAATGCTCTGGCGTTTTTCCCAGGCACATGAAATAGTGTTGATTTCCCAAAATATATATATTTTTTACGTTCATCATCCCTAACCTCCTTCCCTTACCCTTTCAGGTACTTCCTTTTAAAACTGTAACCATCTTGGCCTAACCCCTCACATCTTCATCAAATTTCCCTTAAAATGATACCCAGGAGGAATCTTACTCTTTTGGAAGCCCTTCCAGATAGAGACTTCAGAGCAAGGGATGATCTAATAATTTTCTTACAAAAACTCCAGGCAGGAATCTACAACGGAAAGTAGACACTGAGATAAGGAAACGGAGCCTCTGACATGATCGCCAGCAAGTAAGGGGGCTGGAGACCCCAAGGAAAATCAGAGATTCAAACAAAAAAGAACCTTCTTGGTAAATTAACCAGAGTTGGGGACTTCCTGCCACATAAACGAGGCATCTTATCCATTCGACAGATCGTAGGTTTATTCCTTGGGGTTTTCTTGCTTGTTTGTTTTCTTTTGCTTTGTTTCTGAGAGTTTCTATCGAGTTGCCAGCCTGTGCTCCAGGCAGGACTGAGGCTCAGAGCTTCGCAGGTCCAGCTGCAAAGCCCACAGCCCAAGTCCAGCAGTTCAAGCGGCTTGGAGACCTACACTGACTGCAGCAAAGTAGCAGGGAAATTCGAAGCGCTCAAAGCGGTAATTGCCAGTTATTGCTCTACTGGTTCCAATTTTAATAGTAAATTAGCAGTGTATCAGACTTATTAAAAAATAAAAATGAGAAATAAAAGTGCTCCAAGGGGAATGGCAAATCCACGAAGTTTTTCCAGACACAGCCGTGACCAGAGCCTCCATGTGACTGCTCAAGGCCCCACGTGGCACTGATGCCCCTGGGATGCGGTCACCCGCCGGGCGCTCAGGGGTCACTGCACAGCCCTGACCGGGGCACAGCCTTCCTCGCTGAGCGCCAGTGATTCAGGAACTGTCATGTCCCAACCCTATGAGGGTAGCAGCACACTCAGCCTTCTTCCAAAAGAGAGATAAGGCAAAGGTTTTGTTTTTCAAGCAGGAAGAGGAAAAGTTCATCGAGGTCTTCCAGACCTGCTGAGGTGGGGAAAGACGCTGTCCCCGCAACAGATGTCACCTCCCTCCAGCATCTGTCCACGCTCCGTGCCTTCTTATCTGTAAACTAAACTATGTGATGTCCTCATAAGTGATCTCCTTGTAGGCAAACCGCGTGAGCGTGCTTCTGTTGAAAACAAACAAAAACAGCCAACTCCCAAGAAGCCAAAGCCCACGTCAAAAGCAGCCAAGTAGCCCAGCAGGTTCACAAAATGAACAGGGGTCGGGGGACAGGCTGGAACTGTTTCCCTGGTAGGTCCTCTGAGATGCCACCTCTTCCCTCCAGCTCACAGTTGCTGAATCACTTAATTAGACTGGATTTTTCATTAACTGAACCTCCTCTTTATCTGGGGTGATTCACACACCCTATTTTTCGTGCAAATTAAAGGCCTGAATAAAACCTTGAACATTCAAGTATGAGTCAATAGATAACAACAGACACCAGTTCTAGAAAGAGAAGCCACAAAGTTAAAGGAACAAAGCCCTAAATAGAAAGGGACTACAAAGGTACATTTTGGAGAGAAAAAAAATTTACAACAAATAAACAAAACCCAAAGTAAGTTTTAAGTGGTATCTGCCCAATATGCCCACAAAACTTAAATATGGACTTTACGGAAACAGAGATAAATTGTGAAATAGTAAGGATAAAGACAGGCTAAGAAAGAGCGAGTTGATGAAAAAGAGTTGCCATACAATCCAGCAATCCCACTCCTGGGCATAGATCTGGACAAAACTCTAATTCAAAAAGATGCATGCACCCCTATGTTCACAGCAGCACTATTCACAATAGCCAAGCAACCTAAAAGTCCATCGACAGAGGAATGGATAAAGAAGATGTGGTACATATATACAATGGAATACTATTCAGCCATAAAAAAGAATGAAATAATGCCACTTGCAGCAACATGGATGGACCTAGAGATTGTCATACTGAGTGAAGTAAGTCAGAGAGAAAGACAAATACCACATGGTATCACTTATATGTGGAATCTAAAATATGACACAAATGAACTTATCTACAAAACAGAAACAGACTCCCATACATAGAGAACAGACTTGTGGTTGCCAAGGGAAGTGGGGGGGTGATGGACCGGGAGGTTGGGATTAGCAGAGGCAAACTATTATGTATAGAATGGGTAAACAACAAGGTCCTACTGTAGAGCACAGGGAACTAGATCCAATATCCTATAATAAACCATAATGGAACTTTGCTGTACAGCAGAAACTAACACAACATTGTAAATCAACAATATTTCGATAAAAAAAAAAACTTTACAAAAAGGAGTGGGTTGAGAGGTAACAGAAATGGGAAGGGAAACAGGACAATCATTAAAAGACATGAAAAATACAAAGGTAGAAAAGTTCATCATCATTGTGGAGGCCAAAGGTGACGTTGTCTCCTCTTAGGCTGCAGAGATAAGTTGTAGAGAGAAAAGGACAGAAAAGCGGGAAGGGCAAACAGAGACCAGGGCTACACAATGTGGGGATGGACTGCTCCAGATAAAGCTCTCATGATCTTAAATCTTGAGACAGAAAGGGTTTACCACGGACAAGGACGACTACTGAAAAGGGACAAACGTGATGTATCCTGGTAAATATTTTGAATTTTAAGAATAAAGACAAAATCATACAAGTTACCTAAAAGCAAGACAACAGTTGTCTAAGGCATCTCTTTCACAGCATGAAATACCATAAAACCAGAAATCAGCTTCTGCGGAATTTGCGGGGGGAAATATCTATGACTCAGGAAAGCTAACATTTACCAAGATTTCATTTAAGAGAAGTTTTTTTTTTTTTATATTGGACATGCAAAGAATCATTATGAAATGCTGAAATATTAAAGTACTACAATGAATACATGGATAAATGGAAATAAAATGTTCAAATATCTTACATAAATTTTAAAAACAAAAGAGAGCAGTTATTTATGGTATGGGTCAGTAATAAAAATAAAAATATACAACTGAATGATTTTTTAAAAAGATTACCACAAGGGACGGAGTATAGGGGCTGGAATCAAACAGGGACACAAGGAAACTGACATGAAACGACACCAGTTTATGTCTTTGAAAAACATCTATATCCATCTCTACCTATGTCTGAAGCAAATATGGAAAAAGGTCCGGTCTGGTACATGAGAGATCATCTGTATTATTTCTATGCTTGACATATTGTATATGTCCTTTAAAAAATAACTGAATAAAGGAGAGATCAGAGAATAAAAGGCCTCATCATCAAATAAGCTAAATACAGAAGTCTAAATAATTGTCATAAAAAAGTTTACAAAATGCCAAGGTCAAAAATATCTCTTGAAAAAATGACAAGGTTAATGAAAAGTAATAATAAGATGCCAGGGGATATAATATTAGTAGTTTAAGGTCTGAGTTCGGGGATAATGCTGATCTGTGTTCCGAGCCTGACTCCAGCACCTAATGGCTGTGTGACTTTAGGAAAATTGCAGCACCTCTCTGAATCAGTTTCTCCCTTTGTCTTACAAGGTTCACAATGATACCTGCCTCCAAGGATAACCGTAACAATTACGTGAAACAACAATTACAAATCTCTCATCCTAGAGCCTAGAACATATGGATTCTGAATTAATATTAGCTATTACCAGTATTATTAAAACAAAAAATGGGACAGGGTGGAAAAAGTGTTGCAGGAAATAAAAGCAAGAATATCAGTTCATCTTTCAGAAAGTAAATCGGTACTTTTTCTCTCCATATCCTCATTATAAGAGAAATATAGTTTCAATTTTTAAAAAATTAATGATAAAATTAGCAGAATTAAGAATACGATAAACATCAGCCAAATTAGTTTTAGAGAGTTAATAAAAAACATAGTCTGTGTAGAAAAATAAAAGAAAAGTTTAAAAATAAGTAACAATGACAACAAAACCCATGAAATGGGATGATCATTTGTCCAAACATACGATAATGCTTATATGAACAAATGCATGAATGAATGTTCATTCATGCATTTGTTCATCAATGAACAAAAGTGGGGTCAGCCTATCAGACTGTTACACGTATTGTAAAAAATCCAGCAACGATTTGCTCTGAAGAGATATACCTAAAACAAGGTGGCATCAAATGGTTTTAAAAAGTAAAATTAAGGCAAAGAACTTGAACAAGCAACAATGAATAAACAAATTAAGTAGGAGAGCAACACCAAATAAATCAGAGTTTAAGGGCAAATGCACTGAATCATGGTAACAGTCAAAACCTCTTTGTTGCCCATATGGCACCTTGATGCAGGTGTGAAAAAGCACCCCATCCTTGGGCGCTGCAGCCCCGGGGCAGGATGCTCAGTGTGGCATCATCAGCCGTGGGCATCTTTGTTTCAGCACCCCAGGCCCTCAGCTGGGAACCAGCACCGGGCAAAGCTGGGGAAGGTCATTTCATATGAATGGACAGTCCCTCCCCCAAATATCTAGGAACTCAAACACCTGTATATCCAAACTTTAGTTCTAGACTACACTTACAGCTAAAGAGAGATTAACATATATATTATCCATGTCTCTATATAGCTATAGTATATGCAAAAAGGTTTTAAGCAATTTATTATGTTTATGGCATCCTTCCCCTTATAAAATTCTGGAAATGAACACACTGTTACAGCAGATAGCTTCAGCGAATAGCTGACAGGGACCAGCATTTTCTTAGTCACATTCTAGGCACAGAATGTCAGCACACACTAGCCTTAAAATAACTGAGGAAACTGATGAACAACAGGCAAATGTAGATTTTGATTTTTTTTTTTGTTTAGGTTGTGCAATTAACAATATTCATTTTTCAAAGAGTTCATTTATAGTTGGACCACCGACTTTTTTTTTTAGTCAATTCTTTGATTCCATAAGCTTTTATTTTGAAAAATGTCAAAGTTCTAGGAGAGTTACAACAATAGTAGGAGTGAATTGCCCATTAAATTCTTCACCTAGAATCACCAATTGTTTTTGCTTTTTGCTACATGTGCTCCTGTGTGTGCAAATGTATATATTCTTTTGATGAACTATAGCAGAGTTAGGTGCAGGCATAGTGATACCTCATCCCTAGATGCTTCCGCATACATCTCCTAAGAACGAAAGTCATTCTCCTAAATAATCAGAATACAATTGCCACGCTCAGGACGTTTAACATTAAGGCTTTTTTTTTTTTTTCTTTTTTGGTAATAACATGTGTCTGGATTTTTGGTTTAGAACATAAGGTCTCCATTAGTCTGGATACCTTTGCTGATTATGCTTATGCTAAAGTGAGCTGACCTCTTCCAGGGCAAAACAATACAGCTCCATTACTCAAAGGATAAATCTCTCTAAATGATTCAATTTTTTCAATGTTTTCTTCTTTTAAATGATAAATAAACCAAAGTTTCGGAAATTAAAGTGGCATTCCTCAAGTTTACGGGCTGAGAAAAGGTTGGTGAAATTCAAATTCCAGCAGTGTCACCCAGCAAAGCAGGAAACCTTAAATGCTTAGCCTATGGGGGATGTGGCTGTAAAAGAGTCACAAAAGACCAGAAACAAATGTTTCCATCCTCCTCATTTCTGTAACTAACACATCCAAACGGAAGCCCCGCCCGTCATGCACATTAGAATCATCCTGGGACCATTTACAGGACGCCCAGATGCTTTGGCGTCCAGCTCAGACCAGTTAGACAGGAGGCCCGGGGCGTCAGTAGTACCAGCTCCCCGGGGGCTCTGGAACGCGGCCCCGGGACCCGGTGCCCTGGAGGGACGGCAGCTCAGACATCAGCTGCAGCCAAGTACTTCTGTCCACTTCCCACAAGTGGGAAGTTTCTTGTCTTAGGAGGCAACGCTAGTCTGCGTTTTTTCTCTCCCCGCTGCTGACTCTCTCCCAAGCATTCCCCCTGAGGTGCTGCCAGGCCAGAAGCATCCCTAAACGCACTGGCCACAGACCTCCCAGCGAGCTAGAGGCACTGAGGAATTCCGCCAGTAGGTGGGCCCAGCAGCAAGCAGCAGCCCTTTCGCTCACAGAAGCACCCAAAATGCTGTGCATTTTGCAAGAGCGAAGGTCCCCATCACAGGGGTGACAAGAGGAGGCTCCCAAAGCAAAGCGACAACGTTGTGTGCTGGTCTGTGCTGAAGGCAGCTTCCTCGGATAAGCTCTTGGCCGTGATGGGGTTCTCACTGCGCTGGGGAGCTGGGCGGCAGGAGAACCCCACACTTGCAAAAGCAGGCCGCAAGTTCCGCCCTTACGGACAGCTGGCTCCTCAAGCCGAGACCGACCAGTCTGTTCAACCTGTCTCCAAAAACCTAAAACTGGGAACCAATGATGGATCGGACTCCGCCCCCTTCCCCTCCACCCAAGGCCTTCCAGCCCTGTGCCGCGTGGCTGAGACCAGCAGTATCTTTGGCTGTGTCGCCAGCTCTGCTCGCCGCACGACAGGCCAGTGAATCGGAGGTGAGGTGACTTTGGCCGGCAGACCGAGAAGATGGCAGACTAGTGTCTCCGAAAAACCACCTTCTGGGGGTTTGGATGCCAGTTTCTTTTATAGCACAGAGAGGGGGAGGAGACGAGGAAGTAAAGTAAAAAGGCGTACGTTTTGCAAATGTCCCCGGAATGGCCCGCCTCCGGGAGGGGTGTGTTAATTTCTCCTTCCTTGCAGCCGTCCACAGGTGGGCAGGGTCCAGATGTTTCCCTGAACAAAGGCACTTTAGTTTAACATTCAGGCAGAAGGACAGGGTGCCCCGAGGCAGGCCGTTATGTATATATAGACAGTATCCTTTCAGTGAACAAAAGCAACGGGAAGCAAATGTTAAAGTGAAAGAAAGATCCAACCTGCAGTCAGGTTTGGCTCTCCGCTGTTACGGGGGCGCCCAGCAGCCTGCAGGCGTACTGCGTGCCAGGAGATGAGTCAGACACAGACCTGGCCCGGAGGAGTCCAGGGTAAACCCCTCTGCAGAAGGCAGGGACGGACCCGGCTGCCTCTGACAGACACCCCAGGCCCCTCGGTGAGCACTGCACATCCTGTCACCGGTGTGGTGGCCGGGGACTCGCGGACAGGAACCCTATCCGACTCCTGACATCGCCGCCCCCTGCCACCCCCTCTGATCTCTCTTACATCCTGGGATCAAATGGCCCTATAAAAATGTCCAGTGTGAAAGACAGATTCAAAAACTGGAGAAACATTACCCCGAAGGAAGTCCTTTACCATCCTCCCCCCAGGCCCCTCCATACCCACCCCCACCCCCAACCCCAGCCCCGGCCAGGCAGAGAATTTATGGGCTGTAAGTCCTGTTTTTCTACAGTGATGGAAACTGCTGGCAAACATTTCCACTGGGCCAAACTCCATCCAGAGAGTCAAATATCAAGGCACCCAGCTGAGCTCCAGGACTCAGGGTTTATGAAGCCAGCCGATGTGCCCTGCGACCGTAAACCATCTTATATTTACTATGACAGGACCGTATTTGAGCTCATAGAAAAGATGATTTTTGTCTAACTTCGGTTGCCTGGAAGGCCCGAGCTTCTCTTACAAGGGGATGGTGTACGCAGAGCGGGTACACAGCCTGCAGAGCTCAGCGGGCCCACTGTCGCTGCTCACTTTGTAGGGGAAAAGGAGTCAAATCAACCCCACGCGGTCTGCGACAAGACCCCCAAGATTCGCAGGGCTGCACTGGAAGTGGGAAAGAGACAACCTGTGATGTACAGTGCAGACAGAAGGCAGGAGAAGGGGAACCCATTTTCCCCAAACGAGTACCAGACCCTCCTCCCTCCAGGGATGCATGGATCCCATTCGGAAAGTAAGTGACGAACCTTTCGGACGGGCCACCAGAACCCTGGGGAAAGTTAGATCACAGGTCATCTGTTCAGGGAGGCAAAGGTACTGAAAGACACTAAAGGTGGAGCCCAGGGAAGTGGAGGGGTTAGAAGGGCACCCACGCTACTGAAACAGGATGGCGAATTCTCTGCTCTTTGAGGCACCTGAAGGGTCTGTGTGCTGGTACCAGTGTCACGTTCGGATCGCGATGCAGGAGGACGTTACGTCAGCTGGAACCAGGGCAACCGGAGGAGGATCTGTGTAGGTAATCTAGAAGTCAGAATCTGGGCAAACTGTAAATGTCACAGATGTCCAGCCAGCCTGCTGACCCCAGTGCAGGGTGGCATGGGGGGTGGGGTGCAGGGGGCATTTAGCTTGTTCATGTCTATAGCAGCTTGGCGGGTTGGAAATTCAGAAGGTTCTTTCAAGCTCTACCTCTAGGAATCACTAATACAAAGGCGTTTAGCTCAGCAAAGCATCACAAAATGACCTTCCTCCAAGACACGGGTTCCCCATGCCGGACTCGAGGCTCTGTCCTCTCTCTTTCTGGCTATGGAAACATGTCCCCAAAGAACATGGCTGGAGCTCCTTCCTGTCTTGAGTAGATGTTTCTGAACTCTTAAAATGCTTTTCATCAACTGAGAGAGGGCAAGTGAAAAATCACAAAATTGCAACTATTAGCACTGGTGCTGGGCGTAGAGTTTTTCTTAATTACTGTTGAAGGCATGGCCCAATGTACTAGTACACAATGAAACATGTGGACGGGTCCCCGTGACCAAAAAGCTGCATTACCACTGCTCTGTAGGAAACTATAGAGTTTAGGTTTGATTTTAGGAAACTTTTAATGTTAATCCAAGAAAAGCCATTCTTCCATCAGCAGCACCTCAGGACATGTGTTAATGATATTTTTTCTACACATTGATCTTTATTCAGCCTGTGCACAGCAACATGTATTTTAATGCCTTGGTGTAGAAGATACTAGAAGTGCAGTGTATTGCAGAAGTTTGAAAGGAGTAGAAATTTTCTCCAAAGATCCAGGTTCTTTTTTGATGGAGACTTATGCTTCTGAGAAAATTATCCAATCCAAGAATCTTTCAATGTCTGAGTTTAATCCATTTACATTTATTTTGATTACTTATAAATTTGGACTTCTTTTCTACCATCTTATTTGATGCTTTCTAGATTCTATGTCTATTCCTATGTTTTTTGTTCCTATTCTATGTTGCTTTTTTTTTTTTGCTACTTTGTTGACTTCTATTGGGTTGATTGAGTTTATTTATATTGTTTTACCATCTCTCCAGTTTGAAGTTATTTTTATTCTTTTAGTGGTTACATGCAAATGGTTTGCATGATGATTAACTTAAGAAAATCTAAAGTGAATATCACTCTCCTTCTCACTATCAACACTACCCTTCACCTCATTGTCATTAATAATCCAACCAATTTATTACTTTTATTAATTTTATAGTCCTTGCTCATTTAGATGTACTAGCATGTTTACCCAATTCTTGGCTCTACACGGCTTTTATTACATCATGCTTTCCTTACGGGTTCAGTCTTTCTTGCTAAAGTATATCATTTAGTAGTTGTTTCCATGAAAGTCTGTGTGTAGTTTACTCTTTATTTATCTGAAAGTTCTCCACGTTCTGGTCTCTGGACGTCTTACTGAATGTACCTTGGACCTACTTAGTCTATTCTCTGTGCCTATAAACCACCCTCTTCTACTCCTCCGTCTCTTTATCTCTTTGGTAATTTCATCAAACCTTTTAGTTATTAATATTTTCCAGCTGCTTGGTTCTGCTGTTTGGTAAACCTATCAGATTGATCTCTTAGTTATTACTAAGTTTGTTTCTGCTACTTTAATCTGCAGCTTAGCCTATCCACTGAGTTTTTAATTTCAACTCTACTGTTCCTTTCACATTCTCTTTGGTTCTTTTCCAAATCTTTTTTATGATGTCGTAATTTTTCATTGTGATTTTTATATACTTTACAATTTCTCTAATAACTCAAAACGAGTTGTAAACACCTTTCAGAGTGCTGTATCTTTGAGGCCTTTCTGGGGTTTGCTGAGTCCCCCGTTTCTCACTCATGGTTGATTTCTTTTCTCACGTGATTGAAATTGCTAATGGTGCCCTCATCCTCCATCCTGGTTGTTCATTCTGGGGAATTCTCCTGGGAACCAAGTTATAAAAAATCCAAAGCAGTTTTTTTTTTTTTTTTGTCTGCCAAAGATACCACGGGTTTCAATGGCCCTGAGACCAGTTTTTATGTTGATTTCTCAGTGTGTGAAATCACAGCTTATACTTCTCAGTTTATACTTTACAGGAAGTATAAACTCAGACCACAAGCCAACATACAGAACTGCAGTTTTAATTTTTTGTGGGTGATTTTTTCTTTTGTCCAAAAACCTATAGAGAAGGCAAGCCTCCTGGCCACATTTTTCTGAGCTTGATAGGTGAGCCACGAGTACAGAGAGCAGGGGGTTCGTCATGGCATTTGGCAGATGTAGGGGCCACCGTTTTGTCTCTCCTGGCAAACACAGGCCGCATCCCAGGACCCCGGCCTTCCGCCTGCGGGCCCTCCCTCCTGGGCATCCTCTACGGGTACCACAGCCTCAGCCTCCACTGCTCTGGCAGGCAGAATTCCCTGCCTTTGGACTCTGGCTGGGGGCACTTGTTTTTGTTGTGGTGGTTGTTATATTTTCTGCAACATTCCTGTGTGTTTATTGTTAGTGGCCGAGGGAGGTGGGAAGGGGATCACGTCTTTCCCCAGCTCAGTCCTTCTCATCACTGGAAGTGTTTCTGAGATAAACAGAGGTTTTCATTGTGAGGCTATATTGGTCCCACATCTCATGAGCGGAGAGGCTAAGCGTACAGTGTCTCCGTGCATTGCAGGAACACACGGCAGATGCATACAGCACAGGAGCCCTCCGAAGGAGACGACCCTGAAATGCATCACGTGCCCAAAGCCTGAGGCTCACAGAGGACCCGAGAATGAACCCGACGAGTCATCACTCCTGTTCCCAGGCCGCGTCCTGCCAGCTCTTCCTGTTCCTCTTTCTCTGTACAACGAGCCATGATTTTTAAGATGTCCATTTCTCACAACTAGCAACTTCTGAAATTTTGATGCAGGAAACTAGACTGGAAGTAAAATTCTGATGTAAATCCCTTTCCCTTGGGAAAGACAGTGGGAGGAAGAAAAGGGCAAAAGAGAACTTGTGAAGCGCACACCCAAGAACTTCAAGGACGCCTGCCCTTGCCACCTCGCTGGTTTTCGCAGTCTCTGCTTCAAAGCCTAAAATGGGTCTTGAGCCATCCCTCACTCCTCCCACCTTCCTGCTCACGGAAGCTGGGCCCTGGGAATTCTATTCTGGGTGCCACTAATCCCGCTTGGAAAGTGGCACAGTGCGGAAGACAGGAGTTAGCAGGTTAGCCAATGGTTAATCTAACCTCTCAAAGTCTTCTCACAGCTCCAAGTGATAAAATCTTCTAGAATTATTGACAGTCAAATACTCTCCACACATTTGTGAGACTCCAGCTGTTACCCAGGGATGCAAAGTAAACAAATGTTCTTAGGCTACAGAAGGTATAAATCAGCAGTCAGTACTACTAGTAGGCAAAGAAGGTTCATTTCTGTGATATTTCAGTTTCTCCCCCAAATGACTGATGGCTTCCTTCTTCCACTACCTACTACAAAAATCATTTCTTGCTTTTTGTCCTAATATGATGAGAACAACAGATGCTTAGTCCTAACACACTTTTCCACGACAAAGGGAGTATCACCGTATAAACAATTTTGGAAACAGGAAGAGGAAATCATCACTGGTCCCTAATTCTAGCATGCTAGCATTTTACTGTATCTCCTTTCAGTCTTTTTTTTTTCCTTATGACTTTTATTTCAGTATCATAAAATGATATTTAAAATCATTTTATCCCATGTATTTTTCATGTATTTACAGGAGTTTGGGGTTCCTAAGTATCTCATTTTTTTTTTTTTTTTTTTTCATCACAACAACCCTCTAACTTGAGCCCGGTAAAAATTCTTGGCCATATTTTACAGAGAAAGAAACAAGCACAGGCATTTATTTGGTGGCTGAGTTGCTCAGCATCACAGAGAGACAAGAGAAGCTTGTCGTCATGAAAGCTCTCTCCTTAGATGTCTGCAAACACAGGGAACTCAGGTTTGCGACTTCAGCCCGCACAAGCTCATGGGTGCTGAGAACAGCAGCCACAGCTGGGATTAAAGGGACAAAGTGGGGTGAAGGGTGGCTTGGAGGAATAGCGTCACTAGTCTAACCAGCGTCTGTCTGTTCCGAGCAAGAAAGCCAGTTTTCTTATGAGCTGTATAGTCCTGAGGGGAATTCCAAAAGAAAAAATCCCCCCAAATACTCTGGGTGATGGCAACACTGGAGGAGGTATATAGCCTCCACTGGAGACTGCTTTGATGAACTTTGCTCATTTGGATTTACAGATCCTGTGCTTTTTTCATATTCAGTCTCCTTATTCTTATATTTTATATTGTGCAGTTGATGCATCATTTTAGCAAAAGCTCTTCTCTGTGAAACTACAGGAAGAAACTCTCCCTCAGAGGACATCCAGGATGGCTCTGGGTATGAATCTGCCAACTCCAGTGGTCTCAGTGACTAACTGGCAACTTACCCCAACTTTCCCACGGCCCTGCGGTGTCTGAGGAGAGTCACCATGCCCTAAGGGACCATGCAAACAAAAGAGAATCCACAGTGCACAGAGGACACATCGATGGGAAAATATGTGATAAAACAAGCACAATAAAATTCTAAGAGTAGACTCTAGGTAGTGAGTAGATGGGTGTTTCCTGCAGAAGTCTTTTAACTTTACTATATACTGAGATATTTCATAACAAAAGGCTGTGCTGAAAATTAGTGTTCTCCTAAGTAACAGAATGCTGCTGGATAGATTTTTTTTCACCTGCCTTCATCTCTCTTCACCTCACCCCCTCACCGTGTCTTCCTTACCTCTACGATTCCTTGAGAACACATCTCTAAAGATGACCAAATATGTTCAGAACACACTGAGTCAAACCCAGTTTTTAAGAAAACAAAACTGAGGTCCTACCAAGGGGAACAGACTTGTCCCAAATCAAGTCATCACCTGGCGGGTTCAGGAGTAGGTCTCCAGTTTCCAGATCACACTGTGACACTTTCCTTCCTAGGAGATGGACAGTTGGACCTTTGTATTGTGGACATTCCTTGAAACGATTAGAAAACCAACACATTTGGACATTTTAGAAGGAGGTTTAGAAGAAGCCAGGATGCTAAGGACAAGGCAAGAGCCAGCAGAGGTGACACGTGAGCAGCTGAGCATCTGATTCTGCGGATACAGGGCTCGTGTTTTCCCATTCAAATGAAATTCTCTGTTGTTTTAGAATCCCAGAAACAGAGAAACTTGGTCACATTTCTACCTGTACAATACTGCTGGGAGTATAAATTCACACAACCCTTTTGGAAATCAATTCAGCAAGAGGTATCAAATATTCACAGCCTTTGACCCTACGAGTCTATTTCTGGCAGATCATTCTAAACAACTTGTATTCAGTATAACAAAAAGCGTTACAAAGATATCCATCAAAGTACTGTGTATAAGAGCCCCAAATTAAAAAGTGCCTAAAGGCCAAATGATAAGTAAATTATGATACATTCTTAAAAGGGGATTTAGAAGTCATTACAATATTTATAAAAGGTCTAACAATATGGTTAGAAAATGTTTATATGACACTCCTAAATGATAAAATTTCTAACAAATTGTACATATGCCCTGAACCTAATTAGATTAACAAATTTAAAAAATATGTGACACATAGTAAAATGCCTGAGAGGAAATACATCACACTGGTTACAAGGCTTGTCTGTACTGCATTTGCTACATTTTCTGTAATGGTATCCAGTCAGCTGTGCTATAACTCCAACATATGCATTCCTAAAATCCCTCCACTACATAAAATCACACAATAAAAACCATAGAGCTTATGGGGAAAATGGAGTTAAGGTACAATACTCTCAAAATTTATCAGTGGCAAATTTTTTGAAAGGTAGGAACCTAATAATAACGGTACCCCAGTTTTCACACTTTAACTGGTTAAGTGATTCATAAACAGTACAATAAATATGACACTTGACCTTGAAAAAGCCCTAAAGTTTTCTAGTGGAATTGCGCATTGGGAGGGTTGCAGCTTGGGAGTTATTGAGAAGTGGTGGAAAGCAGGTTATCAAAAATGGGACGGAAAGCTGTTCTCCAGATGTAGATGAATGTAACTCAGAACTGGCTCTGAGCTGAGGTGGCTGGTGGACAGTTGAGGCACATGTGTGCAAATGTGTGCACGTGTGTGTGTTCTTACACGACTCACTTCAGCTGAGTGCAGTTTTCTGCATTCATCTAGTGTTTCTTGCTGATGAAAATGTACACGAGCTACAAATGTACAAATCTAAAATTGGCAGTATACGCAAACGGTTTCCTAAACTATGAATTCCACTGGAACAAACTCAACATGTTCAAAACAATCACTCTAGCAGAACTGCTGTATTATCTTTCTAATAAATAAATAAACGTGAATATGAGCTACAAAATTCCTCTTTCTAAAGTGGTCTACACCCTCTGCACTCCCTCAAAACAACTAGTCACATGAATAAAGAATAAATAGATGAGATTCTGCTTGGCAACCAGTAGGCAAAAGAAGCCAAGAACTGACTAAATAGTTTATCCTTCAAATAAGTCAGGTTATATCAGTGTTTGAAGACATATCAGAAGATTATCTGTTGACTAGAGCAGCTATGGAACTCATTTAGTATACTTTGGTCTATCAGATAAGTATTGGGCTAGATGACCTGGAGGTCATTTCTAATGCTAATAATGAGATTTTATGATAGTGTACTTATTTCTTAATAATTAGATAATTTATTTGGGGGTGAGAACAAACAAGTTCAGTTCCGAGAGAATTGAGATTTAGTACAAAGTCCGTGAAACTCAAACAGGAATTGAAAATCATAAAAGTAAATTCGGTCACACTGTTCTGAGCCTAAATATTTCAAGTTTTCAAAAACTGTTTATGATACATTTCGTATTTTGTTGTGGCTGTGTCTAAAACAAAACTGCAAATCTGTCTTATTTCCATCATTTTTATATGAACATACGCTATTAAACAGTCTACATTACTTTCCTCTGATTACGGATTCCTCTTTCCTTTAACTACCGTCTTAGCATTTCTGTGCCGACAGAATACAACCCACAGACTCAAACTTGTAAATATCACCTGAGAACAATATGAAATTTTCCTCTGATTTTAAACTTACCTTGACTTAAGCAAACAAACACACGCACAAAAAAGGCCTTTCCTGGGACACAGTTTGTCCAACAGAACACTTCCTTTTTCTGATGGATGTGAAAAAAGGGGAAACGACTCATTTGGCAAAGTATAGTATATCATTACTCAAAGCTGGGTTCAACAGTTCAGATTTTTAAGGCCTTGGGAGTAAGGAAAAGAATTTTCTTTATTTAAGGAAAATTATTTTGCCCACGCTTTCAAAACGGAGCTAGCATTCTACAAAATTCTGGTAAGAGGCGCTCAGAAGTCAGACGCCCAAATCAATACATTGAAATTGTTTATATATTTAGTTATTATGCAATTTCAAGAACTTACTGTTTTGAAGGGCAACGATTCCACCCAAACCTTTAAAACTGTGCTGAAGATTATGACAACGGGTACATATACGTCCCATGTTCAAGCCAATGTACTAATGGAGCTGTTTAAATAAACTATTATTTATTTGCTTTCTTTTATGAAGGAAGGGGAAACAATACCTGAAACAAGAGAGTCAAAATATAATCTATCTGAACCGATACACAACGAGGTCCTGCTGTAGAGCACAGGGAACTAGATTCAATGTCCTGGGATAAACCATAACGGAAAAGAATACGAAAAAGAGCGTATACATATGTATAACTGAGTCACTGTGCTGTGCAGCAGAAACTAACACAACACTGTAAATCAACTATATGTCAATAAAAAAATCAAAAACATATATATATATATATATATATATATATATATATATATAATCTACCCCTTGACATAGTTTGGTGAACAATCAGGGGATTGGCCATGGAATGAGACATTTCATGTCCAACAGATTTCCAAGTATTTCATAATAATCACCTTTTACATCTGCATACCCCTGTTCACACATTGTATCATGTGACTCATGATTTTCCTGTTTCCTCTCCCCCAAGAAATCGATAATCTATTAAAAAAACCATATTTGAAATACTGTCATATTTTTCTGAAATCCTCTTTGTTTGTCGTAGATAGTAACCCCCAGCAGACACACTGATGATATGTAAGCAGACTGCACAGTTCACGAGGTTCACACATGTGTTGATTTTGTAGACGCAGATGATGTGAATTCCTGTGAAGGCACACAGCCGTTCAGTCTCCACGAATGTGGGGAGATGCTTCTTTTCGAGAAAGATCAAGTGGACAGAATAATGAGGACCTTTACTGGAAATGATGGCCACAGGAAGGCTTGCGGACGGGGAGACACACAACGAGGGGCAGGTGCGAACATTTCCACATCTGAGAATTTCAGGACTCACGAAAGTCCCCAGAGGTATCTACCGAAAACATCAAGGGTGCCAGATCCGAGCCAGATCTGAACCCGCTTTCCCACTCCACGCCCCTCCACGTGGGTCTCTGGGCCCCTTTATTGGTGGCCTCTGAAGCATTAGCTCAGCAGTGTTTCTCTTTCTTTTCCCCTTCTAGTTTTCTACTTTCTCCACTGCTGCAATTGTGCAGCCCTCTGGCCACGCAATGAAAAGTTCTCCAGTTCTGTCACACAAATGCAAAGGGCGACATGGTGGCCTGCTTCATTTTAATCAAGATATTAGATGAGTGAAGATTTCATGCAGTCATTTGTTTACACTTAAGCCCTCGAGCTTCTGAGTTCCTTGGTTCTCTGGACACCTCACCCCCCTTCCCTCCTCCCTCATCCTTTCCAAATCTCACTACCACGCTGACCTCTCACCACACTGTTTAAAGGTCCACCCTCAATTTCTGAGTTGACTAGAAAGGACCATCACGGTGAAATAAATGAATTATTTGCAATACTCTAAGACTAAACCTAGAGAGATGCCATGAAAATAGTTTCTGAACTTTAGATACGCGAGTCCCCTTATTTTAAGCAATTTTCAACTTGAAATGTCCTTCACATCCTTTCCCTAAGAGCCTCTATGAATCAGAGAGAAATGACTGCCATTGACTTAAATGAGAAACAAACACTACAAAAACAATTTTTTTCCCCATAAGCAATAGATCTGTGAGTCAGACAGTAGGAATAAGTTGGCTTGGTATTCTCAGGTTTTTCTTTTTTCCTTTTTTTTTTTTTTTTTTTTTTTTTTTAATGCTTTCTCATCAGCAGCAAAATTTCCGGGGAAAAGAAAGGAAAATATTAAAAGCGTTACAAAGAATGTCTTCTATTTGGTATTCCTAGAGAAGAAATAAGATGTCACCAATGGGGACTTCCCTGGTGGTCCAGTGGGTAGGACTCCGCACTCCCAATGCAGGGGCCCAGGTTTGATCCCTGGTCGGGGAACTAACTAGATCCCGCACACATGCCGCAACTAAGAGCTCTCGTGCCACAACTAAGACCTGGTGCAGCCTCAATAAATAAACAAATAAATAAAAATAAATCTTTAAAAAAAAAAAGGACGTCACCAGTGAAAGAATATCCATGGTTGAAACTTTAAACTTCAGTGTTGGTGAGAGAAAACACAAAGCATTCAGAAGTCTTCATTCTTTCAGGGAATTTTCAAGTGAGTTTTCAAAAAGACGGAGATTCTTAAAGCAAGTTTCTTTTGCTCCCCAGCCTTGCAATGGAGTTTAGAATAGGCTGGTACAACATCGCCTTGAAAATTAGCCACTACACTTTTACCAGAATGTTCAAGAAACTTAAACAGGCCTGTCAGATGCTACTTGTGTTCAGTAACTAGCGCAGGAAGTCTTAAGCATCCATCCAAAGAGCACGGTCTGCAATTTAAAATAGAAGACTTCCTAAAACCTTGTGATACAGAAACTGCTGATCAAGCCACCAGGCCTAAGTAACAACATGCATGCAGAAAAAAGGACACACAAATGCAGTAGACAGGACAGAAACATACTAAACACATTGTAGAACCCTCCTTTCATATAGGGAAGTTTTATTTACATGGAAGACCAGCCATAATGGTCATAAAGCGAGTAGGAGGACCCCACTGGCCAACTCAATCCAGGAAGAAGGGGGAGACAGCAAAGGTCAGGCAGACACGTGGGTGAAGTTCATCACACTCTCTGCCTCTTCTGAGTAATTTTCTTTTACCCATCAACACACTGCCCGCTGGCTTTTGTCACACGCAATAGCCCACCTGGTCGCAGGGTCACCAATAGCTTCCTAGTTGACGAGACAAACATTCTTTGGTCCCAGACCTCTGTTCACACCTTCTGTAGCATTTCATGCCACTGACCTTGAAACTGTCTCCTCCCTGCTACGGCCAACATTATCTTAGGAAAATTTTAAACGTAGCAAAAATTGGTAAGAATTGTACAACCAAACACCCATCTACCCACCAACTAGATTCTAAATAGGGGTTTTTCTGCACTTTTATTATCACATATCTACATATCCCTCTACCCATCCATCAATTCATCTCATCCTTTTGAATGTGTTTCAAAGCAAATTCTAGACATCAGTACACTTCCCTCTAAACACTTGCGCGTGCACGGCATAAACGGTAGAAACGGTCCTTCTCTGGGGCAAGAACATAACCACGTTCCCCTGTTCCTGCTCTTCCCTCCCTGCCCTTGTGTCCTTGCTCCACTCTTTCATATCTCGGCTACAGTGACGGCTGGCACGGCCTCAGCCATCAGGCCTACGCTGGCCCCAAGCCTGACCTGATTTGTGGGCTCCAGCCCACCTCGAGGCTCCATCCACTTGATGGGCCTAAAACAAAGCTGTCTGCTCCCCTTGGTACCTGTAAACTCCTTCTGTGTCCCTCCCTATGACAGTCGCACTTAATCATAAATATCCCCGAGCTAGAAATCGTCCAGTGTTCTCCAGTTTCTCCCCCTTTCCTCCTTGTCAGCATCCCACACAAAGCTTTATGATTCCTTCCACCAAAACGTCCAGCAAATCTCCTTGCCACCACTTCCCACGGCCACGGCCCTGTTCTAGTTCAAGCCTCCACCTCTGTCCTTGAGACTCAACAGCCAGGGCCTTGGTGTGCATCCCCCGCCCTTCCCGCGCCACCTCGGATTGGGCTTCCTGGGCAGAACCAGAGGACGTCTGCGGAATCAGCTCTCTATGGAAAGCCTTCAAAACCCCTCCCCTGGCCCTGCCTCAAGAGCCACAGCTACCCAATATGGTAGCCACTGGCCTCAGGGAGCTACTGAATACTCGAAATGTGGGTAGACGGAATTGAGAAATGCCGCAAGTATAAAATGCATATGAGGGACTTCCCTGGCGGTCCAGTGATTAAGACTCCATGCTTCCAAGGCAGGGGACACAGGTTCGAACCCTGGTCAGGGAACTAAGATCCCACATGCTGTGTGGCATGGTCAAAAAATAAAAATAAAATAAAATAAAGTGTTAAAAAATAAAATAAAATAAAATGCATATGAGATTTGGAAGATTTTGTACGAAAAATGCAAAATGTCTCGTTGATAATGTTTTATTGTTGATTACATGTTGAAATTATTATATTTCAGACAACTTGGCTTCAATCAAAATATTATTAGAATGAACATTGCCTCTTCATTCCTACTTTTTTAAAGAAGCTACCAGAACATTTAAAAGGACATAAGCGGTTCCCGTTACATTTCTGTTGGACAACGCTGATCTAGAATAAAGTCCAAACTCCCTAAACATGTTATTGAATGGTCTCAAAAATCTTTTCTGACACTTTGATCCCAATGTGATGCCTCACTCTTCACCTGCAAACTCGGACTGTTGAATGAAACTGCTGGGTGGGATTGCTTCTCAGGACAGAGGTCAGGTGACCCCATCACAGGATGCCCAGGATCCAAAAGGCAGACGGAAGAATGGAGAAGCAGGGGAAGATCTATGTAAATTAAACAGGTACTCAAGTACAAAGTCAAGGAAACAGCAAAACGCATTATTAAGCTTTTGTAAAAAAATGACCGAAGACTGTCGATTTGTCTCTTCCAAAGTAGAACATTTGTCATTGAGCACATGAATCACCGTTACATGCAATGCCACCATGCTGAACAAGTCTGCATATTTCAAAAAGTTCCCACTGGTCACTGCCTGGGATGGACACTTCTAGCCTCATCCAGCCTCGAGGAGCTATTTCTGAGCGGCACCTCGCACAGGGGGTCCCTCAGCTACACCCTCAGCACCTCCCATGAATGTTCGTGGTGGATACTCACATGAGCATCACATGCTAAGTAAAGTAAGGGAAGGTCCAGGGACATATCTGAAGCTTTCAGCCTATCCTAGAAGTCTGCAAACCAGGCCAGTGAGCCAAAGGCCTGTTTTGGTCAATAAAGTTTTACTGGAACATAGCCACACCCATTCATTTACATATTGTCTAAGGCTGCTTTCCTGCTAAAAAGCAGAGTTGAATAGCTGTGACAGAGACCATATGACCCACGAAACCTAAAACATTTACTATTGGCCCTTTCCAGGAAAAAATCACTGAGCCATGGCCTAAGGCATCATTGTTTTTATTAAACAAAGAGTGAATCCCTTCTGTGACAGGTACAGTTCCAGGGCCCAGAGATATAAAGTTGAAAAAGACCAAGGTTAGTTTCTTGAGGGACCCTGAAGCACGTTCACTTTAGTCTCTTCACACAGGACTTCTGCTCACACTGGCCAGTGTTTTTCAAACTTTTTTGTATTGAAATCCACTAATAACAAGTACATTTACATCCAATCTTTCAGCACACACTGATCTGTTTATATATGTACACACCTGAACCAAGCCTGTCGAGATAATATTTGCCCGGCTTACTACCTGGGATTCACTCTCTTATTTTATCCTGTTATAGCCCCTTCCATTAAAAAAATAATAATTGGTTTTATTATACACTAATGTCTTGGGATTCACAGTTTGAAAAACTCTTAATACACACCAGCTTTTTGTTGCTAACTCTGATCTTCACTATAAGCCAAAGGTTATAAACTAGCAGCCCCTCTCCTCCAGATGAAATTGATTTACTCCCTCTATGCAGAATTTTGGTTTGTGTTAGGTTTGGCTTTTAATATGTTAATTATTTCTCAATATGTTTTTTAAAAAATCAGTATCCCAAGATTCTTTAGAAAAATCAGAGGGCAGGGCAATCATGAGTCTACTTTCTTTCTTGGCAACTGTCAGCTGGAGCTGAGAAGTGGTTTCTCCAATGTCTGCTTCCAACTTGCCACCCTCTGCCACAGGGCAAATGCACCTGAAAGTCCCAAGAATTTTCATCACAAGCATTAGCTCCCCATGAACTCCCCCCCCATATAAATATAAAACAGATCCAGTGTGTTTTCTTTCCATCATTAAACCCTAGCAGGGCATTCTAGTAGACCCTCTGGCTTTGGGGAAAGCCTTTTTAACAGATACTGTTGTAATCTCAAGTCCTCCTACACCAAGAAGAAAGAGAAAGGCCTCATTAGAAAGAAAAACAAGCGGCCTTTATTTCTTTAAGAAAAACCCACAACATTTGAGGAAAGAAACTACAATAATTAAAGTCCACCAGAAAATTAAGAAAAAACCCAGATGCCAGTTTTTGTTTACTCTAAAGCTTTGTTTGTAAAATGAAATCACTTCATCACTGCAGCCTTTTCTTACCGCCAGAACTTTTCAAAACATCGATTGCAAGCAAACATGGCTTCAGTTAAGAAAGGTGACCAGGGGCGCAGTTAGCTCTGGGAATGTAACTTTCGTTGCAGCTTAATCCAGTTCCCTTTTTAAATACCTGAGTTTAAGGAGAATCTGCAAAGATTTACGACCGTAACAAACACACCACTTTTGAATCTGTCATTCAAACCAGCCTGGCAACTCTGATACTTCCTATTGAAAGGAGAGCTCTAATCCAAGTAAGAACTCTGAAAAAGGGAAAAGGAATTTTATTCCCATAATTTGATTGATTACTTCCTACTCTGAACACTCGAGAGAGAAAAAGCAAACTTTTTTTCTGTCTGTAGTTGGATTTCTCCCACTAATCTTTTACAAGCAGGTAACAACCATAAAACACAAATTACTTACAAGGATCCACAGGCCAGTCGTGCTAGCTGGGTTCCAAAATCTATAAGCATCAAAATACTGGGGAAAACATCTGAGATGAAAACCACAAATGTAAAGATGAATTGATCACTGACTATATTCAATTCAATACTTTAATTCACCAGTTCTGGGAGGAGAAAGAATAATGCTATCAATTGTTCCATTCTCTGGAATAATTTTGCCATCGATACAAACCCTCCAAAATGATATTTATGTAATTCAGAGCATGCAATGGTTTCCCAATTGTAGTCTCCAGAATTTTACCCTGAAAAATGATAGCTCTAAGCTCTTGTCTTTTAGCTTAACCTTGGGCAAGGCACCCTGTTTTCTCATAGGCAGAAGACAATCTCTGAGATACTTTCTAATTCCAACTTCCTTTATGGTTTATGATTCTGTCTGGTTAGAGCCAGAAAAGTTCAAATCAACAGCCATGCCTTATTTGGCAATGAGCCGACCACTACAGTAAACAGCTTGGCACTATTAATGACCAGCTGGCAGGATAATTAGATAAAAATTATTAATAACAATAATAATGAAGATAGAAGAGTGCTTGGGGGTAAAAATTGGGCTATGGCCTGATTGGGAATATTAACATTTCTAAAGAATAAAAAGTGTCAATCAAAAAGTGCAAATACATGTGTATGGAAGGCTGAGTCACTTGGCTGTGCACCTGAAACTATCACAACATTGTTAATTGGCTATACTCCAATATAAAATAAAAAGCTAAAAAATAAAGTGCAAATACAGAAAAGAGTGAGAAAGATGGACTTTGGCATGACTCAGCCATAGCTGGTTGGGGGTTTCCTACAAAGTTGAAGACACCAGGGAATGGGTACAACCACCAACTCACCTTGCCCCACTTCCAGGAGCAGCCAGCCACCTTCTCATATATCGCTGACAATATTTTGGCTTCCCCATGCAGCCATTCAGAAGGAGGAAACTTGATCATTTGGACCACTAAACAAAGAGGTTTTTTTCACGGTGATTATTTTTCAGTGGGTGGGTGAAAAATCAATTGAATGGCTCAGGATTTCTGATATGATCAATAAGATGAGCTCTGTGAGCAGATTATATTATTTCTTAAAAAAAAAAAAGAATTACACAAGAAGTAAAGGTGGTTTTAGTTATTCCTGATAGGGCAATAGACTCACAAGGATATTTAAAGACTTAAAAATTCGTTTTGTCAACTCTGTGTTGATATGTTGTCTAGTTTTTAACTAAAGGTCTAAGGCCCAGGATCAAACATGTCCAAGTCCTTCTATCACATGGGACAGGCTTTCAGTCCCTACCATCTTTGAGCCCCTGATGGCTGGATATCTAGGCAGGAACCACACTTGGGCAATTCCATCTGAGAACATGATGCTTCCCAGCAGTGAAGCATTGGCATAAGGTAGGTGGACTTGGGTTCAGCACTAGTTCTACTATTTCCTTGACTATATGACCCTGGGCAAGTTACTTCATCTTTTTGAGCCTCAGTTTCTTGAGCTATAAAAGGTAGTAAATAGTAGGACCTACCTAATGATATTAGTCATATTAATAAAATATCCAGACTACATGCAGCAGGTCATGCAGTAAAATCTAGCAACATCCAGTGTGGGCTCAACAAATGCAGCTATTATTACCTTACATCTAAAATGATAGATAGGGCTTCCCTGGTGGCACGGTGGTTGAGAATCTGCCTGCCAATGCAGGGGACATGGGTTCAAGCCCTGGTCTGGGAAGATCCCATATGCCGCGGAGCAACTAGGCCCGTGAGCCACAACTGCTGAGCCTGCACGTCTGGAGCCTGTGCTCCGCAACAAGAGAAGCCGCGATAGTGAGAGGCCCGCGCACCGCGATGAAGAGTGGCCCCCGCTCGCCGCAACTGGAGAAAGCCCTCGCACAGAAACGAAGACCCAACACAGCCAAAAATTAATTAATTAATTAATTAATTTTAAAAAATAAAATAAAATCATAGATAGATCATTCAGACAGAAAATCAGTAAGGAAACATTGGATTTGAACTATATGTTAGACCGGATAGATCTAACAGACATATACAGAACATTCCATACAACAGCAGCAGGATGCACACAGAACGTTCTCCAGGGTGGATCGTATGCTTGGCCACAAATCTAGTCTTAACACATTTAAGAAGATTGAGATCATATCAAGTATCTTTTCTGAACACAATGGTATGAAGCTAGAAATCAGTAACAAGCAGAAAACTGGAAAATGCACAAATATGTGGATGTTGAACAACATCCTACTTAAAACCAATGAGCCAAAGAAGAAATCAAAAAGTAAATCAAAAATTATCTTGAGACAAATGAAAATGGAATCTGAACACACCAAAACTTATGGGATGCAGCAAAAGCAGTTCTAAGAGGGAGGTTCATAGTGACAAATGTCTACATTAAGGAAAAAGAAAATCTCAAATAAGCAACCTAACTTTCCCCTTAAGGAACCAGAAAAAGAAGAGCAATCTAAGCCCACAGTTAGAAGAAGGAAAGCAATAACAAAAATCAGAGTGAAAATAAATGAAATAGAAACTAAAATGACAGATTTCGTCAAATGTACTTTGCAGGGTTCAAATAGTTTGCTATTTTTAAAAAGTTTCAACATGCATGAAGAAAAGCATTATACCAACTAAGATGGAAAAATGTCAAACAACAAGCCCAGAATGGCATTAAATCACAGAAATTATTTTTATCTACATAAGCATTTAGTAGCCTGTCCTTTGCACGATATAGGTTCATAAGACAGATGCAACCAAGGTAAGTGAGCCAACGATTAAGAGGAAATACTGTTATCTTCTCTGAGTCTCAAGATGTACCAGGTGTTGTTTTGTTTTGCTTAAGTAAAAATGTGATTTTAATTTTGACAGTTGTTAAAAATATCAAAGGAAATGTTTTGAGGCAGATTGTCATTACTCTATTAAACCTGAGCCTCTGAGGCACAACAGAAGCAAAAAATGCCAGCGTGCTACCTGTACAGGAACTTAGAGTCTGATAACACTGGCATCCCAGGCTTAGCTGCTCCAGCAGGAAGGACCACCAGGATGCCCAGGTCCTGTCCTCCAGGGCTCTGGAGGTTGGATGCTCTCCCTTCCACCCTCTCCTTCAACCCCGTGGTTGCTCCAGGTCTGCTTTGCTCCCGTGGCAGATCCCATAAGCCAGGGTCTAAACCAAAGGTTAAAGCACAAGGGCAAGGAAGCAGACAGAACATTTAAGCTGACCCAGAAAATCCAGACTGTGTTGTCATCTGAGCTGTAAGGAGTGTCCCCAGGCACGGCCCCATCTCGTCACCGCATCACCAGCTTCCCCACCCCTGACAACTGCCCCTCCTACACCGGAGGCAAAAAAGCCAGATGCCCACATCGGATTTTCCTCTGACCCCTACTTCAGTTCTTCGTGTTCTCAAAAACTTGCCACCGACATCAGAGTTTTTGCTCTCCAGGCAGAGAGGGATTCAGTCAGGGCTGCGTGACTTTTTATACCTTCTTGACTTGACACTTGCCAACCATAAAGAAGAGACAGAAAGACAAAACAGTCTCTGTCCGTGTTTCAGAGACAAGAGAGTAGGAGGGGAGCCCTGAGCCAATTTTCTTATGAAATAAGCTGAGGGAAAGATCAGCATGTCTGGAGCAACAGGTGCTGGCGTGGAGGGAGCTGGCAGGCTGTGCTGGGGGCCCTGGGGAGGAGAGGACTAAAGGGCTGCTTGGTGGAGTGTTTCGGGATGACCCCTCACACCCTCTGCCTTCTTTGTTAATGGTGTTCTTTTCCCTTTGGTTTTGGAATCATTCTAGACAACAAAACTGTAAAAAAAAAAAAAAAAAAAAAAAAAAGCAGTACAGAAAAATCTCAGAGACCCCTTCAGCCAGACAGTTTCCCCTGAGGTTGTCATCTTCCATAACCCTGGTAAAGGATCAAAACCAAGAAATCAACCTTGGTATGACACTGTGAACTAAACCACACACATCAGTCACATTTCCTCAGTATTCCACCAATGCCCTTTTTCTACTCCAGGATCCAGTCGACGGTACCAGACTGTATTTATGCATTAGCAATTAGTCTCCTTTTTCCCCTCCCAGGGTGACAGTTTATCGTTCTTACTTTGTTATTCATGATCTCGCCATTTGTGAGAAATGCTGGTCAGGTATTCTGTGGCTGTACCATCCATTCATGTTGGTCTAACGTTTTCTCATGATTAGATGGGGGTCAAGGATTTAGGGGAAGAAAACCCCACAGGTGAAGCCCTCCTCCCTGCCTTACACCAGGGGATACAAGATCTCAACATGACAACTAGGGAATGTCACCCTCAGCACTTGGTTCAGTGGGGTCCGCCGGGTTCCTCCACCATAGCGTTCCCATGTTCCCCTTTCCCCCTTCCTTACTTTTTTTTTTTTAATTGAATTATAGTTGATTTACAATGTTATATTAGTTTCAGGTGTACAGCAAAGTGATTCAGATGTACATATATATCTATCTAATCTTTTCAGATTCTTCTCCCTTATAGGTTATTACAAAATATTGAGTACAGTTCCCTGTGCTCTACAGTAGGTCCTTATTGGTTACCTACTCTATATATAGTAGTGCATACCTGCTCACCTCCCTCGCCAGGCCCTGGACCAAAGTCACAGGAAACAGTCTCCCGCTGGAACTCTGAAAACACCTTCCTATAAAACTGTCCCACATGGTGGATCTTCCCAAAGTGTATCTCAGGTGTGTTAAGGGTTAAACAGGCTTCTGGGTGCTGCCTGTTAAGAACCCTGGGACCCTCCTCCAGAGCCTGTACAACACGGGGATAGAAATAAGACTGCATTACTGATGTTGAAACAAAATCATCTGGGAGTATTTTCATGTGAAGCTGGCTTTCAGAAACAGGCAAAACACACTAACAAAACTGATCTGGGCATATGGCATTCCTTTCAGGTACACACATTTCTAATATAAATCTCCTAATCACTTCTCTCTTCTTTTTCAGGTTTATTGTCAAGGCAGGTCTTTTTTATTTCTCTCCAAAGGGTAACCTCCCTGCCTGAAAGAGCCGGCTCAGGCACAGTGGCTGTTAAGTGCTACCCAGGATGACTTTCCCTCCTTTTTTAAAAAAAGTGAGACCGAACATACTCTGATCATGATGAGGTTTTCCAAGTCCACCCTTTGAGTTCCTTGCTGACTCTCCCTCCCACTAGGTGGCGCTAAAGGTCACATTCTAAGCGGGCAGCTCTCAAAAGAGTCCAGGAAGAGGATTTTTTTTAACCTTTGTGAGAATATCACAAGTACGAAACTAACGGCAAATACTAAACTTCCTTCTTACTAAGCAGTTCCCCTTTCCTTTTTCACATTTACTGCCACCTGACAGCTTCTGAAACTGAGCAAATCTGAACTTCTGGAATCCAGCTTTCAAAGAATCACGGAATAAATGTAAATGTTAGAGGCATAATGGTCATGACATGAGTGATATATAAAATCAGCAGTTGCATCATTGGAGGCAAGCAGCTGGGAAGATGTTTCAATTCTCTGAACTCAGCATTTCCTTGGTTTCTACGTTCTGTTTTCACATAAGTTTAGTTCACGTAAGTTTACTATATCAATATTCCCCCTCCAAAGAGATTTTTTAAACTGTATCAAAAGAGCAAAGATTTTAAAGTGCTTCTGAACATTTTTAAGACATTCTTGAAAATGCAAAGACTAGGGAGCTAAAATATTACTTAGGTGCAATTTCCTCTGGTTACACATCAAAGGCATATGTTTTAATAGGAAACCTCATTTCCACAATTACGATTCATCACTTAAGGAAAAACAAACTTTCTAAAAGCTTCGAGTCTAATATCATTGGGAAGCACTCAGAGAAAGGACCCTCTTTATCAGCCCAGTTCCTGTTCCTTGGGGGAGGAAGACGAGCCCCTAAGGGAAATTGCTAAGTCTATCAAGTTCCCAACCCAGCCCAGCAATGTGACTGATGGTAATCGTGATGTGCAATCATTCAAATGCATCCCGTAGAGATAGCAGGCCTTTGTTGTTTATACCAAGTCAGTTTGTTTGCTCTGTGACACTCTCCTACTATGATGTGAGCATCTGGTCTGTGTAAGGTCAGACCCTGTTGCCATTAATTGCACAGGCTTATTTTGTTCTCATGACCCCTCCAGAATACAGATTTGGCACGTACTCTTTCTGGGCCAATCAACAGACATTTCTATGAGACAAATATTTTGGCCAGAGCGTTTCTGGATTTTTTTTTAAGAGGAAGGCAGAAGATTACAATATTGTGGAGGATTTTCACTCCTATTTGGCTACGCATTTCACATACACTACATCAGCGCATGATAAATCTCATCACTACAAGGGAATAATCACTCACATAAGGTATTCCAATTCCAGGCTATACCAAACATGGTTTTGCTATTGTTGTTTTTAATGCCTGGACTCAATAATCCTAGACCTTGCTCCACCTGGGTGTCTGATGCTGCTCAGAAGTTCCCCAACCACTAAATAACTTTTCTGTTATCAACTCTACCACATTCCCCACCTACTGGGTACCTGCTCTTGCATACATGTGTGTATGGGTTCATGCGTGAACCTCGTGCGCCACACACACACACACACACACACACACACACAGAAATGAGACTGTTGGACTTGTCTTGCTGGGTTGGTCTACTGGGGAGATGAACCCAGGGCAAACAAAATGGCAGCATGTGGCTTCTCAAAGGGGCTCTTTGCAACCTCTCAGTTGATGGAGAGTGTCCAGTCAGTGAGGGCTCCAGGGAGCAAATGCATGAAAGAAATTGGGCCCTCCCCTCCCCCCCCCCACAGACATGTACCCTAGACTCAGGGCCCAAAGCTGCTTCTCCCCAATTTCCCCCCTACCTCTTATCCCTTCCAAGGTCCTTCGCTTCCCTCTGAGGACACAGAGCCCCTTTGGATGTCAGTCCCCAGGACCTTGCGTGGGTGGCCAGACTCCCTTGGCTCGAATTTCACTTCCAACCCTTCATGTAGAAGGGCTGGTGGCTCAGGAGGGCGGGAAAGTACACACGGAGGTACCCTGCAGCTGCTCCCAGCTGCTCCGAGATGCCGATCGCCCCCGATAGGAACCGAAAGTGCCTCTGCTCAGCCTGCCTCTCCCGTGGACGCGATAAACAAGGCAGTGATCAGGAAGGGCCAGAAAACTTCACGTTCTGATGAAGCCATGGAAAGAACCAACTCCTAAACTCCAAGCTGAGTCATCTTTGATCTTTCTAGATGCTACAGAGTAAGATAAGTTTAGCGACATTCTTCTCTGCAGAAATCATCCAGTCTCACTAAAGAAAATGAGTCAAAATATAGGAAAGAGACATGCTAGCACAAGAGATTAGATGATGAACACTTACTATCTTGTCCCCAAATAAAAGACTGAAGTGTTACAGAATCCAAACATTTGTATTCATATACCTATATAAATATATATATATATATGTACATAGTATATATAAGCACACACATATCTTTAAATACTTTATAAATAGGTATCTTTTGTCTTAGGAGAAAAATAACCATACCCTCTAGTTGGTGCAGATATACAGGCAGAGAAGGGGAGGGGCTTCTTTTAGAATGCCAAGTTCACCTGCTCTTGAACCACAGCAGAGGCGTTTGCTCTTAACTTCCAGAAAAGATCTCAAAGTTCTGAAGGTAATGAAACAATTCCCCCCTTTTCTTGAGGAACCCACCACACATCCGATGGAAATGGAGACCGCTCACGGTGAAGGACTGCTTTCCTGTGACACACAAGCCACAGACATTTGTTGTCCTGATATCATGTCAGCTAAATTAAGTAATGTGGAATGTTTTTTAAACCCCACCAGAGTGGAGTTTCATATCCAGAAAAGTCCACTGAAGCGTCCTAAATTATCATCAACAAATTTCCTGGCATATTAAAATGTTCCTTTATTTCATTTATTTTAGAGTAATATTAGGACATTTTTAAATCAATAAGAATAATTTCCTTTTTAGAGATTTTAAATAAATTCGTTTTCTTGGCCTTTACTACACATTTGTCCAAACGAAGAAACCACTGATTACACTGTTCTTGGGATGTAGTTTATAAAGTACTTTTAATTTTTTTCCCAGAGAGAGAAATTTATTGACACATCCTAACAACAGGCGTTTTTAACTCTCAAACTCAATTTCCAAGAGACTTTCTTCCAACTTCGCAGCAACAACAGATTTGTCCCGTTGTCAGGACGGTAGGGGGCGCTGCCACAACAAACTATTATGGCAAATTGAGAGAATTTTCACTGGGCGAAAAAACAAGGCTAGACATTATGATTCTCCCATGTCAATGAGCATGTAAAAAATATTGTACAAATTTTTTTCTCTTCCATAATTCACTTCAGCGTTCAAATACTAGGGTTTTCTTTCTGTTCGTTTGCGTGTGTGTGTGTGTGTGTGTGTGTGTGTGTGTGTGTGTCTGTGTGTGTGTCTGGTCATAAATGTGTGTTAGAAACCCTATATTACAATTTTTGGGCTGACTGAAGAAGGTCTTACCGAATACCTTTACCTAAAATACTGGCTAAACACAAGCAGCTAAAACGTGCCTAATAGTTAAATGGCATTCTGTGTGATTTTTTGTCATAGGTAAGTCTTCAGTCTATTTCACAAACATCTAACTCCAAGTTCAGAGCCGAGATGAAAGAGAACTGTAGCAAAGTTTCGTTAAATAATCGCATAATCCAGGCCCCATAGGTTGGACTTTTTAAATAGTTTTCCATGTAATTGAGTTAAACTTAAATTTATGCGTTCAATAAAAGACCATTGCAAATGGTAAAACAAAGACACTGCTCCAACACTTAGAAAATTAAATTCACCAAACCATGAAGTCTACTGTGCAGTTATTTTTGTAACCACCATAAATTGCTTTATAAAACTCCTCTACCGAAGTAAACAATCCAAGGCGATATTTACTTTATAGCATGCCTCCAGTTTCCAAACGAGACAGCAGCCTAAAAGTTCATGACTTTTTCTTCTTCTTTTCCTTTCCTTTTTTTTTTTTTTTAAATACTTGTGTTTCTAGTTACTTTGAAACCTTCCTTCTCTTACACAAGCTCAGAAAGGTCAACGGAAAATAAGATCCAGCTCTGTGGATATACTGTGCCCCCAAATACTCATTTCTGGAATAGGAAGAAACAGTCCTACTTTGTGGAAATAAAGGCTATATAGCAAAATGAAAATAAAGGGTTTTAGTACTAAATATTTCCCCATATTTAATAGCACCTCACAGTCCAACACTGTCTTAGATGTTTTTGGGCAGTCGGCTTGAAATGTGTTCACTTATAGCCCTGTACCAGGCCACATTCAATGCAAACTGCTATAGATAAGAGTTTTAGGGGTCTTTAATCACTTCTTTCTTGTGTCCTTGATGGAAAAAACAGAGCTGCCTTTGTGCTAAGAAGAAGGACCTGTTGTTTCCAGATTCAACAGGTCATTTTTATAAGAACTTCCCAGAGGATACAACATAAATGACAGAGACACAAGGGGATTTTTTTAAGTGGCTGATGATTTTAAATGATATATATTCTATAGTAAGGGAAGGTTGTTTGTTTTCCTCTCCAACAAATGGAAAGTTACTGTTTTAAACATGTTTAATGTTCTAGTTCGACTTTTAGGACCAAACGTTTTCTCATGAGTTGGGTTACTGTAAATTTGCTTCCTGTGCTTGACCCTCAAGTAAATAAACTTGTCAAATCACATCCATTTCTCTTTTGGGGATGAATGGTTAATTGAGAGGACTTTTGAAATATATTTAAGTGGTATTGTAACTTCTGTCCTATCATTTCAGTTAAGATAACAAGGAGACTGCAAATTTAATGAACAAGATAAAACTTTATAAAATGGAAAATTCTGGCCTATTTTTCCATATACTCAGAGGAAAGAAAAAAAGGCCAATATTTTATGGCAAACAAAATCCAGGTGACACTAAGATTTATTAGAGTTTGGCTTATTCTATTATTAAAGGTGGCCTGAATTTGAGAAGACTGGCAAGTTTAAGATTAAGACCTAAATCAGACTTGTTTCCTACACTGTATTCGGAGGGTTTTTCACAATGTAACCAGGATCCCTATTTTTCCCCACTTTTCTTCCTTTCAAAAAATTTTGTCTACCTCATTTTTAAAGGGAATTGTTTGGAGATCTTTAGAAAAGTTTCTGCCAGTCCAGAGACAAAAGGTACTCTTCCCTACAAATACAGAAAGCATTTTATACAAAGTCATTCCTAGCCCCAAACAAAAGTTATTGCCAACGAAGCCTTCTTTAAAACACGCTGCTCTCACATATATCTCCCCAAAACCTAGAGTCTAGTTCTTGACACTTTAACTGTGTCTATATTACTTACTATCTAGTACCTAGGACAATTAGACAAAGAGTTAAGGTAAATAAATAAACAGGCGATTGCAAAGACTGCGTTAACCGCAGGGAATCGCCCAGAAGATAAAGAAGAAATAAAAACAGGCTTCCTTGGGAAAGGGATCCACTAGGTCACATATCTAGTAATTGGTGAACAGGTTTTTCTAACTTGGAAGAGACATGTTTCTTTTTTTTTTTTTCTCTTTAGCTACGCACAGGGAAACTTTCACAAAGCAGGAGAAAATGATGAGATTGGCTATTTGGGGAAAAGGGAATTCCAAGAACTAAAGAAAAAATCTGCAAGGCCAAAATTTCCTTCCCACCCGCTCCCTCTTCCCCGGAAGAAGGCAGGGTGGGGAAGGAGACCCCTCACCTTAAGGACAACTACCGATGACCCTCTGCCCTCTGCATGAAACCGGGGAGGGCGATGAACTGGGTGGGCGTCACCACGGGCTCCTCGAGCCCCTTCCCCGGGCTCTGCCCGCCCCCGCCTGCCCGCCTTGTCCGGCCCCAGCTCACCGGTACCAGGCGAGGCCCTTGTCGTAGCTGCGGTCGAAGAAGTGGGGCTCGGCGCCCACGGCGCGCACGTCGGGGTGCACACGCAGGAACTCGAGCAGCGCCCGCGTGCCGCCCTTCTTCACGCCGATGATGATGGCCTGCGGCAGCTGCTTGCTGCCTTCGTCCAGCAGCAGGGCCAAGGTCGCCGGCGGCGTCTCGGCCACGCTGCTCCCGGCCCCGGAGCCGCCGGGACTCCCCGCCAGGCCAGGGGGCTCCTCTTCCCAGGCCGCCACCTCGCCGTCTTCCCGCGGTGCGGGCGGCCGGCGCCTCGGCCACGGCTGCACTTGCAGGAGGCGCTTCCCTCGCGCGGCAGCGGGCCACGCCGCCGGCTCCCCCGGGCCTCCCGCCGGGACACCGCGACCCGAGGCCCCCGCCTCCTTGCCACTGCCCGACCGCCCCACGACGGGGCCCGACAGGGTCTGGCAGCGCTCGGCCAGGCAGTAGAAGACGTAGAGGGACGTGAGCAGGGAGCAGAGCATCAGCAAGAACTTCCGGAAGATGCTGCGGGACAGCGGCTCGGCCGAGGTGGGGTGGGCGCCGGCCGGGGCCGGAGGGGCCATCCTAGCCGGAGGCGACGTCGGGCAGCGCGCGGGCCATGCTAGGCCGGGACTCCGCCAGGTGCCGTGGCATCCTCCGGGGGGGCCTGCGCGCTGGACGGAGGCCACATCGCCTTGCGCCCCTGCGGCCGTGCGAGCTGCCCGGGCGGCGGCAGCCGAGGCTCCTCGGGGAGACGGAGCCCCCGGAGCCCCGCGCGGAATCCCAACCTCCGGTCGAGGGGGCGGGAAGGGGGACGTGGTGCCGTGCTTAAGAAACCATCGTCTGAGACTCGCCCAAATCCTGAGCCCGGGGCCGCGCTCGGCGCCCCCGGTCCCCGAGAGTCGCCGGAATGGGGGTGTCGGCGGCGGTGGCGAAGGCGTGCGTCTCAGCCCCGGGCCGGAACGGCCTCTCGGCGCGAGTCCCAGCTCAGCGATCGTGCATCCCTCGCTCGGTCCCGGTGAGGGGACGTGCGGCTCCGGGGCCGCTGAGCTCCGTGCGCTGCAGACCGCGGCGGACACAGTGCCTCCCAGCCGCCGCTTCCTCGGTCCCCGGCCCGCCTGGGCGCGCGCTCTCGGCCCCGGGGCGAGGTCCCCCGAGTCCCTCTACCCGAGCGGGAGCCAGAGGGTCCGCGCCGAGCCGTCCGACCCTCTTGGTGCGCTCCCGGCCGCTCCGGCGGCTCTCGGGCCCCACCTGGGAGCGGCGTGGCCGAGCCGGACTGCGCGGGACCTGTCAGCAGCCGTGGCCACTGCGCTCGCCGCCTCCCGGGCCGTCGCTGCCGCCACACGTGGGGCTCCGAGGGCAGCAAACTTGGCGGTGACGTCAACGGCCAAGGCCGGACCAGCCCCCGGACGAGCGCAGCGGGGCGGGAGGGGTGCGACGGAGAAAAGGTGGCGCGGACCCCGAGGCGGCCGCCCAATGACATCGGAGAGGGCGGGGGCGACAGGGGCGACGCCCCTTCCCCACTCCGCCCACCCCAGCCGGCGGCCTCGCCCCCCTCGGAGCGCTGCCGGGTCTGCGGCGACTCCCGGGGCGTCTGACTGACAGCCAGGGCGGCCGGATCCCCAGGGGCCTGACTTCCACCCAGCCAGCCGCTCGCTGGATCAGAGGTTCCCAAACCTCTGCGACGCCGCTCAGCCCTTCGCAGCCCTGACCCCTCCGAGGGCCCTGGTTCCCTCCCTCCGGAGTCGCGACATCCTTCCCCCGCTCCGCCCCGCCCCCCGCCACCTCCGCGAACCTTTAGAAGTTTTGTTGGCGGAGGTTCCCGGGACCGAGCCGCGCGCCACGCCCCCATTTGTCCTGGGCGAACTGAATTCCTCCGCTGCGGCTTCACCTTCCACCTACTCTGCTGTCCACTGCCGGCTCCGGAGCAAAGCCTTTTCTCCCCGCAGCACTTTTTGGTGTTTTTTGTTTTTTCATTTGATTTTTTCCTTTGTATTCGTTTAGGATGATCAGAGTTCCCCGGGAACTGGAAAGGAGCAACCTCTTAGGAAATGAGCCAATAAATAAGGGGAGAAATTAAGATTTAAAAAATTATATCAGCTACAATTCCAAATCCATATGCCCAGTTTTTAAGGGATTTTTTTAGTGTTGCTTGCACTAGTGTGTGTGTGTGTGTGTGTGCGCGCGCGCGCGCGCTCGCCTCGCTAAAGGAGTTATATGTCCTTTCCTAAGCGGTTTCCTCTTTCTCTTGCCTCCCCTGACCCTATATCCTCTCCCTGCGCTCCTCGGAGAGCAGGTCAGGAAGGGATACAAATCGCCTTGCTGTTTAATGGAGGGAGGTGGCCCGTGGAACCTGCATGGGGTGGTTTTTAATTCCAGTCCGATTTGTTCCTGATTTCTTGGCTTCCTCGTCTCGGCAGGACGCCCCGCAATGTGGGCGGTAGCCTGACCTCCTCATACCCACCCTTGCAAGCTGTGCAGGCTGCTTTCGGGGCGCGCTGCGGGTGCTGACCCGGGCTGGCAGCGGCAGCAGAGTTAGGGTTGCAGGAAACTCACAGGGGAAACTTCTGCTTCCTGTGCTCTATCTGACGTGGAATTTAAGTCCTTTTTAACCTTCCAAAGGGGACCTGGTGGTTCCGACTCGGTGCCTGGGTGGAATCGCTGTGTTTGTGCCGGTTGAATAAATACTCAGGACTGGACGTGGTTTTCTGTTTATGAAGTGCTAGTCCCAACCTATTCTGTAAACTAGTGACGAGCTTGTTAGGTTCCACTGCCGTAAAGCAATGGGCTTTTACAAGGATGGACAGTAAGTCCTGCCAAGCTTTAATGCCTCTTTGTGTCCTAAAATTGGACATCAACAATCTAGTTGAGGTTTAATACTAACTTGAGCTTTAATATATTCTAGTTTGTCTCTTGGGATTTCAGTCTGACTTGCAAAAGTAAGACCAAAAAGAAAAAAAGAAAAAAAAGAAAGGCAGTTTTAAAGTTATTCTGAAAGTATATGCAATCCCATAAATGTTTACAAACAAAACATGCTTGGGTTTTCCCATCTGGAAAATGGTGGTCGCCAAGTTCCCTTCTAGCTCTAACATGGTAGGATACCATGCGTTTTGCTTTTACATTCCCAGCACAGGTACTTCCTGTAGGAGACAGGGTTCTAAGGACCACTCACACCACATCTAGCTCTAGGGCAGCTCTGTACATTAGAAATAAAATATAAGCCATGAACACAAGCCTCATAGGTCATTTAAAATGTCTAGCAGCCACCTTAAAAATGGTAAAAAGAAGCAGGTGAAATTAATTTTACTAAGATAGCCAACATACCTAAAAATGTGATTTTACCATGTAGTCAATGTAAAAATTACCGAGGTCATTTATGTTCTTTCTTTTCATACCAAGTCTTCAAAATCCAGTATGTGTTTTACACTTTCAGCACTGCTTTATAGGGACGAGCCACATGCCAAATGTTCAGTCACCACGAGAGCTAGTGGCTCCCATGCTGGACGGCACAAATGAGGATGTTGTTCTTGGTGAGAGGAGTGTCTGGTGTCGATGTGCATGGATTCGTGAATGGTTCTCCTCAAAGAATTTTGGGTGCTTCACGGGACCTTTCATACCGCCACCCTTCCCCCAGAACACTGACCCATCTCGGGAACAACGCTATGGCGCTCCACTGCCCCACTCCTTGTTTTAGGAGCTTATGATCTTAATGAGACAAAACATACACACACTCTTTAGAATGCAAAATCGCGTCGTGTTCAGCTGAACACAGGTGTGCTGCCCACTCACCAGATTCACATCCAGCTCCTGGATGTGCCCTGTCGCTTTCTGTCCCAAAGCACATGGTGTTTCGACCTAGAATGTACACCCTCTTCATCCCTCAGATGTCAGCTGTACACATCTTTAAGGATGCCTTCCCTCTGCATCCCCTGTCCCTGGTTTGATCACGTCTCCTGGTACAGATTCTCAAAGTTCCCGGCAGTTTCCTTACAGACTTGATGAGGGTTTGCAACGTTACGGGTGTGTGGTGATGTCTGTGTTTCCCCGTTAGAGTCTGAGTACTCCAAGGAGCCGGGAACCATGCCTCAGTGGCACACCTGGAACATCTAGCATATTACTTGGTGCAAGGAGATGCCTGGTGAAGATCTGTCGATGAACTAATGAACCTAGAGGATTGGGGGCTGGGCATCCCAGTCTGAGAGAGCACCACAGAGAAGCCAAGAGACGGGAGGGAGCATAGTGCAGTGTAAACCGCTTGTGTTTCAGTGTGAACCAAGTGTGGGCTGGCCTGGGGAAGGCACCGGGGGGACTAGAATTAGCACAAAAACAAGACTAGAGAAGAACGCAGGAGTCTTGATAATTAGCTAGAAATAAGGAGGGAGATTTGGTGGAGGTGCTGGATTTCAACATGTGTCTTAAGGAATTGACTGGGGTGGGGGACATGATATTTTAGATCACAAGGAATAAGCACTAAGGTGTCTGCTGCAAGACACAGACAATAAATGTTGAGTAATGCCCTGTGACCGAATCTTCATTTATACTTATTTCAGCCCTAAGGAAGTGTTTCAGTGCTCTCTCTTTTAACTTAAGAGACAAAAATGTTAGGGTCTGCGATCTTCAGACTTCAAATTCAAGTGGCTGATTTCTTGTGCTCAGTCCAGGAAGAGTGAAGGTAACATTTTAGAAAATTACTCTGCGAGCTGAATGCTGGGTTGGTTAGAAAAGCTTGGATGCAGACAAGCCAGTGGAGAGTCCAGAGTTAGATGTAAGCCTCGAAATCATAAAATCCCAAACTGTAACATTAGCAGAGGGTACAAATAGAGAAAATCTAAAATATCTTACAAAGAAACATAAAATCTGTGATAGGGCAGATGTCGCAGTGAAAGAAAGCTCAGAAGCCATTCCAAGTATCGCCACTGAATGGGTCCTTCTCCAGTTGGCCTGATGTGTGTTTGCTAGTCGGTTTTTTCATCTGTCTTTGCAGTTGGGCATGCTGGTGAATGCTCTAAATTGACTTGGGGACCTGCGAGTAGGATTGGAGAAATGGAGCTGAGTAGGTAGCAGTCAAATGGCCAAGTGGGAGTTGAAGGTAGATCAAGTCACTATCAGAACTGAAGACACAGCGTTGGACACAAGACCGTTCTCACCAAAGGATGAAGCAGACGTGACAAGAGGTCCCAGTGACTATTTTGATCACTATGATCCTTACTCATCTCATGTGGGGGGCAAAATGGTTTTCCCAATCTCAGGTGACATGTTGATTAATATGTATTAATGGCTATGCTGTGAGTCATTAAGAGTTCCATTAAAATAGAAAGATCACCAAGAATTCCCAAAGTAAGTGGAATTTAAGAAGGACCTTGTAGAAGAAGGAGTAAGAGTTTTGCAGATGGAGATAAGTAAGCATGGCGGTAGTTCCAGACCGAGAAACAAAATAAACAAAATTATTACAAGACAATATTAAGAAGTGTTCTTACCACCGTTAGTGACCAATATTAGTCTTCGTAGTTTGGACAAGAAAGGATGATGAGGGAGAGAGACTAGTGATATCCCCTGAAGGCCAGACATTGTGCTGGGTGCTGGAGCTGCTCCTACTAGGTCTTACTCTGAGTGGATGCTCAAGGCTTTTCTTGCCATTTCTAATGTTGGAAGAGGCCAGAGTTTCCCCAGATATAGCCCTCATCCTGGGAAATGTTCCATAGCAAAGTATTCTGTGATCGAATAAATTTGAAAGACTACCCTCTCTTGAGCATTCCTGATAAACATTAGCATGTTACAGTCTCTGAAGTGACTTTTCAGTAAAGATACCAGTTAAATTTTGCTTAATCCAATGTTTTCCAAGGCTTTTGAACCATGGACTCCCATTACCCATGCCCTATCCAATAATATTCCTTGTTCTCAGGAACACGTATCAAGAAATGTAATCCTAAACTTTACAAAGGCTTGCTGTTGTCAGGAACTTCGAAGGACAAATGTTTTCTGAACGTACAGGAGCCTCAGCTACAAATAGTGAGGGTTTGGTTTACTTTGAGACCAGGTGGGGGACATTTCACCAAGTATCTGGATTTTTCTTTGTTCTATTATTTCTCCAGGGACCCACCTCCCCCGAGGGATAGGGCTTTAACTAAGGTCTTGACAAATGGTAATTTTCATGAATTATTGATTTAGCCAAAAATAATTGGAAAGCTTGATAATTACACAGAGATTTTCTCATGCATCTTGCTTCTGTCCTGAGTCAATTCTTTCCGATTCTGTGACATATGAAAGAAATGGGTGCAGGTTTTGAAATACACCTTATTAAGAAGTGAATTAGCATGCAAAAGGATCAAGGGACATTTTCAGTAGACTGACCACTCAGGTTCTCAAAATCTCCAGGCTACAATATAAGTTAAGCAAGGAGAAATAAGAACTGTTAGTTGAAAAGCAGGACCTATTTAAATAAATAATAGAGAGCTAAAAGTTGATTCAAGGAGGGCTATATGGTTATTTTTTATTTATTCTCAGTTTCTCTTCTGAGAGTAGAGGATGCTGAGTCCATAATTTTTTCTTTGGTTTATTATAATATTGGTATTTCTTTTATTTAAAAGATATCACATACTTCTTATGGTAGTAGGTCAAAATTGAGTTAATCTTTTAGGTGAACTTTAGAAGGATGTGGGGCATAAATAATAGACCTGAAGGATAAGGGCCGTCAGAGTGAGTTTCCTTGGTCCTCCACCTCTAGAGGAGACCTTTAAACTCTCCTTATGCTATAGGAGAAGGAGGTATGAGTCAGAGGGAAAGGAGGAGAGCAACAGCCTGGTGCTTCCTATCTGCCCCCCTCCCAAGGCAGGAGCTGGAGGAGAGACATCGACCCCCTGGATGAGCCGAGGGAATCTGAGAGCAAAGGGGCCTTGTGCCTCGGTCCCCAGGCAGGACCCAGGGAAGCGGCGAGCCTCAAAGAGTTACCCCACCTCAGAGCGGCTTGACAGCAGAAGAGGAGAAGGGCTGTGGATTCCTCAGAAAGCACCAGCAACAACTCCCGAGGGGCCCCTCACAACTCCAGAGGCACGGAAGAAGAATCAGTCAGCTGAGAGGGAGCAGGGTCTGGGGAAGGATGCAGGGTCTGGGGAAGGATGCAGGGTCTGGAGAAGTCTGGGGGTCTGGAACAAGGCATGACGCGACTGTGATAGGCGTGGGCTGGTGACCAAGCACAGGAAGGACAAAGTACAGCCCATCAGACGCCCAGTGGATGGGTGACAATGGCCAAAACCCAGCTTCCCTATGATATCTTGGCATCTCTAAGACCAAGCAAGAGATATGGAGTGGGAGCAGAGACTGGGGGCAGGGGGAGGGAAGGGGAGGGAGGGGGAGACCTGAGGGTCCCCAGAAGGGACTGAGATTACATTTCTGTCATTGTGAAAAACAGGCGCTAAAAATGGAAATCCAGCTCCGTTTTCAGAAGCATGAGAAAGTTACTTTGTGCACACCTGATTTCCAGCTTGAGACGTTTGTGCTCATTACACTCTCTGACGTAGGTGTAGACCCCGAGGCTCAGTTAACTCATCAGAACATATAAGGCATGCCTTGACACACCCATGCATAGCACCTCTTTCAACAAATGTTTTTATTTTCCTTTTTAGTTCTGATTATTGTCTCTACACAATCATATAGCTTTTCCAGACATATTATTAAGCAACTGAGTGCAAGACTGCAAGATTCATTACTGCTGATATTTTTCTGCACATTGACTTGGTCATTCTATCCATCTGATCGCCCCTTCTCTTTAGCATTCTGCCCTTCAGCTGCTGGCATAATATGAGCTGGGGCTGCAAAGATAATGCTTATCTTTACTAATTAAACACTAAAAGCCCAAGCTCACCTCTGAGCTTTTTACAGCTTAGCCTCTGACACGGCTCTCACTCTTTTAAAGGATTTGGAATAATTCAAATCCCAGACTATATAGGAATGTGATTTTTATAGACCATTTGCCCAGGAAAAAAATAACATTTTTAGACATGGATATATATTGATTTTAAAAAATAGTTCCTTCTTTGTATATGATTAGGTCTCTTTTTTTCCTTTATAAACAGGGGAATTCAATCCAGTGTACTAAATATCTCTAGAGATTATGAATGAGACCAGGGAAAGTTACCAAGAAAGGGATATTCTGAGTACGTTTCTTACCTAAAGAATCTCTCTGTGTTGTAAGGTAACCATTCAACGTTTTCCCCCCACAAATGATGAACTAGTTTTCCTAATACCTATTCTTTCCTTGCTGACTTGAAATGACATGTTTCTCTTATATTTAGCTTGATACGTACTTGAATCTGTCCTGGGACATTTTATTTTGTTCTGTTCATCTGTTACTATCTATCATTATAGTACTATCATTATAGTACTTACCACACTATCATTATAGTACTTACTATGTACTATCACTGTGAGACTCCAAACCCTAAACTACCATTCCAAAATGTCTTGACTATTCTCACATCTTTATTTTCCTAGAAATTTAAGTTTATTAGATCAATTACCCCCCAAAATATGCTGTTTATATTTTTACTGGACTTTAATTTCATTTACTGATTTCTTGAGGGGAAATTCAGGTATATATAATATAATATAATATAATACAATATAGTCCCTTCCAAGAACATGGTATGCCTTATTCTATATCATCACCATTATTCTGTTCTATTGAATTATATTGCATGACCACAGGAAGAATTTTTCATTGTCTTCATAAAATTCCTGCGTCTTTTGTTATGGTTATTCCTGTATGAGTTAAATGTATGATTGTTTTGTAAGTGAATCTTTCCGCAAGATATTTTTCATGATTTTTCCTTGATATATAAGCAAGTTATTACCTTTTCCACATATATTCAATAACTGGCACCCATAATGGATACTCTTACTAGTTTCAATGTTTTTCAGTTAGACAATTATTTAATCTCTAGTTGACAAAAATTTTAAATCCTCTTTCCAAAAAGTCTAACTCATTCATTTTTCTTGCCACATTGCATTGGCTAGAACTATAAAAATAATGCAAAAATGATGATAAAGGGCTTCCCTGGTGGCGCAGTGGTTGAGAATCTGCCTGCCAATGCAGGGGACACGGGTTCGAGCCCTGGTCTGGGAGGATCCCACATGCCGCGGAGCAACTGGGCCCGTGAGCCACAGTTGCTGAGTCTGTGCATCTGGAGCCTGTGTTCCGCAACAAGAGAGGCCACGATAGTGAGAGGCCCGCGCACCACGATGAAGAGCGGCCCCCGCTCGCCGCAACTAGAGAAAGCCATCGCGCAGAAACGAAGACCCAGCACAGCCATAAATAAGTAAATAAATTTTTTTTAAAAATGATGATAAAATATGATGTCTTTCTTCTGTTTATGCTATTTATGGAAAAATTCTGTATTTGACCTTTAAGTATGATGTTTGTTCTTTTTTCCACTAAGGAGTCTTCATCTTATTAAAGAATTAGCTAACTTCATTTCTAATATAAAAATACACTTTAATTATAAATGAGATTTTGTTTAAGGCCTTTTACAGATACTGAGATACCTGTTCTTTTTGGTTTGTTTTCTGTGATGTAATATTTTATGTTACATCAATTTGTGTTAATGTTGAAGTGTACTCATATTCACCTCCTTGGTAATGCTATATTATTATTATTATTTTATTTTGCCATTGTATGTGTTTTGCTAAGATTTTATTTGGGATGCTTGTATCTATATTCATTCAAAAGGCTAAACTTTTATTGTATTCAATTTTGGTCAGGTGTTTTTATTATGATTAAGCTGGCTTTCTAAAAGGACACGAGAAATTCTACATTTTTTCCGTGCTCTGCAAGAGTATAAATTATTTATATGAGAGTAATATAAAAATTATCCATAAAGCAATTCAGATCTGGAGCCCTAATGGGGAAGGATATTCATCAACAATTTTAAAAAATCATGGTTGTTATATTCAGATTTTCTAACATTTCTTGAGTCAGTAATTATTCCTTAAAATCATTCATGAGAATTTAGATCAATATAGTCAAGTGAGCATGCTCATTACCTTATGGGGAGGAAAATAAAGGAAAAAGTGTAACAAGTGTAACAAGTAGACCAGAAATGTTGCAGAATGCATGAAAGCAAGACAGAAGAATAGAGTAGATACAGGGAACCAAGTGCTATCCAACATGCTGTAGGGCAGCGGTCCCCAACCTTTTTGGCACCAGGGACCGGTTTGGCACCAGGCACCGGGGGGGAGGGGAGCAGCTGGCAGGGGGCGGTGGTTGGGAGGAGATGGTCAGGCAGTAATGTGAGCGATGGGGAGCGGCAGATGAAGCTTCACTTGCACGGCCCAGGGGTTGGGGACCCCTGCTGTAGGAGACGCTGTCACAGAGATGAGCGTGGTCCCGTGTAGTCTCAATGCCATAGTCAACAGGTGGGTATGAAAAGTGGAGGAGTAATTCCTCAGGGTGATGAAATGGGAAGCAGTGCTCAACCTCCTCCCTCTGCCCCTCCCGCCCACACTGCTTGCGGTGTGGCCCCGCAGTGGGAAGCCCTCAGAGGTTCTGGTTCACAAGGGGCCAGCCCACCCAACCCAGTAACCCTATCGGTGACCAAACTACATAGAAAAGCATAGGCAGAGAAACAGAGGGTCTTACGAGACTTGCAGAATATGAATTCACTGTTTTTGTAGGCTACAAAATAGTCAAACATCAGTAATAACATTTGGTTAACCTGCTTTGAACCACCAGGAAAGATCGATACTTAATTGCATTAAAAGAAGGAACAATATCCACAGGTAAAATTGCAAAAAGAAGAAGCAGAAACACTTTTCAATAAGTAAAATTAATATTGTCAGTGATGATCAAGAGACCATTGCATTCATAGAAAAGAATCAACTCGACTTCTGCCTTAAGATTGAAATTTCTTCACAGAAAATCTCTTTGCCAATACCTAAAGAAATGAGTAAAAATTAAGAAACAAGCTACCTCTCTCCCATTACAAAATGTATCAGGAAAGAAGGGAGGGAGGGAGAGAGGGAGGAAGGAAAGAAAAAGAGAGGAGACCTAATTCAATTTGAGCAGAGCTGGGGATAAACTTGATTCTGCTCCTATGTCTGTTTCAATACCTAGAAACCATTCTGGTGAAGAGACATAAACCTGAGAAATTTTACTAATATTCCCAAGTCTGGAGAGATGAAAACTGAGGAGGGAGCTTTATCTTTTGACTCTTCTGATCAATAAGTAATAGAAATTACTGCTGGGGAGCAGTGAAAGCATGAGATATATTGCCGGGTGGCCTCATCCAATTGCCAGAGTAAAAACACTGATGATAGAAAAGATTTTCAACAATGAGCAAAAAAAAAAAAATCTAAAAGAGTAATGTGAAAAGTATATTGGTGTCGACTTTTAGGAAGGTGAGTTACCACCCTCTATCAAACTAGAAATGATAAATCCTTCCAGGAATTTATGCTAAAGAAATACTTGCACTTGTGCCCAAAGAGGCAGAGATGCTCAATTTCCATGTTGTTGATAACAGCAAAGTTGCTAACATCCTAAATGTCCATCAACAGAGACGTGGTTAAGTAATTTAAAAGGCTACCTTCCCAAGGAACACGCTGAAGCTGTAAAATTGGATAAGGTAGATCCACATGTCAACACTAGATTTACCATCAACTCATTTGCTTAAGTGAAAAAGGAAGTTCCAGAGCAGCATGGACAATATTATCTCACATGTGGATTTTCCCATATGACACCGAAGACATAAATACACACATATGTAAATGCCTCAGTGGGGGAGAACAATGAACATTCAACTCTTGACGGTGGTTATCTTTAAGAAGAGGAGTTCAAGAGATATGGAAAAGGGGATTTCTTGGTTTTGCTGTACTTAATTGTTTGATTTCTTTCTATGACAATATGCTTGTGTTTCACTTGTATAATATTTGCTTAATAGACATAAAACATGCTAAAATCATTCTATTCAGCAGTGTTCAAATTGTGTATAGTATTCAATTATAATTTTTAAAATACTGTATCCGTTTATTTCATGATTCTAATTCTTATTTAGTACACTTGTGTTTTAGCCTCCCCTCTATTTTTTTAATTAAGCTTCCCAGAGTTATGTACGCTTATTTATTTTGTTCAAAAACAAAAAACTGAGAAGTAAAACTACCATTTTCTATTTTCTGATTCATTGATTTTTGCTTGTAAGTTTATTATTTCCTTTCTTCTTCTTTCCTTAGATGCATTTTGTTGTTCTGTTCTAGAATCTTGAGCAAGAATAGAGATCATATTTTATTTATTTTCATTTTTTGGTTGTTCAGTGATGGAAGTTTTTAGGGTTATAGATTTTATCTAAGTAGAACTTTGTCTACATCCCAAAGCTATTATTCTATGTGCTGTTTGTATCGAGCTAATGCTTGCTTGCTATGGGCTGGGCACTGTGTTATGAACCTCATATACAAGGTAGGAACAAACACTCTGTCTCATTTTACATGGGGGGGAGCCAAAACATCTCTTTGGGGAGTGAGCACTCCCTCATTCTTAGCCCATGTGGCCTGGGAAGCATGGATCCAGCCTGCTTTACGGGGGTGGGCACAAAAGCCAGAACTTGGCCATAGTGATTTGTTCACAACCAGGCCAATGACCCAAACCCAGTTAATTAAAACCTTTCATGAGACTTCTACTAAGTCTTAGGGAAAAAATACACTCTTTATCACGGAATCTTTAGTTACATAACAAAATGGAAACAGGTGTCTTTGCCTCCTTGTGGATAGAGTTTGCCTGAGATTGAAAACAAACACAAGGGTGTGAAACTGTACTGTCTAAGAGCAGGGGAGTGAATTTATCCAGACATGTAGCACAGTAGCCCACTTGGCACTTGCGGCCACGAACTTAAAGTACAACAAATCAGCACAGTTGTATTTTCTTGAGTCATGTGCAGTTTGTTGCCTGGGTCCAGGCTGAAATACAACAAGATTAGGGACAAACCAAGGTGGAGTTTGTCAAACAAATACTCTGAAGTCAAAGAAGAAAAAGGAAGTTAAGGGAGGGATTGTATGAAAACCACAGAACCTAAGCTGAGTGGGAGAAAAGGGAAGGTGTGAGTGTGTATCAAACAGTGAGAAATGGTAACACCAGTGGATCTGAGGTGAGTGACTAGAGAAATAAGATGTGATGTTACAAGGCTTTTGGAGATAGTGCAATTATTGGTCATGATAAGACCTAAGGCAGTACTTTTAAAACTGTTTTTGACCTTGACCTAGAGTAAAAAATACATTTTTCATCACAACCCAATACACATATACATACATGCATCTCTACATGCATCTCTCTCCATATATTTTATTTATTTATTTATTTATTTATTTATTTATTTATTTATTTATTTATTTATTTATTGGAATTGGCTCATATGATCATAGAGGCTGGCAAGTCCAAAATACTAGCTTTATGCTAGATGCTTTATCTGTATCAAGTCTAAACCTTACAGCTCTCCTACAGGATCTTAGATGCTGGGCCAGGCTCAGAAAGTGGAACAGGTGTCAGCAGGGGTGCGTGGCGGATCTGCCTGGCTGTGATCTTTCCACTCCACTGCACTTGCAGTGATCTGGGGGCCAACGGTGTGCCCCAGAAGGCTTCTTAGCAAATGTTCTCTATCAATGTGGCCAACACACATGACTTCACAGGATAGCAAGCATTTGCCACCAGCCCTGCTGGTCCTTTTGTAGAACTAACCTTGCCAGGTGTACCTCTAGCATCCTTGGATCAAGTACCAATTATAACTGAAGTGCAATGTCATTAGTCACACAATTTTGAGCAGCTGCAGTTTAACTTCATTAAATTTACATCACCAAACTGACATAATGAAGGACTGCTGACAGAAGGAAAATAGGTATAAATCATACCTTCATGTACATTTGAATCATGGTGGAGTCATATCTAATACTCAACCACTAAGTGTAGACACTCTTAATTCAGTAAAATTTATCATTAAAAAATCCTTGGAATTTATACACAGATGAATTTCTGATCATATCCCCGTTATAGAAATAAACTGGGATACATCAGATCAAACCTAACATCCCCATTTTACAGACGAGGGACTGAGGGGTTATATGAAAGAGTAACTAACATTTATATTGTGCTGAGTTCTGGAGTTGAAATATCTGGGTTTAACCCTGACTCCACCATCTGTCAGCTGCCTGATCTTGGACAAGTTACCTAATCTCTCCTGGCTTCAGTTTCCTTTTCTGTGCCATGAAGATAACAGTAATGTGATTGTCTATCACAATTGAGTTGATGTGAGCAATAAATGAGTTAATACATATAAAAGGCTTTATAGAGTGCCTGACTCATAGAAAGTGTTCAAAAATGGTAAGTATGTAATTGCTATTATTCCCTTTTACTTACTTTTAGACATGACAATGGGAACATCTTGCAGCCAAACTTGTGGGATGGGTGCTTTATATCTTGTTTTCGAGGGTATCTCCACAGCAGGAATAAAGGACTTTAAAACATGTAATTCTCTTTGAGGAAACAGTGGTTTCTTACTGGAGAAAACTGGAAGATTGTGAGCTCCATGACAGTGAAAATAAATCTGCCTTCAACACATTTCCCCAGCACATGGTGGGTGTTCAGTAGGTCTTTTCCAACTGACACACTAACTGACCATCTAGTTAGAACAGAAGGCAGGCACTCGAAAAGCTCATTAACAGTAGAAGGAAGAAAATAAGTGCCCATCAAAGAAATAGAATTCGGCCAAAGGAATGCCAAAATGGAATTTATAATGTCCATGAATCTAATGAAAATGTATAATTGAAATGATATTTAATGATACAAACGATAAGCAGTCAAATGCAAATTGTGCAATAAAGATCACGCAGGATTAGGGTATCTGTTGCCAAGGTGCCAGCCTGGTGGGCCTAAGGGGGCGACGTTATTGGCATCCTCTCCCCCCCTTTTCTGGGGGTCGAGAAGTCGGGGCTCAGCTACCCAGAGATGGAGGGCTGTCGTAACGTGCTCGGCCTATTGGGCAACGACGAGATCGTGGCCCTGTGCGACACCATCACCAACCGCCTGGTGCAGCCTGAGGGCCACCAAGATGCCATTCGCGCAATGTCAGTGTACAAAGTGCAGAAGAACTTCGGAGGCGTAAAAAAGTCCACCGAGAAATCATATTTAAGTACTTGGCAGCACAGGGGGTTATTATACCTCCAGCTACTGAAAAACACAATCTTATTCAGCATGTGAAGGATTACTGGAAAAAGCAGTCACAACCGAAACTGAAGGAAATGCTAGAGCCAGTTAAGACAGAGGACATTAGACTCTTTGAACAGCAGGAGAAAGAAGATAAAAAAGCTGAAAAGTTTGATTTTCGTCGATTAGGTGAAGAATTCTGTCATTGGTTCTTTGAACTTCTTAATTCTCAGAATGCTATTCTGGGACCACCTCAAGAAGAATGGGGGCCACAGCACTTCTGGCATGATGTCAAGCTTAGGTTCTATTACAACACATCTGAAACAAAATGTGATAGACTACCATGGAGCAGAAATTGTGAGCCTTCGTCTGCTGTCACTAGTGAATGAAGAATATCTTTTTCTCAGTCCCACACTAAATTCCCCTGGACTGAAACGCGCTTCTTCTCCCCATGGTCTCATTATGGTTGGAGTTTGCTGGGACCGTCCACCGAGGGAACACCTGTTTGGGCATTTTTGAACAGATTTTTGGACTCATCCACTGCCCTTTTGGGGAGAATACTTGGAAAATCAAATTTATCAACCTGAGAATTATTGGAGAGTCCCCTTGCTCCTGGGACATTAATGAAACCAGCTATTACACTTGAACCAAGTGATCTAGAAGCCTTTTATAATGTAAACACTTTATGTGGTCCAGTGAAGTACGACTCAATGTAAGGCAGGCACTGGATAGTGGGACTGGAGACCAAACTTTATCTAGTGGAAAGGAGGCATTGTTGAACAAAAGAGAATTAATTTTACCTAGCCCTTGAAGCATTGAGTACTGTATGTCGGTCTGAAAAATCTTGTATACAGAAATTCTTCCAAATACTACATCAGTAATGTTTAAATGATTTCAGATTCGGGGATTGACGTATTTTAGCTGAAATGTCTTTCTTGACTACAGGCTAACATATTATGTGAACACTTGCCTCCTTCTACTTGAGTTGCAGCAAATGATCTGAAAGCTTCATGCAATTCATCAAATAAATCCCACTTTAAAATGTTGTAAAAAAAAAAAAAAAAAGACCACGCAGGATTAGAAATTCAGAAAAGAAGTTGCTCACCGAAGGCTGGAAGAATCAGAAGCCTGAGGAGAAGATTCCTTTTTTTAACGCTTAGAGTTTGGGTAGGTGGAAGGAAAGGAGAGGACTTCCAGGCAAGGGGAACGGCATGAGTAACAGCATCGAGGTGGCGATAAACGTGGGCAGAGACGATGAAATGAACCGGGAAGAAATGACGACTCTTTTTAAAGGTTCGGCGCGTGGTATCTTGGCCGAGCTGCCCACAGTGGCCGGTGCAGTTTGCGACACCGTTTTTTGAGCTCCTCCTTGCGTTCAGGAAAGAGGAGGCCTCTTTATCTATATATGGATGCTTGGGGTCACCTCAGGTGCCTCATCACAGCCTCCAATTTGGAAGAGCCCAGTAGCCCTCCGAGAAATGACTGGACCTCACCCATAGGTAGGGCTATTTACAAACATGTTTGAGAATTTTGGAAAGGGTGTACGTGTGCATGTGTGTGTGTTATCTAGTTTACAGGTATGGAAAAGAGGGCAGTTAGTGACAGAAGGAACGACAACTCGGGGACAGGGCAGTCACGAGGTGGTGGCCCTGACATCAGTGTCACGTTGTGATCAAATTAGCCCCTTCTCAGGGTCTCTCTGGGTGGCAAAACTAAAAAGAGCTGTTTCACCAGGATCCCAAGCTGCTCTCCTGGAGCTGAGCAGAATCTGAAGGGACTTAATCACCCAGTGTCCCTGTGTCCGTCCTCCTACACAGGGAGCCACCGACAGGAGAGAGAACCGAGTACCAGCTACCAGGAGACAAGTAGCCAAGGACTCCAGGTAATGGCAGTAAAGTGAAACAAGCATGCCAAGGTGTTAAAGGTCAAAGGTGGTCTCCGAAACACCTGAACGGCAAAGGTGGAGCGCAGCACCAGAGAAGGGGCAGAAGGCATGCAGCTCAGGTTATACGTGAGACCCCTGCTCTCACCAAACCTGTCACAAACACACTCTTTTGGGCGATGTGACCCAGAGTTTTCTGCCGGCCAGACTCACCTGGGACCCTGGTTAGGTGTGCTAGAACCCCTGCCTGCCCTCACTACTGAATAAGGATCTCTAGTGGAGGGCCCAGAAAGTTCTTTGAATAACAAGCATTTACCCCGAGGGAAGGGTTATTCTCACCACTGAGGAAGTCTGGACAACCCTAACTTCAGAGACTTCTTGAAAGGTGCAAACGTGGAAGGCAGCAGTCTGGTCACTTAGCACATAGAGGCTATTGACACGGCAGAACTGTTAAAGTGAGTGATGCTAGCTGGTGGCACGGAGAGGACATTTGGGTGACAGTTGTAAACAATTTCGAGTTGGCATGCTTCGCCGATGTCAGCCTGTGTCTGTGGCATGCATTAAATAGGCCACAAATCCTGGGCAAGAGGGACAGTCCGCCATCAGCAAATGTATCGTAAGTCTTCCTCCGTAAGAATTTTCCTGATGACAGTGTAGGAAACAAATCTAGATATTCCACTGAATTAATGCTGTCATTAACAGATTTACAATGTAATCAATAATACAGGCACTTTAGTCAAATGAACCACATAGGAATAACAGTATTAAATGCCTGACAGCTTTAGAAGTTATTTATCTGTCCCTCGCTCTATAAATCCATATGTATTTTTCAATCAATAGAGAAAAAAGAAAATGCATATAGAAATACAGATATATTCCTTTGAACAACTACCAGCTTCCCCTTAAACTTATCTCAATTTTCAAACGGCATGCTAACTATAAAATAAAGTGTGCCATAAGTTTGTCAAGCACATCTTTAGGAGCTGGAATAAAGTTTCCATGCCCCAGAAGATAAAGCTTTTGCACAAGACAGAGAGAAAAAGACTCATGGGAGCTTACTGGGGAGAGCCTTCTATGCCTTTCTGCCTTTGCATCCTATAAATATTGTCTACTTTGCAAGTTGGAGGTATCCCACCACTTTAATATTAATTTGCATTTCCTGTCTTATACTGATTTGGCTGGAGTTTGCATAAGCTGCGGCGCTTTGCCCACCAAGAGAGAAAGTCATTCAAGTAAACTTTCCTTTCTTTCTGGAATTCACCCCAGTCCCCTCCTTTTCTCTCTCCCCCTTCACCTTCACCCCTCTCTCAGCCCAGCTCTGCCCTTCCCTTTTAAAAAAGTTGCATTAGTTCTTTACAAGTGAGCAAGAACAGAACCAAATGTTTCACATCTGCTCTCTGAGTTCACGGATTAGCATGAGAATGAGTGGCCAGTGTTTCAATGATGCACAGTCCAGTGGATGAGAATGGGGGCTCAAGCCCGCTATCAGAGGGCTCTCTGGCTCCTGCCAGATGTCCTAGGCCCAGGACACAAAAGCAGTGAACCCAGGGCTTTAACAAATCACCTTTCTCTGGGGCTAATCACTCAAGAAAAGGTTTTGTTGTGGGTTTGGAGAGGGTCAGGTTGGGCTTTCTCCAGTGATCTGTAGCTTCGCCCAGCCCCTCCAAGCCTTCACCCGGGGGCTTTCTAAAGAGACCTCTTTATTTCTCTCCCCCAAATGCAGGGCTCTGAGGGCAAAAGCTGCATGCCAGGGTCTCCCGAAGGCTCAAGGGCTGTAGGGGGCTCATTAATCAACAGTGGCAACGTCGCTGGTCTGGCACTCACTCTCTCTGTCTGCACAATAAAGACTTTAGCAAGAATAAAATGGCTCAATGGGCACGTACAAGGTCAGGCCTAGTGGCAAGATGGTTCCGGTGTGATCACAGTCGGAGGAATCCTGCACTTCCTGGAGGGAAGGCCCATAAACTGGAAAGCGGTGGTTCTCAAAGTGTGGTCCCTGGGCCAGCATCATCAACATCACCCGGGAACTTACCGGGAGCACAGATTCTCCGCTCTACCCTGACGTCCTGAGCAGGAACTCTGGGGTGGGCTCAGTAATGTGTTTCTAACACACCTGCCAGGGGACTGTCATCTCTAGAAAGTCTCCTTAGTTCCAAAGAAAAGAAACTCTAGGAAAATTTTTAGTTTTTTACAGTAATTTTACACGCGTACCCCTTTTTATTCTCATCTTAGAAAGACAGGGTGACCAACCACCCTGATTTGTCCGAGACTGGGGTTTCCCAGGAAGCGGGACTTTCCATTCTAAAACTGAGAAAGTCCCCGGGAAAACTGGGACAAGTTGGTCACCCTATCTGAGGAGCAGGGCCAGTTTGGTTATTCCTGGACTGACCTGCATTCCTTTCCACCTGTCTGTTGCTGCCCTACTGTTCCATCACCTCCTGGGTTGCAGGGGACAAAGAAAAAGAGATTAGCGAGAGAGCCATCAGCCAAAGGAGAGAGTTCTCACAACGCAAGAACAACAGAGGGCTCAAAAAACAACGAAAGGAAAGCAACTACGCAGAGGCCGTGGATTTTGTCTGAAAAATGTCTCCTTTGACAAATAAGTGCTGCCTTTAGAGAAAAGGCTCGGAAGCTTCTTCCTGCACTCAGGATGACAGGGTATATATTCTTGGTCACCTTTCCATAATCTTAGCAGAAAAATCATTAAACCAGTTAATTCTTTATACTCCCCATTATACATTCTATATATTTCAGTGAGGATGCTGTCCTATTTCATCCTGATTTATCTCCTCTGCTGCCCTTTAGGAAGTCATGTATCTGGGCCCCGAGGTTAAAGGTGAGATTTAAACCAGAGATGGAGTTTGAGGGAGTTCCCTACACTTGAGAGCGTATATGGAAAGGGAAGAGCTGCCTTTGAAAGTCAGGGATCTGTTAACTGATGGGATGCCAGACACAGGTGGAAGGAAGGATTACAGGTGGTCACTCTGGATTGGAGGGGGTACTTATGGGATAGGTATGCAAAGGTCACAGCACCGCCATGCTACTTGACCTAGAAGTCTTACACCACAGGAAGTGATGTGATCCGGCAGCTGTGCAGGGCCAGAGAGGTAGTATTTGGTCCCTAAGATAAGAAGAAAAGGTCTGGTAGTGACGGTGATGAATATGCTCATTGGCAAAGATGGCAACGCATTATCAAACTCCTGATCAAATTTGGGAATGTTTCATTTAAAAATTGTAGAAAAAAAGAGAAAGGGAAAAATTAAAGTGCAGTAAAAGGGGCATACGTTTTGGAGCTCAACAACGTCGAGTTCAAATCTTGCCCTTTTACTTACTTATTATGGGACCTTGGGCATGTTACTGAAGCCTCCTTTTACTAGAAATCCGGACAAATAGCATCTGTCTCCAAAGGGTTCTTTGAGGATTAAATAAGGTAACAACGTCCTTTGCAGTGTACCTGGTACACAGCAGGTGCTCCATAAATGCCGAGAAGCAATGTGCTATAGCAGCAAGGGTTTGGAGTTTTGCTTCAATAGAGACTTAGGTTCCAACTTCTAACTCTGACCCTTCTGAGTATGTGTCTTTAGTCATTTAAGCTCCAGCTGTGAAATTAACTGTGTTTATCTCTGAGAATGCTTCAAGGATGAAATGCGCTTTCATACACAAAGCGCTCAGCACTTCGCTGGGTGTCACCCTCCTCTTCCCCAAACCGTGTTAACCAAACCCTTCTCGGAATTCCCACATAGCTCTCTTAAACTCCTCTCACCCCCCATGCATGGTCATTGGGTACTTTCCAGGCTTCTCCTCTCTACGTTCTCCGTGTGCATCTGTGTGTACCTAGCACCTGGCAATGAACAGAGATGAACTGAGCCTTAGAAAACGGACATCTGGCAAATACGAGGACCAGTTTAACCTGACCCCTGGATCTGGGAAAAGCAGGCCTCCTACAGGCAGGCCGTCTTTTTTTTTTTTAATTGAAGTACAGTTGATTTACTATGTTGTGTTAATTTCTGCTGTACAGCAAAGTGATTCAGTTATACATATATATACATTCTTTTTCATATTCTTTTCCATTATGGTTTATCACAGGGTATTGAATATAGTTCAGTACTGTATATTGAATACAGTAGGACCTTGTTGTTTATCCATTCTATATATAATAGTTTGCATCTCCTAACCCCAAACTCCCAATCCATCCCTCCCCCCCGCCCCCTCCCCCTCCCCCTTGGCAACCACAAGTCTGTTCTCTCTGCCTGTGAGTCCACTTCTGTTTCATAGATAAGTTTATTTGTGTCATATTTTAGATTCCACATATAAGTGGAATATCATATGGTATTTGTCTTTCTCTTTCTGACTTACTTTTTTTTAAAATTTATTTATTTACTTTATTTTTGGCTGCGTCGGGTCTTCATTGCTGCGCACTGCCTTCCTCTAGTTGCGGCGAGCGGGGGCTACTCTTCATTGCAGTGCGCGGGCTTCTCATTGCGGTGGCTTCCCTTGTTGCAGAGCACAGGCTCTAGGCACGCAGGCTTCAGTAGTTGTGGCACACGGGCTCAGTAGTTGTGGCTCTGGGGCTCTAGAGCACAGGCTCAGTAGTTGTGGCGCACGGGCTTAGTTGCTCCGCGGCATGTGGGATCTTCGCGGACCAGGACTCGAACCTGTGTCCCTTGCACTGGCAGGCGGATTCTCAACCACTGTGCCACCAGGGAAGCCCCTGACTGACTTCACTTAGTATGATCATCTCTAGTTCCATCCACATTGCGGCAGATGGCATGATTTCTTTCTCTTGTGGCTGAGTGATACTCCATTGTGCCCATGCACCACATCTTCCTCACCCTTTCACCTGTGGACGGACATTTGGGTGCTTCCATGTCTGCGCTGCTGTGAATAGTGCTGCTCTGGACACAGGGGCGCACAGGGCTCTTTCTGAATTACAGTTTTGTCTGGATCCATGCCCAGGGGTGGGATTGCTGGATCACATGGTCGCTCTATGTTTAGCTTCTTGAGGCACCTCCATGCCATTTCCCACAGTGGCTGCACCGACTTACGTAGGCAGGCCTGCTTCTTGCTGCCCCGAGTGCTGTGACCCTCCCAGGCTCTGAGGGTCTGGGAACCACGTCAGGTGGAGTCAAGGTTGGACCTCACCAGACCTCTGGCTGGGTTTTGTGTCTGCTCTCCAGGCAGTGAGCAGCAGGCAAGAGAATCCTGGAGTTGGAGTCGGCCTTTGGGTCAGGCCTCCAGGCTCCACCGCTTCAGGCTGCATAAGCCTGGGCAAGAACTGCGGCCCCATCGCCATCCAGGGGGCGCTCACCAGGCCCAGGCCTCCCGGGTGGTCTTCCCTGCACCTTGTGAGGCAGGCAGGAGGCAAGACCCAGGTGTGGGATCATACCCAGATGTGACTTGGAGATCACTGAGCTGCCTGATGTCACGGGCTGGTCTGCAGCACAGTTAGGACTCTGGGCGGCCTCTCTGATTCAGACTGCCCTGCTACACGGCCTCCTCCAAAACCATCTCTTCACCCCAGTTCCCTCCTCTGCAAAATGAAGGAGTTCGATGCAAGGAGCTCTAGAGGGGTGAGCCCAGGACAGCCCATCTAGTCCTAGGACTCGCCATCTCCTGAGCTCTGACTGGTGGAGGCTGGTGTGGGTAAGAGCACACGCTGCGAGCTAGTCGGGCAGCCTTAGGATCCCATGTGGCCTTGGGCAGGCACGTCCACAGGCCTCAGCCTCCTCAGAGAAATGGAGATAATGATACAAACAGTTACAACGTCCTAGGTTTGTGGTGACATCTGCAAGGAGTCAACATATGTGAGCCGCGTGGAGCCACACCAAGCACTGAGGGCCACCACGTGTTAGCCGAGGTCCCCTTGTCACGGAGTGGATCCACCTCGCAGTGATTTCAGTGGGGGCCTGGAAAACAAGGACTGGCTTTAAGCCCAACTCTGGGGCTCTGTCCCCTGTATCTGCTTGATCCCCCGCTTCCAGCCTGACTCACCCATTGTGGTCAGAGTGGACCCCCCGATGATAGCTAATGACGATAACTAACGTTTCCTGCTTTTGCTATGTGCGCACCCTTTAACGCATCCTTCATAGTGCGCACACTAGATGCAGGGCGAGGACGAGGAAACAGAGGCACGAGGATGCTGAGCAAGTTGCCCGTGGTGGTGAGTAAGCGGCCAAGTCCGAGGTGAGACCCTGGAGGGAGGGCAAGCGGGGGTTCTGCCGAGCAAACTTTCTAGAAGGCGTTGATGGAAGGGGAGGCCACTTGACCTTGAGCGGGTTTCCTAGCAGAGTCCCTGCTCCCCAGGGCTGCTTGCAGCGCCTTTGTCCTGGAAGAAGAGAAAGGCACGGGGTGGGCTGAAGGCTGACCTCTCAGCAGCTGTTGTTTCATAACAATTTCCACTTGTTTATAAATCATAGGCGGAAGTTGATGTGTTTGTAATCCCAGCAGGGTTATCTGCGGGCTGGTCCCTGGCTCTGCCTCGGGTTTGGGATGACGCTGGCGAGCTCATGTGAAGCCTCTTTGGCTCGCTGGGTCCATTTCCAGTGCAGAGTGGACCACGCAGCATCGCTGAGGGAGACAAAACCAGACTCCTTGTTGTGTTTTTGTTGCAGTGTTGCAAGCAGATGGCAGCATGAGTCCTGCTGTGGCCCAGTTCAGTGGAGCAAGTACCACCACCAGATCACCAGGGGCTCCCTCTGCACCGGAAATCAGGGCAAAAAGCAGCCCAGGGCCCCAGTCAGCTGAACAAGGGAGGCCCCATCACCCATCTAACTGCCCCCAAGCACAGGACCAAGAGGAGGTGGCACAAAAGGCAGGCTCCTTGCAGAATGAGCCCCGACGAAGAGCAGCCCAGGCTGACTTCCACTGGCCTCTAAATCTTGAACCGGGATTCAAGTGCTATTTAGCATGGGTGAATTGGGACTTGAAGCAGAATTAACTGCCTCCAAATTGTATCGTTCCTCCCAGCCATCCATTAGTTGTTCTGGCAGAAGGATAATGACACTTCAGGAAATACAGCCACAGAATCGAGCCTTGTTCATCGCATCCCTGGAACGAGTTCAAAAAAGTAAAAACTTTCCAATAATATATTTTCCCCCAGGGTGAGAGTGAATAGGTCACCATTCCTTTCTCTTAAAAGAAAAGCATATTTGTTTGTTTTCAAATAAGGAAATTTTGGAACCTTTCGGATTTTACGGTAGAGGACTGTTTTTGTTTTAAATTGTAGTAAAAGTGTCTGATCTTTATTTCTGCGGTGGTTTGTTTTACCCAAGGTGCATCTCCTTCCTGGTGAATCTCACTGCCCAGAGAGAGGGAACTGGACATGACTGAGGTCAAGATGGTGCTGCTACATGGTTCCCCTTCAAGAGTCTTTTCAGTCATTTTGGGAAATTGGTGTTGATGTCAAAGCTGAAAGCCAGATCCAGGAGAGATGGAGAGTTACACTGATGCAGCCACTGGCTCCGTTACAGAAAGGGTGATGCCCACATAATTTTAAATCCTTTTTTTTTTTTTTTTTGAGCTAATATCTTTTTTTTTTTTTTTTTTTAATTTATTTTATTTATATTTATTCATGGCTGTGTTGGGTCTTCGTTTCTGTGCGAGGGCTTTCTCTAGTTGTGGCAAGTGGGGGCCACTCTTCATCGCGGTGCGCGGGCCTCTCACTATTGCAGCCTCTCTTGTTGCAGAGCACAGGCTCCAGACGCGCAGGCTCAGTGATTGTGGCTCACGGGCCCAGTTGCTCCGTGGCATATGGGATCTTCCCAGACCAGGGCTCGAACCCGTGTCCCCTGCGTTGGCAGGCAGATTCTCAACCACTGTGTCACCAGGGAAGCCCTTAAATCCTTTTGAAGGCATTTAGTGTTCAGAAGGAGTAGCAGGAAGATGTCAATGAGGAATTTAATGCCTATATTCCAACTAGCAACCGACTAGAGGCTGAAATACCCCAGGATCAGTGATGCCCCAACTGCAGATCAAGAGGGGCTGAAAGGATCTGACCAGTAGTGCGTGTGTGTGTGTGTGTTATATATGTATGAGTCCTGCTGTGGCCAGGTGCAGTGGAACAAGTACCAGCATCAGCTGATAGTGAAGAAATATAATTTAAAAGTTGTTTTTTATTTCAGGGCATGTTGTATTTGTAAACAGAAAATAATACTATCTAATTCGTGTCATTGTTTAAATCAGGGCCCCCGAATCAACTGTCCACGGAGGAGACAAGTGATGTGAACAAGTGAAGCAGTGGAGGAGAGGAAGCAAGTTAATCCAACTCAAGCCTGTCGTTGCCAAGTCACAATGCACACCCAGTACTGCCATATATATTCATTTTTCAGGAGACCCTGGAAGCTCTGGTTTTTTCAATGTGAAACTGTTTTTTAAAAATTGGCTTAATTGTTAAACACATATATCTACGATCCCATCTATGGGCCTCATCCAGCCCACAGGCTTCCAGCTTGAAACCTCTGGTCTAAATCAATGCTTTTGCCTGAAGAAAAGATGAAGCAAGTGCTTCGCTGATATTCACAGTCTCATTACTGGTGCCTGGAGCCAGTGGAAACAGGGGGAGGGAGCAAGGGGGAGCTAACATGGTCTGCTTGGAAGGAATTAAATCCCTTTTCAAAATTGGTCCTAAACCCGCAAGCCCTGAAGTGTCGCCTAATGTCAATATTTTTTCTCTTCCCCTCTGTTCTCCACACCTGCCCTGCCCCTCCTGCCACCAAAGCTTATGTTGTTTTAATGTCTGGCTGGTTGGCTGTTCATAATTCAATAGAGGAAATGAATAAGAAACACATAAGTCTTCTGCTTACTTGTCGAGTCAACAGTAAAGCAGTCTCATGGCTGAAACCCCTGTGGGTTCTTTAGATTAGGATTGACATATATACACTACCATGTGTAAAACAGATAGCTAGGGGGAACCTGCTGTATAGCACAGGGAGCTCAGCTTGGCGCTCCGTGATGACCTAGATGGGTGGGATTGGGGGTTGAGGTGGGAGGGAGGTCCAAGAGGGAGGGGATATAGGTATACACATGGCTGATTCACTTCATTGTACAGCAGAAACTAACACACCATTGTAAAGCAACTATACTCCAATAAAACAAGAAAACAAAACAAAAAAAATAGCCCTTGGGTTTTCCAGGAAGCTGTGAGATGTGGGAAAGGTCTGTGAACAGGAGGGCAGGAGTCCTGGGATCAAATCCTGGCCCTGCCACTAACTAGGTGTATGACCCAGGTGAGTCTCATCTGCTTCCTCAGCAGTGATGGGGAGACTTTGGTTGGGCTATGACGTCCAAGGCTTCGCCCAGTTTTGACCAATCATCTGTGATATTTGCTCTTCTTGTCTTTTCTTTCTTTGGATGGAGGGCAGAGGCTGAACTTGAGCACAAATTGAATTCAGCTGAGCTTGGTATCGGACTGGGTGCAAAGAGGAGAACACGCAGTTGAGTAAAAGCCTAAAATCCCATAACTAAAATTACAGTGAGATACGATCTTGAGGTATTATTCCATGTTTGCACACTTTCTCCTTTATTTTCTTTTTTCCCCTTCCTCCAAGTTAAGTAAGTAGCTGGTTCTGCCTTTATTGCTACTAGGAAAGGATTCAGTAGAACATTCTAGAAAAAAAAATGATAATATCTTCATATTCTTGGAGAAGGCAGAGGTTTCTTAAACAGGATATAAAAAATAACGGTAAAAGAAGATTTTCTAAAAATAAATTAAAATTATTTATAAATGGATAAATTGGACTTCATTAAATTTAAGTACTTTCATTCATTAAAATATTCTGTTAAGAGAGTAAAAGACAAGCCACAGACTGGGACAAAATATTTGCAATGCACATAACCAGTTAAGGACCTGTATCCAAAGTATGTGAGCAACTCCTACAAATAGATAGTTTTAAAAAGAAAGAAAATCCAGTTGAAAAGTGAGCGGGATACTTAAATGTGCACTGCACAAAAGGGACGACCCAAATGGCAACAAATATATTAATATGTGCTCTACATCACGTTCATCAGGGGAATGCAAACTGAAACCACAGTGGGATCTTACTATATGCCCACCTGAATGAATAAAATTGAGAAGACTGAAAATACCAAGTGCTGATGAGGATGCATAACAATGAGAACTCTAGCGCATTGTGGGTGGGCGTGTAAATCGGTACTACCACCGTGGAAAGACGTTTGGCAAGATCTTCTCAGGCTGAGCACACACCTAAACTATGTTCCAGAAATTCTACTCCTGCAACGGTGGTCCAAAAGCAGTTCTACTCCATTACAGACGGGTACCTGTGTCCCCAAAGACATACACAGAACTTATCATAGTGACTTTACTGTTAGCCCCAAATTGGAAACAGTCTGATGGATAAATAAAGTATAGCTGACTCAAACAATGGGCTAGTACATAGCATTAAGAAAGAACTGCTGATACAAGCAGCAACATGGATGAATCTCACAGACTTCTGAGCGTAAAAAAAGAGAAAACACACAAAAGAGTTCATACAATATCATTCCATTTAACTAACAGCAAAGGAAACCATTGACAAAACGAAAAGACAACCTACTTAATGGGAGAAGATTTTTGCATATGATATGATTAATAAGGGCTTAATATCCAACATATATAAACAGCTCACACAACTGAATGTCAAACAAACAAACAACCTGATTAAAAAATGGACAAGAGAACTGAATAGCCATTTTTCCAAAGAAGAAATACAGATGGCCAACAGGCACATGAAAAGATGCTTATCATCACTAATCACCAGGGAAATGCAAATCAAAACCACAATGAGATATCACCTCACACCTGTGAGGTAGCTATCATCAAAAAGAACACAAATAACAAATGTTGGAGAGGGTGTGGAGAAAAGGGCATCCTAGTGCACTGTTGGTGGGGATATAAATTGGTGCAGCTACTGTGGAAAACAGTATGGAGGTTCCTCAAAAAACTAAAAATAGAACTACCTACCATATGACCCAGCAGTTCCACTCCTGGGTATATATTCGAAAAAAAAACCACACAAAACACTAATTCGAAAAGTTACATGCATCCCAATGTCCATAGCAACCTAAGTGTCCATTAACAGATGAACAGATAAAGAAGATGTGGTGTATATATACAATGTAATACCACTCAGTCATAAAAAAAGAAGGAAATTTTGCCATTTGCAGCAACATGGATGGACTTGGAGGACATTATGCTAAGTGAAATAAGTCAGACAGAGGAAGACATATACTGTATGATATCACATATATGTGGAATCTAAAGAATACAATAAACTAGTGAATATAGCGAAAAAGAAGCAGACTCACAGATATAGAAAACAAACTAGTGGTTACCAGTGGGGAGAGGGAAAGGGGAAGGGGAAACATAGAGGTAGGGAAAAAATAGTATATGTCAATTATATCTCAATAAAACTGGAAAAAAAGAACAAGCAAAACTGACCTCTGGTGATAGAAGTCAGAGTAGGGACCGCCTTAGAGAGGGGTCATTGACTGGGAGGGGCACGCAGGAGCCTTCTGTGTTGTAAATGCACTGTTCTGATCTGGACAGTGAATACACAGGTGTAGAAGTTTATTGAGCTATACAGTTAAGATTTATGCACTGTACCTAGAAGTCTCTCTGGCTTTTGTGTTTGAAAAACATAAGAAGTGGCTTTAAAGCCCCACATTCAAGGACACTTTGAAAAATTACTGTTGGCTGGATCTTCTCCAGATCAAATCAGAGCCTATGGGAAGGGGATGGGGGTGGAGCGTCAATTCTGATGGAGTAGGAATGGCTGTTGGACTATTACACACACGCACGCGCACACACACTCCTCAGGAAATTATAATTCACAGCCAGCATCGAAAACCAGTGCCTAAGGGGGATTTCGAGTAATTGTGAGTAAGTAAGAGAAAGAATTCTGGCACAATAGACAATCTTGTTGGTTAGAAGCAGCAGGAAACGTGAGCCTCTCCTGCAAGTCCTGCAGTAGCCTGAAAAGAGATGCGTCTGGGCAGGAGGAGGAGAGAATAGCAGGGCAGCTCGTGCAGGACCCCCGATAGGAAGCGGCGTGCGGCTGCGCCCTGAGCAGGAGCCAGGCTCCAAGGTGGCCCCGAGTGACACGTGCTTCCGGGCACCCATACTGTTGTGGCAGTCAGAGATGCCTCACGTGACCAACAGGATAGGTGGCGGTGACAGGGAGTGATTTCCGACACTCGTCATCACAGACACTACAACTTCCGCCTTCGCTCTTTTGTAACTAGTCGCCATGCCGTGAAGATGCTCAAGCCGCCCTGCGGAGGGGCCCACGTGGACAGGAGCTGAGGCTCTTTCATCCATAGCACCCCATCCACCTACTTCTCTGTCCTGTGCTTCTGAAACCAAGCAAGACCCTGTGGGGCTCCTGGGCACAGAAGCCTTTCTGTGTCCCCGCTTTCTTGGTTATAGGAAATAGGCTTCATTCAGCCTCCATAACCCTCCCTGAGTTCCAAAGGGCAGGTTCAAACAGTTGCTAATCAGGGGAGGGGGGGGATGCAGAGACAAGGGAGGAGCGGTCAGGACACAGTGATGCAGCCTCAGGGCAGCGTCCTAGTTCCCCCTCAAGGGATACACATGACAGTATATTTGAGCTGTTTTGCAGATACTGAAATCCCCACCAGGTGGGAGAAGTTAACTGCGTGCTGCCCACAAGCAGTAGACCCCAGACTGGTTGGAACCAGAAGGTAGATGACGCTCACTCCCACTTACCTCCCCACCAACCAATCAGAAGACTGTCCATGAGCTGACCACGCCCTCCTCTTTGAACAATTACTATAAAACTCCTCACTACCCCCTCCAGGTAGGGACACACAGTTTTGAGGGCATTAGTGCACCGTGACCCCCCTTGCCTGGCAAAGCAATAAAGCTATTCTTTTCTACTTCACTCAAAACTCTGTCTCCAAGATTCAGTTCGGTACCCGTGTACAGAGGCCGAATTTCAGCTGCAGTTCTGCTGCTTTGTGGGTCTTGATGTGCCCATGAGCACATCCAGAGGTATATGCAGAGAGCTTTGATGAGCAGACCAGAGCTCTGTGACTTATAACCATCACAGAGCAGGTATCACAGTGAACTGTCAGAAAGAAGAATGGTTCAAATCAGCCTATTACCTTCTACCATTTTTTACTACCCATTTGGTGTGATTTATGTTATGGAGAGCTCTTAAGATGACACTCAAGAGATCTTGTCTAGACAAGTGACGCAGAAATCACAAAATGAAAGAATTTTCCCCCAAAGAACCATGATTCCAAAATCAACCAACGGAACTCGATCATTTAGTTACACAAATGATTACTTCTTTTTTAAAAATGTTTCATGTATTCTGCATGTGAAAAGGCTATTTTCTTATGCTCAGTTCATTTAAAAATGTAAACAGAAATATATATTAGTATTATGTGTTAAAAATAAATATGTTAGCAGTACTGCATGGTATATTTGAACTCATAGCCCTTATGAAGCAGGCATAGGTTTTTGAATCACTATTATCAGTTATTGACTATCCTTAAACTGGAAATTCTTATTTATTGAAATGCTTTCTGTCTTAGCTTGTGCTACCATAAAAAAAATACCTTCGACCGAGTGGCTTAAGTAACAGAAGTTAATTTCTTACAGTTCTGGAGGCTGGAAGTCCGGGATCAAGGTGCTACCATGATTCAGTTTCTGATGAAACTTCTCTTCTTGGCTTGAAGATGGTTGCCTTCGTGCTGTGTCCTCAGATGGCCTTCCCTTCACCTGTGCAAGTGTGTGGAGAAAGAAAGAGAGCTCCAATCTTGCTTCCTCTTCTTATAAAGACAATAACCCTATCAGATCAGGGTCCTACACTTATGATCTTCTTTAACCTTAATTAATTTCAAAAAGGCCCTAGCTCGAAACACCATAACCCTGGGGGGTTAAGACTTTAACATATGAATTTGGTGGGAGGACACAATTCAGTCCATAGCACCTTCCACTAACAAATGATCTGGGTAGGAAAAGCTTTTAAAATACGAACATGCAGGCTTTCTATGGAAACCTCTTCTCCATGGTGGTTGTTTGCATGATTCTCTTGTCAAAAATATAAACAATGAGGTTTTTTTTTCCTTAAACCTATATCACATGAATGAAGTAATTCCCACACTACTCCCATCAAATTAATAATGTCATTTTAAGGCCAAACTGAACATGATGTAAAAAAAATACACTGAGATATATGGAAAGGAATGCATTTAGAGTTATTTAAAATGTGTTTTCATGTGTAAACTCTCACATATTGAGGAACCGACTACTCAGGGTGTTGTTCCAAGCTGATGGTGAATAAACTTTTAAGAATTTGTAAGCTATACTTTGTTCAAAACACAGCACAAGATAGAAATTTGTGTAATCAATGTTTCTGCTGGTCCGTAGAGAAATATAATAAAACTGAAATTTTTTTTAAACAAAGGGAATTTCTAAAAGCCTCAGAAAAGAGAAGACAAAGTTTCCTTCAGTCAATTGGAAGAGAAAGCAGAGAAGTGAGGACAGATAACAGGGCCTGCGTTGTAGGCTTTGGAGGCTTTCTGTGCAATGAGGATCACTCTGTCTCTTTAGTACATTCAGATTTTACCTTATGACCGGAGGAAGGCAAAGGGATGACATGTCTAGGAACCATGTGCTGAATTCAAGCAATTAATTTTTGTGTGTATGCATTAAAATACATACAACATAAAATTTACTATTTTAACCATTTTTAAGTGTATAATTAATTCAGTGGCATGAATTGTTTTACCATCACCACCCTCCATCTCTGGAACTTTTTCATCATCCCAAACAGAAACAGCCCAAACAATAGCCGTGAAACCATAATCCCCACTCTCCCATCCCCCAGCCCCTGGTCATCTCTATTCTGCTATTTCTATTAATTTGGCTATTTTGGTATCTCATATAAATGCAATTATACAGTATTTACCTTTTTGTGACTAGCTGATTTCACTTAGCATAATGTTTTCGAGGTTCATCCATGCCGTAGCATGTATCAGAATTTTCTTCCTTTTGAAGGCTGAATTATATTCCATGGTATGTGTGGACCACATTTTGTTTATCCATCCATTGCTGATGGACACTTGGGTTGCTTCCACCCTTTGGCTGTTGTGAACAGTGCTGCTGTGAACATGGGTGCACCTGTGTCTCTGCCTTCACTACTTTTGAGTACACCCTCAAGTGGAATTGCTGCATCACATGGTCGTTTAAAGTTAAATTTTTTGAGGAATCACTGTACTGTTTTCCACAGCAGCTGCACCATTTTGCATTCCTCCTAATGATGCATAAGAGTAAAACCTTATAATACACTTTTATTATTTTTTCTTTAAACGGTCATTGGTCCTTTAAACACATATATCTCTTTGTATATAACTTTAAATAAAGTATATACGTATACTATTTATATGGACTATATGACTATTAAATGCCGTTTCATATTTGCACACATGCTTACCCTCTCTGGTCCTTTTCAAGTCTCTTTTCCAGCAACTCAGGCTTCCATCTCGTGGTGTTTTCTTTCTCCCTTTCTTTCTTCCTTTAGCATTTCTTGTGGTACAGATCTGCTGGGGATAAATTTTCTCAGGTTCAGATTTTCTGCAAGAGTATTTCATCTCCATGTTTGATGAATATTTTTTCTGGGCAAAAAATTCTAAGATACTTCCTTTTTCTTCTGACCTCCATTGCTTCTTCAGATGAAATGTTAGCTATTACATTTTATTGTTTTCCCCTGTTTCTAATGTGCCATTTTTCTCTGGATGCTTTTAAGATTCCCCCACCTTCTCTCTCTCTCTGTGTCTGTGTGTGTGTGTGTGTGTGTGTGTGTGTGAGCCTGTCTGTCTCTCTCTGTTTCTTAGCAGTTTGGCCATGATGTGCCTACATGTGTATTTATCCTGCACGTGGTTTGCTGGACTTTTTGAATCTGTAGGTTAATGTGTTTTGGGAAGGCTTTCATTTGTGTTCAGATGCTTAAAAAAGTTCTTAGCATTCACTGCTTACAGAGGACCAACCCAATTTGCCATCCCAAATGAACGATCAGAAATAGTGGGGATAAAAGGGTTTGCTCTGCAGAGCATCTGAGCTGTAGAGCCTCACTGTGACTCCATCCGACCCTTCCCTCTCTTGAGCCCTCCTGGCCCACTACTGGAACATTCCAATCTTAATTAGCAGTGGGGTGTCCTGGAAAGGAGCTACATTTGTATTTGAGGTCTGAAAGCTGCTAATTATATGACCCTTTGCAAGTGACTTAAATTTTCTGAGCCTCAGGTCTATCACATGGGCCCCTATCTTGCAATACTGTAGCCAAAATTGAGATCGTATATAGAAAAGACCAGCACGGTGCTTGAGGCATGTTTAGACCGTGCAGTCTCCTTCTGTTCAAAGCAAATATACTCAGGGTTTCTTCACCCCGTGACCAAAACTGGTCTCCGCTGATTCTCACTGACTTCTCTGCTCAAAATTTTCTTCCCACTAGCTCATTCCCACCTAAAATCCCACTTGATTCCCAAGGCCATCCCAGACTGCTTCCCTGACCCTGCAGTTCCCAAGGGGCACGTCTCGGAATCTGGCCTTCACATGCACGGCCTCTTTCCCGTCTGGGTCCACTGAGCCATGTCTTCTTATATCCTAGGATGGTTTCCCTTGATCCAGGTACTCAGCAAACCTTCATTTGACAGGTTTCACAAGACTTTCCAAGATTGTGAAAGCCTTTTTATTTACAACTAAAATTTTAGACTCCTCAGCAAATATGTCAGCATGCCTAATGGGTGAATGAGTTGCACTTGGAATTCCACATGTTTTTTGATGAGGAATCACTTTATTTTTTCTAAAACTCTGTGGCCTGCCTCAAATGCTCTTGTAGACTCTCCTGAGTGTCATTATGGGGCGATTCCAGATTATCTGACCCCATGTTGCATTTTCAAGTCCTTGCACACATGCTATGAGCTCAACACATATTTGTTGAATAAACAAATGAGAGGGGATGGGAAGAAAGGCACCACCTCGCCTCCCCTACACACTCAGTAACCTCAAAATCCTTGGCAACTTAAAGCAGCAATAAAATCTGCCAAGTCGGGAATTTCTTCCTAGCACCAGATCTCATACCAAACTTAGATGTCAATCAGAGGATAACACGATGGCTGTTATAGTCGTAAAAATGCCTGAGGATGCCACACACATGCCTCCCCAGGTCATATAATTTTTTAGAGCCTGGATTCTCTTATAAAAGTGACATTCTTCCATGTATTAATGCAGTGATATAGCCATTTTTGCATTTTCATGCTTGCTTATTTGTATTCTCATGTCCTTTTTACATCGATTTTATATTCATTTGTACTATAAGATATACCAGATACACACCAAATAATTATGCATTATATTTTGATTACTGAGATCCAGAGTGTGGGTAAAACTGAGCGCTATACCAGTAGATCAATAATCTGCCCTCAAGTCCTGTGTCCGCTAGTAGCTTACTTTATGTCCCCGGGGAGGGGTTCTTAGCTCCTACTCCTCTGTAAGCTGAGGGGACGTGAGCTAAAACCAGAGGCCCCACTGCAGCTCCAGGACTCTCTGTCCACAGCTCTGCTGGTTAGCTCATGAATATACACACATCTCAGGACACACTATGCTCTATAATGTGTCACTTTCACTTTGCACTGAGGCTGTTGTTAATACTGCCAATGCCTGTGGCATTTCAGGCACCATGAGAATGAGCAGTTACTTCCTTCTGAAGGTCAGAGACCATGTGGGTCACCGTCACCCCGTCTCTGGACCATCTGGCTGCCGACGACACAATACTAATATCCACACTCAATTCCCCCCCTGGGGAAAAAAAGGATCCAAAAAAGGCAATGTCAAAATAACTCATATAATCCAAATTTGATCCTGCAGAGAGCAGCTGGCTGGGGGAGGTTGAGGGAGGAGAAGACCTTCGGCCTATACGCATGATGGGATTGTCCCTTTGATAGTGGAGCGAGCAGTTTCTTGAAGTGTGATTTAAGAAGGTAAAGGGACACAGGCAAAGTGTGGGGGGATTTCTCTGAATTCTGGACAATCCTGGGTGTGAAGGAGGCAGTGGCCACCTAAGAAGGAAGCAAGCACAGCCTTTCCTTAGTCTCACAGCGATAATGACATGGCAGGGAGAAAACCCTGGAGACTTTTCTCTGGATAACACATAAGCATGTAGGGCCCAGGCACAATGCAGTTACCGATCCCCGGAAAAGTGGTACAGTTCTCAGAGGGCCTTACTCTTTCTGCCTCACAAATCAGAACAGGTCATGGTGAGCCCTCCTATAGGAATTGCAGGACATGTAAACTTCTTTTCTTTTTTTTTTTTTTTTTGGCTGCACCATGAGGCATGTGGGCTCTTAGTTCCCTGACTGGGGATCGAACCCATACCCCCTGCACTGGCAGTGTGGAGTCTTAACCACTGGACCGCCAGGTAAATCCCAGGACATGTAAACTTCTGAATTAGGGCTTTGACTTTGAAAGCAATTTGAGCTGTATTTTAAATTTTTTACGTATTCTGAAGTTGTTTAGAGTTAAATTATTCTCTGTTAGGTAAAAAAAAAAAAAATTCTCTCCAGTTCTTCTTTTCTCTATTCCTCACTTGCCATCTCGACCTGAACACTCATGCCATTTCAGACTTAGTTTCTGTTGTTAGCTCCTTCACCTACTGCTGGAATTTGGGCTGTTCATATCCTGAAGATAAAACCTTTGGCATCCAAGGGGGGAGGGGGGCGGGAGAGGGAAGGATCAGGAGTTTGGGATTAGCAGATGCACACTAGTGAATAGAGGATGAATAGACAACAAGGTCCTACTGTAGAGCAAGGGGAGCTGTATTCAACGTCCTGTGATAAGAATAGTGGAAAACAGTGGAAAAGAATATGAAAAAGAATATATGTATCTGAATCACTTTTCTGTACAGCAGAAATTAACACAACCTTGTAAATCAACTAGACTTCAATAAAATTAAAAAAAAAAAAAAGGCCAGGCATTCCAAGCGTTGACCCCACATTCATGTTGTAGAAGGAAAGTTTCCTTAAAAAACAAAACAAAACAAAGCAAAACCACCACCACCACCAACAAAAAACCTTTGGCATGAATTGGTAGTTTCCAGGCAGCACTTAAAGCAAGGATCCCTGTCAAGGGGCCTGGACCTGGCAAGACAGTCGATAGAAAGAAAACCCAGGAGATCATGGGAGACAAGGCTTGCATACGGAGGCTCTAGGGGAGGCTGCATGAGCTCAGACCTACACCATTTCTAAGGGTACTGTGTAGATCAGGATAACTAGCTCTAGGAGGTGGACTAGTTTGGGTCACTCCTTCCTTAGGAGGTTGACCACGATTTGGAATAATGAGAGAACATGTTAAACCAGCTCTGCTGCTATACAAAGAGTTGACTTAGTGAACCAGACCTAAAGGCAAATATCCCGATGGACCACAGACATAACAACTACCTTGGGCATCACACATCTTCATGACCTTGGAATTGACAACGATGATATAACATCTTGATCTTCCAGGAAGGTATAGGAATAAAAAATTATTAGATTCTAGTCCTGGTTCTGAAACTTGAGGTCAATCACTTCCCCACAGTGACGGCATTTCTTTATTTGTAAAGTTGTTTCCCAGGATGAACGTTTACTGACAAAAGATAGTCCCAGTTGAAAGGTTCCAACTGGAGACAGAGGATTTTGACGAACACACAAGTCCAGCTTCTCTGCATGGAGCTGATCTCAGGGCCTGCTGTGCTGGAGCTCCCTCCTTATCCCACGGCCACAAGCCTCATGACACTGGCTTCTGTCCTGTTTCCTTGCTCCTACTTCCGAAGGGCTCCACCTCTGCAGGGTGGAGAAGGTTTAGCGACCCTTGTTGCCATCTCAGCAAGATTTCCTGAGTGTATGAACACGGAACACAGAAAACCAGGTTTTCAGGACACCCACGAAACCGGGCATCCTTTGCAGTATTTTCTGGGGAAGAATTTTCGTTCCCTGAAGAGTTAATGTCTATCGCTGAAACCCTAACACACTTTCCTTCCCACTGAATGGTTCCACTTTTCTGGGAAGATGTCTGCCAGTAATTTCCCCACTAAGCTAAATCTAGAATAGCCAATATTTGGAATTTTCTTGAATTTATTTATGGATATTAGATTTGGAGGATTTCTTGGAAAATGTTTTTTTAAAAAGCCCAGTCAATTGGAAGTCAGTGTGTCCAGCTCTGTTGCTACATATGTGGGGGGATTTTGAGCCAGTGACTTGACTTCTTTGGGGACTCAGTTTATACATTTGTAAAATGAGAGTGTTGACCTAAAATAACGCTTGAGGTTTCCCAGCTCTAGTGTTCAATGCTTCTATGTTTTCAGTATTTATTGATGTTTTAAATAATGTTACTTCATTCCCAGAGGCCCCTGGATCTGCCATACCTCTGTCCAGATTCCTCCACAGATAAATAGTTCCAGGTGGAATTCGTTTAGATTTATTATTATTATTTTAATAGCTACCATATATCCAGTGCTTACTATGTGCAGAATATATATTATCTGACATAATCCATGTGTAACCCAAATACTAGGCTTACCTTCCTCTATATTTTGGGAAAGGGGAATTTGCCTTAAAACTGTTTCTTGCTCCTACTGGCAGCTGCTTCTCGGGCTGCATACTCCCTGCCGCTGCTCTAGGTTACCTCTTGGACAACACTCCCTGTGCTGCGGGCCGCTACCTGAAACCCTGACACTGTGATCCTCCTTCAGGTGGTCCTGCTGCTGCTGTGCTGGCATCAGGGGATTGGGAAACGTGGAGTGGTATTTCCCTTCCCTCTTGTAACTCTTAATTCCTCCATCCCAACCATGCATGTCTTTGTGGGGTTTGTGTTTTTGTTTTGTTTTGTTTTTTGGCCACGAGGCTTGCAGGATCTTAGTTCCCTGACCAGGGATTGAACCCAGGCCCCGGTAGTGAAAGCACCGAGTCCTAACCACTGGACCACCAGGGAATTCCCGATTCTTTGTGTTTATAACAGATGTTATTATATTATAGAGTTGAAGATAACTATCCCTATCCAACAGAGGAAACAATAACGCAGAGCGGGATGTGAAATATGATTGTGTCCAGAGCCCCAGGTAAGACAATGAATGAAGACGGATGGATGGATGGATGGATGGATGGACGGACGGACGGATGGATGACAGGAAGCTCTTCGCCATATCCTTTAGGAAGTAGCTCTCAGTTCATATTCTTGTTCTCAGTCTCCAGAGCCTGCCTTCCTTCCCTCTGAGAGAGGTACATTCTTTTATTCTTATTTCAAACCTCTACTTGTCTTTCAGAGCCCACACCTGCAGTCCACAAGGGTTGATCTTAGCTTAGATTTCATCACCTTCCTCCTCCAGGGCAAACCATAGGTCATACCAACCACAGCAATGTACTTCCCAAAAGTCTGAGTTACTAAGCAGAGAATCACATCACAGGTTGTTTCATCTGAGCAGTTCAGTTATGAGTTTCCAAAACACATTAGACAAGTTCAGGGTGAGTTTTGACCCTTTAAGTCCCTTCTTATTCAAACCTCTCCTCTCATGTGAGGTCTAGGTAAGCTTCCCCATTGTTTTTTTTGTTTTAGCCGTGCCGTGCAGCATGCGGGATCTTAGTTCCCTGACCAGGGATTGAGCCCATATCCCCTGCAGTGGAGGCATGGAGTCTTAACCACTGGACCTCCAGGGAAGCCCCAAGCCTTCCCCGTTCTTCCTACAGTTTTCTTAACTGTAAGACCGAAGATTTACACACAGCTTCCAACATAAACAAACACTAATTTTTTTTATAGAACATATAGTGTATTATAGAAAATATGAAACCCTTTTTTTCCTAAATGCAGCATAATCTGCACAGATTCCTTGGCCCACCATAGAGGTGGTGCTGGACATTATTCCAATAGCAATTCTTCATTGTCTTTCTGGCAATCATGCCCAGAAGAGATGGATGTGAACAAAATAGTGCTTATTTTCTGTTTCTTCAAACCACAAAACCATCTATATCAAGTAGTTGCTTGCAAGTACACAAATACTCTAAATAATGAAAATACAGGGAGTAGCAGCCTGTAGATATCATTGAGCCCATGTTGGTTAATTGTACTGTTCAACTCTTCTATATCCTTTACTGCTACTCTTCTATTACTGAGAGAAAAATGTTAAGCTAAGCATGAGTTAAGACTGATGTCCCCAACTCTAATCCATTACCGTATTAATCATTCCAATCTCCTCTCCTTGTTAATATGTAATCTCCCACTTCAACAGTGAAAACTTGGCTCCCACCATCAGCCATCAGTTTACTTAATTGTTCAATTCCAGGATTCATGCACGATTTTTTTCAGAATCATTAACTCATACTGCTGTACTGTAGGAATAACTTTATCAACTAGAGTACAGTTCTAACATACAATTCATTTTGCCTTTAGTCTTATAGATTTCACTCATATCAAAAGTCATTAATCTTGGGATATGATCCTTATTTCTTTTTTTTTTGAATTTTTGAATTTTATTTATTTTTTTATACAGCAGGTTCTTATTAGTTATCCATTTTATACATATTAGCGTATACACGTCAATCCCAATCTCCCAATTCATGATCCTTATTTCTAATGTGTGGCCCTTTTCAAGTTTCACTAAAAAGCTCATGGTATTTACCAGTTCCTTCTACTTGGCAGGAGTTCAACTCCAAACTCTCCTTCCAACACCAGACAGTTGCTAAAATCTCTATCAGGTTATTTATTTAGCTTTCTAACTGCTACTCTCTGATGGGTTCCTTGGGGCTATTGCCCTCAATAGGAATAGTTTAGAAGTTGGTGAGGGGAATTTTTTTTTTTAATTGGGGTATAGTTGCTTTACAGTGTTGTGTTAGTTTCTACTGTACAGTGAAGTGGAGCTCCCTGTGCTATACAGCAGGTTCTCATTAGTTATCTATTTTATACATACTAGTGTGTATATGTCAATCCCAGTCTCCCAATTCATCCCACCACCTCCCCTCCCTTTGGTGTCCATACGTTTGTTCTCTACATCTGTGTCTCTATTTCTGCCTTGCAAGCTGGTTCATCTGTACCATTTTTCTAGATTCCACACATATGCGTTAATATACGATATTTGTTTTTCTCTTTCTGACTTACTTCACTCTGTATGACAATCTCTAGGTCCATCCACATCTCTACAAATGACCCCACTTCATTGCTTTTTATGGCTGAGTAATATTCCATTGTATATATGTTCGGTGAGGGGAATTTTTATGCAAATGTTAGGGCTCCTGGCTCTATATCTCTCATCTTTAGAGAGACTTTCCTTTCCATTTACAAGAGCTGTGTCAGCCCTGAACTCTGGATTCTGTTTTTTGTTGTTGATGTTTGTTTGTTTTCCAGTTCAGTTACATTACCATTTTCGCCTTGTATTCTATTTCTGTGTGCAGATGAAAAGTGGGAAGTGCCCTCAGGAGAAAGAGCATTTTGATATAAGCTCACTTAGTTTTCTTCTCCACTTTCACATTTCATGTCCCTTCCAGTTTCTGCCATCTTTGGAACCCTTTCACACAGTTTATGCTTATATTTTGTACAACATTTATCATTGTTATTGGCAGGAGATCAGTCTCATAAAATAGTTCTTAAACAGAGCAGGTAGGGTATTTATTCCAGTGAGATCATATAAGTTGGCATGAACTACCTGATAAATACACTCCCATCTAAGTTGTGGGTCTCTTCTTGGCAGATTCAGAAACCTGATTATGTCAGGAGGATCTGTTTATATTAACCAATCACAAGACTAACATATAAAACCAGAAAGCCATTTTATTAATTTCCGAAGATAAATAAGACTTGGACCAGAATCCTCATAGCTGCTTGACCAGCAACTTTCTTTTCCTGTAGGCAAACCCACATGGAAGTCAAATTACAACTAGGGGTTTGTTTGTTGAGCATGAAATCAGAAAAAGAGAAGCAGGTTGGGTGCTTGATGGAATCAAGCTAATATAGCCTCAGGTGTACATCCCCACAAAATGGAAAACCTGGCGATGGACCAAGCCTCCTCCAAATTCATTGACTGAGTTTCTTCTTTTTCTCTGACAGCTCTTGTTTATCTCTGTGTCACTCTTTTTTCTGGATTTCCATGGCTGACCTGTACCTTTACCCAAGGACATTGTTCTTTAGTAAGAACGTCAATAACATTAACATGACCCATATTGTACTGGTCTAAACACTAGTCTACCTTTTTCTTGTGACTTTTCATAATTCTACTTGAGTCCTGTATTTATTCATTAAAAGTTTAATTCTAAGAGAAAATCTTATTTCGTCAAAGTTAAAATCGTAGAGAAGATGTCCCAAACAGGGGCTACAGTATCTACCTCTTTGAGTTTAAAGATACAATGGGATAACATAGGTAATGCTTCTGCACTTACTTGATAAGTGTTAAAGAATTCTTTCGTTTCCTTCCCCTTATTTAATGAAAACAGGCGTTGAAGAAAACACATCGATTTTTTTCTTGTATGTTCCCCACATGAAAATCATTTTCTTAAATTTTTGCTGGCCAGAAAAACAAGGGTCCTGAAAGCATTTTTCAATCACAAGCCTGGATGGAGATTAAAAGGCAAAACAAAACAAAAACATTAAGGCTTTCAATGATCAATTCTCCTTCACAAGACACTGGTAAATCAGAACCTGACTCTCCCAAATAAATATCAGCATTGGAACATTGTGTGTCCTGACTTCCATCAGTCACGAAGAGATCTAAGCCAAGGGTCTCGGGCTTTATCTTGGTGGTGAATTCAGAGACAGCGTTGCCATCCCCATCAGCAGCAGAGTTAAATTGTATGTATGATAATTAGATACACTGTAACACATCACTGTTTACATCCCTTGATATTTATCATTAGAGTTAACTGTCTGCTATGTGGAAAACACTAAGGTGGTATCTCTGAATGTTATTTCATGTAATCCTCACAGCTCCAACAGCTAGGGTTTGTTCTCATTTCCAAATAAGGAAACTGGTACAGAGTGGACTCCACATAAGTGTCTGAATGAACATGGGTGAGCGGGCTTAGTGACTTGCTCAAAATCATGCGTCCAGCAGGCATCAAGGTTGGAATGTAAACCACCCACGTCTAATTCCAAGGCCTGCGTTCTTTCTAACACCTCACGATTCCTGTTAATAACATAGTTCATCCTAGCCAAGGCTTGTGGAGATCACAATTAAAGAAACGATTCTGACAGTGAAGGTGTGGAGACCCGGAACAGAGTCAGAAAGATGTATTTGGAAAGACAGAAGTTTCGGGGGCTGCCCATCGAAGACAAAAGCCGAATCTCATTGATCCTATTCCTGTACCAGCAGAGATACATTGCCATGAACCTGTGTCATTTCCAAATGAATGCAATTACTATTTATACCAAGAAAAGTTCTTTTTTTAGAAAAGCATTTTGTTAAATGGAAAGAGCATGGCAGAGGGAGTCGGGAATCCTTGAGAGAGTCAGAGAGCCCTCTTGGCCTCGGTTTCCTCATCAATCAAAGAAGGGCATCAGCCCAGATGATCTTTAGAGTCTAAGAGTTCAAGGTGCCTTGCCTCAGTCACATCCATTCTTTTCTCCTGACCCACTTTCCCAGCTGCATGCTCGTGGAACAGATTGACAACAGCAATCACAGAGTCAAATTCCCATTTAAAATACAAGTCTTGTTATTTTGGTACCAATTACAAGGTTATGGATCATACTTAAAGGTGTTTAATATGCTGTAATGTTTAGACACACTTGGCTCCAACATTTATGGGCGCTGTTTGTAGCAATAAGAAGCATGCTCTCACTCTCTAAGTATGAAGACTGCTGTAAAAACAGTACAGATGGGCCGGAAAGAAAGAGTCTCCAACCAGCTACAAAGAAGGGCAGCAAGTGTTTTTGGCTGCACTGTGGGTTTACCTACTGACTAATCTCTCATCACCCACAGCCTGCTTTTATAGGTGTGTATTTTGTTGTTGTTTCTTACTTTGATTCAATGCCTGATGTAGAGTATTTGTAAAAATGGTATGAGGGATTTTTACGGCCTTGTATGGCAATATTGTGCTAGGAGTCATACATTGTTTTAATGAGACCACAGTTCTGTGACTGTGTTCCTCTTTATCCCTTCTCACCACATCAAGGTGACAGGTGGCTACTTCTCAGGTGATGTGAAAGTGTCCAAAAATGTGAGGTGATGCAATGATAATAGGAGATAGCATAGTTGTCTTTAAGCCCAAAAATTGTAGTTGTGTTTGAGTCCTAGAGGGATCGTATGTCTGAGGTAAATCCAGTATATCTCCACTTTAAAAACTCTATTCAAATATGCTCTTAAACCTGAGAAGGAAGTGAAATGTACAATCCATTTAAGAACCAGATTCCTGGCTGAAACCAAGTTTTACAACTTGGGGTTGGGGGAGCCTTCACAAAGAAATCCCTCTCAGCACTCATTAGCTCACGAGCACGGGCCATGCCAAAATAACCTTTTCCATGTTGAAAACAGGCAGCCATGTGCATGCTTCTATAATCTTTATTGAAAAAAAAAAAAAAAAAAGAAAAGAGAAAAACCTCACTGACTTTGCTGCAGAGCCTTGAACTGAAGGTACCATGTTGACGGAGGAGCAGCTGAACTTGAAGGAATTAGTTTAACAAAGTGAAACATATAAAGTGGCAAAAAGTTACAGGAGGTGAGAAAGATTCAAGGAAGCAGAATAATTTAGGAAAAGTCAGCCTTAACAAACAGCATTCTACATTTTGAGCATCCTTGCAGGGAAGGTGCCTATACTGGGAGGCAAAGCAAAACAAGATATGACCTCCATCCTTAAGAAGTTTCCCTCTAGAGCAAGTGTCAGCAGACTACAGCCAGAGGGGCCAAATGGCCTGCTTTTGTACTGCCAGTGAACTAAAAATGGGTTTTCCTATTTTAAAAGGTTAAAAACAACTAAGAAAAATAAAATACAAGAGTTAAAATGAAAAAGAGCATGCCAAACCACCAGTGGCCCACAAACTCTAAAATATTTACTATCTGGTCTTTTACAGAGAAAGTTTCCATGGGGAAAGTCAGATCATTGAATTACGATCAAAATGACAAGGGCTAGGGTGGAGTAAATGTGTGGTTTGCCAGGTCTAACAGAGAGGTGTGTAACACAGGTTTGAGAAATCAGTGGAGACTTCTCGGAGAAAGTGGCAACTCCCCTGGGATCTACAGAATGGGTAGAAATTAGATAAACAAAGATACTGGAGTGATGATTGAACATTCAAAGCAGAAGAACACCATGGTGTAGGAATGGAAAGAAGTTGTGTTGCAGAAACTTAGATGGAAAGTGAGTCGGAAGAGATAAGGCTGGTTACCCAGGTGTAAACGGGGGTTGTCCCCCTTCCCAGGTCCAGGTTGTTTCTATCGGTAAGTCCAGCCTGTTCTTTGAGGGCTTAACCCCTACTCACAGACTGGTAGCAATCAATGAGGGAGCACCAAAGGCAGCAGAACAGCTGACCTCGAGGAGGGGTCTGTGCATTTGGGTGGAGGGTGCCCTCCAGGCTGGGACAGCCCTCCTGCAGCAGGTGCTCTCCATGTGCTAGTCCCCCACCCCGGCTGCAAGCCTGCCAAACTCCTGCATCATCGTGGGCTTCATTTCCCACCACCTCCCAAACTCAAAACCTCAACTGTCCTCCTGGGGACCCAAGAACCTCTCCTTTTAACCTCCCAAAACACAGATTTCTGATAATACCCTGCTTTGTGGACAAAGGAGCTCCCCACTGCATTGTTTATCATCAGCCAGATGAGGCTTGGACTTCTGAGATGCCGTTGGAAATACTTAAAAGGTGAACACACTTAGAAGATTTATAGCAAATTCACGTTCCATCGTGGCTGACTTCAGTGTTCAAGAAAATGTGACTTGTTTTCTATAATTCAACTGGACATGTGATTCCCGGCCCAGTCTGCCAATTTATGGTAGCCATTTACAAGGAAACTAAGGCATTTCTGGAACTACATGAGGTCACTTTTTTTTTTTTTTGGCTTTGTTGGGTCTTTGTTGCTGCACGTGGGCTTTCTCTGGTTGCGGCGAGTGGGGGCTACTCTTAGTTGCGGTGCGCGGGCTTCTCATTGCAGTGGCTTCTCTTGTTGTGGAGCACGGGCTCTAGGAGTGCGGGCTTCAGTAGTTGTGGCTCGTGGGCTCAGTAGTTGTGGCTCGCGGGCTACAGAGCGCAGGTTCAATAGTTGCGGCGCACGGGCTCAGTTGCTCTGCAGCATGTGGGATCTTCCCGGACCAGGGCTCGAATCCGTGTGACCTGCATTGGCAGGTGGATTCTTAACCACTGCGCCACGAGGGAAGCCCCACATGAGGTCACTCTATGAATTAACCGTGGTCCAGTCTGTATTTAACATGCTTGATTGAGATCCCTTCTGCCTCCACTCTTCCCGGGGGCAATGATCTAAGTTCTGAGGGCTTCCTGAGCGTGAGAAAGGAGACAAGCTCGCGGTCATCAGCATTCATCAGCCGGCCTCTGCTGAGATGTACAACCCTCGTTCCTCTTTGATTATTGCTACTTATTCCTGCACACCCATGGCTGAACTAGCACATTCCCCGCTTCGTCCTGAAATCCAGTCCAGGAAGGTCTCTCTCTTCCTGACCACAAAGGCCTGCCCGCAGCCAGCTCTGAGCCACGTTTAGGACACAAAAATGTTTACTGTCCTCCTTGGTCTCACAGGAATGTCTCAGGCCCACTCTGCCTAGAGACGTCTGACTACCATTTTTTGTTTCTTTTTATAATTGAGGTACAATTTCCATAACATAAATTTAACCATTGACCATTTTAAAGAGTACAGATTCAGTGGCATTTAATGCATGTTTGAGGTTGTGCAACCATCACCTCTGTCTAGTTCCAAGACATTTTTCTCTCCCCAAAAGGAAACCCGACACTTCAGAGGCAGTTACTTCCCATTCCCCCTCCCCTAGTCCCTTGCAAGCCCCAATCTTCATTCTGTCTCTACAAATTAACCTTCTCCTGATGTTTCCTATAAATGGAATCATACTTGTGATACTTTGTGTCTGGCTTTGTTCACTCAGCACAGGGTGTTATAGAGGTTCATCTACATTGTAGCAGGTTATCAATAATTTATTCCTTTTTGATGGATGAATACTGTGTAATTGTATGGATATACTCTATTTCGTTTGACTGACATTTGTGTTGTTTCCATCTTTGGGCTATTGTGAATTGTGTTGCTATGAACACTCATGCGCATGCATTTGTTTGAGCACCAGTTTTCAATTCTTTGGGGTGTACACCAAGGAGGGGAATTGCTGGGTCGTATGTTAACCCTATGTTTAACTTTTTGAAGAACTGCTCAACTGTTTTCCACTTCAGCGTTCAAGAAAATGTGACTTGTTTTCTATAATTCAACTGGACATGTGACTCCCAGCCCAGTCTGCCAATTTAGGGTAGCCATTTCCAAGGCAACTAAGGCATTTCTGGTAATGACTAGAAATCAGAAAAAAAAAAAAAAAAAGGACTGGTTGGTGGAAAGACTTGGAGTTCAGTTTTATATATTTGGTTTAATGTTCAAGCGAGACAAGAATTTGAAGATATTTGTAGAGAGTGTTTGAAGTGATATATTGTAGAACCTAAAATGAAAGAAAGTGAAAATGCAAAGGGTAAATATTTAGGGAAAAACTAGAAAATTCAAAGAACTAAATGAGACTGAAAAACGTTGTAGAGTTTTACTGCCAGGATTAGATTGGAACCAGTCCTCTTCTGCGGACAACCAGAAAAGCTGGATAAAATTAAAGAAAAAATTCTGCTTGAAATCAATGGAGAGATGACAAGAGAGTGAATTGTCAGGCCAGGGTTACAGTAGGATGAACTCAGATGTTGGAGCCACTTTTCACCTGAGGATGTTTGTTGACTCCCAAGAAGGCAGCTCAGAGGCTCAGTCGCTAGGCAATGGTTTTGACAGCCTTGTGGGACTAAGGAGACAGAAACTGGCATTCCAGGCCTGCCAAGATGGTCTTACTACTGAAGCCCTTCATTTTGGTTTAGATCCAAATTGGTTTTATCCACAGAGGAGGCATGAGCCAGAAATAGACAAGCCCTCTCAAGAACTTCTCTACAACTTCATGTCAGTCCTTGAAACTAGACCAGGGTAATCCAGGATTGATAGCACTCCCCGTCAGCTGGCAAACACAATTCTTCAGAAGAAGATAACGTCATCCAAGGCCTCATGTTACTTCTACAAACTATTTTGCAAATGCAACATCCAGTGCACACACATGTATACATGCACAAACAAGCACAAAAGGAAACAAGACTACTTGTTAAAGGTATTTTACTTTCCATTGATTAAGAAAATATTGTAGAGTTGGTTCAAGACGGCGAAGTAGAAGGACGTGCGCTCACTCCCTCTTGCGAGAGCACCAGAATCACAACTAACTGCTGAACAATCATCGACAGGAAGACACTGGAACTCACCAAAAAAGATACCCCACATCCAAAGACAAAGGAGAAGCCACAATGAGACGGTAGGAGGGGCGCAATCACAATAAAATCAAATCCCATAACTGCTGGGTGGGTGACCACAAACTGGAGAACACTTATACCACAGAAGTCCACCCACTGGAGTGAAGGTTCTGAGCCACACGTCAGGCTTCCCAACCTGGGGGTCCGGCAACGGGAGGAGGAATTCCTAGAGAATCGGACTTTGAAGGCTAGCGGGATTTGATTGCAGGACTTCAACAGGACTGGGGGAAACAGAGACTCCACTCTTGGAGGGCACACACGAAGTAGTGTGTGCATCAGGACCCAGGGGAAGGAGCAGTGACCCCGGGGGAGACTGAGCCAGACCTACCTGCTAGTGTTGGAGGGTTTCCTGCAGAGGTGGGGGGTGGCTGTGGCTCACCGTGGGGACAAGGACACTGGCAGCAGAAGTTCTGGGAAGTACTCCTTGGCGCGAGCCCTCCCAGAGTCCACCATTAGCCCCACCAAAGAGCCTACAGGCTCCAGTGCTGGGTCGCCTCAGGCCAAACAACCAAAAGGGAGGGAACCCAGCTCCACCCATCAGCAGACAAACGGATTAAAGTTTTACTGAGCTCTGCCCACCAGAGCAACACCCAACTCTACCCACCACCAGTCCCTCCCATCAGGAAATTTGCACAAGCCACTTAGATAGCCTCATCCACCAGAGGGCAGACAGCAGAAGTAAGAACTACAATCCTGCAGCCTGTGGAACAAAAACCACATTCACAGAAAGATAGACAAGATGAAAAGGCAGAGGGCTATGTACCAGATGAAGCAACAAGATAAAACCCCAGAAAAACAACTAAATGAAGTGGAGATAGGAACCCTCCAGAAAAAGAATTCAGAATAATGATAGTGAAGATGGTCCAGGACCTCGGAAAAAGAATGGAGTCAAAGATCAAGAAAATGCAAGAAATGTTTAACAAAGACCTAGAAGAATTAAAGAACAAACACCTAGAAGAATTAAAGAACAAACGAACAGAGATGAACAATACAATAACTGAAATGAAAAATACACTAGAAGGAATCAATAGCAGAATAACTGAGGCAGAAGAACGGATAAGTGACCTGGAAGACAGAATGGTGGAATTCACTGCTGCAGAACAGAATAAAGAAAAAAGAATGAAAAGAAATGAAGACAGCTTAAGAGACCTCTGGGACAATATTAAACACAACAACATTCACATTAGAGGGGTCCCAGAAGGAGAAGAGAGAGAGAAAGTTCCCGAGAAAATATTTGAAGAGATTATAGTCAAAAACTTCCCTAACATGGGAAAGGAAAGAGCCACCCAAGTCCCAGAAGCGCAGAGAGTCCCAGTCAGGATAAACCCAAGGAGAAACATGCCGAGACACATAGTAATCAAACTGACTAAAATTAAAGACAAAGAAAAATTACTGAAAGCAACGAGGGAAAAATAACAATTAACATACAAGGGAACTCCCATAAGGTTAACAGCTGATTTCTCAGCAGAAACTCTACAAGCCAGAAGGGAGTGGCATGATACACTTAAAGTGATGAAAGGGAAGACCCTACAACTAAGATTACTCTACCCGGCAAGAATCTCATTCAGATTCAAGGGAGAAATCAAAAGCTTTACAGACAAGCAAAAGCTAAGAGAATTCAGCACCACCAAACCAGCTCTACAACAAATGCTAAAGGAACTTCTCTAAGTGGGAAACACAAGAGAAGAAAAGGACCTACAAAACAAACCCATAACAATTAAGAAAATGGTCATAGGAACATATATATCGATAATTACCTTAAACGTGAATGGATTAAATGCTCCAACCAGAAGACACAGGCTCAGTGAATGGATACAAAAACAACACCCATATATATGCTGTCTACAAGAGACCCACTTCAGACTGAAAGTGAGGAGATGGAAAAAGATATTCCATGCAAATGGAAAACAAAAGAAAGCTGGAGTAGCATACTCATATCAGATAAAATAGACTTTAAAATAAAGAATGTTGCAAGAGACAAGGAAGGACACTACATAATGATCAAGAGATCAATCCAAGAAGATATAACAATTCTAAATATATGCACCCAACATAGGAGCACCTCAATACATAAGGCAACTGCTAACAGCTGTAAAAGAGGAAATCGACAGTAACACAATAATAGTGGGGGACCTTAACACCTCACTTACACCACTGGACAGATCATCCAAACAGAAAACTAATAAGGAAACACAAGCTTTAAATGACACAATAGACCAGATAGATTTAATTTATATTTATAGGACATTCCATCCAAAAACAGCAGATTACACTTTCTTCTCAAGTGCACACGGAACATTCTCCAGGACAGATCACATCCTGGGTCACAAATCAAGCCTCGGTAAATTTAAGAAAATTGAAATCATATCAAGCATCTTTTCTGACCACAGCACTATGAGATTAGAAATCAATTACAGGGGGAAAATGTAAAAAACACAAACACATGGAGGCTAAACAACACATTACTAAATAACCAAGAGATCACTGAAGAAACCAAGAGGAAGTCAAAAAATACCTAGAGACAAATGACAATGAAAACACGATGATCCAAAACCTATGGGATGCAGCAAAAGCAGTTCTAAGAGGGAAGTTTATAGCAATACAAGCCTACCTCAAGAAACAAGAAAAATCTCAAATAAACAATCTAACCTTACACCTAAAGGAACTACAGAAAGAAGAACAAACAAAACCCAAAGTTAGTAGAAGGAAAGAAATCATAAAGATCAGAGCAGAAATAAATGAAATAGCAACAAAGAAAACAATAGCAAAGATCAATAAAACTAAAAGCTGGTTCTTTGAGAAGATAAACAAAATTGATAAATCATTAGCCAGACTCATCAGGAAAAAGAGGGAGAGGACTCAAATCAGTAAAATTAGAAATGAAAAACGAGAAGTTACAATGGACACCGCAGAAATACAAAGCATCCTAAGAGTCTACTACAAGCAACTCTATGCCAATAAAATGGACAACCTGGAAGAAATGGACAAATTCTTAGAAAGGTATAACCTTCCAAAACTGAACCAGGAAGAAAGAGAAAATATGAACAGACCAATCACAAGTAATGAAATTGAAACTGTGATTAAAAATATTCCATCAAACAAAAGTCCAGGACCAGATGGCTTCACAGGTGAATTCTATCAAACATTTAGAGAAGAGCTAACACCCATCCTTCTCAAACTCTTCCAAAAAACTGCAGAGGAAAGAACACTCCGAAACTCATTCTATGAGGCCACCATCACTCTAATACCAAAACCAGACAAAGATACTACAAAAAAAAGAAAATTACAGACCAATATCCCGGATGAATATAGATGCAAAATTCCTCAAGAAAATAATAGCCAACAGAATCCAACAACACATTAAAAGGATCATACATCATGATCAAGTGGGATTTATCCCAGGGATGCAAGGATTCTTCAATATACACAAATCAATCAATGTGATACACCATATTAACAAATTGAAGAAGAAAAACCATATGATGATCTCAGTAGATGCAGAAAAAGCTTTTGACGAAATTCAACACCATTTATGATAAAAACTCTACAGAAAGTGGGCATAGAGGGAACCTACCTCAACATAATAAAGGCCATATATGACAAACCCACAGCAAACATCATTCTCAATGGTGAAAAACTGAAAGCATTTCCTCTAAGGTCAGGAACAAGACAAGGATGTCCACTCTTGCCACTATTATTCAACATAGTTTTGGAAGTCCTAGCCATGGCAATCAGAGAAGAAAAAGAAATAAAAGGAATACAAATTGGAAAAGAAGAAGTAAAACTGTCACTGTTTGTAGATGACATGATACTATACGTAGAGAATCCTAAAAATGCTACCAGAAAACTACAAGAGCTAATCAATGAATTTGGTAAAGTTGCAGGATACAAAATTAACACACAGAAATCACTTGCATTCCTATATACTAACAACGAAAGTTCAGAAAGAGAAATTAAGGAAACAATCTCGTTCACCATTGCAATAAAAAGAAAAAAATACCTAGGAATAAACCTACCTAGGGAGACAAAAGACCTGTATGCAGAAAACTATAAGACACTGATGAAAGAAATTAAAGATAATACAAACAGATGGAGAGATATACCATGTTCTTGGACTGGAAGAATCAATATTGTGAAAATGACTCTACTAGCCAAAGCAATCTACAGATGCAATGCAGTCCCTATCAAATTACCAATGGCATTTTTTACAGAACTAGAACAAAAAAATCTTAAAATTTGTATGGAGACACAAAAGACCCCGAATAGCCAAAGCAGTCTTGAGGGGAAAAAATGGAGCTGGAGGAATCAGACTCCCTGACCTCAGACTATACTACAAAGCTACAGTAATAAAGACAGTATGGTGCTGGCACAAAAACAGAAATATAGATCAATGGAACGGGATAGAAACCCCAGAGATAAACCCACACACCTATGGTCAACTAATCTATGACAAAGGAGGCAAGGATATTCAATGGAGAAAAGACAGTCTCTTCAATAAGTGGTGCTGGGAAAACTGGACACTTACATGTAAAAGAATGAACTTAGAACACTCCCTAACACCATACACAAAAATAAACTCAAAATCGATTAGAGACCTAAATGTAAGACTGGACACTATAAAAGTCTTAGAGGAAAACATAGGAAGAACACTCTTTGACATAAATCACAGCAAGATCTTTTTTGATCCACCTCCTAGAGTAATGGAAATAAAAACAAAAATAAACAAATGGGACCTAGTGAAACTTCAAAGCTTTTGCAAAGCAAAGGAAACCATAAACAAGATGAAAAGACAACCCTCAGAATGGGAGAAAATATTTGCAAATGAATCAACGGACAAAGGATTAATCTCCAAAATATATAAACAGCTCATGAAACTCAATATTGAAAAAACAAACAACCCAGTCAAAATATGGGCAGAAGACCTAAAAAGACATTTCTCCAAAGAAGACCTGCAGATGGCCAAGAAGCACATGAAAAGCTGCTCAACATCACTAATTATTAAAGAAATGCAAATCAAAACTACAATGAGGTATCACCTCACACCAGTTAGAATGGGCATCATCAGAAAATCTACAAACAACAAATGCTGGAGAGGGTGTGGAGAAAAGGGAACCCTCTTCACTACTGGTGGGAATGTAAATTGATACAGCCACTATGGAGAACAGTATGGACGTTCCTTAAAAAACTAAAAATAGAATTACCATATGACCCAGCAATCCCACTCCTGGGCATATACCCAGAGAAAACCATAATTCAAAAAGACACATGCACCCCAATGTTCATTGCAGCACTCTTTACAATAGCCAGGTCATGGAAGCAACCTAAATGCCCATCGACAGACGAATGGATAAAGAAGTTGTGGTACATATATACAATGGAATATTACGCAGCCATAAAAAAGGAACGAAATTGGGTCATTTGTAGAGACGTGGATGGATCTAGAGACTGTCAAACAGAGTGAAGTAAGTCAGAAAGAGAAAAACACATATTGTATATTAACGCATATATGTGGAACCTGGAAAAATGGTACAGATGAACCGGTTTGCAGAGTAAAAATAAAGACACAGATGTAGAGAACAAACCTATGGACACCAAGAGGGGGAAAGTGGCGGGGGGGGGGGGGTGGTGGTGTGATGAATTGGGAGATCGGGATTGACATATGTACACTAATATGTATGAAATGGACATCTAATAAGAACCTGCTGTATTAAAAAAATAAATAAAATTCAAAGATTCAAAAAAAGAAAATATTGTAAATATTGTGTGTGTTTTTGTGTGTACACACACACAATGCTAGGATAGTATTCTGGGATACTTGTAATGTATATACTATGCTAAGATACTATTCTGGAAGAGTGGTAATTTCTGTTTCTTGATCAGCATTGTGGTTACATATGTGTGTTCACTTAGTGAAAATTCAAGAAAAAATAACATTACTTGTTGACAATAAAAATTCAAAGAGTGCATAACGGGCATATGGTAAAAAGTATATCTCTTCAGTCCTTTTTTTCACAAGAGGCAAATACCGTTACCAGTTTTTAGATATTTTTACAGATATTATTTATATAGACATTATATATGCATGTATAAATGCAGATGTATGAATGTAGTTGTATAATGAAAGGGTCAAATGCTATGTACATTTTTATTGTAATATAAAATACATACAGAAAAGTATAAAAATCATTAAGTGTATAATAAGTATATAATTCTGATGAACACATCCATGAGAATATAAACAAGATTCTTTCATGTTTAAACCTCCCAATATACACCCAAAAAAACAACAACAAAATCCTGGGATTCTAATTGGGATTGCACCTAATTCTTAAATCAATTTGGGGAGAATTGATGAATTTGATATATTCACAATAGTGTGCCTTCTAAACCATGAACGTAGTACACCCTCCCTTTAGTTTCAACTTAATTTACTTCAGCAATGTTATATATAGCATTGTCCAGTAGAAACACAATGCAAACCACAAATGCAACTGACTGAACTAGCCACATTTCAAGGGTTCAATAGATATATGTGACAAGTGACTACTGTATTGGACAGTGTGGTTCTATAGTTCTCAGCATAGAGAAAATTACACATATATGGTGGATTGACTCCAAGATGGTTCATGTCTTTTTGACACTCTTGTAAATTATATCAGAATTTTTCTTCTGTTTTTTACTTGTTTGTTGATGACATATAGAAATATACTAGATTTTTGTATATTGCCCTTGTATCTAGTAATTTGATAAATCTGCTTATTAACTTCAATAGTTTATAGATTACTTCTTTTATTATAAGCACTTTATCATGGCAGTTCATCTCTCTTTTTATTTAAACATGTTTCCAATTTATGATGTTAGACTAACCATACCCTTTTTCAGTGGGATGAGGAGTTATGTTCTCAGGGATTCTGGTGCAAAATGGCCCCCAAATTGTTTCTTAACAAGAATGACATTTCTCTGGATTGGGTTGTGCCCTTAAAAATGTGGAATATGTTAACTCAGCATTTTCCAATTGTATGATCATGGATTTTGTTTTCTCCTCTATATGAAATATTTTTTCCTATAATCTTGCCCTTATTTTATAATTTAAAAGCAAATTTCCAATAAACATTTTTGGGAAAGCCGTGGGAAATACAATAGTATTACCCATGAGAAATTAAGACCATGAGCTCACAGTCATATATCAAGGCACATGCTTTTTTGTTTTTGTTTTTGTTTTTGGACACGCCACATGGCTCACAGGGATCTTAGTTCCCTGACCACGAATGGATCCCTGGGCCTGGCAGTGAAAGCGCCAAAATCTAACCACTGGACCACCAGGGAATTCCCAAGGCACATGCTTTTGAACAGCTTTTTCCACCAACGTGTTGAAGTGAAATACGCAAGTCCAAGTCTTATGTTCATAAGTCATATCCTTTGTAATTAATGGTAAAAATTGTTGTCTTATTTATTCGGTATCATTGGGCAGGAAGGCACTATGCATAAGTCAGCTTTCCAGACAATTGAAGTGCACTGCTTTGTACAAAAGATTTTTTTTTTAATTACACTTTTATAAAATATTTTTAATGCATTACATAATTTTAGAATGCCCTTGACAGACCATATTAAACTTCATTTGACCTTTTATTGATGATTCATGTCACTCTTATGAATTACAATAATTGTTCTGTGCTGTAAATCAGGTTTGCTCTCAGGGGAAATTGGAATGTATAAACCTGTTTATTCTTTTGTTAAATTAATGCAGGCTGCTGTTATTTTTTAATTCTTGTTTCCAGATTGTTTTTTAAAATCATAATGTCTTCCTTGTTTTAAACTGGTCAAAACCACATCTTCTTACTTCTATCCCATGTCCATCCCAGTACCTTCAAAAATACTCTATGAGTCAAGAAAGAACAGGAAGGTGGAAAGTTAATGGTGGGGATAATCTAGAGATCTAGGAATGGTGCTTTTCTAATTTCTAGCTTCCATTTCAGGCCTGGAAATTGATATGGTTAAAGTAAAAAGGTGACTCAGTGATATGCAAAGGGGCATAAAAGGGGTCTAAGATCAGGCTTCATAAGTGCTCTAAGAAAAGACCAAGAGCTTTCCCTCCAGAGTGCTGTGACGGCTATTTTGGATACACTGAAGCTTTGCTAACCCATCATATGCCAGCTAGTTGAGGCTGCTGGACATTTGTCATCTAAATAGTGAGTCGTCACTCTATTTCCAAGATGAATGGACACATTACGGAATAAAAACTATAGCTAAAATGCAATTTATTAATTGGCCCATGTCAAACTGGATTTCCTTAGCACAAGACCTATAAGCAGAATCTATAATTGCAATTTCAGTTCCACCAATTACTTTGGACACGTCATTTCACTTCTGTCATACAGACTATACACTTTAACAGGGTAACATTTTGAAAGGTTTGCAGATATTTGCGCTATTATTTCCATCCTTTACTCTCTCCCATTTCAAGTAAATCTGCCATTATGTATTTATTCTCAGAGAAGGAATATAAGAGAAGCAAGCTAACAAGTAAGAATTTCCTGCAGTAATAGTGTTTCAAAACACACATGTTCTTAAAGGAATAGAAAGGATTTGTGATAAGGACAAGATATTTAGGAGAAAATCTCATAGTCTTTCCTATTTTTTCCCCCCCCTTTCAAATTAGAAAATGATGCCCTGGATTGTGAGGTGAGGCGTGAGGGAAGGACACTGGGAGCTCCCAACCACAGGGACATACGGAAGTCCCAGTTAAAGTTGACCAAACTCAAGGAAGGAGGCGAAATATCAAATAGGTGAGTGGGGTACAAGGGCAGAGCAGCGGAGCCACAGCAGGGCACCAGGTCACAGGGGAGAGTGAAGGCAGACTGTGCCTAAGGAGCCTCACAGTGACCTTCTACCCCAGCAGGGGGCCTGGGATCAGAGTGAATCTTGCTCACCCCCGACTTGCATGGAGATGCCAGAGAGGAGATGAAGGACCAGGGACATCTCCAGCCATCTGGTGATGGACACCAGACAGGGAGCTGGTCATCTGAGAGGAAGCCATGGTGCCAAGCCTGCAAACTTTAACTCATTTAATCCTCATTAAAAAAACCCAGAAAATAGATGTTGTTATTGTTATCTCTATTTTATAGAGAAGGAAACTGCAGCTTAGAGAAATTAAATAATTTATCAAAAGCCATGCAGTGATGGAGACAGGGTTTGAGTCCAAATCTGCCTGCATTCAGAAACAATACTCTCGAAGCAAGCTGCAATGCCTTAGACACTTGACTTTTGATCCTGAACCCTTGTATAGCATGGATTATTGCACACTTTAGCTTCTTCATTATATATAGCAAAAATACTAATCATCTGTACAATCTAAGAAACCTGTATTAAGTAACCTTCTTGAAAGAGAATAAAATTCATCTAATGCCTTTAGAGTACTATTATGTAAACCATGTGATAGACTTGGTTTTATGGTTTCTTAATTATTACTGTCTCTGCTAATAAATGCCTACTTTATAAAATCGTAAGTGGAATCTGCTAGCCCATACAGCTGTAAACATTTCACTAAAGCCTTTCACATACATCACACCATACCCCAGACCATCTCCTCATCAACAGCAGAATCACACACGAGTTAATTAGGATGAGAGATGACTGTAACGTATAAACTTAATACAACAGTGGCTTAAACAAGATAAAAATTTTGTTCTTTTTCACATAAAAGCCCAGAGGTATGTAATTCAGGGATGGGAGGGCAGCCCTGTTTCACAAAGTCCTCAGGGACCCAGGCTGCTTTCCAGGCAACAGATGGATGGAGGAAAAAAGACAAAGGTACCAAATGATTGTTTCCTAAAGAGGCTCTCAGAAACTGAGAGTGTCACATGACACTTCAAGTTTTGTCCTGTTAGCTAGAATTTGGCCACATGAACACAACTAGCTTCAAGCTAAGCTGGGAAATATACTCTATTCTGGGGAGTCATTGGCTTAGCTAGAAATTTTATTGTTATGGAAAAAAAGAGGAAAACAAATATTGGAGGAGAGCTCACAGTCTTTGGTATCACACACTGTGTGTGCACCCATCCCACCTCAAACCCTGGTCCCCATCCCCATGAGTCTGCTTCCCTACGGAATTAGCGATCTGTGGCCTGAATCTTTAAAACTGATTCTATAAGAACTGCTCAGTCCTCAGCTGATCTCAGTGTCTGTCTCTGTCTTAGATATTGCTTAATTAATCATGTATTAGGAAACAAGATGTAAGGATTAGACTGTGCAGCTAAAGAATGAACATTATGTGTGTATATATACACACACACATATATACACACACATAATGTTTATGTCCATCTATATCATATGTTCATGTAATGTCTATATATTATATGACCTTGTATATAATATATAGATAAATGCCTATACATTATATATCTATATAGATATCTATATATGATTTAAATTTTTGAGATTGTTAAGTATATAACATAATACATGGAATTATTCCAGGTAGGTATGTATGTAGTTTAATGAATTATCATAAAATGAACCCCCAAGTACCCATCACCCAGATCAAGAAATAGAGCAGTGCCAGCCCCTAGGAGCTCCCACTTGCCCCCTTACCCATAAGACCCCTGTCCTCCATAGAGATAACCCTAAAGGTAACCACAAATCTGACTTTTATGATAACCACTAAAATGTGATATTTTGCGATAGAAGACTTGGATCCTAATCCCATTTTTGTGTGATCTTGAGCAAACTACTTCCAGGGAATCTTCCAGGTATGTACATATGTAGTTGGAATTTTTCATTTTACATAGTATATATTGAATATGTTTGTGTGTGTGATGCAAATCTCCAACTGGGTGGTATTTAAGATCATTTTTAGCTTTTAAAATCTGCCTTCTGCATGTGGATAGACAATTGCATGGTTTTTTGTTTGTTTTTGTTTGTTTTTTAATCCTTAAGTGCTCTTCCCGGTAACTTTTAGCATCTTAAAAAAATCATCTAAATAGTTAAAATGATAACTAAAATTGCTTCATTCCCATCAGAAATAAGGTTTAGTCCATTTATAAATAAAGTAATACACCTCATTAAATAATGTTACTCTTACGTGATGAATTTTTTCTTTTTTTTTTAATGCTCAATGCTCCAGAAAGAGATCATCTGACTTCTAAGGATCTTTTGGGACCTGCTAACTTAACTAAATTCCTGGTGTCAAAGCTCCATTAAAGTGGTCAGGCAGAAAAGATACCTGCTTTGTTGCACTAGGTAATTAAATTGTGTCAAGAGCATACTTGGCTCAATGAAGTAGTGTCAATGCTTTTTCTCTCTTACCCTGAAGAAACTAACTTTAATTGCTGTCTTCTCAGAATAATTTGGAATTTTCAACGAAGAACTTTCTGCAGAGAAGGCTTTATGATTTTAAGCACCAGAGTCAGAATGCTACCAATAATAATGAATATGGGCTGATATTTTGTGTGAGCACAGTAAAGGGGGAGAGACAGGGAGAAAAGAAGGTTTCAGGAAGAGGTAAGTATGGAAATCAGTAGAAAGGGAGGCAAAGAAAAAGAGACGGAGGATGAAAGAAGAAACTTGATGGGAAATAGAGAGATGGAAAGGGGGTTTCCTACACCTAGAAACAAATTCGTTAATGGTAACAATGCTAGTACACAGGGCTCACCTCTGGACAACGGCAAGCGGAGTAAACAGCCTCTGTCATGATTGTCCCGTTCACCGTCATCAGCAGTTGTTCCCTGAGAAGGCTCTTAACACCTCCTTATTTACGATGGAACCATCGCACAGTTGACTTTACCCGGTACAAATCCAATTCTCTCTGCCCACTGACACATACACACTACTATATATAAAACAGATAACTAATAAGGACCTACCATATAGCACAGGGAACTCTACTCAATACTCTGTAATGGCCTCTATGGGAAAAGAATCTAAAAAAGAATGGATATATGTATATGTATATCTGATTCACTTTGCTGTACCCCTGAAACTAACACAACATTGTAAATCAACTATACTCCAATAAAAATTTTAAAAAGAGGAAGAGAAGAAGAAACTATGGTTTCGAGAGGGGGGTTGCTGATTGCACCCACATTCCACCCAGAAAGCGATGTCCGGAGGCCAGGGTGAGGCGGGAACCGTCCTCTCTGGGTGAGCATCTCACCACCAGGAGTGGGAACCCGGTGCTTAAAGGTGCAGATTTGTATGCATCAAAAGCTTCTTTTGCAGAGGGTGCTCTCCTGAAGAACTAACAGTCCATTCCAGAACAGGTGGAGGAAACCGGCTGTGCTGGGCTTACCATATCGCCACGTGGGTCTCCATCATGCACCTTCCTATAGAATTTTCAAGGACAATTTGCATACGTACTTACTTTAGACTTAACTTTTGTTTAAGGTAGGACATCACTGTTTTATTGAAATGAACACCTATTGTGTCTGGAATTTTGAAACTTTCTGCAAAATAAAACAACCTAGAGTTATAGAATTTAACGTTTGGAATGGCTTTTTGGGGTCCATAAATGCTATCTATGTCATCTGCCTTACCCAAGGGTAGCCAAACCTTTGCTCTAAGCTTGAATATGAAAGACATTAGGAAGTGTTTACATTTCTTTTTGTCTCTGAGCCTTTGGTTTTTAAAACAAAAATTTCTTTTTGTCTCTGAGCCTTTGGTTTTTAAAACAAAAATTTCAGTAAATATTTATATGTTAAATTATGATTTGAGGCACATTTTCATGTTTTTCACTTCATTGTACCCTTGAATAGAAGTAGAACTGACAGTGGTCAAAGCTAAGGGTCCTATGGGACCATGGTGCTGGAGAATGTGGCTTTTAATTTGATGAGCAGAGATCCTAAAGGAGCTGTCATCCTACTGGGGGTATCTTTTTTTAACTTTGTTACTGAAGTTTTGTCTTTGTTATTCTTTACCCACACTGTCTGTCACTGCTTAGTTACTTGTTTGGGATGCTTCTATATTGGGATCTTGCTCTTTGGAAACTCTGTTATACTGTTGTTGTAAGATGAAACTAGAGTATCTCCCCCTGGGTAGGTGTTCTTTCCCTTAGAATAATAAAAATAGCAATAATAATAACAACAAAACAACAATGAATATAATTATTACAGTGTTTGTCATGTATCAGGCCTCATGCTAAATGCCTTATATACATTTATTTAATACTCACAATAATCCCTTAAAGCAAGTCTTTTCTCCACATTTTACAGAAAGACAAACTGAGAATTAGAGAAAGGAAGTAGTTAACATTGCCAAAGCCATAGACCTCTAGAGTGGCAGAATTAGAATCCATGCCTACATCTTTCTGATAGCAATCTATAGTTGGTCAGTCGGAAGCACAGGTGATAAGCTGGGTTTGAGGATGGCATCTGAACTGGGAGGTGGGAGCAATCTTGTAGGACTGAGCCCTTAACCTGTGGGATCTGGCACTACCTCCGGTTAGATAGGGTCAGAATTGAGTTGAAGTATAGGACACACAGCTGGTGTCCAGAGAATTGCTTGTTGGGGTGGGAGCCCCACCATCTCACTCACACACACACACACACACACACACACACACACACACACACACACACACACTGGAACTGGGTCCAGGATCCCCAAAGAGAAGCCTTCCCTGACTCACAGGAAGAGTTAGTCACTGCCTCCTGTGAGTTCTCGTGGCATCTTGTACAACATGTTGCTCTGTAATAACTTTGCATGTCACTGGACTTATAGATTATGAACTCCAAAAATCAGAAGCCAAGAGTTTTCATCATTATTACCTCATGACTTATTGCAGCCTCTGGCATACAGTAAGTACTCAATAAATACGCATCCAATGTTTACGTGAATGGTTCAAGGAGCACTTTACTAAGAGTACAGAATTGACTGTGTAGGAAAGGTGCTTTCTGACCCTCATCCTTTTTTCTTTTATTTCCTCCCATTTGCTCAGCTCTGTTAGGATAGCTGAACCTGCCCAGACTCATCCTTTCTAGAAACAATCTACTTGGCACGGTCATGAATACTCTCTCTGTGGTATTTTGCAACAGCAGACATGGAACTGAAGCTGGTGTAAGCAAGGACTCTACGAAGCTGACACAATGCCACCTGACTCCTTCTTGAGAGAGACACCCGGTGTCAGGGGCAGAAGCCACACTGCATCTACTTCAGGGTCTTTGAGACTAGACACCGTAAGACAGCTGGGGTCCATGGCTTCTTCACAGAATCCCTGAACTGGCAATAACCCAAAACAACCCAAATCCCAGGGGCTTCGGCTGAAACAATCTGCAAGGGGAAGGTAATACTCCAAATAGTTTTCAGTTAGTTCTGGTTTCCATTTATCTTTCTTTCTTGGCAGGTAGGGCAAGGGTGAGAGGAAAACGGGGCAGGTGGAAAGTGGAGTTTGATTGAATTACCTGCCAGGACTTCAGAAACCCACACAAAAGAAACTCACAACTCAACTTGGCATCTCTTTAGGAACCGTTCCCGAAAGGCTGCTGATGGAGATGCTGCTTCTCCGGAAAGCGTTCGGCTGCTCTCAGATAACTCACATCAGGAGAAGAACGGTTTTTTTCCTGCTGAAGGTGTAAAGAGGCTGCAGGATCGAGAGGCAGAAGGAGACTTTCCCCAGCCTACCCGCAGCCTGCTGGCATTAGTTACACCCTTGCTTCCCATGTCACTGAACAACTATGCCACGGTGCACTGTCCTCGGAAGGTCTGGATTCACAGTTCCCATGCAATATTTATTCCTCTCCTTTCTTTAACATTGAACTTTCTTATCTCTGCCACTGATGATTTGTCACCATTCCCCCATTCCATTTGATATTTATGAGCACACTTTCTACATCATTTAGTGGCGGAGGCCATTCTCTACTGCATAAAATATACAGATATTACTTACAAAAGAATTATTTCACAGTTATTTCAATAAGGTTAGAGCTTCAAAACAGGTCAGTTTATTTCTTCCATCTTCTGGAATCTTGGAGCATTTATTACTTCTAACACACACCTGACATTTATTCATTCAATTGTCCATCCACCACCCGTTAATTTGCAGATCTTTATGGAGCAACTGCACCAGGATTGGCAGGGAAAGCAAAGTCCAGGTCTCAATCATAATATTGTCATTTGTGGTACCAGCCAGCACTTGCACATCTCAGACATCCTGCTACAATGGAATTTTTTGAGTCAAGGACTGGGCCTCTTTGTATCACTATATGTATCTCAGTACTGGGAACATAGTAGACACACAACAAATTTTTCTAAAAAATCAATCCTGACTTCCCCCAATCTTTTCACATCCTGGATAAAGATGGGTCATAGTATCAGTGACTAATCCAAATAACTGCACTGTTTCTTGGACCCAGCTTCAGAATCAAGACCTCCAGCCTTCTATCCTCCATGTTTTTCTGAGAGTCTCCAGGAAATGTCTCACGGGATCTCAAAAAAGTTCTGTTTCCACTGCTCTGCTGGACCCTGTAGCTCCCACCAGAATACTGCTCATAGTCTACCGTCCGTCACCTGATGTCTCCTTGCTCTCTTCCTATGTTCTCACCAGGCTCCAGAGACCCTCCCTGCCTCCCCCATGCCCACCAAGTGACAACACTACCCTACAGCCCTCACGATCCCAACGCTGTGTGTGGGCTCTGCGGGCCGTTTGAGGGATCACAGAGTCTTGTCTCCTTCCTACTGCATCTAGTAAAGCAGCTCTTTTTCAGTTAAACACAGGCGGCGTGAGTGGAGTCCAGAACAAGTTCGAGATAACATCCACTACATTGTTCTCACAACTATCATTTCTCTCTGACGATTATAGTTTGATATTTTTTTCCATCGGTTTTCTTAAACGTTCCTAGATATGTCAGAATCCCTGAATGAGCACAAGTTGTGGCTCAAACTTTAATCCATGTTATATTTTGCAATTTCTTATTATAAAAGTAATACATATTCACTGTAGAAGAAAATAAAAGAAGAACATAAAAATCACTTGTAATCTCACCACCCAGACAACATTTTGGCCTATGTTCTTTTAGTCTTTCTTCCTGTTCATTTCATATCAACTAGAGGAAAATGATATTGATCAAAATTCCTCTTATGTTTGTTTAGAGATATACTTTGAGGATAAGACCCCATTAGGAGGCTTAGTAGCAAAAGGTCTCTGTTACTGCTCAGAGAAAAATAATAAGGTATACAGTTAGAGCTTCCCTGGGGAAAAACTGGGAAGAAGAATAAAACATGGTGTGGCTGGGAACCATTCTGGAATGGCAGAATAGTAGCAGGAGCAAACCGAGAGTTTAGATGGAGGCTGTTGACTCATGGCCTATGTGCAGGAGACCGTGATCTTCATTAGCATGAATGATCTTAGACAAAAACAAAAGAGAGGCAGAATCCAATAGAATGCCATTGAAATATATATAAGAATTTTAACCAAGCCAGACAGAAAGGCTATGAAACAAAACTCAAAATAAACATCAAGCAGGAGACAAATGACTTGAATCATCCCATCAGGTGCTAAAGCAACCTAGGTTTGTGAAGGATGGTGGAGAAGAAGGTGGTAGCAAGGGCAGGAGACACTCTAAAATCAAACAGAAGAATTAGATAACACTGTATCTTGAACCCAAGGACATGGGTTGTGAGATCCCCCAGCACTTGGAGGGAATGAACTTGCAAAAAGGCTAACTAGTGATGAGTGTTTTGGAAACCCATGGATTTCACATCCTGGCTTGAACTCTCTGACCTGCATGCAGTCTCAGGCCATTGATATGGCAACCCTGACTATTGTTGTACAGTTTCCTTAGTGGGTGTGTCTTAATAGTCTGGAAAGTTAGAGAGAAGGGATAAATCAGTTCCGTGATATGCACTGGATTAATTTAGGAATAATCTGTATGTATGTGATACTTCAAGTATTTCTAAGAGAGACTGGCATATTTATTAATCTGACAAAAATCTTGTGATCCCAATTTAAATCCCACAACTGAGTAATTTATTTTAGACATGTAATATTTGGTTGAAAGATATAAAAGGATTTCACTACATTTGTGTACAAAATTGGAAGATTTCAGAAAAGATTTTCTGTAGTTATGTTTAATTTATTGGATTTGCTGTATTGGGGAAGTTTTGCTTGTTAGAGGCATTGATTAAATTAGAAAGTTGATGTTGAATGATCATTTATTGTGAGTGATAATGAATATGAGCCACACCCCCCCCAATGTGTGTTATTTTCTCTAGCAATGTTCAGCTGCTCAACTGAAGACGTGTAATTGGTTAGATTTTCTAAGGTTATGGTTTTGCCAAGGAATTAAAATGAGAAGAAGAAAAGAGCTAGAGAATTGAGGATATTTGTGAGGTAATAATTGTAATAATGTCTCTTAGCTTGATAAGGTGTATAAGCAATGACCAGATCAACAGAAGAAAGGTGCTGTTAAAGGGAAAAAACTGTTACAAGGGGGATTGAACAAGTTGCAAGGTATTTCTATAATTAAGGGTTTAACATTTACATTTCATTATAAATATTTCAGATATTTTTACAAGTTTGAAAAAAACTAGAAAGTTGAATATATTTAATTTATAAGAGCAGTTTAAAATACTTAATGGAATTTAACAAACTACTTCATTGCGTGTTAATCAAAGGCATATTTCAAGATGCTTGTTAAAATTTACTAGGTTTTTATGAAAAGGATAATAAGATTTGTAAGTTGCATTTAAATGCTCAAGGAAAAAGACTGATATTTAAATCTGTCATTATAATTTATTTGTTTATTCAAAAATTTTATTGGGTGTCCTCAATAAATATTCTAAGTGCTGGGGAGAGGGCAGTGACTTGAACTTAAAGAACTTACATTCTATTAGGGCGACAAACATGAACAAACAAATGGTGAAATACATAGCATGGCCGAATATGAAAAGTTCAGTGGAGAAAAAGAAACCAGGGCAGTGGGATAGGACCTGCTGGGTGGTTAATTTGGGGTGAGGGTGGGCTTGCTCTTTTTCTATACAGGGTTTTGAGATGACCTCATTGATTGGATGACATTTGAGGAGAGAACTCTAGGAACTGAGGAAAGGAATTGTGCCTATATCCAAGAGAAGAGCTTTTCCAGGCAAAACACCCCTTGGGACTGCAGGCGCTGCAGGCTGGGAGTCCCTCAGAAGGGGCCTGTTCGTCGGACAGCCACGTTGATTACAATTAGTCCTCCATATCCGCGAATTCCACATCCGCGGATTCAAGGAACCGCATCTGAATACTGTTTAGAATCCGCGGTTGGGTGAATCTGCGAATTCAGAACCCGCGGATACAAATGAGGCACTTGAGCATTGGCGGACTTTGGTATCCAAGGAGGTACTGCAGCCAGTACCGCGCGGATACCAAGGGACGACTATACATCCTTAGGTCATGTGCTCATTCAGCACCACCAGAAGGGGACAGAACCAGACTAGGACCCCTATCTACTGCCTTCCAGTTACTCGTCTTGTTCTGGGCCCCCATACACGCAATTCTCCAGATACCTAAGACCTTGGCTCCTTCCAACCTCTTCCAGTAGCTTTTCCTGAAAAACCTGACTCCTATTTCTATCCTTTGCCCTTCTAAAGCAGGTTCTACATTATCCTTACTTTATTATTCTTACATGTGTAAACTCAGCCTCCCAAATGGGTCATAAGCAACCTGCAAAAGAATTAGCTCTTAAGTCGCTAAACATAGAGGACTGGATAGAACTAGCCATTCAGTAACACTTGCAAGAGGATGGGGCTGGTCCTACTGAAGGTGCAGCTGGGCCTGAAACTCGCTCTTTGCTTTACTCTAAGACAATCAGGAAAATCCATTCATCGTTTATTCAGCGAATACTAATACTGATACTGGCTATGCATTACTCCAGGCTTTAAAACTGGTTTATCAACAGCTGCATTAAAGGCCAGGTCACTTTGTTACGTAAATTAACTCCACACAGAGGCTTCCTTCAAGAATGCTGCCGGCAAAGCATTCCCGAAAACCTGCGCAGTCTCAACTCTCGCTGTTGCTTCTTTCTGACCGCTGCCAACAGCGCCTGCACTGCCGGGAGGGTTCCATAAGCTCATCTCGCTCTTGCACTCAGCCACGTGAGGACACGTCTAAATACTATTTGCTGCTAGAGAATACTGTTTCCTGGGCCCAACAGCAACAATTTTTTCGTTTACTGCCCATGATAATTTAATGACCTGAACAATACCTTAGAACTTGTGATTTCGGCAGGTTCGGCGCCCACCTTCGTATCTCAGACTCCCCCAAATCCTCATCAGTTACGGAGCTTGCTCAAATAGCCCTGACTCCATTTTTTCCCCCTTTAGTTAGAGCTTTTGCACAATGAAACAAATTGCTTTCTAAAGAGGATACTCGGAGATACAGGAAAATAAGCAAGATGTGTCGCCACATTAGAAATTCAAACAAACGTCAGAGCCCTGGCTGGCATCTCAGTTTGCTGCAGGGACATAAAATCCCTTAACAGCAGTGGGGAGTTAGTTCAGAATGACTAACCTTTGCCATGTATCACTAATGAGGAAGGTCACAGCTGATTCCATCCCCATTAAGTTATATCATAGCGCCATTCCATGATCATTAACTATATATGTTAAAGGTTGTTTCCCTGTAACTGAGTTTGAAGTTACAGGAGAAAAGGTGGCTTCTCTGGGGGGTAATTAAGTGGAATATAATGATATAAAGTTGCCTGGTACTTGCTCAGTGGATGTTTGTTGAGTAAACTGAAATCAGGAAATGTCCTCTAGATGGAAAAGATGGCAAAAAGGAGCCACTTTCTAATACCCCTTGTTTTGGTTTTGTCCAGCTTTTTCTGGGTGTATACTTGAATTACAATAGCAAGTATTGCCCATTAAGTTACCTGTATACCTTTTTTTTTTTTTAATTGAAGTATAGCTGATTGACAACGTTGTGTTATTTCAGGTGTACAGCAAAGTGATTCAGTTATATATATTCTTTTTCAGACTCTTTTCCCTTATAGGTTATTACAAAATATTGAGTATAGTTCCCTGTGCTCTACAGTAGTAGGTCCTTTGTTTATCTATTTAATATATAGTAGTGTGTATGTGTTGATCCCAAACTCCTAATTTATCCCCACCCCTGTCCTCTTTGGTAACCATGAGTTTGTTTTCTATGTCTGTGGGTCTATTTCTGTTTTATAAATAAGTTCATTTGTATCTTTTTTTTTAAGATTTCACATATAAGTGATATCAAATGGTATTTGTATTTCTTTGCTTGGCTTACTTCACTTAGTATGATAATCTCTAAGTCCATCCCTGTTGCTGCAAATGGCATTATTTCATTCTTTTTTATGACTGAGTAGTATTCCATTGTATATATAATCTGTACACCTTTTTGGTTGAACAGATTAGAGTAACAAATAATTAGTAACTCAATATATCTAAACATGTATTTTATGCTAGAATGTTTTGGGGGAATTAGTGTCCCTTTCTATAGACTAAGCATTTTAAAGTGATTCTTTATAATATTAACTTAATACCACTTTTTTTTAATGGGAAAAGTTGAGATCCCAGGGAGTAGGATATCTGATTAATGATTACATGTCTTTTCTGCCCTTTCCCAATGTCAATCCAACTATAAGTGACATTCCCGAGTTTGCAGTTGTTGGACCAGAGGCAGGGTGCTCCTGGAGGGTGTGTGCAGAGTGGGGGCCTCTGCCCCACTGCCCATGTAGGGACAGGGTTTGCTGTATGTGGATATAGGGAGTTGGCACAAGACAGCACTCCCTGGACTTGATAAGTATTGGGGGATTGACAGAGGGAAAAGATTTAAATGTCAAGGTGTTTGCTAGAAAGGGCATCACCTGAGAAGATCCATATATCCTGTAGTGGGTTGAATGGTGGTCCCCCCAGAATGTCCACATCCGGTTCCTGGAATCTGTGAATGTTGTCTCATTTGAAAACAGGGTCTTTGTAGATGTGATCAAATTAAGGATCTTGAGATAAGATCATGCTGGATTACTCAGGTGGCCCTTAAATCCAAAGACAAGAAGAGACAGAAGAAGAGAGTCACAGACACCCAGAGGAGATGGGGCTGTGAAGACAGAGCAGAAACTGGAGTGATGCAGCCACAAGCCAAGAAAACCAGGAAGTGCCCACAGCCACCAAAAGCTGGAAGGATTCTCCCCTAGAACCTCCAGTGGATATGAGACCTGGTCAACTCCTTGATTTTGGACTTCTGGCCTCCAGAACTATGAAGAATAAATTTCAGATTTATTAAGCCACCCAGTTTGTGGGAATTTGTGATGGTGGCCCTAGGAAGCTAATATATATACCAAGGAGGGCAACCCAAGAGACCTGTGGCCACAGAGGAACTGCAAAGAACTGGCAGCTCTAGCAGGTAAGTCCCTCCCTAAATCCAGACCTCTGCAGCGGAGGAGACTAGGGAAAACAGAGGGTTCTCCTCGGGCCCCAGAGGGAACCAGCAGCTTACCAGCTGGTCCACCAGCTGTCCAATGGGGGAGAAACCGATGTTCCTTCTACCACTGTCCGGTCCCCCCAACTCCACTTTAAGTTCCTTGATGAACTGTGTCCCAAGGGAAATACAGTGATGAATAAGTGTCTTCAGTTGAGTCCTCTGGAAACAGATGAAGATGGGGAGTTGCATGCAGAAGGTTTATTGGGGAGAGCTCTTGGGAAACACACCTAGGAGGAAGGAAGGAGGACCTCAAATGGCAGAGAGAAAATCTGATCCTCAGTGTGCTTTCAGCAAATCCTACAGAAGCCTGAAGCTGAAATGGCCCCTCAGAGTGGTCCCAGATGAAGGCAAGGGGCCTGGACCTTCCTTACAACCGTGAGCTGTCAGCCATGATTTCCCCTGGTAAGAGGCCGTGATTTTGGTGAAAGCAGTTCCTTGCTGTTGCATGTAACTCCATGAAGGATGTAACTGGGAGCTGAAAGAGACATGCCACAAAGGGAAGCCTAAATGTAGTCTGGTCCTGGAAATACTGAGCTGTCTTCTAAACCTGGAAGTTGGTGAGGAGAGGTGGGGTGTGGCATGGAGAAAGAAGTAAAACTAGTCTAAAGTTTCCTGTTTGGGACTAAATAGATATAGACACCACAGGGGAAGTGAGAACCCAGAAGGAGTAAATAGTTGGCAGTTTGTTTTCATATAGTGGTAAGTGTGTTAGCTATGGGAAGGTAATAATCAATGGGAAGGAAATGTATAACAGATTTCCAATTGAACAAGGAGAAAAAATTGGAGTGAATATTAATTTGATCAAACAGAGAAAAATGAGAAAAATGAGAAAAAAGAAAAAAAAAAAAAAGCCCACAATGGATGAAAATAACCAGACGATGTATCAATAAAATAAGATGGAAAGAATAATATTAAGTAAATCAGTTGGTAAACTAAAGGTGAAAGGCTAATTTCTGCTATAAAAAAGGCAGAGATTGTTGAAAGGAGTTAAACACATACACAAGGCAGTTACATGAAGTTTATGAGAAACACACCGGGTGGGGTATCTTTTATTTGCCCTCACAGATTCACCCTACCCCTTTCTTCACCTTGCAGTCTTCTCTGAGGGGTTGACCTATAGAGACTACATCCCTTATCTCCTTGTTTCCAGTTATTTTTCAGCCAATGGGGAGCACTGAAGGAGAGATCAGAGTGAGATTAGGAGGGCCTGGACCAGCTGTGCCCCTTGAGGAAAATCTCTGCTTCTTCCAAGATAACTAACTACTCAATTTTCTCTCCTTCCAAATTCCAGTAACCTCTCTCCCCCTCATCCCTTTAGGCCTAGGGGTGTAATAGCTCAGCTTCTACTAGTTCCAGATAACCACACTATCCTTGTGATACCCTTATACCCACACCTAATAAAGGGTGTGCTATCTGCTTTCCTATTTGGAATTGTCCAATTTTAAGTGTGCCATCTGTTTTCTGTTGGGGCTTGGCAAATAACTAGTTCCAAAAATGGCCCTAAGAAAGAGGCTCTCAAAATGAGATTCTGGAATTGGGTTGGTCATATATGCAAGAAGTGCAGGAATAACTTCCTTGCTGAATGAAAACAGAAGATGAGTACCTTATGGTCTTCAATAATTCAAATTATCACTGGTGGATAGAACAGGGTAAAATGCAAAAAGGAGAGGGAGAGGCATTGGGGGAACTCGAGGCTCTGGCAATGGTTTCCTGAGGCAAATAAGAGTAATAAAGGTTATGGAGACCCCAAGCTTCTTCTTAGGCCTTAGAGAGTGTACACAGAGAAAAGGAGGAATTGAAAACCATGGATGCACAATTGTGGACAAGCATGGAAAACTAGAAGGTCTCCAGCAGTCTGAAAGAATTGCTTTGTGTCCTGTGGTCCTAGGAGAGAAGTGGCTGAGTGCAGGGGGTTAGAGGTGCAGCACTTACTAAATGCTCAAGCTCACCAAGCTTCTTTGGTTCTGGTAAGGACACTAATGGGGGAAACGTAGACCCTGAGACCTAGGATGAGAACATTTGGGCAAACATGGACAAAACTGAAAACAGAACATCCGAATTCCTTTGAACCTCCATGGGGAGAGGCAGCTTCACTCCCGCCCCAGGCTAAGGTAACTAGCCCTTGCCTGCATAAAAGCCTCTCAGTGACTGCACCTGGGGCAGGTACCGCCCAAGATGATGCCTACTCACTCAGGACCCACAGCAGGGTGACCAACTTGTCCCAGTTTGCCTGGGACTTTCTGGATTTTAACACTGGAAGTCCCATGTGTGAGGAACTCCCTTGATTCCAGGAAAACTGGGACAACTGGTCACCTTACCATATCCAACACCTGTCATTGCTTCAAGGTCCATAAGGTGCGTTAGGGGTCAACACAGCCCACATGCAGAGGCACAGGCTTTGCTCCAGGAGAAGACAGTTTATATTCGAAGTCAGTAACTATACCTTGCTAAGGTGTTATCAGCTGAAGCCTAGGGAATGTGTTGGGGGTGGATTCCAAGGGTGTTAGGACAATGGGGAAGAAAACTGGATTGGGATCTGATGGAATTCCCCAATATAGATGCTCTCATGCAGATTTTGGGACTTAGTGTGTTAGCTCAAACACCTTGCAAATGCATTAATAGTCTGTTAGGTTGCCTAATCAATCCCTGAACTTAATGAAGATTTTAAAACATCATTGCATTCCTGACATACAGTAGGAAGGTGCCTGGAGGCTTAGCAAAGTGGGTTTGTACATACAACTTGCTCAGCCACCCACCCACAGCCACACCCCTAGGAGGGCCTATAGAAATGTTAGCTATCTCGGGACTTCCCTGGTGGTCCAGTGGTTAAGACTCCAGGCTGCCAATGCAGAGGGGCGTGGGTTCGATCCCTGGTCAGGGAACTAAGATCCTGCATGCTGAGTGGTGCAGCCAAAAGATAAAACAACAACAACACACACTCACACACACACACACACACATACACACACATATGGAACAAACTGGGAAGAAATATTTGTAACATATATAATAAAAATTTTTTTTAAAAGTTAGTTATTTCAAGTTTCCTTGAAGCCTAATTTGTACTGTTTGACTATTTATAGAGAGCATGCATTTTATAACCAGAACAAAATGTGTCGCTAAGTTAATTTTTTAAACAGAATAGATACATGAGTGCAGAAGATCCGAAGAGCCATGTAAAGTATCTCCAACATTGTTGGTGAGTTTTAAGATGACGGGGTTTTTATAAGTGGGGATTCAAGGATTCCCTGCGAAGAAATGTGGGAGGAATTCATGGAGGTAGTGGAAGAGGTAGAGGAAAGGTAGAAGGAGGACAAGATGGCAATGGATGGGATCCAGGTCTGGGGAGATGTTGGGCTGATAGAAGGACACCCCCATGGGAATTACCCAGTTCTAGGAGAAGGGGGATGGTTTGCACAGTGGATACTTTTGACAACCTAAGAATTCACTGACACCATATCTTTCAATATTTAGTGGAAGGGTGGGAAGAAAAACACATGAAAGAAAAATCTAGAATTCTGTGTTAGAAACACAAAAATCTGGACCAAAGAGAAAGGAGAAAAGCAAGAAAAGGAGGTCCTCAGAGTGAGTCAACTGTTTAGCCCTGTGTGTGGTCCAGAAGGAAAGGGACAAATTTAGAAGCAGGTAAAACCGCCAAAAACTTGGTTGAAGCCCTGAAAATGAAACGCCCATTATATCTCTCGGTTGAAGAATTTTCCTGATATTTCTCAGCCTGGAGGATTTAGAGGCTGAGGGAGGACAAGTTCGGTGGAACGTGTAGCAGAAACCACGTTGGTCCACACTGAGGCACCGACAACACAGATGTTTAAAACATCAACAGTTTCCGTTCAAAATTTATTGAGAGGGATGGTCCTGTCAGAAACAAACCTAAGGTTCAGGGCAAAGCGCTCCTAGGAAATTGTTTTCACAAGGCTTGAAAAATTCCAAAGCAAAGACTAACCCTGGGAGACACAGAGTGCAGAGCTCATGGCCTTGCGACCTGGCTGGGGAGACAGAGAGAAAGGAGAAGAGATCGGAATAGTAAAGAAGCAACTCTAGGAAGGCTTCCATGTGCCCACCACAAGCTGTGAGCAATGCTCTTCTCAAGAAGGAGTGAGAGTGTTGTCACCATCTAGAGCTAAATTCAGTTGAAGATTGAGGCACTGGGAAAAATACTCAAAGGGAAATAGAAATCACAAGGTTTGCATTGTACATGATGGAGCTTTTGGGGGAAAAGGACAGCCCAAGTAAGATACTGTGACTTGAGACTTAGAGAACAAACTTATGGTTACCAGGGAGAAAGGTCTGGTGGGGAGGGATAGTTAGGCAGTTTGGGATTGACATGTACACACTGCTATATTTAAAATAGATAACCAACAAGGACCTACTGTATAGCACAGGGAACTCTGCTCAATATTATGTAACAACCTAAATGGGAAAAGAATTTGAAAAAGAATAGATACATGTATCTGTATAACTGAAAATACACCGGAAACTAACACAACACTGTTAATCAATGATACGCCAATGTGAAATAAAAAGTTAAAAAAAAAAAGATACTGTCACTCGAACACTGACACCATTGCAAATTTTGGAAGAAAGAAATATCTCTAATATTACCCCCTCAAAAATATAGTATAATACAAACGGCTCAAGGATTACTTGATGGGAGATTTCTCAGAAACTACTCTAATTTCCCAGGTTTTTGGACCATGACCATTGGCCCAAGAATCTGCCTCGCATCCTGGAGCCCGAGGTCTTAACAATTTTTTTCTTTTCTCTCACATGTTCTCTGCCTATACTCTTTTTCCAATTTATCATTAAGTCTCTGCTGGAACCATGCACTGAGTTTTGGAAACATATTTTTATTATGAGTAGTTGCTGGAGGGCAAGGGGAATTCTTGTTTATTTCCCAGCATATTACAGGTGGGCCAGATTCTGGGATACCTTACAAATCCTACCAACCCTCAAACACTATAAAAGTGTAGAACACATCAAAGTGTTTGGGTTATTTTCCTTTAGATTACTTACTTTTTAACTCAAGTAGGTGGAAGACAGGCAGTGCTACAACTTGAAAAGTAATCTTGACTTAAACCAGACATTTTTAAAAGGCAGCAGCATGAGAATGGGCAGAATACTAAATTTCAGAGGACAAACACCTCCATTTATTTCTGCGATATTTAATTTGAAATTTCAATTTCTCTTCAGAGAATGAATAATTGGAAGGTGGTCATATTCAAAGTGGGTTTTTTTTCCTGCCATTAAATTGTTTGGATATATTTGGTGTCCTTTGGTACCCATTTCATAAACTTCTCAGGCGATGCAGGTACACTATATTGAACAACGTGCCTAAAAAGAATGGGTTCCTTGAGCGTGGAATAATCAGCTTTGTGGTCTGTACTGCTTGTTCTCATTTGGTATCATTCAGTTCCACCTTCGGGGTTCACTCACTTTTTATCCGTACGCTGTGTTTTCCCTACTATACTCTTTAGGGCAGGAACATAGCTTTTCTGTAACGCTAACAATGAACACAGTGCCGTCCACTAAACAGCAAACGAGCTCACCCAGCAGGTGAGAGGGAGCCGCTGGGACGCTCAGCGCGAGGCTTGGCACAGAGGGACCCCTCCCCACGGCGGGTCAGACGTGTGTGCTGTTGATGACCAAGCGGACGGGCAGCAGTGACAGTGGTGACAGACACAGCTGGAAAAACAGCCAAGGGACCAGTCAGCTAGAGACACAGACACACTGTTTGCTTGTGGTGGAACGGTATTCCCAGCCCCTGACGGGGAAAGTTACCTCACTCTTTACACGGCTTCTCTTTTCCATCATTTATTACACAGGAGTCATGGACTTTGGATTTCCCTGCCCTTCCCTGCCATGCTTCACTCACTTGAATGCCAGGGTGAGGCCCTAGCGTTGTGTTCTATCCCTAGACAAATAGAGACCTGGGGGAGGAGGGAGGGGATTTTGGCAGAATTTTACTTAAATATGTGCAGAGTGCTTTATAATATTTTTCTTGGCCCTGCCACTCAGTAGTTACTTTTAAATTTACTTTGTGTGAAACCAGAGAAAGCTCACCCTGAATAACCATTTCAGGTGGAGTTTAGGCTCACAAACTTTGGATTACCTGGCCGGCCTGCCCACTGACCCTCGCCAAAACTACTGGTCACCCTGCCACCTGTACTTCTGACCCCTTGAATTCTCTCTTATTTCCTCCCTGCTAAGCATATGCCTAATAAATACGCTACACACACACACACACACACACACACACACACACACAGAGTGTATATCTCCGAATACAAGGTGATTCTTCATTTTCCCAATGAAATCATGGAAGAAAATAAAATGTTGGTCAATTAAAATGTTAGTGATGTAGATGAAGAAATAAAGCCTCTATGCCCGATAATTAATTAATGAGGGACATATGATATTGAAAGGTACGTGCTATATAAAATAATTCTTTAACTTAGAAATAGTGCTTTCACATTTACATATAATGAATGCTACTCAAACTTTTCCCATGCAGCTTTGAAATCAGGATCTTTCTCGTCATTAAACCACTTTCCTTGAGTCATCAAACACAGTTTCCTCCAAACCAGCATCCCTGCTTCCTTTCTGAGATAAAATACTCTTTGAACCTCCGTATAATTATGACCCTGAAATTTCTGTCCCAGGCCACAAGTTCCATTTTCATAACCTAAGCAGAGTTTTTTTGTTTTTTTGTTTGTTTTCCCGTTCATCTTTGAGGGGTTTATGTGTGATTTCTGCCACATATACACTTACTCTCTGACTTTTTAAGATAATATTTAAATAGGTTGATTTTTTAAAAATCTGATAGCCCCACAAAATCTGGATCTCTTTACATTTCTTTGCCTTCTTTTTTTTTTTTTTAAATAGATCATGTCAGGTGCCCACTATAAAGATCCAAAATCAGCATTGACTCAAGCTGTTTCAGGCGAATGCGTCTTTCCCAAATACTATGTGGCTGTTCAAATTAAAGTAATTGAGAAAGCAGACACAATGTTAGAGAATTTATAAGCATTCAAAAATATCACGACACTATCTTTTCTAACTGATCATTAGGGGGGGAAGGAAGAATATGTGCTTTATATACATATATACGTATGTAGATTTTGTTTCTTACCTAAAGCCTGAGTTTTAGCTACCACAAGGGAATTAGCTCCTATTTAGTCAGGTCTCCTGGCTTCAAAGACAGAAACTTAACTCAGACCAACAAAACAGAGAGAGAGACCTAGTGGGTCATAATACGAGGGGACAGAGATAAAATGAGTTTGGGACTGACGGAATCTGAGAGCTAGAAGAATGTGGTATTCGCTCCGCGTCTTCCTCACTCTCAGGCAATCTTTTCGTCAACCCGTCTTTCTCATCTCTACTTGTCTATGTGTTGGGATCAATTTCCTCTTCCTCCATGAAGTTCTTCACATGGAGAACACAGGGACCAGGCCGCTGCAGCCTGACACCATCCTGAGTTAGCAACTGCAGGCAAAGGAGAAACAAAACTGCTTCTCCTCGTTCTGCACATAAAAAGCCCAAAAGAGAAGGATCGGAGGTTCCTTGTGCATTTGTTTGATTCTTGACAATGTCTGAGCTAGTGAGTTGTTTTAATTTACCTGCCCTAGACCATGCATCTGCCCTGAGACCACTGCTGCCGTGTGCCCACCAACTCCTCTCGAAGGAGGGGGTAGGGGGCCCCTAAAGGAAGAGGTAGGACGCTTGCTCAAAAAGAGTGCAAAGGGGATGCAGGGCATATCAAAACCACTGAAGTTCACTGCAGACCTTTTAGAATTAGTTAGCTAATTCTAAGAAAATTTCCTTAAAGTCACTTAATAGTTAACTAATTCTAAGAAAATTTCCTTAAAATACAGTATTCAGAAATTGCTTTATTTTTAACATAATCGATAAACCACTTGATGCATATTTCTTGCTGTGAGTCTGCATTATAATTGTGTTGACTGAATGTCCAAACTATCGTCGGGAACCAATCTAGAAATATGATTAAATTAATCATATTGTACGTCTGTGTCTAAGCTTGCATAGTAGGAAAGATCAAGCAATAAATTCATTCACTTTGCTCCTGTTTAACTATTTTTAACTATTTTTGCTATCATTATGTGGGATTTCTATTTAATTTTTCTACCGTCCTATTATTCTTTAGCGCCTGTAAGAGAAGTAAAACCTACATGGTCTTAGAATTCAGAGCAGGAACTAAGTCCTCATCAATGTTTTATCAAACCTGTAATCAAAGCTTTGGGTCTTCCTTAAGCTACGAACAGCTATGCTTCACAGTGAAATATAATTCTGTCCCCCCTGCCCTTTGAGAAAGACTTCTAATGGTCTCCTCCATCCACCTTAAACTGCTTTTCCCAGCTGCAGGGGATTAAATAAGTTATGAGATTTTCCTAGCAGTAAACTTTCTGAACAAATAGAACAGCTTTTCATTGTGGTGTTTGGGAATTTTTCAGTGCTTTCATTTTGTTAGTTCTTTTCCATTAGGTTTTAATTTGCAAAATTTTATAAGCAGAATTAATCAGGAGAGTCAGATTTTGATTTACAAAAAGTTTCCAATTAGGAAGACTTAATTAAACAACACGGCTTTGGCCTTCCCACCTTTTCTTTCCATGGTTTGCAAGTGGGGATTGGGAAGGGCTCAAAAATCGGAATGAGATTTCACACTTCAACATACGTGACAGGGCTAATGGTGTGAAATGGGTGTAGTGTGAACTTTTATGAGTTCCAAATTCCATTATGATCTGGTCGAATGGGACTTAGGTGAGTGACACTGGTGTATTTGAAAGTTACAAAAGAAAACAATCTTTGCTACAAGTAGGAAGATCTGAAGGAAAACACTGTCTACTGCGAAGCCTTCAGAGAAAAGAGCTTTAGGAGCTTGGAGCTACTTCGAAAATCTTGGGGCGGGGGAAGGGATAAACTAGGAGTTTTGGATTAACATATACACACTACTGTATATAAAAGAGATAAACAACAAGGACCTACTGTATAGCACAGGGAACTATATTCAATATCTTGTAATAGCATTCAATGAAAAAGAATCTGAAAAAGAATAGGTATATATATATATATATATATATATATATATATATATATATATAACTGAATCACTTTGTTGTACACCTGAAACTAACACAACATTGCAAATCAACTATACTTCAATTAAGAAAAAAATAAATAAATATAGTCAAAAATATATATAGTTCCTGGAGAAAAAAAATTGCCCAACTGCTGACTCTCTCAGGAAGAGTAAAAGTCCACGTCTCACAATGACTCCAAGATCACATAGGACCTGTTCCCACCTAGAATTGCCAGATTTGTCAAATAACTGTGCAGGGCACCCAGTTAAATGTGAATTTCAGATAAACAGCGGATAACATGTTAGTGTAATAAACTGCACAAGTGCATCCTGGGTTTTCTCTGGCCACCCCGCTTTCATCTCACCTCCTCCCATTCTCTCCCTCGCTCACTTCAGTTCAGGTGTATCTCTGCTTTCCCCAAACACACCGGGCACTACTGTTCCTCACTCTGCCTAGAGTCCTACTCTCCAGGTACCCACATGGCCAGGCCTGCCAGCAAAGAAAAATAGCAAAGAAAAATATAAGATGCCCAGTTACATTTGAATTTCAGATAAACAACAAATGCATGCATAGTAAAAACTTATTTGTTGTATACCTGATATTCAAATGTAATTGGACATCTGTATTAGTTTCCTGGGGCTACCATAACAGAAGAGCCACAGTGGGATCTAGAGAGGGCAGGTTGGCCCTCCCCTGTGGGGTGAGCTACCGGGGGCCAGTGCCTGCAGTAGGGGCCACGAGAGGTCATCCGATGGGGAGAGTCCCTGACGGCAGACCCTGACCACAGGCTGCTAGGGGCCTCTGCCCGAGCGCGCTTGGGGCTTGAAGGCCAGGCAGGGAGCTGTGGACAGACAGGAGGGAGTTGTGCGGGATGCAGACGTTTCCCAGACGTCGATGCTCTGGTCTGCCTCACTCCGCACCAGGAGGTCCACACCTTGGGCTTCAGTTTATTCTCATGAAACAGTGTCTTGCCTGCTGAGTTGCCAGATGCCGTGTTATCCCATCTCACCTGGAGTAAGACCTGAGCCCTCCTCCTCACGCACACCAACATGGCTTTGCTAATTTCTCTGGATTTCACATAACGTCTCTGCTTCACCCCATCCGTTAGCTTTTCTTCCTGTCTCGGGTCTGTCTGCCCCCATACATCTGGCATCTTGACATGGACTATCTTCTGGAGAGTTCTTTTGTTTCCAATCAGATGACTGAGCTCAGGAGTGACAAAGAGAGATTCAGTTCTGATTGAGACTAACCTGGTGGGAATAGATTTCATAAAACTGCAAGCGAGAGTTGTATTTCCCCAGCAAATGCAAACACTGTCCATTGCCTCCTGCCCACGTTCAAGCCTGGACCATCTGTTTCTTTTAAAGTTTCAAATCATGCTTTTATTTTAATAGATGTTTTGCCGCTTATCAAAAATAATTTATACCAGCTCTGTAATCACTTCTGCGGTACCTGTCATTTTTCGTAAAAAAAAATTATTTTTAAAGTCAGAAAATACTAGTGTCTCTTTAATCTCATTCTAGGTTTTTCTGCTGTCAGCTGGATCCACTGTAAACAGTGAGGGGTGCATTTCTGAAACCCATTCCAGATATTTGAAAGTAGAAGACATGATTCCATATGTAATAATAAAAGCACAATCTAAAGGGTATTATATCACCCTGAACACACAGCTGTTTCCTCCTGACCGAGGGCAAATATTAGGAGAAAGTCAACATATTTACAAACAAGATTTAATAATGCTCCCAAGAAAAGAGTTTGCCCCCAAACAGGAAAACTACACATTGTTTTGTTTCAAAAGGTTACAAATTCAGTGCCTGAAAAATCCAGCAGGTCTAATACGGTCTGGCTGTGGAAATACTATATTTTTCTCTCATGATGTATTCTACATAGCTAAAATCAGCACTAATATTTTAAACTTAATGTTTAAAATTGTTTCCTGTGATATTTATTGTCACTTTGTTAGGCTGGTACTAGATTAAGCATATAACGTCCTGAAACAAGTTTTCCTTTTAAATTAGCAATTCAGATTTCATATATGTTATACAGTGACCAATTAAAGAAAATTCCAGAAAAATATTCCAAATTATGTGAACAGACAGTCCCACTTTATACATGGTACACGGCAGATGATCAAGAAATATTTGTTAAACTAATACAATGAAGGAAATTAAAGCATGGGGTAGTTAGCCATCCAGCCGCCAGAATGCTTTACGATTTGGAGTTCGTCATTTGACCTCTTTGAACGTGGGTTATTTCTCTCACAACTGTAAAAATCAAGTGTTGTAAATAAGCAGAAAACGCTGTGAAAACATTATACTGCAAATACAATTAGTGGTTTGTTTTGTTTGTTTGTTTTGCAGAAACAGATTAATTCTTTCACCTGGGCTAAGGCTGGCCTTGACAACTGCACCCTCATCCCGGGCCCTACCGCTCAGTGGGAAATGACCATTTGAGACAGAGATGCAATTCTGTCCACCAAAGTATCCCTCCTTCTGATGCCAAAACTCCCATTTCAAAAAACAACAACAACAACAAAAAACAACTCCCATTTCTGTTACCTCCTCGTGAGCTTATTCATCTGGATCAAGGCGGGAGACATGCCCTAACTGCAATCTGTGTGCACCAGAAAAGACAGGCAGCTTTCCGCCTCTTTTCTGCCTCTGAACAGCAAGCTGGAAAGCCCCCGACCTGAGGTCTCTGCGATCACGTGAGGCTGCACACACCGTTCCTGTGTTTCCTATTATGAGCATGCTGTGATGGAATGCTGAAACACTTCTCCAGGGCATGGTCAGCCATTCAACCATGCACACACAATTAGCCCCTGCATGACATGCTTCTCACTTTTTCTAAAAAAAATATGCCTTTTCTTATGTATTCAGATTCCATTTTCAATTCTCAGTGGTGATCTATAAATCCGCATGTAATGTGACTGCAGGCTTTAAAGGATGAATAATAGAAAGAGAAAGGCTGTTGGAAGGTTGGCTGGGAAGAGAGGCACCAAAGGGAACAGCAGGGGAGAAAAAGCAGAGATGAGGAATCACTTTCCCTTGCTGTATCAGTTAGCTACTGCTGAGTAACAAACCACCCCAAGACCCAGTGACTTAAAACAGTAAGCATTTAATACTGCTCACTACTCAGTCATCTGGGTGGACCTGCTGATTTGTGATTTGCACCAGGCTGATTCAGCTGATCATCAAGGGGCAGATTTAGGTCATCAAGGGGCAGGTTTAGGTCATCAAGGGGCAGGTTTAGGTCATCAATGGGCAGATTTAGATCATCAAGGGGCAGGTTTAGGATGGCCTCACTCACTTGCTTGTGGTTGGTTTTTGGTTCCTCGGACAATGGATTGACTGAGCTATGTATCTCCCATGCGGGGTAGCCTGGCTTTATACATATGATGCTGCAGATCTCTAAGTAAGTAGAAGCACACGAGGCCTCTAGAGGCTTAGGCTGGGGCCTGGCACACCACCACTTCTGCTGTATGCTACTGGCCAAAGTCACAAGGCCAAGCCAAATTCAAGGGGTGAGCAATAAATTCCACCTCCTCATTGGAGGAGCTCTGAAGTCAAGTTGTATTGGATATGGATTCAGGGAGGGGTGAAGGATTGTTTTCATATCTGCAGTCAATGTGCTATTCTTGCCTTTCATAAAACTTGCAAAGCTTCCACATAGGGATAGACATGATTTTTTGTAAAATGCATGAAGCTGGAGGTATGGGTTCCCCTTGTCACTCTTGGATTCCCAAAAGGCACGTGAAGCCGATGGTGGCAGATGACTCTGGGTGATCCTCAAAATATTTTTTTAATAACCAATCTGGTAAAACCTTCTCTCCTTCATGATTAGGCTTAGTGTCCAAATGTCAGGCAGCAGGTATGTTTTGAGTATTCACCTATGTGTCTGACCCTGGGGGTACAGCAGTGAACCACACAGACAGAGTTCCTGACTTCGGGCTGACAGGGAGGACAGAACGGAAATGATTACATGTGCTAAGTAAGGCAAAGGGGCCTGCTTTTTCTCCAGTGCCAACCCTTGGCATTTCCCTCGCAAATCATAGATGTACTTTGTTAAAGAATAAAAAATTCAGCAACACTTGTTGAAGATGCTAATGCAGGACCATCACAGTAGGCATAGGGACCGCTGCAAAGCGATTCACGGTGGGGGCGAGGTTAGGCTCAACTCCAGAAAGAGCCCAGGCAAGTGGGGGTTTATCGCCAAGGAGCAGGGTGGGGGTCAGGGGATGGAAAATTACTAAGAGGACACACCGGGGGTCAGGGGCACTCTGGCTAAATTAACAACAGGACTCTCGCTGAAGGTGGCCAGGGTGATCGGACGTCACCTCGGGGATGTGGAGGATGAGGGACCCGGTCAGTTAGCCACGCTGCGGGTGCTGGTCAAACTGACTTTGCAGGGTTCTTGCTAAAACTGGATTTTACAAAGAAGGCACAGATAGGCCTAGGAGAAGGTTCAGGAGCCTGACTACAGTTTGGTCAAGCAAAGAATCTCTGTCAACTTGCATTTCCCCAAGTTCTCCCTGTCTTGCATGTCCCCCCTCTGCACTCTAGTACCACCAGGCTCTCTCCCATCACAGCATGGCTCGCACTATCTTGTTACTCCCTGCCACCTCACCACTCTCTCCCAGGAAGTTCTTGAAGGCGCTCTGAATAAGTTACAGTGGCATAAGGATTATTTTGAGCTGAAGACATTTGAGAATCAACAGCTGAAGAAGAGAATTTTTCTGAACTGCCTTTATCTGCCTGACAGGAAACCATCCCCAAAGAATTCAACTGCCATTGATGGGGTTCAGGTCATACTACCCCAAATATAGCACCTTGGCATATTGAATAGTTTAAGCTGAAGAAGTATGAGATGGGAAAAACAAGACAATAGGCCCCAAATGGAGTCACTTATGCTGAACCCCACGTCATCAAACTGAGGCTTGCCTCTCCCAGAAATGGAACCTTAAACCAGGGAAATCAGGAATCCCCTGATCAGCACCAGTGAGGTCACCTGCCTGGTGGACCCCTGCATCCCCCAAAGGTGTGACCTCGCAGTAACCAACCTGCTTTTCTGCCGAGTACAACTTCCTGTTCCCGCTCCTTCTGCCTGTAAAAGTCTCTCGTTTTGTACAGCTCCACAGAGCTCCTTCCTATTCGCTAGGTGGGATGGACTGCTGAATAAAGCCAATAAGATCTTTAATCTTTACTCAGTTGAATTTTGTTTTTTAACCGAGAAAACTACAGAAGGAAGACCACTTTGACCGTCTCTCCCATCCCCACCCTTCTCCCCTGAAACAGGTCATACAAAACCCTCATGTGAGAGGTGCCCTCCCTACACCCGGAGAAAAGGAACATCCTTATCTCTGAAGACAAAGGGGTGATGAGAAGAGCTTCTCAAACAAGCCTTTCTGAGTTTCCCCCAGTCTACTACACTTAACTCATATTTCCATACAAATGCCCACTTTCCATCAAACCTGGCATAAAAATACTCAGGCTTAACTGTTTCTTTGGGTCTTCATTGTCTTATGAAGGCTTCTGTGTCATGTAAAACTTATATTAAATAAATGTGTATGCCTTTCTCCTGTTAAGCTGTCTTTGTTGGTTTAATTTTCAGACCAAACCAGGGTCCCTAACATGGCTGAGGAAAATGTTTTCCTCCCTTACAAGTTCTTGAGGCAGGGTTAAAAACTCCAGTGTCTGTTTACAACAGCCAAGACATGGAAGCAACCCAAATGTCCATCGGCAGAGGAATGGATAAAGAGGATGTGGTACATATACACAATGGAATATTACTCAGCCATAAAAAGAATGACAATAAAGCCTTTTGCAGCAACAGGATGGACCTAGAGGTTATCATACTAAATGAAGGAAGTCAGAAAGAGAAAGACAAATACAGTGTGATATCACTTACATGTGGAATCTAAAATAATGACGCAAATGAACCCATTTACAAAACAGAAACAGACTCACAGACAGAGATAACAAACCTATTGTTACCAAAGGGGTAATGAGGGGGTAAGGGATAAATTAGATGTTTAGGATTAGCAGATAAAAGCTAATATACATAAAACACATAAACAACAAGGCCCTACTGTATAGCACAGGGAACTATATTCAATATCCTATAATAAACTATAATGGAAAAGAATATGAAAAAGAATATATACATGTATAAGTGAATGATCTTGCTGTACACCAGAAACTAGCACGACATTGTCAATCAACTACACTTTGGTAGAAAAATAAATAAATAAGAACTTCCAGTGCCTACGGGAGGGTTGGGGTGGGGTGGGCGGGCTGGGAACTTGAATGAACAAGGCAGGTAGGGTGTAGGAAAAGTCAGCTGTTCCCCTTAGTTGTCTTGATGTGCCCCTCTTTCTATGGAGACAGGGATCCAGGAAAATATTTCTCTACTAGAAGAAAAAAAAAGCAGTTCAAGGGCAATGATAGTGGTGAGTCACACCGAGGCAGGAGACAGATGGGCCCCCAGGGCAAACGGTTTGAGTTTGTTCCTTGTGGACCGATACTCCGAGACAGAAATAACAGGACAGTTGAGAGAGGAGGCTGGGCCCTGCCCAGATAGAAAAGATAAGAGACCATATATTCCTCATTCTTGAAGTCAGGAGACCTCCCTGACTAAACATGCTCAGAAAGGCTCCTTGGAGGTCAAGAGGGGAGTGATGCTAAGTGGCTAAGTCTACCCATAGGCCTCTTTGGTAGAATCCATCTTGGCTAAGAGATGCGCGCACATGCACGGGAAAATCCTGATATACCAAATACAGACTTTGAACCAGGCAAATCAAAATGACTGGTCAAAGGAAACATGGAAGAAATGCCCCATATAAGTGATTTAAACTGCCACGAAGGCGCGACTCCCTCTCTGGGCCTGCCCGTGTGTCTATCCACACGTACTATACTCTTTTTTTCTCTTAATAAATACTTTACTTGTTTCACTACTTTCCGTCTTTGTGAGAATTCTTCTTCTGCAAAGCCGTAGGGCCAGGGCCTTGCCACTGGCCACGGGTCTAGCAGCTGGGATTTGGTGCTCTCACCGCCACGACCCGACCTCAGTCACTGGCTGGGAACTGAAACCCGGCTTCAAGCCGCTGCAGGCTGAGGCCACCCGAGATGAACACAGCCTCAGGGGTGGGAGGCGCTGAGAGCCCGGGAGGAATGGGGAACACTGCCCTTTCCAAAGACGGTGACTGCTCCTAGGACCCCCATCACTACCATGTGGGAAAGTAGGGCCAGTCTTATCACATCTTCCCAGTTTCCAAGATAAGCTGGAAATGCGTACCTTTCTGTGAAATATCTTTTTTTATTTTAAACGTTGGTTTGAGCTTTTTAAGAATCATAATGTTGGGTAAAGAGACCACAACTGTGGCCACACGGAAGCCACGAGCACCAGTTTAAGAAATTCGTTGTTGAGGCTCCATCAGAAAGGAGATTATTATCTGCAAAGCAGTGTAGTTAGAACATTATTTACAATGATTTCAACAACACAAAATTTTCTAGCAGAAACACTAGCCGCTTGGGCTTGGCCATCTCTGGCATGTATGCCCATGGGGAAAGGGGTCAGCTCTGAAGTGACTTCACCGGCTGGCTCCATCTGATGCTGTAGACACTGAAAAAGTCGTCCTTGATGTCTTTACTCTGCAACATCTTCTCCTGGCTGGGCCTTCATTTCGACAGAAGCCTGGCCTGAAGCTTCTTTTTGGTCCCAGCTGGATGTCTGCTAATCATGTCCAAAGACATTAGCAGATAGTGGCTTCACGTCTTACATGTCCAAGAGGTATTTCAATTTTAAATGATGATGCAAAGATGTAAATTTCGCCTTCTTTCTTTACCATCCTCAGCATTATTAAATGACAGAGCATGCAAGGGAATGAAGGCCCTCGACAGATCATGGGTAACACCATACGGTCTTTGATTTCAAGCAGCTCGATTAATTTAATAATTATCTAGCTTTGTTCTAGTTTGCGAGGTTATCAGGAAACCCTCCTAGTACTCTTTATGACATCCTAGCATTCTTAAGGAAATAAAGCTAATTAATGGGAGTAAAATATAAAATTTCAAAAGAAAGAGAAGGATTTCTTTTTTTCTTTCTTTCCTTTTTTTTTTTTTTACTAGGAGCACTGAATCCATTTACTGGAAAGATTCTATTTTAATGTTGGCCACTCACACAGATGAAGTTGATTAGGAAAAGAAGAAATTGTTTGCTTCATTAGGCTTTAATTATAGAGATGAATTATTATGGTTGAAAGGAGGGAGCCACAAAATTATGGAGATTGAATTCCACTTCAATAAACAACTTCAAATATCTTTCCTGGAGACATAAGCTAGTCATATTCTTTTTTTTCCCAATTTAATTTGATGTCCGTTGACAAATGATGTTAGAATGTCCCTGGAAAAATCTTAATATCTACTGTGTGTTGCTGGCTATCATTTAAATGATACTTTTTTCCCCTAATTATATTTTCTGATGGTGGTGTGGAGACAGATAGGGCTTACTTCCGCTTCAATTTATTTTATGTAATAATGACAAAATGTTACATTCCTGTTTTGCTGTTATCCATGAAGCTAAATTGCATTTATAATAGCTCAAAGGCCTTCAAGGGCTCCCCAGTGCATGCAAAGCTGTAAACCCTGAGTTTGATATTGAAGCACTTGCTGAATCAGATCCAACCTAAATATCTAATATTATTATTCAGTATTTTGTTGTAAAGGTATAAAACTTCTGCTGTGGCAAAACTTCTCTTCACCATCGCGTCAACAGGCCTGGTATATTTTGCTTCTGAAATTTTAGTCACATCTCAACTCCGTATTTGCCCTTTTAAATTTTACCTGTCTGAATCCTAACTGTCAAAGCCCTGTTCAAATTATACTCCCTTCCTCTTCTTTCCTGGGCATAGTATTCTGTGTTGATCCTGCTGTCTGATGTATTACATATATGTGATGTATTACATATATGTAATGTATGTAAAACAGTATCTGTAACATTCTTCTTTACACCTCTTACGTTATTGGTACCTTTCATTCTGGTCCTTCAACCAGATTTTAAATCCCAGACATACTATATCTCACATTTCTTAATACTTTAAAATAATGGTTCTATCAAAATATTGTGAACAATAATAACACGTATGTGACAACTGAAAATTTGAAAATTGCATATGTCGACTACAAATTGGCACTTGCCACTGGCACTTGCCATCTACCTCTACAAGGGTTAAATCATATGCTCTGCAGCTGCGGACTTTCAACACCCCCTGAAAGGAGCTCAGGGTGGAGATCAGGAACAAGGCGCTCTGTGCTCTGGGGAAAACTGGCAGAAGAGATCTTTCAGATAGTTAGATATTTTCAGGAGCCGACTTTATGAGCCCAATTCTTGTATCTCCTCGTATCTAGAAAAGCACTAAAATCCTTCATGGTAACGTCTGCTCCTCGTGACTAGCAGTAACCTTCAAGAGACTAGCAGAAACCTTTTACAAAAAAATATGTGCTTGATTGCATGCACTCCCCCTTCACCAAAATCACATATATACTGACCTTCCCCCCTGCCTCTTTGGAGCAGTTTCTCAGAGCTCTCTGAGATCCTGTCTCCTGGCCTATAGTCCTCATTTTGCCCCAAATAAAACTTAACTCACAATTCTCACATTGTGCATTTTTTTAAGTTGACACGTATTTGAGACTATCAGAGAAGTACTGTGTGTTTTTTATGTGTTACACTATTATGGTGGTTATGGGGTTATGGTTTTTAAAAAGAGTATTTTATTTTTTACAGGAACTTTATAAATGGTTATGCATGAAATAATGTAATGTCTAGGATTTGCGTCAGATTAATATGGGAGAGAGAAAAGTGAGTTAGGGTATAGATGAAATGTTTGAAGATAATGTCAAAATTGACCAACCATCACTGATAGTTGTTAAATTTGGGTACCTGGGATTCACATACTAATCTATCTATTTTTATCTGTGCTTAAAACTTTCCACTGTGAAAAAGCTTTGAATTTTTAACAAATAAAATTAAACAATAAAAGTAAAGACCTTAGGGGCAGCATCAGAACACTCGAAGTGGGTGCTGTTCTCACCATGGAATAGCCCCTGGGCCTTTGGTAAGTCACCTGGCCTGGCTGACACTTCTATCCATTCTCTCAAGACAGAGAGAACGGTTTACGCCCCGGCCTCAGCCTCTTCCTGCTCTGCAGCTTGGTGAAGGTAGGTGCTTAGGAATCAAAGATGGATTTTTGGAAAGTGGAAGATGATATACACTCTCTAGAGCGATCACTTTAACACCAATGAAGTAGAACCCCTCTTGGGAGCGAAAGGAAACACACACAAACTCTACAGGCAGAAGCAGGAGGAGGTTCAGCCGCCAGGAGAGCATCACAGCTTGGGGAGGACGGAGAGTCCTCAGGCAAAGGGCTTCCAGCCCAGAGTCTGTTTTGAGAGCAGTGATTTGGCGAGAAAATGTTCTCTCTCCCACAAGGAGGAAGTTTTAAAGACCCAGAGGGACTTGAAGTTTCAGCCTAAGTTCAGCCCAGCTTAGGTGGGACAAAATCACTCTGAACACAGGGTCCTTTGGAATTGGGGAATCAAGAGAAATATTAAATCAGAGTCGGAAGAGACCAAGCGAAGTAAGTCAGGCAGGTAAAGGCCACTCCAACCTTGGTGTGCACCCAGCACACTGAAGACTGAACACTTTCCTTTCCATGCCAGGCCACGTCTCTTTGGTGAGCCCTCTGTGGATCCAGAGAATGAAAAAATGTGTCAGCTTCACAACTGTCAAAAGCCCTTCATATCACAGAAGGCAGAGAACACGTTATCTTAAGCCTTGCCATGCTTAACTAGCCTCTTTAAGAAAGGCCAATTCACACAGATAAACTTTAGGGGGAAAAAAAAAAACAACCACCAAACCAAAAAAGCACGTAAGCTTCTCTGTGTGGTCAGAGTGGAGGTATTTGGGTTTAACTAAGCACAAATGTAAGACATCTGCAGGGCAATGATGTTCACTCTCCTTATTAATGTGGTCGAATTTTATAGATCACCACAGGCTGTGCCTTTAATAAGTTAGTTTTACTCCAGAGTGCTACTGAAGCTCAGAATGCTGGATATCATATACTAAGGTTATTGGAAAACGAAGTAAAATAAAATCTATTATTCTAACTTGGGATATGTCAACAGCTAATAGTAGGAAGAATAACTATAATTTGTAGAATACCTGCAATGTGGCAGAAGCCTTCGAAAGATTATCTGTACTATAATCACCTAAATGAAAAGATATTCCCTGGAGAACAGGTGAGGAGATGCCAATGGCAGAGCTGAGATTTCAAAGCACATGACAGATGACACCCCAGGCCCCTTCCGCTATCAGGAGTTTCTCAATCTTGTCTGCACATTAGAATCATCTGGAGAGCTTCAAAGCATGCCCAGGCCCTATTCCTTTGAGATCTGCATTTAATTTGTCTCTGGTGGGGCATCAGTATTTTTATTTTATTTTATGGATTGCCCAGTACAAGTTGAGAGACATATCTGTCAGCAGGAAGCTGCTTCCTCCCCCTTCTCCTTGATCTGTAAAATGAGGGGATTGGCCTGGAATCTCTCCAAGGTGAAGAGGCATTTCTGTGGAAAAGCACACAGGCTCCAGAAGCTGCCTGCCAGGATTCAAATCCCCACCCTACCCCGTACTAGCCCTCCGGGTCTCAGTAACCCGCCTACACGAAAGGATACAATCAGTGCCTCGTGTACAGTTGCGCTGGGGGTAGAAGTGAGTGAGGGGTTCAGAAGAGTGGTCAGTGCTCTTCCCATGTCCGTGCTATTATCAGGGCCTGACCCCCACCGGAACGTGAGTCAGGCCGAGGCCAAGGGCAGAGCACAACCTCACAAACTTTCTCCCCGTCCTCGACAAGGAGGGCATTCAGGCCCTGACACTCGCTGTCCTCCCGTTCTCAGTTTACTCTCTCACCTCCTGATTCTCCAGCCCTCACTGATTTGCACGTTTCCTGACGACAGCCTTTGTCCTAAACATTGGTTCAGTATTCTATTGTATTTACTTTTCATCTGTTTTACGTTTTCCATAAAAAGACCTAAAAAAATTTTTTTAAATAAAACAAAGTAATAAAATGAGCCTGAAGCTATCTGTCCTATCGAATGCATATACCATCTGGTTTCCAAAATCTTTTCCAGTGGTTTGAGTCTCATGTTTATTATTACGTGTTATTACTGAACAAATCTATTATGAACCCTCATTATAATACTTATTCACTGGACTTAACCGTTTAATCGTTCAATAGTGAGTTGAGGATAATCCATGAGGGGAACTTGTCACCTTTAGCAGCGTTAATACGCTATCTGGAGTGTGTGCCTCAAGAATGCAGATGGATAAGCTTGGATGTGTATTTGTTGTGATGTATCACTTTCCCTGTCCTCAGACAGTGATGTCACAGGCATTTTGGGCTAAGGGTCTTGTTATCTACAAGGCTTCCATGGTTCATTGTGCTGCTATCTTCAGGAGTATTATCAGACCCCCTTATCCTTTGAATGCCTCAAAATAACATGCCTCATGAGAGCAGTGGTCCATATTTAGGGTTTAGAGTAACAGCACTGACAGTTCATAGTCCTGTAATATTAGCTCTAAAGGGATGCTGGCGATCTCCTAGGTCAACATCTCATTTCGCAGATACAGAAACGGAGGCACAGAAAGTGGCTGTGTTTGCCCAAAGTCCCACAGCTATTAAGCAGTGCAAAGCATCTCTTTCCTACTTGCAGGGGCCTTTCATGGCTTCAACCGTGATCAAGAAGGGTGTGACCAGGGCAGGAGGAACGAGGTGGGGATAATGGGACCGTCGAAGAACTGCTTTCACGAAGTGTGAGTATTGACTAGCTGAGCTTCCGGAGATTTCCTAGACCAGTGGTTCTCAAACTTGAGCGTGAGTCAGAATTACCAGGAGGGCTTGTTAATACTTGGACTCCTGGGCCCTGTCCCCAAAGTTTCTGATTCTGATACCGATGGAGGCTGAGGATTTGCATTTCTAACAACGGGGCCACACACGAGAACCAGAGTCTTAGGTGAGCACACTGAACTCATTTCCTTGACTCCCAACTATTACTGATGTCAATAAGAATAATTTGGGTGGTTTTTTGTTTTTATTTATTTATTTTTTAATGACGTGTAGTTGATTTACAATGTTGTGTTCGTTTCAGGTGTACAGCAAAGTGATTCAGTCATACATATATGACTGAATATATATATATATATATTTTTTTTTTTTTTCTTTCAGATTCTTTTCCATATAGGTTATTACAAAATACTGAGTATCATTCCATGTGCTATACAGTAGGTCTTTGTTGGTTATCTATTTTATATATTGTAATATATATCTGTTAATCCCAAACTCCTAATTTATCCCTCTCCCCCACCTTTCCCCTTTGGTAACTGTAAGTTTTCATGTCTGTAAGTCTGTTTCTGTTTTATAAATAAGTTCCTTTGTATCATATTTTAAATTCCACATATGTGATAACATACAGTATTTGTCTTTCTCTGTCTGAGTTATTTCACTTAGCATAATGCCCTCCAAGTCCACCCATGTTGCTGCAAATGGCATTATTTCATTCTTTTTTATGGCTGAGTAGTACTCCATTGTATATATGTACCACATCTTCTTTATCCATTTCTGTCGATGGACATTTAGGTTGCTTCCATGTCTTGGCTATTGTAAATAGTGCTGCAATGAAAATTGGGGTGCATGGATCTTTTCTAATTATGGTTTTCTCCAGATATATGCCCAGGAGTGGGATTGCAGGATCATTATTAATTATGATTAATAGATTCTCAAGTTCAGTGCTCTTCCCAACACACCGCTGGGTTGCCATGCAAGGTGGTTTTAGGGCATTCTCTAACCAGGTTTTCTCCCTCCCTCTTCATTCTGTTTTTCACTACTATCCTTTTCTCCGCATCACCATGGAGGCGTCTATCACGTGTCTAGTTATAAATGGTGCTCTGCTTGGGACTCACCACGTCAGTGTGGTCACCCTACATCATGCACAAGGGGTGGCAGTAATCTCAACGGGGCCATTTCAGCTCTGCGATGTCATGGGAGAGGTTAGCTATTGTTTGTGCTTACAATCCCTGATCAAGAGGGGCCATAAGAATGGTTTCACACTCTTTTGATAAGTTATGTATTCTGTTTAACTCATAAATCCTCAGTTGTGGCTCAAGATTAAAAGCTAGCCAAGGCGAAATGTTACCTAGAAGCATGGCTTACCCACAGTTGTTAGGACATTAAGAAGACTGTTTTCCCTTGGGGACAGCATCCTGACCTCTTTCTCCTATAGGGCAATGACCCAGCTGGAGATGTCACCCTACCTGATATGCCTGTTGATTTTATGTAGCATAAGAAAATCCAGGTTGAAAATCAGAGGCACCTTGCCTTCAACATTATATATGGTAATGCACGTGTGATTGTGTTTCCATTAACAGTGAATCATGTATTTTAACCCTAGCAAGTATTTTATGATGTGTGTCCATAGGAAATATGATGGACACATGCCAGAAGTCGTGAAAAGACCTTTTCTTATTTTTTTCCCCAGTGCTACAGAAATCATTGCAAAAACACATTCAGAGTAGATGAGAAAGGCACAAATTCAATCTCCTGGGGAAAAAACATGCTGTATTGATAAGAAAAGTGTCAGCTGCTAAGTCATAAATACTTAAGCATCATAATCCTGGATAATCTGATTTTTCTATAGCACCTTGACTTCTAAATTTTCCTTATTGATGAATTTTTTTTTCATTGATTCTCTTGTTCTTCAACAAAATTGCACTTTACCAAGACTTTGCACTTGTGTCATCACACTTGAACAAACACATGAGAGACCACAGGTAAAATGTACTCAGCTGAGGGGTCTGAAATGACAGGCTCCCCGTGACAGCAAGAGGGTTCATTCTCAGAACAGAGGTGCCTCCCAAGCCAGCACTTTCCGTATGTGTCACATCGTACCATTCTGTCATTTTTCAGTCAAATTTTTTCCAGCTGTGAGCCAATCAGATCACTGACAACCCATCCATGTGTACTGTGGCGTTATCTGGGGATTCATTATTTAAGAAGCCATTTTACCCCTGTGTGCACGTGTGTGTGTGCGCATGCACCCAGAGAATAAGTTTCCTCTTGTGCTGTGAGTATGATGTCAGGGGCAGTCTCACTCTCGTCTACAAAGATTTCCTTCTTCTGATGCAGCAATTAGTCAACTATTAATAAAAAGACATTAGGTTATGCTTATTTATTTTTAAGGAATGACATCATTCCCTGCCTTGATGTCTAGCAATGGAGCAATTCACAGGTCTTTCCATTTACGACATCATGGAAGTCGACTGAACTTGGCAATCACCTTGCTGTTTTCACAACAGTGTTGAAAGGGGTGCTGAAAAGAGGGGTTGGTTGCAAGGGTCAGAATAAATACCTATAGGACTGTGTGTCCTCTTATTTCGTTAAGTGAATTTGTACTTGCAGAGCCCAGTTCAAAGTGCAGACATCCCTACTTTACTCCAGAGCAAAGCAGCAACTCTCACTCTGAGAGGTCAGAGTAGACTTGGTAATATCCACAATTAGTTGGCCAGCCATCAGGGACCAACCAATAATGAAGGTCCGCTAACGGAAAGCCACAAACCTCTAGTTTGTAAGTTATGCCATTATAGGAGCACATTTGCTAAAACACACTCTCAGCTTCACAGAATTTTGGAAACGGAAAGGACTCAATTTTAGACATGGGGGAATTGAACCCTAAATTACTGGAAAGATTGGTTTTATTTCCACTCTGTGATAATACCTTGGTCTTAAACATGCCACCTCTCTAGACTAAAAGAGATTCTCTTCCCAGTGGTGGAACTTATGACATTACTTGAATTTATCTGTCTCTTTGTACTGATTGAAAAAACAAACAAACAAACAGTTTCTCGTTGCTGAAGTACTCAAGTCATGAGGGCGCTTCTCACAATGAATAACTTTGTACCTGTTATTCAAACTCCAGTAACAGGACTGCTCAAGGCTTTGGTGTCAGTGGACTATTGAAATGGAATCATGTCACCTCCCAGCTTCCCCAAAGACTCCATATTTTACAGGCACAGATTAGTCTCCACCAAAAGGATCAATCTTTTTTTTTCTTCTACTCTTAGTATGGTCAAGCACAAAGCAGTGACTTTATCAGTAAAAGGTCTGATTATGTCAGTCATTAAGAAGATAGTCAGATCTATTGCTCGGTGATGAAACTGCCAAAGGTCTAACTAACTGACTATAAAGTCATGGCCTTTGACCAGAGCCAGTCAAGGGAAACTTCTTTTTCACAATCACAGCTTCTGCTTATAACCCAGACACTGACCATCGACTTTACCAAAGTGTACGTGTCTCTAGAATCAAGCCTCAGATTTAAAACTTAGATGGAACTATTTACACAAGATTGCAAATGGACGGGGAGGAAAAAGTTTTTCTCGACACTCTAGGGTCCCTGGTTGGGTCTGAAAATTAAACTGACAAAGACAGATAAACAGAAGAAAAGCATAAACAGTTTACTGAATTTTCACATGTCCATGGTAGCCTCCACAAGAGAATGAAGACCCAAAGAAGTGTCCAGAGCACTTTTATACCTTTTAGACAAAGAAACAATACATCTGTGAAGAATGGACAAGACAAAGGGGGTGGACTAGGGGTAGTAAATGGTGAAGAAGTAACTAGAAGGATACGGCTGAGTTTAACAAGGTTTGTTTACACAGCCTTCTCAGCCCCACATTCCTCATCTCTGGTTATAAGAATGTCTTCTTTCCTCCCAGTACAGGGAAGGGACCTTCCACATGGGAGTTTTATGACCTGTTTCAGGGCAGAAGGGTTGAGGAGAAGGTCACAGTGAGCTTCCTGCTTTTCTCAAACTCCTTCGGCTTAAGATTTTCAATGTACCAAGGTGCAGTGTGTCCTGAACTCCTTCACAAACAATGATGTACCAAGAATATTCCTAGAAGATTGTCCTCTAGCTCAGAAACCTATCCATTTAAAAGGTTTGAACAGTTTTGAGTACTTTGGTTTGTTTTAGGAGATAGAGGAGATGACAACCTACACCAAAATACACTTTTTTTCACACAATATTTCTATTCTTGCTTTAGAGTGATTTTTCCAATCCACAGAAGAGTAAACATCACCTCACACGAAGCAGACCCTTCTGTATTTGTGAATGAACATGTCAAGAAAATTCAACTGGATTGTATTACTCAGCCCCAAACCCCAGGCAGAAATTGTGTCTATAACAACATATAATTAGTTGGAACAAGATAGTGGAGACAAGGACACAAACTCTTGACAACCCACCAGCACCACCATATACCTCATTATCAAATCCTAAAGGTTTCTACACTGTATACACGGCCAATGACATACTGTGCTATGGACTGAATGTTTCCGTCCCTCCATAATTTATATGTTGAAACCCAACCCCCAAGGTGATGGTATTAGGAGATGGAGCCTTTGGGAGGTGATGAGGTCATGAGGGCAGAGCCCCCCATGAATGGGATTTGTGCTCTTATAAAAGAGACCCCACAGAGCTCCCTAGCTCCTTCTGCCAAGCGAAGATACAATAAGTCTGTGACCTGGAAAAGGGCTCCCACCTGACCATGCTGGCAGTCTGATCTTGGACTTCCAGGTTCCAGAACTGTGAGAAATAAGTTTCTGATGTTCATAAGCTACCCAGTTGCATTGTGTTATTGCAGCCCGAATGGACCGAGAAACCGGGCATGGTACCATCTGTGGATCCACTAGAACTTTGTTGCTCAAAGAGAGGTCTGAGGAGACCCTGCATCAACATCGCTGAGAGCTTATTAAAGAAACAGAATCTTGAGCTCCAACCAAGATCAACAGAATCAGCATCTGCATTTTAACAACCTCTTCAGGTGATTCATAGGCAAGTTGAAGTTTGAGAAGTAGTGTTTTAGAGGAGTGATTCTGCAACTTGGACAGCTGTTGGAATCATGGAGAGTTTTAGAAAAGACTGGTGCCTGATTCCCATCCCCAAATATTTCAATTTAATTGTTATGCGGGTGCAGCCTGGGCTTTGGAATTCTAACCTGTAGCCGTGTCTTCATTCTCTGCTCTAGGGCAGTGTTTCTCAAGCATCCTTGATAAAAAAAGCATCTGCAGGTACTTGTTAAAAATTAAAATTCTCAAACTTCATTCTGGATTCACTATTTCATTATCTCCGATAACCAAGTCTTGTAGGCTGTATGTTTACAGGTGGCCCAGGAGATTCTGATCCTCAGAAACCTTTGGCAAACGCTTTAGAGCAGCTTGGGTACGTACAGCACAAGAAGGAAGTAATCTCTCTCAAAACAATGTGCTTCTGGGCTCTTCTCAGCCAAAGCATTAGTTTATTTGTCCTCATTAGACAGCCACTTGTGAGGCACAATTATGAATTTATTGTGTTTGGTTCACTAATGGATAGTTTTGACTATTAGCTTCTATATTTTAGAGCAGGATCTTTAAATCCATCATTTATTCATTCAATGAATATTTACGAAAGGCTATATTTACCAGATAATGTTATAAACACTGAGGATATAATTGCAGAACAAAACAAAGTCCCTACTCCCATGACATTTTTGTTCTAAGGCGGAAAACAGATCATGAAAAACTAGTAAACAGAAAATCTTTAGTGATAAGGGCTGTGTAGAAATAAAATGCGTGAATGTAATAGAAAGTGGCTGAGGATGAAGAGCATCTGCTCTAGATAGGTTAGCGGTGAGGGTGAGGTGAGATTCAAACTGAGATTTGAAAGATGAGAACCTCAAAAAATAGCCAAGAAAGCCAAGCCATTCACTATGGTACAGGCACATTGACCTGTTCTTGGAACACGCTGGGCCTGGTCCTGAGCTGGACCAGGCCCAGCGTGTTCCAAGAACAGGTCAATGTGCCTGTACCATAGTGAATAAACCGATGGTTCAAGGTGAGATTGCAGAAACAGTCATGGAACCAGATCCAAAAGGGGTTAGGTTTTACTCTGAGAACAATGGAAAGTCATTAGAAGATTTTCACAGGGAGGTGATATGATTTGGAGGCTCTCTGGAAAAAGGATTGTGGTGGCAAAAGTGGGAACTGGAAGTCTAATCCGGCAGCTGCTGTAGTTGTCGAGGTAAGAGATGATGGTGGCTTGAACTGCAGGAGCAGCTATGGAAGAAAGTGCACCGGCCCCCCTGTGTATGCTCCCCTGACAGAGTTCTATGATTTGATGTACTTCCCATTTTTTTTTTAAAAAAACCTGATTTGTTCCTGCAGTGTTTACGTTTTATTCGTTTTGTAGAAGCCTGTTTTTGTCTTTGCATATCCAGCCCAAAGAAATGAATTCAAGTGTGAGACCAAGGAAGGACTGTCCACTCATTCCTGATAAGCCTTTCACTCTGGTTTAGTTAAAGATTTTCATTCATAAATCTCTGGAGTATTTGCTTTTCCCAGTATTTTTTTTTCTAGCTTTGGTTCTGAAGCCCTTCTAACTCTCTTTGTCAATTGTGCAATGCTTTCCATGTGAGTGGAAGGAGAACTCATACCATTTTGAGAGGTTAAGTGCCTTTAAATGATTTAAAATGCTGGGAAGATATTTAACTCTTTGGCAAGGGGATTTGGAGAGCATGTTATTTCCAGCTGTGGGTTAGATCCATATTTGGAAGGAGGAATTCTTAGCATCAAGAATATCATAGAATACATCCAGGTGTTTTTAAAAACTGCAAAAATATTGCCACTAAGAAGAACCTTTCATTGTTCCTTCCAGATGCCATGCTTCTTCCTTAGTGAAAATGGGTACCATGCACCGTACTTCTGAAAGGACTCTTGGAATCGGTCCAGTCAGCTAGGATGGAAAGCGGGCTTTTGAGAACATTAAAAGCAGGAAACTGGAGTGAGAGAATGTGGGCATTCGCGAAGGTGCTAAAGATGAACAGGACTTAACTTTGTAAAGAAAGAAGTCTGGGGTAGGTGGTAGAAAATTCCATTCTGGAAGATGGAGAGTTATAAAGAATGGGTATTGGGAGGAGGGCTCAAGAAGAAACAAACCATTACATTGATGGTGCTGGGTTAAGAAGAGGGGAAAAAAAAAGCAAGACTATGTCATTATGACTCAAGCAAAATAGTTGCTCTGGGGACCTGCACAAGTTATCGACTCACAAGTGGTTATACTCAGCATTCCTCTAACTGGGTCATTAAAGCACACGCCTGGATTTTAAGGTTAGCCTCCAGGAGGACGATCCAACAACGCGTGCCTTTGTGTAGCTTTCAGAGAAAGCACATAGGGGTGATGGGCTCATGGACCATTTCAGACCAAAGAACGAATTACGTCTGCTGGGCTGTGATCCAATTAATAGCAAAGCAATTCAACATAATTGACCCCAAAAGAGTTGATTCGGTGACATGTGGATAGAGCTTTGACAGCGTAGCAGTGAGATCAGGGAAGGAAATTAATATGTGATTTAAGTAAATTCAGGCACCTGGTAGTTTAATAGATTTAGACACTTTCATCTTTTGTTATTGGATTGACTCCGGCCCAGCTGGCAGTTACTGAGAAACTGATCGCAATAAACTGGGCTCAGCAACATGCCACTTTGGGGCTCAAAGTTCCTTCCTGGATCACCTAGGGGAAATGATGCCACAAGGGCACTGGCATACACTTGAGTATTTAACTTGCACAGACCAACCTTGTGTTTCTTCCTAGGAGGGTGGCTGAAAAGCATGATAAATGGCAGAAAGTTTTGGAACCAAAGGTAAGACTTAAAACTGCCAGAAAGAGCTGGGCTGGAAACAGTGCAAGCAATACACTTTTAATTAAACCAAGAAGTTGGTCACAAGCTGGTTCCTTCTAGATTCTGGTCTTACATTTGATGCAGTATTTTCATGGCTGCTTTATGGACTTGGGCTACTGGCTTAGTTCTACCTTAAAATACCTATTCATCCTTTGGTTTTAGAGCCTGTGCTGTTTTTTGTGCTTCGCCTTCCATTGCTCTGTAGGCATGTAGGTGGTGTATGTGTCCTGATGCGATATGTGTGAAAAGAGAGGGTCTAAATTTTTCATTAGCTTTTTAAAATGTAGAAGTAATCCGCGAGTATGAAATTTCAAGCCCTATGGAAGTAAATGAAGTAAAAAGGAAAAGAATATTTCAAGTTTAAACAGGCATTACCCAATTGCCTTCCAAAAATTCTGTACCAATTTATACTCACACAAATGGTCTATGAGAGGAGTCCTTTCTTTTTCTTATCTTTGCCAAGAATTGGTATAACTGTTTATTGTGTCTGACGCTAAACTTCGGGGTACTGACTATGGATTTGGGGGTTTTTTTGTTTGTTTCTTTTACAAAAGGGTATCACTCGCTGTTCTCCAGACCCACTTGTCTCCTTTCTGTTCCTTCCAAACAGCAAGTTCTCAGGTGGTGCTCAGACTTTCTTGGCCTGGAACACTTCTCCACTGTTTTTTGTTTTTTGTTTTTGTTTTTTTGGCTGTGTTGGGTCTTCGTTTCTGTGCGAGGGCTTTCTCCAGTTGTGGCAAGTGGGGGCCACTCCTCATCGCGGTGCGCGGGCCTCTCACTATCACGACCTCTCTTGTTGCGGAGCACAGGCTCCAGACGCGCAGGCTCAGTAGTTGTGGCTCACGGGCCCAGTCACTCCGCGGCATGTGGGATCTTCCCAGACCAGGGCTCGAACCCACGTCCCCTGCATTAGCAGGCAGACTCTCAACCACTGCGCCACCACGGAAGCCCACCTCTCCACTGTTTTAAAGGAGAAACCAAATTCACTCTGGCATGACTGTCTATCGTATTTCTCTACTTATTTCCCTCAAAGAATGTATCCTAACCTACAATATCCTTTTTCATGCATTTGTTTGTTTTCTATCTTTCTCCATCAGCGCCTTGATAGCACAGACTGACCTGTGTGTCTTTCACTGCCCTCTTTCTCCAGCCTGGCCCAGTGATCGGCAAATAATAATGATGCCTTTGTTGAATTTATGGATGAAGAGTTTCTCCATCTTTTTCTTGGAGGCCACGGATGGAGGGGAGGGAGGGAGGTAGATGCGGTATCTAGGATGACTCCTGCTTCATACCCACTGGTCCTCTTGAAATGAACAGAACATCCCCCATAAAATCAGTGCACTTCAAAGAAATGAGAGAGAGCTTCTCTCTTCATGGTCTCCTTTTATGATGAAATTGGGAAAACTCTATCACATTTTGAAACTCTTATTTTTCCTATTTGGTTCAATGCATCTTCCAAATTATAATTTGCACCATAGACACAAAGATAATTTACTTGTGTTTAGTGGGAAAGAAGTATATTAATTTACCTGACTTGTGCATTTTTTCTAACGCCTAGGAAAAACATGGGAAGTTCATGGCAACTTGATAAGAGAGGGATTTTTCATGTTGGTGGTGGTTGTTTTATTTTGTTTTTCCTGATCTCATGCTCACTGTACATTTAGACAATTCTAAAGAGTATAAAGAAGGAAACGTAATCCGTACATCACCTTTTATTACTAAAATATACGTTTTGTCTTAAGCCGAATTCCTCTAAAGGCAGATGCTGAGGTAGGATTAGAATGTAAGTCCTTTATATTGGAAGTAACCTAAGGAAGCAGCTGTAGGAGACAGGAGAAGTAAGGGGGGGGAGGGAAGGAAGCCCATACAAGCTGTGATGAAGAGCAGGTCACCACCATGAGCAGCTGGGGCTCCGTCCTGCTGGAGACACCTGTCAGACCAGGTAACAACCCTTTCAGTTGTCCCACCTGAGGGACATTTCCAGTCCGTGATTAGACGAGCGCTGCTTCTAGAGGTGTTGGCTCTCCGCCCCCCACTCCCATCCGCTGAGTCCTGCTCCAAGCACAGGCTGGGCAAGTGACCGTGGCCAGAGAGAGCCCTCAGGCAGACGCTTACAACATGAAGCCAGCATGTGCCAGACAGTGTGTGCCAAGGAGACATGGGCAGGGTACTGACAGCATCTGCTCTACAATCATTAGAGACAAGCTCAGGTGGAGCCATTCTGGCACCAAGTCCTACCCTCCTCCCAAACAGCCAGTGCTGAACCAACAGACCACTCCTGGAAACACGAGTTAGAAAAATCAAATTCAAGGCTGAGCATACAAACAAAAATCTCTGTTAGTAGATGTGGCAGGGAGTCAAGGCTTCAAACATGCTTGCCCTGATTGGCTTGGTCTCTTGTCTTCCCACAAGCTACCATGAGGAGAACACGCACCCAGGTAGCAGTTGGTCCAAGAGGACTGTGAAGTGGGTCAGACCTGAATCCAAACTGAATTCAGGAGCCCAGCCCAGCTCAAAGTCATTTAAAGTAGAGCCACCCTAGTCTGAAGACCTCTGAACAAGAAAAATAAATGCTCATTATTGTAACCACTGCTTTTCAGAGTTACATGTTACACAGCATTATCACAACTGTAGCTGACAGATGCAGTACTTAAGGGGATAGATTTAATGAAGCAATGAGGACAATAGTTTAAAGAACATTATTACAATCCTCAAGGATGTGGAGTGGATATTACAGACCATTTAAAAAGGGAGAGAGAATCAACTAGAGAGCTTGTGAATTATAAATGTTATTGCTAAAATTAAAAGCTTTCTTATACGGACTAAACAGCAGCAGGGAAAGAGATAAAGAACAAATTCATTAGTTAATAAATTGTGCCAAAAACTTGATCTGATATTCAACACAAAGAAAAAAAAATTATGAAATAAAAATCAAAACATGATGGATAGATCCAGGAATGGAAGGAAAGGCATATGGAAAGTAGTGATAGAAAAACAAATCCCATAACAAAGAACCCATCAAATGTTGAGCAGGACTGAATGAAAAATGGTCATCATCTAGATACACATGGCAAAATTTCATTAGAATAAGAATTTTAGAGAGAAAGGGGGTGGGGGGAGACAGAGAGAGAGAGAGAGAGGGAGATCTACAAGGAACAAAAAATGGATTAATACAAATGCTGTCATCAGCAACACTGGATTTAAAAATTAAACTAAAAAAAGAAAAAGCTTTGGTAAACTAGGAATAGAGGACAACGTTGTTAACTCACTAAAAGTTATTCCTAGAAACCTTTAGCAACCCGCCTACTGAATGGTGACACACTTCAGTTATTCCTCCTGTAGTTTTTGTCAACCTTTTCAATTTCAAATATATGTTTTCGTACTAAACTGATATATAGCTATATGAACATTTTGAATGGTTGCATAGTATTTCACTGTATGATGAACATCTTCTAACTTATTTAATCAGCCTCTCTTTAATGGGGATTGTTTGTTTCTATTTTATAATCTATAAAGTGCACTTCAATGAACATTCTACTTGAAATTTCCCACATCTTCTGGAACGCCGATTGGATATTATCAACATTTTTAGTGTTGACTAAATTAATGATTGAAAAGTAAATCTTGTGGGTTTTAAAAAAACTTTCTTTTAAAAACACTGGTGAAGCAAAAGACCATCCTGCGTTCATTCATTCAACAGAGCGCGCCTGCAATCCACCAGAGCTGTTCTATGTGCTCAGCACATACACATCCCTGAACCAAGCCGACACAGTGCACTGCCCTCGTATGTTCCAGGTATTTCTTCTTTTGTGAGCTACTCATTAATCTACTGAGCTGCTCATCTTTTCCCCATTGCATTTTAGAAACTATCTGTGCATTCAGATTTTTAATTATTTAGTTAAATTATTATTTAATTATTGCCATAATTACAAAACCTTATTATTTCTGTTCATATTTTAGCTTTCATGGTTCTTTTCTGGCAGCTCAGGCAAGTTTTGATTTTATGTAGGCACATCTTTCAATGTTACCCTATATTTTTCTACCTACTTATCCTAAGATTATAGAAATAGTTATCCACATTTTCCTCTAATATTTTTCATAGTGATTAAGCTTTTAACTTAAAAACGTACCAAATCATATACAAAACAGATCTATTCACTGGCTGGGCCTGACCTGAGAATCACCACGTGTACCATGAATAATGTTGGGTAAACTGGTTGGTTATGAAAGAGTGCTTTTCCCTATTAAGGTGTATATTTTACTCCTGTGTCACACTCTCCCTGTGTTAAAACATGGAGATGTCAACAGAACGACATCAAACCACCTAAGTCAAAATGCTCTTGGAAGCAGAGTTACTGCCTTTAAAAGAAGGTCTAAAGTCCCTAGCAGACTCACTGGCCCTGCCCCACTTGAGCTGCAGCTCCCTGAAAATGACACATCCTCCCCTGTCGCCCGTGATGTCACGCCACCCGCGGGAGCTGGGTCTCCACCCCACACTCAATTGGTTGACTTCTACTCATCCGCCAGACCTCAGCTTCAGTGTCAACTCCTCCAGGGGAAGCAGGCAGTCAGGTCATGAATATTTACTGGACCACTCTTCTTTGTCCACACTGTTCTCCCCACTTCCCAGCCAAAGCTGGTGAGGCGTCACTCCTACGTGTGGCCATATCACCCATCGCACAAAATCACAACAGCCTCGTTCCTTGACTGTAACAACTATAGGTAGTAAGCCCCTTGTCTCCTTCACTAGGGTATCCCCAGCCACTGACATATAAATCAATGTGATTACAGACAAAACAGTAAACCAGAAGGAACCAGGAGGAAAGTGTGTGACATTTCATTTCCTGGAAAGTGAACAGGGCAGGAGAAATGGTGCCCATCTTTCAGAGACCTGTGCTGTAGGTGCATTTGAAAGAACTCTGACTTTGACGTCAGAGGAACTTGTTTCAGCTCGTGGCCCTGTCGGGTTCTACCTCTGTGACCTTGGACGAATAAACTTTCTCAAATCTGGTTTCCCGTCTATACTCAGCATAAGGCCTATACTCCCCAAATCTCAGGGTAACATTTCTTGAGCTCTTATTCTACGTGCCATACATTGAGATGATTTCATTAATGATATTACCTAGTTTAATCTTCACGCCCTATGGTGGAGATACTATTAATATTATCTTCATCAATAAATTGGAGAATCTAAGGACTTCAAGCCCAGATGAGGAAATTGGAGGGGATCACTTAGGGTAGTAGGAGTACTGGGGGTTATGTACTCAGTCTAAAACGTAGAGAGGTTATATAATTTGCCTACATTCACACAGAGTGAAAATAGCAGAGCCGTGATTCTGACCCAGGACCGTCACTTAGTCATTGAGAACATCACCTAATCAGTGTTCCAAGGCTTATTCAAGTTGGGACAAGGGAGTTATAAGTGGATGGGCTTTGTAAACTGTCAAGCCGGGGCAAAAACTGGAGATGGGGGGCAACCCACACGCAGGACAAAGAAAGCAGCTGCAGTATCCGGATGCTTGTTTGCCTTCAGGGAGGAATGTATGCCTGGGATTTCAGATCTGATCCAAGTTCAATGTGTCTGGCCCAAGGTTATTTTTGATTCAAGGCCTCTGTGCCCTGGTTTCTATCAACACTGAAATAAACACCACTTTGCAATCTGCACCTTTTATTAATGGTGTGACTCACTTAATGAGGGCTTTGCTGACTCACATCAATCTTCCTTTGAGAAGAGGCCCATCAAGGAGCGGTAGACAGCTGCCAGCCTGGATCCTCTCTGCGTCAGCAGCTGGCAGGTCCAGCCACCCTGCAAGCTCCTTGCCCCTCCAGAGGAGGGGAGAAAGCAAAACCTCAAGCCTCAAGGGCAGCCCAAAAACAGACACAAGTTTTAAAGGCTACTTTATTGGCCTTCTCTGGACATTGTTCTTTATTTCTTTATCTTATTTTCGTTTCAGGCAAACAGCCATGGATGGATTCCTCTTAAAACCTAATCATAAAATATTCTCCAAATGGGCAAAGGCACTAATCAAAACTGTGAGAAGAAAGGCTGGAATAAGGAAAGAATTAAATGAGACGTGGGGGATTTTTCATTGCAAAGTTTCTCTAATTCAGCATCCCAGGCTGACTCATAAAGCGAGAAAATACTCTGCCATGATGACAACGCGTGATTTAGCGTCGTCTGCGTTACAAAAGAGTGGCGGTGTGACGGGGATGGCTTGGCGCCCCCAGAGTCTGGAATGGAATCTGCAGTTCTGTCTACACACAGTCACACACTGTTCATTTCTAATTCCTTCTCCATCCACTGGTTCTGAGGTCTAGTTATTGCCACCGTCCGCACTGAGCTCTTAGAAAGCAGCTGAGGCCAAACCCAAGTTAGCTGTGGATTCCTTTTAGAATAACCCAGGCTCCTTGTTTTACACAGAAGAGGGCCCACCATGTGGTTCCCTCCCTGCCTTCCCTAGAGTAACAGGTTTAGAGTGGGAGCATCCAGATAAGGATGTACCGTCTTGAGGACCGGCTTCCTTCCCCTTTTCACCACTGCAGTCCTGACTGTTTTAAGGAAGCCTAAAAACAGGGACGAAGTCTTTCGAAGCAACACCATCCCGGGACGGTGCTGTCTCTCGTGAGAATCTAAACTAGATACGACGTGAAGGCAGAGGTCAAGACAGCCTGGGTGGCATCGCAGCACATCTTCCTCAGCAGGCAGTTTGGTCCTCCTGAGAAACATGTAGGGGAAAGCCTTGTTGCCCGCTTATCATTTCTGTTGTTTCTGGGTTGGGGGAGTCTGGAAGTGGAGGAAGGCTGAGAGGCTCAAAGGGGACGCTTCCTTTAGAGGATTCTCCTTGGCTACTCTCAGTGGGTGAAATGGCAGGGCTTCCGTGCAGTTCAGAGTGGAGGGGGTGTCCACAAAGCAGCTGTGTCCAACCCCCGCATGATGGGTGGCGGAATCTGGGAACAGGTCATGTGGAATTCCCCACTAAATTGCAGTGATTAGCTCTGTGTGTATGGTGAAATTATGGGCAGTTGGCTTTCCTTTATGCTTTTCTGTATATTTTAATTGTTCTGTGCTTATTATTTTCATAATAGGAATATATGTTGCTTTAAGTATTAAACTAATAAGGATTTAAAATGTTCTTTAAGATTTTATCCAGCTCTTGAAATCAAGATAAAGGTTTTCTACATGTTCCAAAATGAATTATCTTAATCACCTAAACCTGTCCCTTCTTCAGTATTTCTTATCTTGGCACCAACAAGCCAAAAAGCTTGGAATTGCCCTAAACCGCACTCTTGCCCTTGTACCTCCAAATCTCCTCAAGCACACATTTAGTCTGTTTACCTTCTCTTAAATCTGATATCCTTCTCTCCATCCCTCATTATATAATGAACTGATTTTGGGTTGGAAGTAACTCTTATGTAATGCTTTCTCTTCCTATCACTCCTTAGAAGATGCCTTCTGACTTACATGCTGAAGTTGCTACTGCTGGATATTTTATATCTGGCCTCTCACTCCAGTTGTGTCACAGTAGTTGGTCAAATCACAGAGCCACAGAATTTTAGAACTGAAAGGAATGCGAAAATTATCTTGCCCTGTCCTTAAATTTTACCGAAAGAAGAAACTGAAGGTCAGAGCTGTAAAGGGACTGCCCAGTATCACAGAGCTACATCATGGGGAAGCGGTGACCTGACCCTGGGTCTCCCAGGTCCTGAGCCCGTGTGTCTCTGCACAGTTCTCTCCACCTCCAGCTTCAAAACATCCATTCAAAATGGTTATTCTTAGTCCATGCTGGGCCTCCTCTTCTGCCCTTCTGCAGCTCTAACGATAAAGGGGTCTGCAGAATAAAAACCCTGGCAGGGGTTTGGGGTACAAACGCTGGCTTTTAGCTGAACTTGCTACAGGGCTGCAGCTGAGCCATAAAGCTGCCCCTTCTTTTAATTCAAATTTGCGAAGTTAAAGTAATAAAGCATAACAGAAGCTTCCTTTGATTTAAGGCTGCTGGGGGAGAGCCTTGAGTTAGATCTGAGCTGTTTATTAAAACCAATGAATGGAACTTCAGCAGAACAGCTAATAAACAACCCTCCACAAAGTCAGGCCGGGCTCCCTGGGACCCGAGGTGCTGGGTCTGAAATCCAGCCAGAGAGACCAAGGCTCACACTGGCCTCATGGAAGCCTCCAGTGGTCTAGGGTCCCCCCTGGGGCCTCAGGTTTGGAATGCCTTCTGAGAAGGCAGGGCAGGGACGGTGGCAGGAAGACAAGCTTTATTTTATCTACCTTAGAAGGAGGGATGGCCAAGGGACACTGCCCCTGGGGAAGCCAGCACCCTCCCCCACCCCAGCACCGAGGCACCCGAGCCGCTCTGTTGAGACCACAGATCTCTCCTCCATGGAACCCAACTGAAAAATAAGAAGACTTCAGACACAGTCCAGCTGACATTTACATCTGAGTTTTGAAGCCTTTACACTTGACTTGTAATTACGTTCACATATTGATGTGCTAGTAGCGAGCTGCCCTTAGAATGACTCCCAGCCCCATCAGAGAGTTTCCGCCCTGCGGCCTCTGTTTCTGCTGCGTCTTCTAGGCAGAACGGCCTTCCTTCTCCTCTCCTCCCCTCCCCTCCCCCTCCCGTATTTCCAGAGTAAGTCCTGAAGCTGTAGCTTTCATGTTTTCTTCTCTTAACAACTCGGGCGAGAGTGAACTTCCTCTCTTCTGCACTCCCGGGGAACTTGGGTGGACCATTGCAATGTGTCTTCTAATCTTAGGCAGCTCTGGGTACCATTTTCCTTTCCCTGCACACTTCGTCCATAACAAATGTCCAACAGAAGGATATGAGATGCGGAGAATGAGAGCGGGTCTCGTGCCCGAGAACACGAGTGAGGGCCAGGGCGGGCTCACTGTGGTGCCATCAGCGTCCATCACCACTCACAGAGCAGCTGAGGATGTTATTTTGCTTCGTGTTTGGCAGGACAGGTGCACCTGAGGGCTTCATTCCGCTGTCCTTGCCTTTTAAAACGAGGTGGGAAGCCCTGGCTGAGGTGACAATTGCTCATGACTTTCCCTCGAGGTCTTTTCACTGAAGCAGTTTTACTAATAGGCTGTTTACACTCATTTCCTTTTCACAGCTGGCCACAGAGTGAAGTGAAAACAAAAAATGATACCCAGGGGTTTATCCATTTTTCTCCCTTATAAACTGTTAGCGCCTCTCAGCAGGAAGGGTTCACAATCCCCAATTTATAACCCCTTTCAGCAGGATTTGTCTGCCCAGATTGACTCACTACATGGAAAGAACTCAGACCCCTCCGGCAGAGGCGGGTGCCCCGTGCTGAGCCTGGCAACATCACAGCCGGGTCTGTGACGTGGTTGGGGGCGGCAGCTCAGAGACCACTGGAGCCACGTAGGGAGGAACCAGGATGCCGTCCCAAAGCAGCTTTAGGGGGATTCCAAAGAGCCGGGGATCGTTCACCTTGCACGTATTTCTTAAGTTTCTTTTTTTTTATTTTTCCAAGCAAAGACCTCTAGCATGATATTTAGTATATAGGAAGTAGAAAACAGACTGTCAGTTGCACCTAAAATTCCAAGCCGGAGGAAAGACAGTGAAAGGGCAGAGGCACAAACAGGAAAGGAAAACATGAGGCAGAAAGCAAAGATAGCAAGTCAGATTTGACCCTGATCAAAAGGGGAAGGTCAGAGCCAAACCTCGTCAGGGGGGCATGTGGAATGAACTACCCAGATAAGCCATGACCTCAGCTATGATGAGCGACAGGAGGGAGTTTGTGCAAAGGGGGTTTTTCAGCCTTCACAGGTGTGCTTTGCTAAATAATACAACACTACACTTGTGATTTACTTTAATGATACATTTTTTCATTCATTTAATATTTCATTCACTTATTCATTCATTCAAAATAAGCATCAACTACAAGCTGGGAAAACAAGAAAACAACCCCAGAGCTTTCTGCCTAGTGATAGACATGTGTTTAAATCAATTACTCCACTAGTTAGCTATTAGGGGAATCAAATCTAGACTTGGTTTACACAGCACTGGTAAGAAGGACAGCCAGAAAAAGAGGTAAGTGAAAAAACAACTGCTAAGTGGAAAAAGGAATAAAAGCAGCTTACTGAGTCTGAGACACAGAAAAAAGGCCGATACAATTAAGCAAACATATAAGAACATATATAAGAACATATAAGCAAAGGGGAAAGTGGCTTAGGATGAGTCTGCAGGACCTGACAGGGGATGGACCATTCAGTGTCCCGCAGCTTGTGCTGAGATAATGACTGCCATCCTCAGGGTGGGGGGAAGCTGTTGGAAAGTTTCAAGGGATGGCAAGACATGACCAGACAAGTATATTCTGAATATTGCTCCATCTGATGGAAAATGGACCAAAAGGAGAAAAGGCCAGTAGGAGGTTAGCATGCTGGTCTAAGTGAGGATACTGGTGGTTTATTCTAGGATGCTGGTCTGGGCTAAGGTGATAGTGGGAGAGTTGGAGAGAGTGGACCTTCAAGATCTATTTTGGGAGTAGAGTGGACAAGACTTGCCAATGGATGGGACACGCAACAGGCTTCTGGCAGGAGCAACTGCGCAGATGAGGCTTTTGCTTCTCCGACTGAGCACTTCCTACTTCCCCCCAGTCAGAGAGAACTGAAGGAAGACATCAGCCTTGTCTCTCTCCCGTTTCACCTTCAACTGCCATCCATCTCTCTACCCCTGATTTTCAATCCCTGCCTCTCCACCTGCCAGCTGTGGCTCTTTGTCAAGATATTTAGTTCCCTTAAGCTTCAGAGCCCTTAGCTAAAACGGGAGAGTTGAGAGAAGTAAATGAAATCCTACTTAAAGAGCTCCTGGACCACAGAAGGAACTCAATAAATGGATGTTTATCTCCTCCCTCCTTTTCCTTCTTAGCTCCGCCCTCTGAGATCGTGAATCCGGGGCTTCCTTTTCTCAGACGTACTCTTCCGCTCCTGCTCTCGCTCTCATCCCGCCTCCCATACAAATGTGCTCCTCTGCTCCACCCAGATACACTTTCACCTCTTGCCTCCAGCATTCCAGCGAAGGCTACTATGCTTCCAAGTCCGTGCTCCCCAGCTCTCAATGCCCATTTTTGACCTTGTGATTATTTATGACCTGCATTTACAAGGACCTCTTGTTCCCTGGTGGGAGAAGCAGTAAAGTGGCTGAACTTGAGGACAGAGGTGCAGTGCTTGAGAAATAAAGAGATGTTGCAGGTCAAAGGCAGGGCAGACAGGGGCACCGTCTGGGGTTGGAGCCGATTCAGAAGCGAAAAGCCGGAGCCAAGCAAGCTGTGAGGTGGCAGAGCGGGCAGACCCACCCTGTCAGAGATAAGGGCTTTTGAAACAAAAGCAAAACCTGCCTCGGACAGGAAACCTCTCATCCCCTCCTCTGCCACTACTGTGACTGGAACCAGGGGTTACCTTCCCCCCCACATCTGCAAACCCGCCGCCCGCAGCCGCTGCCACGTTCACAGACCAGACAGCAGATTTTATGCAGCCTCGCAGTCTGCCTTCTCATAGAGATATCAGACCTGCACTTGGGTGCCTCTCAACATTTAAAATACCTTTAAATTAAGGAGGAAGTTTAAACCAGTTCATCTCTGAGACGCCTTCCAGCTCTAGGAGATTTTGTGTTCAATGGAATGACCCTAATTTTACTTTGTTTTAAACTTGCTTATTAGGTGGATAATAAACGCATTCACTAAAATGAAATTAAACAACATAAAGGGGTACATGCCAAATGCCTTTACTTGCCTTTCTCAGAGGCAATCACTATACCAAGTTTTGTGGGTGTGTGTATATAAAATTTTCCATAAACTTTCCACTGTGAATAACTATGAGTATGAATAGCTGGGCACCTTTTCCCACTACTCACTTACCTTTCAGTCACGAAGCTCCATCTTTACCCTACCCTCATGTACAGAATCAGTCCCTTTATTTTGTGTCCTCATCGTGCTACGTACAGACTCCCACCCCTGTGTCTGTAAGGTTTTCTTGCATGTCTCACTCCCCACAGTAAAAAATGATGAACAAAATAATAAAATAAACCCAAAGAAAGTAAAGGAAGAAAGGGTAGCAGCAGGAATTAATAATATAGAAAACAGTCACCAAAAAAGAAGCTATAGCTGATTTGTAAAACCAAAGTCCATTCTTTGTAAAGACTAATGAACTAGAGAAATCTTTGGCAAGTCTGATTAAGGGGGAAAAAATGAAGACAAAGGTAAGCAATATTGAAAGCAAGAAAAGTGACAGGATGATAGCTGTAGAGGAGGCTTTTAAGTTATGAGAATATTTTGTAACAATGTCAACAAATTTGAAAATCTAGATGAAATGGATGATTTCTTAGAAAAATGGAAATTACTCAAGAATGAGTACAAAATCTAAATGTATTAATAACCATACAAGAAACTGAAAAAGTAGTCAGAGATTACTGTTAAAACTCTTGGGCCAAGGGTTTTATAGGCAAATTCTACCAAGCCTTCAAGAAGCAGATAATCTTTGTGTCATTAAACTTATTCAATAGCATAATAAAAGATAAGAAATTTATTAACTCAATCTGCAAAAATAGTACATGAAGAAAAATGTCTGCCAGTCTCATATACATAGATGTAAAAGTTCTAAGTAATAAATTAACCTATCAAATCCAACAGTTTAATAATTAAATGCCAAAGTTTTTTATCTCACTTAACATTGGAAAATCCACTAATTTAATTCACCACAGAGACTGATTTAAAAAAGAAAACAATTTATGATCATCTCAAAAGATGCCAGAGAGAATATTTTATAATATTTAACATCTTTCCTCATTTAAAAAATACTTTAATAATATTCTTTAATTAGAATGAAATGTCCTCACTCTCTAGAAGGTTCTTCACCAAATCCCATATAATTGTGAAATATGAGAGGTAGTCTTACTAATCAGGAACAAAACAAGGATCTCTGTTATCACTGTCACTGGAAACATTAGCAAATGCAATAAGACAAGAAAAAGAGAGCTTTAACTATTGCAAAGAAAGGCACCCAAATGATTACTTTTCGCAATTATCAATGAAGAATATCTAAGAGAAGCCATTTAAAATTATTATAAATAATAAGTTAATTCAATAAAGTGTCCAAATAGAAAACAACCTAGCAAAACCATTTTTCTTACATGCAAGAAAATAGAATATGATAATAGTATAATAAGGCAAATATTATATATCCTTATAACATGCAAGTACTGATCTAAGTGTTTTACACAGACTAACTCATTTCATCCTCATAACAACTCTATGGGTTGGGTATCACTATTGTTACATTTCACAGGGAGCGGAAATAAAACACAGAAAGATGAAGCAACTTGCCCAAGATCGTGCTACCAATAAGTGGCAGATCCACAGTATAAACTCAGGGAGTCTGGCTGCATATTCCATGCTCTAGAAATTAAAATCAGAGTGAATATTCTCCTTGAATGTTTTCTGAAGAATACAAAAATAATTTCTGTCAGATTGGCAAACATTTTTAATTTGATAAAAATCAAATAAGGGTGATCATTGAAGGATTCAGATCCTCCCCTACCTTGTTACTTGAACTACGAATTGATGAAGCTCTTTTGAAGGCAATTTGTTAGTCCATCAAAACTAAAAATAAGCTAGGAGTTTATACTAAATAAACCTTGAGTACAAGAATACTTATTGCAGAATTGTTGGAAATAGCACGAAACAGTCAACAACTAAATGTCCATCAATAGGGGAGTCTAGAAATAGAGTATGCTATATCTTTACTCTAAAGTATTATGCAGCTGTCAAAAAAGAAGCTATTGATGTGGAAAAATCACAAAGACAAATTTTCAGATAAACAAAGCAAACTAGGGAAAAATGTGCATAGTATGATCCCAATCGTGTTTTTCCAAGGCATAATACACATACACATATGGATATGGAAACACAGAAAAGGGAATGAAAAAACATGGTATAACCTCTTGGCAGAAATGAATTCTAAGAAGAGGACTGGAGGAAGGACAGGATTTTCAAGGTTTTCTTTATATAATTCTTTATTGTTTGAATCTCTTTTATAAAGAGTATATTTATAACTTTAAATGTGTTCTTTAAAAGGAGAAAATTTTTGAAGTAGAATATGAAATATTACTTTAAAAATCAGAGTAGAGGAAAGGGAAAAGTCTTTAGGCTAAAGAATGCATTTAAGCACAATGAAATAGTTATATCTGTTTGTAAAAGGAATGAGTATCTCGGGGAGAAAAGAGTTTGGAAATGTCCACTCCTCTGACCACTTCCATTCGTACTTAATAAGATGAGGGAGAAACAAATTCTGCCCTATTTCACCCTCACACAGAAGAACGTGAGGTACCCTGAAAAGGCAAAGAATTTGCTGTGTCATAAAAAAAGCTGGATAGTATATGTTTCATCCTGGGAAACAAGATTAATAAGAACTGTTTAATAAGAGTTGCTTTTGAGAATGGTATTAGATTTGTTAATAGCCCTCCTCTAGAGAAGTGATTCAATGCGCCTTCTCAGAAGGCAATGGGAAGTATAAGTCTCTGTGTTGTGTTGAGAGGAGAGCCTGCTGCGCTGTAAGACTCATCAGTTTAAACACCATCCCACCCATGGCTGGTAAAAAGAGCTGGGAGGATGATCCTTCCACCCCCCCACCCCCCCACTTCAGTAATAGCAGCTGCAGGGCAGGGCAGGAGGCAGAGTTAGTGCTCAGGAGGGGGCAATGACAGCAGTAAAAGAAAAACAAAAAACAAAAAAAGGCAGTCCAAGAAACAAGCAATATTGCTTATTTTTAATTAATCAGACTCTGGAAACATCTGCCTGAGAAGGGATGCTGCCTCCACCACTCAAAAGCTCTGTGACATCAGGCAAACTGTGCGATTCCTCTCATCCTCAGTTTACTGACCTTTAAAATGGCGATACAACAGTTTTCTCACAGGTTGGTTGTGAGAAATCAATGAAATAATCTTGCAAAGCTCTTAGCACAGTGTCCAGAATATACTAAGTATTCAACATAGATTAGGCATTATTAATAATAATGTTATGGCCACTTTAGGGACATGGGAAACAGAAACCACAGCCCTTTAGGAATTTGATGTCTACCTGTGGTTGTTTTTGCTCTTTGGCAGAGCACATTCCAGGGCTCACGGAGAAGTAAGTGGTTATTGGTGGGGGTGGGGGGCTGCTGGAGATGCTGTCAGCCAGGACACAGGCTAGAGCCGTGCTGGCCACTGTGACAGCCTGGTTTGCTCAAAGTAAGGTGCACCATAATCACAAAATAATACTCTGGATTTGAAGATATAATATGGGAAAAAAGTAAAATATCTCATTAATAATTTTATATTGACTACATGTTAGATATATTGGGTTAAATAAAATAATTTATTAAAATTACTTTCATCTGTTTCATTTTACTTTCTTTAGGTGGCTACAAAAAAATGAACTTATTTACAAAACAGAAACAGACTCACAGACTTAGAGAACAAACTCATGGTTACCAGGGGGGAAGGGTGGGGAAAGGAATAGATTGGGAGTTTGGGATTGACATGTACACACTGCTATATTTAAAAGAGATAACCAACAAGGACCTACTGTATAGCACAGGGAACTCTGCTCAATATTCTGTACTAGCCTAAATGGGAAAAGAATTTGAAAAAGAATAGATACATGTATATGTACAACTGAATCACTTTGCTGTACACCTGAAACTAACACAATATTGTTAATCAATGACACTCCAATATAAAATAAAATTTTAAAAAAAAGAAAGTTTTAAATTACATTTCTATTGGACAGTCCTGGGCTACAATCTACTTGTCCTATTAAGTGTATCTTTCGCATTTACACATACATTTCTTTAAGTTTCTGGGAAGGTAGGTGAGAAGGAATTCTTTTCTCCATTATTTAGAGAAACTGAGAATTGAAGTGATTTGCCCAAGGACTTTCTCAACGTAACATGTACCCATGTAGAAGGAAACAAATTCAAATAGAACAGAAGACCTCATAATAAAAGACAGCAGTCTTCCACCTCCTTACAGTTCTCAGAGGCAAACACCACGTTTCCTGGGGCATCACCCTGCCTTCACCAGAACGATGTACAGTCCATAAAAGAGGTAGCAATCCTCAGACTCACTCAATTACCTAAGCACAATCTGTGGCTCGTAACAAGAACTTAGGGTTTTTCCAAAGAGAGGGAAGAATAAGTCTTGAGGAAGCAAGGGGTGTTTGACTTCAATCATCTTTTTCCATAACTGGATCTGGGCACAGTGGCTGCCCTGGTTTGCAGCACAGGATAATGGAAATATGAGTATCGCTCCGTGTATCAGGATTCTCTCAACTTTTTGAACCAGGGATTCTTCTCAGAAGAGAACATGGTCTTCCCATAGTCTGGCATCAATTTATCAAAAATAAGGAGATCTGGGCTTCCCTGGTGGCGCAGTGGTTGAGAATCTGCCTGCCAGTGCAGGGGACGCAGGTTCGAGCCCTGGTCTGGTAAGATCCCACATGCCGCGGAGCAACTAGACCCGTGAGCCACAATTACTGAGCCTGCGCGTCTGGAGCCTGCGGTCCGCAATGAGAGAGGCCGCGATAGTGAGAGGCCCGCGCACCGCGATGAAGAGTGGCCCCCGCTTGCCACAACTAGAGAAAGCCCTCGCACAGAAACGAAGACCCAACACAGCCATAAATAAATAAATTAATTAATAAATAAATAATTTTTAAAAAATAAATAAAATAAGGAGACCTGAAGATCAAACTGAGCCTAGAATATCATGAGAAAGATTAACTCCTACCTTGGCAAGCTTTTTTCTGTAAAGGACCAGATACTAAATATTTTAGGCTTTGGGGACTATGTGGTCTCTGTTGCAACTAATCACCTCTGCCTGTGGTTGCACAAAGGCAGTGGTAAACAATATCTAAATGAATGGGGATGGCTGTGTTCCAATAAAACTTTATTTACAAAAACAGGCAGAGGGCAGCCAGTTTTGCCAAATGGCTGCAGTTTGCCAACCCTTGGATTAAGGTTTCTAGTTGAAACCACATCCAAGTCACAGAGAGCCAACAAAATTTGCACAAGAAGAGGAAATAGAGATTAACGCTGAGTGGCATTCTCCATAAACAACAGCAATTTGAGGACTATCTGAGGAAAAGGACTGCAGGCTAAACCAAGATGGTGAGAAGACGCCTAGATTTTTATGAAGCAATGTTGATAGTGGGATGGCAGCCCTGGCAAGGGGTATCCTGAGGGCTCACCTTGAGATGCTGGGTGGAGAAAGGAAAGGAAAAGTAGCCAGAGGAGGCTGTTAAGGCTGGCGGAGGTTGCCTCCACAGTGGGAAAGATGTGCACATCTTTGTGAAAAGAGGCTAGTCAAGAGGAATGATTAAGCCATTTGGGAAAACAGGAGGACTTGGAATCATGAAGGGCTGAAAGGTTTGCCTGGAGGAGATGGAGCAGCACTTCTTATTTTACTAAAGGAAAGAGAACTGAGCCGGCCTCGGTCTCCTGATGACAATCTGTTTCTCTGTTTTCTGTGCTTTCATGACCCACTGATCTGCACCCCTTCCTCCCACATCACCTCCCTTTCATCAACACAGCTTAGTGCAATATTGGCCTTTCTTCCTAGAGAAAGAGGAATCCACGTCAATCATCTTCCCATCTTCGTATTTACTCACTTGATGCACTCCTAAGAGAAAGTGACCAATACTCATCTCACTAGAACACGAGACCAGAGACAAGGAAGCATATGTGTCCCAGAATATATAACAGGGCCACAGGGCTGCTTTATCCCCAAGCCTCGGTTTTAGATTGAATTAAAAACCATCCCAGTTGAAGAGATCACCTGGCCAAAGGCTGGTCTCCCACGTGAGTGGATGAGCATGAAACATGGCTGGTGGCAGTTCTCCTCTCTGAGAGTCTGCAGTCACAGGATAAATGGAGATGACTGATTTCCCTGGATAAAGCTGGGTTTGCATTCAAGATAAATGGCCAGGCAAGGTGAGGTTGGATGATGAATGAATTGGGATTAGCATTGCAAGCGTGATGGAGAAAGGCTTTCTATTCCTGACACTTAAAATCATTACTCTTGGTAAACATCTGCCACAATTAATCACTCCACCCCTATGTTTGCTCTTAGTACTTTGTTTGGATCTCAATTTGAGTGCTGATTTTAGACTACCTTCTATTATCCATAGTGTATAAAAGCCTGTCTTTCCACTGGACCGTGGTTCCTTTGAGGGCAGGGACTGTTTTAACTAAGTTTGTGTCACAGCGGGATTTCTGTATAACGGTGGTTGGGGGACAGCAATCTAAGTCAGCCTAAGGAAAGACTCTGTGGGCTGGGTCTGCATTGCAGACTCATTTTCTTCTAGATTTTACGGTTCCCTAGGTAGCTTTCGGTGGTGGGTGATGGAGGAATAGTAAATCTCTGATAAGCCAGAGATCCTTGGCACCCAAAGTGTCCCCAGAATGTCTTGTACATACGTGGTTGAATTGAATATGTTGACATTTTACCTGAATTTCTTTAAATGTTAAGGGAATGAAGGAAATGTTTTCCACCCAACACATCCTTCTCGTGTGAAGAGTTGCTTCATATGATAGGAAGATGTATTTTGATGAGGTCTGATAACCATGTCCTTCTAACGCCAATGGATTCTGTCTGCAGGGGCTGGCCTTTAGAGTTGCCGAGTGTAGGTATGTGATTTAGGGCTGGGAACTCAGACAAGGCTGAGTCACTCAGTACAATAGAGATAAGGGGCATGAAGGGATAGGAGTGATAGCTTGAGGAAAGCCAAGCTGAACCAGCCAGCATGGGCAATACATCGAAAAGCAGAGAAAGAATTCCCACACCCCTCTAAACACACACACACACACACACACACACCCCTCCTCTAATGACACAATTGAAAATGGATTTTGAAGAGTAGAAATATCTGAAGAGCATTTTTATCTATTTCCTGAGATGTCTACAAGGTAATCCCTCTGCTGCAGACACAGTGACCTAAACTACAAAGATTTGTGTTCCCCAGTGTGAAAGGACCGAGTTAATGCAGAAAAGTAGCTACCCAGACAGGGACTCCATATGGCTAGTTCTTGCCAAGAGAATGTGGGTAAACTGGGATGTGACCTTCTGGGATGAGATGGTTAAATCTTGGGTGCTCAGTCCTCTAGGTCAGAAGTTGGCAAATTTTTGGTAAAGGGCAGTAGTTTTTTCAGTCTACACAGTCTCTACTACAACTACTCAACTCTGCCATCTTAGCAAAAAAGCAGCTGTAGAAACATATGGGCACAGCTGTGTGCCAACAAAACTTATGGACATTGAAATCTGAATTTCATATAATTTTCACATCATGAACTATCATGCTTCTTTTAATATTTTTTTTCAACCACTGAGGAAATGTGAAAACCATCCTTAGTTTGCAGGCCATACAAAAACTGGTGGTGGGCTGGATTTGGCCTGTGAGCCTTAGGTTGCCACCCTGCTCTAGGTGTTCTCTCTCAGCCCACATGACTCACGTTCCTGGGATACAGGACTCTGAGGTCCCAGGAACAGCGGAATGACAGGATAGAGGTGGATCACCCAGCTAGCTGCTCAAGTCACCTCCCCAAGTAGGAATGCCTTCGGGTGAGCAAGAAGCAAACCTTTATTTTGACAAGCCATTGAGATTTGGGGGCTGTTTGTTACAGGAGCTAGCGTTGCTTCTTTTAACAACCTCCCTCACCCATCTCTTGCCTCAATGAAAGGCAATAATTTCTACATTGTTCAAAGTATTGTTTATAAAGGCTTTCTCTTCTATTTTATTATTTGTTTTTTCTTTTTTCTTTTTTTCTCTTCTATTTTAAATAATCTCCAAGGAATATACACTAGCACCACATTTATCTGCACAGTTGCCCCATCTCCCTGACTACCTGCTGCATTTCTTAACAGTAGTTGTTTGGAACTTACTCCACGTTCTCTCAAACCATCAGAGCCAACTTTCTCTCTCTCCCTCTATTTTCTACAAATCCAGGTCCATCTTCCCTAATAAATTCCTCTCTTCATCTATCACCAGTGTCCTCATTTCCTTAAAGTGCCCTTGAATCCGTATTAATTCTTCCTCTTTCAAAGAAGGAGGCCCCTTACCCTTGGACAAGGGGGTCTCTCTCTCTTCCTCTCCCCCTCTCTCTCTGTCTCTCAACAGCATCTTTATCCTCTCTGCTTCTAGTCGAGTCTTTCCTTCTGCCTTCAGATGCTATAATCTTTCTTATCCTTTAAAGTAAAAACAGAGAAAAACTGTTTCTTCGAACCCTACTAACTTCTCAAGCTTATGACTTCTCTCTCTCTTTTAAAAACAGGCTACATTTTGGAGTAGTTTTAGGTGCACAGCAAAATTAAGCAGAAGGCACAGACGCCTGTATGCCTCCTGTGCCAACATGTGTGCAGCTTCCCCCATTATCAATACCCTCCCCAAGAGTGATGCATTTGTTACAACTGATGAACCTGCGCTGACACATCATAATCACCCAGAGTCCATGGTTTACATTCAGGTTCACTCTTGGTCTTGTACATTCTATGGGTTTGGACAAATGGATACTGACATGTATGTACCATTAGAGTATCATACTGAATAACTTCACTGCCCTAAAATCCTGTGTGCTCCACCTATTCATCCCTCCCTTCCCTCTGATTCTTGGAAACTACTGATATTTTCACTGTCTCCATAGTTCTACCTTTTCCAGAATGTCCTATATTTGGAGTCATACCATATGTAGTCTTGTCAGACTGGCTTCTTTCACTTAGGGATTTGCATTTAAGTTCCTCCATATATTTTCATGGTTTGATAGCTCATGTCTTTTTGGAGCTGAATAATATTCCATTATCAGGGTTCGGGTTAGGGTTAAGGTACCACAGTTTATTTATCCATTCACTGAAGGACATCTTGTGGCTATGACTTCTCTTGACAAACAGTAAGATTTCTGAGCCAATGCTTGCTACACACCCTCTTGTTCTCTTTTGCACTCAAGAAGGGGCGATTGGGATTGACATATATACACTATTGGTACTATGTATAAAATAGATAACTAATAAGAACATACTGTATAGCACAGGGAACTCTACTCAGTGCTCTGTGGTGACCTAAAGGGGAAGGAAATCCAAAAAAGAGGGGATATATGTATATGTATAGCTGATTCACTTTGCTGTACAGCAGAAACTAACACAACATTGTAAAGCAACTATACTCCAATAAAAATTAGAAAAAAAGAAGAATCAGTCTTGTTCCACTGTAACAGCTCTTGAAGTCACTGATGATTTCTAGGCTGACGTATCAGTGGTCTTTCCTGTCTTTATCCATCACAATTTCTGCAGCCCTCAATGCCTTAGAACACTAAGTAGCCTAGGTCAGCGGTGGGCCAGCTTGTTATACATCATCTTGAGCCTGTACGAAGTTGTTATTTGTTAGCCATTGGTTCTGTGTATTTACAGGTTCAGTAGAGGAAAGCTAGATTAGACATGAGCTTGAGTGTTGATTCAGGCGAGAGAGAAGTCTATGCCAATTGCTAGAGATGTCATCCATGCACAAGTGTGCTCTTGTGAATTAAAGTGACTGTGGTATTTAATCAACTCTGACAAAGCCAACTGCTTCAGGAAACAGAGGAAAAAAATGGATGAAAGCAGAAGAAATGCCAGAAGTATAAGGAAAAAGAAAAAAGTACTTATCAATATACCTCTATCATAGTACTAATATATCATTAGATTGAATCAAATGAAATCACCAATATTCAACATTTTGACCTACAAAAACAACAATGTCATATGGTTTGATCTATTGTGAAGTATCTGTTTTTTCCAACAGCCTGCATTTAAAGGTCTGAAACTTATTTATATTATATCTCTAAAGCTTGTTATGTCGTGGGGTCTATGTGTGTTGAACTGAATCAGAATTCAGTTGAAGGCAGTGACTGTATGTCAGGAAATCTGTAGTCACGTCTTAGTTCTGCCACAACTATCCATGTCAACTTAGATAAGATGCCCTTGGTCTGAGTCAGTGTTCTTTTTCGGTAAAATGGGATGGTCCCTGTAATATCTCCCTCAAACTGTTCTTGTGAGGATCAAATAACATTGCAATACAGCAGCATTTTGTCAACTATAAAAAAGTTGGTACATTGGTACAACCACTATGGAGAACAGTATGGAGGTTCCTTAAAAAACTAAAAGTAGAACTACCATATGATCCACCAATCCCACTCCTAGGCATATATCTAGAGAAAACCATAATTTGAAAAGATACATACACACCAATGTTCATAGCAGCACTATTCACAATAGCCAAGACATGGAAGCAACCTAAATGTCCATCGGCAGAGGAACAGATAAAGAAGATGTGGTATATATATACAATGGAATATTACTCAGCCATAAAAAAGAATAAAATAATGCCATTTGCAGCAACATGGATGGACCTAGAGATCATCATACTAAGTGAAATAAGACAGAGGAAGACAAATATAATATGGTATTCCTTATATGTGGAATCTAAAAAAAAATGATACAAATGAACTTATTTACAAAACAGAAACAGACTCACAGACATAGACAACAAACTTATGGTTACCAATGGGGAAAGGTCGGGGGGGAGGGATAAATTAGGAGTTTGGGTTCAACATATACACACTACTATATAAAAAATAGACAAACAACAAGAACCTATTCTATAGCACAGGGAACTCTATTCAATATTCTGTAATAACCTATATGGGAAAAGAATCTGAAAAAGAATGAAGATACAGATAGATAGATAAAACTGTGTCACTTTGCTGTACACCTGAAACTAATAAAATATTGTAAATCAACTATACTCATATAATATAAACATTAAATTAAAAAAATAAAATGATAATTTTGGAGCTTCTGGGCTGGTGAACTCTTTTTTTTTTTTTTTTTGAATTTGTGAATTTTATTTTACTTTTTTTTTTATGCAGCAGGATCTTATTAGTTATCCATTTTATACATATTAGTGTATATATGTCAATCCCAACCTCCCAATTCATCAAAATGAATCATCCAAAATGAAAATAAATAAGGAAACAGAGCTTTAAATGACACAGTAAACAAGATGGACTTAATTGATATTTATAGGACATTCCATCCAAAAACAACAGAATACACTTTCTTCTCAGGTGCTCATGGAACATTCTCCAGGATGAATCATATCTTGGGTCACAAATCAAGCCTTGGTAAATTTAAGAAAATTGAAATTGTATAAAGTATCTTTTCCGACCCCAACACTATAAGACTAGATATCAATTACAGGAAAAAACTGTAAAAAATACAAACACACGGAGGCTAAACAATACACTACTAAATAACCAAGAGATCACTGAAGAAATCAAAGAGGAAATCAAAAAATACCTAGAAACAAATGACAATGAAAACACGATGACCCAAAACCTATGGGATGCAGCAAAAGCAGTTCTAAGAGGGAAGTTTATAGCAATATAATCCTACTTCAAGAAACAAGAAAAATCTCAAATAAACAGCCTAACCTTACACCTAAAGCAATTAGAGAAAGAAGAACAAAAAACCCAAAGTTAGCAGAAGGAAAGAAATCATAAAGATCAGATCAGAAATAAATGAAAAAGAAATGATAGCAAAGATCAATAAAACTAAAAGCTGGTTCTTTGAGAAGATAAACAAAATTGATAAACCATCAGCCAGACTCATCAAGAAAAAAAGGGAGAAGACTCAAATCAACAGAATTAGAAATGAAAAAGAAGAAGTAACAACTGACTCTGCAGAAATACAAAGGATCATGAGAGATTACTACAGGCAACTATATGCCAATAAAATGGACAACCTGGAAGAAATGAACAAATTCTTAGAAAAGCACAACCTTCTGAGACTGAACTAGGAAGAAATAGAAAATATAAACAGACCAATCACAGGCACTGAAATTGAGACTGTGATTAAAAATTTTCCAACAAACAAAAGCCCAGGACCAGATGGCTTCACAGGTGAATTCGATCAAACATTTAGAGAAGAGCTAACACCTATCCTTCTCAAACTCTTCCAAAATATAGCAGAGGGAGGAACACTCCCAAACTCATTCTATGAGGCCACCATCACCCTGATACCAAAACCAGACAAAGATGTCACAAAAAAAGAAAACTACAGGCCAATATCACTGGTGAACATAGATGCAAAAATCCCCAACAAAATACTAGCAAACAGAATCCAACAGCACATTAAAAGGATCATACACCATGATCAAGTGGGGTTTATCCCAGGAATGCAAGGATTCTTCAATACGCATATATCAATCAATGTGATACACCATATTAACAAACTGAAAAAGAAAAACCATCTGATAATCTCAATAGATGCAGAAAAAGCTTTCAACAAAATTCACCACCCATTTACGATAAAAACCCTCCAGAAAGTAGGCATAGAGGGAACCTACCTTAACACAATAAAGGTCATATATGACAAACCCACAGCCAACATCGTTCTCAATGGTGAAAAACTGAAACCATTGCCACTAAGATCAGGAACAAGACAAGGTTGCCCACTCTCACCATTATTATTCAACATAGTTTTGGAAGTTTTAGCCACAGCAATCAGAGAAGAAAAAGAAATAAAAGGAATACAAATCAGAAAAGAAGAAGTTAAACTGTCACTGTTTGCAGATGACATGATACTATACATAGAGAATCCTAAAGATGCTACCAGAAAACTATTAGAGCTAATCAATGAATTTGGTAAAGTAGAAGGATACAAAATTGATGCACAGAAATCTCTTGCATTTCTGTACACTAATGATGAAAAATCTGAAAGAGAAATTAAGGAAACACTCCCATTTACCACTGCAACAAAAAGAATAAAATATCTAGGAATAAACCTACCTAAGGAGACAAAAGACCTGTATGCAGAAAACTATAAGACACTGATGAAAGAAATTAAAGATGATACCAACAGATGGAGAGATATACCATGTTCTTGGATTGGAAGAATCAGCATTGTGAAAATGACTATACTACCCAAAGCAATCTACAGTTTCAATGCAATCCCTATCAAACTACCAATGGCATTTTTCACAGAACTAGAACAAAAAACTTCACAACTTGTATGGAAACACAAAAGACCCCGAATAGCCAAAGCAATCTTGAGAAAGAAAAACGCAGCTTGAGGAATCAGGCTCCCAGACTTCAGACTATACTACAAAGCTACAGTAATCAAGACAGTATGGTACTGGCACAAAAACAGAAATATAGATCAATGGAACAGGATAGAAAGCCCAGAGATAAACCCACACACATATGGTCACTTTCTCTTTGACAAAGGAAGCAAGAATATACAGTGGGGAAGAGACAGCCTCTTCAATAAGTGGTGCTGGGAAAACTGGACAGCTACATGTAAAAGAATGAAATTAGAACACTCCCTAACACCATACACAAAAATAAACTCAAAATGGATTAAAGACATAAATGTAAGGCCAGACACTATAAAGCTCTTAGAGGAAAACATAGGCAGAACAGTCTATGACATAAATCACAGCAAGATCCTTTTTGACCCACCTCCTAGAGTAATGGAAATAAAAACAAAAATAAACAAATGGGACCTAATGAAACTTAAAAGCTTTTGCACAGCAAAAGAAACCATAAACAAGATGAAAAGACAATCCTCAGAATGGGAGAAAATATTTGCAAACGAAGCAACTGACAAAGGATTAATCTCCAAAACTTACAAGCAGCTCACGCAGCTCAATATCCAAAAGACAAACAACCCTATCCAAAAATGCGCAGAAGACCTAAAAAGACATTTCTCCAAAAAAGATATACAGATTGCCAACAAACACAGGAAAGGATGCTCAACATCACTAATCATTAGGGAAATGCAAATCAAAACTACAATGAGGTATCACCTCACACTGGTCAAAATGGCCATCATCAAAAAATCTACAAACAATAAATGCTGGAGAGGGTGTGGAGAAAAGGGAACCCTCTTGCACTGTTGGTTAGAATGTAAAGTGATACAGCCACTATGGAGAACAATATGGAGGTTCCTTAAAAAACTAAAATTAGAACTACCGTACGACCCAGCAATCTCACTACTGGGTATATACCCTGAGAAAACCATAAATCAAAAAGAGTCATGCACCACAAAGTTCATTGCAGCATTATTTACAATAGCCGGGACATGGAAGCAACCCAAGTGTCCACTGACAGATGAATGGATAAAGAAGATGTGGCACATATATACAATGGAATATTACTCAGCCATAAAAAGAAATGAAACTGAGTTATTTATAGTGAGGTGGATGGACCCAGAGTCTGTCATACAGAGTGAAGTAAATCAGAAAGAGAAAAATAAATACCATATGCTAACACATATATATGGAATTTTTTAAAAACTGGTTCTGTAGAACCTAGGGGCATGAGAGGAATAAAGATGCAGATGTAGAGAATGGACTCGAGGTCATGGGGCGGGGGAAGGGTAAGCTGGGACGATGTGAGAGAGTGGCATTGACATATATACATTACCAAATGTAAAATAGATAGCTACTGGGAAGCAGCTGCATAGCACAGGGAGATTAGCTTGGTGCTTTGTGACCATCTAGAGGGGTGGGATAGGGAGGGTAGGAGGGAGATGCAAGAGGGAGGGGATATGGGGATATATGTGTATGTACAGCTGATTCATTTTGTTATACAGCAGAAACTAATGCAACGTTGTAAAGCAATTATACTCCAATAAAGATGTTAAAAAAGAAATAAAAAATGATAATCTTAAAAAAGCTATCGATCTTTATGGATTTTTATATAATTTATAGCCAGGATTCATTCATTATAGATACTGATGAACTAACATGGAAATGAGAAAATACTCCCATTGTGACCAAGCCACATTTTCCTATTTCACAGATAAGTAAAATGAGACTGAGAAGGGGCATAATGCAGGTCACATACTTGGATCTAAAACCTGGATCTTCTTCTTATACACTTTCCCTTCCTGAATCACCTAGACCCACCGAGCTACAAATTCCACCCTACTTTTTTAGGTAGGGCTTTTTAACACAACTACACTATTTCTATACCTAACTGAAAACTGTTTGACCCTGAGAAGCTTACAAGTAAGATTTTCAACACAGAAATATCCCATCATCAGCTCCTTTAGGCTAAGGATTCTTCCAGATGTCACTTGGAGATTTGCTCACACCTTCCAGCCAAGCCCATCCAAGCACAGATTGACCCCAGCCTCCAGTTTGCAAAAGATCTCCTGGATCCTCTCTGCTACCTATTTGAAAGCTTCTTGGCTCATTTCCAAGGAATCCTTTTCACCTCCATTTTATTAAAATCATTTTATCATATTACAACCTTTCAAGAAGACGTGGACTGCAACAGAGAAATAGAGCCAATCTATTTTGTATCATCAAAGTCCTTAAATGATGAAGATGTGAAATACCAATTTCTCTTTTTTCCCCGTTCATCATTGTGCAGGATTATTGAGGCTAATTGAAGCCTGTTACATTTTTCTGCTATTGATGTGGGTTTTAGCTGAAGTGGAATGAAACATATCATGTATGAAGGGAGATTACTTTTACAAATTAAACCAATGTATCTTACTGAGTTCTATTTCCAGAAATGTGACCTTATTACATTTCATAATTAAAAATGAGAGCAATAAAGGCATGCTAGCCAACATGACTTCTAATAACGCCTGCTGGATTTGAATTAAGTTTGGTCTTGACCATTAAAACATCACAAGGTACCCTGTGGGGACCATGATGAAAAGCTCCCGTTGTATCCATCATTCCTGGCTGTTCCAGACAAGACAGCAGCCTGCCTGGTCCTTAGTAAATAAAATGCTCTCGAGTATTTTATAAAATTTTTATTTTATAGTTATGAAAGGAGGAAAATGGGGTTCTCAGTATGGTTGCCTCTCAGATGAGAGAGAAGGAAAGGAAGAGATAAGGGGAGAAGGAGAGAAAGGCAGGCAGGCTTGGAATCCAGTTCATTTTGAAGAGAGGGAACCACTGGGAAAGCAGGAAAAGAGAACCTGAAGGCAAGAATGTAGGAGGGCGGGAGCTGGGAGAGGCTGCCTGACAGAAGGTGGAGGGTTGAGAGGATCACGGGTGATCGAGGTTGAGGAGCGAGGGGCTGTGCGTGAAGTTCTAGGAAGATAAATCGGACATGTTTAGAGCATCATGAAAGAGGCTGCATCTAGGAAGGGAAGGACTTGGGGGGATAAGCCAAATGACTCACTGAAAAAAAAGGTATAAAGTTGTTCACACCCCTGTGTTCACAGCAGCACTATCCACAGTTGCCAAGACATGGAAACAACGTAAATGTCCATCGACAGAGGAATGGATAAAGAAGATGTGGTACATAACACATACAATGGAATGTTACTCAGCCATAAAAAAGAATGAAATAATGCCATTTGCAGCAACATGGATGGAACTAGAGATTATCATACTAAGTGAAGTCAGTCAGACAGAGAAAGACAAATACCATACGACATCACTTATATGTGGGATCTAAAATAGGACACAAATTAACTTGTCTACGGAACAGAAACAGACTCATGGACATAGAGAACAGACTGGTGGTTGCCAAGGGGGGTGGGGGTGAGGGAGGGATGGATTGGGAGTTTGGGGTTAGCAGATAGCACAGGGAACTATATTTAGAACTATATATCCTATGATAAACCATAATGGAAAAGAATATTTTAAAAACAATGTGTATATATACATATGTAAAACTGAACCACTTTGCTGTACAGCAGAAATTAACATAATATTGTAAATCAACTATACTTCAATTTTAAAAAAAAGTATAAGGTTGTTCACATTTGCCAGGTAAGCAGAATAATGCAAAACTCTTAAGCCCGTGGTTTCTCCTGGAATGGCTTCCCCTTCCTACTGTAATATTTAATAGCTGGTGCATTCAGGACAGCAGGTCTCAGACTGTTGTTAACAGACTTAAAGCTACGGAAGGCCATAGGTAGGGGAACTAAAGGAGAAAACACTGAGATTGCAAATCAAGTCTCCATGCAGAGACCCACTGGAGCACTCTCTCCAGTCCGCAGTTGCTCTCCATTTATGGTTCCCCACGGTACGGGTAGTTAAAATGCTTTTAATGCTCCGTGTCCAGCTGAACTCAATCTTAGACAAAGTGAATTTCAAGTACTTCTAGAGCCTCAGAAACAAACCTGCACTTGAGAATCCCGCATCTCCACACCTTCCTTGTACTGCTCTGCAGTGCAGGGTGCATTGGCCGTATTTTTAAACACCAAATGGCTGCAGACGATCTGTGATCTGGGAGATGCATGAGATTTCAAGTTTCACCTTGTCCAGTCTCAAACAACCTGACTCACTAAGGTGTGCTGCCCTCAACAGCAGACAAGTTGTCAAGTTAGAACACAGCAGAGGCTAAGCCTCAGGTTGCCGACATTCTTATCCTGCTTACAGGCTTTGTCAGCCCACGAAGTTTCTTTAAACAGTTCCTCATCTGTAAAATATGAATATTGACAGTATCTACTTTATAGAGGTGAGGTGAGAATTAGATGAAATAATCCATGGAAAATATGCTGAGCTCTAGGTCTGACAAATAGTAAATATTTAATGATTGGTAGATGTTACCACCGTTGCTGTACTTGTTATTACTACTGCTACAACTTCTTCTTTTTTTTTTTTTTTTTTTTTTACAACATCTATTCTCATCATTAGACTGCTTTCCCAGCATCTCTTCCCTGGGCATGGCCCCTTTCTTGACCATTTATCTGATTGTGATTGGAGTAACCGTGTTTATACAATGGTACTTGCCTTCTATAACCACCTACACCCTCCACTATAGTTTATGTCCCAGGAGTTGTGTGTTCATCCAAGCTCCATCAGTGGGTCCCTTCTGAGTAAATTTTAATTTCAAAACAGTCAATTCAGACTTCTCTTTGTGGCATGTAAGAGACGGGCAATGTCACTGGCTATTTTCTATCATGCAGGAAACAGAGAAATGTGGTCCATGGCAGGGTTCTCAACCTTTATCCAACACCAGAATCACCAGGAGGGCTTGTTAAAACACATGTTGCTGGCCCCTACCCTTGTTTCTGATTCTGGGACAGAGTCTGAGAATATGCATTTGTAACAAGTTTCCTGACAATGTGGACACTTTGGAAACCACTGACCCATAGCAAGAGAGAAGAATAAAACCAATATGTTGAACAAATCAAAGATAGATAGATAGATAGATAGATAGATAGATAGATAGATAGATAGATAGATAAAGATAGACAATAGATGGATAGATAGATGATAGATGGAAAGAAAGAAGAAAGGAAGGAAGGAAGGGAGGGAGGAAGGGAGGGAAGGAGGGAGGGAGGAAGGGAGGGGGGGGATGGAGGGAGGGAGACAGGGAGGGAGGAAGGGAGGGAGGGAGACAGGGAGGGAGGAAGGGAGGGAGGGAGAGAGGGAAAGAAGAAAGAAAATATTCTGGTTTATTCAGAGAGATTCAATCTGTTCCTGAGGCTCAGATGCTTCTGTCTTTTGACTTCATGAAATACCCCACAGGAGCATTCCAATAAATTTCTGGCCTAAGTTAGCTTGGTGTTTTTGCAACCTGAAACATCGTGAAAGAGGTTTTGGTGGGCAATGCAGTCTCCTGTACTTGAAAAGCAATTCCTCATGTTTCACTTCAAACTTCCAGATCGTATCTACATCCACACCCTGGGCGGACCAGAAGGAGCCTAACCTTCAGAACAAGATGAAAGCTTCAGAATGAAGCTAAGGAGGTCTCCCTTTAGGAAGACGTCATCACCAAGCTATGTGATGCCCGTGTGATTCCCTATGAATCCAGGGTAAGGACCGTTGCGCTGGCCCATCAGGAAGTGAGGCTCCTAAGGTGATTCCCATCCAAGGCCCATGTCTACGGGGCCTCATGGCAGCCTGGCACATGGGATGGGGCCTGGGCATTGGCCCTGAGACAGACTTAGACTTGACCTCCAGCTTTGCCATTACTAGCTGTGTGACCTTGGGGAAGTTACTCAACATTTCTGAGCTTCAGTTACTTCAATTGTTAAGTGAATTAAATAACAGTGGCACTTCACAGATTTGTAATCCTGCTGATTGCTAAGCTATGGAAAGCACCCCCTGTTATTTCTGGAGCATTTGTGGAAGGTACAGAAGCATCCTAATCATCATTATTAGGGAGGATGGAGGAAGAGGGCAGCAAGAGTATAAGAAGTTACATAGAAAACAGAACGGGGGACTTCCCTGGCAGTCCAGTGGTAAAGACTCTACGCTTCCACTCCAGGGGGCAAGGGTTAGACCCCTGGTCGGGGAACTAAGATCCCACAGGCCGCACGGCATGGCCAAAAGAAAACAAACAAACAAACAAAAAATAACAAACAAACAAAAAAACCCAGAATGTTTACAGTTGTGTTGGGTCATCAATGAGGCCAGAGGGTTCATCTGGGCTTTTTCTATGCCCCCTCCCCTCCCCCAACCACATCAAACTCTACTGCTTGGAGAGGCAACTGCAGGACCCCAGCTCTTACTTATAATTATTATTATATTTCCGAACCCGGCCTTTGTTTATTTCATTGCACTCAGTGACTCTAATTCTTGGTCAGAGCACAGGGTAACCAAAGCCTTCTCAGATCACCTCCAGAGAAGCCCTGGATGCTTCGGTTTCCTTGTCAGGTCCCTGACACAGACACCCCTGGAATGTGGCTGATTCACCAGCTCTGCCCTTCAACATGGTGAGCAGACAGCAGAGGGTCCCCAGTCAGGAGTATCCCCTGCTGCCTTCCCTGTTTTCTCACCCTCGTGGGAAGTTTCCTGAGCCTCATCGGCTGTGTCACACCAGCTGAGACCTACCAGGTATAACGCAAAAGTAATCAGGCTGGTTTTTAAAGAATAAACATTCCAGAACCTTGACATCCTGATGTGTGCTGCCCCCAAAGTGTTGTCCTGGATAGAATCCCTTCACGCCCCCAAAGCCACAGCATGTCCCCTACAATATTGTTATTGGCGGCAAATCCTCATTTGCTCCGAGTGGATTTTATTTTGGAAACTATCCAAAATAGCTGGGGGGCATTTTAAACAGCAAAGTCACCAAAAAGAAGCTCAAAAATGCAAAAAACATGGTACTCAAGAGACCATTTAAACAGACACTTTACAGTATGAGCTGAAACAGGAGGGCTGAATGTTCTTCAACATCAGCTGGGGGCGCGTGTGTCGGGTGATTTAAAATTTTTACCAGTCTGAGCATGTCCGTGGCTGACCACGAAAATGCCACAAGTATTGATTTGGGGGTTATAAATAAATTGTAGTGAGAAGGCAAATTCACAACTATAGAGTCTGTGAATAGTGAGGGTCAACTGGATGTAAGGAAGTGAGATGAAGGCGAGACTTGGGAGAAGGGTCAGAGGGGATCCAAAGCAACACGCCTCAGATAAAGCTGCGAGAGCACAGCTCTCCAGTAGAAGCAGGGCGGTGGGGACGAAACCAAGAGCGCTTTGTTTGGAAGAAAGGGGATAAGTGAGCAGGCTGGTCAGGGAAGCTTCTTTCAACTTGGTCAGGCAGTAGGTGGAACCAGTTAGATGGGGCGGGATGACGAATGGACAAGTCGTCTGCAGGCAGTGGCCGGCGGTGGCGCAGGGAAGAGGAGCTAGACCTGCGCATGGGCAGCAGCCTTTCGCTGCCAGCCCTGGCTGGTTGGAGAGAAGCACGTGCTCACCCTGAAAACCCATCACCGTGAGGAAAACTCCTGAAGCCTGGGGGGTTACCCCTCCTCCCCCACCTAACCCCGGGAACTCTTGCAGGGAGTTCTGCCCAGGGGCTGAAGACGTAAACTTAGTAGTTATTTGGTCTCTTGATAATATGTAAAACCATGGAGCTGAGCGCACAGAAAGGTCACCTGCAGAGTCTAATTCCCCTTGTCTGGGGCCCCAGCATCACGGCATGTAGAAACCTTCCCAGATGGTGCTGATGGGCAGGCAGAGTTGAGAACAACCAGCCCCGGGAAGAACAGAGGAATCTCAACCAAACTCGGAGGCAGTCCACACTAGACATCAGTTTGAGAAGTAGAGGCCACTGAAGAAAAGGCAAGGCAGGGATGAAAGGGTTTCGAGAGGAGGTAAGGTTGATGGGACCGCCTGCCGCCGAGCGGATAGGGTGAGGCTAGAGCAGCACCAAAGTCTTTGGCAATAGAGGCAGCTTGCAACCTTGACGAGAGCGACAGGGAAAGAAGCCAGACTGGAGTGAGCTGAAGTGGAAACAGCATCACAGTGACAGTTTTGAGTTCTGCTCTGAATAGATGAGCGTAAACGATGTAGCAGCTGCTGAAGGAGGTGGAGGGAAGGGAGAGCTTTTGACTACACTGATACGAATGGCTTGATAGAAAAGAAAAATTGCACGATGAAGGATAAAAGTGTGATAGCGGTAGCAGTGATGTCCCTGAGAAAGCAAGAGGAGATGCAGCCCAGATGTGGAGTGACCGCCCTTTGATGGGGGCCTTGGAACCATCATGGAAGATGCAGGGTAGCCCAACTAATCAAGGCAGGTCTGTAAATCTGGTGATGGGAACGTGAGGGAGTCCCCATCTGATGTCTTCTATGAATATTTACTTATATCAATAAGATTGTACAGTAAGGAGATAATATTTTGAAGTCTGTTTTGGTCACCCCATTGGCTGCACCATGGACATATTTTCATGTCAATAAGTGGGCATCTCAGACTATCCTTTTAAAATTACTGCAGAGTATTCCTTTGTGTAATTGACCATAATTTATTTAATCAATACTCTTGCAGGAGTGAGTTGATTTTTTTCTCCACCTTTCGTTAAATATTCTTTTTGTTTTTTGTTTTTTGTTGTTTGTTTGTTTTTAACCTTCCCTCTCTCTCTGATAATAAACTTTTTACACATTTTTAAAAATTATTTTCCTCAGGATAAATTTCTAAGGATGGGATTTCTATAAAAATCATCCTTTGTTATTAATCAACTTTCCTGTCTCCAATATTTTCATTGCTACTTTGGACAACAAGGATTCTACTTTATACAACACAAAGGATATAATCACCACTTTCTTTAAATTTTTTATGCTAGGTAAAAATGTTTGCAGTTGAAAAAAAAAATGTTTGCAGTTGACGGGACTTTACAGGCCTCTTTTAATATATTGTGGTCTCACAGATTGGTTGGACTTCACGTGAAATTTCTTACTAATTGTTGACTTGAAAAAGCAGCTTCTCATTTTTCTGCTAACACAACTGTCAACAAGGAGCTGATTGGCCCACCTTGAAAAATACTAGTTCTGGAAGTTGAAAGGCATTACGGATTAAATTTGCAAGGACAATTTCTCCTCTCCTTTGCATGTGCCCCAACACACACACACTTCTTGTTGTCTTCATTCCTCTGTTCCTTTGTGTTAAGTCTCACATGTGAAATTCTTGACTCCAAAACTGACCCTAAGTCCTCTGAATATAAGACTTGTGCCAAACTTGACTCAAATGCTCCTGACCCCCTCCACCCAAAAGCATTTTTCAGTTCTTGAAGTAACACTGAATCCGTGAATTCTCCCCTCAGCCTCATCACGCTTGAAAGCTACTCTGCAGAAGGACTCTGCACTATTTTTTTTTTTAACATCTTTATTGGAGTATAATTGCTTTACAATGGTGTTAGTTTCTGCTTTATAACAAAGTGAATCAGTTATACATATACATATGTTCCCGTATCTCTTCCCTCTTGCATCTTCCTCCCTCCCACCCTCTCTATCATATACACTATTTCTTTTGAATCCTTTACACTGTCTGGGGTAGAAGCACAAGCTGATTGCCTCTTGGTCTAAAACTCTTAGCAGCCAAGGATGCTACATGAGCCAGTATCTGTTCCTAAAGTCAAAGATGAACGAGCTTTGCAAAATGCACATCTGATCAGCTCCCAATATTGCCTAAAGCCCTGCAAAGATTGTCCATTGCTCCTGGAATAAAGACAATCCTCCCTACGAGGACCTACAATGACCCTCCTGCTCTCTGGTCCTGGATCTCTCCACATCATCCCTTGCTCTCTGAAAACCATTTGCATAGGTCTTATCAGTTTCTTGAGCAAGCCTTGTACTCTTCTCCTCAAAGGTGGTTCCCTTTGCAGTGAATTCTGTTGACGTCTGTCTTGCCTGGTTAGCTATGCCTCATTCTTCAGATCTCCACATAAGTGTCACTTCTACAAGGAAGCCTCTGCTATCCCAGATAAGGCTGAATCTCCCTATTATAGGTCCCCATAATACCATGTGATTCCCTTGTAGTCCTTACTGACGACTGAAATTTTATATATATTTCTATGCTTGTTTGATCAATGTCTGTGCCCGTTACCAGAGTGTAATGTTCATGAAAACCCGGAGGGCATCTGTTTCCTTCACCATTACATATCTATTATCAAGTACAGCATCCAAGACATGTTTGTTGAATGAACAAATGAATGAATGGCTAAAACGGAGAGTCACAGCCTATGAGAGCTAGAGATGGGTAGTTGAAGAACTGACCTTGCAGTGGTGGTGTAGGTAAAACAGGGACCAAAGATCATCTAGTCAAAACCTTCTTAACAAGCGTGCATCAAAAGGCTGCAGAGAATCAATGTGCTTTCACTGTATAAAATTTTGTTCATACACTCTTTTTGTGGCAACAGAGTCCAATGCATTCACTAAATATTCAAGTGGGTCCTGACTCTCCAAAAAGATGAAAAACCATTAGTCTAATCCAGTTTTTTTTTTAATATATGTATTTATTTATTTATTTATGGCTGTGTTGTGTTTTTGTTGCTGCGCGCAGGCTTTCTCTAGTTGAGGCGAGCGGGGGCTACTCTTCATTGTGGTGCATGGGCTTCTCATTGCGGTGGCTTCTCTTGTTGCAGAGCACAGGCTCTAGGCACGCGGGCTTCAGTAGTTGTGGTGCGTGGGCTCAGTAGTTGTGGTTCACGGGCTCTAGAGCACAGGCTCAGTAGCTGTGGTGCACGGGCTTAGTTGCTCCACGGCATGTGGGATCTTCCTGGACCAGGGCTCGAACCCGTGTCCCCTGCACTGGCAGGTGGATTCTTAACCACTGCGCCACCAGGAAAGTCCCTCTAATCCAGTTTTTAAACAAGAACTAGATATACGTCCGGAACTGGAATTGGGTCCCCTGAAGTCCCAGCTAGTGCCCTATCTCATTGCCTTCTCACCAAACAGTAGTCAACATCATCATCATCTAAAACATGTGTTTCTGTGGGCTCCTGATGCTTTGAAGATCCACTGAGCAAAGTTAACTCTTTGAAGCTCTGGGCTGCCCCAGCGTCTGGTAAGGTGAGAGCTGGCCGGCTGTCCTCGGCTGTCCAGCCTCTCTCCTCTCCATGAATCCTCACCAGCAGAGAGTGTGCAGCCCGGGGCTTTTCACCCTCCATTGGCCTCTTGTTCCTAACTAATGAAGCCTCGTGCCCTTGTTGGTCCTTGTTTCTACAAGCCTGGACACCTTCTTTTAACAGAACGTACTTGAAAAACAAGATATTTTTCTTTGTACCAGAAACAAATGGTGATTAATGTGCTCGTTGTAATTAATCTGCTGTGACAGATTAGTGGTGTCGCAGCAGTTTCTTTGCTGCTGTGGGAGCCTCCCTGGATAGGACAGCTGGTGAGAGGGGACGGCAAATTCAATTTGTTCCTCATTTGCATACATATGACAACCATCTGTGCTAATAGCCCTGCAATGTCTCCATTAGGCCCTATGGTAGCGTCAGCCTCTCCGGCGCGCTCCCGTTAGACCTGGAAGAGGGGGAGCTCGGAGTGTAAATATTTGCAGAGGAAAAGGGTGGGCTTGATGGAGCACAGTCAACCGTGCCCCCTTTCAACAGAGGTTCAGCATTAAACACGGGCTGAGATTCCTCTCACCCATAGCAGGGGATCTTCTGAGAACTTCTGTTTTCATCCAAAGCTTCTGGACTCTATCCTCAAAGATCCCATTGAATTGCTGACAGTCTATTCCCTAACATCCAGTCACTCGAACCAGCTTCATTTTGGTAGAGACCTTTTTTTTTTTTTTAAACTGGTCCATTTACTCAAAAACTATTCATGGTAGTGTGTATATACACGCTACTATATATAAAATAGATAGCTAATAAGGATCTACTGTAGAGCACAGGGAACTCTACTCAATACTCTGTAATGGCCTATATGGGAAAAGGATCTAAAAAAGAGTGGATATATGTATAACTGATTCACTTTGCTGTACAGCAGAAACTAATGTAACATTGTAAATCAACTATACTCCGATAAAAATTAATTTAAAAAAACACAAAACCAAAACATATTCATGGAGTATCTACAAAGTTTGGGCACTCTTCTAGGTGGAAGAGAAACAGAGCTCACAGGAGAGAAAAGGTTTTTGGTTTATGGCGTTTACATGCAGGAGTGAACCCTGACAACAGACAGACAAACAAGAAAAGTTACATGCAGTGTTTTGTTCTAAGCAGAGAATCGAAAAAGGGTGCAAGGTGGCATGGAAAAGATAGTAGGTGTTGACAGTGTTAGATTTGGTAGTCCAAGGAGTTCTGGCAAGGAGGTGAGATACAAGCTGCTGTCGGCATGGCGAGAAGGAGTCAGCCTGTGACATCAGTGGAAAACACGCTTCTCCAAAGCCAGGGAACTGTGAGCTTGGCACGTCGAGGAAGAGAAAGATGACCAGCGTGGCTGAGGCAAGTCAGAGAGGAGGTGAGAACGGTGAGTCTTAGTTTCCTAGAGCTGGAGTAACAAAGTGGCGCAGACAGGGGGTGGGGGGGGGGGCGCTTAAAACGACAGGAATTTATTGTCTACAACTCTGGAGGCTAGCAGTCAAGACATCAAGGTTCCACGGTGGCCCTGAAAACTGTAGGGGAGAATGTTTCCTTCCCTCTTCCAGCTTCTGGTGTTGCATGAATCCTTGGCTTTTCCTTGCTTGTCAGTTGCATCATTCCAATCTCTGCCTCTGTCTTCACATGGCCATGTTCTCCCTGTCTGTTTTTGTGCCTCTTCTCTTCTTATAAGGATACCAGTTATATTAGATTAACCAGCTGGAGCACATGGGAATTTGAAAGCCAGATAAGGTGCACTGGTCATAGTGTAAGAGCAATGGATGACTTTCAAAGGCCTATTACAATGAGATGATGTGATCCAGCTTCCATATGGGTGTCATAGGTAGACTGGAGGCAAGAGAGAAGGATGAACTTGGGAAGTTGTCCCATTCATCTTTGGAACCTACATGTCATGGTGGCCTGAACTAGGAAAGTGACAGAGGAAATGGAGTATGGAAGGAGGTTCTGAGATATATTTAGAAGCTAGAATCCATACACCTTATACCAGACTGGATATAGGTATTTGGAAAAGGAAAAGGAAACACATTTTTGTCCTGAACAGTTGGCAGGATGGTATAATATTTGCTGGAAGAGGGGCTATTTGGGGGACAGGGAACAAGTTTGGGGGATAAGAATCAAGTGTTCCATTTTGGACATGTTGCATTGCAGACATTTATGAGACATCCACGTGGAAATATAAAATCACCCATTTGGGTGTGTACATCAGAATGTCAGAGAAGACTGATTTTGAGGTAGAAATTTGGGAGTCGTCTACTTCAAGAGATTATTTAAAGTCTGTGGTGCTGGATAAGCTCTCTCTCTACAGAGAGAGGAATATAGGGGGAAAAAGTTGAAAGAGAAAGAAAGGAAGGAAGGAAGGAAGGAAGGAAGGAAGGAAGGAAGGAAGGAAGGGGCGGAGGGAGGGAAGGACCCAGCCCCAAACCCAGAGAAACCCCATGGCTGTCCTTTCCTCTTCTGTCTGTGCCTTTGCTAGGGGTCCTCATGTGCCATGGGTAAGTGCCCTTCCCTATGATGGATGACTTCATGAAACACAGTGTGTGGTGATGCACCAAGGCTTGGCTGATGCCCCTCTGCTTCAGCCTCATTCTATCCGTATTTCATTCCTATTCCCCTTTGTCCTTGTTCCCCTCCATGAAGATATGGTCCATGTTCAGCATGTCTTTATATCCACACCCCAGGGTTTCTCAACCTCAGAACTCCTGACGCTTGGGGCTGGATAGCTCTTCACTATGGAACACTGTCTTATGTGTTGTAAAATGTTTAGCAGCATCCCTGGCCTCCAGCCACTAGGTGCCAGCAGCACCCCCCCCCCCATTTGTGACAATTAAAAATGTCTCCAGATATCGTCAAATGTTGTCTGGGAAGGGGTGGAAGCAAAATGACCTCCAGTTAAGAACCACTGCCATAGACATATCACAAGGCTCTCTATACAGGGGGCCACTCATTAAATATTTGCCATTGATGGTGACAGCACTTATATCTTGACACATAGCTTCTATCTGCCTTCCTCTATCCACTAAAGGAAAGAGATTACTTAAAAACCTTGTACGAAGCATCAGAATCTCTCACTCGTTTCTGGCCAGGCCTCCAGACTCCAGACTCCTTCTTCAGCGTTGAAGGCAAATGTGTGAGAAATCAGAATGAGGTGTGAGAGGGAGTTATTCATTCAGCCAGTCAACAAATGGCAAAGTTAAACAACAATTGAATTAACAGCGCCTTTCTGTGACCAAAGCCTGGTTTGATAAGATAGGGGAGGTTATTACCTAAGAAAAATTGCTGCCACACATTCCAATGACTCTGCATCCTAAGTAAAAAGTCATCTTTAGCACAACAGACGTCCTTTTAAATTTTATCAACCAGAAAAATAGATGGGGGGGAGCATGTAAACCAGACCATGAAAATGTAATGTAGAGTCTACAAATTAATAAGCTGGCGGCATGATCAGATCGAAATGGGATGATATCAAATGATAGGTGGCTGTCCTTATGCTGCATCGTTGCTTCTGGAGTCTCAGAGATTGAGTACGAATGTGGGGCATGCTTACAGCACGGTGAACATAGCAATCTGTCTTGGTGGCTCCCAATTCAGCCTCAGAAGCTTTGCTAACACTGCATCCTGGAAGCCAGTAACAGTCACTCTGCCGAGTGTTATAGATAAAATGGATTTGCTCAAGCAGCCCCCTTGGAGGCTTTCCGACGGGTTCACACCTAATCATGATCCCCAAACTAAACCACTTTTGTTGTCAAGTAGAACACAGAAAATTGAAACCAAGGTAAAAGAAAGCCCTTGTCTCTAGAAAAGAAAACCTGGGCCATTGGCTCCCTACCCCCTTTCCCCTTAACTCCATCTGGGTCCTGACGGATCCTCCAAGGTGGAGGTGAAAAGGGTGGTGGTCTGCTTCCCCTTCAGGAAGGAGCCTTGGATTAGCCCTGATACTTCTGTGACATGAATTCAAAGGAGAGAAGTATCAGCAAGGAAAAGAAAGACATTCTCAACAAAGAAAGGCCTTGCAGAAAATAACCTTGTATGAGGAAACAGAAGGGTTCTGGTTATCAGTGACAACATAACGAACCACCCCCAAAATGTAATGCCTTTTAAAAAACCATGTATTAGTCTCCATTCTGTGGGTTAGATGGGTGGTTCTACTTCTTTGGTGTTGGCAGGTATATTTCAATAACTGGAAAGTCCAAAATGGCCACACCGTGTAGCTCGCAATTGATGTTCTCTGTCACTTGGGTGCTCAGCAGGGGCTGTTGGTGGAGGTTCTTGCTTCTCCTCTACTGGGTCCTTTCCACACAGCTGCTTGGTCTTCCTCATAACACGGCAGCTTCTTTCCAAGAAGGAAGCTACGGAAGCTGTCAATCTTCAAGGTCTTGGTTTGAAAGCACTAGAATGTTACTGTAACTATATTCTCTTGGCCAAAAACAGTTATAGGGGCAGCCTAGATTCAAAGGGAAGGAAAATAAGCTCTACCTCTTGATTTGAGGATCCCCACACCCATTCAATCTACTTGTGACACACACATGGAAATTGGATCTTGTCATTTCATTTTCATAAGCCTTTAAAGGTCATCCATTGCTCTGTCACTGTGATTCGCATGCCTTACCTGGCTTTCAAATTCCATAATCCAATATGACTGGTATCATGTGAAGAAGAGAAGAGACACAGAGACACACAGGGAGAAGATGGCCATGTGCTGACAGAGGATCCTGGAAGAGACCATCTTTGAACACTAGTAGCCATAATGAACTTGTTATTTGACTCCACACCTCGCCATGCTGGTGTATTCCTACGCTCCAGTCCATACTTATGCCCTTCTTCCTCTACAGTATTGTCATATGGTGAAGGCAATACATGAGAAAGAGAGGGCTTGCCCTCCTGCAATTACATATAGTGATGTGCTGACTATGTACACCTACATGAATTTAAGGAGTGATCAGAAGGTCAGAAAGAATGACTCTCTCTATACCAGCTTTTGGTTCTGAACACGAGTTATTCCCCATGCTGCAGTGACAAGGGCATATATACTGTAGAAAACCATCAAGAGCCATTTTCATCTAATCAAGTTTTTAATAAACCCAATTTCCACTCCATCTTCTGACATTTACTTAAAGCGTGAGTAAATAGTTGACTTTATTTTTTAAAATACCTGCTTCGTACAGCTAGTACAAAAATTAAAGGACAGAATAAAATTACCTTTCCAATAGTCAATGCTCAAAAATGTTAGAAAACGATGATGAAGATTAAAATAGCCAAACACAATCAGTGATGTATTAGGTGCTTAATAAATGACAGCTAATATCATTGATAAAAGAAGCTCTTTTAGAGGAAGGAATGTAAAGGGGTAGGATGCAATCCATTTGAATGGGGAGAGGAATGTAAGGGCTAGGGGGGGTTGGGGTCAGGGGAAGAGTGATGTTCTCTGTGCCTCAAGAAGCAACGGACAGAGCTCTCTTTAACACCAAATTATCAGAGACAGTTTTGGGATTTTCACTGGCAAAGATGTGTTTCTCCCCTGAGCCCCAGAATAAATACTTAGAAGGTTAAAGTTTAGTTCATTAATCTCCTCATTTGTCTGTTTGTTTGGACACACAGATGCTCCATTGCGAAGTCAATTCGAGGAAGGGTGAACGACACTGAGACCAGGAAAGAAAAATACGGACACTTCAATACAATCACATGGTGGGAAGGGGGGCGTGCAAGAGAAAAAATACGTTTTACATTTAATTCTCTGCTTTAAAAAACTGTAATCAAAATTGGAAGCTCATGATTTGGTTCTTTCCAGGGTTTGTTTATGCAGCTGGCCTTCTAGGTGACATTTGATCAACTTATCTTTTCCAAGTAAATTTTTAGTTGGCTCAATTAGGCAAAACCTGACAAGCAAGAGCCATGTAAGTTCTTACCCGCTTTCTTTGTACCAACGCTACCCTCCTGCTTGGCACTAATTCAACACATCTTCAAGTTTCTGTGAGGGGCCTTGGAAAAGCCTCATTCTGAGATGTTGAGACAAAAGCAAAGAAAAGATTTACACCTTCAGGCTTCCCTGGTGGCGCAGCGGTTGAGAATCTGCCTGCCAATGCAGGGGACACGGGTTCGAGCCCTGGTCTGGGAAGATCCCACGTGCCGTGGAGCAACTAGGCACGTGAGCCACAACTACTGAGCCTGCGCGTCTGGAGCCTGTGCTCCGCAACAAGAGAGACCATGACAGTGAGAGGCCCGTGCACCGCGATGAAGAGTGGTCCCCGCTCGTCGCAACTGGAGAAAGCCCTTGCACAGAAACGAAGACCCAACACAGCCAAAAAGAAAGAAAGAAAGAAAGAAAGAAAGAAGCTTTCATTTAAAAAAAAAAAAAAAAAAAAGATTTACACCTTCTAATGAAGCGGAATGAGGGAAATTTTGACTAAAGTTATCCTCATTAAACTCAGTATCATTTTTAGTAATAGCCAAGTTATCTCTCCATTTGGCTCCAAATAACCTGAAAGCAGTCAGCTGTCCTAGAGCCTTTCCAGAGAAAAAGCTTTAAGAAAGAGAAATGTCTTGCTAAATGTCACTCCTATACACAATAAGGGTGCAAAGAAGGCAGATCCTGTGTGTTTATCCTCTATCTCTTTGGATGCTATGGCAGGCAGACTTCAAGGCAACCGCCCCAATGATCCCTGACTCTTGGTATTCACATTTTTGTATAATCCCTTCTCCTTGACTTAGAAGTAGGTCCTATGACCTGCTTCTAATCAATAGAACATAGCAGAAGTCATGGGATGGCCCTCCCATGATTATGAAATATTATATAACATCCATCTTACTAGCAGGTTTACTCTGGAGGCTATCCTTGCTGGCTTGATGAAGGAAGTGGCCATGCTGTGAGACAGAGCGTAGAACGGTGGGTGGTCCCTGAGAGCCACAGCAGGCCTCTAGGAACTACAGGTAGCACTAGGAGCTGAGGGCAGTCTCCAGCCAAGCAAGAAGCTAGAGCCCTCAGTCCTCCAACCACAAGGAAATGAATTCCACCAACAGTATGAGAGAGCTCAGAAATGGACTCTTCCACAGTCGAGCCTTCAGGTGAGATTACAGGTTGACCGACACCTTCATTACACCTTTGTGAGACACTAGGCAGAGGAACCAGCTAAGCTGTGCCTGGACTCCTCCCCACAGCGACTGTGAGATAATAAATGTGTGTTAAGTCACCTAGTGTGTAGTAACATGTTACACAGAAATAGAAAATGAACACAGAGGTCCTCTGCTAGGTAACAACAAATCTCAAGCATCCTACTTTGGTTTTCCATGAAGGCATCCCTGATTATGTAGAGGAAAACTCTACGTACCCTCTACATAAGGGTTTTTCCTGGTACTTTCTCATCTAACCTTAAAATTCCTGAATATTGGGGCTATTTTTTTATGTTTATAAGGCTTAAAAGAAACACTGCCCATCCCCCAGGAGAAGACTGGATAAGGAATGTAGGACAGTGGTTCTGTGTCCACGACATGGTACACACTGATTCAATCGTGAACCAGCTTGTCGTTTGTGTTGACTCTCTATTACTGTATAACCAACCAGCCCAGAATGTATGGCTTAAAACAATCACCATTTATATAGCTCGTGATTTCATGGGTCAGCTGAGTGGTTCTCACGGTCTGGTCCAGCTCAGCTACCTCCTGCTGGCCTCACTCAGCATCCGTGGTAAACTGGCAGGTGGGCTGGAGACTGCATGATCTAGGATGGTGTGGTGGGCAGAACAGGGGCTCCAAAGACATCCACACCCTAATCCTCAGAACCTATGAAGATGTTACCTCACATGGTAAAAGCAACTTTGCAGGTGTGATTAAGGGTACAGACACTGAAATAAAAGATTATTCTGAATTATCCCAGTGGGCCCAATTTAATCACATGAGTCCTTAAATGCAGACAACCTTTCCCAGCTGGCTGTGAGAGATCAGAAAGAAGAAGAAGGAGGAGAGATTTGAAGCATGAGAGGGATCTGACCCACTAGTGCTGGCTTTGAAGATGGAAGAAAGTGGCCTCATGTCAAGGAATGTGAGTGGATTCTTAAAGCTGGGAATGGCCCTCAGCTGACAGCCAGCAACAAAACAAGGATCTCAGTCCTACAACCCCAAGGAACTAATTTCTCCCCAAAATCCAATAAGCGAGGAATACCCGTCCTCACCTAGACTGGGGACAGATGTATTGGGATGAGTTCTTTCCAAGATTGAGTCCTTACTCAGATCTTTCTCCCTCAGATGTAGGGAAAAGGGGATTTCAATAACACAGGGGTTTACAACATGGGCTTTGTGGTAGGCGGAATGATGGCCCCTCCAAAATGTTCAAGTCCTAATCCCTGGAACCTGTAACTTAAATGCCATTTAAGTTAAATGGCAAAGTAGAAGTAAGGTTGGAGATGGAATTTAGGTTTCTAATCAGCTGACCTTAACACAGAGAGATTATCCTGGGTTGTCCAATATAATCAGCAGTGTCTTTAAGTGTGGAAGTGAGAGGCAGAAGCTTCAGTGTCAGAGTGATGCAGCATGAGAAAGATGTGACCAGCCACTGATGGCTTTGAGGATGGAGGAAGGGGCTATGGACCATCCCCATGGGCCAGCTACCAGCCCCTCAATCCCTCACGGTGTCCATGGAGACCACGCAGGGACCTGGAAATTCTACCCCACCCAGCAGTAAAGAGGAGTCCACCCCATCCTTCACCTGGACCTGATTGAGACCGGGGGGAACTTGGGCTTTCAGCTCCATCTGGGAGAAACAAGGTGATGACCCCCTTCCCCTGCAGGAACAGTGCCAGAATAACCCGGTTAAAACAGGTTTAAATAAGATCCAGAGTCTCATAGCGTAGTACCAAAATGTCCTGGTTTCAGTACAAAATCATTCACTGGACCAAGAACCAGAAAGATCTCACACTGAGTGAAAAAGACAACACTGAGGTAAGAGAGATGTTAGAATAATTGAAGATTTTAAAGCAGCCATGACAAAAACGCTTCCATGAACAGTTACAAGCATGCCTAAAACGGGTGCGAAAACAGAAATCCTTGGCAAAGACACATACCAAATGGATGTTTTAAAACTGGAAAATACAATTAATATAAAAAGTAAAGAGAGAAACTACAGAAAAATAAAGAAATAAAAACCTCAGTGGATGGGCTCAACAGCAGAATAGAAGGGAGAGAGGAATGACTCAGTGAACTGGAAGATAGAATGATAGACATTAATCTGAGCAACTGAGAGAGAACAGACATTAATCTGAGCAACTGAGAGAGAACAGAATGAAAAAAAAAAATGAACAGAGCCTCAGGGACCTGTGGGACTATAACAAAATATCCCCCATCCATTGGCATTCCAGGAGGAGAGCAGACAATGTACTTGAAAAAACAATGATGCGAAGCTTCCCAAACTTGACAAGAGATGTAAACATACAATTCAAGATGCTGAACAAACTCCTTCCTAAAGATGGGCAGGTGACCTTTCCAGACGGATAAGAGCCTAGAGATTACTGATGGATCTTACAATTGCATTTAATAAGCATCTGTAGTTGAACTCACTCAGGAATCAAGCTGAGAGCTGTTGGAAGGGGGCACCTCTAATCTCCCTTGGTCACCCCCAAGACATTCCTCATAAACACACAGTCTATGTTACGGTTGGTGTCCAGATGCAAACCCAACTCTACAACAGGTCCTGTAACTCAGTCCTCAAAGTGAGATTGGAGGATCTGCATATCAGCATCACCTGGGAGCTTCCTAGAGCCCCATCACAGACTTGATATCCCTGCACCCACAAGAGCCTCAGATCCATATTCAAGTTTGAGAAGCACACCTCTGGTGCTTACTCCTTTCCTGCACTCCTCTTACATGAAAATTCTAGAATTCCTTATGAACCGCAGGCTAGAAGCCAACCAAAAGAGCGTCAAAGTTACAAACTAGGAAAAGTACTGGGCAAAGACACTGGAGTTTTGTCCTCCATCTTAAACCTTTGTATCTGCAAATCACCTAAACTGCCGGCAGTCTGTGTTTGCAAGATTGTTGTTTTTTATGTTTATTTGTTTTCCTTATGAATTTAGTGTTGAAGACAAACTAGAAAATCAGAGGCTTCTTCCTATTCGAATATCCTATGATTCCATTACATGAGAATCAGATTACCCATTACCACGTAGGCAAAGCCTGTGTATAAAGTAGTTAATTATAAGATCCTAAACCACGCCTGGTATATAATTATAGCAGGAATATTTTTTAATCTAACTGTAATTCTATTTAGAAATTTTGATGACTTGAGCTTTGCGCCTGTAGCTTATAATATCACCAGAAACCCTTCACAGAATCGTAACCTCCTAAGTCAGTTACCTGTTGATGCTCAAATATATGCGTATGTAATTTTAACAGTGCCCATTACACACAGACTTCCATTATAACACTGTTTCCACTCGGTCATGATTTATGAAAAATTCCCCTATTGGCTAAAATTTTCCAGGCTTAATCACACTCTCAAGGTGAATTTTTTCAACTAAACTCCACTTAAGCCAATTTTGAGCTCTCTGAATGAAGGAAAAACATAGATGCCAGATTCTTTAAAATAACCGTCAAGCAGGTTCCTTTTTTAAATGTTTATTTAACACACTAACATTCACACTTCACAAGAGGACTGAACCTGCGTGGCTCACAATTTCCAGATAATGGAGGGAGAGGTGCTTTTTTGCTTAGCAATCCCCAGTAAATCTCTCAGTTGTCTCCTCTGCCGTGGAGAATTATAGAGATTCTGTAAAGCAGGTACTTTGTTTTAAACCTTTGAGACTCCTTAGCATCTACGAAGCGGAATTCAGTTCATACACATCAACTCTCCTCCTCATGAGTCTGGCAAAGTTTTCCATGTCGGGACTGAGGAGTAGAAAGTCATTTGGATTACTGATCCAGTGTGAGTCACGCAGAACGGGGGAAGGATGCGCCGTTACCACTATTTTGAATCGCCTCCATTTTACTGTTTCTAAACTTTACTCTGGGACTTGCAGCCTTTGACTGTATTATTTCTATGGGGAAAACAACCTCTGATTTCTCTCTCGGAACAAGTGGCAGGCAATGTCTCCTGGGTTTGGGTCATGTCTCTGATCCATTGGTTTTCTTCCCTTGGCAAATGTTTTGGATCCACTCTGTACATCTTCATTTGGTTGACTGGGAGCGGGAAGCCTGCCAGGACACACACAGCCATCCTCTGTGGCACGACCAGCCAAGGGCAGGACACGAAAGAATTCCTTGCTGGATTCCTCATGTCCAGGCCTTGGTGCCAAATGACAACTGATGGAGACAGTCTTCTCAATTCCAAAGAGGTCTCTTGGCACAGCTATATAGACAGAATTTTTTTTAACAAAAACCCTAATGGATGTAGTTGCCCCATCTCCAAGCTAAAGCTTTCACATGTTGCTTAAGGAGGAACCATGTCGAGGAGCTCCTCCTGGGTGGGAACAGTCTTCTGCAATCGGCTGAGGTGCTTTGGCCCGCCGACTTCTTTTATGCAACCGATCTCAGCGGCACCTCCCTCACTTTTCAGAGAAGTCATCCCTGCCTTCTTCGAGTAGGTCCCTATGCTCTCTGTACAACACTGCTCTTTGAGTTCTGGAATATGCAATCCTATCTCCTACCACAGGACCTTTGCACATGCCATTCTCTGCCTAGAACACTCTCACACTCCTCTTCTCCTAGTGAACTTCTGTTCATCATTTAGATCCTAGCTTGTGACTTCTTCAGGGAACCACCCACTAACTTTGCTAATGAGGTCAACCCCACACCTATGTCTGTCCTCACACCACCAGTACTTCCCCTTGGTGGTACCTGTCACTGCTACCTTCTTAGATTCACTTCTGTGATTTTTCTCTTATTAGTAACTTGACCCCACCAGCTCCATGAGAGTCCAGACCATGTGTACCCTCAACTCCTGGCCTAGGCCTTCACACAAAGTAGGTGCTCAGTAATTATTTGTGAGATAGATGGATGAATGAATGAATTCACTTAGGAATTTCCAGGAGGGAGTCACAGAGCCTAAGCCAGCACTGCTAAATGCCTTGGCATCAGAAGAATTTGTCTGGTTTGTTTTATGGTTATTGTTCTAACCTTGATGTGTAAGACCTATGAAATGAGAGGTGGACAGAGAGGAAGTAGCGCAGAAGAGGACCTGGGAAAAGACCCTCAACTGAGGCCTACATAAAACAGTTCCTGAGCCGTAATATTATAAACCTACAGATGGACCTTGGAGATCATTTCTGGGATTTTACAGATGAAGAAAAACTTCCACTGTAGTTACTGGCAGCCCCCACCCCTTCTAACTCTTCATCTGTTCCTGGTCCTCTGCTCCCACAAGGAGACAGCCCTTAACAGATATTTAAAAAAAAAAAAAATCAATGGAGGACAGAACTTAACAGGAGCTGAAGCCCTGAGCTGGGAAAACCATAGCAGAGGAACAAAGTGATGAAATCATATGTAAACCATAGGGTCCCCGAGGACTATGGTTAGAACAAGAATTGAATTTCTTTCCTCTCCTCTTAGACCCAACATAGGGAGTTTCACTAGGAAGTCCCCAAAGGAACAATTCCCTCTTTTCTGTAATCCCTAATTAATTCTTATTCTCTAATCTGTAAAGACAAAGGGGGCCAGGCAGAAGAAGCTACCCAAATATCATCACTCATCTAAGTGGCTTAGGATGTGGGTTCTGCACCAGATTCCTGAGTATAAGCCCCACGAATTGTGTGACTTCGGTCGAGATGCTTAACTACTCTGTCTCAGTTTTCTCCTCCATGGGAACAACCGAACCCAACTTTTAGGGTTGTTGTGAGGATGAAGTATATTATGATTTGTAAAGTACCTGTGCATGACACACAGGAAACTCTTGGTACAACCTAGTATCATTTCAACATTCAACAGATGGGTGTTGAGTGCTTACCATGTGCCCACATGGAACAAGGTCGTGGCGGGGGGTGGAAGGGACTTATAATGGGGGAAGAAAGACACATTTAAGAAAGAGGAAATTTACAGATTAGGCTCAGCTCTGAGACTTTTTTAAAAGAAGAACTAGAACAGGAACAGGGAGTTGGCTGCCTTTAGACAGACTCCATCAGAAGGACGTCTGTGAGGACACGACACTCGAGCCGTGGGAAGAGCTGAGCAGAGAGGGTTCTGGCCCAGGAAGCATCAGGAACAGAAAGGGCAAGGCCTTGAGCGGGGAACGTCCCTACTCCCAGTGCAGTGAGAAGCCTGCGGAAGTTTCTCAGCAAAGTGAGACAGGATCTGAGCTGTGTTTTCAAAAATTCCCCAAGTCCAAACCCGTAGGATGTACAACACAGAGAGTGAACCAAGAAATGTAAACTGTGGGCTCTGGGTGGTAATGATGTGTCCATGTAGGTTCATCAGTTGTAACAAATGTACCAGCTGGTGGGGGATACGCTGATAACCTGGGAGGCAGTGCACGGTCTTTGGGAAATCGCTGTACCTTCCGCTCAGTTTTGCTGTGAACCTAAAACGGCTCTAAAAACATAAAACCTTCACTAAAAAATTAAACTACTGAATTGAAGAAAAAAAAGTTCCCTCTGGTTCCTGTATAGAGAATGGGTTTCAGTGGGACAAGAGTGAAGGCAGCGAGACCAGTTAGGGAGCTAGTGGAGAAGTGAAGGTGAGCGATGGAGGGATGGTGGCTTGGAGCAGAAATGGATGGGAGAGGAGCCGACACAGCCGAGATGAATTTTACAGACGGAAGCAACAGGTGAGTGACGGGGAAGGGGAGGAATCGGGGATGAGTCCTAGGGTTTTTGTCTTGAACAACTGGGTATTGCGATGCCTTTTATCGAGATGGAGAGAAAAACAAAAGAGGAGACCATGGAGCTTATGGCGTTTGCTTTGGTTTTACAATGAGACAGGTAGATCTGGGATTCTAGGCAAATCACAGATTCTCTGTGTTGTTGAATATCCGCCCCCCCCCGCGCCCCCCCCCCCCCGCGAAGAGTTGTAAGAACAAAGAAAGTACTAGTTTACTCGGAATGGTGACAAGTAAAGCTCTTTGGGAGAAAGGAAATGAATTAGTTCCCTTCTAGCAACGCTGTCCACTCTTCAGGAAGTAGGGTTACTTCCTTCTGGTGACAGAGTCTTCTTAAATGGTACGATACCTTTTTCTCCCATTTTTCTTAAGGTAGAGAAATAAACAGTGATGCCGAGTGACATAGTTCTCTGTTTCCCAGGAATGCCATTTAACTATTACATTTTCTTTTCCTTTCTTTTTTTGTATTTTTTGATGTTTAAAAAGCAGAAAAAAATTCTCAAAACCTGCACAGAGCACCCTAGTACACGCCTTCTTTCAGTTAATTTAGCAATGTAAGGGTCACCCTCTGTTCAGGAAAAATCTGAGAGTTTAAAGGAGTAATTTCCAAGGTTTTTAAGAGTATTATTTTCTTGCAACAGGTGATAAAATCTGAACAAGTTGATGCCACTTTTATGTAAGCTTTTTCTTTTAATACAAACACAATGAAAAGGTCACTAGACCAGGAGTCTTAAAAAAGATGTCACCCCCACTCAGTCACTGGAAGTCACCTGCCCTGTCCGGGCTGTCGCTGGTTTACCTGGAAAGAAGGAGGAGCTGGGTATCACATCCTTTCCAGATTCCATGGTCCATCAAATATTGGCCAGAGTGAGATAAACTTTTTCACACTAATCAAGGCGATGAACATCATTCATTTGCATTCTTTGGTTTGTTATTTCCCAGATGCTCTGATTGCAGCTCGTCTCTTTGATAGTCTGTCAGCTTGACCGCTCTTTTTGTAAACTCATCAAAATCGACAATGAATTTTGGATAAAAGAAACATTCTTCGTGTTTCAGAATCAACCCTCAGCATAAACTTCGTCTGGGGGCCACATGCCCTGCAGTGAAGTTGTTTTTGACCGAGTCCCTCAAGTGACAAGGCTTTCCAGCTTTGATTCACTTTGGGTGGCTCCCTGAAGCGTCTGACTCCGTGGAACCCCAGTACAAGAGATTGTACTAAGTGCAACACGATGTAATCAGCCTTGTAAACTTACTTCATACCAAATGCGTGGCTTTGATTTGAAACAAATGCAAAACCCACAGCTACGAAGTGATGCTCAAAGGATGGCGACGTGCAAGAACAGCTGACGAGAAGCCGAGTCTTTGCTCTCTTCCCACCTCTGTCACCATCTAGCGTGTGTCCTTGGGCAACTCATCCTGTGGGACTCAGTCTCCTCATCTGGAAGACGCTGGCTGGACCATTATGGTTGCACCACAATCTCTCATGTCTCAGCCTGGAGATTCCATGAGTAGTTGTGGAACCTCACTGACGACTGTGGGCACCGGACAAGAGAGCAGTATCATTTGGCCCAATTACTGGACTTGATATAATACCCCTCCATTCATGCTGATAAAGAAATCTCAGGAAAGCAGTAAAGGAGCAGGGACTCAGGCTCACAGAGGTACTAATGAAGGATTTCACCTTCCCTAAAGGTTCACTAGTGTCTTTGAGTGGGAGCCAGGGCAGGTGGCAGCTGGAGGGGAGTGGTGATTAGTAAAGTGTGATCAGGTGACACCTGCAGGGGAAGGTGTTCACTTCGTCCTTCTCTGTAGCAGAAGAATGAACAGATGGAGCCCTACACCTCCACAAACACTATTAACTTAACCTTGAATGTGCAGGGAGGCAGAAGCCTAACCCCTGTAACCAAAAACATCATTTATTATTGACTCTCTGAATTTAAAAAAGGTAAATTCCACATTATTTCCCTGCATTGATAATCCCCATAGTCCCTTAAAGCATACAACTAGAGCTGGAGAATGGGATTCAGAGAGGGAGCTTTTCCTCGTGGGCTTTTTAAAACGGAGATTAATGACCAGGATTTGCTCAATGAAACATTTCTCACCATGAAGTTCATAATTATTTGATCATTATGATTTTAATTATTCTTAACAGTGTCAGCAACTACCAGTGTCCTGAAAGTGTTTCAGGTAGAAGATGGTAGTTTTATTGGGAGTTTTACGTCCTAAACCAGGGCATGGACTAGCTGTTCCCTCTTGAATTCTCCTATTTTTTTCCATTCATTTATTCAACAAATATCTACTGAGTATAAATTCTGTGCCACGCATTCAGCCATGCACTGGATTAAGACAGATAAGTCTCATCTCTCTTCTGCCTTTACGTAAATTTGGATTTTTTCCCTATTTTTTAAGTTCCCCTATATAATTTTTTAAACATCTTTATTGGGGTATAATTGCTTTACAATGGTGTGTTAGTTTCTGCTTTATAACAACATGAATCAGCTATACATATACATATATCCCCATATCTCCTCCCTCTTGTGTCTCCCTCCCACCCTCCCTATCCCACCCCTCTAGGTGGTCACAAGGCACCGAGCTGATCTCCCTGTGCTATGCGGCTGCTTCCCACGAGCTATCTATTTTACGTTTGGTAGTGTATATATGTACATGCCACTCTCTCACTTCGTCCCAGCTTACCCTTCCCCCTCCCCGTGTCCTCAAGTCCATTCTCTACGTCTGCCTCTTTATTCCTGTCCTGGCCCTAGGTTCTTCAGAACCTTTTTTTTTTTTTTTTTAGATTCCACATACATGTGTTAGCATACGGTATTGATTTTCCTCTTTCTGACTTACTTCACTCTGTTCAGTTCCCCTACATTGTGGCTCTAGTGTATCAACCCGAACTCTTTCCCGCTGTTCATCGATGTGAATGTTCCATCCTGCTCTGCTGTTTGTCCACATGCATATACATACACCCCCACCAGCATGTAGACAAATACAACGTTCACCTCCCCGTCTCTTCATTTTCTCATGTCTGTCTACGCTAGCAATAACTCTACCCTCCTCCCATTCACTTCTCTAAATCCTACCCAGCTTTCAAGGTTCAGCACAAATCCCCCTTCTCTGGGAGGTGCTGGGCTAACACAGGCGTCCAACCCAACACCTCTGCTCTTCAGTGTTCTAGACCACATACGAAATCAGTCTTTTTCTGGCACCCAAGTTTTTCCTTCTCTGTTTGTGTGCACTGATTTGATCATCACGTGTAAATTATAAAATCCCTAGAAAGGTGAACCATATTTTATATCTTCAGTAGCCCCCCCCCCCAATATTTGAACAGTATGAGTCTCAAAGTAAGTTTTCAAGCATTTGCTTGGCTGGACTTAAACATTTTGTCTGCAATCAAGATAAGCTCTCCTAGAGATAGTAGAACCTCAACCTTACAACAGGTATTTAGAAAAACATGCTTTAATCAACTACATTTATTTGAACCTTGAAATCTCAGACCTCTCCCTTGACTGTATCACTATTAAAACCACAAAGCATCAAAGGATATCATACTTTAAAATGACACATATCTAAATATCTAAGGACAACTTACTACCTTTCTAATTTCAATTACTACACTTAAACAAAATTAAGGTATTTTTAAGGACTGTCCCTTCTCTACTGCTCTGCCATTCACACTCATAAATTGTATGACCGTGTATATGTGTGTATTTCTGAACTTTCTTTCATTCCACTGGTCTATTTGTCTGTCCTTGTGTCTATACTGCCTGGTCTTCATTACCGTACCTTTATAATGAATCTTGGCATCCAGTAGAATACATCTTCCTAGATTATTTTTCTTTAAGGATGACTTGATGATTTTTGGTCTTATGCATTTCCAAATAAATCTAGAGATCAGGTTGCCTATTTCCACAAAGAAACCTGCTGGCGTTTTGATTGGGATTGCACTAAATATATAGATTAATTTGGAGATAGTCAATATTTTTACAATATTGAGTCATCTTGCACGAACACAATACATCCTGCTATTTAGAAATATAATAGTCATATGGAAAAAAATAAAATATGATTCCCTACCTCACACCATACACACAAATCAGTTCCAGATATACTGAAGTTCTAAATCTGAAAGATAATATAGTTTCTAGAAAATAATATAAAAGAATACTTTCATGCTCAGGGAGTAGTGAAGGAAAGAAAAAGTTAAATAAGCATCAGAGAAATAAACAATAAACTGGACAGCACTGAAATTAAAAACAATAAAAAGACACCATGAAGGACTGAAAATGCAAGCTACAGAGTGGAAGAAATATTTGTGAAAATCCAAAAAGGGACTGTACCTGGACTATTTAATATACTCTTACAACTCAGTAAGAAAAGACAGAAAACCCAAAAGAAAACAGGGCAGAACCTTGAAGAGGAATTTGACAAAAGGGCATTCAAATGGCCAATAAACATAAATAAAGAATGGCTCAATGACATTCTTTATCAGGAAACTTAAAATTAAAACTAAAATGAGACACAATGTCACACCCACCATAAAGACTAGTATTCCAAAGTTTGGGTAGTAATGTGAAAAAATAGAAACTTTCATACACAGCTGGTGGAAAAGTTAAATTAGTACAAATACTTTAGGGTATAATTTGATATTAACTACAAAAGTTGAATATCTGTACGATCCATGACTTAAAATTCTACTCCTGGTTATATGCCCAACATATACCAAAGACTTGTGCACAAAAATATATGCACCAAGAAGAGCAGCGTTATTTTTAATAGTAGATAAGTAGAAATAACCTTAATCCATCAAACTCCATCAACAATAATCTAGATAAATAAATTAGTTTGTTCATTCCTTAGAAAACAATGCAACCATGAAAATAAGTGATCTACTTCTTCATAGAACAACACAGATGAATCTCACAAAAAATGCTGAGCAACCAAAATAACTGATGTTCTCAAAAACGGCCTGGATATTCTTTCCTTATTGGGATTTTGGTTGGGATTGTATTAAATCTGAAGATTCATTTTGGAAGAATTGACATCTTTACAACATTGAATCTTTGTACCCAAGAATGTGATAAGACTCTTCACTTACTCATGTCTTTATTATTCTGAATAAAGTTTATGGATTTCATGAAAAAATATAAACTAAGAGTTAGGTGTGTGTTGCTATTTCCTAATTATTTATATTTGTTATTATAATGTAAGGATTTTTAATTATAACTGGCCACCCTGGTAAATTTTCATAATAGTTCAAGTAGCTTTGAATTGAGCCTTTAATTTTCCCATGTAGAAATTTTTTTTTTTAATTGGGGTACAGCTGTTTTACAATGTTGTGTTAGTTTCTACTGTACAGCGAAGTGAAGTAGCATTCCCTGTGCTATACAGCAGGTTCTCATTACTTATACATTTTATACATATTAGTGTATATATGTCAATCCCAATCTCCCGATTCATCCCACCCTGCCCCCTGCTTTCCCGCCTTGGTGTCCATACGTTTGTTTGTCTCATGTAGAAAATTAATAGTGCCAAATATGGTAATTTCCTCTATTTCTTCCTACTAATCAAATCTCTTATTTACATTTCATATCTTATTGTGTTGGCTGGAAATTCCAGAATAAGGTTGATAATATCTATGAATGTGGATTTTCTTTTCTCTTGTTATTTGTCAGAGGTCAGCAAGCTTTTTCTCTAAAGAGTCAGATATTAAATATTTTTAGCTTTGGGAGCCATACCATCTCTGTCAGAACTATTCAACTCTAACACTGTGGCGTGAAAACAGCCATGGACAATAAACAAAAAATGAGCGTAGCTGGATTTGGCCCATACACCATGGTTTACTGAACTCTGTTCTACTTTAATGACAAGGCTTTTAATGTTTTGCCATTACTATGATTTTGGTTTTTGGTTTCTTTGTCACTTTAGGGAATAAATCCTTCAATTATAGATTGCCAAAGTTGGGGGGGTTTGTTGTTCTTTTAGTTTTGCGGAGTTTTTTGCAATTCCTTTCCTTTTTGACATCTACCAAGATCATCACATTTTAAAAATCTTTTATATATGAATTCCATCTAAAATGTTCTACATATTCTCTGATGTTGAACCATTCTTATATCCCTATAATAAGCTTAGTCATAATAAATTATTTTTATTTACTCCTGGATTTTATTAATTACGTATTAATTGGATACCCATAATGTATCAGGCACTCTTCCTGAACTAGTGGGTAGTGGATGCTTCAGTCAACAAAATAGACGAAGGTCCAGCTTTCACGGAGCTTACATTCTAGTGGAAGGACACAGATAATAATAAAGACACACAACTACGTCAGGCAAAGGTTAATAAAGCAGAGCTGGAGAGTGAGAGTGTAGGATGCTCTTTCAGAAATGGACTGACATGTAACACTACTATATATAAAACAGATAACCAACAGCACAGGGAACTCTACTCAATACTCCGTAATGGCCTATACAGGAAACGAATCTAAAAAAGGTGGATACATGTACATGTGTAACTGATTCACTTTGCTGCTGATTCACACCTGAAACTAACACAACAGAGTAAATCAACTCTACTCCAATAAAAATTTTTTTAAAAATGGTGTTCAGGGAAAGCTTCTCTGATCAGGTGTCATTTAAGCAGAGCCTTTAAGGAAGCAAGGGCACAGCCTAGACAACTAACTAAGCAAACGGAAGTAGTGGACCGAAGCGCGAGGACAGGGAGTGGCCAGGAGCTGTGGGAGCACACGGCAGGAGCCCCTAACACAATCTCGGGATGCGGCCCGCAAGGCCTCCTGGGAGGAAGCGACATGCCATCTGAGACCATGCAGAAAAGCTGCAGGACTGCGATGCTGAATTTTTGTTGTCACCTTGCTTGGGCCACAGGGTGCCAAGACACTTGGTCTAACACTGTTCTGGAGGTGTCTGTGCGGGTGTTTCTGTGTGAGATAAACCTCTGATTGAGTCAGGAGACTGAGTAAAGCAGATGGCCCTCCCCAGTGAGGGTGGGCCTCATCCAATCAGTTGGAAGACCTGAATGGAACAAAAAGACTGAGTGAGAGGGAACTCCTCTTGCTCCTCCTGCCTGCCTTGAACTGGGACACCGGCCTTTTCCTGCCTTTGGACTCGAAATGAAACATGGGTTTTCTTGGGTCTCGAGCCTGCTGGCCGTCTAACTGGACTTTATGCCATCAGCTGTCCTGGTTCTCAGGCCTTCAAACTCACACTGGAACGACATGTTGGTTTTCCTGGGTCCCCATCTTGCCGATTTCAGATCCTGGGACATCTCAGGCTCTGTAATCCCATGAGCCTAATCTTTATCATTAACTCTCTGTATATATACACACATGCACACACGTTCTGTTGGTTCTATTCTTCTGAAGGACGCTACTGAGTAGAATGAATACAAAAGAGTCTTCCATAACAATATGACTTATAGTCCCAAAATTAGAAGAAAAGGGCAGTTTCAAGCAAATTAATGACGTTCAGTAGGGCTGAAGCACGTAAAAATACATGAACCGGAGCCAGTGAAGTTGGGCAATGCAGAGTCACTGAACTGGATTTCATCAGTACTGGACCACAAAAAAAAAAACTTACACAGATTTTAAGAAGGAGAAATTGTTTGGGCTACATTATCTAGCTTAAAGCAAAAAGAAATTAAAACATAATAAAAGGGTGGTCCAAAAAATATATAACCACATAGGGAAATTTTAAAATGCTTTTTAAAATTAGTGTTGGGGGGCTTCCCTGGTGGCGCAGTGGTTGAGAGTCTGCCTGCCAATGCAGGGGACACGGGTTCGAGCCCTGGTCTGGGAAGATCCCACATGCCGCGGAGCAACTAGGCCCGTGAGCCACAATTGCTGAGCCTGCGCGTCTGGAGCCTGTGCTCCGCAACTACTGAAGCCCACGTGCCTAAAGCCCATGCTCCGCAACAGGAGAAGCCACTGCAATGAGAAGCCCACTCACCGCAAGGAAGAGTAGCCCCGCGCTCACCGCAACTAGAGAAAGCCCACGCGCAGCAACGAAGACCAAACGTGGCCAAAAAATAAATAAATAAAATAAATAAATTTATTTTAAAAAAACTATTTAGAAATCAAAATCATACAAAGGGCAAGATCAAGACAATACACAGACCAAAAAACATGGCCTTAAGTTCATTAAAAAACAAGAAATACTGACAATAAACTATTAATTCAAGAAATTTAAGAGAAGTTGAGGAAAAAATGGACACAAATAGGGAGCCTCTATTCTGTCTATATTCTCTGCCTAGAGCTCTTTTTCTCTCCTATCTTCACGCCTCAGGCCCTCACTTCCTTCAGGGGACTTCTGCTCAAATGTCACCTGATCAGAGAGGTTTCCCCTGAAGCTCATTTCTTTTTTTTTTTTTTTTTTAATTGAAGTATAGTTGATTTACAATGTTGTGTTAGTTTCTGGTGTACAGCAAAGTGATTCAGATAGATAGACAGATAGATAACTTTTTCAGATTATTTTCCATTATAGGTTACTATAAGATATTGAATATAGTTCCCTGTGCTACACAGTAGGTCCTTGTTGGTTATCTATTTTATATATAGTAGTGTGTATATTTTTATCCCAAACTCCTAATTTATCCCTCCCCACCCCTTTTCCCCTTTGGTAACCATAAGCTTGTTTTCTCTGTGAGTCTGTTTCTGTTTTGTAAATAAATTCATTTGTATCATTTTTTAGATTCCACATATAAGTGATATCATAAGGTATTTGTCTTTCTCTGCCTGACTTACTGAAGCTCATTTCTAAAATGGCATCCTATCCTGTCTCCAACTCTGCTTATTACCCTTCCCCTGATAGATTCCGTGTGTCTTTGCTGATATCTGTGTTCTCTCACTGGAATATAAGCTCCCTGAGAGCAGGGACCCTTGCCTATTTTGTCCCTTGTTGCATCCCCTACTTCAGGAAGAGTACCGAGCACCTGGGCTGAGACTGGCCTGTTTCCGCTTCATCCTCTACTCAGCGTAAGGTCTGGCATTTGGCAGACACGTAATAAATATTTATTGAATTAATGTGACAATGTTTCACTGGACATTTGAAAAAAATCAATATTCTTTTTGGAGTACAAACATCTACATACACAGTTATTAAATAAAATGCAATAAATAAACTATTCTGCTCACCTATATCGTATTTTTCTGTCTGACCATCAAATTCTGAAAGTCACATTTTGTTAAAGTACGAAGCCCAGATTTTATCAACGGCCCCTCATCTTTCAGTTACACTCTTCATATCTCAGTATTATATATTTTTTTGGTACATAAAGCTTCATGACTCTTAATTTTCTTGTTTTGAAAATTTTACTAATACCAAATAACCCTTTTATCCCACTTAATGCTCTTAGTATTAAATTCCATTTGTGTGATATTAATATTAAGCTCTGAGTTTATTTTTGTTTCATTTTCCCGAGATACTGTTTCCCATCCCATTATTTTTAACTTTTCTGTGTAATTTTGTCTCTCCTATAGAAAGGATACAGATGAAATCTGCCTTGTCACCAATCTGAGAATTCTATCTTTTGCTCCCAAGTTCAACCCATTTGCATTCTTAATGTGACAACCACAACCACAGGACAACTGGTGCTATCTTCATGATTGCATTTACCTGGTTTATCTACGTTCCCCCTTTCCGGAGGCCAAGGTGTCTGCTTTGCAAAGAGAGAGCAGCTGAGAGTCTGTGACAGAGAGAAAACCAGGTCTGTCCTGGCTTTTCCTCTGGCTGACTTGCTCCTGCATCCCCACCACAGATGCTCCTGGGAGCTGTGGATCCCGGCAGTGAAAGGGGCCTGAGGAGCGACGTCCACCTCCTCACAGCGCTCTGTCCACGCTGCACACCCGCACAGCCTCACAACCTCACGCCTCCAGATCCAGCTAGAGGCTGTTTCTAGCCGCACTTACACCCATTTCCCACAGGACTCAGTGGGGTGATGCAGCTGACTTGGGCAGGCTTGGCAAGAGCCAAATCTGCGCACTGCTCCCCGTCTCTGCTTTGGCTGGCTGAACTTGGCAACAGCAGGAGTAGCTACACCGCACTGCAAAGCAGGGCTTGATATTTCCGGAGGGCTGGTAAACCACTCTCCACTCACCACTGCCAACCCTCACGTTTTCTAAAAGAGGGGAATTGTGACTTCATATCCTTTGTCACTTTCTCTGTACTGTCTCGGAAATACTTTACACTTGGAACATGTTGATGGAACTCTTTCTTCATTTCTGGTGCCGATGAGGTATTTTCCTGATTTTTATGTCCCTTCGGTAGTTTCACTTGGTCCCCGAGTGTAGGCTGGGGATGTGTGACTGAGCTCAAGTTACTGTCTATTGCACAAGTCCTTGTGACATGTCTTCATCCCATTATCCATGCAGAACATGGACCGAGTTACGCAGGTCTCTGTTTGCTGCTTTAATTATCACTGCCCAGCCAAATACCACTCGCTCTGCTGCTAATGATTCTAATCTAAACTGGGAATTGATGTTGACAAAACACAAGCTGTTTAGTTTTTGCAAAGGCTGATCAAATCTGCTATGGAAAAAAAAAAGAGGTTTTGGTAGATATCCAGAATCAAAGCTCCATTGACTGGGGAAAATTCCAGCTAATAGGCAGGGAGGCAGATAATCAAAATCCCCGAGAACGGAGGACGGGGTTTTCAAGATCATGAAAATATAGTTGTGGTGATGCCACTGAAGGAGAATCTGAGCAAGTTATCAGGTTGCTCCTTGTGAAAATATGACAAAATGATAGCCAACTGTCCATGCCCTGGGGATGGCTCGTTGTTAAAATAACACCGCATTTAGGGCAGCTTGTCAAGTGAACTGAGTGTGTTTTAGAGCTTAGAAAGGAACACAGTTGGCATGTGAGGTAAAACCAACGAGATTATGGCAATTTTGTAAATCAACAAGACTTTATAGTAGGAAATAGGGAGCCATTGAAGGTTTTTATGCAGGAAAACAATGCAATAAAAGTTGTAATTAAGGAAGATTAGTCTGGCAGTGTTAGGGCAAGATCTATCTTAAGACACTAATATGGAAACAGAGATAGAATCAGTAATGTGTTAAAATTTTAAAAAAAGAGAAGAAAAAAAATCATTAAATCTCTTCTACTTTTAGAAGGCAGTTAAGGGAACTCCCAGTTTGGGAAGAGCTCAAGGAGTCTTGCAAGGCGTTCTCAGTTCATTAAGATAAATTACTCAGTGTTCCTGGATGCCCAAACTGGTCCTGCGGCACAGGGCAGCTCCGAGCAGCCCAGGGGCCTCCTGAAGACTTTTCACACCACTTCCTTGTTTTGGGAAATGAGCACTGCTAGTCAATAGCCTCCATACAGCGTGAGCCTCCACTGTCCTCTTTCCTGCAACCACTGAAACCTCATCCATTCTTACGGGAATAAAGGAATAGGAACCCAAGCCCGTTAACTCTCACTCGAGTGATTAGATTAAAATCTAGTGATTAGCGGTAAGAATTCAGCCAAGGGTCCCAAGATGACGCGGGGCTCTTGCAGGCTCGCCACGTGAAAGAGATGGACTGTGCCACGTGTAATGGTCAGCGCTCATCCTTGGGTCAGACAGGACCTACAACGCTCCAGCCAAACTGATGACTGTCTAAAGCCGATGCTCCTGCCTGGCACTTAGGTCCCACTTTTCCGCATTATACGATTCCTAGTCAAGATCCCACGGAAGGCTGCCCTCCTTGATGAACCCTTCTCAGCTCCTCTAGCTCACAGCAGTCCTTGACTTGAATTGTAATAGATTCTGCCCGGACCACAGAATGGCATTTAGCTTGCTTCCTGGGTGGCTATTTATCCTTTCATGTCCGAATTTTCTCTCCAAGTAGATTATAAACTCCTTGAAGATGAGAACCACAATTTATAACTCACCCGCATTGGGCGCATAGGAAGAAGACGAAGATGCTGAGGTTAAGCTCAGCCACAACAATCCTTGATTCCACATCGGGCTCACTTTGCTGAGCTGTCTTTCTTGTCTCCCAAGCCCCAGACCCAACCATGCATCCGTCCCTCTCAACAGCTGTCCATGACTCCTCTTCTAAAAAGACAGAGGTCACGTAAATTAAGTTCCCACGACTTCCTTCCCCTCCACTCCATGAGTTTTATTGATACTTTCTTCCCCTGCATTTTCAGAAGAAGCACTGTCCTCATTGGCAAAGCTGATAACTTCCTTTTGGAATTTGCTCTAAGAGTTATTAGCCTGTCTCTTACCCCAACATTTTTAATCCACCCTCCTTTTGCTACAAACATCACAAATCTCCCCTGGCTTTACGATTTCTTAGTGTTAATGTTCTCACTATTTCTCCTAAAAATACTTTTTCCCCAAACCACTTCTAAAAAAATAGTATGTACCTACTGCTTCCTCTGTCCAATCATTTATGAATTCCTTGACTTTTTTCCAATCTTGGTTTCTCTTATTGACAGTTAATTGAAGTTGTTCTCTGAGGACTTCCAGCTCAAGCTCAGGACTGGAGTTCTGTGGACACAGACATGTCCAAGGACAAGCAATACCCAGACCCTCGTCAAGGAGGGTTTCCTCCAGATACGAGATGTGTGATCTGCAGGTTCCTTCAGGGCTGGCTTAACTGAGCCGCCTCCCCTAAGACCGCACGTTCCTCAGGCGCCCACATCTAGGGCTGCAGATAAAATACATGACACCCAGTTAAATTTGACTTCCAGGTAATCAATGGATAGTTTTTTTTTAAATGTAAGTACGTCCCAAGCAATACTGGGGAAATACTCATATTTTTAAAGTATTCATTTTTTATCTGCAATTTAATTGGGCATCTTGGATTTTTATTTGCTAAACCTGGAGACAACACCCACCTTATGAGGTGAGAGTACGAGGGCCAGGACTTTCTGGCCCAGGGCGACAGGCCAATCAATGAGGCAGCATTCCCTCCAGAGCTCCGTGAAGGGTTGCCAGGTGTGCGTTGGACCCGACTCTCAGTTTGCCTTTTCCCCCTGAGCAACGCTGCTGCCTGCTCCTTCTCCCTCTGCAGGGGCTGAGCCACTGAAGCGTCCTTCACACCATTCGCTCTCTCAGCACCTTTCAGAGAGCCCTCCCTGAAACATCTCTCCACTCCAAGTTTCTTTTTAAATGTGCTAAGAAATAGAAAACGAGGGCGAACATAATTTCAACCCTGGAAAACAGGGAAGGTAGACTGAAATGAGGAAATGACCAAGAGCTTCTCTGCTCCGCATGCATGAAGGACAGTGTCCTGGGCAACAAGTGGACAGTATCCCTCAAAGACCAAGCCACACTAAGTAGGGGGACTGCAGAGGAAACGAAATAAGTGTACAAAGAGGAAATACAATGTCCTATGTACATACGGAAAAACTTAGTGTAATTAGGAATCAAAGAAAAGCAAATACAAGCACCACTGGACTACCATTTTTTCCCTGACAAACTGATAAAGATACCGAAGGAATATTTCCAGTATTGTTGAGCATGTGAAGAAGTAACCAATTGTATATTTTGCTAGTAAAAATTCTATGCCTAGAAATTTAACCTAAGGAAATAAACACATGTACAAGCACGTATGAACAAAAATGTTTAAAATGTCAAAAAATTAGAAGCTGCTAATGAGGAAGTGATTAAATAAATTATAGTAGCTCTATTACAACCAGAATATCTTGCGGCCATTTAAAATTAGTATTTGTGTATATTCACTGACAGGGAAAGATATTCATGCCATATTGTTTTATGAAAAAAACAGATTTCATACTACTAGGTAAATAATGTCCTATTTTTGTTTACCAAAAAATACATATACTTGGGAAAAAATGATAAATATTAAGTGTTTATCTTTGAGTTGTGCGATTGTGGGTGATTGGATTTCGTTTTGATCTTTATCATTTAAAATTTTGTCTACAATGAACAATACTCTGTGTCATTTTAGAAACAATACTTTTCTCTACCCCATATGCACGAATGCCTTTAGGTTTTCTTCTCCTTAGACCTCATCTATTTTTTTAAAACCTTTCTGCAAAATTTCATATAGTTGACTCCATGGACTTCTTTTCTATCTTGTTGTCTTTGCATTATTTTGTTCTTTTCCAACTGTAACGCTCTTCCCTAGTTCTTTTTCCTTTTCTTTTTCCCTCCTTATTGACATCCCCCAGTATTGTATCATCTGCCCTTTTTCCTCTTCTCTCTACCTAAATGACTTACATTATTGCCTATATACAGATAACATCTGAATCTTAAAAATACCGACCTACCTCAGAAGCATGTAAAACCCTAGTTCCAAATGCCTGGTGGATGGACCTCCAGATTCCAATGTGTATTCTGCACCTGTTAGTTTCAGAAAGCAGTAGCTGGAGATGACACCACATGACAAAGAGAGCTCACCTTCAAGAAGCATCCAATCTCCACTTGGATTTGCTAATTTCCATATATTTAGTGACAAACATGTCTCCTCACCTTTTCCCACATCAGCTCTTCTTCCTGACCTTTCATTTTGTTACAAGCACAGCTATCATTACCCAGCCCTGCCAGCTGCAGTAGTTAATTGATAAGTTTGCTTAACACGTGAGGGACCTGCTAAGGTAGTAACATTCAGCCTCAACTACATGTTGCACTCATCTAGGAAGCTTTAAAAAATACTGATGCTTAAGACCAGAATTCAAGGTAAGTCAATTATGAATGTTTGGAGGAAGAGAAGTTTTGGAAAGACGGAATACATCAGGAAGCAGCTAGAAGTGCAAGAAAAACCATTTCATAAATGAAGTCTAGACTTTGAGGAAAGTAAGACTGAGAAAACATGATAGACAAGGCCGTAACAGAAAGAGCAGACCCAAAAAGAGGGAAAAAACTAGAGAAAAAGACAAAAATAATTCTGGAGAATACATTTTCTAGAATTGTATTTTTGGTCACAAATTTTGTAATCAGGCAAATACTAATGCATGCTATGAGAAGCCATAAGTGTTGTTTTTGCTGGCGAAGAGGGAGTGACTAATAAGGCGTTTGTAATGTCGTATTTTTGACCCATTCGTGTTCACTTTGTGATAATTTATTGATACGCCAATCATGATTTGTGCACTCTTCTGTCAGTGTGTTTTGTTTCCATAGAAAAGTGAACTGTTTTCTCATGGATGTGAAAAAAATACGGATGCTTGTTTTCCACCCCCAGAGATTTTGCCACCAAAATTTAGGAATTTAATATCTCTCCAGCTGATTCTGATATCCAGCTGGGGTTGAAAGTCCCTGTACCAGAGAAAGAGCAGGACTTCATTACTGATTTCATGATGAAGGAAGAAAGGTCAAACCTATTACTATTATCACTACTATTATTTACTAACAATGTCCTCTGAGTTGGATATCTTTCCCCTGGATGGCAGAAGCTGAACTGGCTTTCCCAGTCCAGCCACCTCTTTATCCAACTCAACTCCAGTTTTTACACCATTTCCAGGATGTATGGGGAGAAGTCATCCCACCATTCAGACACCTCCACGCTCTGACCCACACGGTCTTCTCAGTGCTATTACAAACACACATCAGTTAAACAGGACTGCCCATTGCTCCCCAGACATGGCCTCTGTCCTGACCTTGCTTTTGCCCCTATTAGCCCTTCCACCGTGAGCACCCTTCATGCCCAGCTGTCCCTCACAATTCCACCTGTCCCTTAGCTCCGAGGACTGATAATACACCAGTCTCGACAGCATGCCCCTCCACACCCCAGGAGCAATTCCTCATTTTCCTAAACTCCCAAGCACCTCTTATTGTACTTAATAAACCCTGTCTTGTGGAAAAGTTACATGTGCACGTATCATATACTTCTAATCAGATTTAAAGCTCCCCAAGGGCAGAGGCTAAAATCCTTTCATCTCTTTGTAGAGAAAAGAAGAGGTTAAATATGAGGACCGCAGTCACCCTGCCTGGGTTTATGTCCAAACTCCGCCACCTACTCACGGTGGGTGCTACATTTAGGGAAGCAACTTACCTTTCTGAATGTCAGTTTCCTTCTCCACTGAATGAAAACAACAATGTGACCTCTCAAGACTGTTACAAAGGTAAGATGGGGAAATGTATATAAACACTGAGCACAATAATTGCTCCAAATGGCGTCAATGATGATGGTGATCGGCATTTGGGAGACTAAAGCACATCAAGAAAGATATTTAGTTGTGAAGTCAACAGCATCTCTGTGCAGCAAATAGATGGAAAAGAGAAGCTCTTGGATTTGGAAAATGTTTATTACATTCCTAACATTACTCCCTGGGACCACTCATGTTATTACCACGGTTTTCAATTATTCCAGACAGCTAGTCCTGCTTCCTGATAGTATGTAAATTTCTCAGCTTGGTGCCATCGCTAAGATTCTAAATTTCATTTTGCAATGACAGCTTTTCTGAAAACTCTGCCACTCAGAGACCCTTGTGTCCTAAATGCTGTTTCTTTGTGGAATACAATTTTAATCGAGTAAAAAACAGTGATGGAGAGCATGTCAGATACCCATGCAGGATATAATCATTTGTGAAACATGAAATCCTGCTGTTAAGACGCCAGTGAACCAAGAGAGCAACAAGCTATTTCTACCTAGCAGGCTGAGAGCATTACAGCCTCTGGATCTAAAATGAGATCTATTTCAAATGTAATTCATTTTCTGAAGGATAAATAACAAAAGCCTCTTTCGTATGCAGCTGAGTCAGAACACCAAATGCCGAGCAGACAGTCGGGTAGGCAAGGGCGGAGACTCAGACTGCAGCTTTCTTAGGGTCTCTGGCTGCTGTCTCTCCAGGCAAGATGGCCGCGCCGCCCACTTGAAGAAGCAGAGGCTTAATCAAGAGTGATTCACCGTGAGCGCAGGATGTCCGTGTGATTTCTTTTCTCTCCTTCATCACCAGCCTTTCTTTCCTGGCGGGAACCTTCCACCAGCATTTACACCTGTTCAAGCCCCTCTTACCCTTAAAAGTAAAAGTACCTCCCTTGGTCCCACTTCCTCCTCCAGCTACCAGTCTATTTCCTCCTTCCCTTCAACAGCCTTGAACTTCCCGTCCACACATCTCAGGCCTCATGCATTCCTCATACCATCCCAAGAAGGCTTCCCAATCCTGCCCCTCCAACTTCATGGAAATGAACTTGAGGTCACTATTGACTTCCAGGGACCTAAATCCGTTCCTCAGCTTGTGTGACACAATTCACCAAAACCTCCCTCTAAGGACACTCTTCTCTTAGCTTTTTCGAGTCCTCCTTCTCTAAGCCTTCCTCCACCTCCTCGACCTCTCCTTCTCCACATCCTTTCCAGCAGGCCTGCCCTCCCCGACCTGGCCACTAAAAGGGGCTGTGCCCCGAGGCTGGGCCTCAGGCCGTTTGCTCTCCCTCAGCCCGCTTCCCAGGAGACCTCCAGCACATCCGTGAGCTCAGCCACCGAGGGCTGCCAGCCGTGGTCTTCAGCCCACCCTGACCTCCCCTCTGCGTGTCCAAACGTTTACTGATATCCTCTATGTGGATTTTCAAAAGCTCTGCAAAAACAACATATTCCACACCTGCTGTCACCTCCGCCACCTAAGTGATCACATCAGAAACCCAAGAGACATCCCTTGCCCTGGTCCACCCAAATATTTGCAAGGCCCTTGTTGAGACTCAGCTAAGCTACTACGGAATCATGGTATTGCTGCCTTGGCATCCACTATGTCTCCAAGCAGCCTGCAGGGACCTTAAACTGACACAAGTCGCTCAGGCAAGTGCACGCCCTAGACAGCAGCCCACAGAGTCACAGGTAAAGGTGAGCTACTGATATGAATCCCCAACAGCCCTTGTGATCAACAGGCCTCCCAGTTATGTTCCCCTTAGATAAGACCCCGTGAGGCTTACCAGAACTCCACTCTTTGTGGTTTGCATTGACCCATCCAGCTTTATCCGGGGAACCCCAAAACATGCTACCCACAGACCCTAATAAAGGCATGTGCCCAGGTCCTGCCTCTGTCTTCCTGCACCCTGCCTTGATTTCCTTGTGCAGCCCCTCAAGGCACGTGTGCGCTTCCTCCAGGACCTGTGAGTAATCAACTTCTCTAGTTCAATTTCTCTTTGGTCTTGTTGGACCCCAGCTCACCATCTGGCACCCTGTGCACTACTTAACAAATGTTAACTTAACAAAGTCACAACAGCCCAGAATAAGGGTAAAAATGGAGCTCGTGCATATGTATAATTTTTATGTTTATGTAAAGAATCAGTATTGTACCTAGTCCATGTTTGGTCCATACCAGAATAATAAGAGTTGTTTATTATAGCCAAAAACTCCTCAGACGCCATTTGCAACTACCACAAAGACCACACGAATTTATGAATCTTCCAGAACAAAGCAAAAGAAGATGGATGCTGAGTATTATTGAGAAATGTATTTGTTATGATGAACTCACTTCATTCATGCTATAGATTAGACAAAGATGTTGACAAGTTAATTATCTTGTCTTTTACTTCAGCGTTCCCTTTGCTCAAATCCTCCCTGCACTGGGAAGCAGTGTTGGCAACAGCAAAAGCCAAGAGCCGCCACGGCATTTAGACACTTCCATTTACAGGTCTCAAAGGGATGGAGGGAAGCATCTCCCTAGGGCCTGAAATTAGATGCTTAGAGGTATGGTCAAAAGATTTGCCTGGGTTGAGGGGGACCCACCCTTAGGCTTAGGCAAAGGGTCACCTACCCTGGACCTTACACTTTAGACCAGGGGTTGGCAAACTCCAGCCCATGGGCCAGGACCAGACCCTGTCCTGGTTTTTTGTGTGTGTTTTTTTTTAATAAAGTTTTATTGAAACACTGCTACACTCATTCATTCATGTATCATCTGTGCCTACTTTGGTGCTACAATGGCAGAGTTGAGCAGATGTGACAGAGGCTGTCTGGACCAGAAACCCTAAAATATTTACTACCTAGCCTCTCACAGAAAAAGAAGAGCTAACCCATGCTTTCGAAGACCCCACATACCACAAACGTCTGCTCCAGGGCTCCCTGCTCACAGGGGCCAGTGCCCCAGCAGAAGCTCGAATCCACCTGATTCCAGAGTCCATGCTCTTGGGTCTGGGTCACACCATCTCCTAAACTAAATGCCTAGTTAGGTCCTGACCTAGGCTCTCAACATAAAAAGATGAATAAGATGGTGTTCATGTTAAGAACTCATTCTAGTGAGTTTAGGGAGCTGGTTTCTATCTCTGCTTCCAGATGAGGGACAGCTTGCCCAGTGACAGCCCCATTCCTCCTCCTGGCACCCCACACCGCCCCTAATTCCTGTAACTCCTTCTCATGACTTGGGGTGCTCTTGGCAATGACTGAGATCGGCATCGTCTGTCTCTGTAGAGCTTGCATTTTTACCAAGTCATGATGCAACCACTTGCTTAATTCAACTGCTATAAAGGGCTAAGAAGAAAGCAGTTGGGCAGACTCAGTGAGAGCAGGGACGCAGCCACGGAGTGAAAGCCCAGGCAGTTCCCTCTTCAGCAGAGCCCCGAGCAAGGGGGAAGCATTTACTGGCTGAAGAGGAGCACCCTGCAGGAAGAGGAGCAAGAACCCTGAAGGGAGAAGCGGGGGCATTTGAGGATGGGACGGAGAACCACCGAGGTGTGATAATGAGGTCTTTGCTGAGGCTGGTTAGGGGTCTCCGGTTCCTCTTGAAAACTGCAGCTTTTATCTGAAGGGAAATGGGAAGTTCCATGATCAGGTTTGCACGTTAGAAGGATCACCTTAGCTGCAGAGGCAGGTGGGAGACTGTAAGAGTGAAGTGAGAGGTCTGTTAAGAGACGTCCAAAATGCAGCCCAGGTGGAAAATAAAAGCAACTCTGAGCAGGGTGGTGATGGTGACACGTTCGGAAGTGGATGGATTTGGACTCGTTCCAATTACAGGGCCTCGAAAGAGCCCTGTGTAGAGCTACCATATGATCCAGCCATCCCACTCCTGGGCATGTGCCTGGAGAAGAACGTGGTCCGAAAGGATACATGCGCCCCAGTGTTCACTGCAGCACTGTTTACAACAGCCCAGACAGGGAAGCAACCTAAGTGTCCATCGGCAGACGAATGGATAAAGAAGATGGGCTATTATATACATAATGGAATATTACTCAGCCATAAAATAATGAAATCATGTCATTTGCAGCAACATGGATGGACCTAGAGATTATCATACTGAGTGAAGTGAGTCAGACGGAGAAAGACAAACCTCATATGATATCCCTTATACGCGGGATCTAAAAAAAATGATGCACATGAACTCATCTACAAAACAGAAACAGACTCACAGACTTAGAGAATGAACTTATGGTTACCTGGGGGAAGGATGAGGGGGAGGGACAGACTGGGGGTTTGGGATTGACAGGTGCACACTGCTATACTTAGCTTGTTGAATAGATAATCAACAAGGACCTACTGTACAGCACAGGGAACTCTGCTCAATATTATGTAACAACCTAAATAGGAAAAGAATTTGAAAAAGAACAGAAAAAATAAAATAAAAATTAAAAAGTTAAAAAAAGAAGTGAATGGATTTGAAATGTATTGTAGGGTGTAAAACAGAACATGCTAATTTATTAGAAATAGAGGGCGACGGCAGACAGCACCCTACCCTCCGGGCGCCTCGCCCCTCCTCACACGTAAACCCGGCCACCAAGCACGCAAGGCTGGTGAGGAGTGCTGCTCGCGCATCAAAGGCCCTTCCTGAGAAGCCCTAATAGGGAGGAGCTCTTATCCCTGACGCTGGGCCATATTTCTCGAAGTGGGCTCTTCTAAGCACCCCCTCAGATTCACCAGTTATTGGTATTTTAAGTTTAAAATGCAGGTGCAGAGCTGCATGCAAACCCACGGAATCAAATCATCTGCAGGTGAGCCTCTCCGGCCTGCATTTTTAGCAAGCTTCCCGGGGATGTGGGCAGACGCTGAAGTCTGAGTATAGGGTCTGATTTAGGGTCTATGTGAAGGGTGACTGTGCACCTACTCAACCACCCCACCCGGCTTTTGCTGAAGAGGGAAGTTGGGGTGAGAAGCTTCTGCTCAGAAGAGCCGACAGTGGCTTGAAACTCAGTAAACACCGTTAGAAAGACAGGCACCCGCGCCCGCAAAGCCCTCTGGAGACCTGCCAGAGCCCCTGCTGGCTGGGGAGGAGCTCTGCCCTCCCCGTGGACCGCAGACAGACTGTGAGCTTCTCTCGAACGAGGCCGTGCAGGCTACACGCACTGGTAACGGTCTTGTTTCCGTAAAGCTCACGCAGCCAAGGTTACTGTGCAAAACACAGAGACACCCCTGCCTTTCTGGATCTTCATGGGGCCGTGGTCTTTACGGAGAGGCAGTGACGCAAAAGAGCAATGCCAGGAAGGGCTCAAAAGCATAAAAACAACATTTTTAGCAGAGGTTTCCTGAAATGATACAATTCCTTTGCCATTTTTTTTTGATTCACGATAGACTTGGTAATGGGGAAATCTACCTTTATCGGGAGGCTGAGCTTTTAAAGCTGCCCTTGTGAAAAATGTCCACTTTCAAAGGTGAGACTGCACAGCAGCGAGGTTAATACCATTGTTATTTCTCCTCCGTCTTGGAATAGGTAACTGACTGCCTCTTAAGCTTCCAAGAAGGCTGTTGGAGGGGAAGAAATGAATGCTGTTGAATTTTCCAACTCCGCTGAACAAAGGCGAGCTAGTCTCGAAGCAAGTAGAAGGTCGGGCTTTAAATCTCTCCAGATGTGGACACACCTAAGCGTTAGTATCTACGCAGGGTCAGTTGATTCACTCAGAGCTCAGAGGAAATGGGTCATCCTCCTAGCGGCCCCTAAATCTGGTTTTTCAAAGCCCGGGCGTTTTCCTATTCATCGGGAAGAGTTGGGCACAGAGGAATTTGACGGTTTAATGGTTTGGGGGGTGTTTGCTGATGGCAGTGAGAAGCAGAGTAGGCAACAAGGTGGGTCTCTTGAAGAGGTTCATTTTCAACAACTTTGAGGTGACATGTCGACATGACAGTTGTAAGAGTGTGGCAATAAAACATCACGGAGCAGCAATGTGAGAGGGAGGTTTGCATGTTTGAATCATATGGGTCAGACAAGGAGATAGAGAGAGAGGTGAGTATAGCTGAGGCTTTGAGAATGACTCATTCCCAGCCAACCCCCGCACAAGCCCAGGGGTCATCCCCACCCTCAGGAGCTAAGAGTGACACCTTTCTACAAGGTCTTGCAACTCCTGGTATAAAAGCCTCCTTCGACTGCTGGCTGGGGATGTGGGTAAAGACAAGTAAGAGGAAGGAGAGGTCAAATATTCTCCAGATAATTAAGCTCCCTGTCATAAAATTTAAGCAGAAGATGAAAAAATATTTTAGATGGCTGCAACAGAAAAGAACTCCTGCCCGCAGTGGAAAATTCAAAGGTGTTTACGCTGGACACTTCACCAGCTCCCTTCATATTTAGAACTCTGTCTACACTGGTAAGTGCCCCTAGACCCATGCCTCCTTCTTGTACGCTCCACTCTGATTGCATGCTGGTCTCCATCCTTTCCCACATGACATGGCGTAACGCCGGAATGGACTGTCACACAAGCATGGCAACCTTATTCCCTTTTCCAACAGGGTTAGCTTAGAAAGGGGCGTGTGATTCAGTTCTGGCCAGTGAGAGAGAAAAGCAAGTCTTCTGGGGTCTTCTGGGAATGATTCCCTCCAGCTGAAATACAAAAATGCAGGGAAGGGGTCTCTTTCTCTTCTAGACATTGTGGATGTGACATTTGGAACTGCTGAAGAGATCATGAGATCGTGAAGGAGCTATAACACCAACACAAGGAAAATGGAAAGTAGGAGAGATGGAAAACCTGTCCAGCCACTGAATTAACCAACTTTAGAGAGACCTTATCTCAAGCCTTCATGTTAAGTGACATAATAAGTTTTCCCTGTTGCTTAAAACAAATTGAATTGGGGGCAGGTAGGGTGGCTATTCCCTGCAGCTTAAGGTATAGTAACTGCTGCAAACACTAACATTCTCAAGTTGATGTTCTGACTTTCCACTCTGTATGTGCCCATTTCAATATGCAGTTCCATTATTCAGAGAACACACACACACTACACCAAGTGGGAGCTATGTAAGAAGGATGGAGTGACAATCCTTAAGACTCACTTGGAAAGCACAGCTTTATCCTCACCCAGTCTTACCAAATAGAATAAAAATAACACAAGCTAACATTTACTACTATGTGAGTTCCAGGCACAGTAATAGGCATTTTATGTTAATTCTCTTTTTTCCAGTCCTAACTTTCTAGCTACTTACTTATGCTGCTGTTTTGAAGACAATAAATTACCTGGGAAATGCTGATAGTCCTTCTTAGTCACAGAGAATGGTACCTTTCATCTGGATGCTGGATGCACCGTATGTGCAATCCATTCTGACATTTGATTTTCCCAACTTTCCAGTACGTGAAAGTGAAATCTGAGAGCACACCCCTGATGAACAGCAGAAACACTAACAGACCTCACCCTAGCCCACTATCTTTTCACTCTCTCTTATGTTCCCACACACTGCCATTAACAGTCTATCATTATTATTATTATTTTTTTAAGTTGGAGTAAAACTTCTCTCATTGTGGTCTAAAGCCTTGCTATTCAAAGTGGGGTCTGTAGACCAAAATCACCCGAGAGCTTGTGAGAAACGCAAGATCTCAGGTCCCACCCTAGACCTGGTGAATCGGAAACTGCATTTGAACAAGATTTCCAGGTGATTCAAAGGAACATGAAAGCGTGGGATGCCCTGGACGAGAAGACGCAACCCTCAGAGGAGAGGAGGGCAATGGTGATTACTTAACGGCAGTCAGAGAACGTGGAAAAGACCACGGAAGTGACAGCAAGGGGCTGATGGAGGTCTACAAAGGATGTCTGGGCAGTGTTTACGTGAGTTTAGTGGTGAGGCTGCAGCACAGGTAAACTGGATGCTTTGGGTTCCAAATAACAGAAGACTCGTGCTGGCTTAAATGTTAGTCATTACACTGAAAAGCTGAGAGGCACACTTCTGAATATAAACACAAAGTAAACCAGGAGTAAATAAAATTCAGCGCCTGGATTCAACCTGCAGCCTGGAGCCATGCCAGGCCAGCCCGGCTTAGGGCAACCCGCCCCTGGCTCGTCTGCAAAGCAGCTTGGAGTATGAGCCTTGCTGGGTGATGGTGAGTTTGGGATGACAAGCTGACTAATGGACCAGCTTAACACTGTTCTCAAAGAGCTGACCAATGCAACCAGAAGAAAAAACAGAGTAAGAATTGTACATATTGGAAAGGAAGAGAAAGAACTATTAGAAACAATAAGATTATCACTCTGGAAAACTCAAAAGAGAAGCATATGAATAATTATTAGAAAAATGAGAGAGAATATTAATTTAAAATATATACTAATGTTTCTATATAACAGCAATAAAACAATTAGAACAGAATAGAAGAAAGGTTAATATATAAATATAAAATACTTAGGAATTTCAAGATAACTGAATAATATAGATGAGGTTAACTGAATAAATGAAGAGGTATACTGTGGCCTTGATTGGAATACTCAGCATGGAAAATACGTTGATTCTCAAATTATGCTCTGAGCTAATGCAATTCCAATAAAAATGGCAGAGGATTTTTTACAAATTAATAATTCCAGAATTTATTCTAAAAATATAAAAACAGACCAAAAAATATCTCACACGGTAAGGTGAAGATTGCCATAGTGTGTATTAATTTGTATATTTACCACACATTAGTGTATATTACATAATGTTATATATAATCTTACAATGCATTGAATGTTACATTGCATTTTATATAAAATATATCAACATATTTACATAAGCTACAACATTTTAAATAGTGGTGTAGGTTATGGATCAATGGACAAGAGTTGAGTAAATCTCATTTGAACTTCAGCTTCCTTATTTTAAAAATGGGATGGTAATAGTACCTCCTTGAATGTGTTGTCATGAGGATTTAATGAAAAAAGAAAGTAAAGTGCTGTCCCAGTGCCTGGGATACTGTAAATTTATATGTAACAAACCTCACTGGAAACAAGAAGGGCCACTAGAGCCTGTCATCTTCCAAGACACTGCCTGAGATGCAATGGAAAGTCTAGACCCAGGAGGTAGAGAGTGCCCTGTACAGATCATTTAATAAGATCTCAGGAAGCAGAGTTAGGTCCAAGTACCCTACTAAGGTTGAAATTCTCCCCATCTGAGTCTTTCCTTTCTCTCACACCCAAAAAAAGCAGGCCACAGAAAGATGGATGAAAACAAATACAGCCTTCAAAATGTAGTTCAAAGGAGGAAGAAGGGGTAAAATTTAAAAATCCCAGATCAGACATGAACAAGATAAATGGAAATGTCATGCTCATTCTGTATATAATTTAAAGAGGAGATGAAACAGATGGAATGAACAAATGATCAACAACAACAACAACAAAAATACCACAAAAAAGCAGGCAAAGGAACTCGTCTGGAGAAAAACACAACCCAAGGAACCCAAGTGCATTGACTTATAGAATACAAATTCAATAAAACTGTAATTGAGTGACAAGATGATAAAAGAGATGGTTGTGATGAAAAGAAAGAAAAAAGAAAACAAGCTTTGGACCATAACAACATTTAGAAAGAGCAAGAAATATGATAGATAAGGTTAAATATTATACTAATGGCACAGAGGAAGAACTTGGGCTATGTTCAATGAATAAAAATGACAAAGGAGTTAAAGCAGTTATAGAGGGATGATTAGAATAAGAGATAAAGAAGATCCCACTTAACTCCAAGTGGTGTCCCAACAATTAAGAACCCAGAAAGAGGAAAGAAAAAATATTCAGAAATATCATACAGGAAAATTTCTTTCCAGAACCAAAACTGAATGTACAGATTGAATGCATACAACATATATGGAGAAAAACTGAGAAAAGTATTGATATCAAGACATAGCCTCATTGGTGCAGCCACTATGAAGAACAGTATGGAGGTTCCTTAAAAAACTAAAAATAGAGTTACCATATGATCCAGGAATCCCACTCCTGGGCATATATCTGGAGATAACTCTAATTTGAAAAGATGCATGCACCCCAATGTTCATTGCAGCTCTATTTACAATAGCCAAGACACAGAAGCCACCTAAATGTCCATCAACAAATGAATAGATAAAGAAGATGGGGTATATACATGCAATGGAATATTACTCAGCCATAAAAAAGAATGAAATAATGTCCTTTGCAGCAACATGGATGGGCCCAGAGATTATTATACTAAGTGAAGTAAGTCAGAAAGAGAAAGACAAATACCATATGATATCACTTATATGTGGAGTCTAAAAAAAAATGATACAAATAAACTTATTTACAAAACAGAAATAGACTCACAGACATAGAGGACAAACTTATGGGTACCAAAGGAGAAAGGGAGGGGAGGGATAAATTAGGGGTTTGGCATTAGCAGATACAAACTACTGTATATAAAATAGATAAACAACAAAGTACAACTGTATAGAAGGGAACTATATTTAATATCTTGTAATAAACCATAATGAAAGAGAATCTGAAAAAGAATATATATATATTATATATATAAAACTGAATCACTTTGCAGTACACCAGAAACTAACACCACATTGTAAATCAACTATACTTCAGTTAAAAAAAAAAAATTTTTTTTAAAGACATAGCCTCATTAAATTATTTAATTTCAAGGATAACAACAGAATCTTCAGCCCTACTGACAAGAAATAATCATTTACTGCTAGATAAAAAGTCAGGCTGGCCTCAGATTTAACCACAATAAAATCCAATGCCAGAAGACCATGGAACAGTATCTCAAAAGTTCTGAGGGGAATAAAGCATGACTATATCTAGCCAAGTTAATTTTCAAGGACAAAAGCAACTGAAGAACTCCTGTAATATATGCCACTCCTGAGCCACTGGGTGGGGGTGGGAGGGAGCTACTCTATTCTTCTGACAGACTCTAAAATCTTTTTTTTTTTAACCTTGAAAGAATGTATTAAAATTTAAAGTTTTGTGTGGTGAAAATTTCTACAGACTTGTTGCATATTCTCTTTCTTCAGTTAAATGAAAGTTAATACCTGTTATTACAAAATAAAAACAGTAAGAGAATTTTATGCCACCTAAAAGTTGGCAGGATTACCACTAGACAGGACCTCCTACTCAGCAAATGCAAAGCAAATCCAGCACGTCTGCCACATACACACATACGCATTGTCGTATATGATGTCGTGGACCAGAGTCCACGAACCCCCCAGACAGCACATGCTTCAGCCTATGATCAGATATCCTGTTTGGTAAGGTGAGCAGAGTCTGGCTTGCAGCAGGTCTATGTCTTTGCTGCACTTTTGCTTGGGACAGTGGACTGCAACAGGACTGCATGTTAGAATCACCTGAAAAGATTTAGATTTTTTATAATATAGATGCCTTGGCTGGCGCTCTCTGTAGCAGTGTTCTTGTTCCTGGATTTAGAGAAGAGTTCCTTTCTTACCTAGGAATTTACACTCCCCTCTCCGCCCACGCGCCTGCTGGCTCCTGCCGAGTGGAGTGTGTTCTCGTCTGCTTAGAGGTTGAAAGGCAGCCAGGGGAAGGCCGCGGAGCAAGGTGAGCCCAGAGCCCTTTTTCCCTTTGAAAAAGCAGGAAGGAAATGGAAGTGGCTGAGATGGTCCTGACTGAATATCCCAGGTCTTGGGAAACGCACTTACACCCTCCCACCACGTCCCTGGGGAGTGATATCTTTGGGAGGATGAAAGGGCAAGGCCACCCTCTGTATGCAGAAGTGGAGTTTCTTCCAAAGGACATGCGCTGTCAGTCATCTTTTAAAGGAGATCAATCCTGGCTTAACAGGGAGCTTCCTTGTCCATTTGGGGGCCTTTCAGCAGTTACCTGAACTGAAAGCATGGCATTGCCTGCAGCTTCTCAGGGAGGAGGAAAGAGCAGAGGGTACGTGACTAAGGAGCTCTGGAGTCCGGAAGCTTCGATTCAGACTCTACTCTGTATTTGCTGTGTGCCCTTGGGCAGGTTACTGAATCCCTCTGTGTCTCAGTTTCCTCATCTGTAAAATGGGGATAATAGCACACATCTCACAGAGTTGTTGTTGAGATTAATGGGGTAATACACACAAAGTGCTTAGAACAGCACCTGGCACCTAAGAAGCACCAAATAACTGTTGGCTGTTGCTTTTATAGCATGGGGCAAACTGCGAGCCAACCAGAAGAGAATTTTGTAAAGAAAGACCACTCTGAATTGGCATGGATGAATCATGAATCAATCTAAGTCCCATCTTTGTATAATTAGGAGGAAAGACCTTTCTCCATCACCGGACACCCATCCCTCAACCGCACCCCAAGGCCAGGTGGTGGCAGCGTGGTTACCAGCTGCAGGTAGCTATGACCTCGAGGTTGCCCAGCAGCAGACCGGTCGATGCCGCAGCACGATGCAGCACCCGGCATCTTGTCAAAACGTCTAGGGCGGGCTTCCCTGGGGGCGCAGTGGTTGAGAGTCTGCCTGCCAATGCAGGGGACGCGGGTTCGAGCCCTGGCCTGGGAGGATCCCACATGCCGCGGAGCAGCTGGGCCCGTGAGCCACAATTACTGAGCCTGCGCGTCTGGAGCCTGTGCTCCGCAACAAGAGAGGCCGCGATAGTGAGAGGCCCGTGCACCGCGATGAAGAGTGGCCCCCACTTGCCACAACTAGAGAAAGCCCTCGCACAGAAACGAAGACCCGACACAGCCAAAAATAAATAAATAAATAAATAAATAAATAATTAAAAATGCCCTGGTCTGGGAAGATCGCACATGCCGCGGAGCAACTAGGCCCGTGAGCCAGAATTACTGAGCCTGCGCGTCTGGAGCCTGTGCTCCGCAACAAGAGAGGCCACGATAATAAGAGGCCCACGCACCGCGATGAAGAGTGGCCCCCGCTCACCGCAGCTAGAGAAAGCCCTCGCACAGAAACGAAGACCCAACACAGCCACAAATAAATAAATTAAAAAAAAAAAATGCAACTGTGGAAAAAAAAATGTCTAGGGCACACTTTCAGGAGGCCTGATTTCCTATAATCCAAGTGGGGAGACTTCACCATTTGGATCACTGTAGTGCAGTTATCCCGACAGCACAGGTGCTCCAGACAGGGTAGCAGTGGCTGACAGCAGGGATCTAACACCTGGGCATCCCGGTTCTGCGGTCCTGCGGCTGCAGGGATGCAGGGATCGGCTCTGCCCACCCTCCTGCTTGCCTCCCATCTGTGGAGGTGTGAAACACCTACAGACCAGATGCCAGCAGCAGTTAGATGCCTTCGATTGGTCTCTGAGGACAATCACGGTCTCAGGACAAATGATGATGTGAGTGGAAAGGGTGATTATTCATCACTGAAACTTTGGAATACTCTCCAGCCAGTGCTAAAATGATGAAACAACAGCAGAAAGAATCTCCTTTCTGTTGGACAAGCCCCCGGTAACCTTTGCCACTGAACTAAAAGCTTTCAAAGGGTGAACAGAAGTGCCATAAATCTCAGAGGCGACATTAAATATTTGTCACTGAAACACTTACGACTTGTTTCAAACCCATTCCTTTCTGAAAGTTTATAACAAATAACTGAGTGGCTTAACCTCTACGAGAGCATCTCCTTTTTCACTACAAATGGAAACAAATGGGCCACACAGAGCAGGGCCCTCCTGATGGGCAATTCGCAGCCACTGTGTGGTCGCCCAGCCCTGCCCAAGTGGGTGAGCCGCCCTTTTTGTTTAGACTAAACGGGCTCTTGCTTCCATGACATTAGGGCGGCAGAGGTTTTAACTGGACTTTCTTTTAATCTGCCCATTAATCTTCCCTCCCCTCTCCCTGCTCAATGAATGAGTAAATTATTTACATTCTGATGTTGCAAGAACTCTCCCTACATTAAGCCTTGACTTGAGCCTCAAATATATCTTTAGATGGTGTTTACCTTACACACCTTTATCAGCACAGCCTAGCTTCTCCAGAGAGATCACCTGTTGGACTAAAACATGACACAGATACAGATCTCTTCCCACTACCTGTGTGAGCCCGAAGCCACACATCAGAAACTCAACTGCTTTCAACCAAGTTCCAATTTTACCAAACTCCAAATGCATACAAGCATCTTGGTGCCCAGCATTCTAGTGTTAGTTTGCTCTTCAGTATTCTAAAATCAATGTTCCGCTTTCCTGGAGGAAAATGAAAGCAGGTCAGGCACTTTTCAAAAGCTATCCATTATGCTTCTTGTCAGAGTGAGAGGTAAAGGCCTTTGTTGGAAGGAATGATGTTATTCTCTGTATCAGCTCTCCCTCGGCCCAGACGGACAGGCGGCCACCTACAGGGTGGGCTTTCAAGCACAGGGCTGGGAGACGGCTGGGTACAAGGGCAAACACCTGCACTGATCCAACCCTGAAATCTCACTTCTTTTGTGTGAGGGAGAGAAATAGTGAAATACATTTTTCAAGGTATCAGAGGAGAAGGACCCAGGAAAGGCTACAGAAGAAGAATCAATATAGCACAATGAAAGCAAGAGAAAAGATTCAGAACAACACTTCGCAGGCGTCAGGAAAACCCTAATGCCTGCCATCTGAATAAAGATTTCCTATTAAGTTAAAATTAATAAAGTAACTTTTAATTGGGGAAGATAAATCAAGCAATATCTATTAGGACACACGTGAGTTTACGAAGCATCTGTTCTTTCCCTCTTTAGTATGCTGCCTCATTAATTTCTCCAGGCTTTTATTTCTTTCTGACTTCTTTACAAGTTCTTAGCTTTACCCAACAAGCAAATGGCATTTAAACTCAACACCTATATGAGTCATATTTGCTGATACTTGCCCAAACTTTGCCACTAATGGAAGGCATTCATTCCCTGAAAATCACCCCCAACCATCAATTATTTCAGGATGCTCCAGGAGAATAATGTTAATGCTGGCCTTGCAACTGAATGGTGACTGCCATTTTCCTCCCCTGATACTTAGGCTCCAATGATGTTCTAAGGCATCATGGCCCCCTCTGAGGATTGACATTGACCTCCCTTGGGAATTTCCATCTCCTATCCTGTACCACAAATAATGCACAATGCCTGTTCTCCTTATAAAATTCTCCCCTCTTTTGTATTTCACACTGTCATGTGAACAACAAAGAAAGCTGCTTGTGTTTCAATGTCTCATGGTTATTAGCCGAATCTTTCAGTTTTTGCTCAAAGACCCCTTCCTTGCTGGTTCCCAGACTAGCAGACAGGGTCAGAATACATGTCTGAGAGCAAAGCACTGTCTGGAATTCAGTCCCACCCCTGCCGTCTGCTGCACATGGATTTGGTACTGGACCAAGCTTGTCCACATGGCCCTTTATGCCAATCACCTTCTGGTGGCCTGTCCTACCAGTTAAATTCCAGCAGTAGACACAGCTGAGAATCAAGATGGGGACCCTCACACACTCATATTACTTAGCTCATACTAAAAGCTATCACACTTCAGCTAGATCTTTGGTACCCCCCATACTTCTCTAATCCTGGAGAAAGTCCGATACGCTGGCTATAGACCAGTAGCACTAAGAGTACCCACGTCACTGGTTAAAGTACAGATTCTGGCCCTCATTCAGTACCTCTAAGTCAAAAGCTCTTTGTTAAGACCCAAGGTTGGTTTGATTTTTTGTTGTTTTTTTTTTTTTGGTTATTTCAGGCAAGTAGGTTTGGGAAGAGTTGTTTCAGAGCCCCAGTCTAATCTCAGCCCTGTCTGACTATACCTTCCTCTCACTGAATTTCATTTCTAGAATATCGTTCTCTCTGACTCTCTCTTCCTCAGACTCTCATAATCCAGGCATGTCACGGCCCTTCCCCACATCTGCTGTTTCTAATCGACTCTCTGAAGCTGTGTCTGAGCGAATGCCTCAGCTGCTCATTCAAACACTTTTGGAGCTAAGGAGGAGGGGGTGTGGGTAATTCAGATACTAGACTCAACCCAGATCCAGAGGTGGGGTCCAGGAGTCCTGAGTTTGTTTGTTTCTTTGGAGAACTCCCCAGGTTTGGGAAACTTAGCAGGATTTAGCAGGATGTTTTGTTTTGTTTTGTTTTGGTTTTGATGGATGAATATGTGTTAGAAATCAGTATGTGTTAGTAATCTCATCATACAACCAAAAGTTTTCTCTGTGATAAATACTCAAATTTTAAAAATCCTCTAGCTTTAAAAATGCACGAGAAAATAAGGTGGATTGGTAGATGGTAGCAGGATGGATATATGAATAAATATATAATAAAAGAAATCTAGTAAAATGTTAATTATAGAATCTATGCAGTAGGTATAGGGATCTTTGCTGTAAAATTCTTGCAACTTTTTTGTACATTGAAAACTTTTCATAATAAAATGGAGAAAAAGATGCTAGAATTGAATTTTTCTCAAAACATACTTTATATCCCAACTTAATAAAATGATTAATTTAATTGACCTATCATTATAACTCCAGTGCCCCCTAAATATTTTGTGTGCTATTTCTTAAGTAATGTACTATCTATGTCTATCAATAACATATCTTGTTCAAGTGGAATTTTTAAAAAACAAGTTAAGTGCTGATGTTTTCCCTTTATAAAGTGTAAAATCTCTTCCCTTTCGCATTCTCTTCCCCTCTTTATTTGCTTATGCATTTCTAGTCCTCAAGTTATTTAAATCACAGAAATAAAAAAATACATGAAGATCACTCGTAACAAAAGGTACTCATGTTATTATGAAAGTGAAAAAACAGAACAAGACAAAACTATAACTTCCGAGGAAAGTTATTAATGGAGAACGTTATCGCATTCTGAGCTGGTAACTTTGAAAAGCTTACATTCAAAGTTGAACATTTTCTGCTGAGGAAGTTGAGTCTGGAGAAATTAATGACATTTGAGATCACAGAACTAGTAGCCAAATGAGAAAGAGAATATAAATGCCCTGATGTTGTTACTGTAATAAATTTTCTGTCAAAATTTACTCAGTAACACAGAGATAAAATGACATTAAATTTCTGGGGGTAAAAATTACCATTCTTAAAATGTTTTTTTATTAGTCAATAAATGGTTTGGGGATATTAATAAAGTTACACTTCTAACTCAGTCTTCTAAACAACTTGGCTCCCTCTAAAAGGGAAGATTTTAAAATGAAACATAAGACAAGACACAGACTGGGAGAAAATATTTGCAAGTAACATCTGATAAAGGATTTGTATCCATAATACATAAAGAACACTCAAAACTCAAGAATATGAAAACAGAAACCCAATTTTTCTAAAATGGGTGAAAGTTCTGAACAGACATTTCACCAAAAAAGACATACAGACGATAAGTAAGCATACAGAAAGATGTTCAACATCATTAGCCATTAGGAAAGTGCTAATTAAAACCACAATGAGATACCACCATCCATGCATTAGAATGACTAAAAATAAATCCATAACCAAATAACTTACAATACCAAGTGCTGACAAGAATGTAGAACAATTGGAACCCTCACAGATTTCTGGTGGGAACGTCAAATGGTACAACCACTCTGAGAAATAATTCGGCAGTTTCTTATAAAATTAAATATACCCTTACCAAATGACCAAGTAATATCACTTCTTGGTATTTATCCAAGTGAATTGAGAATTCTTGTTCCCACAAAAAGTCATGCATCAATGCCTATAGAAGCTTTGTTTGTAATTGCCCAAAACTGGAAACAACTTAGACTGTCAATATATAAATGGATAAACAAACTATAGTACAGCCGTACAATGGAATACTGTCAGCAATAAAAAGGAATAAACTGATTTCTGCTTCTGACCAAGGTGTAGTAACAGAAATGGAATTTGCCCTCCCACCTGAAACAAACTAAAAAACCAATAAAATATATGAAACAACAGTTTGCAAGACACAATCTTAAGCGATGAAGAACCATGGTCCCTGAAAGGCAGGATATGAAGGAGGTGAGCCCTAAGGTTTTCTTAACGTGACGCTTGAGTTTCCAGGACACAGCACAGCGAACCTGGGGGAGCCCAGTGGACGCCCTGAGTTGAACAGACAGAGCTGAGGATTCAGGGACGCCAACACGGCTAGTGTTCCCAAGACAGAGTGGAGTGGGAAAGAGGGCTACAGAGAGACAGACCTGCAGAGACCTGCAGAGGAGTCTCACCTAGGATTCAGGTGAGCACTGAGCAGAGAACAGCTGTGAAGAAACTACCTGCAAGAACGACCTGAGGAAAGAACCACCAGAAGGGATTACAAGGAGCAGTGCTGTGCTCATACAGGACCGTTCACACTTAATGTGTCTTTGATAACTTTAGGTTTGAATCTATCATCCTGCTTTTAGTTTTCTCTTTGTCCATATTTTCTTTTTCTCTTTTTCCTCATTTTCTACCTTGTTTTAGATGAGTTGGCTATATTTATCAATATCAATATGGATATCCATATCAATAAATGTTGATATTAATCAATAGCAATATTGATATCCATATCAATATTTTAACAACTTTGGTGGCTTATTAGGTATAACTCTTTGTGGTTTTATTTTAGTGGTTGTCTTAAGGTTTACGTTACATTTTTTTAACCTATCGCAGTCTAGCTTCAAGTGGTATTGCACTACTTTAGGTACAGATAAGAACTTTCCATTTCTTCCCTCCAACTTTCTGCTATTAGCTGTACTCATTTTATGTTCATATTATGTTATAAACCTCAACCACACAGGTTTTTTTGGTTACTTAAATAATTACCTTTTAAAAGGATTTAAACAGTAAGAAATTACCTTATATATTTAGTGTAGTTATCATTTCCTGTGTTCTTCATTCCTTTGTATCGATCCATATTTCCATCTGGTAGCATTTTTCTTCTGCCTGAAGTACTTCCTTTAATTTTTCTTACGCTGTGGGTTGGCTGGCAATGAATTATTCCAGCTTTTGAATGCCTGAAAACATTTTTATTTCATCATTATTTTTCAAATGCATTTTTGCTGGGTGTAGAATTCTGAATGGACAGTTTTCTGTTCCATTGTCTTTTTGCTTGCATACTAATAAACTAAAAAAAAAAACTCAATAGACACAGAAAAAGCATTTGACAAAATTCACTCATGATTTAAAAAAAAGAAAAAAGAAAAACTCTCAGCAAACTAGGAATAGAAGGGAAATTTCTCTAACTAATAAACGATATTAACAAAAGAACCCTACAGCTAACATATTTAAGGGTGAAAAACTAAAAGGTTACTTCCTTTGAAATGAGGAGCAATACAAGGATATCTATTCTCACCATTTCTATTCAACATCGTACCGGAGATTCTAACCAGTACAATATGGCAAGTACAAGAAATTAAAGGCACCCAGTTTTGAAGAGAATGCATAAAGCTGTCTTTATTTACATATAACATGATCTTCTATGTAGGTAATTTAATATAATCACAAAAAAATCTACCAGGAATAAGTGAGTTTAGCAAGATTACAGGATATAAGACCAATGTAAAAATCAATTGTATTTCTATATACTAGCAACAATCAGAAATAGAAATTTAACCAAAATTTTAATTTATAATAACATCAAAAATATGAAATAGGTATAAATCTGATAAAGATGTGAAAAACTTGTGAAAACCACAAATTTTTTTCAGAGAACATAAAGAAGACATAATAAATGGAGATACTTATGTTTATTGGCTGAAGAATCAATGTTGTTAAGATGCAAATTCTCCCACAAAGGATCTAAAGATTCATGAAATCCCAATAAAAAACTCTATGTTTTTATAAAAACTGACAAACTGACTCTAAAATTCATATGGAAATATGAAAGACTCAGAACAGGCAAAACAATTTTGCAAAAGAAAAACAAAGTTGGAGGACTAACACTATCTGATTTCAGTAGTTATTATAAAATTACAATAAGAGAGCACGGTGTTTGGTGTAAGGATAATAAGTGGGCCAATTAAACAAATAGAGAATCCAGAATAGACCCACCCATATACTGACAACTGATTTTTGACAAAAGTACAAAAGCAGTTCAGTGAAGAAAGATAGTGCTTTTCAACAAATGATGCTGAAACAATTGAATATAAGCAAAAATAATATTTGTGTCTTGTATCATAAAGAAAAACTGACTTTAAATTAATTGAAAAGTGTTCTCATAAACCTAAATATAAAACCTAAAACTATAAAACATCCAGAAGAAAACATGGGAAAACCTCTGTGATCTTGAGTTAGGCAAAGAGTTCTTCCATACCATATCAAAAACATTATTCACAAAAGAAGAAATTGATAAATTGGAATTCAACAGAATTTTAAAAGTTCTGCTTTTCAAAAGATCTGTTAAGAAAATGAAAAGACAAGAGCCACAGACTAGGAGAAAATATCTGCAAGTCATATATCTGATAACAGACTTTAACACATAACAGACAGTTAAATATATTCAATACACACTTTAAAATCTCAAAATTCAACAGACAAAAACAAATTTTTAAGAAATAAACATAAAATTCAAGCAGACATTTTACTAGAGAAGATGGCAAATAAACTCATGAAAAGATACTCAACATCATTAGTCATTAGGGAAATGCAAATTGCATGCAATAAATACCACTGCACACACGTTCGAATGGCTAGAATTGAAAAAAATTGACATACCAAGTGTTGGCCACAATATGAAGAAACCAGAACCCTCATGCATTGCTGATAGGAATGTAAAATGGGGCAAACACTTTGCAAGAGTTTGGCTGTTTCTTTTAAAGGCCAGCATACACCTGCTATCTGATCCAGCCATTCAAATTCTAGGTGTCTGTCCAAGAGAAATGAAAGCAGATATCCACGCAAAAAGACTAGTGCATGAATAATCATAGTCACTTTATTTGTAATAGCCCAAAACTGGAAATAATCCAAATGTCCATCAAGTGCATGGATAAATAAACTGAGTTATATCCATACAACAGAATACTTCTCTGCAACAAAAAGGAATGAACTAGCGAAATATACTACTACACCATGGTTGAATCTCAAAATAATTTTGCTGAGTGAAAGATGAAAAGGAGTAGATATTGTATAATTCCATTCATGTAAAATTTTAGAAAATGCAAACTTATTTATAGTGACAGAAAGCAGACCAGTGGCTGCTTACAGATGGAAGACGTGGAGGTGGACGTGACAGGTGATTACAAAGGGGGACAAGGAAACTTTTGGTAGCGATGGATCCATTTATTATCTTGATTTTAGTGAAGATTTTATGGGGACGTACCTATGTCAAGACTTCTCCAACTGAACATTTTAAATGTGTGCAGTTTATTGCATGTCAATTATAATTCCATAAATGTTATTTTTAAAAAGAATGCTCTATTATTCCACTCCACACATGGATTAATCTTAAATGTGTTTTGCTAAGTGAAAGAAGCCAGAATCAAAAAGCTATATACTGATTGATTCCATCTGTATGACATTCTTGAAAAGACAAAACTATAGGGATGAAAAACCAAGCAGTGATTGTCCGAGTCTGGGACTGGGTGAGGAGTTAATTACAAAGGGGTCAGCACAAGGAAATGTTGGGTTTTCTATAGTTCTCTATAGTCCTATAGTGATCACACACAACTCTATGTATTTGTGAAAACCCTTAAGACCGCACACCACAAAGGATGAATTTTATTATAGGCAAATTTTTAAAAACCAAGGTTGCTAGGGCAACCCAAGATGCATCACAGATTGTGACAAATGCATATAACTGTATTAAAACTGAATAACACAATCACACTGAAAGGAGTGGGTAAAAAAGGAGCTGATACGCATGAACAAGAGTGTTTTGACTGAGTCCAGAATAACGACAACGTGAGCTGTACAGAGACGCTGAACTCCAGTCGGTATATTTTTCTCGTAGGGTTATGGTTAGCAATTCTGAAAGTACATGAATATTAGGGTTGAACACAGGAGTAAATATTTACAGATAATCATAAGTTTCTCACTTTTGGAGAAAGAAGTTACAAATAAGCGAAGGGGAAATTCTAGAATTTGGTGCTGGATTGAAGTCTGAGTTATCTGTACAAACTTATGTGTTTCTTTCATATATATATATATATATATATATATATATATATATATTTGAATATGTATATTGAAGTACATAAATAGAAACAGTGTACATGCATACTAATACATACATATATTTCTTCAAAGTATTTCTCTCCAAATATTTATTAATAATACAGGGGAAAATAGTAACTCTACAGTGGAGAAACCTGGCAGACACCACTTTAACCAAGTGATCAAATTTAACATTACCAGTTATAAGGCATATCAATATATGTATCCCTGATATAAGGTGCTGAGAAGGGCACACCAGCTTTGTGATATTCTTCTCAAAAATTCACAACCTTAATAAGGAAACATCAGACAAAGCTAAATAGATGGACATTCTACCAAATATTTGACCAGTATGCTTCAAAAATGTCAAGGTCACAAAAGACAAAAATGAAGGAACTGTCAAGAGTGGAGAATATTAAGGACACATGGCAACTAAACAAAATGTGGAATCCTGGACTGGTACCTGAACAGAAAAAGGACATTAGTGGGAACACTGTGGAAATCCTATTAAAGCCTGCAGTTTCATTAACAGTATCGTACCAATGTTAATACTAGAGTTTTGCTAATGGTACCACGGTTCTATAGAATGTTAACACTGGGCAAAGCTGGATGAAGCCTACATGGAAAGTCTCTTTACTATGTTTACAATTCTTCTGTAAGTCTAAAATGATTTCAAAATAAACAATTTTTAAATGACACTAACAGTACTAAAATAGGTCATGGAAACTTTTTAAATCATCTCACAGTTGGAAAATCGTAAATATGATCCAAGACTGAAAAGGAATCAAAGAAGATCTACTACATCACAAGTTTAAAGTTTGTTATTTCAAAAATAAATAAATAAACTCTAAACTCAAACAAATTGGGGAAAGTGCATATTATGCACAAAGGGATACTTTTTTTTTTTAACATCTTTATTTGAGTATAATTGCTCTACAATGTTGTGTTAGTTTCTGCTGTATAACAAAGTGATATATGTATATATATATATCCCCATATCCCCTCCCTCTTGCATCTCCCTCCCACCCTCCTATCTCACCCCTCTAGGTGGTCACACAGCACTTTTCTTAATATGCAATGAGCTCTTACAAATCATAAGAAAAAGATAAATAATAAAGATAAATAATGGTCAACATACATGATCAGAGAGTTCAACTTTTTAAAAGAATTACAAATGACTTAAAACCATGTAAAGATGCTCAGCCTCACTGATAATAAAATAAATGAAAAGTAAAATTCCAATTAACATTTTCAGTATAAAATTGACAAAGGTCAAATTTTTCACTAGGAGTGAAAATTGGAACAACTACAGCGGAGGATAATTTAAAACATCTCAAAATTATAAATATTCATTCCTGGAGGCCCAGCAGTTCTAGTTCTAGGAATTTATCCTAGAAATATGTCTAAATGAGAAATAAGCATATTCATTGAAGCACTGTTTGTAATAGCGAACAGTGAGGAACTATTTAGATGTCTATTAATAGTAGCTTGACTAAATTTAAAAAAAGTATATTCACAGTAGAATACCATGCAGCCTTAAAAAAGCAGAGGCGTGATAGAGAACTATATCCAAGATATATATAAGGTGGAGAACAAGGTGTATCATGGGCTAACATTTATGATATTTTAAAAAGAAAAGAAAAACTGGCATATGTTTGTAATTGCATAGAACGTCTTTGAAATGATGCATGAGGAATTGGTTAATAGTGTTTGTCACTGGCAAGAGAAACTGGATGTTTGGGGTCAGGGGTGGGAGGGAAATTTATTTCTCACCACTACCCTTGCTGTACCTTTTAAAATGTTGTACCAACAGCATCTATTAAGTATTCAAAAAATTGATTGAATGCTTAAACATTCCTTTCCCGGATTAAAAGCACAGATAAAGAATATTTTGTAGGAACAAACTCAAACAATAGGAAGAGTATGTGATACATGTATCTGAGTTACCCCGACAGGAGCCATAGCAGAAATGATGGAGAAGCAAAGTTAGAAGACAAGGATTTGAGGGTATCTTTGAAGTCTGCAGCCGAGCCCCAGACTGAAGCAGCGAGTTACATCTGTTAACAGAATTCCTGTCTCAAAGGTGCCGTGCTGCCATCCAACTGGCACTTGGAGTCTGGCTTTATTGATAGATGAATAAGACTGAACGTGACACCTGTGTCTAGTGAATCCCCTGGCACCATTTAACTAACACTTAGAGCAGCTGCTTTTGAAAAATTACCTTCAGACTGGGCCCACCCTAGCAGAACAAAATCATCACCTTAAGTACTTTTCCAGTTCCCAATAAATGAGGATTCTTGCCCTGCAAGAGGAGAACTGAGCTATATTTTATTTGAAGTCACATCTGTCGCTTTCTTTTTATGTCCTCCGCTGTCTACCTTAGATCACAATGCCTGTGTTATCACAATATCCTTCCAGGGGGTCCAAGGGAACCCCCTCTTTGGAGACCTTCGATGGCTGCTCCTTGCCCATGGTATAAAGTCCGTGCTCAGTTGTACTGATATTCCCAAGGCCCTTCACAATCTGCTTGCAAAATACCATTTCTGTCTGCTCTCACCTATTCCCAAGCATCTATACAAAACTACTGGACTTTCTCCAACCCCATCAGCATAGTCTTCTGAATCTCCAAACCTTCACTCATGCTTCTCTCTTCATTACCTTCTTAATGACCCACCACTAATTTATCAAGACTGGGATCCAATGTCACCTCCTAGTGAAGGATTCCCCAGCCCTACCAGACCAAACTGACACATACCTTCTTCTTGCTTCCAGAGCAAAGACGCAGCTTGTACAAGACTCTACTGTAGCATTTATCACAATGCCTTATGATATAACTTACTCACCTCTCCTCAATATCTGTGGTCTCTGGAGGAGGAGGAACGATGACTACTCACAGTGCCCAGGTAACACGGTTTCCAGCACATACTGAAAGCTCAATAATTATATTTTTAATGAACACACAGCTCCTAAATGTCTAATTCAACCCTCACATTCTTCCTAACTCTCCAACGTTTAGCCTCTTGCTCCCAACGTTGCCTGTACCCTGCCCACACCTGGAGGATAAGGTGTATGGCTTGTCGCAGGCTAACTCCTCCCGAAATGCGTAGGTCCGTTTCTCATCTACAGAGACTTTTCACCCCAGGTAAGCTGCCCTAAATATGGCTTCTTCTTCCCCACCTCCAGACTCAAGTTCGCTCTATTTTCCTAGACAACATTTTTCCACCCGGACACGTTAAAATCATGATGCAATACCGCTACACACTCACCAGAATGGTTAAAATGAAAAAGAGAGCTTGATTCTGTATGTTGACAAGGACGTGGAGCTGGTTCTCATGTAAACTGGCATAACCACTTTGGACATCTGTTGGGCTAAATACAAATGCTCATGACCTACAGATTCTATCCTAGGTATAAACCCGACAGTACGTACAGGACACGTGCAGTATAAGAATGCTCACAACAGTGCCCAAATTGGAAACCACCCTATGTGCATCCCAAGGAGGCTGGGTAACGTGTGGCTTATTCACACAATGAAATACTACACAGCGATGAGAACAAACCGCTGCTCTACCACACAAAGCAGATGGATCTCACAATGTGGGATGAAAGAAATCAGACACAAAAGACATGAGAAGAGTGCACGCTCTATGATGTATTTTATGTAAAGTTCGAAACCAGGCAAAACTAACCTGTGGTGAAAGAAAGTCGGATTGTTGGGGGCTCAGTAACTGGGAGGGGGGATTAAGGAGCCATCTGTGTCACTGGTAAATGTTTTATTTCTTGATCTGAGTTGTGGTTACATGCCTCACTTTTTAGAGATCCGCCAAACTATATACTCATGGTTTGTGTTATACTTGAACAAAATTAAATGTAAACTCTCCATAGCACTTTGTCTGTTGCTCTACATAGGGGCAGTTCTCTTAGATGGTAGACGATCAATTAACTGGTGGAAGCCTACTGTCCTTTAGGTGCCCAAATGCCTTTGGGGGGGCCGGCTCAATGGTTCTGGAATATGCTGAGGCCATCGACACGTTTACTTTGTCCTTAAATTCTCTAAGAGCTGAAACTACGATCCGTGGAGACCAGACTATTCAACCTGGACTCTGCGAGCAGCCGGAGGGCCCACTTCACTCTGCTGTCCTCTGTTCTGATGGGGGCTGTCTGCGAGCAGACCTCTGCTCAACGTGTTTTCTGGAACGCTATCCTCCACTCCTGGCCTTCTTAAGAGAATAACTACTGAAGGATGACCCACACACCTGCAGCAACTAGTGCCACCTGTGAGCTGATTAGAGATGCAAATAAGTGAGGCTCACCCCAGACTAAAGGGGTCAGAATCTCAGTGGCGGGTCCAGGAGTCTGCAGTTCAATAAGATCCCCAGGTGTATCAACCGTGTCTTTTATTTTCTGTATTCTGATGCTTTGACATCTGGGGCCTTGCTGGCGCTGGAGGGACTGCCCCTCCCAGGGTTAGCCAATCCCCAGTGACAGTAGGCAACTCATCCCCAAGTCTGCTTTTCAGTGACATACCAACCAATCCAGAGCCACATCCCAACCCCCTTCTTTACAGGATCTCATACTCCAGATTACTAGCCACCTGTCCTAATAACCCTATGGGGGTGGGGGTAGGTAGCAGACAACTAGGACAGCCCCTATGCCCCGGAGTCCACTGAAATTACTCAGACTAGCCGGTCCTACACCTTTGTACCCCGCCTTGTCCATTCCTTTCTCTGGAAACCACAATGAAGGCCCTTGGCCACAGCTTCCCCTTCTCCGCCAGCTCTGGGATTGACCCTTGTGCTTCCCTGTATGGCCCCCAATAGCATGGCGTGCCCTCTCCTCTTGGAAACTGTGAATAATAAACTATCTTTTCAATGGCACTCATTTCCTGATCTACTGGCCTTACTATACCTCAAATTTTCTACTAATGCCCGGTATTTTAAATACCAGGAGATATGTATGCACATTGATTTTGAGGGGCAGTGCTTTAGAAATGCTCTCCTACCTTTTGCAAAAGAGCTACCCAGAACACAGCTGAGTCCTGAATTCGAGTTCCTTCCAGAACAGGAGATGAATCCTACCAGAGAAGGAATTATCTTTGACTCAAGACCAGGCTCTGAACTTCAACGAGGTGACACCACCATCACGCCTCTGCCACCCCACCCACCGTCCCACCTCTGGCCCCGCCAGTGACGGGTCAGGGCTGAGCAGCTTTCTGGATTCACAGAGAAACGAGCACAGATGAGGTGTCCTCTCCAAGAAATCCCAAAGTGGAAACGGCCCCTGAGGCTGCTCCATCTTGGAACGGCTTGCCCAGGTCTTCCCCACTCAACGGGTTAGTGATGATGTAGGAAATTATCGCTAGACACCTGACTTCTCTTTCCTACTACTGGACTTCTTGATCAATCTGGGGACTCCATTCTCCCCATCTTTCCATGGAGCCTCCTTACCCATTTTTTCTCTTTTCGGAAGTTCTACCTCAGTGGTTCTAAAATAGTTTTATAGAACAGTTTTTCCTCTGGCCACTCTCCTAGGTCCAATTTATGTCTCACCTGTTTATCTCATATTCTCTGCCAAAGGAGAACTCATGAAATTATATATAATATGTCACATACAATTTACACAAACTGACCAGTTAATGAGAATTCTCATTTCATTACCTTCCTCCACAACCATCTACATTCATCAACAAGATTGCCCCTTCCCTCCTGAGCGTGAAGTACAGTCATCTGTCATTTTAAAATGTTACAGGTAGAGAAGCAGAGATGAAGGGGGACTCTTAAAAGGAGGGACTTTCCCTAAACTCCTGTCTCGTTGGCAGAGCCCATGTGACCATACTCATGATCCCAATCCCAGCACCACAAAAATAATCAAGAGTTACCATTTGTTGAATGCATTCTAAGTGCCAGATAATGAGCTAAGTGATTTATAGAAATGTATTATCCAATTAACCCCATGATATAACCCTAAGGAGGTAGGTATCTCCATTTCCAGAGGAGGTACCTGAAACTCAAAACTATTGAGTAACTTTTGTTTATATACCTTGGAAGAAGTACAGTCATTATTCAAACTAGGTCATCCTGATTCAAAACACACAGCTCTTAATGACTACAAGATGGATGTAAAATCTGAAGGTGCTTTCAGCAGAATAGCTTGGAAATTAGATTATGGGATTCTAATATACCATTGCAGATTCTGAAATATGATAGCCTTGAATTTTCCCACAATACTTAAAGTGAAAAAATGTAGTTATTTCTTAATTTTCATAAATCATATTAAAATCTGGCTTATGGCCCTGACACACCAAAGTCAACTTGGAGTTCAACGTCAGTAATAATTGAGGCTTTCTCCTCTGTTCCACAGGACTTACCCGGGTCTGTAAAAATGTGGGAGGAGTCTGGTCTCTAGAGTATTCTGGTATCTGATACCCCTGACGGTCGATGTTCCTTCACTATCTGTGGTCTTTGTGTCTCCTAGCCGGCTTCCCTGACTTTTACCTTCACCCAAGCATCCATTGTACCACCAAACCATCTTCACGTGAGGTCTTGCTATCTCCGGGTTGTTGAATCCAAGTGGATCCCAGTTTCTGCTGTAGGCACGGCTCCGCCATCATCTTTTCCAGGCTAGATAACTCTTCCTCTTCAACTGCACCAGCCTCTAGCCTCTCCTCCCATCAGGCTTAATTATGTCAATCCCCATCAGCATTTGTAAACAAAGTCTCCTTAGAGTTGACACTTGGGCTTTACACTCTTCCCCAACATTACAAACAAAAACAAAAGAAAATACCTGTTACTGCCCTTGGCCAAGGAAGCTCAAAACTAAGAAAAAAATGAGAGAACTACTTTCTCATTTTCTTTCCTAATGAGAACATGGGGGGATGGGGTCAGGAGGAGAGACAAACTACCAATCCATTTCTCAGCATCTCAAATATTAGAGCTGAAAGCACGAAACCCCCTTTTCAAACTCTCTGCGATTCTCCCACTATGTGTCCCCCGAGCGAAACCCTCTGGAGGCCAGCAAGCTAATGAGCAACACACTCTTCTTCTCTTCACCTGTCGAGGCCTAGCTCAGATGTCAAGTCGTCCGTGAAGACTTCCTCGGTTATCATTCTGATCAGAATCACTCTTTCCTTTCTATGTTCTCCGTTTGCTGGCGTCTCCCTTATATTAGTTGCATTCTGCTATGTGTCCTAGATTTTTGTTAAGTGTATTGAACATAGATTTTTTTTTTTTTTAAATAGCTGTCCCATCACTTAACTGGATATCTTTAAAGTCCAAGGGTATGAAACAGCTTTATCTAGTCCCAGCAGGGACTGAGGGAAAATTTCTTGGCTTAACAGACTTAACCATGAATTGAGAAGACAAAATTGTAAATATGCCTAGAGTCTGGCAAACACCTTCCCCAAAACTTTATCAAGCAGAGTAACTTTCTCTGGTTTCAGACTACTGACAGTTATTCAGGATAATTTTATGGCAAGTTCTCTTACTTAAAAACTTAACTTGGACACCAACCAAGTCTAGATAGCTGCATTCTTAGACTGCCGGGGTACCTCAACTGCTCTGGGAGGGGAGTCCGTCCCTAGGAATGGTACAGAACAACCCAAAGAGGACGATGATTACCCCTCCTGGGTGTCAGAGTCTGCAAATCCAGCCCCGGGGCTGCAAAGTGCATCCTGCGATGCCAGCCAACTTCGAGATGCAATCTGCGTAGCACAGACAGCACTCGGCTGGGGGTCAGAAGCCTGCGACATAACAAGGAGGAGTAACTAAGGAGGTTTAGCCACCTGCTTTTCGATCTGTCTCACGGATGGGTGAGCTTTCCATTCTGTAATGCCTGCCCTGGTTCCTGGTCCCTGCACCTCTTTTTCTCACAGCCACGGCCCCTTTGCTCTCACCTATAGGCTCAGCTCAGGTTCTGTGACCATGAACTCTAAGTCATAAAGGACTTAAGGAGTCACGCTGGGCCTTCTTCCCTGCACAGCAGAGCTAGACGATTGTTTTGCTCCTTGACACCACGCTGCTGGCGCCTTCTACCGCACTTCTCACAACCTGGTTTGGTCGATTTTGCCTTTCTGAATTCCTGAATAGTATTCCAGGCCCCGGAGATGAACGCGTGGCTTGCTTTCATGGTTCCATCCCTGAACCCCAAGCTTAAAGTCGAGGTCCTCTTACCAGCTATCCTGTGGGACTCTCACTCCATCTTCGAACCTCAGCATAAGGCCTCCTGCCACATTTCCCAGGTGCTGAGCTCTGCAGGGTATTTGGAAACTCACGGGCTACCTCTTGTCTCCCCTTGATGCTGTCTGCTGTGTGTTGCTGCCTGCCTGGGCCTCCACCTACTCACCACCAGGATGTCCTAGACATTCAGGACTGAATATCCCCCTGGCCCCCCGCTGGCGGGTTGGCTTCCAATTGGCTGCCCCAACCGTGTGGAACTTTCCATCCTCCGGGTGTCAGCTCCCACTGATCTGACCAACCCCACCAGCAGCCAATGCCTGGTTCAGATAGATTTCGTTATACTGGTGTTTTTCCAAATATGTTCCTCAGAACCTTTGTCCTACAGAGTGTTAATAGACATAATGTACACCACCAGTTCTACAGTTAAATAGGTTTTGAGGAGAATATGTGAGACAGTAAAACAGGACTCTTCATGGGAGGATTTCACAGAACCTCTAATACAGGAACATGCACTGACAATCTCTAAGTAGAGATGCAGTGCTTAGTGTTCCCCAAACTTGACCATGTTTTCCTTGGAGTGTGTTATTGGACTAGTGTTCCATGGAACAGACTTTGGGAAATGTTAAATGAAATTCTTCAGTTTCCAGCCCCATGTGAACCTTGACCTCTTGCAATAATGCCATCAGCACAAGCCCCAGATGCAGCCCCCTTCTTAGTGCGCTGAGACCACATGAGCTGGTTTTAAGTCCAGGACCTTCTCCCCTGCCCCCAATCACTCACTGTTTGATTCCTGAATGACTGCTCATTTACCTGTGTCTTCATTTCTACTTCTGCTTCACAAGGTGATTGGTATGTGATTATATACAGTATTATTACTCAATAACATCAACCACTAATATTTACGTACAGAGCATGTGCTCTCCACTGATCATTGTTCTAAACACTTTGCCTGTATCACTTCTTTTAAAACTCACTTATATGTGGAATCTAAAAAGAAAAATGATAGAAACGAACTTATATACAAAACAGAAATAGACCAGAAGACAAACTTATGGTTACCAAAGGGGAAGGGGTGGGGGGAGTAGGATAAATTAGAAGTTTGGGATTAACAGATACACACTACTATCTATAAAATAGATAACCAACAAGGTCCTACTGTATAGCACTGTGAACTATACTCAATATGTTGTAATAACCTATATGGGAAAAGAATCTGAAAAAGAATATATATATACATATTCAGTTATATATGTATATATATAACTGAATCACTTTGCTGTACACCTGAAACTAACACAACTTTGTAAATCAACTATACTTCAATTACAAAAATAAAAACTAAAAATAAAACCCACAACCATCATGTAATGTAGGCACAGTTGCGGACCCGATTTTACAGAGGGGGCTATTAAGACACAAAATAGCGAAGTAACATACCAAAGTGCACCACTAATAATGCTACACTGCGGTTCAAGCCAAGGTAGTTGGGCTGCAGAGACACTGTGCTCATTCCCAACACTGTAATTATTCATTCATTCAACAAATATTGAGCACCTACTGTATGCCAGCTCATGTTCTAAGCCCTAGAGATGCGGCAATAAACATTCTTGCCCTGGTGGAGCTTATATTTTAGTGGGAGAAGACAGGCAGTAAATAAGCATATACCTTGTGGCAATTAGTGACAGGGAGAAAAATAAAGCAGCATAGGATATGGGAGTCTGGGGGGGAGGGGGAGTTATTTTTTACATGGGTGGTCAGGGATGGCCTCTCTGATTTAAGGTGACAGTTGACCAGACGGAAGTGATAAATAGAAGGAAGAGTATTTCGGGCAGAGAGAACAGCAAAGGCAAAGGTCCCAAGGTGGGAGCACTTCTGAACTGTTCAGAAACTAGCAAGGGGGCCAGAGTGGATGGAGCAGAGCCAGCGGGAGGAAGAGGTGTCGATAAGATTCCGCAGAGCAGGTCCCGGGCTGTGGGTGGAGGTGTTACCTCTATTATGTAATCTGATTTTACTCTGAGACGGGAAGCTGTTGGAGAGTTTGGGGCAGAGGAGAAATGTCCTGACTTACACGGTAAAGGCCCCCCGGCTGCTCCTACGGAGGTAAAAAGAAGCCCGAAGACCAGCTGCCGAGATCCGGGTGAGAGATGACGTCAGCTAGGCGTTAGCAGTCGGGGCGAGGCGATGAGGAAAAGAAACCCAGCAGGGTTTCCTCATGCACTGGACATGGGACGCGAGGGAGACAAGGAGTCAAGGATAACTCCAAGATTTTCACCTGAGCGACCGGGAGGATGGAGTCACCTTTAACTAAAACGGGGCAGTGTAGCAGGAGAGCAGGATCCTGGAGGAGAACCTCCTGTTCAAGACCCTGCACTGTAGTCACTCCTGGTATAATTTCAGACTCGTGCTTGTCTCTGTATGTAAACCTCTAAATCACCTCTTGTAGGGAAATAAGAAGACAATCCAGTATTATCCCCCTTTTTCTGAGCTGCCACAGAACTTCGAACCCAATTCAGGACACTGTTGAACAATTTTGATATTTCAGGGGAACAAAAAGAATCGAAGACACATGTTTTCAATCTTGTGGGGAGAAGATGTTAGATACTAAATAAACCTTTGTCATGTGCTTTAGTTCTTGAGAAATATGGGCCCAAATGTGATGCTGCTGTCAAAGGTGGGGAGAAAGGAGAGGTACCGGAGGGCTACTGGAAAGCAAGATGCTTTAACTGCTAAAAAGTGGCTGGTTTAGAAATCCCATGACGTCACAGGGCCCTCGCTTAGGAAATGAACGATGAGCAGCTACCAGGGCTCTTGATGATGGGCTGGGCATTTGTGGGGAGGGAGGAGTTTCAGGGGCAACACTCTCTCTGCACAGTTGGGCTGGTCCAGCTCCCGCCTGTGACTCAGGGTGTCCATAGGCTAGAACTGCTTTACATGTTGCCTGGGGACTCTCTACTCCAGACTGCCCCAGGCAACTCACCCTCGTGCTTCTGTGAGGAAGACAGTTATACCTGCAACAACAGAACTTTAACAGTAGTAACTAGCTACACGCTTTCATAAATGTGTTGTAGTTATCATTATGATTTTTAAAAGTTTACTTTGATTCCAGTGGTGATTTTCCCACAAAGTTTTCTTTGCAACTAAATTTCTTTGCTCTTAGATTTAACCAAAAAAAATACAAACAGCAAAAGAAAAAATATATAAATTGGACTACATCAAAATTAGAAACTTTTGTGCTGCAAAGGATACCATTTTAAGAAAGAAAAAGACAGCCCACAGAATAAGAAATAATATTTGCTAACATTTGCAAATCATACATCTGATAAGGGACTTGCACCCAGAATATATAAAGAATGCTTACAACTCAACTATGAGAAGACAACCCAATTAAAAATGGGCAAAGAATTTGAACAGACATTTCTCAATGATATTCAAATATTCAGATGGCCAATAAGCACGTGAAAAGATGCTCAAGATCTTTGGTCACTAGGGAAATGCACATCAAAGCCACAATGAGATACCTCTTCACACCCAACCAGGATGGATAAAATAAAAGACAGACAATAACAAGTGTTAATGAGGATATAGGTATATTGGAACCCTCATACACTGCTGGTAAAGTTGTAAAATGGTGTCGGTGCTTTGGAAAATAATTTGGCAGCTCCTCAAAAAGTTAAATATAGAATTATTATATGTCCCAGCAATTCCACTCCACCCAAGAAAAACAAAACCATACCCACACAAAAACTTGTAAACAAATATCTATAGCAACATTATTCATCAGAGCCAATAAGTAGAAACAATCCAAATGTCCGTCCCCTAACAAATGTGGTATATCTGGACAATGGAATATTTTTATTTGTCAGTAAAAAGGAATAAAGTACCAATACTCAGTACAACATGGAGGAAGCTTAAAGCATGCTAAGTGAAAGAAGCCAGTCACCAAAGATTTCATATTACATGATTTTACTTACATGAAATACCCAGAACAGGAAAATCTATAAGGACAGAAAATAGATTAGTGGTTGCCTAGGGCCAGGGGGGTTGGTGGACAATGGGTAGTGACTGCTAACGGGTCCCAGAGTGATGGACATGTTCAAAAGTTAACTGTGGAAATTAGAACACTCCCTGACACCATGCACAAAAATAAACTCAAAATGGATTAAAGACCTAAGTGTAAGGCCAGACACTATCAGACTCTTAGAGGAAAACACAGGCAGAACACTCTATGACATACATCACAGCAAGATTCTTTTTGACCCAGCTCCTAGAGAAATGGAAATAAGAACACAAATAAACAAATGGGACCTAATGAAACTTAAAAGCTTTTGCACAGCAAAGGAAACCATAAATAAGACCAAAAGACAACCATCAGAATGGGAGAAAATATTTGCAAATGAAGCAACTGACAAAGGATTAATCTCCAAGATTTACAAGCAGCTCATGCAGCTCAATAACAAAAAAACAAACAACCCAATCCAAAAATGGGCAGAAGACCTAAATAGACATTTCTCCAAAGAAGATATACAGATTGCCAGCAGACACATGAAAGAATGCTCAACATCACTAATCATTAGAGAAATGCAAATCAAAACTACAATGAGATATCATCTCACACCAATCAGAATGGCCATCATCAAAAAATCTAGAAACAATAAATGCTGGAGAGGGTGTGGAGGAAAGGGAACACTCTTGCACTGTTGGTGGGAATGTAAACTGATACAGCCACTATGGAGAACAGTATGGAGGTTCCTTAAAAAACTACAAATAGAACTACCATACGACCCAGCAATCCCACTACTGGGCATATACCCTGAGAAAACCATAGTTCAAAAAGAGTCATGTACCAAAATGTTCACTGCAGCTCTATTTACAATAGCCAGGACATGGAAGCAACCTAAGCGTCCATCGACAGATGAATGGTTAAAGAAGATGTGGCACATATATACAATGGAATATTACTCAGCCATAAAAAGAAATGAAATGGAGGTATTTGTAAAGAGGTGGATGGAGTTAGAGTCTGTCATACAGAGTGAAGTAAGTCAGAAAGAGAAAAACAAATACAGTATGCTAACACATATATATGGAATCTAAGGGGAAAAAAAAGGCCATGAAGAACCTAGTGGCAAGACGGGAATAAAGACACAGACCTACTAGAGAATGGACTTGAGGATATGGGGAGGGGGAGGGGTGAGATGTGACAGGGTGAGAGAGTGTCATGGACATATATACACTACCAAATGTAAAACAGATAGCTAGTGGGAAGCAGCCGCATAGCACAGGGAGATCAGCTCAGTGCTTTGTGACCACCTAGACGGGTGGGATGGGGAGGGTGGGAGGGAGGGAGATGCAAGAAGGACGAGATATGGGAACATATGTATATGTATAACTGATTCACTTTGTTATAAAGCAGAAACTAACACACCATTGTAAAGCAATTATACTTCAATAAAGATGTTTAAAAAAAAAAAAGAACATTATTGTAACGAACATCTAGTATGTTCTTACTGTAAGTGTAAAATAATAGAAAGCTAGAGCTGAAAGAGTCCTTAGAGACTAGCTAGTTCAATGCCATCATTTTGCGGAAGAAAAACAAAGGCATAGAGAGGATAAAGGGGAGTAGAAGCCAGGTCTTTTGACTTTACATCTATTAATCTTTTCAGTCTACCCTACTACCATCTTTCTAAAATATTGCTTGGCTATTAAAATGTCACTAAGTGGCACTGCCTTTTGTTTACTCCAGTAGCCAAAAGCCTGTGCCTTAAAACTTAACTCTTCCCAGGGTTATTTGCATTTTAATATTGGTTGTTATATATATATATATATATATATATATATATATATATATATATATATATAATATATAAAATCTTTAGAATGAGGTCAGGGAATACCTCAAGTACTTGAAATCGTATGTGGCAAGCTCCTACTTCAATTTCTGGCCATATTTGGTAGAGGTGAGGAGTGGGAGTTGAGAAATAGGTTTAGGCAGTAGTTGGGGTCTGTAACAGAATACTGATGCTCACTCACAGCTTTGAAACACTTCCAAAAGAAGGGTCTAAAGCTTTGGCTTATTTCAGTTTCTGCTATGGAAGGTCCAGAGCTAGATGCTTAATTAAGTGTATTTGATGATTAAGATGATGATGGAGTAGAACTAGCAGCACTGAGTTGTTACTTGTACACACTCAGAGTAATTGGGGGCTTAATTCTTGATCTAATTATTGACTTAAAAAATTAGTCTATAATGTAGATCATCTACATTAAATATCATGGGATCTGTTAATTTAAAAACCCATGAGAGGGACTTTCCTGGTGGCATAGTGGTTAAGAATCCGCCTGCCAATGCAGAGGACACGGGTTCGAGCCCTGGTCTGGGAAGATCCCACATGCCATGTAGCAACTAAGCCCTCCTGCCACAACAACAGAGCCTGCGCTCTAGAGCCCACGAGCCACAACTACTGAGCCTGCGCACCACAACTACTGAAGCCCGTGCCCCTAACGCCCGTGTACAGCAACAAAGACAAGCTACCGCAATGAGAAGCCCGCGCACCACAATGAAGAGTAGCCCCCGCTGCCGCAACTAGAGAAAGCCTGCACGCAGCAACGAAGACCCAACGCAGCCAAAAATAAATAAATTGATTAAAAAAAAAAAACCCATGAGATACTGCTTCCTAGATAAATAACTCTTTCATAAGGAAGGGATTTGGAGTTCTATGTGATTTTTGGACAATTTCTTGAACTCTGAGTTTCTTGGTTTCTTTATCTGGCAATAAGGATAATGATAGCAATTTACTTCATGAAATTGAATAAAAATGATTATATGGCATTTGGCAAAAAGAAAATGATAAATCTTTTAAAAATAAAATTTGCCATACACAAAGGAAAAAAAAAAAAAGTTAACTGTGATGACGGCTGCACAACTCCGAATACACTAAAAACCACTGAATAGTGTGCTTTGAATGGGCGAATTATATGGTATATGAATTATATCTTAACAAAGCTATTAAAGTTTCTGTAATTAAAAAAGTAGATCTACTTAAAAATACTGAGTAGACAATATTACAGGGAATCTGCAGACATCGCAGAAAAATTATGAAGTTGTTACCCAAATGACTGAAATGGGAATAAAACCCAATCTTTAACCTGGCCTTCAAAGTCCTGCACATCTTAGTTCTACCTTCTTAGTCTTGTCTCTCCTCCCGCACTGTTCCCAGATCACGCAAATTACTTGCCTTTATTTTACTGCAAGAGTGATAACTGGAATTTATGGAAAGTAAATTCTACTCTTAGTGTGGGGAACCATTCAGGACCTTGACATCTATTATCTTATGTGATCTTTACAATAACCCTATATAATAGGTGCTTTTATCCACATGACCCTAGAGAAAATAGAATACTGAGAAAAAGTTCCATAGTTAATCTCAAGATTGCAAGGCTCTGGCTTTTGAATCCTATGAAGAAAGAAAGCTTGGGTTTTAGGGTGGGTTCTCTGTACTTCTCCCTCTCAACACTGAATGCGTCAAACTTTAGAAGAAGCTATTTTGCTTGGTCTCTTTTCAGTGATAAGCACAGTTTGACTGATGTTTGCCAGGTCATACAAAATGTCTCCACAGCCTGCTAATGTCCCAAATTAGTTCCCAATGAATTTCTTTAATAAGATAGAGGAGACCATTAAGTACAAGGCACTGTGTTCCTGCTTTGTTGTTTAATCCATCTAACAATTTTATGAAGCAGATATGATTATTGTCTTTCCTAGAGAAAGAAACTGTCAGGAGAATGAAAAGACAAGCTATAGTCTGGGAGAAAAAAAAGATAGCAAAGGACATATCTGATATAGGATTGTTCACCAAAATAAACAAAGAATTCTTAAAACTCAATGATTAAAAAAAAAACCCAATCAAAAAATGGGCCAAAGACTTTAACCTCATCAAAGAAGATATACAGATGGCAAATAAGCATTTTAAAAGATGCTCAACATCATATGTAATTAGGGAAACGCAAATATTAAAACAACAATGAGACACCACTACACACCTATTAGAATGGCTAAAACACTGATGACATCAAATGCTGGTGAGGATGCGGAGCGACAGGAACTCTCACACGTTGCTGGTGGAAGTGCAAAATGGTACAATCACTTTGGAAGACAGTTTGGTGGTTTCTTACAAAACTAAAAATACTCTTACCATATGATCCAGCAACTGTGTGCCTTGGTATTTACCCAACAGAGTTGAAAACTTAAGTCCACATAAAAACGTGAACAGAGATATTTATGGCAGCTTTATTTATAATTACCAGAACTTGAAAGCAACCAAGATACCCTTCAGCAGATGAAAGGATAAGCTGTGGTCCATCCAGACGATGGAATATTATTCAGCACTGAAAAGAAATGAGCTATCAACCCATGAAAAGACACGGGGGAATCTTAGATGCATATCACTAAGTGAAAGTAGCCAATCTGAATAGATTACATACTGTATAATTCCAACTATATGACATTCTTGAAAAGGCAAAATTATAGAGAAAATAAAAAGATAATGGTTGCCAGGGGTTGGTGGGGGGAGGGAGGGATGGATAGATGGAGCACAGAGGATTTTTAGGGCAGTGAAATTACTCATAAAGGTGGATACATGTCATTATACATTCATCCAAACCCCAGAATGCACAGCACCAAGAGTGAACCATAATGCAAATGATGAACTCTAGGTGGTAACGATGTGTCAGTGTAGGTCATCAGCTGTAACAAACGGACCATCTGGTGTCAGATCCTGATAAAGGGGGAAGGCTGTGCACGTGTGGGCGCAGGGTGTACATGGGATATCTCCACGCTTCCTGCTCAATTTTGCTGTGAACCTAAAACTTCTCTAAAAACTAAAGTCTATTTTAAAAAGAAAGAATAAAAGGAGGAAGGGGTGGGGGAGGGAGGGAAGGAGGAAGAAAGAAACAGAGGATCCCAGAAATTAAACAGTGACTAGGATGGCAGTGGAGTGTTATAACTGGCTTGCACCAGCTGGTGAGAGTTGAGTGTGCACATTTCTTCCCAAATCCACATTTAGTGATATCCAGTTACTGGCTCAGAATCAGCCATCATGAGAATATTTACACTATGGAAATTAGCCAGCGTTACAAACTAGGGCATGTGTTTGTTTGTTCTGGTTTGGTTTTTTTGAGAGCCAGCTGTTGAACTTTTTATACCACTAAGAATAGTATTAAAAACTAGTCTTTCAGACATAGAATTAAGTGCCTCCTTTGAGGCTGACCCAGAGCCTCTAACAGACTGAGACTCTACCTCACCGTTTTGTCATCCAGCTGGTATTTTACCATCCTTCCAAAATGACTTCTCTGAATACTTATTTTATATTATGGCTCTGTTCCCAAGTTTGTTCAGCTTCATTCCCTTCACAAATGATGCCAAGACACATACCACCTGTACTACTAGGTATTTAATAGTTTTCTTTAAATCGCCTATTTTTTTTTTACATACGTAAAAGATGTTTTCAAAAGGAAACTAATGGATAAGGCAAGGAAAAAGTGCAAAAAGCAGGAAGGGTTATGACCCCAGAGAGAATACATTCACTCTGAGTTAGAGGACGAAGCCTAGAATGGCAAGGATATGGGGAGAGAGGTGGTCTGATGTTCATCATCTTAAGGGTTTTAGAAGATCAGTTAAGGGAGGAGAGTGGGGTGTCCTGAAGGACAACCAGCGTGGAAAGAAAGGAGGAAAATACTGATCTTGGGATAAGAAATATGAGAATATTATGCAGATCAGTGAAGCTACTTTGAGGATGAAGCAGTAGGGACCGCGAGAAGGATGAAGCCTGGGGGATGGAGGGTTGTTGAGCAATTGTAGGGACTAAAGGAGAAACTGATGTAGGAGCTGAGGTCGTGAGGGGCGGTCATTTAAGAGAGATGGGGCTGAAGGGAAGGACATGGCAGGGAAAAGGCTCAGGAGGGGGTACTTGGAAAGTTAAGAGTAGGAAGGCAAAGGGCAGAGATGAGCTGACAGATGGAAGAGAGGCTGCACAGGAGCCCCGGTGGTATCAGAGGGACCACAGAAGAGCAAATGTGCTTCACAGTCAGATACAGAACTTTGCTAAGGATCTATACCAAGATTAACATTTAAAGACGCCCTGTGTCTTTTCTGTTCCCTTAAATTGAGATCATCTGAGCTTTACTGATTGCTGTTCTAGTTCTCAACACACACACACACACACACACACACACACACACACACACACACACACACACACACACACACCACCCCCCCCCCCGAGAAAGGAATATACAAGAAGGAATTAATCCCAAGATGGGACTTCAAAACATTAAAGAAGAGAGAGGCAAAGTAAAGAGAAAGGGACTGGAGAAAAAGAATCACCAACAAAGATCAGATCATAGTCCAATTGATTCAGTTACTATAACAAATGGGGACAGTTATGATGGATCAACCCCTGTTTCATGCCAGCTCCTCTGCACCCACTTTTTCCAGTCCTGACAACAGTGAAGACTACGTATTATCCTCATTTTGAAGATCAGACAACTGAAGCTCCAGAAGGTGAATGATGAAGGGTTCACATTCAGTAAATGGCAGATTTGGGTTTCAAATCCAGGCACACCACACTGCCTCCTTGTTCCCACTGTCCTAGGAGCTCTGCTAAATCTTACGCTGGAAAAGCCTCATGTCTCAGAAAAATACGATTCCTTTTCCAATGACGTTCTGTAATAGTTTTCTGAACCATCTACTCTCAGAACAGCTTGGAAAGTGTAGTGGATACCGCTGGTTGCTACCTAGCACCCATTCTCTTTTCTTTCTTCTCAAGAAAACGTCACTTCCATTTAGGTCTATATGACGCATACCATGGGGCTCCGGAGAATCTGGTGCCACCTTCAGCTCCAGGTGGTGTGACTTGACTGGAGCCATCCTCCTTGCCGGTGACAGGTTCAGGAATGAGCATGTGACCTAATTCTGGACAAGGAGACTCCTGCCAGAGACTTCTGGAAAACTTCTTTTTGTTCTGAAGAGAACTCCAGGAAGTCACTTTCTCTCCCAAAGGATGTGAGCAAGCAACTCGTAAGCTTGATTGCTGCTGGCAGCCATCCTAAAGCCACAAAGGGAGCCAGTCGTAGGATGAAGCCCAAACTGTGGCTGGCAGAGCAGAGACACAGAAGTGAAGCAGCACGTGAGTCCTTGAAAACATCATCAGGCCACTGGTCAAGCAAAACTGAAGGCCACCCAACACCTGAACCTCACCTTTGTGGGCAAGGAAACTGTGTTTATTAAATACAAATCTATTGAAGAACTTCTTTAGCCAATCCGAGTTTGCTTTTCTGTTGTTTACAGCCCCAAACACCCTAATTGGATACTGACAATAACAGAGCCAATATGGTAGGTCCACGGTGGGAAAAGGAGGCACAAGTTGGGCCAGAAATAAAGCTGGGAGTCCAGCTGCGGGGAGGCGGGGACAGGAGGCCCTCCAGATGAAGGATGGAATCTCCCTGGGGCAGAAAACAATCAGCAGACCTTCAGCACCACCTGTGCTCATTAACCTCAATCAGTGGCCCTGGAGCTGTTGTTCTGGGACCAGCAGCATCGGCAACACCTGGGAACTTATTAGAAATGCAAATTCCTGGGCCTCACCCCAGCCCTAGCGAATCAGAAACTCTGGGGATGGCAGCCCAGCCATGTGTGTTTTAATAAGCCCTCCAGGGGATTCTGATGCGCAAGTGTGAGAACCACATCCCTACATGTATTCAATACCTCAAGGTGAATTTGCTGGAGCACTTCTCAGTATCCATGATTAGCAACTGATCTGAAGTGGAGGGTGGAACCGGCCATCTTCAGCTCAGAATCTACATGTGCGTGGGGCAGGGGGCAGTCACAGATCCTCATGTGTTCAGGGTCTTGAGTCACTGAGTTGCACTTCTGGCAAACCGAATCCTGTATATGTTGACCTGAAGCCAATTTGGGGTTGATGAGGACTCCCTTTGCTACTGTGAAGAAACCAAACTTTAAAAAGCGCTGGTCCACCCTGCAGAGTAAATATAAACAGTTCTATTTGGTACGAAAGGCATCTAGAGAAGTGTGGTAGTTTTGAACTCTTTAAGTTGCCACTTGTGGAGCATTTCAAGTGTAGTTCTGGGCCGGCTAAGAACAGATTTTTTTTTTTTGCATTATTTTTTTAAATTTATTTATTTATTTATGGCTGTGTTGGGTCTTTGTTTCTGTGCGAGGGCTTTCTCTAGTTGTGGCAAGCGGGGGCCACTCTTCATCGCGGTGCGCGGGCCTCTCACTATCGCGGCCTCTCTTGTTGCGGAGCACAGGCTCCAGACGCGCAGGCTCGGCAGTTGTGGCTCACGGGCCCAGCTGCTCCGCGGCATGTGGGATCCTCCCAGACCAGGGCTCGAACCCGTGTCTCCCGCATTGGCAGGCAGAGTCTCAACCACTGCGCCACCAGGGAAGCCCAGAATAGATTTTTAATTATTGTATTTTTTTCTTGCTAAGTAATTTTACAGTTTGGGAAAAAAAAATGCCTTACTATGCAACTGGGGGGTTTTAATGCTCTGTGCTCCATGAATATATCTGTAGAGCAGCCTGCTCGGAGACAGTTATCGTAGCACTGCTGTGGGAGTGATGAGTGTCATTAACACAGTGTGATTGTGTTAAAGGGGAAGTGTCTTTCACCCAGGGAATCTAGCATGCGGTTAGTGTCTCGATAATTAACCCACTGCCCTTGAAAAAGAAGGAAATTAGAAGCAAAGGCAATTAACTCCTTCCAGGTGATTTCCCTTGAATCCCACTTCCAGCCTAGAAAGGAGACTCCAGAAGGATCTGAAGGAAACAAGAAGAAGAAGCAGACAGACTGTATCAAGAGTGCTAAGGGGCTGCAGTGCCAGGGAGGTTAGATGGCTCAGCACGGCGCGGGGAGGCGCCCTCTCCCATGACTGCATCCTGTCCCTTTGACACCTCAGAAACATCAAGAGCCACAGCTCTCAGGTCAGGGTCTACGGCTAGACAGGAAACTCTATCAGGCATTTATCCTGAGGGACTCCCCATTTCATCATCTGTAGAATGGTGATAATCGTGCCCTCCTCAGAGGCTGCTGTCAGGATTGAATGCAGTAACTGTAAGAGGGAAAGATTTATAAACTTATATTACGAGACTCACATAAGGGATTCTGATTCTTCTTGGTAATCACCCCTCTGATGGTTTCTTTTGGTTCTCTTTCTTCCACCCAGAGCATCAAAAACATGTATGGTATGTCTCTCTGTACAGAAATGATAACTATAAAGATAGATAACAATAAAGGTAATGAAAGAGACTGAAAGCTTGTTACATAGTTTCAGGTCTCAATGGAGTCACATTAAGTTCCTAAAAATTGCAATTCCAATTGATACAATTCCAAGTGAAGAGAGAAGTATGGTCTGAGTGCATGGAGACAGTCTCAGGAAAACAAGTGTAAAGGTGTCAGGGAATGATTTCCAGAGGGTATGAAATGAGCAAAGAACTGGGCAATGTTGACAGTTAGCCAAGTAAAGGAGGAGAGGGGGGAACATTCATTCTCTCAGAGCCAACAGCATATGCAAAGAACTGGAAAGCATAGCCCACTTGGGGAAATTCAAATAGTGTGGATTAGTTGGAGTACAGAATGTATTGGTTGAGGAGATGGAGTAGAGAATATCAAAAAGGAAAACTTAGAGATGGAGACGGAGCCTGCTTTGACTAGCCTTGTTTGCACCTAATTTTAAGGGTCTACGATACACTCACACAATCACGCACACACACTCACATACACATACAGACATATACACACAAAACCATATGGACTGAATATAAACCAGAGGCAATGCCAGAAATAGCTAGATTAGATTTTTGCTTCATTATCTATTTTGACTTGGCTCTTCATTAAATTAAATCTCTCTTGGATGGAAATCCTTGGCTCTCGGGTTCATTGAGTCTGTTCTGCACCAGTCTTTGCCAAGTATGATACCCACTTCACCACCTCCTATCCTACCCGTCCCCACTTTCAATCTGCAAGGTCAGAATGAACTTGAGATTATATCTTGGTGGAAATAAGGAGACACCGAACAATTTTGCCTCAGATTTGCATGTCTTATTCCTCTGGAAGTTTTATGTAAAAAGACTGAAGGAGTCTGAGACAAGAGGCAATTATACAGATTAGGAGGTGATTTCAATCCTGCAGAGAAAAACTCCCATCTTTTCCACTTAGGTAATTGGGTAGGTGGTCGTACTAGTTACTGAAACAGGTAATACTGCAGGGGAACAGGGCATGGGGAGGGAGGTACCTGGTAAAAATTAATTGTTTTAAAGGTATTATATCTGAAAAGCCTAGAAAATATACAAGTGGAGAGGTCGATTAAAAGATTGAGATGGAGACAGAGATTTGGATGTCATCAGTATACTGGTGATATTCAATAACGTCAGGGTGAATGAGGTTTTTCACAAGTCCACATACCAAAGGAATGAAAGAAACTGGAAGAGAATTTGGCTGATGGGGAACACCAATACTGAAGGGTTTAGTGGAGGAAGAGGGTTATGGAAACACTGAAAAGGAATCGCCAAAAAGTAGAAATAAATCCAAGATTCTGTACTATCTCAAAAGTCCAGGGAAGAGAGAATTTTCAAGAAGTGAACAATAGTGTTAAATACCAAAAAGAGGTCAGTTAAAATAAAAACTAGGAAATGTCTGTGGGATGTGGTCAGAACGGATCACGGGTGGCCCTGACCAGAAGGATTTCAGCAGAGTAAGAAGGGCAGGCAAGATTGAGGGACAAACAACAATGGAGACACAGAAGTGTCTAGAAACTTCTTTCGATACATCTCAAGAGGAAGTGATCCCTACATCTTCACCTCTGCACAATAACCATTCCCGTGTTTGGAGGGCCCGTCTTCGGTTAATTCTTTCTCATACTGCATGCGCTTACCAACATTTTCAGCATCTGCCCCTTCTCCTCTCCAGTTAATATGATAAAATAATGAGACAGAAGCTGTCTTTGTGAATAATTTTCTGTGAGAACCCAATACACCTTTGGCCTTTATTTTCCTGTCTGTAAAATAAGGAAGGGGATGAATGCACTGGTATCTGAAAAAGTGATATTGGAAAACAGAGAAGGAAAGCGTAGGTACAATTAGAACAAGGGTGGGAATTCCCCTGGTGGTCCAGTAGTTAGGACTCGGCATTTTCACTGCAGGTGAAATCCCTGGTCAGGGAACTTAAGATACTGCCAGCTGCGCAGCACAGCCAAAAAAACAAAAACAAACAAACAAACAAATATTTTTAAAAAAACAAAAAACAAACCAAAAAACAACAACAAAAAACAACGGTTATGCCTCAAAGGGCTGAGTCTTGAATGGCGTTAGAATGCAGTCCTCCCCAGCCTCTCCCAGTGAAGGTATCAAACACCTAACAATTTTATGCAGATAAATAATGGTTAAAATGAATATTAAAACTGTTCTCAACCATGCACCTTGACTACAAACATCAGAGGAAAATGAGTTAATCCCTAAAGAAGTTATTTTATATGTGGGGAATAATTGCTTCCTGCAGAGGGAAGATAAAAGGAATCCTTTTGAAATATGCCAGAGCATTTTGTTCTTTTTAACAAGGCCTGACCGACCTCAGGAGAAACTATTTTACCAGAGCCTAACCTGCTAGGGTTTATTAGAGCCTAACTGACTTAGGGGAAGGGAAGCACACAACTGCAGCCCCTCCAGCCATTCTTTCCCACCTAAAGGGGGCAAAAACCTGAGAAGCATGAGTGAAGTTCACAGTTCAGGGGCACTCGTTCACCAAAACACTGACAGCTCATGCATCCGCTTCTCACACACCTTAGCACTATATCACTAAAGAACTATTCACCACAGTTCCTTTTACCCAGTATATCATGTCTGCCTTTCAGGAGAAAATTACAAGGCACACTAAAAGGCAAAATACAGTTTGAAGAGACTAAACAAGCACCAGAACCAGAGTCAGATATGGCAGGAATGTTGGACCAGGAATTTAAAAACACTATGATTAATATGCTAAGAACTTTAATGGAAAAAGTAGACAAGTGGATACATAAACAAAAATATGAAAATTCTAAGAAGGAATTGAAAAGAAATGCTAGAGATCAAAAACAACGTAACCAAAATAAAGAATGCTTTTGATGGGCTCATTATCAGACTGGACACTGCTGAGGAAAGACTCTCTTAGCTTGAGGATATGACAATGGAAACTTCCAAAACTGAACAGACTGAATAAAAAAAAACAGAACAGAATATCCAAGAAATTTGGGACAACTTCAAAAGGTGTAATGTAAGCATAATGGGAATAACAGGAGGAGAAGAAAGAAAGGAACAGAGCAATATCGGAGGCAATAATGACTGAGAATGTCCCCAAATTAATGTCCGACTCCTTCCTGATCCAGGAATCTCAGAGAACACCAAGCAGGTAAATGCTAACACACAAAAACACAAACAAGAAAACTACACCCAGGCATATCATTTTCAAACTATAGAAAATCAAAGGTTAAACAAACAAACAAACAAACTCCTGAAAGAAGCAAGAGGAAATAATGCCTTACCAACACAGCAGGAAAGACAAGAATTATATCTGACAGCTCCTGGTAAAGCATTTAAACAAGAAGAGAGTGGTGTAAAATATTTAGCATTGATAGAAAGAAACCCACCAACCTAGAATTCTATACTCTGAATTTATCCTTCAAAAATGAAGGAGAAATAAAGATGTTCTCAGACAAATAAATATTGAGAGAATCTGTTGCCAGTAGCCTTGGACAAATAAATATTGAGAGACTCTGTTGCCAGTAGCCTTGGAAGAAATGTTAAAAGAAGTTCTTCAGAGAAAAGGAAAATGATACAGGTCAGAACCGTGGATCTACATAAAGAAAAGAAGAGGATCAGAGAATGAATAAGTGAAGGTAAAATAAAATATTTTATTTTCTTATTCTTAACTGATCTAACAGATAACAGTTTGTTTAAAGTAATAACAATTTATTGATTATCTATATATCTATATCTGTATCTATAGATCTATGCTTATGGATAATTGAAATAATGACAGTAATAGTACAAGGGGCAGGAGGAAGGAGTCAGGGATATTTTGTTATTACAAGGTAATTGTACTACCCGTGAAGTGGTATGGTGTTATTTGAAAAAAAAGTAAAGGGAGAGCAACAGAAATGGTAAACATTTGCATAAACATAACAGACTATCCTTCCCTTAAATCTTTATACTTGACTGAAAGAGAAAACCATACCATCATCTGATGTATGTAGACATAATACATAAGACGAGACAAAGGGAAGAGAGTGAAGAGACCTGCACGGTGGTAAGGTGGCTACATTCCATGTGAAACAGTAAAATACGTATTCTAAGTAGACCGTGAAAATATATATATGAATATTATAATCACTATAGCTTCAACTAAAAAAAAATATATACCAAGAGACACAGTGAAAAAAACAATAAATGAATTAAAATAGAATACAAAAAAGCAATTCAAATAACCCAAAATAAAGCAGGAAAGGGGAACAAAGGAATGAAAAAGTGGGCACAAACAGAAAACGTAATTAAATGGCAGACTAAAATTCAAGCATACCAGTATTTTCTTTAAATATAAATCCATTAAACACACCAGTTAAAAGGCAGAGATTATCAGAATAGACACATGATCTAGCTTTATGTTGTCCCAAAACACCCAATATAAATATAAAGATATAGTTAAAAGCAAACATCTAGAAAAAGGTATACCATGTAAACAGTAAATGGAAGAAATCAGTAGTGGATATAGCAGGCTATGTAAACTTCAGAACAAAGAAAATGACCAAGGATAAAGAATGAGATTACATAATGACAAAAGGGTCAATTCATCAAAAGACATAACAATCCTAAATATATATGCACATAACTACCGAGATTAAAAATACGCAAAGCAAAAACTGACAGAACTAAAAAAAAAAAAGACAAATCCACAATGTAGCTGGAGACACTTCTAAGTAACTGACAGACCTGATAGATAAAAAATCAGCAAGGACATAGAAGGAATGAGTAACAGCATCAGTTAACTGTGTCTAATTGACATTCAGCTCCACCCAACAGCTGAATATACATTCTTTTCAAGTGCACATGAAACATATCTCCAGGATAGACCATATCTGTATTCATAAAACAAACCTGAACAAATTTAAAGGAATTAAAATCACACAAAGCATGTTCTCTGCTAATAATAGAATTAACCTAGAAATCAATAACAGAAATATAAAAGGGAAATCTCTAAATACTTGGAAAAAAGCAATACACCTCTAAATAATCAATGTGTCAAAGAGGAAGTTTCAAAGGAAATTAGAAAATATTTTGAAACAATATGAACACACGAAAGTAGACAGTTACAGGTTGTAGCTCAACAGTGCTTAGAGAAAACTTTCATAGAGTTAAATGTGCATGCTGAAAAAGAAGAAAAGTCTCAAATCTATCAGCAAATCTTCCTCCTCAAGAAACTAGAAAAAAAAAAAAGCAAAATTGGTATAAGAAACTGAAGGAAGGAATTGAAAACAGAAAAAACAATAGAGAAAATGAATAGAATCAAATGCTGGTTCTTTGAAGAGATTGATAAAAATCAATATAGTAAGACTGACAAAGAAGAAAAGAGAGAACATATACACTACCATAATGTCAGGAATGAAAGAAGGGATCTTCCAATGGCCACAGAGTTCACAAGTTTGGTAACTTTGGACAAAGCATTTAAACTCCCAGCTGCAGCACAGGGTCAAAACAATCCGAACTGACACGTTTTCAGAGTACAAACTATATGAAGTAAAGTTAATCCAGCTGTGAGAAATATTAAAAACTCAGTGGAGCATTGTTTGAGAAAGGGGGCTGCCCACAGTGGGTGATGCTCCGTTGTGTTAGTCACTGGCTCCTTACTTTTTGCTGCTCTACTGTTCACAGCATCCGTTCTTGAGACCACCTCACGGTTCAAGACGACTGCTGGAGTGAATCACTAATAAACATCCATTCCAGCCCACAGGAAGAAAGACACTAGAACGAGCGGCAGGAATCATACCTTGAAGGGTCCTCCCCAGAAGCTGGGCCCTCTCCATCCCATTGGCCAAAGCTCAGTCACACAGTCACACCTATTTGCAAAGGACCCTGGAAACATGACCCTCATCCCAGATGCCCATGATTCCAGGTAAAATAATCAAGGAAGATGCAGATGAGGAATAATGGTACAATTAGCAGTATTTGCCACATGTGCTATAAAAGTTCCTCCAGATGTTATCAGAACAGTTTGTACCTCTTTCAAAAACTGCAGTTCCAAAAAAAAAAAGGGGGGGGGGGACTTCCCTGGTGGTCCAGTGATTAAGACTCTGTGTTTCCACTGCAGGGGGCATGAGTTCGATCCCTGGTCGGGGAACTAAGATCCTGCATGCCACGCTGTGTGGCCAAACCCCCACCCAAAAACAACTGCAGTTCCTCTGCTCCCCCCCAAAAAAACTGTTGCCCTGTGGGACCAAATGGTAACCTCTACTTTCAAATCAAAATCCCATCCTGGACTAAGCTGCTGTGGACAGCTGATGTCTGTTAAACTACTAATCTAAAGTCTTGCATTTTTTTCCCCATAAAATGAGGTCTCCACATTTACTCAGAAACATGCCCACCCACGGACTGTAATCTCTCCTTCTCAGGGTCACATCAGCTCTGATGTAATTCTAATTTAAAAGCAAGACACTATCCACCTGGATGAAGCTCAAAATGGGCAATTCAGGGGCTCAAGATTCCAAGAGGCTGAGGGGTCCTGCCCTGCTCCAAGGCCCCTCTCTTACTTCTCCTGCCTCTTTTCCCTCATAACCTTCACTTAATCCACCAACAATCCTTCCGAGTGAACCTTCAAAATAAACCCTGAATTCTACCACTTCTCGCTGCCTTGACTCTAGACCTTGGTCCACACTATCCTCTTTTGACACATCTTTATTTTTTATCTCTAAAACAGGACGTAACCCTCTCTAGACCAAAGGTTGGCAGTGTTTTCTCTAAAGAGCCAGACAGTAAAAAATTTTAGACTTTGCGAACCATACAGGCTCTATTGCAATTACTCAGCTCTGCTGTAGCACAAAAGTAGTCACAGACAATACATAAACAAATGGTCATGGCTGTGTGCCAATAAAACTTTATTTACAAAAACCTGCTGTGGGCCAGATTTGTCCCCCAGGCTGTAGTTTGCCAACCCCAGCCTAGAATCCTACTGTGGGGAGTCCCTGCAGCATGTTTCATGTTCCCTAAAAAATAATTTTCAATCTTCATCTTTACTCATTATAAGCCAAGCCACTTTTTTAGGTCATTATTTTACATTATATACCATTTCATTCTTTTTCTGTCTTGTATTTTATTTATACCATTTAAAAATATGGTCATGTATGTTCTTTCACTTGGCCATAGACCTGGAAACATGCATCACTGAGGCTTTTTCTACCCAGGGCTGAAGTGGAATTATCCTAAACACCTGAAATCAGTATTTCTTCATGTCTGACCTTTCTAGATAATGATCTATGTGACAGAATTGCTCCACAGACACTCATTTTATCCCTGTAGGAAAACAACACTCTAATGAATGAATCCACTAATTAAACGTTCTCCTTCACCCTGAACTTTAGCTAAAAATACAAAGATACAGAAGTTGAAGATGAATCAAGCTTGCATTTTTCTTTCTGCTGGAGAGCATGTAAGGACTCACAATGCAGTTTCTTCCCAGAAGTTCTCCAGGATAGCAAGGAGCCATCCACACTTTCACATAGCAGGTGTGGGATACACACTCATGGGAAAAAGAAGGAATGAACTGGAGATAAGACAGATGGTACAACCCAATGGTCCATAGGCTAAATCCAGCCCAGAGACATGCTGCTTGGAATTCATGGTGGTTTTAAACAATTTGAGCCACCACTAAAACGATCAGAACATTTTACATTAAAAAATTCAGATTTCCACCTGTCTTTTAAATAAATAGTTATTTCTGGCAAGGTGGTGACCAAACTATTCCAGGGCAGTAACAAACTAGAGCTGAATAGAGGTCAATTACTTTTATATAGAGAGTATTCCCTAGTTCTCCACAATCTCCACAACTCCCTCTTGTATGCCTAATATTGAAGCAAAATGTCAGTTGCCAATTGTTATTGTCTTCACATTATTATTTTATAGTAAAGAAATATTTCTCTGTGATCCATTTCCAATCAAACCAGGGAAATAAAGGATTGGGAAGGCCACATAATTTAAGAAAAATGGGATCAAGAACTCATTTGTGCTGCCTGTCCGTTTACTGTAGGCATTTGAGCAGGAGAAAGAGCTTAGTCAGAAAGCTGGATTCAGGTGCTAGTCTTAATTCTAATTTAGTGCCAGGGGACTTCTAAATGAGGTATAGACCTGGTCTTGGCCTCATTTTTTTTTCTCTATCAAATAAAAGTTTTTGTATAAGTGAGGGTATTTTGATTATTTTTTAAAAAGTAATTAATTAGGACATCAGATGTCATGGAATTGATTTGAAAGCTGGAGATCCAAGTTCAAGAAATGATAAGGAATCAAAGCACTGCAAGGGGCCTGGCAGCAGCAACTGAAGAAGCAGACACATCACAGAGCAAACTAGGGCGATGCTGCCGGCGTAGATGCAGCCCAGCCGTTGCACTGGCCTTGGCATTCCTGTTCATTATGCACAGTTCTAGCAGGTGATTGGCCACACTTAGGGTAGGTGGCCTTTTCACTGGTGGCACAGGCCAGAAAGCAGGCAGATCTGGGAGAAGGAGACCCTGAGACCCCTTTTATCTCCCACTGCAGAACAGACATCTGGATGTATAGTCCCACCAAGACTAGAAATAGTGTGGGAGAGGTAATTCCTCAAAAGGAAACTGGCTGCTATTGGGAAAGGATAATATATGCTATCCAAGCCAAGAAACCAAAATAAATATTCCCTATTGGATTGCACAAAACTTTACACAGAACCTAAATAGAAAAGACAGGAAAGGGCAGCAGTTCTGTTTGAAGCATAGCAAGAAGCCAGGAGTCGTCCCTCCTCTCTGACCCCTCACTTTGCATTGAAGGACTTCTGCCGACCCAAGATCTCCCTGAAGCCCAGAGTAAGAACCACAGGGCAAGATAATCTGTAAGATCCCTTGAAGCTGCAGGTTTGTGATGTGAATGACAGAAAAATTAGTTGAGTTTCCACTGACTCGCTCAGCTCAAGAGACTAACTAGACGACGTCTGCAAGATAAATCTTGACAGCCCACCAAGCCAAGAGAAGAGCCCCCCTGGGAAGTGCAAGGGCACCAGTAAATCATTCTCACTGCCCGCTGATGAGAGGGACTGGCTTCTGGGTTACCACCATCCGAGGCGGAATCGGAAAGAGCGGCGTCAGTGTTAAGAGCTCAAGGGCTGATGATGGACCCCTGCACCACTGCACCCTCAACACGTGTGGCTGCCTCTGCTACTGAGTTCCCGAGAACGTCTCTGTGACCCGCCTCTCTCCTGCGCGTTCACATGTCTTCACCCCTTATTTAGCTCGAGGATGTGAGAGGAGAGGAGAGCAGGCCCTCATGGCCTCTTAGCATGAGCAATCAGCAGGAAGAAACGGGGAATGTGAGAAAAAAATATATTTACCAAAGATTTGTTTTAAATAACCAGCCGCTTGGGGTAGCAAGCAGCTGGAAGCACATTATAAAACTATTACAGTATTGAAACAGAGCTGTGCTAATAGCATACACAACAGTGCAGAAAGCCCCAGCTGCAAAAATCATGAACTCTTCGGAGATTTCAGCATAATTTTTTTTTCCACTCTGGAAATATCCCAACCTCACACCATTCTGTTTACTAAGCCTCTCGAGGCTTAATGGGTGTTTATACGGAAGGACATGGGAAGCTCAGTTGACAGATCAAAGTTTTCTCCTTGCAAAAGGGTCTTGTTTATTGTCTCATCTTAACTTGTTCTTCATATGTGACTGTGCCTCACTCTTCTGATGAATTATCAGTAAGGTACTTCATCATTTCAGAGGGAACTGAGCCAGTGGAAGAGCTCAGAGGTGATGTTACAAGAAGCGCTGTCTCAAATTACAAGTAGAAATATTTACATATCTGGAAGCTTTTACATACCTCCATTGGTTCTTCATAGATCAAAAAGGAAAACAAATTCTACAGATATAGCAAACTTTGACCACAAAGCCAACAAGCTTGAACCAAAGACAAATACGGAACCCTGCACAGAAGTTAATTAGCTATTGTAAGACTCTCCTTGGAATCATACATCAGGTGGAGAGTCTGGTCAAATGACCTCTAAGATCCTAACTAAGTGGGGGATCGTTTAGTCTAGTTTCAATAAATGTTTTGCTCAAAGGTTTAAAAAAAAAAGGAGCACTGTCTTTTACCCAAAGAGGCAAAGTCCCCAGGGAGACACACTCCCATCCTCTCAATCTCCTCATATGTCAGGGACCCCCGGCCTCACAGTCAGTAAGGAGTACTGAATAACCACCTCTAGAGGACAGGTCATTGGGATTGGTTCTAGGAATCATAGCAAGACATCAAACCTTTCTTCACGTGGCTTCCAGTCTGCTCTGCCCAGTAAGATGTGTGATCAAATAGGAGAGCCTAAGAGCAAAAGTAGCTGGACAGCCCATCCAGGAATAGAGCCTTCGGACACCTGACTTGCTGCCCTCAGGCCCTACATGCCAGCCCCATAGCCATAAGGACACTAAAATGCCAAGCGTGATGGCCCAGGCACTGGAGACACATCAAGATCTGGATGCAAACCCCAGCTCTGCCATGCACAAGGTGATTCTGACATTTACTCCATTTTTCCATTTGTAAGGTGGGAATAAAAACTCGTTGGGCACACGGAGGACGAAAGGAGATGATATATGCTGTTGGGGTCCTCTCACAGTGCTTCAGGCATCGTACACACTCAATAAATGGTCACTTTCATTATCATCGACCTCACCCCATGTAGGTTGAGGACATTAAAAATTAGCCTAGTGGTTCTCAAAGCTGAATGTGCAGTAGAATCACTTGGGGCAATATTTTCGATCACCTATAGAAAATGTTCTGTACTCTACCCTAAACCAACTGTGTCAAGTGACTGGGGATGGGATGAAAGGGTGTGTGTGTGTGTGTGTATGTGTGTTCATTAAGCTTTCCAAGTGACTCTGATACAATTCATCTCTAAACTACAATTTGGGATGCACCGTGTATAACTGGAGAAATATATATATATATATGTACATATGAATGTAGTTAAGGCCAATGCCACAGTCACATAACCCAACATGCTACAAGAGATGTAGGGAGCAGAGAAGCAGAAAGGGGGATACACAGAGTGAACACAGGGTAACCACCCCAAAACTGTCCATCCTTTAATGTCTACCCTTAGTGTCCAGTGAAGATGCTTCTATTGTAAAGGCCCAACTTGCGAATCTCCCATGACTAAAAAGGCTTAGCAGAAAGTGTTGAAACTGCATAGCCAACACTTGCAGAAAATAAAAGATTCCTTTACTAAGTGTCAGCTAAATGACCATGTCACCATCTTTCCCACATTCTTTGTCCTTTCAGGAAGGAGTCTCCATCAGCACTCATTTGTAAAAATTACACTCTCGCTGCATTTGCCACCTGACGTTGGAGAAATCATTCCGAGGGTGACTTTTTATCAAATTTGTCAGTGTGCTCTGTGAACCAGAAATCATCTTGTAGTAGGCAGAGTGGATGATTGCCTACTAGTGTAGAAAAACTGGGAACAGCAGCCAGACCCCTTTTTCTATGTTTTCTAATGCAGAAATTATCTTCAAAGAATTAATGCTGAGATTGACATATACACACTACTATATGTAAAATAGATAACTAGCAAGGACCTACTGTATAGCACAGGGAACTCTACTCAATACTCTGTAATGACCCATATGTGGAAAGAATCTAAAAAAAGAGTTGATATATGTATAACTGATTCCCTTTGCTGTACAGCAGAAACTAACACAACATTGTAAATCAACTATAGTCCCAATACAAATTTAAAAATAAATTAATAAATTAAAAAAAAAAAAAGAATTAACGCTTTTGCTCCATGCTTTTCAATCCTGGCCATACACGGAAGTCTCCTAGGGAGGCTTGAAACATTCTAAGCCCCCAGCTCAGATATTCTGATTCAGTACATATAAGGTGGGACCCAGTATTTTTTGTTTTAAGTATTTTTAAAACTCCTTGGAAGATTCCGGTGTGCAGGCAAAGTTGATAACCACTGAACCAAGGCCAGTTCAAATCCTGTCTAACAAAAAACAACAGCAACCAAAACTCACATTAAGTAGTATTTTAAGCTATTAAGAACTTCTTATACTTCAGTGTTTCAATGGTTTTTGCTGAGAAGTGCTAAGGCATGATTCCAGATGAAATATAAGATGCCCACCCAGTTATATTTAAGTTTCAGATAAACAACAACCTTGGGACATATACCGAAAAATTATTTGTTACTTAGTAGAAATTCAAATTTACCTAGATGGCCTGTATTTTGCTGCATATGTCAGCCCTACCCTGAGGCCCTCAGGGAAAGGGGAGGGAAACTTCGAGCAGAACCAGGACTGAAAAGGGACCGTGGGCAGCTGCTGGGCCTGCCTGCCATCCACCCACCGTCTTCTTGCGAGCACACTTCAGTTTGCCTTAAGGAACACCCCTCCCCACTCTCTGCCCATGTGCTTTGGGTGGACTCAGGAGCAAGACCGTCAGAGGTGTCCGTCTCCCTGGCCACAGTGATTAGCACAGGTGCGGTGGGCATTTAAACCAAGCCAACCAAACACCATTCCAGAACTTCCGTGTGACTGTGGGGGAAGAGGTACCCTTTCACTAAGGTTGCTGAGAAGGTAGACCATAGCCCTGAGTCACCGGTGCGGTGGTCCCCTTATCACCATCTGTGAAGGATCTCCGTGAAAAAGCCAGCAAGAAGAGGGACCAAGCCCTAACGAGACCTCAGACCCAGTCACGCTTGAAATCTGCATCTTGCACTTTTTGTGATGCCAATGCATGGTATTCCTTTTTTTAGCTCACACGAAACTGAGTTCGTTTTCTGCCATTAGCCCCCAAAAGAGTCCTGAATGTAAGGGTACAGATTGAAAAGCTGGAGTCCAAAGATAAGCTTTCACCTGCCTCACCGTATTTTTTTAGTCCTAAGAAACAGTTCTTCCAAATGCACCCGTGTTTAATCTCTCAACAGCTGTTAGTGACTCTCACTGTTCCTAATTCAACACCCCCTTCTCTATACCCTGATAGCCTGTACTTTCTATCACAGCATTTTCTTGTACATAAAGGTTATCTATATATGTAGCTCTCCTAGAAGTTTTATTTGTCTTTGTATTCCTAGGCAGAGTCCAGCACAGAATAGGTGCTGAAGTACTGTTTGTCAAATTATCCTTTTTTTTGGCCGCAATGTGTGGCATGCGGGATCAACTTTAGTTCCCTGACCAGGGATCGAACCCAGTCCGTGGTAGTGAAAGCACCAAATCTTAACCACTGGACCGCTAGGGAATTCCCTGTTTGTCAAAGTAAATCAACATGGAGACAGGCTGTGATGATGATGATGATGATGATGATATATTCAAAAGCTACGTCGGCCTTTGCCAGAAGGAAGGGGGGGCTGTGGAGGAGAGAGCAGACCTGACTGCAGGGACCACTGCTTCCACCCACCATCCCTGCACGGGAAGAGCAGGGATTAAGCTTCAGGCTTTGTGTTTACACCCAAAGCATCAGATTTTGTTGGAACAAATTATTGTGTGCCACATACACTATTCAATTTATACTTACATTCTAGAGTTCAGAAACAACTAGCCACTTCCAGGTTATTTCCTTGCTTTGGTGTGATTCTCAGAAATGGAAGAAAGCATGTAATTGGTGCTTTTCTTCCCCCATACAGATGATCCTCAATTACTGAGCTCCACCACAGGAAGAAACAAAGAGATTTATATACAGATGCCACGGGATAGGGTGGAATCTGGTATTGAATGGGTTGAAAACCATGGCAACCCTAAAGGGACCCAGTGTTGTTCAGAGTATGAAGAATCAAGCAGCCCTGGATCGCCCATCCCCTAACTGAAGGGTCCTGAGTCTGTTTTACGGCTGTGTCTGCAATGGCAAGGATAAAAGGCAAAAATCAGTCATGCAGAAGAGTTCTGAACACTATGATTCTTATCTTCCCATTCAGATTCGATGCCATGAGGACACTGTCTCCTGAAAGCGTGACATCCGACTCTGTCTCAGTGAGCATCTTTGTAGACTGGCACAGAAATTTCCTTTGAACTCCCCCGTGCTTCATTTAACTATGATGAAAACTGCCCCCCCTCTCAAATTAAGCAGACTACGAGCACCGCACACTCTGCAGGGTGTCTCACCCCTGGCCGTCAAGGACGCCGCACTGTCCGCTCCTGTGAAAGTGGCTTCCAATAATCAACCTGGCTGTTGATCCAGCAAAACAGGCTGGTGGCTCTCAGAGTCATCAATTAACAATGATGGAAACCTTAATCTGGCAGGGACCTCTGCCCATCACAGAAACCAGCGCTTTGAAGTGGCACAGGGGTGCCTAGGAGCTCACGTTCAGAGGTTTCCCTTTGAGCTGGTAACCTCTCATCTTGGTAAGACGTTACAGGCGGCGTCAGGGCTGTCGGAGGATCATGACTAGAGCTGCTGTCGCTGCAGCTCCGAGATAAAGAGCCTCCTCAGTCCTCTTTAGAAATGCCCATCATGCATTTTCCCTGCAAGCTTTGCTCGCCAGTTCGTAAAACCGTCCCGAGCAGCAGTGACAGGGGGTAATTACAGCGGGAGAGCGCTCCTGACACAATGTTTTTAAATAAAGAAGGGGGAAAACGGGGAGAAGAAAGATTGCTTCAAAGGTTTGACTTCAAATAGCATTCAAGGAGGATGCCTTTAATTCCTTGTGTGAGTTTATTTAGTGTCCATCTCCTGGTCTAAAGGAGTTATCAGGATTAGATAAATCCCTGGGAGACAGCCACGTCTGATTGCTGCAATTCCACGAACCCTGGACAGATTCCAGGGAATCCGAAGGCCTAGTGGAGGAGGAGAGCATGGGCTTTGGGCCTCCCTTTTCTTCCTTAAGTGCCAGGAACTCATTCAAAGCCAATGAGTGCGATCTTCTCCCAAGCCCGATACCCCTTGTCACTTGCTCTTGCTTTAACTCTAATATTTTCAGTGATGGGGAGCTCTGTGTGCTCTACACGAGCATGATCTTTTTTGAACAGCTCAATCTGCTGAAAAGCTGGTCCTGGAATAATGTAAAGTCATCCTTCAACTAGAGACGGCTGCTGTGTTATCAGTTCCCTAGGAAGAACAGCCTCAATACCTCCAATTTTTCCTTACATTGGTTGCTTTCCAAACTGTTCTTCATCATGATGACTCTCCCCTGAACAGACTACAGCAAGCATCTGTGGCAAGTCCCTTTCTTAACCTCAAGAGGAGAGCTATTTGGAGTCCTGCGCCCCCATGGGCTTTGTGGACACTGTACAAGTATTATTCATTGTGCACAGGTGCCGTTATTATAAAGGACGGTGACCAACTTGGTTCCTTATCCAATAAACTTCAAGAAATAAGGCAGGGGCAAAAGAGTTAAAAGAAAGAGCAAGAAACATCTCCTAGAATATTTGGTCATTCCTTTATTCGTGCCAACAGAAATTACTCATTTAGTTAGAAAGTTCACATTGGTTGGAGAAATTAGAAGCTATCTGGCACCATGCTGGGTGTTGCTGGCTGTTCTTGGGAATTCTACCATTTCCCTCGAATGATGCAAAAGCATCCTAGGGAGGCCCAAGGCACAGGGACTTCCAAGCAGGATGGCTCATCTGCAGCTTTCTCGTTTCACATTGTGTAGCAGCACAAATGATGCTCTCCCACAGGGCTCTGGGTGGGCCTTAAAGGTCCACCTGTGTTTCCACGCCCAAGACCTGCCTCAAGAGGCACCCACTGCCTACATCTCCAGGCCCACTGGGTTCAACTCTCTGAAACTGAGTTGACTTGTCCAGGAGGTTAAAAATCAGTCAAATCGGTGTTGACATGGTCCTTGAGTCTCTTCCCTCCAAAGACTGATTTGACCAGCTAGATTTCTATTATCCATCCCCCTACCTTTGCCAATATTGACACTGGGGGACAAACAGTGTCTTGGGAATAGATCTGCCCATTTGTCTGGAGCCTGGAGCCCCAGGTCAGTCATGTTAAAGCCAGAGACACCAGCAGAGGTTAAAAGATAAGCCCCCGATGTATCAAGCTGTGTTTGTTGTTCTGACAAAGTAGAGAGTATAGGATGCCGAGGGTAGTTCATTTCTCCTGCCCGTGTCCCTGCGGAAGACATGTTTTCGGGAACAAGAGCCAGAGAAACAAGAACCTTGACACAAGGCCAAACCTTCCTGCCCACCTCAGCAAGTAAGAGACTCGACCCCCAGCACTCATGCTGCTGAGGCTGACAGATGAGGGGCTGCCATCGGAAATGCAGAGCATCAGGACTGCTGGCCCCCAGCCTGGTCTCCATGAAGCACCAAAGCCAGCCATCCTGTGATTCATCCAAACGCAAGGCTGGGCAGTCAGCAAGTCTGTGACCCAGCAGAACGCGTGGCTTGGGGGTTACAGTGGGAGACTTAACCAGGACCGTCTCACTGGTGTTTTGATCGCACTTGATCACAGGAGGACTGTTTCACAGCATCCTTTTGAGAAATGGGCCCGGACATAGTACTGCCCTGTGGATTCAGCCTAGGTGAGTTATGCCAACTGTTTCTTGAGGACATCACCGATTTCCTTGCATTGTGTCTCTTTTCTGTGCCGTGCACTAGCTTGGAACAATTTCAGTTTCCAGAGAAGGAGGAAAACAAGTGTCAAGTTCCCATGTGGATATTTAACACTTTAAAATTTATATATATGCGCATATATATATTTAAAATCATATACATACGTGTCTTATTTTTATAGTATATAGATAACATATTTTATATATTTATATTAGTATGTACCAGAGTTTGTTTTGTATTAAAATGATTCATGAATGTCATTCTCTTCCCAACTTATCATCAGCATCTCAGGGGCAGGGACTGTGTCTTGCCCACCTTGGAATCCCCTGAGTATTCCAGGATGCCTTCTCACACACTGTAGATGTTCCATCAGTGTTAGCTGAGTTGTCACTTCAGTTCAATGGGTCCATCCGCACCACTGCTCTGTGCAGTGTCCTTACAGCACCGTTTACTACAGCTAATTTCCTGCCTGTTGTCTGGGTTAGCCTGTTTGTCTTCCTTACCCCATCCCTTTCATCCCCTTATCCCAGGAGAGAAGGGCAATTCTCTTCTTCCCCACAGCATGCCCTTCCCACAAAGAGGGCCCTGCAGCTACCTCTATGTCAGTACCGGCTCCACAGCACTCCAGGAAATTACTTTAAGCGTCATCTGCCAAATACTCCCCTTTTGGGGGTTGAATGTGGTCATTCGGTTTTATGAACAAGGGATGCAATTTGCTTCCTTCCCTCCCTAAAACTTTAAACAGTAGAGATTAACTGATAGCAAACTGCAGATTTCCTATGAGCTTGGCAGGCTCAGAATTTCATATCCAAATGCAAATCTTCTTCTCTGAACTATTCATCCCTGCACTGAGTCTGTACTTTTTGCCAGTTCGGTTTATTTCTCTCATTTGTCATGACTAATAGAGAAGAAATGTCTCTGCTACCTCTGCCCACTCCTTCTCTAGTTACTGCTGATGCCCAGCTGGAGGAGTGCTGTGATACGTAGCCAGTAAATATTTTCTTTAGAGTAATTCACCAAAGACGCATTCCTCCATGAAATGGATGCTCTTATAAATACTGACAACTTGTACTTTGAGTTTCTAGATCCTTCTGCCTATTAAAATTTTAAAATGCTTAACTGACATGCACAGTGTCCTGCACTAGTAGATACTAAATATTTGTTGGTTTAATAAATGAAAAACCTATTTTAAGTGTCCTTCATCAGGCAATCCAGCCCCTGACGCCCACCAGTTTGTCAATGTTTCTTCTTGCTACCAGAGTACAGTGTCCCTGGGGGTGTCTTTAAAACAACTGTAATTAGGTTTTTGCTTGTTTATTAATTTGGCAAATATTTAATTCCTATTCTGTACGACTCTTAGTAGATACTCGATAAACAAATGGTTTGCTGAATGAATAAATGGCAGACTGTGGAGAGAGCTAAACACCATGTCCTATAAGAGACACTTGAAGGGACAGCAAGATTTTAATCCAGAAATAGAGGCTCTCAGCAGGTAAGGACACCTGTCTAAAAGCAACTGAAGGATTGTCATGGATCCTGTCTGAATTCAAAAATTTGATATTGTGTTTGTCATAGTTTTTTCTGCACTATTTTGATTTTTTAAACACTGCATTAAAATATTATCTTGATAATTGAGTGTTTCGGCACCCTCTTGGATTCTGCACGAGGCAAATGCCCCAGGTTCTTCCCCTTAGTCTCAGCCGTGAAGGTAACATTGACTCCGCGGGCTCAGCTGCTTTCCACCATCTCCATGTACTCGAATCATAGCACCTTTCAAAGGCGACATCAGTGTCTGGGGAGGGGGGAGGTGCAAAGACAGGTGGTACTTGGACAGTGGAACCAGCTACACATAAGTCACTTGTGCATCACAGAGGGCCCCACAGAGAGATGCACAAAGGGACCATGACACGTAGGAGCTCAAAGTACCACTTTGTTCTGAGCTTCTGGGAAACCAGACTGGGACACCAGATTAGATTCAAGCCCCTGAAAACTTCATGTGCTGAAGTCCTAACTCATCAGAATGTGACTGTATTTGGAGACAGAGTCTTCAAAGAGGTAATGGAGTTAAAATAAGGTTGCCAGAGTGGGCCCTAACCCAATATAAGTGCTATCCTTATTTAAGAAGAGGAAATTTGGCCACAGACATGGACAGAGGGAAGATGATATGAAGACACAAGGAGAAGACAACCATCTACAAGCCAAAGATGAAACCAACCCTTCAGGCACCTTGAGCTCAGACTTCCAGCCTCCAGGACTATAAGAAAGCAGGTTTCTGTTGTTTAAGCCACCCAGTCTGCAGTACTTCATTATGGTGGCCCTAGAGAACTGATACAGACTTTTACTTTGCTTTAGGACCACGGTTGGATCTTACCATAGGTCAGTCAATCTGAAATGAAGATGTGGTGAGCAGGAAGCAGAGATTCTTGAGAGGAAGAGACTATCAAGAAATATGGCAGCCTGGTGGAGGAATAAATTGAGAGTTTGGGATTAGAATAAGCACACTACTATATATGGAGTGGATAGCCAACAGGGACCTGCTGTGCAGCACAGGGAACCTTACTCACTATCTTGTAATAACCTATAACGGAAGAGAAGGTAAAAGAATAATATATATATTTATTTATTTATATATGTATGTATAACTGATTCAATTTGCTGTGCACCTGAAACTAACACAACATGGTAAATCAACTACATTTCAATAAAAATTTTAAAAATACATGGCATCCTCTGAGGAACATTATCCATTCAGCCTATGCATCTTTTGGAGGCAGGATAAGATAGAGGTGAAGGAGAATAAGATGTCCAGACCCACAGAATCTCAGATAGATGAAAGCAGGAAAGGATGGAGAATACCACTTCATGCACTTGACCTACTTTAGTGTTCTGGGACCAGACCCACCAGGAAATGTGAGACAATCCATGACCCATGGTCAGCGTCTGATCGAATCTGCATCCCTTCCCCTCAGAAGAAAGAAAAAGATCGTGGAAAAAGTGAGCACAGACTTCCTCTTCCCTAGACCTCAGTTCAAATGTTGCTTCTTGAAAAAAATCTTCAGATTTACACTTGCACTCTCTCCCAAAGCTGGAAGTGAGTGCTTCATTCTCTAAGCTCCCACACAAATTACTGTTTCTTTTCCTATGAAACAGCACTTTTTTACAACTACCATTTATTTTTTGTTTCAGTAGTTTATCGATTAAATGTAATAAACTGAGGATTGAGGAACAGACACTCTGATGTACACACCAGTAGAATTACTAATTAGTAGTAAAAGAACAAATGAACAAACAAAAAACTAAAAAATAATTGCAACACAGGTAGCTTAAAAATTGAGCAATTGCGCTTCCCTGGTGGCTCAGTGGTTAAGAATCCGCCTGCCAATGCAGGGGACACGGGTTCGATCCCTGGTCCGGGAAGATCCCACATGCCGCACAGCAACTAAGCCCGTGCGCCACAACTGCTGAGCCTGCGCTCTAGAGCCCACAAGCCACAACTACTGAGCCCGTGTGCCACAACTACTGAACCCACGTGCCACAATTACTGAAGCCCGTGCGCCTAGAGCCCGTGCTCCGCAATAAGAGAAGCCACTGCAATGAGAAGCCCGCGCACCGCAACGAAGAGTAGCCCCTGCTCACCACAACTAAAAGAAAGCCGGCGCACAGCAACGAAGACCCAAGGCAGCCAAAAATAAATAAATAAATAAATTTATTTTTAAAAATCAAGCAATTGCTTACTAGACCGTGCTAGTGATTTTTTTCCCTGTTATATTATTTACAACTACCATTTATTGAGCCAGATGATGGCAGTTTATACATAGTGTGCCACTGAATCTTAAAAACAACCCTATGGGTTAGTATCCCCGATACCATTTTAATAGGCATTAAAGCAATTTATTTCAACAAACATGTACGGAGAACCTAATACGCTGTCTAGCTATATCAAGAGTGCAAAGGTTGCTGTCTTCAAGAAGGTCTTTGTTTAGTGAGGGAAACATATACAAATAAAGTATTAGATTCTGATTAAGTCAAATTATTTACATTATTTACAATATCCAAGATATGAAGCAACCTAAGTGTCCATCAACAGATGAATGGATAAAGAAGGTGTGGTATATGTAGAGGTATTATAATATACATATAATGGAATATTGTTCAGCCATAAAAAAAGAATGAAATTCTGCCATTTATAACAATGTGGATGGACCTAGAGAGTATTACGCTTAGTGAAGTCAGTCAGACAGAGAAAGACAAATACTCTATACTATCACTTATATGTAGAATCTAAAAAATAAAACAAATGAATGAATATAACAAAACAGAAACAGACTCACAGATACAGAGAACAAACTAGCAGTTACCAGTGGGGAGAGGGAAGGGTGAAGGGGCAAGATAGGGGTAGGGGATTAAGAGGTACAAAACAGTACGTACAAAATAAATAAGCAACAAGGATATATTATACAGCACAGGGAAATATAGCCTATGTTGTAATAACTTTAAATGGGGTATAATCTATAAATATACTGGGTCACTATTTTTTACACCTGAAACTAATATAATATTGTAAATCAACTATACTTCAATAAAAAATTTTTTAATTGAAATAAATAAATGGAAAAAAAGAAGGTCTTAGTATAATGAGGGAAACATACAAATAAGGAATTAGAGTCTAAGTCAGTTTCTTCATTTAACAAATATTTATTGCTTATCTACTCTGTGCTGGCACTGTTCTAGGTACTTGAAATGTATCAGAGAACAAAACAGACATAATGTAATAGAACAGAATAGAGTGAAAGTGATCAATGCACTGAAGAAAAGTACAAGGCAACAACATTGAGGTGCTGGGGAAATGGGAGCCAGGTGGCAGTTTTGAAGTGGGTTATCAGGATGGGTCTCATTAAGGAGGTGATATTTAACCCAAGACTTCAGGTAAGTTCACCAAATGAATATCCAGGGGAACAGAATTCCAGGGGGAGGGAACAGATGCTAAAATGATCAAGGCAAGAAGGAGCCTGGTGTGTTTAAGAAATAGCAACACAACCAGTGCAGTTAGAACAAAGTGAACAGGTGTGGAGTTGCAGGAGCTGAGATCAGCAAGAAAGGCATCAGCAGGTCACGGGGCCTTGTGACCTGCCACAAGGACTGTGGGATTCGTTCTGAGCGAGGAAGAAAGCCATTAGAAAGTCCTGAGCGGGGGAGTTTTTGGATTGTCTGAGAAGCAGAGGCCAGGATGGAATTAGACATTCAGGGAGGTTTATTAGAGAAAACACCTGGGGAGGATAAAGGGGGAGAAGTCTTGCTAGGGAGACAGAGCAGGTTAGGACAGACCTAGAAACACGATGTAAGTCTGGCACCTGTGAAAGGAGGAAGGGGAGGAAGGAAGACTGGTCAAACTGGAATACAGCTCTGAGAAATTCCAAAGCATCACACGTGTGAGTCAGCGACAGCCCAGCTCTGATGCCCTGGCCATGCTCCATCATCAGCCCGGAGCAGCCTGGGAACAGTGTAGCTGAGAAGAGCTTGGACGCAGGCAGATCCCAGGGTGTGGCAGCCAATGCTGTCCCCCAGACACCCTTCTCTCATCCTGCTCCCTGAGGGCACATCACCATGGCCGCCAACAAGAGTGAAATAATCTGAATGGTTTTTTTAAAAGATCATTCTTGGGACTTCCCTGGCGGTCCAGTGGTTAAGACTTTGCCTTCCAGTGCGGGGGGTGTGGGTTTGATCCCTGGTCCGGGAGCTAAGATCCCACATGGCTTGCAGCCAAAAAACCAAAACATAAAACATAAGCAATATTGTAACAAATTCAATAAAGACTTTAAAAATGGTCCACATCAAAAAAAAATTGTATAAAAAAAAAGATGATTCTCCTTTTCGGGGGTGACGACCTCCCCATGAGAACATGCCTCTCACAAAGGATCTCCTTCATCCCTCTCCAGAAGAGAAGAGGAAACACCAGAAGAAGCGTCTGGTGTAGAGCCCCAATTCCTATTTCGTGGATGTGAAATGCCCAGGATGCTATAAAATCACCACTGTCTTTAGCCATGCACAAACAGTAGTTTTATGTGTTGGCTGTTCTATTGTCCTCTGCCAGCCTCTACAGGAGGAAAAGCAAGGCTTACAGAAGGATGCTCCTTCAGACACAAGCAGCACTAAAAGCCCCTGAATCAAGATGAATGGGAAGCCATCCCAATAAACACATTTTGGATTAATAAAAAAAAAAAATCACTCTGGCTACTGGGTAGAATATATGAGACCAAGAGAGACAGTAAGGAAGCCAGCTGTAAGGCCACTGTGATCACCCAGGTGAAAGATGGGGTTGCTGGGGCTGGAGCAGCGGCTCTCACCTGGAAGTGATTCTGCCCTAGGGGACCTGTTGGCAGTGTCTGGAGATACTCTTGATCGTCACAACTGGAGGGGAAGGAATGTGTCATCCAGTGGGCAGAGGCCAGAGACGCTGCTAAACGTCCTACAGTGCACAGAACCGGCCTCCACAACAAAGAATTATCCAACCCCAAATGGCAACGATGCCGAGGTGGAGAAAACCTAGAATAGGGTAAAAGCGTGTAAGCAAATGTTTTCCCCCTGATATTTTTTGAAGGTAGAACAGACAGAATTCGATGATGGATTAAACATGAGCTGTGTCAGAAAGGGAAGGGTGTGTCAAATTCCTTGATGGCCAACACCTAGGAAGATGGTTGCAGGCTTGTTTGTTTTACTTTGTTTTTGTTTTCTCTTTAAATGGAGATGATAAAGGCTCAGAAAGAAGTGGTTTTAGGGATGAGTACAAAAAAAAAAGAATTTTATTTCAGATATGCTCAGTTTGTATGACTATGAGATATTATTCACTGATGTCAGATAGGCAATATGGAGATTTTCGAGTTTAGGAGAGACTGGAAATATAAACTAGGGAGTCATGGATAGAGTTGGTATTTAAAGCCATGGGATAGAGTGAGGTCACCTAATGTATGAGACCATAAGAGATCTAAGTGTGAGTTCTGAAGCAGTTCCGCATGTGCGGTGGAAAGATGATAGGGATCTAGTCAGTGGAGAAAGAAACATCCAGTGGGTCTGGAGGAAAATGAAGAGAGGGTGGTGTTTGTTTGCAAAGCAAGAGGGGGAATGCTGCTGATGGTTCAGGTAAGATGAGGGATGATAAAGGGCTGATGAACTCGTAAGTGTGGAGGACACTGATGGCCTTGACGAAGAGAATGACAAGGGACGGTGGAGCTGTGCCTTACTGCCATCTTGGGCTCACAGAAGTGGGACGGGGAAGGCAGCAGGCTGAGGCTGGGAGGGCTCACGGAGGAGACAGCCCAGAAAAGGCTGGGTCCTCACGTTTGGATCCAGCCCTTATTCATCAAGCCCTTTACAGATGCTGTCAGGAAGGGCTTTCACAGGATCAGAGTCTGACAATAAGAATGCCTTCAACAAGAGTCAAGTACCATTTACAGAGGATGCTGGGAAGGCCACGTTTACCATGAAAGTGGCTGGATCTTTGACTTTTACAAAATTATAACAAAATATTGCACTCTGTGGTCAGTGCCCAGAGGGTGAAGCCCCTTCTACACATTTTGTATTTCCAGCAAGAGACAGACCAGAGGCTGTTGTCATTTTGATTGAAAAGTTCTACTGACTTGATGAAGGCTTTTTGTTGGCTGCATTTGGGAACTCTTTCATTTCTTCAGTTAAAAAAAATGCTGTAGCAAACTATTATATATAGGATGGATAAACAACAAGGTCTTATTGTAGAGCACCGGGAACTATATTCAATATCCTGTGATAAACCATAATGGAAAAGAACATGAAAAAGAATATATGTATATATGTATAACTGAATCACTTTGCTGTACAGCAGAAATGAACACAACACTGTAAATCAATTATCCTTCAATACAGTTTTTTTATAATGCTGTATAATACTGATGCACCTGGCTGTCCCAAATGAAGACTTAGGGAAATCAACAGAGCAGGCTCTGCCCACTGGCCCTTCTCATCCCCCAAACCCCCAGCACACAAACATACACTAACCAGCCACCAGCCATCCTATTTTCGCTTTTAAAACTGTTTGTTTGATTTTTTTCTTTTCATTTATTGAAAGTTTTGCTTGGAAGTCTGAGATATAAATCTATACTTCTACCTAGAAGGGTTCTTCTGGACTGTCAAAATACTATTTCCAGTGCTAAATCTCCTACAGATGAAACATCACAGCACTTTTCACATAACTCAAAAACACTCAGAAAATAGTAAAGGAAGTACATTGAAAACTCTTTCTCTGTTTTGGCCACTTACAGAATAGACCAAGAGCAGACAATGTTTTTAAAACCCCAATTGGCTGGACTGGGGCTTTACTAATGTAATTCCGGGGCTAAATTGGCTAAAAATACTTTCTTTAAAATATAATATGCTTGATGATGAACAATAGCCAGAACTTTCAGCTAGTTGTTTTTTTTAATTCCTCAGCATTTACAATTAAAATTTTTAAAATCTTCTAGGAAGAAACTCAGTTTTAAGATATGTATCAGTCATGGAAGTAAAACTAAATAGGTTTCCCATCTCCTCTCTGGGCCAGTTGCCAGAATTAGTCACTTTATTAAGGAGCTGTTTTCACAGTGCTTCCAGGTTGACTTCTTTTTTCAGGGTATAGGAATGTGATGTTGTTATGACAGGGGTTAAGGACCAAGGCTCTGGATTCAGACTGCCCAAGTTCAAATCCTGACCTTGCCTCTGACTAGCTGTGTGATTTTAAGCAAGTTGTTTAACTTCTCTGTGCTTCAGCACTTCTCCTGTTTAAAAAGAATTACAGCAACAACCTCACAGAAGTCTAGAAAGAATTACACGAGATCATGCTATATACAAGAAATCTCTCTCTCCCTCCCTCTCTATCTCCCCCTAACCCTTTTTGATTTTCCATGTGTGTGCATGAGTGTTTGTCACCTTCTACATGTCTGTTATTTCTAGGGAAATAACCCCAGAGCCCAAGGAGAAGTGAAAAAGTAAGAAACAGAAAATGTGGGTTCTGGCAGCCTCTTTCTCTCAGTAATCAGGACCTTGTGAGTCTTTCTGTTGCCCATTTGGAAAATAGAGAATGTCTGCTAAGTCAGATGAGATCCTCCCTATGGTTTCTTCTCTTACAGAAATATCACATCAAGTTGTTGCTGAAGTTCGTATCTATAAGGGGGGTTAAAATACAACTTTAAGTAGTGTGGCTGAGCCTGGATATTAAATGCAACTATCAGAATAATCCTAGAGCCAGGGAAAACAATCCGATTCCAGGTTTGAAAGGCTCTTCTAAAACCCTTTTATTAATTTAGTAAAAAAATCAACCTTCCCAATATGTATATACTTATCAAAACCCATTCTAACAACCAATTCTTTACAATGTATCAACTGAAAATTGTATATTCTATTAAAAGCAAAAAAAAAAAAAAAAAAGCCAAGGCAATTAAAATAAGGCTTTGTCAGCCCGTACAGTATTGTTAAGGGTAAACGCGTAATTTTCCTGCCACTTTTATGTACATAAAGTATAGTTCAGAGAGCTTACCACCATTGTGCACCTCTTGAGGTTAGGGAACCCCAAGTTGAGAGCCATTTACCTATAAAAACCCTGAGTCAGTGCTGATAAAGCAATACTAGGCTGGCCCACAAATGTATAAGCAATAATGATGTTACTAATCATTTATAGCAGCCCACGAGGGACTTGGGAAAAAACCTCCAAGCCATTAACTAATGACCTGCCTTTGATAACATCTCCCGCTCTGAAAGCTGCAGGTTAGCGTTCATATGGCAAACTGATGCTGGGACAGTGGCACGGCTCGGCGGCCAGCTCTCTTCCTGAACAGGGCACAGCGCTCCTACCTGCTCACCTCCCTGCCTCCCTCTGAGTGCACTGCAGAAGATGGTAATCTTTATAGCCTCTTAACATGTTTGTAACATCTTTTCGTCTTTTTAATTAAAATTACTGCTCAAAGCAGAAACTTGGAAACTACACAGAAAGGCACCAAGACAAGATGTTATCCACAATCCCATCATCCATTACTTTTTAACATTTCTCTGTTTGTCTCTTCCATTTTTCTACATATCAATGTAGAATATTTGACTTGAAAATCAGCAAAACTTTAACACCATTGTTTCACCTGTCTTCTTTAATCACAACCTGTCATAAGCGTGTTTCTGTAACAATAGATATTTTTATATGGTTGTATGTTCTTTATTTAACTAATTCCTTTCTGTTGGATGTTTAGGCAGTTCTAAATGTTTCATTACTATACATAAAACTGGGATTCTGTTACTTCATTCATTTAGTAACATCTTTTGATAGGCATCCTTTCACAGACAAAAAGTCTCTTCCCTCTTACATGCTTAACATTGACAGGATGAAATTTTAGAAGGGAAATCAACATCAATGCCATAAGACATGTTTTGAAGCATATTACAGATATTTCCCTCCAAACTTTGTTTTAATTTTTATTCTCTCTGGAAGTATACTTGAGAATGCCATCCTCAATCCAAGGTTTACCAGTTTTAATAATACTTCAAACCTGGACATGTGACAAAAACATCTCATAGGATTTTCACTTACATTTCTTTGACTACTGATCAAGTTGCACATTTTTCACATGGTAATTGGTGATTTGTACTTATCTTTTATTGAATTGCTATATATGTCCTTTGAACAATTTTCTACCAAGATATTAACTCTTTCCTTATTGATTTCCTGATCGATTTCCTTATTGACTTATTTTATTGTCATTTTATCATGGTCATTTCTACAAGGTAGTACTTACAAAGCTAACTCATCTTTTGTAAAGATTGTGTTAAAAAATGTTTTATGTGTATACACCAAACGGACACTTTTACATAAACTGAACCTTCCCATGCATGATGGGATTTATAATACAGTCTTTGCTTTCTCCGGCCTCCCCTCTGACTCTTGCCCGCATCTCCACATCTTCACCAGCACCTCCTACAATAACCCATGTTAACAACCTAGTTTATGTATTTTTAAATTTTTCTCCATTTTTTCATAAGTATATTTCAACATATATACAGATGTAAAAACACATACAGCATTTTTTCCATTGATGGTTTCATTAAAATGAGATCATATTAAACATTTTCTGCATCTTATTTTTCTCACTCAAGGATATCTCACAAAAATCCTGCCAAGGTAATTGGTATAATTCTCATTCATCCTTCTTAATAGCTACATAAGATTCCCAGGGGTGGATGGGCTATAATTTCTTCAACCATTCCCCTATTACTGATATGCCCTTTGTTTCTAGGTTTTTGCCGCTACAAATGAGGCTGCAATAAACATCTTTGAACAGATATGCTTACTTATACAGGTGCTTTTATTTTGATGGGATAGGTTTCCCAGGAAGAATACTGCTGAGTCAAGAATTACGTTCAATTTATTTTTATTTTTATGGGTGCTGGCAAGTTTGTTTCCTGAAAAGGTGGTAACAATTCACAGTTCCACTAGCAATGTGTAAGAATTTCCCCATACCTGCATTAGCAATAGGCATTATGGCTCTTTCCAATTTTTATAAGTCTGAAGACTAAAACATAGCCCTGACCACTCACGAATTCAAATGACATATGATTTTACATCTGGATTTCACTTCTCTGAATTACAGCTAATCCCTTGGTCCACTCTTTCATCTTTTCATGTCAATTGTATAATTCATATATACTACAGATTTTAATATTTTGTCAGCTGCATTGCAAGTAACTTTTTTCCAGAGCTCATACACGTATATGCACTTTGTTTATGGCAGTGCATCTCAAAGTCTCTGTGGCAAAGCACCAGTATTTTACAATTTCAAATCCGTAGCAGATCAATGTTTCATACAATACAAAATCACACATTTGGATGTCATGGCAGTGCTAAACTGCTGCATAAGTTTATAAATGCTTATTCTCAGCCTGTGCACTTATCAAGATGTTGGTTGGTAGCACACTATAGATTGGCTCTGGTCCGCCCCCCACACTAGGAATAACAATGGCTTGTGCCATCTTTTTTTGCAATCAACATTTCACTTTTATGTAGTCAGAATATTTCCTTCTACAGTTTCTGGACTTTCTCTCTTGCTTAAGGAGGTAGTTTAAGATGTACTTATAAGAATTCCATTGCTAAGTTTATTCCATTTAAGTCTCTGGTCCTCGTGGATTTTTTTCAAATTTTATTATATCCTCCTTTTTTTGTCTGGATCTTTTAGTGTCGTGGGATAGGGGTCCAAGGCTATTTTCTCTCTGATGTGCTGTCACACTGCCTTTGTCACTGTGGAAGGTCACTGTGGTGTGGCTTTACCTTCTCATAGTCATAGAGTCTGGAAGGCTAAGATCCTACATGCTCAGATCAGGTGCCCTAAGGCTCCATAAGTGATGTGCATTCCACCGGGCAGACACACCCAAGCCAGTCTTGGAGCTGACAGGGTAGCACGATATTGAGCTGCACACAGGGGACCTCATTTCCCTGGTAAGCAAAGAAGAGCAGGTCTTTTGTTATCCTGGAGTGACTGTGAAAGGCTTCTCAAGTTCTTATATTGTAAACACCAAGCAGTAAGAGTAGCAGCAATGACACTTCTGCTTGAAAAGTCTGGGGTATGCTTGGACCTTCTTCCTGGCTGCATAGCATCCAACCATTGTTCTTTCATCTTCCCAGATAGTTTCTAGAAGCTTCCTTTCACTTAAACTACCTAGAGTGAATTCTGTTGCCTGCAACAAAAAGCCCTGACAAAACACTCATGTATTAAATTATCTTACATACTGAGATCCTTTACTATATTCACTCTTTGGATTCACTGATCCATTTTAAATGCATCACTATCAATACACTCATGCCAATTTCATGCTGCTCTTATCACAGTGGATTTATAGTGAGTTCTGAGATCTGTTTGTTTGTTTTTGCTCTTATCAGAAATTTATACTTCTATTTGAACTTTAAGATACTTCTATCACCTTAAGTCAACAAATAGAATAAGAAACATAAACACATTTAAGTAAAACTATGAGACGTCCCTGAACCCTAAACCGAAATATATGAAGACAGAGACTGAATGAAGACATGGAAAATGACTTTTAAAAGATGAGACACTCAAACTAAGAGGCTCTCAGAGTATTTGCCCATCATTACCCTGAAGAACCTTTTAGGAAATAATAAAGTGGTGGTACCAGAGCCTGTAAGAGATTGTGGGGGAGTGCTGAAACCATGAGGCTTGCATAAAAGCGCAGACAAGAAGAAATCAAACTCCTAGATATCCATTCTCACTCCTTTCTCACAGTTAAGCAACCATCTTTTCTCTTCCCCTTTAGGCAGTAGGAGGTATAGTCTCCAGAGAATATGAATTACAGAAGCTTTGGACATGGGGCCACCAGACATAGAGAGATGGAGATGAAGGTTGAAGACAGGAGTCAGCAAATTTTTTCCTGTAAATATCCAGATAGTAAATATTTTAGGCTTCACAAGCCATATGGTCTTTGTTACAACTACTCAACTCTGACATCGTAGCACAAAAGCAGCCATAGATAATATTTACACCAATGGGTGGGGCTGTGTGCCAATAAAACTTTATTTATAAAAACAGGCGGTGGGCTGGATTTGACCAATTGTTTATAATTTAAAGCCCTTCTCGTCTAGGGTGATACCATGGGGATTAAGTAAAAAGTCTACATACTGAACAGGGAGCCTCCTCTCCTTCTTCCTCTGACCAACAGTTATTCACCACCCCATACTTTCTCCAAGTAGGTTAGTAAATGAAGATATTGTCCTTTCAAGAAACTCAAACCCCTAATAGCAAATATCTACAGCTACTAGTATTTAGTGTCACTGATTAAAAAATCCACTGGTCCAGCAGTGAAGCTCACCACTTGTCAAGCCCTGTGAGCCGGACCCAGTGAAGCTGGGTGGGGAGGAAACCCCAGTAGTCCTCATTCTAGGGTCAAGGAACCAACCGCACTTTCAAATACAAACAGACAGGCAAAAGATCCTCTGACATCTGAAGAAAACTTCCAGCATAAGAGAGACTAAAACAATCAAACACAAAATAGACAGTAACTGGGAGCAAAAGACAACTTCAGAGGACTCTAGTTAATATCTGCAGGGAGGCCAATTTATGTATTAAACACATGTTTTTTGAGTGTGAATAGTGTGTCAAACGTTTTTCTACATGCAGGCAATATAGTAGCGACCAAAATTAATAAAAATCACCGACTTCACAAAGCTTTCTTCTAAGGAGAAGACAAAAGAAAATAAAACAAGAACACTATTTTTTAAAACAATAATTGTAAAACAATAAAGATTTATTGATGATTAAAAATTTAGCAGGTAAATTTTTTTATAGTTAGTAAAAGGGTTGGAAGATAAAATGGAAATCTCCCTGAGAAATGGGAGAAAGAAAGTAGAAGGAAAATAGGATAGAACAGAAAATTAGACGGTAGACCCAATAGGTCCAACAACCAACAGATAGAAATTCTAAGAAGAGAAAACAGAGAATAGGAAAAGGACAAAATTATCACATCAATAATACACAAAACTCCCCACAGCTGAAAGTCACGAGTCACCAAATGAAGAAGGCCCCCAAAGTACCAACATGATAAGTGCAAATTATCCACATCAAAGCAAATTTCTATGGAATTTCAGCATTCCAGAGAAGATTCTGTTCCCGAAGAGGGAGAAAAGGTCTCAATTGAAGATTAGGGGATAAAAATCACATCAGATACCTCAAAAGCAATAATGAAACAATATTTTCAATTTTTTTTAATTGAAAATTATTTTCAACTTAGAATTCCATACTCGGCTAACGTATCAGCCAAGTATAAGGGTAGAACACAGGCATTTTCAGACACTCAAAATCTAAAAAAATACACATTTTCTCTTGTGCCATGTCTAAGGAAACTCCTGGAAGATATGCCACACCAAAAGTGAAGAAGGTGGGAAAGAGAGGGTCCAATACTCAAAAGAGAGATGAAGGCAAATCCCAAGACACTGATGGAAAAAAGCTGCAGATCAGTATGTGGGCAAATTAGTAAGCAATCTCCATCCATGATGGAGCATGGATGACTCCAGGAGAAATGTCCTCAGGAAATGCCCTCAGGAAAATGATATACTATTGGACAGATTTTTCATGTGAAAATTTATGTTAAGAAACATTTTGCAGAACTTCAGAAAATGGTGGAAGACATTCATTATGCTGAGGGAAAACGTCACAAATTTAAAAAAGCAATTATTAACTACATGCAGAACAAAAATGTATATAAAAAAGGAAATACGGTAATAGCAAAATATCCAGCTTAAAAGTAAACAATATTAACATAGTTATAACTAATAACTAATTTAGTTTGTAATAACTAAAACACTGAATATGTGTTTTATCATCTTTACTGAGGTAGAATTTATGTGCAATAAATTGTACCCATTTAAATTGTATGATTTGATGAATTTTTACCAGATAATTGCACCCATGAAACTATTTCCACAATAAAAATACAGAATTTTACCACTACGACCAAAAGTCTCCTTATAACCCTTTGTAATCCACCCCTCTATCTGCTCCCAAACCTAGGCAATTGCTTATCTGTTTGTGTCGATATACTTTAGTTTGCATTTTCTAGAATTTTACACAAATGGAATTATACAGTATGTACTCTCTCAACTCAGCCATTCCACTCCTAGATACATAAGAAAAATGAAAACATATGTCCACACAAAGACTTGTATACAATATTCATAGCAGCTTTATTCACAATAACAACAAAAATAAAATGGAAACAATCTAAGTATCCACCAACAGAAGCATGAATGAATAAAATTTGTTGTGTCCATATAATGAAATACTGTTCATCAATAATAGCAACAACGAAATATGATGGCTCAACTTTAACCACTTTTCCAATCTCATTTATTGGTCTTATTTATTTCTTGCAAAAGTCTCTTGTGGTTTCTACGTGTGTAATCATTTTATCAGCAAAAATATGTATTTATGTATTCTCTTTTCTAATTTTATACCATTTATTTTATTCCTTCTTTTACTGAATTCACCTGAACATTCTGAACAATGTTGAATAATAATGCGGATAACAAGCATTCCTGCCTAGTTCCTGATTTTAACTGAAATACTATTATTTCTCTATTTAATTAAAATGGTTTAATATTTGCTGTTGGCTTGGGGAATGTGGTCTGTATTATATTTATTATATTCAAGTCCCTTTCTTCTACCTATATTTTAGAGTTTTATTATAAATGGATCCTAAATGTCTTTTCAGAATCTACTATGCCCAATGCTACTTTCTCTTTAATTTGTTCATTTAGTATAGTATATTGATGAATTTCCAAATATGTCCTAGAATAAACTTTACTTGATCATTCTTTTGATTGCAAGGTCCTATTTCTCATACATATTTTAACATTTTTGCATCTATATTCACTAGTGAGGTAAAGCTTAAGCTTCTTTCCAGTGCTATCTTTTCAGGTCTTTATACTATATTTATTCTGGCTGCATGCAATGAGTTGGGGTGGTTTCTACCACTTTCAAGGATCTGGAACTGTTTAACTACTGGTGTAACTACCTCTTCTTCAGAGGTGAGGCAGAATTCAACTATGTTACATTCTTTTCTCAATGCCTTTTCCAATGGTGCCTCTTTAACCACTTTTCCAATCTCATTTATTGGAAGTTTTCTCCTATTCAAATTTTCTACTTCTTGAGTCAAATGTGATGAATTATATTATTATTGGGTTGGCCAACAGATGTGCCAGAAAAACCCGAATGAACTTTTTGGCCAACCCAGTATAACAGGAAATCATCCCTCATCCTAGGGTTTCAAATGTATTACCATAGGAGTTGGATGTAGAAATTTTTATGAAACTTTTCATTTCTTCTGTATCCATGATATCACCTTTCTTATTTCTAATCTTAGGTGTCTTTATTCTTTCTCTTTTTTTTATATTCAGGCTCAAAAGGAGTTGATTATTTTGTTGGTCTTTTCAAAGATCCAGCTTTTGAATGGGTTTATCTTTCATGCTATTTGTTTCTAATTCAATATTTATTTGTTGAACACATGAATGGCGGTTATCAGCACATAGGTGGGTTGAAGACCATTGGGGAGAAAATGTGTTGAGTGAGAAAGGTGAAGGCCTCTTAAGAACACCAATATCTTAAGGGCTGAACAGAAAAAAAAACCACAAAGATTTCAAAGACACAATCTGATAAGTAGGAGAAAAACCAGGGAAGTACAATGTCATAGAAGCCAAGATAAAAGTGTTTCACGGTGGAGAACCTTGTCAACAGTTCCGAATGTTGCCCAGGGGGATCTCTTGCCAAAGGCCTTAAAAGTGTCCACTGACACTGCCTACACGTAGGCGGTGGATGGCCCTAGCAGTTTTATGGTTTTATGGGCCGACAAGAGAAGAAGTCAGATTTCAGTGGACAAAAGAGTAAGAGAGAAGTGAGAAAATGAAGGCAACAGTCACAGATAACTTTTAAAAGACCTCTAGCTGAGTGCCTGAGGAGACAGGGGACAGGAAATGGAAGAAGGTAAGGGGTAGAGAGACATTTTTATACAGAGGCTCAGGCACATTTAAAAGGCTCAGACACATTTAAATGTTGACAGGAAGCAGCCAGTAAAGGGTTGGGTGGGAGATACAGGGAAGAAATGCAATGCAGAGCACAGACACAGTTTTAAACTCATATAGGAGAGGGTCACATTTTCCTATATTCCAAGGCAGGAGGATAGGACGTCTGTGGGTGAATGTGGGTAAACTCGCCTTTGTAGACTTGATGGAAGGAAACTGGATGGACTCTATTTCCTCTATGAAGTACCTGGCAGGGTCTTTTGCTGAGAGTAGGAAGGAAAGTGGTAGGGTTGGAGGCATCCAGAAGTAGAGAAACGCTGACACAGCAGCAGGAAGTCTTGGGAGAAAGACCTAGCTTGGGAGCCGTAGAAGAATCTTCGGTCAAGAGCCTAGACAGGTCGGAAGCCACACAGTGTGGAGGCACCATGCATAGGAATGAAGGCAAGCAGACGGATGGGCCCAGGGGTACCTGTTGGTGGGGCAGTACTAGGTGATAACTAGCGTTCGCAGGAGTCACCCAGCTCTTCCAGCTCCTCCCCCACGTCACTCAGGCAGCCCCACCTCCAAAGCCTCCTCTTCTACCCTTGCTATGGGAGGAAAGGAAATAAGCCTGTGTTGGACTTATTGGAACAAACTCTCTTTCCATCTCTCAGAGCCTACTTCCACAGTGGAGACTATAAGGGTGAATAAGCCTGGGGTCTGTTTCCTCTTACTCAGGAGCAAGTCCTCCCTCCCAGACAGCACGGAGATAAGCAGCTGCTATCAGAGCTACCTAGACGGGGCAAATTACAGATAAGAGAGACAATGGAAAGATGTGGGTCTTATGACATGAGAACCATGTTCTACTTTTTGATTCCAACTAAGAGAGTCAAAGCAGAATAAACTCAGACATTCTAGTTGTTTAAAGAGTATCTCAAATACATGCACCCCTGTCCATAGCAGCACTATTTACAATAGTCAAGACATGGAAACAACCTAAATGTCCATCAACAGAGGAATGGATAAAGAAGATGTGGTATATAACACAATGGACTATTATTCAACCATAAAAAAGAATGAAATAACGCCATTTGCAGCAACATGGATGGACCTAGAGATTATCATACTAAATGAAGTAAGTCAGAAAGAGAAAAAATACTATATGATATCACTTATATGTGGAATCTAAAATATGACACAAATGAAATTATCTACGAAACAGAAACAGACTCAGAGACACAGAGAACAGACTTGTGGTTGCCAGGGGGGAGAGGGGTGGGACAGGGATGGATCGGGAGTTTGGGATTAGCAGATGTAAACTATTACATATAGAATGGATAAACAACAAGGTCCTACTGTATAGCACAGGGAACTTTATTCAATATCCTATAATAAACCGTAATGGAGAACATTTTTTATCTCAATAAGAAAGGGGTTATATCTTCCTATCTATCTATTTACCCACCTATCTAGCTCACAACGTCTTTTATTAGCTTCTAAGTTCCCTCAAAACGTGGATCATATGATCGTCACCCGGCCATCCACTTAAGCAGTATTTTTAAAAACTGTAACAGTTTAAGACCATATGAGAATATCTCTCAAAACACGGTCTTGGACTGACTGAATTAGATCATTGGAATTTTTAAATTCATTTAAAATCCTATATCAGAATCTCCAGGGATGCTTGAAATGCAGATTCCTGGACTGAACCCCAAACCTTCTAATTCTGAATCTGGGTTGTACACAGGATACTCTAAGGAGGATCCTGGGAGCATTTTCAACATGTTATTAAAATACTAATTCACCGGTGATCCTGAAGCCCGTCGGGGTCAAGCAGGCTTCTATACCTGCACTGGTTTACCTAGTGAGCATCTGCAGGAATTTTATTCTGAAGAAGGACTGCTCAAAGGCACAGTGATGGTAACTGCTCTGAAGCACCCAGCACAAGAATGCAGTGTGAGATGAGGTAAGAAGCGAGGGGAAGTCGCCAAACCTCTAGAAGAGGAACGTCAGGCAGACACTGAGGTAAACCGAAATCAGCACAAGGTACGTCTGGCCGAGTCTAAGTGGGGAACCAAGGGTTAGTTTGTGTGGCCCTCGGGGTCAGTGCCTAAAGGCTCTAGCCAAGTAGCAAGTTCAGAAAATTTTGGAAGCCTTTAACCAGTGGTCCAGACAGAACTGAGAAGACTACATTAGGGTCCCTTTGAGGGCCTGTACTTGTGCCCATAACATGTCTATGCTGCCCTTAGGAATTTCTGCCTGGTCCTCGCCAAGATCCCGCTGGGCTGAGGACAGGACCACAGAGGGGAACCTGTAAGCTGGCGTCGTTCCTGCTCTAAGTCTCATAGCCTCATCTGTAAAGCAAGGCGATGGGCCAAGTGTCTCCCTGTACCCCTGCCAGGAGCAGCTTTCTGAGCCTATGGAAAAGCTGCCAGCCCATCCTAGATCCTGAGTATCCATGGACCCAATGTGGATTTAAGTGCAAAGACTCTTCTGAGTTCATGTAAATTACAATAATAAATAATGACTAGGCAGCCGCCTTTTAGAAGTAGAGTATCAAGGATGAAGCAATGTTTGTAGTCTTGCCTCCATGCATGATTCTTTGAGGAAACAAATGACTGCCTTCAAAGAAAAGAGGAGGATTCCTTGCACCTCATAAAAGGCTGCGGGTCCACAGGGGAGGGATGGAGAAGACGGCTGTGATCCCTGTCAACGCCAGGCCAGCTCTGTGAGCCGGAGACACCGCCGTGCAGGAGGTGGCTCCCGTACAGACACACACAAGCAAGAGCCCTCGGTCTGTTCAGCAGCCAGAGCTCACTTGGAGAGACCATTTTCACCGACTTCTCAGGGACCAGATCTGGATTCCAGGGCAACTTTATGAGGTGCTACTATATAAGGTAAGGAACAGATTTCTACCAAATGTTCCAGAACTTACAGAAGTGAGTGTTGCAAATACCCCTTTGGCAGAATCCCGCAGAGCCCGCAGCAGAAATGTATCCCCTGAGTGGGATTCGAGGTTTGGAAACAGGCAGCAGACATTTGGAGCCAAGGAAGGTGAATCAGGTCAGCGCCAAGTCCCAGTGCTTGGGGTCATAGAAAGGTGAAGCTTCCCTATGATGAAGATGTATCACCTTCATGATAAAGCAAAGAAAATTCAAAAGCATCAGCCTGACCTCGTATGGGACTCCAACTGAAAGTAATATGCCAAGAGGAAAGAGATGGCTGGTAGCCATGGCAGCAGGGTGAGAATTCTTACGCAGCTGCCCATGGTGATGGACCTCCCGTGGGAAATAACCCTCACTGCAAATGCTGGCATTTTCTTGTAAAAGGCCTTATCAGAGTCCTGAAACAAGCACCCTGTTCGGAAACTTGCACCACCACCCAGAACACCCATGGTCCCGGGGCTTCTAACTCCGCAGTGGAGCTTCCCTTCCTCAACCAGCTCTATGCGTAACTCGGCCTCCCGCCAGGGCCCCAGCTTGGTCCTGATGCTGGGGAGAGCTCTAGGGACCAAAGGAACAAGGGCATCGGACTGGCTTCCTGGGGTGTGAGGGTTTCTTCCAGTAGCCTTAGAGCAGGAAAATAGATATTTATGAGCAGAAAAAGGGACAGGACCTCCTTCCTGGTCCCTCCAGCCCTAGTCTGGACGGGTCTTACCTCTCCTCCACACCGTCGCAGGCTGCTGGCAGAACTGGCTCGCTAACTGTCAAGGTGTACCCTGACTCACAGGCGCACAGTCTGTGACGGCCACATCGCCTCTCCAGGATAACACGTGACTCCACTTGCCCAGCCGCTTCCCCGTCTAACCTGGCTACCTGCCACCCCTGCACATCTCACACGGCAGCCATCCCCAACTAACCCCAGTTCTCCGGTAAACGTGCTACTCTTTTCCTGTCAATGCCTTTGCATGTGGTCCTCCCACCCTCTATCCCAGGGACATTCTGAGGCAAACTGTCTTCTCATTACTGGCCCTGTGGCTGTGAGAGGAGGGAAATGAGATGATTTCTATGTCAGGATCAGTTTGGGGTCAGCACCAGTACCTAGATGCCATTGGGTAGACTTTGTCCTGGTCTTATTTCTGCCTAAGCTCACTGCAAAAAACCAGCATAGAATGGCTGTTCTGCCAGCTGTGTTCACATGAAGCCTGAGAGCTCAGAAACCAAGTTCTGGCCAAAGTTCTAAATCCAAGAAGATCCCCATGGACAATTCACCTGGGAAATATACCAAGATAGCAAATTGGGTTGAACCCACTGTGCTTGTGGATCTTAAGACTGTCTGTGTATTAAAATCATTTGGAGAAATTTTTTTTAATGTAAAGCCAATGAAATTACAATTTTTGAAGCTTAGCCTGAACATCTATTACATTTTCAAGGTTCCCAGGGGAATTCTAATGTGCGGGCCACATTGAGGACCACTGTACCATTCTCTCAACTTCCTCCTGTCTTAACTCCTTTTCTCACTTCTTCGTTGCCCTAACACTCCCCATCTGCCTCTCTCATCTATGGCAGAGACTAGCTCGCCCATCACAATTAACCCGTGGAAGTGGAACACGGGGTGGAACCAAGGTCAGACTACATCTAGGACTCTAGACTCTAGAAACGCATTTTCTCATATTCAGTAAGGCAGACTATCTGGTGTCCCACTACCTGGCTGGTTTGTCCCCCTTTGGAAGGAATTGGGCCTCACTCAGTAGAAATCCTGATTAGACAGACAGATACCAGGCAGAGCTCCAGGAAGACAGGCTGCTGAGCTAATGGAGCAGTTATTTAGAGTGGCTGAGAAAAGCGCAGATCCAAATGGAGAGGAAAATTGCAAGAGATTTCTGGATAAATAGGATGACTGTATTAGATCCTAGTGATAGGAGGAAAGGAGAAGGAGAGAGAGAGAGAGGAATTAAGAAAGAGAGGGAGACAGAGAGAGAGATCAGAGGTCAAAAGACCAGGATGACAAAGCACCCTGGTGGCTGCACCATCTGGATACTGAGAGGTAGGGGCTGACTCGGAAAAAGACTCAAGAGAACTTTTTAGGATGATGGAAATAATCTCTGTCTTGACTGTGGTGAAAGCCATACAGGTGTATTCACTTGTCAGCACTCACATTAGATTATGTCAATTATTTATGTCAATCAATAAATTTGAAAAACATATGTTTTAAAAATTAAGGAAGAAGAAATAGGTGAGGAAATTTTGAATACGCGAGAAGGCCAGAAGTCTGCCAAGTACTGTGCTGAGGTGCCCTGAGGGCCACCTCTCCAGGAACTGGTCTTGAGGGCCCCTGACCAGTATCAAAGGCAAAGGAGAAATCCAGAACACTGCTCCTTCACTCCTCACAATATCATAAAATCACATGTCGGAGCTGGATCACTTTCCTCGAGTATATTCCATGGAACACTGATCTCATGAGTTGCTCCCTGAATAAAAAATAATCTGAAGTCAAATAAATTTTGGAAATGCTCATACTGTATTCACCTCTCACATGAACACAAGATACATTAGACCAGCACCGTCCAACAGGATTACAGTGTGAGTTACATCTGTAATTTAAGATTGTTTAAAGGAGCCACATTTTGAAAAATAAATTTAAGTTTAATAATATTTTTATGTAACCCAATATATTAAAAATATTACTATTTCAACATGCAATATATATAAAAATTATTAATAAGATTTTTTTACATTATTTTTGTAATGCTAACCCTTTGAAATCCACTGTGTATTTTAATTTGCAGCACATCTCAATACAGACAAGCCACATTTCAAGTCCTCAATAGCCACATGTGTCTAAAGGCTGCATATCGGACAGAGCAGCCTTAGAATATTAAGGGCTCTGAGAAGCCCCACAGTAAAGAAACGTCTTTAACTGTTTAATCCAGTGTTTCCAAAAGTTATTTGACCACTGGACCCTTTTTTTGGGTCAGTTCCATCTATTAGCATCTGTTCTTCAGGAAGGCACTTCAAAAATGTGGACTCAGTTCAGAGATTGTAAACTGATGGTCCAAAAATTAGCTATAACCTAAAGACAGATTTTGACTGGTCAATACAATGCTTTTGGATAATTTAAGCTGGCTTTTAAAAATTGGGAGATTTCACATTAAAATCTGGATTTCTAATTTCTCTGTGAAAATGGAAACTCCTGCTTTCACTGAGTCTGTGAAAGCAGACTCAGAACCATCCCTACCACATCCACAATGTACTCATGTGCACCTACACCTGGGCACCTCATCCACATCAGTTACCTACTTACCCTATGGGCATTTGAGTATCTAATCCTGGTCAAGCTCTCACCTCACTTTTCAGATAAATAAATGTAGGCTCCCCTGCAAATCTTAAGATCATGCATCTAAAGACATTTCACTTGTCTGTGACCGAGCAAAAACTACCCCCATTTCTCCTGACCAGTCCAATATGCTCTCTGATGCTTCTATTACTATTTTGTCATCCATTTCTGCGTCTTCTCCTGCTACACACTGAGAGAATCATGGAATCTGTGAGCCACAGACTTGCTAACTCTTCGCTATTAAATTATGCTAGTTAAGCAAAAGTGATGCTCTCTGCCCGACACTGCTTGGATCAGCACTCATCCCTCATGAGACGCTGACTTGAAACAAATCAAGGGATGGTAGAGCCTTTGTGGAGGTCAAAATATCCCACTGTAGTATGGGACATAGTCCCAAATTCCTTAGATAATCATTCAGTCTTCTCGTTTGGACTTAATCAAAACTTCATGTCCACTGTAGAGAATGGACACCAAGAATCTCTGAACAGAATCCCAGCGCAAGGCATCAGGAGGCTGTGCCTCTGGGCAAGAGGCCAGAGCTGCCAGGGTTTTACTGCCCCCACAGGGAAGTGCATTCCTCTGAGCCTGCTTCAAATCTCCTGCGGCTGATGCTTATCTTGAGGCTAAAGCCAACAGCCTCTTTGTTCTTTATAACAACAGTTAATTTCCCCAGGGAGTTTCAGCTACTTTTAATAAGAGAAAATTTACCCAAGAATGTGGATAGATGTGTGTCTGCGTGTTTGAGAGTGTGTGGACGCTCCTATACCTGTTTTAGTGTGGCATCAAGTAACTTGAACGTGGCAGAATTCTTCCTTATGTCCTTTGGGACTCCTGCTTAGTGGAAAGCTAGGAAGTGTCTGTAGAACAGAATGGAGAAAAGAGCCAGGAGTTTTTAAAAAAAAAAAAAAGGTACACTTGTAGCACCCCTAATTTGCCCCGCAAGACAAAGAGCAGGACTCAGAGAAGAGTTCACGTGCAGTGGCCTCGCCTAGTTTCTCACGGACTTGGGTCTGTTCGCTCACTGCGTATGGGGAGGGGAGGGGCAGGGGCAGGGGCAGGGGCAGGGGGTGGGCTAACAGAGATAAAGAAAAAAGGGGACGCCGTCCCTGTGATCATGACACTTAGCAACACAGACTTTCGACTCTTCCCAAGAACAGCCCTTGTTTCCTCAACTCCTTGTTATAACCCAAATCATGAGCAAATTAAAAAAAAAAGGGATCAGTGGCCCCAAAGAGGAAACAATGGCAGGAAGTACATTAGATGTCCTAAGACTGGAGGCCTAGGGAAATATTTTCCAACCACGATTTCCAACCACTGTGCCTTCCCTCAGCTATACTTTAACCTCGTTCGTATTTCCAAAGGCTCAACACACTGGAGAAAAACCATGTTTCCTTTTCCACTTCGTAATCTCCCAGCCATCTACTGGAGTTTCCCAAGTACTAGTTAGATTTGCCTGGCTTCCCCAGAAAGCAGAGCCCAAAGCAAAGGTGAGGTCCTCTACATAGGAAAGCAGTAAAGCATCAGGGAAGAGCAGTGAGGGAAACAGGATGAAGCAGGGACAGAAAAAGAGCCCAAGGCATCTTGCCAAGGGTCTACTACTCAGTGGGCCATCACTTGGTATCGAGTGAGACTTGGAATCAAGTGTTCCTTCCTGTAGGAAGGCTTGCAAGAGGCTGTGAAAGCTTCTTAGGACAGTCTAACAGGGGAGGAAGACTTATCTCAACTCCTGTTACCTCCGTTTTAGCAGAAACTTCCAAGGGCAAGAAGAATAGATGCCAGGCACGACCCCCTCCCCTTTTACAGAGAAGCACTAGACCACCTATCTACAAAAGACTTGTAAAAGGGGTGGCCCCAAAATTATCATGCCTGCATTATCTCATTACCCGCCCCAAGGGTATTGATGGGAAGCTCTGAGATGGGTTAAGAAAGGTCAGAGAAGAAAGATTTCTTTAGAGGGGGCGATGTTTCTTTTCTCTAACCCAAGGGGGAGAGAAGTAGAATGCTCCTCCCTCCCCTTAAGCTGTGATGCAAACTTCAGGAGAAAAACTCAGAGACTTGACTTTTTCCCATGGAACTTGGGGACACAGGGACAAGTACCTGACTCACACCTGAAGAATTAATGGGAAAGGCCCTGGCGAGGGCAAGAAAACTACATTAGCAGTGGTCTGAAATTTCAGAGTTTGGAATAAGGATGCTTAAGTATTACTTTGGGTCACATGAGCTCTTTCTGGAAGGGAGCGAGCCATGAGTCTTTTTCAAACAGATCCCACCAAAAAAAAACCTGGAGGAACCAGGTGACCCCAACAGAAAGGTGGACCGACGAAACCAGGAGACGAGGGAGTCGTGGTATCCAGGAAAATGAGGCATCACCTGGTCAAGGGGACTGCAGGTAGCAGACCTCAGCAGCAGAAGGGGGGTCTCTAAAGAAACTCCTCCCGAAACTACACAAGAGAAAGAGGCTGAAATGTTCACTGTGACACAGCCAGAGCGTGCCAACGCCAGGGAAAACAGCACCACCTACCTAAGGCCCCGATATTCCCCTCTAAGCTCGCCACTACCCACCCCAGACAGTGATTGCAAGATGAGGCACGGAGAGGAAGTGGGGAAGGAGCTGGATGTGTCTACTCTCCCATCGCAGACCTCCAAGCCTGCGAGCAGGGGGAGGGAAGAACTTTTCATGTGAGTTAAGAGCCCGGAGTTCTGATGTTGACTGGCCTGGGTTGTATCATCATTATTACCCAAAGAAAAGTAGCCAGAAAAGCTCTGGGAAATCCCTGAGATTTCATCTGGAGGCAGAGAAAAACACATCAGCAAAACAGGTTGGAAGAGGCAGTGGTAGGAAAGACGGAAATTGGTCTTTGAGGGGGGGCGGGGGGGTACCTTGCAGAGCAGCTGACTAGCTGCAGTGCTCCACCACAGGGCCGCCTTGGGGGGGGCCCTTCCGAAACAGTACGCATCTTGTCTTGTTACGTCAGCGTCAAGACTGAAACTAGATACCATGGAAGCCCATCAATTTATTCTTTTGTAGAAAAGGTTCTACAAAAATTAGTTTATTAAACTATCACAGGAAAATCCCTGGACATGTGAGGTGTTCCTTGAATGAAGCCTGTCCTGGTCCTTCAGCCTCTCTGCCGGCCTTGCCCCACCCCACCTGGCAAATAAACGTTGTCAACAGCAAAGAGGTCAAAAGCAAATGTGGAGGTCAAAAAAACCTATTCTTGACCGTGAGACAAAAATCATTAGAGACTGCATGAGAACCAGTAATGCCAAGTAAAAATAAAAAAAGGAACTTCAATTTGAGAGCATGGAAAAGCAAGAAAAAAATAGAGCGATAAGCAAGACAGAGCTTGAGCGAAATCAGGAGAGAAGAGAGGAGAGACCCACAAAGTTTGGGGTGTACGAAGGAAGGGAAGGCTGGCTTGCTGGTTCCCGGCTGTTATTTGAAGAGGTGTATATATGCCAATCCCAACCTCCCAATTCATCCCAGCCCTCAGTCCCCCCTTAGGAACCATAAGTTTGTTCTCTACATCTGTGACTCTATTTTTGCTTTGCAAATAAGTTCATCTGTACCATTTTTCTAGATTTCACATATAAGTGATATTATACTATATTTGTTTTTTTCTTTCTGACTTACTTCACTCTGTATGAGAACCTACTATATAGCACAGGGAACTCCAGTCAATGCTCTGTGGTGACCTAAATGGGACGGAAATATAAAAAAGAGGGGATATATGTATACATATAACTGATTCACTCTGCTGTACAGCAGAAACTAACACAACATTGTAAAGCAACTACACTCCAATAAAAATTGATTTTAAAAAAGTGGCAGCCCTGGGGACAAAAAAATATAAAAGAAGATGAATGGTATATTTAAATAACAGAGATTCTAACCCAACCCAAGAGTTTTCTATGGGCCTGGGAATGCTGTGAGAGAGAATTTAAAGTTTTCCTCAGGCCCAGAGTGCGGGGCAGAAGATACCTGAAAGGGCGCCCTGAGCAGCCCCAAGAGGTAGAATGATGCAATGAAAGGAAAGGCACCAACGGGAGTCCTGGGGCTATTCGCCAGCTGTGGGGCTGCGTCTGCAAGGAGGCACCCAGGCCACATTCCGGCACTGCAATCGAGTGCACCACCCCCCAGGGCCACCAGTGGGTCCCTCCTGTGACAAATGAAGGAGAAACAAAACCCATAAGGACAACAGCTGCTGATGACAGCAGGAGACTTAACAGAGGCCTTGGAGAAGGACATGTCTCCTCCCAGATCCAACACCTGGCTGAGGTTGTTGCTTTACAATCAGCAACAGCAGGGAGAGGGGAGGGAAACTCAGACTGACCCAGTTAGGAATCGCTCGATCAGAGGCACAGAATGCACTGAAATAAGTTATATGTAGGTAGTAAGTGTCAGATCAGAGCAGAGATGAGAACGAGTTAGAGAAACAAAGTTCCATTTCTAAGATGCAGGCTTCGGCTTGTGGACTCTGGAATTGGCAAGGCATCCAGAGAATACAGGGTCTCGCTTCATCCTTTTCCCTCGTGGCAGAGGCAGGGAGGCAGAATGGTGTGGAATGGACATCTCCTGGCTTCTTCAGTATGATTTTCTACTACTTTTTCCTTCCCCGATTACAACAGTTAAAGAGGCAAAAGACAGACTAAACTACTTAAAATGTATTTCTTTGTGGTCTCTCTATTTCTGTCTCTTTTTTCTCCGTTCGAATAAAAATGTCTCCACCCCATTCCCTGCTTTCACGTAACTTCCTAAATATTAAGAGTTTGCTTAACACTGTACAGCAAAGACATCTCTGGCAGAATCCATATTCCACCAGGAGCCATGCTTTCCTTTTTCTGCATACTGAAGCAGAATAAAACCATTTAGAAATTAAAATACACAATGGCCTTAATATTCCTGCCTTATGAAATTGAGGCTGTCAGCTCCAGCGCCCTCTTAATTAAAGGAATATTCAGGCTGCACCAACATGGAAATGAACATCTTGACAGTTCCTCGAGGGTAATGGTGTAGAACCACCTGTATTTAACATTCCCACTTCGATTCCATTAACACACGGAACTCAGTTTTCTCGATCTGCCAGGGAGAAATGGAACAAAAATCAATATCCCACCGAAAAGCATTGATGAGATTTTATCTTCTCTCAAATCACAAAGGAATGTCAGGCCCCTTGACAGAGAGACTTCCCGAATAAACTGCATGTTGTCGCCATGTAAAGCGACATTATATTAAGTCAAGAGTTGAGACAGGTGCCACCTCATTCTATTTCTTCCTTCCTGCAACATATATTTCATGTTTGCCTCAGTGTGTTCAGATGCCAGAAAGATAAGTACTTTAACAATCCTGAGACAGAAGTCTGTGGAGGCGTCTGTTAATAATAGCTTCAATACACTTCCTCGTGTTGTAAATTCCAGCTTTCATATCTTTCCAAGAAGTGCCTCCCTCGATCCTGGCAGTGAATGAACTTGCCAGGAGGCCCGCCCCACCCCCAGCCCCGACTCCGGCCCCGCTTTCCTCAAGTGCAGCTTCTGCCGTAGGAGTGAGGTGGTGGCTCCTTGGCTACCTTGGTGAGGCCGACCCTCTGCTGCTCACAGGGGAAGATGTGCTCACCTGGACGCTTCCAAGCCTCCGGGGCCAGTCCTGCTTCAGCTCCCTCGTGTGACTTGACCTTGTACTTGCCTGGGCGGCATCAGCTTCCTCACTCTCCTACTCCTGCCCCATCGCCTGTCTGACTCAAAGTATCTGCAGACCCCCAGCCTCACCTGGAGACACTCCTGGCCCCAGCCAGTCCTCCCCTGCCTTTATACCCTCACCATTCAGAGCCAGGACAGCCAGGGCATGTGCCCAGTGTTTTTGTTTTTTTAATGGCTCAACAAATAATGTTTTTAATGATTGTTTTAGTATTAGTTGTTTTGTTTGTTTTTTTATACTGCAGGTTCTTATTAGGCATCAGTTTTATACACATCAGTGTATACATGTCAATCCCAATCGCCCAATTCAGCACACCACCATCCCCACCTCACTGCAGTTTTCCCCCCTTGGTGTCCATATGTCCATTCTCTACATCTGTGTCTCAACTTCTGCCCTGCAAACTGGCTCATCTGTACCATTTTTCTAGGTTCCACGTACATGCATTAATATACGATATTTGTTTTTCTCTTTCTGACTTACTTCACTCTGTATGACAGAGTATGATTGTTTTAATCCAGAAAATGATTTTTGATAGCCAGCTGGTACATTTTTTTTCAACTTTTTATTTTATGTTGGAGTATAGTGGATTAACAATGTTGTGTTGGTTTCAGGGGTACAGCAAAGTGATTCAGTTATAGATATACGTGTATCTATTCTTGTATTGAGCAGAGTCCCCTGTGCTATCCAGCAGGTCCCTGTTGGTTGTCCACTTCAGATACAGCAGTGAGTACATGTCAATCCCACCTTTCCTGAAGGGCAGGAGTCAGCCAGCACTTCCTACAAAGGGCTGGAGAGTAAATACCTTAGGCGTTCCTCTACTGGCAGATAGATGGTTAGAGAGATGAAGAGATTTACTACGGGAACTGGCTCACATGGTTATGGAGGCCGAGAAGTCCCACCATCTGCCGCCTGCAAACTGGAGAACCCGAAAGCCAGTTGGTGTCGTTCTGTCCAAGTCAGAAGGCCTGAGAACCAGGAGCTCCAACGTCCAAAGGCAAGAAGAGATGGACATCCCAGCTCAAGAAGAGATAGAGAGAATCTGCCCTTCCCTTACCTTTTTGGCCCTTTTGGGCCCCATTAGATTGGATGATGTTCACCCCCACTGGTGAAGGTGATCCTCTTTACTCAGTCTGCCGAACCAAATGCTAACCTCCTTCAGGACACCCTCACAGACTCATCCAGAAATGGTGTTTTACCAGCTCTGTGGGCATTCATTCGCCCAGTCAAGTTGACACATAAAATTAACCATCACATCCTATGAAAGCAGCCCTAGACAATGTATGCAAACAAATGAGCCAGGCAGTGTTCCAATAAAACTGGATGGACAACTGAAATGTGAATTTCACCTAAATTTCATGAGTCACAACACGTCACTCTCCTTTTGATTTTTTAAAAATCCTTTTAAGGGCTTCCCTGGTGGCGCAGTGGTTGAGAGTCTGCCTGCCAATGCAGGGGACACGGGTTCGAGCCCTGGTCTGGGAAGATCCCACATGCCGCAGAGCAGCTGGGCCCGTGAGCCACAATTACTGAGCCTGCGCGTCTGGAGCCTGTGCTCCGCAACAGGAGAGGCCGCGATAGTGAGAGGCCCGCGCACCGCGATGAAGAGTGGCCCCCGCTCGCTGCAACTAGAGAAAGCCCTCACACAGAAACGAAGACTCAACACAGTCATAAATAAATAAATAAAAGAACGTGAATTTCTTTAAAAAAAAAAAAAATCCTTTTAAAATGTAAACGCCATTCTTAGCTCGGGGGCCATACGAAAACAGGCAGTGAGCTGATCTGGCCTGTAAGACTGTGTTTTCTGAGTCCTGTGTTAGAGATTTCAAGTAAGCATCCCGGGTAGTAGCTGGTGTAGAGTGGGTACCCAAAACAAACAAAAAAAGTTACTTTGTGAGTGAATTTAAAGAGAATGAGGAAATGAGTGATGGAATGAAGGGAGAAATGAAGCAATAGAGGAATGAAATAACTATGAAAAATGTCTGACTGATCCCAAGGGACCCTGAAAATGTCTTCGATCATTTTTCTTTTTAATTCCAGTCTCGAGTTTCATCTCAGGACTCCCCTGCATCCAATCTTCAACCTCATGAATGCCCTCATCATTCACTCCTTCCACAAATGCCTTCTGAACACCTACTATAGTACAGCCAGGCCTGGCGCCAGCCACTGAGACAGACCAGTAGATAAGACAGGCCCCACGGGGCTCAAGCCCTAGAAGGGACTTTAGGATGTGGACAAGGAGTTATATTTCATGTGAATGCCTATGGACAGAACAGGGTTCTGGGATCACAGGAGATGTTACCAGTCAAGAAGGAATGAGGCTTCAATAAAAAGTGAGGAAGGTGGAATGAGATGGCGCAGGGGGACCCTTGGGCCTCCACCAAGACAGGACCCCTTGCCTTCTGATCAGACCCAGCCCTTGTAAGTCAGAAGCAGATTCTGGGCTCCTCGATAGGACTGAGCCCAAAGAGCTTTTTATGGACTGAATGTTTGTGTCTGCCCAAACTCCTAGGTTGAAATACTAACCACTAATGTGATGGTATTTGGAGGTGGGGCCTTTGGGAGGTGAGTAAGTCATGAGGGTAGAGCCCGCATGAATGCCCTTTATTAAAAGAGACAGGAGAAGATTATTTTTCTCTCACCCACGTGAGGATACAAGAAGATAGCCTCCTATGAACCAGGAAGAAGCAGGCTCTCACCAGACACCAAATCTGCCAGCACCTTGATCTTGGACTTCCCAACCTCCAGTTAAATGTTTGTTGTTGAAGCCACCCAACCTGTGGTATTCTGTTCAAGCAGCCCAAACTGACTAAGACAGAACTCGTTGAATGTTCAAAACACCTCTCTGAAGCTCTCCGAGAAGCCTTCTAATCATTAATTTGCATGTTCCTTGGTTATAAATTCCAAGAAGAATTTGGGATAAATTTTAATCTGAAAATACATGTAAAATATTTTCTTCAAACAAAGAAAACCCAGCTGCTATGTGTTTTTCTGAAAGATACAGAAAGGTTCCCAAAATGGATGTTTCTCGCAGGGCCCTTAGATAAGAGCTGGGAAATAGCATTAAATCTTAACAGAGTGGAAGCATTTCTGAAGGGGACCGGGATAATACGGACCAGACACATGGCTTTCTGAAGAGCTAACTCAACACTGGGCTTGAACTCAAAGAATGTGGATGAATGGATGTTTAACATGAGCCCTCAATGCTCTCTTACACACATCAAATGTCTCTAGCCAGCTTCTGGCAAATGCTGAATTGCAGCAAATTAATGATGGGTTTCTGTGATGCGTCCCTGAAGTGTCAGTGGATCCTGCTTTAATCACTGAAAAGCAAAGCCAGCCTTCCTGGAAGGTGGAGAAAGCCATCTGCAGTGTGATGGGAGAGGCAGGAAGGCCCACTACCCCAAAACATCTGTGTGCATCCAGGTGCCACAGGACGGCCAGCCCTTCCTGAGAGTGGACCTGATCACATCACCGCCCCGGCTCAGCTTTCTTCAGGGACTCCCCATCAACTTCCAAATAGAATCCACATCCCCTTGAAGTGATATAGAGGGATCTTCAAAAAAAAAATTAAGTTAGATCTCTACCTCACGCTTTAAACCAAAATAATTTCCAGATGGGTTGAAGAGTAAAATGTAAGAAATAAAACCTAAAAAGAACCAGAAAAAAAATACGGAGAGTAATAAGCATTCTTGATCGAGGGATTGTAAAGATTTACTAAACATGCAAGCAGAGAAGAAAAGACGGGTAGTTCGGATCATATAAAAATGAGAATGGTCTGTATATCACAAAAATGAAACCAGTGGAATCAAAAGGCAAGTGGCAAATAGGAGAAACTATGTTGCTATTTGATGAAGACTTCATGTTTTTAAAGTGTAAGCAGGACTTGGCAAAGTAATGAGAAAACACGATAAATGCAGCAACAGAAAAAATAAATTGGGTACAGGGCATGAACAAAAGAAGAAAGAGAAATTCAGTGATTTATTCAACCACGATTCATGCCTACTCCACTGAAGGCCCTGAGTCCATCAATACGTGAACGCTGGCAGGCTGAGGTTGAAGGTGCTGTGCTCAGTCCCAGCAGCAGAGCCCAGCCGCTGGGGTGTTGGCCTGAGTCCCTCACTGGACTTTCCTCTGGCAGAGGTAGCTGTTTCTCCCAAGACGGTGTGGGACACCGTCCCCTGGGACAGCCCGCACCCAGTGACGGGCCAAAGGACAGGTTGCAAATCATAGGCCCCCTTGCCTTGAGTCAGGACAACTCTGAAGATGACCAAGCTCGCAGTTCTGCCTCTCCTCCGCCCGGTCCTGTTCTGCTCTCCATCTTTCAGGAGGTGCCCCCAAGATGCCTCCCCAATAGACACACGGCAGCCCACCTATCTCAGGTCTGTTTTCAGGGCACCTGCCTTGAGACAGGTGTTCAGCTTCAACAGTAATCAAAGAAATGCCAGTGGAAGCCGTCTTCTGATTTCCCTTCCTGGGGAGTGGAAGGAAGGTCCATAAGGGAGAGGACAACCAGGAAAGTGTTGCGAAGTGTCAGAGACACGAATAAAAGAGAAAGTTTCAAACTGGAGGTAATGATCAACTATAACAAATAACGCAGAAAAGGAGAGGGAGTTAAGGATTTTCAAAAGTGTCCCTTGAATTTACCAATAATAAGGTTTTTCATGACCTGGCAAAAGAGTAGCTTTGGGGGAATGAAAAATGTCAGAGCTTTGAGGGGAGAGTGGGAGGGGAGAAAGAGGCGATGACAGGTAAAGACGACCCCTCCAAGATGTGATAATAGCTTATAAATATACAGGGGAGTCTTCATGCTCATGTATATTCGTGTGTGTGTGTGTGTGTGTGTGTGTGTGTGTGTGTGTGTGTGTGTGTGTGTGTGTGCGCGCGCACACACACATAATAGCCAAAAGCAGGGTTGGGAAACTTTTTCTGTAAAGGGCCAAATAATAAATATTTTCGGCTGTGCGAGCCATATGATCTGTGTCACAACTATTTGACTCTGCCCTTGTAGAATTTTTACAATACATCATTTTATGGTATCTCATGCATCTCTTTAGAACAGGGGTTCTAAAGACGTTAGCTTGCATCAGAATCACTTGGAGGGCTTGTGGAAACAGATTGCTGAGCCCCACCCTGGAGTTTCTGACTTCGTAGGTCTAAGGTGGGGCCTGAGAATTGGCATTTCTAGCAAATTCTCAAGGACGCTGATGATGTTGGCCCAGGGACCACACCTGGGCAAGCACTGCTCCAGGTGTCACTGTTCGTATTAGATCTCCCCAATAAACTGAACTGGTCCACAGAAAAGATCACGCTTACTATTTCTTTTCAGGATAAACTCACTCTCTCAGGCAACTTCATACAGTTCAAGACACACAAAACATAAGGCTACTGCCTTCCCCATGTGTAACAACCTGCCAGCAAGAGGTAAAACTGATATATAAGCATTTACCCTGGGCTTTTTTTCTTCCCAGGAGTATATGAGGAGGTCCCAGCTGCCAGGGTAGAAAGGGAGCATCTAAATTCTTCAATTCAGAGATGTGACAACAAATGTTTAATGACCAGCTTACGGGGAAAAGTGATGATTTGTAGCATTTGCCAATTTCTGTTGTGTGAACACACCCGGACGTGGCCAAGTTCAAGCTACCAAAATGATGTTACTACCCAGAGCACTGGGTGAAGATGTGCACCGTCAACTCCTGTGTCCAGGGTGACTGGCCTCCACCCATCACTGTATCACTTTCCTCGAATTGCCAGGAAGATGGTGGTGGATGGAGAATCACTGCTGCTGAACGCTCAACGGCCGGACCCAGCTCAGCACCTGGCCTGTCTGGTTTTCTCTGTGGGTCTCAAGCCTCTGAAATGCAGACTGCTGAGACCGCTCTTCCAAAGGTTCCAGGGAAAACCAGTCTAAATTGTGCGGCCACCAAAAACCTGTCCTAGGAGCCCCATTCCAACAGCTTGTCTTTTGCAGTGTTCCAAGTGGAAAGAAGTCCAAGAATAGGCAGCAGTGGGTCCTGGGTCCTGCTCCCATTAGGATGGCAGAAGTTGATGTGGTTCTTAGGACCCCTGAGGAAGGACCAGGGCAATGTGCTCTTGTGGCACAGTCTGCCCTGGTTCTGGCCATCAGGTTTCCAGACATTTCAAAGAGATAAAACAGAGCTCTCAACCACCGCTGCCCATTAGACCACCCGAGTGGTGTCATTTATTTTTCAATATATAAATACCGATCCCTGATCTTCTGATGTAATTAATCAGGACTGGGGCTTGGGCTTCAGGATTTGTAATAGGTGTTTGTGATGGGCAGCAAGGGTTGAGAACCCCTGAGCTGGGACGGAAACACTGACCTCTTGTCCAAAGGGACCTAGACCCCATAGAGTCCAACCCTCATTTGAAAGATGAGAAAATGAAAATCCAGAAAGACTTAGCGATTTGGCAAAGATCATGAAGCTGGTTAACTGCACAACTGGGTATAGAATCTGTGCCCCGTGACTTCAGTCCAAGTCTCCTTCGGATCCATCACGCTGGTTTTTGTGGTCTGAAAGGCAATGACACTACAGCTATTTGGCCTCTTGAACTTATCCTGAGACAAGGGCTTGGGGACTCAGGTACTCAGCCCAGTGCCTTTTATTTCCATAAGGAAGTCCCTAATGTTTATATCCGGGGAAGACAGACAAGGCACGATATTTTTCCCCACCCCCATCGACACCATCAATAGTAAGCTGTCTTTGAAACATCTTTCTCCTCAGTCCAAAAGAAAATGTTTTCCTGACTTGGCATGCTCACAAATACGAGAAAAAAAAAAAAAAAAAAAAGGATTAAATTTGCTTTTAAGTTACCAAATGCACCATGCAGGTCTGTAATTGACCATGAGAGTGTTGGGAAAATATGATCTATCCTCTATAAATCAGGAAACCTTAAACAGGCTCTCTAATCGTAAATGCCGATCCTGGCAGTGTCCACAAAGGCTCATGTTTATAAATTGTTCCCTGCTGTTTTAAGTAAGTGCACAAACACAAATCATACTAAGGACTTCAGAAAAGACTTAGCTGTGTGGCAATTTATTATAAGCAGTGTAATTTTCATCAGTCAGGCTGCCCTAGACTGTAATTACCTCTCCACCAAAAGAGTTACAATTGCTTTCATTACATTTTCCTAGTCATATGCTTCTCTGGATTGCCACAGAGACACTGAATGGAAAATGCATTTATTTATTGTTAGTCCTCCTAATGGCTCATTACTTGGTTTCTAAAGATGTTATCAAGTCACTTGCTTTTCCTACTCCTCCCACCCCCACTAGTGGCATTTGTAGAAGACAAAAGAGGCCCAACTTGAAAACTCTCAGCTCATGTAGAACATCTGCAAACTGCCCAGCATCTGCAGATACGCAGCTCTGGCTGAGGGTCCCCATCAGCCTGGCTAAAGTTCAAATGCTGAAGATTAATTAAAACCACACGCCACTGAGCACAAGGACCAGCCTCCCGGTCACAACTGAAAAGAAACCACATTTTGTTCCCTATAGTTAGAGCTTTACAGGAACACTTAAAGGACTCAGAAGGTGACCCAACAGCCCTGTCTCCCACGTGGGTGGGTGTATGAATTAGAGGGCATGGTTGCACCTTGGCCCTTGAAACAAGCAAGAAGCAGGGGACATTTTCATCTCCCCAGAGCCCTTTTTAGTCCCTGATGCCATGAACAGAAAATCTGGAAACAGAGATCCCAAATTCAGAGGGTGGGTGTGGATGGGAGATGAGTAGACCCTGTCTACAGAGTGATGGACGAGCTTTATCAAGACCAAGCATTTTGTCAGTAGATGAAGGGTTTGCTTATTGCTTAGAATCAGGCTCAACTCTGGGCTGCGTCCCCAGAAATCTTCCCACAGATCTGCTGTGTGCAGGCAGCTCTGCCACTTGGCTGTTGCGACCTTGAGTAAGACCCTTGACTTTCAAAAACCTCTGCTCCCTGAAGGTCCACTAAAGAGCCAATGACAGGAATTCAAAACAGTTGACTCTTTCAACTGTCACATCAAACTCAGGACACATAAGAAAGGGAAAGGTCCGTGTATCAGGACCAGGAGAATTCCCTTCCCGTGATGTTGGTTTTCTTCTTGTCTTTTCTTGTTTAAATCCACGTCACCACATACAGAAGGAGCAGCCCTGCCTAGGAGCTCCTCACCAGCAGCCTTGAGAAAGGACCCAGGAAATCGCCCAGAACCATAGAATGCTACATTTTCAATCTCAGAAAGATGTGAGCAGGATGACCTACTCTGTCTTCCTGTTTTATAGATAAGAAAACTGAGGCCCAGAGATGCTCAATAATGTATCAGAGTCACAGAAATACTTCAGAGCCTGCCTCCCAGTGACCAGCCCAGATTTTGCCCCCGCTGAAGTCCACCCGTCCCTGGTATACTTGACGGGTGGCTTGCTGGCCATCATTAGGGAATGTCATTCGCCCGACTTTGCCCTGCACAACCCAGGGCATGCACCTGCTTGAGCATGGATATGAAGTGGCTTAGGACAGGGGACCCAGTAAATGCTGCTAAATCTGAATGCCCTGACTTCTGTAGTCTTCCCTTATAATTACTCCTAGGTCTGGGCGCAGGAATAAAATCACACTCTTTCCACTGTGGACAAGCTCGGGGGATGCCAGCCAGGGAGCATGAGCCTGTATGTGTGGTGACCAGGCATGTGTGTCCACTTGGTGGCCAGCTGCTGGGAGCTTGAAGGCAGCCTCACTCCCATCCTGAACGGCTTCCTGTGAGAGTGGGGGACATGCACAATTTCATCCCACCCCAAATGAGCCCAGGTTGGTTGTGCCACCACCGGTTAAAACTAATGCAAAATTCTTCCTAGTGACAGTTGGGCATAAACTCATACTGTAGAAGGCTGGTTCAATCAGGGTAGAAATTTCTGCTTTGTATGGTTTGTCAAATGGAAGAGTGCTTGCTTCTGGATGAATCTGTCACTTCTGCAGAAATCCTATACCCTCCATTTCCCCTCATTTGCTTGCAGTTCACAAATGGCCACATCATTTTGTCAAATTGTGGAGCCACTTGGAAATTGGGCGTAAAGTTTTGCATAATCATTCATGTCATGCCTGTGACAGTGCGTGATTATATATAATGGTCTCTGAGGAGTCCCCATGCAGGGGAATGCTACCTGGCTGGCCTTGGAGCCAAGTTCCATCACAACCATTTCATAGAGAAGGACACTGAGGGAAAAGGTTGCCACATCTACACCAGGCCCCTGTAGAGACAAGGAGGAAAAGCAGGAAGCTCAGCTTGAGTCGGGGAGTTAGTGCCGGGAAAATGAAACAGTAGACTTGTCTAGAGTTAACCTTCTTGAAAACCATCTCAGTTCAACTGATTTCTGAGCCTAGACACAGAGGCCAAATTTAACTAAAATTTCACTAGGAGGAAAAAAAAAACAGCTTTTGCTTCAAGAAAATTTATCTCTATCTCTGAAGATAAAGATGTAACTGTTTCTCAAGAATGGAAAGATGTTTGGGGTTTTTTTTTTTTTTTTTTGCTTTTAAATTTTATATATTTTTTTAAATTGAAGTACAGTTGATTTACAATATTGTGCTAAGAATGGAAAGATGTTAATAATAGTAGAAATTGGGTGACATAGGTACAAAGAGGTTCATTGCTATTCTCTCTACCTCTCTATTTGAAATGTTTCATATTAAAACAACATTTTAAAATAAAACATGTAAAATTTCAGTTTGGATGTATTATTAAAATGTCTGACCATACTGTTGAATTCCAGATTATTTAGGGGGAACAAATGCACCCCAAGGAAATCCCAAGAGAAGCAAACACCTCTAGAAAGGTGAGGCAGGATGAAAGGGCAGAGGCATCGCTTTTGGGAAGAGCCCAGTGGAGGCTGTAAGTCCCCAGGGAAGAGGCTGTGTGGTATGTCAGGGTAGATAGGTATTATACAGTCTCACAGAGTTTCCCAGAACCTGCCTTAGTAACAGAGATGCAAAATGGGTCACATACACCCCGGAGCGGCAAAGAAGTTATGGAAATGCCTGCTGGACCAGATGGAGCTGTGCAAGAAAAATAAGGAACATCTCAGCAAATGCTGTGTAACAGATAACAGTAAGAGCGTGATTCCCCAAAACCTCAATGCAACTCCTACTTCCTAAAGTGACAGGCATCATATTTCCAATACCCAGGCAGTAGGAATTGAAATAAACTGAGCTATAAAAAAATCAAGTTGCATTCATCACACAACTGAAATATGTAAACTAAGATTTGTACCTGCCACACGAGTCTGCCGGAGAGCCATTTCTTCCCGTCTTGATGCTGCTGGATTCTCAAGCCTCTGTCTAAAAATCACCTCTTCCATGGACCTTTCCCTAAAGATTCTAACCCTGAATTAATCCTTAATTCTCTCCTCTCTTCATTTCTGTAATACTTCTTCTATGCCCTCTGGTTTTAGGGTTTATTTATGAGTTGCCTTACTCACTCGTGTCTCCTGCGTGTTAGACTTACCTCACCATAGACTGTAAATCCTTCCAGAGCTGGGATTACGTTGTACACTTTTAAAGGCTTCCCCCAGCTCAGCTCAAGACCCATCTTTACTGGGCAATCGTCTCTAATGATTACAGAGTTTACCATCCTTGTGTCTAATATTTTTAAGTATTACAGTTAACATATTGGGATATTCTTGGCACTCACTTTCTGTACCTATTTGATCTTTCATTATGACAGTCTATTTCTATGTTAATGAAATGACACAGCAATAACAATCCCTGTGAGATGGCGTGAAGGAAAGGAGCAGATGCTTTCATTTCTCTAAGGCTATTCCTGGTCTCAGACCCCTTCAGCCTTGCCCACCCTCATTCTAGAGGTGAGAAAAGCTCTTTAGCGGCTTTTCCGTGCCTTCCCTGGCAGCTAGGAGTGGCCAGGAGATACCTGCTTGGTCAATGAGATGGAAGAAGAAGCTTGCTGGGGACTTTTGGAAGTCCTCTTCCTTTCCCTTCTTCCTGCCCATCTTGTGGATTCTGAATGTGATTCCTGAAGCTGGGGTAAATTTCCTAAACAAACTCCAGGATTTCTCTAATCCAGCTCTCAATTACTTTTCTAATTTTGTCTCTTACAATTTTCTTCCATTTGAATTAAACTGATTTTCAAAACTTGTTTTTCTCAGTCTATAACTTTGGTTATATTGTCTCCTCTCTATAGAAAGACCCCTCTCCATTTTAATTCAAACTTTTAGACCCCGCCAAATCTGTCTCATTGGAAAAGCTGCCCTTAAGCAAAATCCTCTCTTCTATCTTAAATCTCACAGGCCTTTTGACCCGACCACTTAAATAGGCATTTGCAGATTCCCTACAGTATTTCTTATATTATTGCCTTTCTTTGATATTAATTCATATTAGTCTTGTCTCTCCAATTGGATTATTAGTTCATTCAGATTGCATGTTCTCTTCCTTTGTATCTCTCATAGCACCCGATACAACAATAAAATCAATGTTCAGGCACTCAATATGTACTTATGGAATGAGTGAACGTTGTTATGTTTAGAATACTCTTGCCTTATAATGAGACGTTCAAAGGTATAAACCTGTCCATCCTTAGCTGATAGAGAATGGAGATCCAGCAAACTAGCAGAGAAATACGAGGGTAGTTTGCATGATGAGTTATTAATATGGGCTGTGACTTGTCCAACTAGGGTGCTTTACAAGCCAAGATGGGATAGGCTACGCTATGGTAACACGCATTTCCAAAATCCCAGGGCCTCATAAAAACAAAGGTTATTGTCTCACTCACTGTACGCCCAATGCAGGTAAAAGGAGGAGAAGCAGAGGGCTTTGCTCATCAGACTCACTTGGGAACTGAGGCTTATCAGAGGCTCTGTCTTGCTACGTTCACCCATAATCACCATGGCAGGAGGAAAAGAATGGGGTCTATCTTACACTGGCTCTTAAAACCTCTACCTGTATATGACATTTGCACTCAATTTTTACAACCAGAGAAAATCATATGGCCACACCTAACTTGAAAGAAGGCAGGACAGTGCCATTCGACCCTATGTCCAGGTAGAGAGGAAAACCAGATTACTTGTGACCACCACAGATGCTAACCTTGACTAAGAAAAGTATATCAATCAGCGTTCTTTAGCTGCAGCCAACAAAAGCTGGCTCTGGTTAACTTGAGCAGAAAATTAATCTACTGGGAGGATATGGGTAGCTCACAATTGAAGCAAATCTACCTAGAAGAGACCAGGACCAGGTTCAGCCCTGAGCATACAGATGAATGACAGGCTCTACAGAGAACGTTCAGTAGTATGAATCAGCCACAATCATATCATTGGGTCATTTGCTTAACTTTCAGATTCTTAGATGAGAGCATCTCATGGGCTGAGCTTGGACCATGTGCCAACCTTGACCAGGGGTGAGTAGGCACCTGGAACACTAAGACTGTGGTGCAGTGGAAGGAAGGATAGTGGGACCCTGTTAGAAGAAGGAGGAAGAAAGGAAGATGAGAAAAAGCTACTCATGTCCATTTTGCACAGACTACTGTACAATAACTTAAAGACTGATGGTAGTATGGCATGCCTATGCAGCAAGACATTACACAAGGACTGAATATCTGTATCCCTTGTCCAGAGAGCCCTAAGATTGCACCTTTCTCTTGGTTCACTTCTTCCAAAAAGAAGTCTACCTCCCACTTTCCTCCTCAAGTGTAAATCCTATCTTAGGGCATTAGCAACAGCATAATATGATTGTAGGAATAATCCACGGCTGCAATCAAAAGATGAAAGTTTAGCTGAGCAAAGTCACATGGCTGATCTTCTAAATAGCTTTCAGCAAATCCACGGCTGATTCACTCCTGTCTTCCCCGGTAGGAACTGATCCTAAACGAAGATGACTAGGTGTGCAGCCCTTTGAATGACAAGGGAATGATTTAACTGGGGGACAGATCAGCCATCCCTAGAAACTCTCCCCAGATTTCCAAATGACAAAACCAGAAGTAGTAGCTCCAGGGCTGCTAGCTCAAGGCTCATTCACCAGCAACAGGAATATTCTGGGATGCTGTAGACTAAACCAAAGGCTCTCCACCTTCTGCCACTAGCCCCAAAATACTTTACTCCATCAAGAGCTTAAATGAAAGAGTAAACAAATCAGAGCTACTCTGCATGAAACCAAATTTGGGAACCCTGAATACTGATTGCCCCTCAGCCTCCCTAGTTCTGCCTGTAGTTAGTTTTTGATGCACAACACACCACCCAAAACTAATGACTTATGACAGTAGCCATTTACTTCGCTGGCGATTCTGGGAGTCAGCAATATGGGCTGGGCTCAGTTAGCCAGTTCTTCTGCAGACTGCAGCTCGGGTCATTCTGGCATTTGCACTCTGCTGCCCATCAGCTAGGCGGCTCTGCTTACAGGGTTTGGCCAGCTGAGGTGAGAGAACCACTGGGTCCCTCATCATCCTACAGACATGCTTGGCCCTCTCATGGTTTCTAAGAGCCTCAGGAGGGCAAGCCTTAATGCACAAATGCTTTTCAAGCCTTTGCTTGTATGACAACTGATAGCGTTCCACTGGCCAAGACAAGCCACACATTCAACGGATTCAAAGAGCAGAGACGCAGTCTCCACTTCTTGATGGGAGGAACTGTGGTGGTGCATTGCAAAGGTATGAACACAGGAATAGATAAAATCTGTGGCCATTTTTCAGTCTTCCACAGAAGGCAACCTCTGTTGGAACTCCATGGACCCATATTTGGAAGTCACTGGGCTAAGCTAGCCTGATTTGTCCATCCTCTGTCTGGCTGGATAACTTCAGGTCCACCTAAGTAATATGAGAGGAACCAGCTATGTCTAAATCTCTTATTTTCTGCAGACTGCTAGGTGAACAGGTTAGCAAAAGGGACCCTGTGGCCTAGCAAAATAGACATTTATCTTGCCTCCCCAGCCTTGGTCATCTGCCCTAACGCTTCCTGTTCCTTTAAAATGCAGCGTTAGCAGACAGAGACCCCTGTACCATCCACAGACCTTGGAAAGACAGGCTGGCTTTCCGGGTAGCACATTCTGCTGATGGTGAAGCAGTTCAAAGTGGGATAAATTAAAGCCCTTATTTAACTCAAAGAATTCATTTGCCTTTTGATCCACCTTCCACTCTGACAAATGCTCCCTTCCTATCACATTCAAACACACACCCCCTTCAGAAGCTAGTAAACTCATCCCCTGCCAAGGAATGGATTTTCCCCGTATTACTCTATCTGAGTGATAAAAGGGTTTAATGTCCCAAGTTCGTTTTTCAGGAGCTAACTCAGATACACCCGACACAGCAAAGCGCCTAAGCTCTTTCTACAGTTATTAAACTGTTATCCCTAATTCCTCCGGAGACCCAACATGGCAGCAATGATTCCGAGGGCGCTTTCCTATTAAATCTGCATTTTGCACAGAGAGATAAAGCAGGCCAGTTCAACCCTGTTCACAGGGATGGCGGAAGAGCCCCTGCAGGCTGCTGGGGCTGCCAGCACTTTTCCTCTCTCTCGGAAAGCCTGGGCAGGATGGACCCTCACGGTGCATGGCCCAGACACATCTGCAAACTTTGTAGACTTTTCTAAAACACTTCCAGGGTGAGAGCTCAGAGTCACCTGGCAGTTTTGCTATGGGTATGATGAGAGCATCAAAAAGCTCAACCAACCATCGAGGGATAGAAGTTTCTAGACACATCTGTATAAAGCCAAAAATCACTCTGGAGGCAGACAGATTTGTGTGGTGTGAGATATAAGTGGGGTCTCCAAATTGTGTGTACATCTCCCAAGGGAGTATAAGATGATGCATTTGTGTATAGAAACAATACAGTAAAATTATTTATTTTTGCCTTAAAAAGAAAAAAAATTAAGGTTTTCTAGTTTCTAACATACAGATTTCCTCTGGCACCATCATGAGCCCACTATGTAAGATGGGACATGTGTCATTTGATGCATGGGTCCACAACAGGACGAGGTGTCCTCTCTCATCTACACTTTAAGCAGACTTTCATGTATCACAGTTTATATGAGGTCAGTAAAATTAACTTAATGACTACATGATTTATTTCAGCCCAAACCAACGCTTACAAAATAGACCAGTGGCCTAAAGGATTCTTGCAAAGACACTGGGACTGAAGATACTACCGATAATACTGATAATGTAGACTCATAGCAACAGTGGCCAAGCAGCTCTCATTGCTATTTGATCTCTCTGTCAGCCACACTATGAGGAAAAAAACCAAAAGAATAGGGCTAATGAGATCTGACAAAAGTTTGAAATATGAATGTACATCCACTGTTGTTGATGACAGCCCTCATGCAAAGTACCATGAAGTAAGAGCTAATGATGGTTGGAAAGCTTCAGGATTAGAAGGACAGTTTATTGCTTAGCTCTAATTTATCTCAAGCTCTTGCAATTTCTATTTTGTGCATATCTTACAATATAAATAAAGATGCATATATTGGAATGCATGGTAAGACATTTTTAACCAATGGGGTTAATCAATCAAAAATAATTTGGACTGAGACCACACAGATGGACCCTGAGGACACTGTACTAAGTGAAATAAGTCAGACAAAGAAAGACAAATACCATATGATCTCATTTAGATGTGGAATCTAAAAACAAAACAAAACCAAGTTCATAGGTACAAACAACAGATTGGTGGTTGCCAGAGGTGGGAGAGGGGTGGTGAAATGGGTGAAGGGGGTCAAAAGTTACAAAATTCCAGTTATAAAATAAATAAGTCTTGGAGATGTAAAGCACAACATGATGACTACTGCTAATAATACTTTATTGTGTATTTGAAAGTTGATAAGAGAGTCAATCTTAAAAGTTCTCATCACAATGGAAGTATTTTGTAACTATGTATAGTGGTGGATGTTAACTAGATTTATTGTGGTGATCATTTTGCAGTACATACAAATATTGAATCATTATGTTGTACACCTGAAACTAATATAATGTTATATGTCAATTATACCTCTTCAATAAAAAAATTAAATTAAATCAAACAAAACAGTGGCAATTTTCCTACCTTACATACTTCTTTAATATATAAACCCCGTAATTACAAAAAAAACAATAATTTGGAAAGTCTAGTTTAAGAAGAAAGTGAAGATGACAGCCAACATTTGTGTAGTCCAGAGAAAGCTGCCTATGAATTCACTGCTTTTTGAACTCCAAACCTTGCATATTTCCCACTCGCCATGCAATCTCCAACTAAGAAAATGAAATTAAACGAGAGTGGTTACTGGAATTTTTTCATTTATGAACTACGTAGGTGTTTGTTTCAATTGAATCCTGTCGTCCCAGATTCCCTAAAGACTGTTCAGACTTTCCAAGAGCAAGTACACGTTAGAGGCATCTTCTTCTGATGGTGGTAAGAACACCACCTCCACCACAACCAGCTCACTGTGCTTCCTGAGAAAGGGTCCTCTTCTAAGAGCCTGATGTGTATTAACCCACTGCCTCCTCACGATAACCCTATGAGGCACTGTGGTGGACAGACTCTAAAGGTGACCCCACGATCCCCATCTTCTGTGCTCATACCTTTGTGTAATCACCCCACCCATACCTTTGAGTGAGTGGTGGGTGGGACCTGGGACTTGCTTTTACTCACTAGAATACAGCAGAGGGGACATGATAACATGTGTGTGATTATAGTGCCTGGCTTGCTGGAGCCTCTCCCCCCCTGGCTGGTTTTGAGAAAGCAAATGGTCTTGGTCACCAGCCAACAAGAAAATGAGTCCCTTGGTCCTACGACCACAAGGTCGTACATTTTGCTAACACCTTCAGTGAGCTTGAGAGTGGATCCTCCCCCAGTCAAGTCTCAGATGAGACCTGAGCCCTGCCAGACCCTTTGACTTCAGTCTTGCTGAGGACCTGGCTGAGCTGTGCCTGGATTCCTGACCCACGGAAACTGCAGACAATAAGTATGTGTTGTTTCAAGCCACTGTGCGTGTAGTAGCATTGCTCTTCAGCAATAGATAACTAACACAGTGCTGTGGATATCTGCATCCTTGCTTTACAGGGGGGAGGTTAAATAAACAGTCCGCATTCACGCAGCAAGTAAGAGGCAAGATGAAAAACCAGAAAGTCTGGGGTCTGGACAATCAGCCTGAAGCACCGCGCGTTACTGCCTCTGCTGACATTTTATAGCCCACTGGTCTCACTCCCTCTTCTGAGGGTGGGGACCCCTGTCCTGAAGCCACGGGCCCCGCTAGGGCACCAAACCCAATCCCTTGCAGCCCCGGTGCCAAGGCCGTGGCATGGCATTTGTGCCGGCACAAAGGAGAGAGCAGGGGCAATGGGCCATGACGTCCCTTCCACGGCCCTGGCATGTGGAAAGGAGCAAAGCTTGGTCACACACCAAAGGCTCCGACTGTCTGCACTCTGAATAAACTCTGCCAGTGACTCAAGTTTCGCCACAAATAAAGGAGAAAAATAAGTCTGTGGGTGTCACAGAAAGAGTCTTGGCATGAAAGTCCACAGACTTAGGCTCTGACTGAGGCTCTGCCGACCGGGAGGCCACGGGAACTTGAGGAAGTCACTTGGGTCCTCTGGGCCTCTGCTCGTTCGTCTCTAAAAGGAGGGGTTTGGACTGGAGGAGGCTTAAAGTCTCCAAAAAATTACATAATTTTTAAGGTACTGTCTTGGTTTGAACTGATTCAGTGCCGTCCTCTTCCCCTCCCCCGCCGCAGAACTGAAAGGGCCTTCTTCGTGTCACTTACCTAATTTTCAAACCCAGGGAACACATTTTTAATGGAGAAAAAGCTGAGGAAAACAAAAACAAAAAGGAAAAGAAATATCGTGGGGTCAGAGACACAAGGAAGGATGGACTTAATAGCCAGAAAGAAGAAATTCTCACCCAAAGCTATGGAAGCCCTGAGCCCCCAGCCGGGGCGTTTTCCACCCACCGTCCGCTCAGCGGCCAGGGCTCCCGCGCCCACCATTTCCTGGTAGACTGAGTCCCAGCCTGCACGACAGTCTCGTTTTTCACTGAATGCGTGCGGTGAACGCTAACCTGTCACCTCCTTTTGCATGCTTCGGTTCCAAGTTCATAACCGGAGAAGAGAGAGCCCGCTGTCTGGAGCAGGCGAGCGCTGTCAGCTGCTCCGCGGGCCCAGCCAGGCAGTCCTGCAACCCCGTGGCTTTTTCCCTGCTTCACACTTTGTCAAAATGCATCACGAGTGACACAAAGAAACGGCCACTGGAAACTCCCCGTTTTCCAATCCTTTGACTTTCTAATTGTTCTTCTTCTTCGAGGCGTGGCCATCCTCCGAACAGGCCAGGGTCCCCGCCTGGGCTGCTTTCATTTGAGAGCGGATGCGCTGCACCACAGGGGCCCTTCCCGCAGCTCCGAGCGCGGCGGTGCTGTCCTCGTCGTCTCCGGCTCCGCCTTCCATGCCCTGGGCTGCCTGCGATGCTCTTTTCCCATTACTCCAAGCGGCCAGTCCGCTCCCACACTATGAAAACTTGATCGAACAAGGAAGATGTGGTAACAAAACGTAAAGCAGGCGTGCCAGTGAGACCCCTCCGCTGGCTTCCACGTGCTTAGACTGCCGTGCGGGGACCAGGAGCCCAGCCTGCCTCTCCCTCGTCACCTCCAGCCATACCGGCCATCACATCCTTTCTCAAGAAAAGGGCCTTTGTGCACACTGTTCCCTCTGCCCTGAATGCTCTCTCCCTAGATCTCTCCATGGCTACCTCCTGTTTGTTGTTATCTGCAGAACAAGCCCAGCAGTGTCATCCCTGAAAGAGCAAACGCTGCCCTGGTCTTCACTGGCCGTGCACAAGGCCAGACTCCCGGCGCTGGCATCAGTGACTCCCCCTGAGCCACTCTGACCACTGGATCCCACTCTGCCCAGATGCAGGCCCGGCTGGACCTACCAGTGAACTGACGGCCCCAGGAGCAGCCTCAGTCCGAATGCCTCGCCCTGGTCCCGCAGCTCCGACATCACTGGTTCCCCAGCGCCTGCGTGGCCACCCGTTTGGCATCACACCTTTGCCAGCTGTATTCTCTCCCGGCCCACCTCCCCACTCCTCTGCTGGCACTTCCTTGCACGGCCTCTCCACTAGACTGCGTGCCCGCACATCCTCGTCTCACAGCCTGCTTCTCAAACCTACCCAGGTGAGTCTACACTCCTGGTCCTTCTCTTCCTGGTGGCATTTTCTAGTTTCTTCACAGCTCTTGAGCTCTGAATATTTTTTCTGTATATTAATTGCTTACTGTTTAATATTCACTGGCTTCTATACAGAGAGAGAGAGAGAGAGAGAGAGAGAGAGAGAGAGAGAGATCCGTGAAGGGAGAGAGCTCTGCATCTGTCCACACTGAGCATAGTGGGTGCTCCATACACGTCTGCTGAGAGGTGAATCAACTCATTTACAGCTTACTGTGATTCTGAGCTGCTCCTTGTCTTTTAGTGGAGTTTTCCACTTACGGCTCAAGGTATCCTACAAAGCCTTCCAACATATCTGACACCCCCACTAAAGGAATTTCAAGCCACTGGAAAGTTCTTCCCAGTGCCTCACAGATCACACTCCAATCATCAAGGCACCCAGAGTCCACCAGCTCTGCAGGGAAGACCTGAACTTAAAGGGCAGTTAGACAGACAGTGTGATAAAAACTGAATGGGTCCTTGAATTCTTGGGACAGTGTAACTATTGGAACTCTGGACTCTTGCCTCAAACTTAGCTTGTTTATTTCTGGCAGATGAAAAAGCATGTTTGTCCCAAGTGGCCATCCTTTGCCCTGCAGGGTTTTCTCTGTGGTTAAGTGGGCCTTGCCTGGCCCATCCATCTAAGTTCCCTGGATCCAGGGCACCAGACGTTATTTCTTGTTTGTTCACCATTGTATCTCCAGTGTTTACTGTAGTTACTATACACAGTGGACACTCAATAAATACACAATGGCTGAATGAATGAGTGAATAAATGCACGAATTTCACTCTTTCCAGAGGGAGAACCACTAAAACCCACTGAAAGAACACACTAACAGAGTAGAATCTCAGGAGCCCCCGATGAAGCAACAGTGACAATGACTAGCCCACCAGGAGAAATCACAGTGTCAAAGGATAGAGGACACATGGCATTTAAGGAGGAACATGGGATCTCCCATGACTTCTGCACAGGCAACCATGGGTTAGCCTTAAACAGATGGGCCTTGTTTCCAGAGCTGGATTTTCTGCCAAAGAGGTCTAAAGCACTTTTCTGATCACATGGGGCACATCCAGGCTCCTGTCTTAAAATGCGAAGTGACGAAGGGGTGGTGAGCACTGGGAGGTGTCTTGGAAGAGGTGCTTGGCCCAGAGAGAGGAGGCTGCAGAAACTGCCCCAAGAGCTGAATGAGATAATGTACGAGAAGGAGCTTTGTAGAGCATGAATCTCTTTACCCACACTGTGTGTTTGGGTGATGATGATAAAGATGGCTACTAAGTGTCTTCAGTGGATAATTAGCCCCAGACTTTGTCCCATTGGAAAGAAAGAGAAAAATCTGTGTGGTCCTGCTGGACCTTGATCACGGGTCCCTCTTAGAATATCCCTCAGGTAAAATCTGCATAGGTCGCACATGAAAAGATGCTCAACGTCCCTAGTCATTAAAGAAATGCAAATGAAAACCACCATGAGCTGCCACGTCACCCCCATCAAGATGGCTATGATCAAAGAAAACAGAAAACAGCAAGTGCTGGAGAGGGTGTGGAGACACCGGAACGCTGTGCACTGCTGGTGGGCGTGTAAAGTGGTGCAGCCGCTGTGGAAAACAGTAAGGAGGCTCCTCAAAAAATTAAAACTAGAATTTCATGTGATCCAACAATTCTACTTCTGGATAGATACTCAAAAGAAATGAAAACAAGGACTCAAACAGGCATTTGCACTCCCATGTTCATTGTTCATTGCAGCATTACTCACAATAAGCAAGATGTGGAAACAACCTAAATGTCCACCAACAAACGAATGGATAAAGAAGATGTGGTCTATACACTCGGTGGACTATTACTCAGCCTTAAAAAGGAAGGAAATTCTGACATGTGCTACAACGTGAACCGTGAAGACACTGTGCTAAGTGAAATCACCAGTCACAAAAGGACAAATATTATATGACTGCACTTATATGAGGTCCCTAGATTTGTCAAATTCACAGAGACAGAAAGTAGGATGGGGGTTGCCAGGGGCTGGGGGAGGGGGATGGGGAGTTATTGTTTTCTTTTTTAATTGGAGTATAGTTGCTTTACAACTATAAGTATAGTTTCTGCTGTACAGTAAAGTGAATCAGCTACACGTATACATATATCCCCTCTTTCTTGGATTTCCTTCCTGTTTAGGTCACCACAGAGCATTGAGTAGAGCTCCCTGTGCTATACAGTAGGTTCTCATTAGTTATCTATTTTATACATAGTATCAATAGTGTATATGTGTCAATCCCAATCTCCCAATTCATCCCAACCCCCACTTTCCCCCTTGGTATCCATACGTTTGTTCTCTATGTGTCACTATTTCTTCTGGGGAGTTACTGTTTAATGGGTATAAAGTCTCAGTTTGGGATGATGAAAAGGTTCTGGAGATGGATGGTGGTGATGGTAGAACAAAAGTGTGAACGTACTTAATGTCACTGAACTGTACGCTTAAAAATGGCTAAAATAGTAAATTTTAGGTTACATATGTTTTACCACAATTAAAAAAACAAAGAACTCAGGAGAGCTGAGGATTCAGCCCAACCTTCTGGCTTTTGGGGAAGAGAAGAGAGCAGTGCTCCTGAAGGGCCCCAAGCCCCCTGACTGGCTCTGCCCAGATCGGGTGTGACTGCTGTGCCATGCCGACCAGCCCGGCCAGCCCGCTCAGACGCCAGGCACGATGACGCTCTCAGCAAGCCGTCAGCCGGTTTGCCTGAATGAACCCTCCTGACAGACTGTTTGCTGCTGTTCAGACAAAGCTAATTCTGCCAGAAATAATGAGAGTGGCCTGATGTGGAAGTGCTGGATCATGAACCACCAAAGTCAGAGTTCCCTTCAGTCCACAGCCAAAAACACCACCCCCTGGATTAAAAGGAAGGAACCGCTGATGAAAGCAACAGAACGGATGAGTCCCAGAAGCAACCTGCTGCATGAAAGAAGTCAGGGCACGGATGTGGTGATCCCATTCAAACGAAGCTCTGGAATGGGTAAAACGAATCCCTGGTGAAAAGACTGCAACAGTATTCACCAGGAATGAGGGGATGGAGCACGGGGGCGTGGCTAGCTGACAAGGGCTACCAGGAAACCTTCAGAGATAATGGAAATGTCTTACATCTTGACAAGGGTTTGAGCGGCATGACTGTATTTTTAAAACGCATAAACTATGCGCTGGATCTATTCATTTCATTGTACGTAAATCTGATCTCACACAGAGATAGGACTCTAGTTAATGCTTGATACGCATTTGGAAGTACTAATGTCTGCAACTTTGACATGAATTTAAAAGTAAGATGAACTAATATATATGGAGAGACAGTGATGAAACAAAAGGAGAAAAACACTGGCAATTGTAGAATCTAGGTGTCACGTGTATGGGTATTTATAATTCTTTCCATTTTTATCTAGAGTTTAAAACTTTTATATAAAATGCTAAGGGGAATAAAATTATGCTTTAAAAAATTATTTTAAACCACTTGATTCTTAGCACATTGTAGGACCAAAGAAAACATCAGAACTGCATGCCCATCTGATAGCACCTAAAATAGTGATTCTTAAACCGCTCCCCCCCACAAAATTTTCAGGGACCTCCTCTCCTTCAGGAAAAAATACCTCTTCTTTAATATGGTTTATATTTGGGGATTCTACATAAGATTTTTATTTGAAAAAAGTGTTTCCACTATTTTAAAATGTGGATGCCTCTCAAAACTGTGTCATCAGCATTTGGGACTGGCCAGTTATGGCTGGGCAAGGCTGTCCCTCACGTTGATGTACTCGGGCATCCTTGGTCTTCAGACACTAAAAGTCAGTGGCACCCCTGCCCCATCACTGTAGCAATTTTTAATGCCCCCATTCATCTTTTCCCCTGCTCCCACTGACTTGCTCGTATCCCTTTAGAGTTAGCACTACATCTAAGAAACCCAGGTCAACAGGTCTGCCCTTAAGTGGAGAAAGCTGTCCTACAATAGCATCTTGCCTGCAATTCTTCTTGAGTGTTAAAAATGCTAAAGGAACCCTGAGAGGCTGGTTTCTACCATCCAAGTACAGTTCTCCTTAAGAAAAACCATCATTCTCCCACCTTTCCACACTGAGACCTTCTGGCCTCCTGGTAAACAAATGGCTTTCAGATACTTTCACATCTTGACTCGAGGAGAAAAATGACTGCCTCTATCACGCCAACATTTGTACATCTGGTCTACCCACAATTCTACTGGCGGTTGACAATGAATAAACTGGCATTCTGGTACCCAAAAATAAAATCAAAAAAAGACCACCATGCTTAAAATCCATGATGAAACACAAGCAGGGGGGCAAATATTAGGGCACATCATCGGTTTATGCTTCTGTCTCACCCTCTATGGGGGCAGTGGCCTCAGAAGAGGACAGTGGTCAAGTGGCACCCCCTTTTCCCCAGACAAACCGCTTTCCCGTTGGTTTCGTGTAAGAACGTGCAAATGGAAAATGAGTGGAAAGCAAGCTGGAACAGATGTCTAATATCATTAAAGCTGGCTCCGAAAGAATCCAGATCTCAGTTTGGTATATTAATGCTCTATTTATCTTTAAGCACAGATGGATATTTTTATTAGTATTACTTTGTTTATCTGGTTTCGAGAAAGGTTAGTCCAGGGGGCAGATGCCTGTGTTATGAGAGCACATTCCTGCCGAGAGTCAGAAGAGAGGGGTAGCCTTTTCAGGGGAACTTTAATTAGAAAAGCCAAAGTTATAAATGTTGGCAGCTCTCGCCTGATCTAATGAGGCCAGTTGCAACAACAAACAGAAAGACAAATAGGACACTGGCAAGCCTGTGTCTCCCCACCTCTCCTCCTCACCAACCCAAGAGAAAAACAACATACCACCACCTCATTCCCAGATGTAAAACAGACCATGACAGAGTCCAAGTTCTCACAAAACAGATGCTTCACAAGCAGCTGGTTATCATTGAGGATGACCAAGAGCAATAGGCCTGTTACTGACGTCCCAGTTATGAATGCATGGACCTTCTAGAAGCTTCTGGGTGAAGCAATTTCTATTATGGATTTTATGGCTTTTCTTATACGACAGCCTGGGACCCTGGGAGAGGAATGCCCCGTGTCCCGCCACAATTATTACCTCTAAGTTTGTTCTTCACTGGAGCTGATTTCTCATTAGTCTCTCTTTTTAGAGAACTTACATGGGATCATGGATCCACTTGCCCAGGAAATTTCTCACTAGGTTGGATTAGGAGAGTTTATTTGCCTGATGGTTCTCCCAGGAATCATGACAATGCATTTGTTTTCCTCACTCATCGCATAATTTTTTACTACTCACCTTTTTGTTGACTCCTTTTTGCTACTGTTCTCTCTGTACATCTACTTAGCAGGTCTGTAAGGAAAAGAGAAAAGCTTTTAGAATCCAAAGGTCTGGGTTTGAGGGTCACCTCTGCCTTGTACCCTGTGAGCAAGGACACTCCACTTACCAATCTGTGTCATAATTTTCCTACCTCGAAAATGGGAATCATTGTCTTTATCCCACCCAACTTACAAACGTTGAAGGTGTGAATTCATCATGTTCCATCCAAAAAAACGCTCCATCTCTTGGACAGCATGCCGTTCTCTCTTCCTAAATGCTCATGTACGGCTCTCCTTGGACTCCTCTCCTCCCTCACCTCAACACCCGCCTGCTCTATCTCCCAACCCCATCATCTTCTCGGTTGAAAAGAGAGAAGATGCTTCAATCTCTGTACCCGTACCTGATGCTATTGCAGAAGACTCCCCACTGGTCTACCCACCCCAGTCTCTCCTATTCATCTGATGCGCACTGACCCAGGTGAACCTGCCTGACCCAGAGTCACACCCTGCTGCTCCTCGATGGCTTTTGATGGCTCCATCTGGTGTATTATCTCAGTTGGGTACATTTTGCCACATACGAAATAAGATACAGACGACTCAGCCGCTGGCCAGGGCTCTCCTGTACGTAGTCTCACTCCCCCTTCCCACCATAACTTCCCCAAACATTCCCTCCAGCAGTGTAGGTGGTGGCCCATCTGAAGCCTTGCCATCCCCTTGTGTTGCTGGGAATATCCACCCTGCGCTCCTTCTTCCTGGGATTCCTTTCTAGTCACCTCCTCCAGCTGTTCGCGTCTCAAGGCAAACCTCCATGAAGCCGTTCCCGCTTCGACTCTGCAGGAAGTAGCTGTCCTCTCTGCTCCGTTATCTGTGCCTCTCTCACCCACTTAGCTTTCCCTCCCCTACCGCTTGCTTATTTACTGCGTGTCTGTTCACGTAATAAAGTCCTCGAGGGCGAGTCCTGTGTCTGCATTGCTCCCCAGCCCCACCGCGCGCCTCGGAATCGAGATGTGCCACCAGGAGCCTGAGCCAGTGCCCGCGCTGGGGAGCCGAGCAAGTCTGGGCACGTCCAGCCTGCCGGTGCCAAGGTGCACAAAGCCCCGAGGAGCCCTCCGGGAAGGAGCCCGTCCTGAGAGGGAAGGCGAGCAGAGCAGCGCTGCCCCTCACAAAGCCTCAGTCATGACGCTCGGGCTTGGGTGTCGAGAAGAGCATAATGTTGGCCTTTCAGCTCTGCCTCCCCGCTCCAGAGCTGTTTACTAAAAGAATCTAGAAGGTGCTGGAACACAAACAGCACAATTTTAAAATCCCTGGGAAAACACTGGTTGTGGAGAGGAAGCATTCCCCAGACTCTGAAAGGCTCCAGAGGAAAGACACGGGGCTGATGCTCT